>NC_141392.1:2192500-3448125 GCF_034619465.1 Leptosomus discolor | reverse complement strand
CATACCAACAGTCACTGCAGCCCTCAGGCAACTGGACTACAACTCCAGCTAAGGCACAAAGGATCCAGCAAAAGCTACACCCGTTCTTTACCCCGTATATTCACTTATATGGCTTAATCTGGTGACAAACCCTACAAATTCCCCGGTGTGTATTTCTAATCTGGGCAGCCTGCATAGGGCTGTGAAGTCAGTACCTATTATTGCTGATGTAGTTGCAAATTACCTGTGATTTTGTGGGAGGACGTAAACATCGAAATCCATGGCACAAATTATCTCAGGTTCAGTCTCTGTTGAATCCTAAGAGCTTGTGCTGGTGGAGCTTGCGCTTGCTCCCTGATCCCTATTGCAGCAGCACAGTCAGGGCTGCATCCAGAGTGGGGCCATCTGCCCTGAGCCATTAATTTGGGTCCCAGAGAGGCAGAAGGGTGCCAAATTCACAAACCTGGAAAAGCTCACTCTACAGCTGTGTTATGAAACATCTGCGTTTTCTTTTTGTGTTGAGCTACAGTCTGGGGAATAAATTAAGAGCTGGGTTTTTTTCCCCTGTATAATGATTTTTTTTTATGAACTGAATTTAAAAAATTGGAAATATTTGCCAGTATGTGAGGAATAATCTGACCGGTTACAGCCCAGCAAGAGACTGTCTGTTTGGGTCCATAACTCTCTTTTTCTGCAAACATTCACAGCCTCCCGTTTTCTTTTCTCTCACAAAACTTTTTTTTTTTTTCTTAAAATTATGCCAGAAATAGTCCACATTTTCAAAAGGGAAAGTTTATTGCAGACCTTGGACACCCAAACCTCCCCTGGAGAAAGTATTGCCAGCTCAGAACAATTCCTGATCGGGCAGGACACCTGGTAACGGGCAACACAGAAAAGGCTGAAGATCTCCTTTCCTTCTTTTCCCCAGTCGTCTCTGTCAAAGTCTGCCTCCAGCCTCCCGGAGCTGCGTGCCTTGCGGCAGAGTTTGAAGGAGACAAACATTGCTAATGGTAGGGGGGGATTAAGTAGAGACTGCGTAAACAAATGCATCAGCATAAGCATGGGGACGTGTACAAGTCCTTGGGATGGGATGGCATGGATCCAAGGGTTATGAGGGAGCTGGCTGGTGTCACTGCAAGGCCACGCTCTATTGTATTTGAAAGGTTATGGTAATTGGATGAGGTCCCCAATGTCAAGAAGAAAGACAAATGACACACCCATCTCCAAGAAAGGCAAGAAAGAGGATCTTTCTTAGCAAGAACCTTGCCAGCAGGACAATGGACTCAATTTGGTATTCACGAGGCTGCCTTTGGAGGTCCAGCTTACAGGAGGGAGTCCAGCAGAGAACCACAAGGATGATCTGGGGCACGTGACATGGGATGAGACGCTGAGACAACGAGATTTGATTAGCCTCAAAAAGAGAAGGGGAATAGGAAAGCTAATTGCCATCTTCCACTACCTAGAGGGGGAGCTACAGAGGAGACAGAGCCAGATTCTTCTCAGAGGTGCACCAGAAAAGGTACAAGAGGCAATGTATGCAGTTCGCAGTAAGGCAAACTCTGCCTGAAGCTAAGGAAAGAAAGTTTCATCCTGAAAGTAACTGTGCACTGGAACGGGTGCCCAGAGAGGCTGTGGAGTCTCAGTCCTGGGAGATTCTCAAAACTCAGCTCATCAAGGCCTTGAGCAACCTCACCCAGCTTTGAAGCTAGCCCTGCTATAAGCAGGTAGTCTGGTCAGATGGCCTCAGGGGTGCCTTCCAGCCTGAATTACTCTGTGGTTCTGTGACTCTTAAGTGTTGGGGCTGGAGAGTCTTTCATGGGCTCTCTTTCCTGTGTGTATTCCCAAAGATCAGAAGAGAACAAGGCAGTCACAAAAGTATACATAACTGTTAAGTCACTAAATAATTCCCCTTACCCCATCAGAACAAACAAGGAAAGTACAACACTTACTTAAATGGACCAGACTATTCTGTTCCTAGCTTACTGTTGTTTGGAGGAATATGATTCCAGGTGAGGAACATGGGTACTCTCACTTACTATAAAAGTGACAGTGTTTTGCAAGGCACCTTCTGGCTTTTTAGCAGTAGCTTAAATTTATTTGCAATGACCGGAATTTCTTCCAGTGTGACTGGATGCTTTCAAGTGTAAGGAAGTCCAAAGCGATGCTGCTGATGGCTCAGTGAGGAGATTGTGACTTCTAGTGTATGGAATGCAGTATCATCTGACACATCTGTGTGCTGGCCTTCTGCTGGGATCTTCTTTTCCTGCAATCCCAACATTGCATTGCATCATCAGTCAAAGCTGTTCTCTTTTAACTCCTAAATTTAACAAGTGACTAAAACCTCTAAATCCACATGAAAGATGCTAACCTTTAAAATTCTTCTGACATCTTCTTTTGATGCTGGAGCTCATTCATTTTAGGATCTTTCCACTATGGAAGTGAATATGCTGGGGAGAGTAAAATCAATGTGATACACAGAAAAAAACTTATGATTAAAACCAGTTTTTTCTTAATGCATCACCAGCTTGGTATGGACACTTACCAGCAAGCATAATCTTACTAATATAGTGAGGCCAATGCCAGTCTATAGCACTTATGAAAAAACCATCTGGTTGCACAATGTTTCTATTACTTTCATGCAACACACAGTAATTTCACTACTTTCAATTCCACTTTCTAATTTCCGTTCTAAAGAATCTGGAGAAACATCTTGGATGCATTCACCACCCACACAAACACATGCACACACATGCACAGTGTCAAATAGTCCATTAGTGGCTGTAATTCAGATGCCGTTTGGGCTCGTATTTACAGCCGCGAGTTTTCCAGCTGAGATGACCAGCCTAGTTAACACGGTGGCAGCACAAGTGCCTCTTGTCCCTTCAGCTAACGTTTGCACCAGTGCTAGTGCAAAAGTGAGAAGTCACCTCTCTAGAAAGAGCCCGAGTATCTGAAGGTAAAGCTAACTATCTCTTTTCTTCTGAATGTGGAATTGGACCAAACTCCTTCATGTGTCTCGCTGAATTTTGCCCGTGTTTCGGCTCATCTTCCAGGCTCGGAGGAAATGGCAAACTGAACATGCAACAGTCCTACTCGCAAGAGTTTTGGATCCCCCGCGTCACTCGTTGCACTCTGCAAAGCACAATACTGGCCTTAGGACAGTGCCTTTTGACAGGGCAGATCTGTGTGATGTTCTAGGCCCAGTCTGTCTTCTGCACCTTTGCCATACAGAGTCCTTGCAGCAGCCAGCTCACCTCAGCTCCTCCGTGGCATCTGAACACCACCCGGCTCGCGAGGCTGATTTTTCCCAGCTCTACGCTTCCCCCTGTTACCCAAATCCAAATCCTCACTGAGCAGCTTCAGATCCCATGTCTTCCCATGGAAAAATCAGCGCCCAAAATGTTGTCATTCTTTTCTGTCATGTAAAGAGCCACTCCCGTGCACCTCCCTTGAGAGCCTAACTCATGCTTCGATTCATCCTGCTTAGCTAGTGTGCCTGATGATATGATGCTGTGCACTCCACCTTATATTAATACCCAGAGTTTGAGTCCAGAAAACCCCCTTTAGCAGCCTCATGGACTAGTAATGATTCATCTCTCTAAATAAAAGGTTAATTCCATTTTTTCTTCTTCATCTTATCTCTTGGCCCAGAAACAAGCTACGAACATTTTTTTGCATATAAAGCTGCCAAAACCCAGACGTCTTACACAAGAGCAGCTGCTGAGGACTTTGTCCTTAGCTGGCTGGCAGCACAACGCTAGAGCAGAGCCCAGTTTCCTCCCCTTCTGGCTGCAGCACAGCTTTGATTACACAGAGCCTTGAACCTGCAAGCTCTCACATGGCAGCAACATCTCTGCTTTGACTTCGGCTGGGTCATCAAAGTGTGAGTGACATCATGGCCATGCCTTGAATTTGGGGATGCCCTGCAGCCCTGAAAAGAAAGTTGTTCAAGGGGGGATACCTGCATACAGGTACCTCTGCCGACGGGACAGTTTCATCAGTTTTAGGGCAGAGGCTCCCTTCAGTGATTAACTTCATGATACAAACAGGAGCTATCAGTTCGCTTACAATGTCCTCGGCATCTCTGATGGTTGCCTTGATACTACGTGTTCAGTAGCTTTAAAGTTCCCATTCTTTGCAAGATTTTTCTTTTTTTTTTTTTTTTTTTTATTTTGGCATCTGATTTATAGAAAATACCATGTCTTACTGCTGCTTCTTCTTCCTCCCCCACATAGCTTTAATGCTTCGCACTGCTTCTTAGCATTTATCATCATCAAGCCCTCATCAGCCTGTGCATAAGTGGGTAACAGCTTCATTACTCGTGAGCGTGAGTGCAAGTCCCCCCCCTGTTAGTGTGCCTCGACTGCTCTGTCCATTGCACGTGCACGGCCTCTCCAGCCTTGCGCTTCTTTCTCAACTCAAGGACTGACTAGATTCTCTCTTCTACACTATTGTGCAGAGTTTAATAATAAAAGTTAAGACATCAGCTTACACAGCCGAGGGTACAGATGTAGAAAGCAATATGAAAGCCAAACGTTGTATGTTTCGAGAAGCAGAAGCAACAATATAGGCAGCAATTTCTTGTGTTCAATGGCATACTCTGGGGTTCTTTCCAGACGGATCATTTGTTATTTGATTACCATAGGAGTCGTCTATGCAAAAACATACTATTTGCTTATCAACGTACTTGCACAACTGTAGTAACTCTGCTAGTGTTCTGTGTGGACGTTCTTGTGCTGTAAGAAGGCCATAAGCAAAGGGAGCTGTGCTGGACGGTATGTGCCTATATGCCTTGCATAAGCCTGTGAGCAGTTGAGCTCACAGTGAGCTTTTGTATTTTGAAAGAAGCAAAACCATCAGATCTTACGCAGCATCCTTCTAAATTCTCCCCTATTTTCTTATCATTATTTTTAGTTCTTGATACCGCTGTGGATACTCCTTGTAACAGTCTCTTCTCTGCACTCCAGCGCTGTCAGCAAAGCCCCCTAATCAGGCAGAGAGCACAGGCCTGGATGGATGCAAACTTAATAGGCAAAACTCCTCTCTCAGGGTTGGAGTGCTAGTAAGACATGGGTCCTTTGAGCATGTCCACCATAAGATATACTCCTCCTAAGATATACTCCTTATAAGGCACCATGCTGGAGGAAGCCAGGAAACCCTTACAGCATTAAATAGGGATGAAGCCAGTGGTGTAGAATTAAGCAGGACTTAGTAAAAAATGCTTTTTAGAGTAAAGGAGGAAGGAAAAGAGGAAATGGTAGTCATCAAGGTGTGAGATGACAATAGCCTAGTGGAGATATTGTGAGAAGCTGCAAGATATAGATAGACTCAACCGGTCTAAGGAGAAAAAAATCACATTGAGTGTGATGTCCAGATTACAGGTCTGTATAAGAAAATGGTATCATAAGAAATTAAGGCAAAAAATTCCAATGTATTAGTTAAGATTCAGTATGGTTAAAATGGCAGCTAGACAGCACAAGCAGAAGTTCAGTTGGAAAAAACAGAGAAATCAGCAGGGATGCAATGACTTTTCCAGTCCTCTACACTCAGACGGGCACTTCCAGGTGGGCAACGCATGTCTGCAGCGGCTCTGCGCAGCAGTGTGGCAATGACTTGTCTCCCGGGGGTAAATCTGGGTGTGCTTCAGAACTGAAGAAGAAGAGATCATCGGTGGGAGTTGTTTAAATGCTGATACTTCTGTGACTAGATCTGCCTTTTGATTCCCACTCCCTCATTAAAAAAAAAAAAAAAAATAGCCAACCAATGCTGGGGGTCAATTTGGCATTGCTGCTGAAGGGTTCCTATGAATTGTGAATGGCTTCTTCTGAGTCTAAACCGGCATTTAGACGGCCAATTTGGTTATGTGGTGCCTGATGCATTATGCTAGCTCACCGTTCAGCCTGAGAAAACAGAAATCCAGGTATGGAATAGGACAACTTTAAGAGGTTTGCTCCTCTTTGACGTCTGCTGGTGGAGAGGAGTTGTTCAGCTGTAGCAGGGCGCAGGTGTGTACTCTCTCCATAAGCACAGTCCAGTCTGGTGGGCAAGTTCCTGGTCAAGTGACACAGACGCGCAAAGGTAACTCACCTTTCTCCCCTGCTCTCCACCTGTGTTTTACGACATCTTCGTAAGCTGTCGTGAAGCGAGAACTGGCACCTACTACATGCCTATTTATCCTCTGTTTTAAGCAGCAGAGAAGGTGCACATCTCGGCATCCTTCCCGAAGATCCGTTGCCAGAGTTTTCCTCCCATCATGGAACTCTATGCCCGTATTTGCTGGCGGTTGAATTGCAGACTGATTTGAACACAAGGGGCATTGCTGTCGTTTAAAACCTTGCCTCTGAATACTGTTTGTGCTCCTTTTCATTCAGGGAGTTAAAAATTCTGGTATAAGTTGGTGCTTTTGTTCTGATACGCTTTGGGCCCACCATCAAACTCAGGCCATCCCTCCCCTTCTTTTTTCTGAAAGCCCCTGCAAACTTTGCTTCTGGCGATACCTCGGAATATGACTGCATAGTTCTTTTAGTTGACTCCCACTACCCTACTCCCCTTTCCGGCACACTGCTTGTTTGCAGTTAAAAGAGGGTGATTTTGATTTTCACTGCCTCATGTGTCAGTGTGCAAGTCTGAAAGGACCTTTTTATAGTTGTAATTACAACTCTCAACAAAATCAATGGCACTTTCATTACTGGTACGAAGCATCCATCTTCTTTAGCCCCCAGGGAACAGATGCCTTATTGCAGAATGATGTTACAGTGGAGGCTGACAATCAGCAGTTACCAAGTAAAGGCACATCACAAGGAAACTCTGTCATGAGGCTGCATTTAAGATGCAGCCAGCAGAATTTGGCTCCCACTTGCACTGAATTATCTTATCAACAAATTTGGCATCAGAGGAGCTACAGTGCTCTAGATTTTCTGAGCTTGCCTGAACCTCACTGATCTGGTGGCCTCTGTCCTCGTAGCAGCTCTTGCTATGAGTGGGAAAGTTGGAAAAATGTTATTGTTCCAATTTAATATGGGAAAAGGAGGTTCTCAAGCAAATGGCTATGCAAGGCGACACATCAGTGCAGGGACTGAAATTGCTCAACTTAGTTTTTAAGGCCCTTGACGTGGCTCACAGCAGATACCTGTAGGTTCAGCTCCAGGTGCCAGAGGCTCTTGCTCCTGCACCATTGCGCGGGATCACACCCCTGCTCCAGTCTCACCCACGCTTCTGGGTTTCCTTCCCATGAACACATGGACAAAGGGAAGAGACGGACAGAGGAGAGACCCTCATGCATGCTCAAGATTTACCCCGCTGAGGGCCTTGGACATAGCTGGGACATGTCCCAGCCCCCGGAACAGGAACGACGTGTTTTCCAGAAGCGCAGAGGCAGATGAAGGTGCTGTGGGACATTACGACTACCCTAAGCCAGTGCTGTTGCTCTGCCCTCCACTGCTTTATCCTGCCCCTGACAAGGGTGCACCAGTTGTGCTGATAGAGCCGCTTGAGTGGTCGCATTGAGATAACCAGATTGGAAAACTCCACGCGAAAAAAAAAGTTCCTTTTTGCCGTTTTCTCACTGGAGTGTTCGCTCAAGGCCGTTTTCAGGACAGCTGCCCTACTGAGGGGCAGCGTGCCATTGGAAGGGGTGTAAATGAGAGAAAGGGTCTCTGGGGAAGGGTCTGAAAGGAGAGGAAGGAGATGATACTTTAAACCAGAATAGCTGTGAAACTCTTTGTAATGTCAGACTAGGGCCCGAAGTCAGTTAGCTCATCTTCTTGGGCCTTCTCTGTGGTCACTAGGGAGAGATAAGCTCTTTCAGAGTGATGGAGAGCAGGAGTCCTTATCTCCCTTCATTGATTATAGAGGGACCCCAGACAGTAAAGTGCTTAATGTTACATGATACAAATACCCCCAAAGCAAGCAGCGAAGCCAAACCTCCACCATCTCAGGCATTTTTCCTCGTGCTGTCTTCATATTAAGGAAATAACTGTCATTCTTGTGCCAAGAGCCTGCCAAAATAGCAAAACCCTGCTCATGAGTGTAAAACTATTTTGTAAATCTGATCAGCCAACAGACAGGAACACGAACCCTAACTGCAACTACCATTTTTATTTTCAGGAATTATACCATGTTTGAGACAGGGGCTTACCCCATCCTTGCCTACTATAGGCAACCTTTTAAAGCCTGCCTTGACTTCTTTTTTTCTTCCTTCAGGCAAGCCTTTCTTAGTCTGTGTGCCACATTTCACCTCTGAGGTTGCTTACCCAGCTCCCACTCCGCCCTGAATTGTGCTGCAAAATGCTTCTTCGTGAATTCAAATGGAGTCTGGGCTAAAAAAGGAGGGGAAACTCTGACCTATACCATCTTCTAGTGGAGCTGGAACAACGAGGCTGCAGTTCCTTGTCCATCAGTACCAGTTTCTGTGCTCTGCAGGATCATGTGGCAGTGCACATTTGATATGGACGAGTTACGGGGTCAGGATGCTATTTTGGGCAGATTAGTTGCAGGAGAGCAGATCTTACCTGCTGAGCTACTCCTTCAAAACATTTTTAACATCTTTGAGCAGAGAGAATATTAATTCAGTGCCTTGCCTCCTGAGACCGCAATGGTTTTGATCCATGACAATGTACCCTGAAAGTGGAATTGCCATCTCAAAGAAGCCCAGCCTGAGAAATGTCTGCCAGCAAAGCAAGCGCCCTGTATTTTCCCTTGTGAGGACAGGATTTATATTCACAGACGCTCTGGTCCAACCATATCAGAATTGGCAGTGTTTATTTATATAAGCTGAAAAAGGACCACCCAGCTATTGCGACCACATAGTTGTCAGCAGCCATCAACCAAGCAAAATGGTTTTGCTTGTTAATTGACTACTGAGTCGCATGCTGTGACTTTCTGTCTTTGCTTTGCTGATTCTCCCTGTGAATTACAGACTGAGACATCTACCATAGTGTAGGCCTATTTTTTAGCATTCTTCAGCCGACAGACACGTAGTTCAATTCTCACACGGTGCACCAAACACGGTTATAGCACAAATCAGACTGCAGATTTATTTTAGTTAAGTTAGTCTGTAGATGTAGATTATGTAATAGCCGCACTAAGATACAAGGTACCTGGTTAAAATGTACCACATAAAAGTATTTCATGCAAGATCAAGCTATGTCCCAACTATATCAAGAACTAATCAGATCCCACAAGAAGATACGTTTTCATGCTATACACGAGAATTAAAGCATGTATCTTTCTCAGGGCTTGCTGTATTCAAATTGACGTTATGATGTTGTTGTACCTTAGATCATTCCAACCCCCGGTACAGGCACACGTAGGTTTAGTTTATATCTCTCTTCTGTGGCATATATCCAGTGAAAACATGACATAAGCCAATGTCCTTATGCAGAATCACACTGTTTAACTGAATCTGTGCAGCTTCGTACTATTTGTTAAACTGATATAACTTCCTGTTTAGAGCTTGGTATTCCCTTCCCACTCTCATACCCAGCTATGCTTAAGTAATTCTTCTTGTGTTCCACTTCAGCCCGTGTTTAATGAAACCCTGCCCATAAAATTATGAGCAGAATCATTCCTCTCATTAACAAAATGCAAGGTTATTCTCAACCTGGTAACGGGAGTTTACACTATTTACAGTCAAAAAGAAGTAATTAACAGTACATAAGAGTTCCTTGATAAGTCTTTGCCTCTTTCTTACAAATTTGCACGTGCAGACAAGATGACCATCAGCCATTTCCTTCCTCCTCTTTCTCTTGTGTTTGGAAGAAACGGGAGCACAAACAGAGGTTGTCACACAGCAGCGTAAGCGCTCAGCAACAGCGGCAGGTGGGGGTGGCCCTGCCCTGCTGTGGTTTGGGGAGCACCATCCCCACACCTCTGCAGACTGGTCCCTCACTCCTGCTGACAGAACTATTCATGGGGCTAGAGCACTGAACGGAGATGAGTTGCAAACGGGTGCATCTCTCCCTTCCCCCAAAGAGCTGTTTTTACGGAGGTTCATTTCAGTGCTGTGGTTCCCAGCGCCGCCCCACGAGCGGTGGTGTTGACGCAGTGGTGGGGCTGGTGTGGATGAGCAGCTACAGATGGGCAGGATGGGGGGCAGGAGCTCCCCAAATGGGTTAACTGCTGAAATCCCCGTATCGTGGCAGTGCAGCCTGGGCAGATAGCGCCAGGGAACCAACTCCCAGTCCCAGCTGAAGGCGAGGTCTGGTGGGTCAGGGCTGAATGACTCGCTGGCCATGCTGACTCAGGAGAGATAAGGAAAAGATGTGAACTATTCCTGTAATAGTGAGACTGTCTATCAGGCAAAGGTCCTGAGGGGAAAATATGATTTATGCTTTAAGGGCTGTACCATGACACAGAGTTGTGTTACCATAGCACTAGCAGCAGGATGCCGTTTTGCCAAACAGCTGTAAACAGAGAGTAAGATGGACCCTGTTTCAAATGCTTCAAAGATCAGCAGGAGATGACAGAAAATACTGTGTTTGCCCTTATTCTCCCCATATGTTGAAGAGGTAAGCCACCTCCTGAAGGATGAAACATAATAACTCTTTTCCCATTTCAGAATTTTCCCCTTTTCTATCACTTGGCTGGGGGAGGCCTCTGCATCTACAGGCAACCCTCAGTTTGGCCAGATGGCCACTAGCATGCCCTGTTACCGGCACTGATACTGGCACTGAAAAACCCAAATGCCACCAGCATCTGAGTAAGGAGACATCAGTTACCAAACATGAGGTCTGGAAGGAACTTCCCCTTAGTTCACCCTGCCAATAACTGTTTTATCTATCTATCTATCTATCTATCTATCTATCTATCTATCTATCTATCATCTATTTTGTCATCTCCTGTAATGTAGGGCCACTCTCCTAAATCTTCTGCATATTGTTTATCTAATATATCTGTTATAGGGCAATAATGCAGGGCACTAGTAACGCCCTTCAATACCCTGATGTCTCTCTATGGCACAATTTGTGTTGTAGCCTTCCCTGTAAAAGTTTGCTGTAGAGTATGGTGGAGATATCTGTGATCCATGCTAGGGCATGGAGCAGATGGTGTGTGGAGTCTTTCGGAGGAGAGGTATCTTAAGGGGTTGCCTGCAACTGCAGAAGTACTGAACCAAGTTTGTTAGCCGTGAACCAGGCTGGTTTTGCATGTTAAAGGGAATGACAGAGTCCCTCAACGTTTCCATTTGCAGCTTATCAATTCCATCCTTAGCCCTTCAGAGGATAATTATAAGGAATTATCTTGGGTTCCTGAAACTTTATTGCTATTTTACCTTCTGGAGTGACAAAGAGTCTTCCATGAGTAGTGCCGTTTCCTGCCAACGATGATCCTTTTCTTCAGGACCTCCATTAAAATCCCTTTGGAAATTCCACTAGCACTCACATAACTCACTGTTAGACTCTCCCTTCCATGCCTCAGTCTTTTGATAGTTGTGTCCACGTGACTAGCTCATGGGTTGGTCTCCTGAATGCATTACCCTGCACCACCACTTTTCCATAGTCATGGTCTTCACATTGTGGTTTGGGGCAAAACACTCTCTTTCTGCCCAGAACCAAATACCTGTGCCAGTCTTCCCAGGTCTCTCTGAAACTGAATCCTTTCGTATTAGCGATGAAACTGAAGCACTTTTTCAGTCCAGTGCAAACATCCACACATCTGCTATCCCCATGGTCTCTCCTGGCTGCCAGATCCAAACCAGAAGCCATGCAGTCACGTTAGCAGAGGATCTGAGGAGCAGAGGATCTGAGCTCAGACGCAAGTACCACGCTAAAGCCGTGACTTCGGTACCAGCACTGGCTCATGCCCAGGCACCTTGGGGAGCAAGTAGACCAGCCCTGGGACCACCTGCACCCATCTGTCTAGAAACACCCTTATCATGGCTAGCAGGCAAGGGCTAAATCTACAAAGCAGATTATAAATGCTCCTTCATACTGCAGACTCTAATGGCCAGCTGTCCTGACACTGAAGGCAACTCCCAGCCCCAGGTCCTCAAGTCCAATGCAACCAGGGAGTTGGGTAAAGAACCTAAAAGCATTGCTTCTGAGAATCGCATCCTGAAGAGGAGATACCCAAGTTTTACATCTAATGGTGTGAAAAGGAATGTAGTCTAAGCAAGGGAGGGAATATAGTCTAGCAATGGCTCTTGGCCTAAAGCTAAACACTTAGATTATGTTAGCCCTGTTGAAAAAAACAAACAAACAAACAAAAAAAGATAAATGAATATTCCTCTGCTCAGCATCTTCAAATCCTTTAATCTCTGTAGTGCAGCTGGTGGAAAAGTATCTCTGTGGATCTGGGATCACTACAAGAGCTTCATCCATTACCTGTGCAGCTTGGCAGCAGTAGAGAAGCCAGTTGCAGCACCGGTGGTGAAATGCTTGCTTGCTTAGGTGGAAAATGATGAGCATAGTTTTCTTGTTACCTAACAGGGGTCTGAATTCCTGAAAGGGATAAAGGCAGAAGATCATCTTCATTCTTTCCAGCTGCACCAAATAAACAGCATTCCTCTTCCATGTTTGTTATTGCTTACAGAGCAGGCAGAGACCCATTTCCTTCTCCAGCGTTGATGCTTATGGAAAATTGGGAATTGTAGGGAGACACCCTGCAGCTGGCTTCAGCCAAAAAAGGGTTAATTGCAATCGCCTCCCCATTTGGCACTCAAGAGAAGGGTGATAAAACCTTATCTACATGGAAGGAAAAAATCTCACCAGAATAACAAGCACCGCATTGAAGAAAAGGAGGTTCAATGAGCAAAGACTTCTTAGTGCTAGGAAGTTTTACAGCTTTTACTGTATTTGTACAGTCAGAGCAAGCAACCTTTCCCCACGCTTTATCACAAATACAAAGATATCAGCTGAAAGTACTGCACAGTAATTTTGGCTTGAGAAGCAGTATAGTTTATACTAGTGTCAGGCAACTTTATCTAGGGCTTCTAATGGCATAAGCATTTGTCTGGTAAAATACAATATATTGCACCTCTGATTAACATATTTATAGTCTGTCTAGGGTAGACCAAAATTTTTAAATTTGACCTAGAAAATTGCAAGCGTGATCCACACTGGGGTAGCTCCCTCTTTACACTCGGTGCAGTGCATCTGTAATTACGATGTGTGAATTGCCTTAAGGACATAGTGATTTCTAGACATTTGACATCCAGAATTCGAGACATTTGTGGAACAAAGCCCTTAGGAGACTGAGCTCCAGAACTGAGTTAAACCTCAAGCTATGTTGAATATGTAGCCTTTACCTCCTGTAAATTGCAAATTTATGGAAACAGCCATTGGAAACAAATGCTGAACTGGCATGAATGAGTATGGCTACTCGGGCTTTGTGCCTTATAAACGTAGTAATGTGAAGTGAATCCGAATAATGTCTGCCTTTGTCCACTCAGATGAGTGCAGATTCACCCCAATGCCTCACACCATTTCAGCTCATCCTTCTTTTTGAGCTGCTGACCTCTTTGAAGTGGTAATACTTCTATGGGGCCTGTGTCCCCAGAAGCCAACATACTATACAAGCATCAATAACTTAACTCCTAACACTCCAGATAGCAAGGGAAGGATAATCAGAGTCTGTTTCAGAGGCCTTAGCTCCACAGGATCAACTAGGCTAAGATGGCTGTTGAGCTGAAGAGAAGAGGTGGGGAGAATTCTCCTGAAATGTTATCTATCATATTCAGCTGTTCTCGAATTTTCCAGTGAATGGCCTACTTTTTTCTTCCCTTCAGAACCGCTTGCTTCCATTTGCAGTCATATAACAGTCCTATGATGTCTTTGAGGACTAAACATAAGGAAAGTATTTAATGTGTTTTACCTAAGGCGAGTTCTAAGGCTATTGAAAAACTTCTATGATTTAAAAGGTGACAGAAACGCTTTTCTATCACATGATGTAAATTGAACCAAGTTAGGTTACTTTGGCTGCTTATGCTCTTGTAATACAAAAGCAGACCTGGAGTAGTAGAGGAAAAATGCACTTTGGCTTTTCATCTCAACATTTACATTGATTTTGTCCATGAATATAATTATACTGGGATAGCTATATTGACAGTCTTCTTAATGGAGACATACCTTATGGGTATAAACTAATTAGCTGAATTAAATAAACTAGATGACCCAAAGGATTATTCTCTTTTTCCTCTGCTTTTCCTTGTTCTGTTGTAGCTGCATCTGTATCAGTAGAGGTGTGATTTTACCTTTCATTCTTTCTTCCGGGCTTGCATCCCTTCTCTTTTGCTTTCCAGGAAAATTCTCACCAGCAAATTCAAGTAGTTTAATAGAAACAAAGTCAATTTGCAGCAAATATCAGATAACTATAAAATGAATACAGAACTTGAAAATGCAACTCTTCATTCCAGGAACGACTGCACAAAGGGACTGAAAACACCCAAACATATCAAATAACTGGAAGGTTTCAATGAAGCCTGTTTGGAAAGTACTAGCCAGGTACCTGTAAAACACATTTCAGCTGGGGAATACAAAGCAATACTCATGGTACACGAGGCTGGACACAAGAGGGACTGCACTGGCATCACTTCTTCCCATGCCCAGGTACAGAGTGACCTCCTCAGTGGCCTTGGAGAAAGAGGGGGGAAGGAGTGAAGCGGGGTAGTGGAGAGATAGAAATCTTGGGTCAAACCTAAGCAATTAAGTTTCCATGCTCTGAATCTTTGCCTTCTTATTCCTATCCCTCTAAACAAATCACATCCTGAAGCACCAAACAGATTTCTGTGGGTTGACTTTTATCAGCTGAGGGGAGGAAAGGTGCATGATTCCTCACCAGTATGTGCTGTGCCAGCAGATATCCTGACCAATTAAGGATAGTGAGACTAACCAGTGAGAATAACTGCTGACCCAGTTATTCTCCAAACGAAATGCTTTTGTCAGTGCAGTTAGTCAATAGGTAGTTCACCTTATCTGAGTGCAGGACCGTTCTACTGCTAGAAATATGTCCTCACTAGGAGTCAGTATGGTATATGGATGCTTTCTGCCCTAAGTAACACCCAGAACAACACAGCCCAAAAGCTCTTTGCCAGAATCAGGCAGGAGGTGAAGTTCATCTATGATCCCACTGCTGCTGAAAGCAAAGGGCACCCCTACCTCTGCCCATCCCTTGGGCCACAGTGATGCTCACTGCGGGATGCTCACATGGGAACTGCCCCCTCTCAAAATGAGTTTTACCAATGAAAAGGTTTTCTTCCTTCCTAGATCAGCCCCCTGGCCCAGCTGACTCTGTCGGAACACAAGGACTAGTGGCAGCGCATAGGAAGGAACAGACCTGCATGAAGTGCAGCATTAAATCAAATTAAGATAATCAGGGAAGGATATTTTAAGTCAATAAATAATGTTGATTGGTGAATGAATATGAGCTTTCCTTTCTATTCCTTTCTATTCATGACACCTATCCATGCAGAAAGACAAAAATGTGTCCGATAGATACGTTAGTTACAGCAAGGAATTGGTTCAGTGCTAGTGAAGAAGTTGCTCATATACAGAGTGAGAGAGGAGTGATAAGACACATTAACCCTTGAATTAATGAACAGAATGTTTCAATTTTAGTTTGGTTGGAGCACAAACAGAAACACTTAAGCTGCCTCTTTTTTTTCTTTTTTTTTTTTTTTTAAAGCAGCCCAAAATGTGGGCGGTAACAAAGCACCAAAAAGGTTGCGATTGATTCGGAGCATATGGCAAAACTGTTTGTCAAGGAAAAGGAGCGAAAAAGTTGTTTTGTTTGCTGGAAGAAAAATAAATGAGAAGACCAAAGCAATTCAATCTGCTGAGTGTGAAATGCATTAGGAGGATAGGAGTGTTGCACAGCTGAATGCTGCGCTGTCGCTGCCAGACACTTCTCTGCTGGCTCCCGATCCTGGAGCTCTGAAGTAGGTCTGGCAGCTCCAGCCCCATCTCGGTCAGAGCCACAGCTCTGGGCTGTGGGGACAGGAGCATATTGCTCCAGCCCAGCATAGACAGAAAGGAGCTGAGGGAGGTTTTATAGGTGTTTTGAAACAGGAGGAAAAAAGCTTTTTGTGTGTTTTGAAACAGAAATGCAGGTAATATATACCTTGTTCAGAGATGGATGGCATTCACCTCTGGAAACTGCACATCTGTAGTAAAATATCCAAAGTTTCTTCTGTGATCCCAGACTCCTGCAGCCACAACACTGCCTCTGCCCCCGTGGAGTTCTTCGCAGTCCCCTTCCCCACATACCACCACTTCAGGTACCAAGTTAGCCTTGGTAGGAAACGGGGACAAGCTTTGTTAACTCTTTCCATCTACCAGAGCATGCCTATTTGAATCACAGGCCCTGTCTTGCTTCTAGTGAAAGAAGATAATCGTCTTCTTTTCTCTGTTTTGGAAGAGAAGGAGGATCTGAATGATATCTAAAAGTGAAAGCTACTCCGTAAAGCTTTCTGGAACTGCCACGTGCAGTTCACAGTGCAGTTAGGAAACCACTGTGCTTTGTAAGATAATTTAAAATTTGTTCCCAAGTGGAGCCACAGAGATGAAGCCACCGACTGCAGAACCCAATGCAACCCTGCAAACTTTACTGCTCTCAATGGGCTTCTTTGAACTTCAGCTCCCTGGGAATAAATGGAGACCAAACTTACTCTATCGTGTAGGCTTTGTGATCTTTGATCAAACATGTACCATTCATGGAAAGGGCACTGATGGTCTTTCTTTTTTTAGGTATGCCCCTTTATTGAACACACAGATATAATTATTTTATACATCATTGAAGCTACATTGGATTATCCAAGTGTTGATCAAAGCGCCGTGAGTGGTAGATCATAGCTTGGAAATGAGTGTATGGCCTAATGAGGTAGAACAGGAGGAGACCTGAGGGAAGAGGGACAGGTGTCAGCCACAGCAGAGCTTGTGAAGGGATGCCACCGCCACCGTGAGATGTTAGGAAGCCCACATTGATTCCCTTTTGATTCATTCATGAAGGTTTTGTGCTCCAGCTAATGGGTTGGGAAAGTTACTTCTGTGGACCTTTTGCTTCTTGAATCTCTCTTGGTCCACTTGGCTCACAAAAGGCTTCATCTTGCCTTGGGTTTAAAAGTTTGCTGCTGGAAAGTGTTAGACAGAATGTTTTGAGGAATCCGTATTTATAAATTAATAGATAATGATGACAGAAGAGATTGTAACAGTTCCCTTGCTCAACTTCTGTAAAATTCACCTGAAGAATTTCATCTTAGTGCAATGAATTTATCTCCTGATTAAGCCTATGGAGCTCTTTCTATACTGCAATATTACAAGATGCTGGCACACATCTTTCAGAAAAGAGAAGTTTAAGCCTTTCCCAGGGAGACCCATCCTGTTACTTTTTCCCAGCTTTGAAAAAAGTTTTGGATTGCCTGGCATCCAGATACACCCCAAAATCTCATGAAAATTTTACAGCAGTCAAATAGGCTCTTACTGTTCTCCACTTCCCATGGAGAGAACTGGGAAAACAGCTGTACTTTCTGGAGGGTCCCTAAAATGAAGTCCATGATAAGCCTTTATGATATTAAAATGTGTTTTAGATAGTTAATATGCAATTAGAACTCAATCATTTGAAGTACTTCAGCCTCTGACCAACTCCATGCAGTGCTTTAAAATGGGATTCTACTTTGAAATGTGATAAGTAGCTTGTGAGCACCAACAACCCTGTCGTGTGTTCCGAGTTGCCTTGGATGATCTTGCTGCCTGTGGTGTTCTGTTGTGTTTGTTGCTGCTTTGTTGTGCTGGAGGGGGAGTGGGAAAAGAAGCAAAGTGGTGACCATATACGCATATTTATTTTCTAACAATGCACTGCATTTGGCCAGTCTTTTTCTTCAGATGATCTCATAGTACTATAGCAGGACTCATCTATTCCATGTCTCTAAGATGCACCCGTGGTGGCAGAAAAGAGGAGGATGTAAACGCAGGACTGTGCTTTCAGGAGCTCGCCCAAGGAGCTCAGGGTTGTCCAAGGATGCTTGGCATTAGCAGCAGACCAGAGAACAAAGGCCAGGAGGCTTAGCTCTAACCTCGAACTTATATGTTTACTGAGAAGGTGTTTATATTACTTCATTACCAATTTCCACACGATAATCTTAGTTTTCCTCCCATTTTTTGTTATATGCCCACAAAAACTGGAAAGCAAATAACAGCACCTGAATGTTCTCTTATGAAAAAACCTGAAATTCCAGGAGAACAACTCAGGAGGGGTATAGCTGTCATATAGCAGACTTAGCTTGGGAAAGACAATGCTGATTAATGCCCTTTAACGGTAGGTACTTCTCAATATTACCCGCATACCTAACAGACATAAATAAATACAAGCCATTTCTAAACTTAGTTGGTATCTTAATTGTTCAAGAGGCTGACACCTGTTACAGTAAATAACCAATGTGACCACAGGGAAAATATCTTGTCTGTTTGCTTTTATAGAGCACATACCTCAGTGGTATGCAAATATTTGGTTGCATCACGTTGCCTATAAATTCATTTATAACACACATTGCTCACAACACAGCCTGAGCTCTGGCAGATAATTCAGATGAGCAAACGGCTCTGCTCACAGTGACTCATAAGAAAGAGGCCTGCAGCAAGCACCCAGGTGACGGAAACACAGCAGAGCAAGAGGCTATTTTTATTGTTCTGAACAGTTGGTTTCGCTTATTTCTTTAGCTTCTAAAGTGCTCAGTGACGTACTAAAGAGGAAACCCAAACTACCATTCGTGTGGCTTAAAAGCAATTTCTTCTAAAGCAGGGTGAACCCTAAAATAGTGAAGGACTGTCATTAGTAGAGGTACTTTTCATCCTCTTTTGTATTTCATCCTCCTTTAAATCATGAAACCCATCCAAAGATTCATTTTTATATAAAAAATGATGCATACTTTGAAGACACAAATGGTTAGATGCTCCTTTCCAGACAATAGTACTGAGAAATGGTTTGCCATGGTCTTACTGGGGATTAGGTCTTTTCTTTAAAAAAATAATGCTAGAAAAAGAATCTTTCTGACCTCAGACCATGTTAATTCAAATTCCAGTGTACATCTAGTTCATTCTGAGTTCCCCTGGGACCTGTCAGCCTCACCTCTGTGCCTGGGAAGATCACGGAACAGATCCTCCTAGGGGATATGCTAAGGCACATGGAGGACAGGGAGGTGATTCAAGACGGTCAGCATGGCTCCACCAAGGGCAAGTCCTGCCTGACCAACCTAGTAGCTTTCCACAATGGAATGACTGCAGCAGTGGACAAGGGAAGAGCTACAGATGTCATCTATCTGGACTTCTGCAAGGCCTTTGACATGGTCCCCCACAACATCCTTCTCTCTAAGTTGAGATATGGGTTCAATGGGTGGACTGTTCAGTGGATAAGGAATTGGATGGATGGTCGCATCCAGAGAGAGGTGTCAATGGCTCGATGTCCAGATGGAAAACGGTGGCAAGCGGTGTCCCTCAGGGGTCCATACTGGGACCAGTGCTGTTTAATATCTTCATCAATGATATTGACAGTGGCATTAAGTGCACCCTCAGCAAGTTTGCTGATGACACCAAGCTGGGTGGTGCAGTTGATATGCCAGAGGGACGGGAGGCCATCCAGAGGGACGTGGACAGGCTGGAGAGGCGGGCCTAGGTGAGCCTCACGAGGTTCAACAAAGCCAAGTGCAGGGTCCTGCACCTGGGCTGGAGCAACTGCCAGTATCAATAAGGCTGGGAGAAGCCATGCTAGAGAGCAGCCCTGTGGAAAAAGACTTGGGGGCACTGGTGGATGAAAAGCTGGACATGAGCCACCAGTGCACAATTGCAGCCCAGAAGGCCAATCGCATCCTGGGCTGCATCAGAAGCAGCGTGGCCAGCAGGTCGAGGGAGGTGATCCTCCCCCTCTGCTCTGCCCTGGTGAGACCCCACCTGGAGCACTGCGTCCAGCTCTGGAGCCCCCAGCACAAGAAGGACGTGGACCTGTTGGAGTGTGTCCAGAGGAGGGCCACAAAAATGATCGAGGGCTGGAGCACCTCCCCTGTGAAGACAGGCTGAGAGTTGGAGTTGTTCAGCCTGGAGAAGAAAAGGCTCCAGGGGGACCTTATAGCGACGTTCCAGTACCTGAAAGGGGCCTATGAGAAGGCAGGGGAAGAGCTGTTCACAAGGGTTTGTAGCGATAGGACAAGGGGAAATGGTTTTAAGCTAGAAAAGGGTAGATTTAGGTTGGACATCAGGAAAAAGTTCTTTAATATGAGGGTGGTGGATCACTGGAACAGTTTGCCCAGAGAGGGAGTGGAAGCCCCATCCCTGGAGACATTCAAGGTCAGGCTTGATGGGGCTCTGAGCAACCTGACCTAGTTAGAGATGGCCCTGCTTGTTGTAGGAGGGTTGGACTGGATGACCTTTAGAGGTCCCTTCCAACCCAACACATTCTATGGTTCTATGATTCTAAGCCTTGCATCACAAGGATGAAGCTTTGATGATTTAGCATCTCCCCAGCTCAGCTTTCTGCTTAATTTTAGTACTTCTGGAGTGGAAGACATGATCCTTGGTGAGCTCCTACATTGAGGAGGTTCATAAATTCATTGACAGTTCTTGTATTCACTGGGAGAAAGCATCATTAATGCACAGTTAAAGCTGTCCACTGGTATTTTCTGCCCTTCAAGTCTTTCAGGTCTTAACTCCCACATCTGAAAAAACGGGAAATAAAGGATTAAAGGACATATCTGTGAAACCTTGACACTCACCCTTCCCTGTCAGTAGCACTGGAATTAGGTGCAAATCTTCCAGCTGCCTTGCTTGAGGAGGTGCGATTAGCCAGAACAATTAGTCCCAGCCGTTCAACAGAGCTGTGAATTCATGTTAAAAGGGGCTCTGGATGGACCATTCCCATCTGTGAATGGGGGAGCAAATTCCTCAACAGGACTTTCAGTTGATCAAAGGGGGGCTTCATGTGCCTTCAAGAGCTCCTACACACCTCACTTAAGCACAGCATTAAACCGGTCCAGTAAATAAGGGTGTCAACAGTTGGCCTGTAGCTGTCTGTGCAGGACAGGTTTAATGGCAGGTGAGTGCCGGGTTAGATTGCGTCAAGTGCATAAAGGCAAAGAGACTATAAAAAAGAAGCAAAGGGCTTATCAAATGTTGGAGATCTGGTGTTCTGGGGGCGAGGTGCGCCAGGAATTTGGCTGCAGGGCAAGTGTAGCCACCCCCTCTGCACAGTTCAAAGCCACCCTCCGGTATGGGAGCTATTCCCAGGGCAGGGGCTGCTCAAGCGAGGCGGGGTAAAGGTTGCCTGAACATGTACTTTAATTCTTCATTCCTGCTGTTCATAAAGTTGAATTTTTCTGACTGGACGCTTTCTAAAGAAGACACGGGACCTCATCAGATAGTCTTAGCTATGCTCCATGAAAATGATTAGAAGCTTAATTTCCTATCCTTATTTATTTTCTGCAAGCAGAGAGAGAAACACAACTGACAAAGGTTGGACATCCTTTAGGTAGCCATAGCTATCACAGTCCTACAGTAGAGACGCTATGGCAACTAGTGCCATAAAAAGGAAGCTATGTGATCTCCAAGTGATTCGTCTGTTATTTATAGCGGTGGAGGATGAAATATTTGGGGTTTCTGATCTTGATTCCCTTAAAGAGACAGAGATGTGTACTAGCTGGGATAACTATTGTATGACATGGAAACTTTGAGCTACACCCTGCAACAGCCCGTGCAAGTGCGCCTCTAGCTCAAATACGGTTACACCAGTGACTGTGGGCCTCCCAGATCTGCTCTGTGTAGCTGGGCTTCAGGACTCCTGCCAGAACTAATCAGGGTTTCCATCTGGCTATGTATCAAACAACCCTGGACTGTCCACCAGTAGCTCAGATGAAGAATTCAAGTCTGAACATCTTCAAAACAGGCTAACCTGTGATATTCCCATACACCTAATCCTAGTCTTCTCTCTCTTAATGCACTTCTTTTGTGCCTGCGCTATTCTGGTCTTCCAATTTCTTCCTGTTAATGCGTTAATGACATGCTTCATCCAACGATGCTTAAATCTACTCTTTCTTTCAAGTACTTGAAAACCATAGGCTTTTCCCATTTGATCCTATCTCTCTGCATTCCCTAAAGAGTCAGGCTGCATGTGAAATCCAGTCGCAGTGTAGCACACTGCTTTTGTCTGTACTCCAGCCTCCACAGCAGTAGGAATTTTCTCTTGGGCACCCAGCAAGCTGCTGCTGCTATAATATTACTGTAATGTCACTGTGATTTCCAATAATAACAAGACTGAGCATCTTGTTCTTCCAGGACTTCAATGCTAAATGTTCCAATTTTATAGTGGCAGAAGGAGAGAATATTTTTTAAGATTTATCTGGAGGAATAAGGTGAATACTGAGTAGAAAATGATGCTGCAAAAGAGCTTAACTGAAATGGGGAACTAGAAACAACAGGATAGAATTGACCTTATGTAAGGGATACGTAAATAGCATCTGAGGATCACTTAAGTTCAACTTCAAAATGACAGGTGATGCAGGGCCCTTTTAGATCAAGCAGTTAATTTTTCAGAATTGGTGACCTTTACCCAGCTGAATCTTGAAAGAGAATACTTGACTGTGCCAAGGTTCATTGCAGTTGGTTAATTATCTTCTACCAAATTTGTAGAACATGATAAACATGTGAATTTAAGATGCTCCTATAAAATGGATGACTGCTATTAAAGAAAAGTCCGGTGGTTTCCTCTAAACGAGCAGTAAGGGCAGGCCAGCAGTCTACATGCTGTGAGTGAAGTCTCTCCGGTGAAAAGTCCCTGCTGCTCTCACCTTTCTGTTTTGTTTTCCACCATGAAACACCTCCCCTTCCCTCTGCTTACTAAGACTCTTGTCTCTCCTTCCAGACCCGCGCCCCCCCTCCCCCCCCCCCCTCTCCAGAACCTTGTTTCTTTAATGTTATCTACCAAATAGAAGCTTTTAAAGTGGCAGAAAAGTACTTGAGTATTACTTTCTCTAGCTGGCCAGCTGAAAAATGTCACCTTTGTCCTACCTTTCCCCTCCCTTCATTTACTTCGTTGCTTTCACTGGTTGTGTGACATCTAACCTTTAGGCACAGCCCTTCCAGACACACAGCTGCACTTGATCTTTTCTGAAAAACATCAACACGTCTACTGAATGATGAGTGTTATTTCTAATAATAAACGAACAATGCAATTGCTCTTACACCTTGATTTCAAGATACTTGGAAACACGTGCCTGATAAGGGTGGAAAAGAAAATAAGCACTCATACAGATCCTAACGTTCTGCTGATCAACATTTT
The DNA here is from genome assembly GCF_034619465.1 of Leptosomus discolor. Classification (NCBI taxonomy): domain Eukaryota; kingdom Metazoa; phylum Chordata; class Aves; order Leptosomiformes; family Leptosomidae; genus Leptosomus; species Leptosomus discolor. Next base: position 3,424,896 of record NC_141392.1, on the reverse strand, counting down.
GACATAGCCTGTGAAACGGCGACACCTTGACAAAGCCTGGACATCTCTGCTCTGGAGACACCTAACATGGAGGCAACCTGAGGGTGACGTGGGTCAGAACTGTAGTTTACATACGAAGACACGTAGGATTACTGGGACTCAAATAGTAGCAGATGATCATGACGGTCAGAAAGGAAAGGCTCAGGCAGGTACAGCTCAAGAGTGGGGATTCTTGTTCCCTGTAAAGCTCAAAGAATTTACTCATGATTTTGCTAAGTGCATCCCCAGCAGCAGATAAACTGCTGCACGATGACAAGGCCTGGACAAATTAAAAAGCCTCATCCAAGGTGGGGTTTGTTCACAGTAATTTCTCTCTATGCATGTGAGTAGTTCTTGTAACTTGACTCACGATCACCCAGATTATCACTTCTGCCTTTGACCTTTGTTCCCATCCTGTCTCCCCGCTCCAGTTTCTCCTCACAGCACTCGTGTAGGAGTGGACTCGCAGAGGAGGGACTGAGGCATTGGGACATCCTTTGCACATAGCTTTACTGCGCAAGAAGTAATAACATGAATCAAGGTTTTCCAAGTCCCTGATTGCTAGTCCAGCCATTTCTTCCACACTGACTTCCTGCTTCCCCTGACCATTAAGTGCTGCATCTTCTCTGTGTATTAAAGTCTTTTCTAGGTGGCCTGTATCAAAGCAGGATTGTGGGCACCTGAAATACGGCGCCTAGTTTCTGAGGAATCTCAGAAGAGCTTCACTAAAAAGGTTGAGAGAGCTGCGATACTCAGTACCTAAATTGTGTGTGCCCACCTCCAGGAAGGGAACCCCTGGTGCTGAGTGAGGTGTCCCACACCACACGCAAGCAGGGGCAGATGTTTGAAGTTGAGGTTGACAACAGGCATGCCAGTGTTCAAAGCACTGAGCCAGACAGCAGGAAGTGCTGAAGAGAGGGATGTACCTGAAGTTCTCTCTCTTTAGTAGTTTAACTAACTGAGTTATGGAGTTTTCTGAGGCAGAACCTGCAACCAGCTCTTGCGGTTTGACATCTCAGTCATGCGCTTGAATGCAGACAAATGAGGCGGAAGAACAGCCCATTCCAGTGGCTCCTTGCACAGTCACTTTCTGGCCCTCCTCGGCCTCAGAGGCATTGAAGCTGGGCTCCCTGGACCACCAGTCACCAGGCTTTGGCCATTCCTTGTGGACACCTCCTACTCTCCTTTTGAGGATAAGGGGCCGGGACTACAAAACTCACGCAGCAAGGAGCTACAGGGCAAGAGGGACACACAATATGCCATCACAGCGTCTGGGGACTCAGGAAGGAGGGGAGGACCTGCATCTCCTAGGCGATGGTTGGTTAGGTATTTTGTGTTGCTGATCTATTCTACGGGTAGAAGAGTGAAACTCAACTTCTCAGTCCAAGCTTTGTGTCCCTAGGCAGCTTAGATGAGGTTGGAGTTATTTGCCTCAAGTAGTGGTTAAATGCTGTTATGGATGGCACCATCAGTTGCTGTAATTCAGAAACTGTAATTTAGAGTTAGGAGATCTGGTTTCTTTTTTTTTTTTGCTTGGCCACAGATTTCCAGCATGACCTTGGCAATCCAATCAATTCAGGTCAAATAACAGTAAACTCAATGTTTTAGGCATTGGCTACCCCAAGAAATTGGAATATATCTGCACCTAATTTGTGGAATCCAGCATTTATCTATTTCTTATACACATCAAACAGACAACTTTACCCACTTTCTTACATTTTGTGAATGTGCTGACCAAACGTGCTAGTTTATCCTGGAGTAAAATTGAGATTATAACATTTTTTTCACATTATAGGAAGCCAAATAATGTTTGCAAAGCAGTCTGAGAATCTCACATGCATCAAATTGTGCATAGATGTACATGACTTAATGCACATACTTTAGCAAATAATTTTTAATCTTCTGAAGTTTCACAAAATATGCCAATCTGTGATGCGGATGCTACCTTAGGCAACCGAAGTTCACAATACAAAGTCAATCTCTGTTTCTGAATTTATTCCAGGAAGATCTGGAGCAACCACGCCTTCAGACAAATGTTTTGATTATGGAAATGTCTTGACCTCATCTCTGTGAGAAGCCAAAGAGTCATAGACAGTGCCACTGCTTAAGACATAGCAATGTAACAACAATATAATTAATGATTAATGTACTATTTATATTGTGGTAATGTTTACAAGCCGCAGTCATACAGCAAGACCTGCTTCGGCTGTAAAAACACGCACAAACACGATTTCTGCCCCAAAAGAGCTTAAAATCTGAATCAGGAAATAAAAGCAGTTTCCAGGGCCTGGAAAAGGAAAAAGTGTCAAATCAGTGACAATAAAACACTGTGCAAAGCAATTCATCTACACTGCAAGATGAAACTCATGGTTTCTCTGCAAGGGAAAGCTACTTTCACGTAACTTGGAGAGATTTTAAACAACGTAAAAGGTTATGTAGATACTCCTATTTCAGAATTTTAGTGACTAATTTAAGTGTAGATAGGGATTTGCCTAAGTGCTTGCCTGCATGGGTGTATTTTTTTCTCATTATATAATTAGCTAATGAAAATCTTGGTACAGTTTCCTCCTGTAGGCACCCAGCGGGAGTGAAGAGGTAGGTAATTATCCAGTTGATGCAAGGAAGTAATATTGGCACACTCAGTTACCCTCTGGAGGCTTACTAATAACACGGTGTCTGCACCTGACTTAGACATCTATGTTTTAGGAGTCCTGTACTCCCATGTCTTCCCCCTCTTTCTGCCCACATGGTGTCCAGATGCCCAGCACCCCAGCTACTACAGTAGTACAGCTCTGCCTGGACGGCCTGACCAGAAGAAAACCCAAATAAACTTCTACCAGTTTTGTACAGAACAAATTTACAGAGTTTGTGCAGTTAGTTCTGTGAGCCTGACTGTATTGGATGCTTGTGCACTTCATGACACAAATACCTATCTGTTAGGGAGCTTCCATAAAGAAAAAAGGGAGCCCTCCCTAAATTAGAACATAAACTCCCCATACACCTTATGTTACAGAAGAAAAGCATCTCCTCAGTTTACAGTGTTGAATTAATCAAAGCACCCAAAGCTAAACTGGAGACAAAATTATACATCGAAGTAACTGTCTGAATGGGAATGAAGTCCCTCTTTGTGGTGGGGGGTTAGGGGGGTGGGGAATAAAATAACCTCCCATCATAATTTTCTTCCTACTGAACAAGGCAATCAAGACCAAAGGGAATAGCTGGAGCAGGAGTCTTGAACTACAGCAGCGAGTTCTGTTGGCACTCATCTGTCAAAGCTGTGATGGCAGTGGCCATATCAGTTTTCCTATACTGATACAAATTCACTTTTCAGATTAACGTGCTCAGATTAATGGCCACTTTTTCAGGCCATCCTTATGCTGTCACATAAAAACCATTACTATTTGGTGGCTGAAACTGGGAGAATCTCACAGTGCATCGGATGCACACAAATCTTTTCAAACAGACACAGAACGATGTGGCCTCAGCTCACCCCCAAATGAATATTACAAATTCAGATGGATCAAGAGGATGGGAAGACCAGAGCACTGGCAACTGTTCAGACAGGATATCAGAGCCAGGGGGCAGCTCTGGCGAGGCAGCAACTGCCCTGATGCTGGCATGCCACTAAATGTTTCGGATTCCTTGTAGGTAAAGAGCACATACCCATCATGGACCCAGGACATGCCCATCTGAGCGCAGAAGGGCTGGGGACAAATGAGAAACGTATGCTGGGAATCGAACACACACGGGATTCAGTTTTGCCTCGGGTGTCTGCAGTTAAGACCCCGGGTTTTAGTGGTTATCCCAGTACAGGGCACAGAGCTGTGAAGGGAACCGGAGCTGTTGTCGCTCGGGGGAGTTGCTGGAGGACATTCAGCCAGGACACGCACTTGTACCTGCTGAAAGTCTGGACACACACAAGGAATCATCCCTCCTTACACCGTCTTTTCCTCAGACCTCAGCCCTCAGCAACTTCTCCCACCGTGTTATCCTGTGTCTCTGATACATCTATGGTTCCTCCTCTTCCACAGCCACGCTCCAGCTCCTCCACCTTCCCACCTCCAGCACCCCCCAGCCTCCCAGCCCAGCTCTGCCACTGCCTTGCTCCTGCAGCTGCACTGGGGCGGGGGGGAGGCACTGGGGCAACCCCGGGAGCGGCTGCCTCGCTGCGCGGTGCTCAGCGGCGCGGGACAGCCGATTCGTGGCATCTCGCTTCATCCTCGGTCAGGGCCCAGCTCCCAGGGATGTTATTTACCAGCAGATCATTGTTCACAAGGAATCTCTGATGCACTCTAGACAGGGATATTAAAATCCAGACTGTCCCAAAAGGTTGTAATAAGCCCTGTAGAGTGGCAGGGTTTATCAGCCTGTATATCATTCACCTATATTGCTTCTGGACCTCAGCAAGTGTGTTGAGCATTTATCCCCCACACAGAGCCATCTGGAGATGCTAAATTAGGAATCTCTGCACTGCTTTCCATTATTTAGTGTTCATGTGCCCTAGGATAAGTGAAATTAAAATATGCCTTGCAGAACCAAAAGCCCAGACATAGTCATTCTGATGAGACAAGCATGTTTACATGCATCTGAGAATAGCTTCGCTCGGTATTATCATATAGTTTGGCTAGAAGAAATCCAGTCTTTATGAAGTGCATTTCACTGAGACATGCAAAAAAGGAGAGAGGAAAATCTGGAGGTATTCTGCACAGTTCCAGATTTGTGTAAAGATTGATTACAGTTGTAGCTCCTAATTGCATGTCAGAAATGGCGTATTCGTGACCAATACTGTGTATACTGCTTAAGTCCCTGAGAAGCCCCACAACCTTGCCTTGCAAGACAGAAACAATATGTTTTGTCACTACCACTCTCCACTCGTTAATTTTCAACAGCTAGGGCTCTTTAGCCAGCACATTGAATAAATGCCTCAGTGGCCTTCCTCAAAAAGAACTCAAACATCAAGCCTCAAACCCTCTGTATGAGGTCAGAAAACACCTTTGCTATATAGATAACCCAGGATCATGATTAGCTAACACGATTGACTAATGGGATTATGAATTTCTACTTGCCCCTTTGGACATTAGGAATGGTGAGGCTGGAACTGCATGAACTAATTACAGACCCTCATTGCCCAGCTGCACTGAATGTCCTGTCCTGGAGTTCATCTTCCAAAACGCACTTAAGGTTTTTTGGGGCTTTTAAAGGCATTTCAGACTGTTAGCGTGGAAGGGAGATGGCTGCACTGTAACTGGGTTAAAATCAGGCATATATATTATGTTCATCACTGTCTGGAAATGTTTCTGTGCTGTGACTATGAACCTTAGACACACTTTTAGGGGAGATACTTCAGGTTTTAAAATCAAAAGCACCTGAAAGTACTGATTAATAAGAATGAGCTGAATACTAACTATTTAGGAAACATTTTCCTCAAAGCTAAACAGTGAGACCTGTAAGAAAGAACAGAGATGAGAAAAGATGGAAAAGCTAACTCTGAACTAAAGTACTCCATAAAGTCAAGCATCCGAAGAAAAATACGGGCTTATTTTTCCCTGTTGCTTTCTTCTGCCCAGGAATTGCATCATTAGTGTGCCTGGTGCTCTGCAACCCAAAAAGAGATGCCTCTGTCCCTGCCCTGGGTTAAACAAGCTAACGTTGACCTGCCTTCCTGACCTCGCTGTTGAAAAGATGGGCTATTTTTGCTGCCTGAGCTCTGCCACATACACAGGGGCTCTCTGTAGAGAGACTTTTCTGCAGGAGGATTGCCTTTCAGAAAGCTCCCCATGGCCAAGAGTGACTGAGGCATCCTTGGCTTTGTGTAAACTAAAGCCCCTGAATTGGACTCGGGTTTAGTCCGGGTTTTGTCTCATTTTAGGTTTGCTTGAGAGCTGGTGATCATGTGAATAGGAGGAAACCAGGGATCAGGTTAGGAAAATCAAAAGGCTGGAAAAACATCCCTGCTTGAAGGAAGGGCTTTGAGCCACCTAGTCTAAATCCCTTTCTAACAGAGCTTCTTCATGCAGCGTCATGTGGTGGCCAGCCTGAGCCCGGCTCCGTGGAAAAAAAATGCATCATGATTGCTGGCTCTTGCCTCCCTTCGGAGAGGCAGGCGTGCTGTGAGGCTTTCACTCTGCCTTGACCCCGGGGGTGGTTTCAGGGCTGGTAGTTGCAAAGGTTAATTGACAGCTTTCATGAGCGGGAGAGGAGAGGAATGGGGAAACAAGTGGTGAGAATATCCGTGTAAAAGGTCCAGGCACAAAACGGAGGGTAGTGGGGAACGTCTGGGGCCAGAGCAATGGTTATAGCTTGAAAGTCTCAGCTCCTTTGTGCGGAATGAACTGAGGGGTCCAGGGAGGGCTAAAGCAGAAACCTGACTTGGAAAGAGACTGTAAGAAGTAGAGTGACTGTGGTGGTTACTTGCTGTGCAAATACATGGTGCGATAATGTTCTTCTTAACGAAAACATAAAGAACAAGGCAGGAGGAGCCACGATCAGAGCTCATGTTAGGATTTGTGATTTCCAAAAAAAAGACAAGGAATCGGTGGCCATATACAATTTCATGCCTATTCAGTGCAATAAAAAAGCACTACTACAAATACAAATACAGATACAAATCAACTATTCATGCATCAAAGTCAAACACCTAACCGAAGACAACTTGCTTGCTTGGTCCTGGAAGCTCTGAATTCGTAAATTTGGCCTGGATGCCTGAACAGTTCTCAGCCTGGACCGTGTGCACATACACACGTATAGCACAGCAGTGCATCTGCCAACCCCAACACCCGAACAGCAGAGTTCTGTTAGGGACTGTATCTATTGGTGTATTGACTGACAACGACTTTTCTGTCAGACATAACATCAGAAAAACTGACTCTTGGGTTTTTACAAGAAATATGGTGTGATATTAATGCCAAAAAGCCCGTTCAGGCAGGAAAATAAAGCAATGGTTAATGTAAAAAAGCAGATTCTATGGAATAAGGACAAGACCTTCAAGCTAGAGTGAATTGCCTTCATATTGTATTTTAACACTGGAAGGACTTTTCTTCTTCCTCGATCTCAGTAAACAACCAGAGCTGACAGGGGTGGACTCATTCTGTAGTAGTCTCCACATGGCCTGAAGTTATGGCAGAAGAGAGCAGTAGCTATGACAAATATGAAGTAAACAGGTTAAAAAAAAAAAACAAAACTGACTAAATAGTGACATTCAGACTTTTTCTTTAGTGTTGTCATGGGGAAACCCTTGCTGACCTCATAATCGATGTCTACAAGAGCAAAAGAAAACTCCCTGTGTTGTAAGATGATCTATTATTCCCAGTTACCTTGGTTTTAAGCTAGAGAATTCTTGTCTTTTTTTTTTTATTTTTAACTGTAGACAATTGTGACTCTGGATGAAACTAGTAAGAGTTTCAAGAGCTCTTCTCTGAGTGTCATTTTAGGAAACAAGAGGAGCTGAAAAGCAACAACTTTCAACCCAAAAGTGGTTCACAGGTTGTGTCTGAAGCTATATCCTTCAAATCAGTGGGTTCACGTGGGCCATGTCCCCCTGTGTGCGAGGAGGAACAAGAACAGGCAGACTGCAACAGGAAAGTTCTCAAACATGTTATGAAAAAAAAAGAGTGCTCAACACCACAGCATTACTGGAGGGGCAGGCTTGGGGATGCATTATTCAAGGTTGTACCAACTTTTCTTTATTTCCACGAGTTCCCTGTATCAAGGAATATACCCCAGTCACAGGAACCAGCAATGTCTTTGGTGCACGTAGAATTTGAGTGTCACACAATGTCAATTCTGGTTTCCTATCTCTTTTTTAAGTATTAGTAATTTGTCTGGCTGGCATAGTTGTGATCTGTGAACATGAGTTGGTGTAAGTGGGAAATAAGATAGTGCCATTGGGCAGGGTCAAAATAGGTGACCCTCATCCTACAGAACGCTCGACTGACAGTTGACCTATGAAAAAACTTGGGCTCCTATGTTCAAAACCACACACTGTCAGGCCTAGTCCATGCACATATTTCCTGGAAACTTTGCCAAATGTTTACAAATAAAATCAGCATTGTAAATAATGACATCTCAGATAGACCTGTAGACAGCAGTGAAGCAAAAGCTGCTTTTTCTCCTTTTTGTGATACTTTCACACTCAGCACAGCCACTTAGAAGAGCTTATTAGGAAAAGGGAAAGATTTTTTTAAAAAACAAATGCATGGACACAACTAGGGTTCTTAATCCTAATTTAATCACTAAGTTCTGCTTTTTGGAACTAGTGCAATCTCATGCCTAAAGATGTCCTGGACATTTAGCACACTTGGTGTCTAGCTACGAATCCATGGGTTTAGGCACTCATTTTTAAAAGCAGGTGAAGATTTTCTTTGAATCTGTGTCCACCACGGCATGCAGGCAAAAGGGCAATGACAGTGTGGTGAAGGCACTGGGTCAGGTAACACAAGATTCTGTGCCTGGCTCCGCCAAACCTTCTTTAAATGAGTTGCATCATCTTTGTGCTTCATTCTTTCCCATCTGCAGAACAAGGAAAACAAATCCCCATTTATGTTGGCATTGAGAGCAAGCAGTAATTCATTACTGTCTGTAAAGGAGATCAATCCCCTGATAAAAGGTGCTAGAGGAATTTAAAGTATTTTTATTACATAAATACAAAAATGGGGATACTGTCAAGGTCTGCCTTGGCTATATCAAAGGCTCCAATACCAGCTGTGGTCCCTCTGAGAGCTGAAAACCGGCTGGTCTTTGGATAAGCGGCAGGATTTGTGAATTCTGATCAGGGCAGGAATAATATTTAGAGCTAGTGAAAATGTTCTTTAAAGGTAAAGTTGCTGTTTGTCGGTGACACAGCGCACTTTACTGTCTAGCTTGTCACAGTTGTGCGGTTTGCACTGCAAAGCATGTGCCTCATCTCTGCTATATATTCCTGCTGGCTTCTGTCAGTGGAAAGTACACCAAGGTACTCAAGGGCCTGTGAATGGTCCATCACAGTTCAATGGCCCCTTTCATTTCTGACTACCGAGTCCCATAAAGTTCTAGTGACAGCCATTAAGTCTTTATGACACCTTATGGAAGCATCATAAAAGGAACATTTAGGAACAGAGCGAAGAGAAGATTTCTATTCAACACTCACTTCAAGTGAGGGTCAGCCTAGGACACGCAAGTGCTCGAGCCAAGTCTAAGTAATAATAAAGGAGTTGTTTCACAAAAATAAAACGTCCAACTTTTGGACTGTGGCTGGAGTCAGCTATACCTCAGACGTACATGATTCTTGGTCTACTCCTGTCACAGATTAAACATACCCTTGTGTGAAGTTTGTAAATATTAGCAAATGCTTCTCTTCCCCTGTATTTGCAAGAATGCAAATTTAGAGGCAAAATTTCTCAAGTGCTCTAGTCCCATGGGTAAAAACAGCTAGAAAGGAGAATAAGAAGAACAGTAATTCCTTATTCAGCGGAGTGCCGTTAGCAGGGCAGGCTTCTGTGCATTGTCTGTGGCTAGCCTTTTGAGTCCTACTACCGTCTACCTCGCCAGTTAGCCCTCCAACATCACGTACCATATTTCCAGTGTGTACCTCCCTTTCGGCAGCAGCAATATTTTGTAATGATTCCAGTCCTCAGGCAACGGAGACTGTTTAAGCACCACAGACAGAATTGCCTCTTGACCTGGTCACAATTTTTCCACCATAACACAGTTTCCAGAAAATAACTCTTTTTCACTGGCAACTTTTTTTTTTTTTTTTCTTTTTTTTTTTTCCTGGAGACATAACGGCACTTTGAAAGTCTTTGGCAGAAGTCAGGCAAGCTGGCTGCCTGGCTAAAGGTGCGACTGCCCGATGGGCTCACAATCCGGCTGGCTTCTTAGGGAACCAGCCAAATTCCTTGGCTTCCCTGCTTGTAGCTGAGCAGGTATTTTGGCTGGCCAGTGGACTCGGTTGTTCCCATTTTCTGGAAACTTGGCCACTGGTGTTTTGTCCTAAGTACAACGTTAGCAACCTGGAGTTTTACACAAAGCAGAACCTGGTTTGGTTGGGTTTTTTTCTTCCTGCCACCACCAGCCACCAGCAATATACAGTTTTGCCTCGGTTACAAAGCTGTTGCATCCAAGTGGAAAGGTCTTGATAAGACTTTTGATCCAGAGTTTGTGTTTCAACCTGTGTTTAAGGATGGTGGCAGTAGACTGCAGCAATTTCTGGTGTGGCCTAAAATACGCCGCCTTTTCATTCACTGATTGATTTTTGCAAGGGTGAAAAAGAAGATGAAAGCCACTGTGTGCCCTCCTTTTTCCTCCTCATCTTGTGATCTATCAGTATAGTTCTAAAAGTCTGCTGGCTTAGATTCTTGACATTAAGAAAGTGTGAGAAGTTTTCCTCATTCCCACTACATGTGAATGCATGTGATGTTCTTGTCTATTTTTGTCTATGTAATGAAACATCAGTGCCCAAAGGCACTGGTCATTCATCTACCTATGCCAGCATTCTTGACACTGTCTTGGCTTCTTCCAGGCATTTTTTTTGGGGGGGCAGCGGCAGCAACACATGAGGCAGCATGCCTTCTTAGATCTTTTTCAAGTGACCCCTTAAAAATGTCCTCCATTTGTCTTCTCTAAGCAGTTTCTTGAATCTAACTGTAGCTAAGTGACAACCGTTTTGACAAGGAGCACAGACGTCCTATTTTAGAGGCTAGGACCACTGTAGTCCCAATGAATTTGCATGAATGTTTTTTTCATCTGTGCATCTGAAGTGTAAAAATGTTTAATGGCAGTTTAATACAAATTTTACATTCAATTTGTCTTGCCCAGCCCAGCCCAGGAATGTATTTTTTATCTAATTAATGTAACTTTCATATATTCATGCAGACTGTTATATACTGTACACATTCAGTGCAGTTACAACTACAATTTTTTGACCACAATCCATCTCCTCGGATCCTCTGAGCTTTCCGATGGCAGACAATATGTGTAACATGCGCTCCTTCCTCAACAGTTTGCAAAGAAATTACTGGAGTTAGACAAACTTTCAGCAAAATGTATTTGGATTATTTATCCCAATGCTATTCACAAATCCAGTTTGAATTAATTAGATATCTTTGACTAGAACCTGGTCCTCCTCCTCTTTTACACAAAGATAAAGGAGGATGTGACAGATACTGGATTTATCCCACAGCCTGGGAGTAGAGTGCTTACCTGGGCTGTGAGAGCCCACAACTCCACTTTGCATAAAACATTTAAATATTACAAAAGAAAGAGCACAGAAAAGTGCTCCTCCACCTGATGTGTGACAAACTCCCTGGAAGGCTGGAGCTGCAAATGTTTATCCAAAGTGAAAGTGCACCGGCAGATAACTGGAGAGCGGCTCTTTGACCACAAGTGATGATTATGCCACTTTTCTGGGAAGTGAGCGATGGAGACAGGGGACAGGGTGGAATCTGGATAGCTCATGTCCTGTCTAAGCCCTTGAGTCACTGGATAAAGTGGCAACTGTCTCCCCAACAGCAGTTCTGAGAACGACTCCCTCTCTACATATTTGTATTTCTGCTTCTGCGAATAGTCTTCAAATTAAATATTTCATGTTAGCCAGAACATGACATGTCAAATTAAATCAATTTCTAATTTTTGTTTGGCAAGAAGATTCAAATTCTGAATTTCCCCCCAAATTTTTATTTGACTGTCAAGCCACAAAATCAATTACTTGGACAGCCATCTGGTAGATATGTCTGATGAAAATTTTACTGAAAAAACACTGTTTCTCTGTGTTTATGTAAACAGATAGCCTCATTGCCAAACAAATATTTTTAACTATTTACCTTCCTTTTGGCTCCCACATTTCTGTAAGCTTTCAAGGACAACCAAAACACCCAAACACAGCTTGTCCTTTTCTGTGGGGATTCCCATGCTCAACATGTGGTACCCTCGCAAGACCTGGAGAACAATCTGTGTTTCTATGGATGTTTTTTTAAAAAAATGTGGGTATTTTCTCATTATGTTGCATGTACGACTGAGGAGCCAGGTATGTGATACCACTTTCTTTTGTAAATTCAGAAAATGAGACATAGGTGGGTAGATTGTTGGCTGGACTCTACCCAGGCAAAGCCTGCAGAAGTAGTAAGTGTGTAGAGGCAGATGTTCTTTTATCTTCAGTAAATGTAAGGAGTCAGCAGCCCTCAGAGGCTAGTTTCACCCCACTTCAGCTAAGACACAGTAACTGGTCACAGCCATAGTAACAGTCATAGCAGTGCAAACTAAGATGACAAGTTTACATGTCCTCTGGGGGCCTAAAGCTGTCCACAACTCAAACGGTTGTGCTTTTTCAGCTGAACGGGCAGCAGACACTAGTTGTGTGGTGGTAGTTGGAAACTGGGCAGTGAAACGACTGTACAAATGCATATACCCTAACGTTTGGTCTCAGGTGCTGGACCTTACTAGCAGCGTGAATTAATATGGTTATGTTACCAGAAGCACTGCCTGGGAACTGAGGCAACAGCTCTAACAATCCAACAACTGCAAGAGAAGTGGGTAATTCAAGCTTGTATCGGAATGGTGTCTGCTTCCTCAAACCTGTAGTGCTCCACCTGCATTGCAAAGCTGACCATCTGTCCAATCCCTTTGTTTAAAAGACTGACCTCAGGAGGTGTTTCAGATAGTTACACAGATTAATTGAGCAGATGGTTTTAAATAAACATCCACCCAAGTGGTTAACGTGTGCTAATCAACTCAGCAGAGCTAACAGTCATGTGCCTGCATCTTTTCCCATCCAGGGTGACCAGAGGTCTGTTCCTCTGAGTGGTGCAACTTCTGCAGTGCCCAAAACAGGTACTGACACAAACTCTGGTTTAGCAAGGCATTTAAACATGTGTTTAAATATCAGCACAGCAGTCAGATTTGAACCTCGAATGAAAAGCCTTGTTCAATTAGAAGAATACAGGAATTTCCATGAGAAATCAAATTGAACATCCAGCTGATCCAAGCCCACCTGAGCCTGCAGCAGGCAGATGGAAATCCATCTGCTCCAGAGTGGTTTAAGTACTGGGCTATAAGATCAAAGACACTCTCCTTTTAAAGGTATCCAAAGATACCTAAAAGAATTCTCCGGGTTCTTTTAGTTTAGTTCCTAGTCTCCCTTTTCCAGACCACTTGCTGTATTACGTACGTTTCTCATGGAGCTCTTACTTGCCTCCAATCAATGAAAATATCAGTGTCTCTTCCTGCGAGAGGTTTTGATAATTTATCATGCTTTTCTGTTCTCCATTCTGGACTTGCAGCAGCCTTTGCCAAGTGGCTCACCACGGTCCCGTGGTGGTCCCTGGGCATCCCGTTTGGTGCCTGGCACAGCAGGGCGCCTCTCCACTTTTGACTCCTGCTGGTAAGCAGAGGGGCCAGGGAGAGGGATGGAATTTCCCAGCCCCTTTTTGTCACCATGTGTCGTCTTATTGTGGCAAGCTTTGATCCTGAAAACCACTTGTATAGTTAAACACGTAAAGGGTTTTTGAGCAGTGTGTATTAGTGATGGATGTAATTTGAAGGGCGCTGGGACCCTGGGAAATGAGTGAGGTTTGGCTTCTCTGATACGGTTACTAAAATTGCAGCTAGATCAGCTCAACAAGCATGTACAATTTCAGTTCATTTTGCATTGGTCTCAAAGAAAATGACTGTGAGACCTTGAAAGGCCGATGCTGAAACTCTGAGTAGGGTGCCTGGAACTAAGCTTATTAAGTTTGGGCAGCCTTAGTCTTAACTTCTCCTTTCTCTCCTTCCCAGCTTCATATTCCTTCCTTCTTCCTTGTGCTAGAACTAGTATGTGCATGCCTGCAATACGATCTGGTTTGGGAGATGATTTGCTTTAAAGTGAATCACTTTTTTAAGGTTTTTTGTGGGTTTTTTTTGAGATTGACGAGGCCACTTGCAGGCCTATGGACCATTTACATCCTTTTCCCATGGTAAATGGGATGTAAAAGCTTCGTGGGCTTTGAATTCACCAGCCACAGAAGGACACGTCTCCCATCTCTTCCACTCAGCTGTGGGAAGATTTAACCTTTTAAAATTCTTTGTTATACTTAGTGGTATGTCTCACTAATTTTCTCTTAGTGTTCTGAGCTGCACTGCATATGGGAGCACCGTCTCTGCAGAGCAAACTCTTAAAGCCAGAATCAGACCATACTTTTGGCGAGAGGCCACTAGAGCCAGAGAAGCAACAAACCTATTTATAATAGGCATTTTGTCCGTCAGAAGAATGTCAACAAATTACCGTAACCTGCCTGAGCCAGCTCAGCCCTCCTGCAAATGAAAGCCCAGATTGTATTGGGAGTGTTTGTTTTGTCATTTTTTAAATAAATGAAGAAATCAATGGTGTATTCACAGCAGCCAGTAGAGCAACTAGTCATTTTAGCTGGACAACCCCAGAACCCTTACTGCTCGCATTAAGTGAGTGCAGTTCTGGCTGGTATCGGCATTAATCCTACCTGGGTAAACACAGATTTCCCCGAGTCACAAATTTAAGCTGTATCAGCTTCCATGCTTTCATCTGCTAGATTCAGGAATGTGGTTTCTGCACTCGATCCACCTGGAAATTACCCCCCCAAGACAGATTGCTTGTCAGTATCTCCTTAGGGCTTGTCTTCAGTGCTAAATGCTGCTTTTTCTTTCTCCTTTTTTTTTTTTTTTTAACCTTGGGGTAGCTGATGTACATCAACTATCTGAAGATAAAAGGAAAGGTAAAGAATACCTGCAGCCACAAGAACAGTTGCAGTGGGACAGGGCTGGGGGAGAAGCTGGCTGTGGGGTAGAGCCTTCGTACAGTAGGACTTTGTAGTATTAGGGACACCCAGGAGCTCTCTACCATGTCATCTCATTCATGCTGGCACATGCGCTGGGAGAATGAGATTGGGGTAAAGGCTGTACAGCGTGCACAAGAAATACAGAAAATTTTGTAATCATGGTTTTGGAGGACTGATTTTTCCATTTTGAACTGTAAAAAAAGCCAATTCTGTACTTTTCACACTGTTTCACACGCAGGTCAGTCTTTGTTTTCAGCTACGTTATGACCCTCTGTACCTTCATCTTGGTCATTTTATTGTGTTCTAGTCCTTTCTATTGACAGGGAAGTAGCTCGTTGCTGTTAATATTTTCAAGGCAGTGCACTGGAGAGGAACATTGACTGGATCAGCGTTGCCTAGCTGTCCCAGAGCCTCAAACAGAATCCTGAAACTTCATAGTGCAAATAGAAAGGGCTGGTGTGGTCAGGCCACCAGGCCCATCAGCAAGCCCTGGCACATTTGGCCACGTTCCATTAGTAAGACACAGAAAAAGGACATCCTGTAAGTCTCTTACGTAGATATTTAGGTATTTTTCTGGTCAAATCGTCTTCCTCCCTCACAGAAAACACTTGCTTCTCAGAAAGCTACGATTAATGCTAAAATTGTTGTCACATTACAAAGTGAGGTCTTTTGAGTTTAGCCAAGAATGTACGACGATGACGTACGTTTGTGTCTCATGTTCAAGGGAAGAAGATGAAAGTATTAAATCTCCTTGGTTATATTAAATTAATCAAACTAAAGCTTAAGGCAGGGAAGGAAAACTAAGTTCATGAAGCTGTCTGAAGCCATGCTAACATTTTGCTTTCTCAGTGTATCGTCACTGCCAGAAGATATATCCCGATTCCTAACTCCTCCTGAGTGTCCTGGTTTGGCTGGGACAGGATCCCAGCCCAGCCGTGCTGGGCAGGCTCAAGCCAGCCGGGGCAGCTGACCTGAGCGAGCTACAGGTGTAGCCCATCCCAGAACGTCTGGTCGTTATAAAGGGGGAAGGTTGGCTGAGGAGAGGGAGCTCTTGTGAGGTTCCTGCTGGAGTTTCTCTTGCTTCTCCTCTGGCTTCTCCTGAGGACTGCTCTCTGGTCAGTTGTGACGACTGGATATTCAACTGAGTATAACTGTATGTCTCTGTTGGTATTGGTGGTGTTTCATCCAATCTGTTTCACTTCTACCCACGGGTTTGCTCTCCTTTTTCCCAATTTCTCTCCCTGGCTGGTGAGGGGTTGTGGGGTGACAGAGTGACTGTGACAGTTTAGCCCTGGGTACAGGCTAAATGTAGACACCCAAGTCTCCATGCTACAGGATAGTTTACCAGCTGGCTTTTCAGCCTGTACGTTTGCAGATCTCTCTCTGACTCCACTTTCAATTTGCATGCCACCTCTCCCTCTTCCACACCCTGCTCTTTCCCCTGGACAAGAGATGCAAATACCAGATAACTGACAGTTTAAGAACTTGTGATCGCTATGGGTTTTCATGGTTGGAGATCACTATTAAATATGACATGAGAAATCCCCAGGCATGGAAAATGTGTAGCTAGCTTGGAGTTCAGGGGTCTCTGCAGATTTTACACCTGGAGATCTGAGATTGCTTAAAAGTTGGAGTTCCTGTCGCTTCTGACTGTGAAGGTGACCTCAAAGTGGTCACTGCTCCTGACACGCAGCTGGGCAAGTTTAAACAATCCTACTCAGAAGAGTGAGTTCTCTCTTTGATCTCTCTGATCTGTTAATTGTTTATCCTCAATTAAATATTTACTTTGGACTTGTTTTCTAATCTAAGGCTTTATGCCACACAATGCAGGTGCAGACTCTTGCCACTTAAGACCAACAACATTATTTTCAAGATAAACTTAAGTTTTAGTGTCTTGCAAAAAGACCGTGGCTCCTAGACATGCAAGTAACTCCTAAAAGGAGTTTTAGGCTTCTAAATCACTGAAGTGCATTTGAAGACTTCACTTCCTTACAGAAAAGAAAACTGTAATGTTTAGACAGAATACACCCTGATACATAGGAAGTTATGAGTGGCTTTAAGGATTTAGCTTAAGTCAGTAGGCAATTAACTGGAGCTAAATCAACACAGAGAATGTTATGTCCACTCAGATAACATCAGTCTAACATCAGTTTCTATACACATATAAGACTTACTTCCTTAATGCTTTTATAGCTATCAGTGTAACTTTACACGAGGAACTGCTCTGAGCGACGTGAATACCTCTTTCAACGACACCAGCCCCTAGATCGTTATTGCTATAACATCATGCTGCACCCTAAATTAAGTAACTATTTGGCATCACATACATTTGGAATGAGAATACTGATGTGGTACAATATTCGGGGAGTCCTGAAGCTCTTTTCCTAGGAGCCTTGGAGGCTACATGTGAGCCACCAAGTCAGCATTGTGGCACTGACAGAGCTATGGACCTGGAAGCTCAAGTTCTTGGTTACCTTTCAGACCTACTGGCTGGACTCTGAGAAAGCTGCATGTTGCCAGTGGATCCAGACTGCATTTCGTCAGAAGTGCACTGAAAATATTTTGGTGAAACATTTTGGGGTTTATGAGTATACATATTTTCTAATAAAACCCTTTTATGTTGCAGATGTCTTACTACTCTCAACAGTTAAATTTTCACATTCACCTTTTGTCATATTTGCACAGTCTGTCCCAACATGTTTGATTCACTTCACTCTGCTAGTGCTTGGAGACTTCCTAAAAATTTGTTTGCAAGGCAGGACAGTAAAAACTTAAAGGTAACCTTCACAAAGATTCTCATCTTTCCCTGCCTTTGAGGTCTGAATAGATAAAATTATCTTATATATGTTAATGATGCTCTTTGCTTCAACATCACATCATGTCCTGGAGATTTTGTGGTTAATCCACATATACTATTTCCCTCTCCATAATTCTTGTTTTCTGTCTGTCTTTAGACCATTGCCTTCCCAGAACAAGCACACTCTTTTTTTTTGAGTTCTGCCCATCTAGCATATAGTGGGGGATACTATAATAATAACATATCACTAATATGATAAACATTTTTAAATAGTTACTATTTTATAAGTATGGTATCATTTAATGTCTTTCCTGGTAAAAAATAAGTATAATAACCATTGTGCTGAATCATCAGTAGCTCTTGAGCTTGAGAATGTGTAATCTAAAAGGAGAACTTAAAAAAGCATGTAGGTATTCATTTACGCACTGGGTTCTGATTCAGCAGAGATCTTAAGCGCTTACCTAAATTCTTGTGCAGCAAAGCGCTTAATCTTAGATTAACTCAAGGTTTTAAATACATTTCATGTCAAGAAAACACTTAAACTAATGCATAATCAAACTGAATTGAATTCCACATTGACCAGGATAGCCCACTGGGTTTAAAAGGAATCGCGAAGAAGTCATTTGGGCCATGTTTCCACCCAGAACTTGTACTGCTCCAGCTATCTTGTAAAGTGCAGATGAAGATATACTGACAATGAAGTGTTTATAACAGAGCAGTTCACTACCATATGAAAAGCAGAACATTATATCTGCTTTTTTCAGCTGCATTTTTCCTATCGTTTCAGCTGTGTAGTTGTGCTGGTAAAAGTCATGCCTCGGCCCAAGGTATTATACCAATACTAAATAGTCCACGCTGGAAATGACAGAGAAATTAATAACCTCATCTGTCAAAGACATCATGACGCTGTGAAGGTAGAGCTGGATGGAAAAATACTTGCTGTGCCTGAAAAAATGTTCCTACTACTTAGTTAACCAAAGGGTTCCCAAATGATTAAGCTTTTTTTTGGGGTGAACACAAATGCAATATATCACTGTAGCAAAATAAAATAAATATGAGCACAGTAAAGACTGAATTATGGGACTAAAAGCAAATACAGATGTATAGCTTTATCTGTATTGTCAATGTCTTTTACGCCCTGGTTTCTGTTTCTGTTCACGTATTGCAAATGGCATAAACATTAGAGAGAAACTGAAGAAATGAAACAGGATCACACCAGTAGGAAGCAGCACTATAACACAGCAAGCTCTTATGATGAAGCTATATTCCAGCAGTAGGTAAAAACAAGGGCAGCTAGCAGCAGCCAAAAACCAGCAAAGGACAGAGTACCTATGAAAGTGATAATACTGACAGAGTTGGCAGAGAAACCTTAAGCCACCTTATTTTCCTACCGTCATCTGCAAAGCTCAGAACTGTGCGTTTGTCTGTTCTCTAAAGACAAAAAATATTAAAAAAGATCAGTGCCAGAAACCCAGCACTCCAGCAACCCTTTGCTAACAACCTGGTGCCAGTAAGTGGCCAGTGGGACTGGTGACACGCTTGGTTTCTGAGCGCTGAGGAGACAGAATTTGAACAGTGCATTGCACAACCTGAAGATTTGCATTCCAAAAAATACAGGAAGAGTTGCAATGATGAGCAAACCAAAATCCAAACACCCGGAGTATGAAATCAGCTGTTCTCAGAGGCTGCTACAGTTCGAAAAATTTGCCAGTCTTGTTGTCCCACTCCCTTTCCCAAAATAGGACAAGCAAAGACTGTCTTGTGCAGAGCTCCACCACCCCATTCTCAACTGGCTAAGTACTGTTACAGCTCCAGAAGTGAAGTGAACACAGCCAGCTATGTTCTGTGCATCTTTTTACATATATCTATCTATATAGAAACATATAGGCTTAAAATTTAGTGTGATAAAATCCCATTATGGGAAATGAATGCTATAGAACAGTTTTCAGATTCCCCTCTTAACTGCACAATACACATATGAATCCATCTGTGAATGCAAAAGTCATTTACACATGCAAATTGCATGACTGATTGAACGGTTACCAGACGTGTGTGCTCAGGTGGGGGATTATTTTAACATCTACCTCAAATTGTGTGGATGCAGTGTAGGCGTTCTGCTGGGTTTATGACTAATATCCCTTAGGGGAGACCTATGAAAGGGGGAAAATAATCTGTCAAGAACATACTTAACTTGATTAGTTTCAGCCTAAATATTTGAGCAGCCTTTGAACCTGGGCCAAGATGATTCCAGGAACCTTCTCTAAGAGGAGCGCCTCTGACTGCAGGTTCAGGATTGGCATCTCTTCCTTATTAAAGGGACACATTGTACAAGTAAAAGGATATTATGCTGGATTTGGAAAATATTTTACAAGTATGTAGTAAGCGTGTGTTTAGGGGCTTAAACACCACATACAGTACTTTCAGACAGCATTGTGTATCTGACCCTGACTCAGGAGGCTACATATGAGAGGGTTTTTTTATGTTTCTGCTCACCACTATCATGTCTAATTGTTCCTCTTACTTCACACGTTCACTGATGGCATGCTTCTAAGAGAGTGTAGACAGTCTATCTCTATGCAAAGAAGGGACAAACAGTTTCTTTTTTTTAAAAAAAAAAAAACACAAACATGTTGTTTCTCCTCGTATGCTGGACCTTGAGAGGGGAATGTACCTTCAGAAGTGACCAGTGCCCTTCAAATTCTTATCTAAAGGAATCCCACAGGAAACCTTGGAGCTCTTACAAGAAGTTGGACTGTCTGTTATTTATCAGATTTACAGGGACACTAGTCTTTGGCTATCAAGCCTTCTTGGAGCCACCAGCTGTCCTCTCCTCTTCTCCTTGCTTTTAACAGTAGAGGTAAACATTGACTTAAGTTTGCTTTCTGCTGTCAATCTGTAGTACAAACAGGTTAACTATAACTGCTGGCGAGATCTGCGCTCAGTATTAGCCCTGAAGCCCTGACATCAGCGCTTGGTTATGTCAAGTTACAGGCTCTCTAGCAACTGACAACAAACATTTGGACCCAACCTTTACTGGGTGGGGAAACTGTAAGAGCATCTTCCTCACAGGAACCAGTGGTCTGCTATTATTTCTGTGATTTGTAGGCTGGAGCCTTTAATGGGTGCACATCTCTCAACATCTTCGTAGGTACAAAGTTCCCGGTACTCATTTTTCTCCCACATGAAAAGACTCACACGTTTCCTATATGGCTGGTTCTTGTGACAAGCCAGGGACTGAAGTAACCTCTCTTGAGTAACAACCCAGAGGCTTATTAGAAAACTACCTTTTTAAGCACATTTCATTTGTGTCATTGTAATTATATGCATGATAGAGCACTGCACAAACATCCCATGCTTGGGGAAGTTAAAAGGGATGGCTTGACAGATACAGCCTACTCTAATATCTAAGGAGCAAATGAGTTCAGAAACGACTCCTGGAGTATGATAATACAGTTTGGGCTCCTCTGAAGGGACACCTTAGTATCCCTCCCTGAGTGGTAAGCATTCAAAAAGAAGGCAAATTAAAAAAAAAATCTCAGAAATAACATTATGTAGAGCCATGGCAATGCGTGACCTGACATCATGTTGGTCAGGCAAGTGAGTGAGAATGACGGTGACAGACAATATTGTCCAGCAGGAACTGGAGGCGAAACTCTCATGTTCCAGTCCTGATTGATTCCCTGGCCGTGTTCTTGCAGTCCTCTCCTTGCTTCCCTTTCCCTGCCTGCTTTTGTTTTACTGGTTCTTTTGTTGTTGTTGTTTTTTGGGGTTTTTTTAAGTTTTGTGGCCTAGGATAATTCACATGACCATATCAGAGCTGCTGGTGAAAGCACGTTCCCACAACTCAAAGCTGTAGTTAATGCTAAATAATGCTTATAAATTAATTTGGGACCGTTAGATAAAAGGTATAAAACTGCCGTATTTCTATTATTACATAATTCAGAGAGCTTCTGATGGTATATTTTTCGTCCAAATTCTGCTCTGTCTGGAACTCAGAGCAGGGTAAAAGCTTTTTCAGCCCATGATAATTTTGTACTACTTCCAACTCGCTGAAATATGTTCTGTCCACAGCTGAAGAATTCCTGATGAATCC
Source organism: Leptosomus discolor (assembly GCF_034619465.1). NCBI lineage: Eukaryota > Metazoa > Chordata > Aves > Leptosomiformes > Leptosomidae > Leptosomus > Leptosomus discolor. Next base: position 3,403,226 of record NC_141392.1, on the reverse strand, counting down.
AGCCTGTTTTAACCTAAGAGTGCTTGAGTTTATGATGTGATTATCTGTACAAATGTGCATACCTACATGGTTAAAGTTCAGTGTTTTAAACAGTATATCTTCACACATACTTGTCAGCAGCTTTCTTAAGCATATTATTTAAAGCATTTTAGACAATGAAATTATTACGGTCACTGCACTCACAACTCATTTTTCTACAGTTGTACTTTGAGTGCTATCTTGCACACACTATTCTGTAATAAACAATCTGTGGCAACAGAGGTTAAGTGAGTTGACAACAGAGACAGGTCTGCTCCAAACTCCAGTTCTGAATATATCTGAACTTCAGCAAGTGCAAAAGAGAAGTGCAGGGCAAGGAAACTCAGCCCTTTCTCAAGTCCCTTTTTTCCTGACAAAAATTAGTCCTCACCTGGGGCATTTGCATTTACTTCTTAAAACACAAATTTAAATTGAAGCTGGGGCTGGGAGGAGCATCCTGCTAGCACAGAAAGGAGAGCTGGTGGCTCCGAAACAGAGCTGGTCGTTCCTCTTTTTCTTGCTGGTTGAAGGGGCACTGGTCATCTCACTGCCTTCAGCTGGCACCTTGAGGTTTCCTCTGCTCTTCCACACTTCTGACACCCTCTGAGAGCACAGAAACCCACAGTTTCTGTGTTTGAATAGAAGTGCTTTTCAGTACTTGGCTCTGAAACACAGGAACCCAAAAAACTTGTGTATTCTCTGACGTCCTTAGTATAATTTTTTTTTTTTTTACTCTTTAATATGCTAATCCCTTGGCAATTTCAATGTTCTTCCAGGGAAAATGGAACAATATTTGCTTTGTGAGGAAGCTACAAGGGGCTTAGTGACCTGTATGGTGACAGATTCTCATGAAAAGAGCCTCTCTAGCCTAGCATAAACAAACTAATCTTTCAGCAATAAGACAGAAGACACAGCATTTTTAGGAGATTAGAGAAGGCCTGGGGCTGATCTGGTAAAAAGAAACTGAAGGCTGACAGGTTACAGCCATCTGGCAAGCCAAATAACATCCAAGAAATATGTGATTCACTATATGAAACGTCTCGATTTTTAAAAGGAAAAGTCAGCCTCGGTCCTTATTTCTGCGGCCGTGACGGCAGCGACCCGACCCGTTGGCAGATGCCGAGGGGAGCCCCGCTGAGCCTGAGGCATTTTGGGTGAGATTCACTCCGCTGCGCTCATGGAGGGATGAGCACCCACCAAGGTAAGGGCTGCCGAGAGGGAAGTGCTCAAGCCTGGAGCTGGAGCAGGTGGAGGAGACCCCACAGGGGCGTTCAAAGCAACCTCGTCGAGCAGCACGCGTCTGCCGGCAGTGGCATGCCCTGTGCACCTCCTCCACGCATGATCTGGCATGCCCCGTGTCAGATCACGGAGAGGAGCTGGGATGTGGGCATGCATTCTCCAGCGATGATTCCCTCCGACCTCCTCCCCTCTCACGTGATGCAATTACCCGGGAGCCTCGCTGTTCCCGGCTTTTGACAGCTCAGAGGTCTGCAAAGCGTTGAGCCAGGCTCTTTATGTATTAAGGATGAAAAATATCTGGGAAGGTGGTTAGAGTAAGACCTGCCTGTCTGTAAGACCTGGAGGAATTTAGAGGTATGGAAGGCTTGTATCCATCCCCTGCGTAAACAGAATTTCTTTTGATAGATAAAGCAGGTTCCTGTCTGGACCAACAGGAGAGGAAAAATCTGAAAGAATTAACGGGCTGTTTGTTTTTCGATGAGATGCTTGTTGGTTTTTGCGTGTCCTATTCCAAGATGTTATTTTTTGAGAAATATATTTGCTTCAGCGAGTGCACTTGGGAGCCTGGACCCATGTCCTCACAGCCACTGTACTCAGCTGAGCCTTTTGGCAGCAGGTTGGGAAGGAAAGGCAGACCAACGCTCCATGGCAGGCGCTGTGTATGACACAGTGTTCTGTTAACTATTGCTGCATGTAGCAGACATGCAAACGGGTACATTTCTGAATAGAAACTGTGCTGTCCAAGCATGAACAATGTATGGAGGTGGACCACTCAAACAGGACAGAGCAGTGGTGTAAAAGCTTTCCCCTGCTACAGTAGTTGCAACCTTCATTCTTTGTCTTCGTAGTTCAGTAGGCAGAAGGGCTTCAGTGGCCCTTTCCAGACCGAGAAGAATAAAAAAATATAAAGATTCCCACTCCTCCCAAATAATCTTTAGTTTTCTTTAATCAAAATCCTCCCCTGTGCAGAAGTGTAACACAAGAGTTGTAGCCCACGTACAGCCAGCTCCTGAGGTTTAAGTAGAACCCAGGGGCTGTATAAATCATGTCCTGGCACTGCGCACGGGGCTGAAAGTCACTCAGTATTGTGCTGTGCACGGTCCTTCAGGGAGAAAGTCAATACAAAGAATAAAGGCTATGCCAGAATTACCATTCTTATCCTATCTTGTTCCACTGTCTTCCACGAGGGCCCGAGAAGTTACAGCAGAGGCAGCTCGTCCAGCTAGAAGGCGAGCTGGCTGCAGGACTGGCCGTACAGAAGAGACTGTGAGAAGAAACAGAATACGAGAAACTGCCAGAGCTCAATGGGAAAAAGTTGTGTGCCTAAAACTCCCCCCAGAAGACCAATAAATCTCTGCAGTTGGGAGGATTTTTGTTTTGTATAGATGACTTTATAGCTCAGCTTTGTGGATGTGACTGTTTGAGCTGAGGTCTTTGCAGGTTGCAGGTGGCCTATGTCGGTTTCAGTGGGTTTTCACAGGTGCCTAAAAGATGATTTGTGAGTTCTGAGATATTGCCTGGAAGTGGCCTCCCATATGTGAGATAATGGGACTTTCTGTGTCCTGCATTCCGGTTCATATGTAACCTCCCACTCTCATTTTTATGTACTTTACCAACATATCATTTGGGTGGTTTTAAGAAATATAAATGCGCTGGGAGCAGGGAAAGTTCGACTGACTTTTTCCTCTGCAACTGCATAATGTCTGCCTTTCTGTGGAGCTGGGTTTAAAAGTTGGATCAGGTGTGCTGGAATCTCTTCTGCTACCCAGTCTGTTTAAAACCAAGCATAAATGATGTAAAGAGACTGACCAAAAAAGGCAGAGAACTGGAGATGCAGCTTTGAAGTTGTTTCAGGAGAATAGCAGAGTCATTCTTTCCATTGTTATTTGAACGCCCTCATTACTGCATGGAACGGTGTATTCTTTGGAAAAGAAGAGGAGTGCATATGGGGGAACAGATTGGACAGTGTTACAGTCTAAAGTTATTTGCTATTCACTCTGCAAGGTACAACTGAAAACATAATTCACTGCAGTGACTAACTGAAAGGTGCATATTGCTTCTGTACGCCTTGGCAAACTGTCAAGCTGCTAGTGTGAGCTCTTCCTTACCCCTGCGCCCTGGCCCTGATGTGGGGTACTCAACTGTTGGGAAGAACCGGCGTGGAACTGCAAAAGTCACACATGGAAAAGACAGAGAGGTTATTTGATCCATCTCCTTCGCAGTGCCAGATCGCACCCTTTATATTATTCAAGACATTTTTATTCTCCCTTTCTTCTCTCTCTGCCCCTGTTTGAAGGTAGCAAGTCCTGCTACCCACACAGAACTGAATTCAGGCTTTATGTCTAAATCACGATCAACATAACAATATTAGATTCCTGACACGGAAAACTGCCAGACTCAGAGGCATTCTCCACAAAGTGGAGACCAGAAGGAAAGGAAAGGTTCAGATTTGAATTGGATCTTAAAACTTAGTACCTCTGTTCAGAAGTGGATAGGAGTTTGCATCAAGAATAAACGGAGAAAAGACATTTTATTTTAGTCACTCCAGGTAGGAAAGCCAACTTTTTTTTCTGGAAAATAAAGATGATAGCTGTAGTAGCTGGTCATCGTGTGGCCCTGTGGCCTACAATGCGTTCGGTGAAGGACTGCAACAGCAGCCAGCCTGCTCAACCCTTCCTGTAGGCTCCGGTGCCATCCTTTCGTACAGTGCCCCATTGGCAGCCTCCCCGCTGTGCCTTGCCAGTGAAGGACCACACCAGCTTTTCCCACTCTTTGTACTAGTGACATTAGGTATCAAAATCCCCTCTCTGCTTTACCTATCAGCCCCAGTAATGTGCTTCCCACACTGCTCTGTTAACGGGTCCCATATTTCCACGTGTTATCGTGATAATGGCTATTCCAGTTGTAGTCTTTTCCACATTGCTCTCCAAGCAGATTTAGATGCCAGCATTGCAGCATGCCCTACAAGCACTCCAAGTAGAAAGGAGGGCAAAGGAATTTAATCTTCTAGATTTTGTACAAGGCATCCGAACACTCCAATAGAGAGCTGCAAAATAACTCACTTCCCACTGCTGAGAATAATTATTCATTAGTTAATGTACAATTGTGTAACTAGGGCCTTTCCCAGCACTACCAGGAAATTTGAGAGGCAGGTCATCAGCTGATACACGCAGGTTTAATGATCTTGTCCCAAGAGCTGGTAAAAGACTAGTGTTGAGACAAGCCCAGAACTAAACGAGGCCTTGTTTATTAGGCAAGGCTGCTGTATTTGCACTAGACAGCACTGCAGAACAAAGACATTTCTGACAGTTTTTTTATTCAGCTGGCTTAGGCATTGCTTATTTGTCACGTTTTAATAGCTCTGGGACAATTATCGGTTCCTTCAGTCAAAATGAAAGTTGCATTGTCATCTGTTTAGAATAGAAACACGCTGGAATAACACACAACACACTTAACGTCAACTGGCAGGTTCTGGCTACTTCTGTTTAGTGAAAGCAGCACAGTTCCTTCAACCCAGCTAAGGAAAATGATGTTTTCAGTAAGGCAGAGGCAGGTGCCGTGTGGTCTGTTGTAGACGTAGCACAATAACTTCAGCAAGGCTGCCCAAGCCTGTCCATGTGCTGGTGACACAGGGGCAGTAATGCAAGACTGTAAGCTCCAGACTACTTATAGACTCATCTTGGAAGTGGGGGGGTGGGGTGGTGGGGGGGGTGGGGTAGTGTAGTTTCTGCAGGACACGTTCCTGCACTCAAATATGGGCTGCGGTAATCAGATCTCTCTTATGAAAATGAAGGGCTTCGGGCTTCTTGGTATATTGCCAGGGCAACCTTAACTTGGGCAAAACGTTGCTGCTCCTCCTTCCCCTGCGAAAATTTCATCACGAGAGATGATGATGCAAATTGCTTTATAGGATCACAGACACACCTTTTATTAACTCTGATTGTCACTGAATTGCAAAAGATCGGGGGTGAGAGCAGGGAGTGAAGCAAGGGTAGAAGATGAGGCAGACCTAAGAGCCAGGCTCCCCAGCCTGGGGAATCTTTATTGTTACAAATATCCACGGTCAGTGAGAGTTCTTGAGCAAAGGCTGCTGACCTGAGTAAGTGCCTCAGATTGGTCCCATTATTTGCATACGCTTCCTTGTTCCAAATAAATCTTAAATACATGGAAGGAAAGCACTGAATTTTCTGTCCTGACTGAAGCAATGCCATCTGCGGAGTTCACCCATCCCCTTACTGACTCAATCTTTCAAAATACATTAACTACCCCATGTAGTTTTTATTTCCTTCTCTTCCCTTTTTCTCCTTCTCTCTTTGGCAAAAGAAGTAACTAATATTGAAAGGAAACGAGTTGTGAAACCTCTAACAGCCTGCTAACGATTAGTTTCTCTAACCCGTGTTGGCAATGCAATATTCACTGGGGACCTCGGGCTGGCTCCGATGGTCCTCTTGAGTGAGAGAAGCAGCTAGGTTTGGGTGTGCTTAGAGAGCACCACATCACTTCATCTTGATGGGGTCAGTGTTCCCTTCCCCATCCCTCTTCTCTCGCTCTCCCCAGAGATTTTTGCAGATGTACCAGATCCCCAGGTACCGTCAAGGGTAATCTATCCTTATGCTCCCTGCCTTCCCTCAACGCTGATTCCTGCCAGGCCTCTCCAACACCTCATTGCTGACACCCTTGTGAATCCAACCTGAGTTACCGGGACTTCTCCATGAGCTCCCGAAGGAGAGCCACAACGTGGGCAGTCTGGATCTGCTCCCATTCACTCACTGCTTCCCGTTTCCCCAGACTTTGATCCAGCTCGGAGACCAACAGGCCATCAGACAGAATGAAAAACAGCAAGGCTGAGGTGCTACACAATAGGAGGAAAACCTTCAGTCCCACCTCACTCATGGGTTATCTTGCGATTGACTGTAACCCTCCACTCACATCCCTGAAAAGCCATTGAGAGCCAAGAGCGTGGAGCTCACCATGAGCCCAGGACCAGTGTAAGTTAGAACTCGCAGGCAGCTGTTAAGAGACAACAGTCTAGCTGTTGACCGAAGCACTACACCAGGTGGATTTTCTTCCTGATGTTCTAACTCAGTCACTTTTGTGCCAAGTTGCCTTCCTAGAGGCATATCTGCTAGTGCCCTGGATTTGCTTGCTACTTCTACACCGGGTTTTGACATGTGGGAGGCACCACTGGACGGCAACAAACACTGAAATCCGAATTCCCCCTAAACCCTCTTAATCTCTCTCCTGATCATGGTCTAGGAGGGCACAAACGGTAAGTTAAAAGCCGCTAACAGCTTGCAAGCACTTCACCTGCAGGACAGCTGTGGGTGTTAGGGCTCAGCCTTTGCTGTCTTCTTTCCCAACACCTCGCACGATGGAGGAGGGACCACAAAGGACCACGTGACACGCGAAGGGGCTACGGAGGTAGATTACGCCAGGAACTCATGTCTTCTTACAAAAGTCCTTTAAGCCTGGAAAGAAAAGGCACGTGCACGGAGATAGCGTGGGCCACGACCCTTCTGTCATTCCAGGACACCAAGCACAAAAGCAACTGGTGTCTATAGCAAAATACCCTTTAAAACTCTCTTGCTTGCTTACTTGATCTTTTTTCCCCTCAGCTAAGACCCAAGCTAACCTTGCAAGCTGCTGCTGCAGGATTTAGAACAGGAGAATAGCTGATAAGAATGTGATCCTTTTCGATGTTTTTAGGGTGTATAGCTGTCCTCATTTGTTATCCCCAAGACTTTTATTCATCCAAGAGGAAAAAAAAAAAAAAGCCATCAACATTCATCCAAGAGGAAAAAAAAAAAAAGCCATCAACATTCTCTCTGCCTTTCCAGTGCCAAAATGAATGTGGTGACTTTCTTTCTATAAACGGAAGAGGTAGCTGGGAACAGCTCTTCAGGCATGTTGACTAACAAAACGTGAGCACTACACACCGGGCATGGAAGGGAGCCCAGTGTGGATGTGGGAACTGCCCGGTCACACGCGAGGCCCTCCGTTGCACAACGTGGCACACAGACACGCAGCTGCGCAACCCAACCTGGGAGACGGGGGAGGCCGACAGCTCCCTGAATTCTCCCCTGTAATCTGTCACATTCAGGCAGACGCCTCAACGCTGGAAAAGGCTTTTGCACTGCGTGACGTGAGATTGATAAAAGTTAATTCAAGCTGGTTTGGGAAAGAAGTCTCAGAGAAATGTGCAGACGTTCACCCATATTACTGTACACAAATAGAGTTTAACTCCTCCTTAATGACACAAAAATAAGACTCGACAGTGATGTTTTACATAACAAAATAACAGATTGTTGCATTATTCACTGGCTGTTACCATGGTGCTCAGCTAGCCTTGAGCATTCTATCTAGAAGAGTAACGTGCTCTAGGTATCATGGTGGCAAAACTGAGTCCAGGAACAACATTGTCCAAGTTGGGGTTTTTTGTACAGCTGTACGCTGAACTGTCTAGATCACTGGCACGAACATCAGTGTGAGGGGCTGTCATTAAGTGCTTGGTACCACCAGTGCTTGTCTGCAAGACTGAGGCCACGGTGAAGCAGAAAGAGGAGGGCAGAGTCTTTCTTTGTAAAATATTTTGGGGGAAACGAGGTTTCATCATCCAGTTCTGAAGATCCAGTGACTGCTGTGGATGGCTAAAGACCATGGCAGCCATGGAAACACGCGCAGAAAATATGTGGAAATACCTGGACTTCCCCACGAAGACATTTCTCTCGAACACTGCAGGTATCTCACTGAAAAACAGATGATCCAAATGAGTATTTTTCCTTGAACACATTACAGCCATTCCACGCAGGTATTGTACTCATCACCAGTTATTCATTAAGCAGCATGACTAACATCTGTCATGTGGTGTTTGTTCACTCATTATCTGTCCATGGGTAAAAGAAGTCTGTTGCAGTGGTATGCAGGTTGTTTTGGTAAAGGGTTTAATTCTTTTTTGTTATTATTGAGTACGTGTTACTGTACATTCAGGGCTCCAAACATGCTATGTGTAAATACTTAGGCCAAGAGGCGGGAACAATCCCATGGAGGATTTTTGAACTTTCTACCAATGTCTCATAGAAAATTCTGCGTCATCTACAGACCAGCCTTACCCTTTCTGTATGCACCGGGCTGTACCAAAGAAGCCAAACTGCTTGTCACGATAGTACATCCCTCAATTTGCTTAAAACATGGCTATATGTAGAACACTTGAAAGCAATGTTGGAGGTGTCCAAATTTCGATGGATGAAGAAAATTGAAAGATGCAGAGGCGACAGACATCATCGAGAACAGAGCCATCAACCAGCCAAAAAGACTTCCAAGTGAGCAATGACAGAGGCTTGAAGAGAGGCTCGCAGTTTATACTCAGTACAACACGCCGTCTTTGCCACTACACGACAGGGTTTCCTTTGCCCAAATAATGTCTTTTATTTGCTCCACCTAAAACATTTTCTGACATTTATTCATTCATTTCAGGCTGTTCTAGGAAACATCTGTACAGCAAATGTGTCTTAGACACACGGCTGGGATGAAAGAGATTTCCTTTTGGACTGGACGGCCTGAAATAATGACTTATGCAAATAATACAAATGATTGATACTTGTGGTCTCGCTCACCACAGCGCTATCTGCTGTTTCTGCCCTGATTTTTTAATGAGATTTAAAAGCCTGTGAGTGAATAACCCCAGCCTTTTCATTAACTTAGCTAGCATGAAAAGCTGTGGGGCCTATGTGGCAGGTGCTGTGGGTTAACAATAGGGGTACTGTTTAATCCAGGGGAAACAGAGAGGAGAAAAGGGCCATGAATAAAAGGATACGGGATCTTTTATGAGGTCAGGAGAGGCATTTTAGATCAGGAGGTGCAAAGAAAGGCCAGCTACAGAAAACATTCCTTCTTGCCACGCTCACTTGGACAGCAGCAGGAAATTATGCCTTGTAATGTGTTCTGCAAAAGACAAAGGAATCAAAGCGCAATATCTAAATGCAAGGAGTTTGCCGATGCTCAAAGGATCACCTCTGCTCGTAGGACTAGTTGGCTACTGCGCCTTGGGGAACAAACTATTCATCCAGGTGGTGTTCCTTACCAAGCTCACCTCTTTGAAACCCGGAGAAACACACGGAGACGGTCTAGCAAGTGCGATAGCATTTCAACACAGGGAAAAATGGGATGTGATTTACAGGTTGGTTTGTTTGTTTTTAAATACTGACTTAGTTACTGAGAGCACTAATTACGCAATCAGCGATTGGGAGTTTAGTGGCAAGTTGAAATGTTGACTCAAAATTGCAAAGAAACTTTCTCCGAAATGCCTGAAAGTGTTTTTGCTCTCATCTGTGCATAATAATCGCAGGAGGTTCAGGGTCATTTGTGTCATTCCTTGTGCTTTTAAGATAGTGTTTCAGTGGTATAAATGAGCCTTTAGAGACTTGGAGACAGATGGAGAAGAGTACAGTTTCAAAATTTAATCAAATACCTTCCAGTTACGAAGCACAGATGTTCGGGGTCAGGAACACACGAATTGTAATATTGTTATAACGTGTCAGGCTACTGGTGCTGCTGCTGGAATGACCTAACTATTTGCAGGTGACTCAGAAGAAGGTGTGAGAGCACCAAAAGGAAAATTATATCATAGTTTGCCTATGGGAAGAGTTCCTCCTCAATACTTTCAGTCACTTGCCCTAAGTATTTACATACCAGTTTTTAACTTTAATTTTAAACCAGTAAGTGAGGCAATGATGGATGCTCACATTATTCATTTATGTGGCCAATGGCTTTTCAAGTCTTGCAAAGGTCTTGGGCCAAGTGATAACACCTGGGAATAATTTTCATGTGGCAATTATACATCAAGAAATTCTTCTTTTCCTTCTAATTAAAAGTTCTGCCTTATGACTTAATGAAACATCCCCCATTTTTGCTTTAATAAATAAACAAAAAGGTTATTTTCTCTATCACACTCATTATTTTTAAAATGTTTATTATGATGCCTTGTACTCGATCTCTCCTCTAGCATATATAAATGCCGCCTTTTTTTTTTTTTCTTCCTTCACTACTACAGTTTGGCAATCTTTTTCTCAATGTTTTCTTTACATAACTGGGGAATCCCATGCAAGGACAGCGATGCTGATCATGTAACATGCTTGTGGATTTTGTGGTTTCTCCAGTCCTGCTTTTAGGCTGTCAGGAACCTCTTGCAGGCATATTTTCACTGAGCACTATACACATTAGTAGGAAGGGCTGCTTAAGGGCCATGTAATTTTCTGTGGGTAATCTCACAAGAGCACTCACTGGGCATGATTCAAAATTTTACAGGTAGGTGTCTCTGGATACCTCCTAACCAAGGCATGTTCCTTTGCCTTCCACGCGCTCTCCTTTTTGCTTTCTCACACTCTGACGTGTATTTTGTACTTGTTTCCTTCCCCTTCTCCCTCCTCCCATTTCAACTATGTCCACATGAGAAATTTCAGCTGGCTTATCTCAGCCTTTTGGTGTGTGGACTCCAGCTGACACACCTGTACCTCCCAAAATCCTTAGTGTTGATGTACTTGATATGGTCGACTTTGTATTTCGGAGTGTTTTCTTCCCGGCCAGGTGGGGAGCTGGAGAAGGCAGAAAATAAGTTACCCTCACAAAAACAGCACTTAGAGGATGAACTGTGTCCAAACCAGAAGGGTTTTGCCAGGGAGCGTAACACATCGCTGTATCCTCTCACTGACTTGTTCTTTCCCTGACCCATTTAACGCCATTTCCAGCCCCATTCATTCAAAACAGTGGGGTTGCCTTCCTTCTGCCTTGAGCGTGAAGACAGGAGCGTGCATTTGTGCAAGGATCTAGGTAGCTCTTGAGAAAGGCTTCACCAACAGGGTGAGCCTCAAGGGAGCTTCAGCCCAGACGGGGTTTTGAGCATCTGGTGGAAAATCACTAGCCGGGGTCTCTCCCTCGCTCACGGACACACACGTGGGCGCGCAGAGGAACGTTTACTGAGCGCCCAAAATGCTTGAAGAAAGGGGGATTCGGTTCCTGCTGCGAAGGACCTGTAATGCACACGTGCGGACAACATCTCGGGGAAGGGGTGAAACCTGCCGACAGCCCCCCTTCTTTTCTCCTCAGAGCTCCTGGATCTGGAGCACTTCGCTGGATCCAGGAAAGCCACAGCTCTCGCTTCACAGCCTGCCAGCCTCGGAACGCCAATGAACCTGCCAGCGCGAGGGAAAACAGTAAAAACTGAGGGACGTTACCCCTTCTTCCCTTGCCTCCAGGAAAAGAACGAAGGGGAAAAACAGGGCTCCGGGCGCAGGGAGCACCCCCGCTCCGGCGGGAAGGCGCCCCGGGGCCCAGCTCACCTCAGCGCCCAACGGCCGCGCGGGCAGGGCGGGAGGGGAGGGGAGGTGGCGGCGGCTGCGGCCCCGCTCTCCTCCCCCGCAGGCGGCCCCTCACGGGCGGACAACGGCGGTGGCCGGACCCAACCGCCGCGCTCTCCCGCCCCGCGGGGACCGTCCGCCCCCCTCACCGGGACGGCGGGGCTGGCCGAGGCGGCGGCGGGAACGGGAGCACCCCCGGGGGCACCCCGCGGGCCTCCCCCGCCCTTGGCGACAGCCCCGCATGCGCGGGCGGAGGAGCGGGAGGAAGCGGGAGGGCACCAAATTCAAATCGCTGCTGAGGGAGGGGAGAAAACCGGGGGAAGGAGGCAGCTGTGGGGAGTGGAGCGGAGCGGCGCGGAGCGGAGGAGGGAGGAAAGGAGGGAGGAGGAGAGAGTGGGAGGGGAGTGTGGAAGACTCTAAGGGAACGCAGCAGAGGCCGGGAGAGGAGGCACGGCGGACGGCGGGGGAAGGCAGAGGTGTCAGGGGAAGGACAGGGCGGCTCCGGGCACCTACAGCCGCAGCGCGGGGGCAGCCGCCCCAGCCCGCTCGCCGCGCTCCGCCCTCCCGCCGGCACCATGGTGGACAGGGGCCCCTTGCTGACCTCGGCCATCATCTTCTACCTGTCCATCGGGGCGGCGATCTTCGAGGTGCTGGAGGAGCCGCACTGGCGCTCGGCTACCGACGACTACAAGCGGCAGAAGACGGAGCTGCTCAAGCAGTTCCCTTGCCTGGGCCAAGAGGGGCTGGATAAGATCCTGCAGGTACAACGGGGACCGGGGGTGCCGGGTGGTGGCGGCAGCAGGTGCTGCCGGGCGCCCCGGAGCGGAAAATACCGCGGCTGTGGGCGGGCGGGAGGAGCGCTGCCGGGCTGCAAAGCCGGCCGGCTCCCCGGGAAAACCCGACCCTCGCCGCATCCCTCACAAAGCCCCGTGCCTAAAAGCTGTCCCTCGAGCGGGAGCGCGGGGAAAGCTCTTCACCATTCCTAGCGACAAAGGGATTAAAGGGGTCCGCGTTTCCTTCTCTTCCCACCCCCCCACCCCCCACCCCCCCCCCCCAGGGGCAAAGGGAGTTCGCGGTCGATTTCGGTTTTAGCTGGGCTGGTCCTGGGGGGGTTGGAGCTCCCGCACGGAGTGCGCTCCCGCAAGCGCGTCTGCTGCTCAACCCGTGAATACAGCTCTTGTTCTAGCTCCCAGGGTGGTTTCTCCTGCCTCAATGGATGTTGTGTTGTGAGGAAGGGAAGGTGAAGCTAACCGTCTTGGTCTTCTGTTTGGTCTGCTTTCTTTCCCCTCCTTTTTTATTTTTTTTTTTAATTTCCCCTCCCCCCCCGTCCGTACTGAATACTCTCGTTGTGAGGAAAACGCGTCGGGGGGTCCGAGTGCGGGTCCAGGAGGTCAGCCGGGGTAACTGGGGGAAAGGCTGAGTGCCTCGCACGGAGCGATGCTTGCCGCTCTTGCGCTGCTATATTTCCTTCAGGAGAAGGACTTTTTTCCAAGCCATAAGGAGTTGATAAGCGTCCTGTCTCGCTCATCTGGCGGAATGCCTCTTCAAGACTAATTATTAATAAATAGCATGTATTAAATCATAGAGCAGTATAAATTTGGTTAGTCCCTTTTTATGGACGTGATATCCATTAAAAACGCGGTGGCAAGCAATGGTGAACCGTGAAAAACGGGCGGCCGAGATCTGTGGGGCTCCAGTGGTGAGAATGTGTCATTTGGGACTTTATTTCAGAAATGTTTATATTGACTCGATCTTCTGGTCATTGTGTTTTGCATTTTTTTTTTTTTTTTTAAATTTATTTTCACATTCACTGAAAGTTCTGCTAAAATACATGAGTCTGGGAAAATGGCTCATTAGTACTATTGGTGTAATCGATACTGTACAAGCTTAGGAGCAGATATGTTTCTTGATCCTAAAAGTTTGTGGTTTAAATTCTCTTTCTTCAGTTGGTGGCTGCTTTTGGTCAGCTTCAGGTAGCAGAGCTTTCTGGTGGTAGTGTCCTTATTGTTGCTGTCTTGGTACCCTATTAAATGTGGTTTTGTGGTATACAGTGGAACGGGTGGATGGAGGCTTGAAACTATCAAGGGGGGTTGGAAGATGAAAGACTTGCTATGTTTTTTGAGTATGCTTTTGCTGTTCTGGAATCTTACTGAAATCTTACTCTAGGTTATATCCCAAACCTGTTTTAACATCCTCAAGGAAAAAAAACTCTTATTTGGATTGGGATGCGTGTTAAGCCTGGCATGCATAACTTGCTGCAGACAGAATGCAAACTCTAGATTCTGGCTCAGTTTAGGATGAAATTCATGTTGGTATGAGGGAATAATTAGTTGGTTTTTTTTTTTCCCGTGATCCTAATCACAATTAATCCTGAAGTGGCAGAAAGGTTTTTCTTAAAATACAAAACTACAACAAAAAATTATTGGGCTGTCCATTAGAATGGACGATAGAGCACGCTGTAGGATGAGGGTGGGGGCAGAAGCAGCAAGGAGGAAAAAAAATAGTGCAAGGCAAACTATGGCCAGATCAAAATATTTGGTTTGAGTCTCTGTCCACAGCTCCTTGTGGAGGGCCTTCTGTCTTTAGTGCATGTTGGCTCCTAGTGATATTCTCATATTCATGTGATTTCAGTTTTGCCTCTGTACTACTTCCAATCATACCTTACTTTCCATGTCCAGTCTTGCTGCTCTGAGGATCCTTCATAGATACTCTGTTGTCATCTTAAGCTCACTTTAGCTAAAATCTCTTACCTTGCTCTTATTTCGCTCTTACTGGTAACTGGAAACTTTGCTGCCTGCTTTCTACCAGACTTGTGGTTTTGTTCCTGTTCTTATTCAGCTTCTATGTGAGAAGTGATGGGAAGAAGGGGAGTAGCATTTCTTACGGAAGAGGATGACAGGGTGAAATCTAGCCTAGCTGAAGCTATCTGGGGTGGGGGGAATCGTGTAAGGACATCAAGATTTCATCCCAAGCAAGCTGTAAAGTATATCAGAAATAGTCTTCGTATTGCCCTTTCTCAGCCACTCTCCATGCTGCTTCTGTTGGGTTCTGCTGAATTTTTAAAACATTACTAACATCTGTTCTCTTTCGGCAAATCCTGGTCATCCTGTTTTCATATTAAACCTCCAAATTTATTCTCTTACCATCCAGAATGTTGTTGATTTGAAAATGTGCATTTCCACCACCCCCCCCCCACCAAATCCCTGCCTCTGTTTTTTAACTCTGAGCCTCTTCCTCGAGCCTCTTCCATGGACTCTCTGAAATTTGTTCTCAGGATTCTGCTTGATTTTGTATGATTTGCCCTATTTTTCTGTTCTTGTATCTTCTTTTTTTTTTTTTTTTTTTAAATGGCCTTCAGTTTTCATCTTGGAGCCTTTTCTCTCACTCTGTTGTGATCCCCACTGGCACTTGTGTGACTCTACAAAGCTTTGCTATTACTTTGCTGATATTCTTTTTAATATCCCCACTTAAAACACGCTGGATAAAGTTCTTCAACAAATATCAACAACTACAGAATTTTAAATGGTTGTTAGTAAAATGCAAGGATGCCAAGAAATGTTCAAGTTGAACTAACAATACCAATTTTGTTTCCAGAAGCAGCCTGAAAGGTGACAAGGACTGACTTATTCAGAGACTGATTTCTCTGCTGCCCTTGCTCCCCACGCAGGTTAGCTCGTGTGTTCCTCTGAGCCTAATGTTAGCTGTGAGCGCAATGGAAACTGTGCGGGATGGCTACAAAGTTAGACCTGTCGTGTGATCTTAACCACTTAAAAAGACAAGTGGGTTATCAGCACAGATTCTCCATTCACATGCAGCCTAGTATCTCTGTACCAACAGTTTAAGTGGTTATTAAGTGGGCTGTGTTAGGTCAAATACTGTCTAAAGTTTATATTCTGTAATAAAGATTTCACAACAGTAGAAATACACTGCAATAAATGGTTATTAAAATGTGTTTAACACACTTTCGGAGAACTCACAAGCTGAGTATTGTAGGATATGCTAAAAAGACAGCCTTTTCCCCCAATCCGAACTGAGAAATGCCCCAGAATAAACTTGTTTAAAAGCAGCTTTTAGAAGTCTCTTACAGGAAGAATCCATTTTCTTTTGGTTGTGGTAAGGACCATATTACTCAAGTGTAAAAGCCAAAGAAAGTACTGAGACTCTTCTTGGAGTAACGCTACGTAGACCCTGATGTTAAAGGTGACTCGCTCTGGGCAGTGTACAGGCTGGCTGCTGCCCGCCCATGCTCCTCTGGGTAAAGCTGGTTGCTCAAGTGAAAATGTGGCTGAGATGCTTCACATGACAAATTGTGTGGGGCTCCAAAGGCACTCAGCCACAACCATGTGTTGACACAAGGAACTGTGGAATATGTACTCGCCGTGTACAGTTACCTTGGAGTAGAAATGTCTCGTAACACTGTGGAAGATCTGCAAAAATGAACATTTTTAATAGTGGCGATTTTAATTATCAGCATTGTAGAATCTTAAAAGCAGTGTGACACCTCTGTTGATAAAAGTCTAAGGCTTCTCCTTGCTGCTGTGGCCCAAAGTCCTGGGGCCCTTTAGGAAGGGGGAGAAGGCAGAGATCCACAGATGACACCTTTGCCTCCCCTGCTGTAGGAACAAGCTTTGGAGGGTGAAGCAAACGTAAGGCAATTCAGTCGTTTCCCTCTTCTCCAGTTCCTTACTTTTACTCTTTATTGCTCCATCATGATTGCGAAACATCAGCTTAATGATAAAGGAGCTATTCATGCAAGGAGGAGCCCTCTTGACCCTCATGTCACTATTCACATGAGCAAAGGTTTGCCAACGCTGGGCCACATCTTATTTACTGGGAAATCTTCTGCTGGCCCACAGTCATCAAAAAATGAAATACTTCCCATTGATAAACATCAAGGCTGGTGAAAAGAAAGGGAAGAATTTGAAGATGAGTGAAAATGGTTGCTTTCAAAACAGAGCAATAAAATGAAAAGAGAAACTGCTGGCTCCATTTAGGAGAAGCAGGCAAACATACCGAGCGTGAGAACAAATAATTGAGGTCTTTCTTTGAAAAGCATACAAGACTCTAAACAGGCCTGAGAGATTAGAAACCTAAATGTTTAGACTTAAAGCCCAGTGCTGTGAGCAAACATTTAGAAGACTTTTAAGGAGAGCTTCTGCTGGGATATACATAGCCCACAGGAGTTTACGCTAAAGGAAATAACAGTAAAGTGGCTTGATAGTAGTTTCTCCCCTCTGTTTTTTAAAGCCAAGATGTCTTCTCGACTCACAAATACCAACAGGTGCATTTGCAGGGTTTTGGTTTGTGTTTGAGGATGCTGAAGTTTGCTTTTAGATTTGTTTATTCTTGGACTTTGTCAGTTTTATTATGAAACTTAAAAAGTATCCTTTGCTTCTGAGCACTGTTTCCTGCAATGCTTTTCTTCCAAGCTGCTACCTCAAGGTTTAAATCTACATGTAATGCTCTTGAGGGAGTCTGCAAACTATAGTTTTCGTAAAAACTTGAGCTAGGTTTTAAATGGTTGTTGTTAGTTCAACATTTAATAAGAGATTCTGGCTTTTGCTTACTGTTTGTAGAGTGATTTCTTTTCAACTGTAAAGTTAATAGGGGCATTTTTTTCACAATCTTTCCCTTCCCTTGTGCTCTTCAGGAGGTGTATAAATGACATTGTAGGCTACTAGGGTTTGGTTGGTTGGTCCTTAGCAGCTTCCTGATCCATCTAAGGTACTGTAGGTGGGGGAGACAAGCAGGAGACTGAGCTCCTCAGCTGGAATGCCAGCTGAGCTGTCCCTTTCAAGACTAGGACTTTGGTGTGGGCTGAACAAACTCAGCTGAGCAGCTATCAGACAAGGACAAGTGACCGCCAATGGAAAATCTTCAACTGCAGAGTCGTCAACAACTACATCTAATACCTCTCATAAAAACTTGACGGTGCCAATTAAGGCTTATGCCTGAGAAATAGGTATTGGTAGATTTTTCAAATGTACATATTTAATTAGCACCCTGTAAGTTCAGCAGAGATGAACTGAGGTGAAAGCATAGGACCACTGCCCACAGTTCTCTGTGGCATCTCAGAGTATGAGTTACGCTGCTGCTGCAGGAATAGAAGAAAATTGAGGACTGGCAGTACTGCATTACTCCACAGCTTTTTTCTGTGTGTTTCTCCATGCAAAATCAAATGTAAGCAGGCGTGCTTTTCTGTTGTGGTTTGGGGTTTGTTTTTTTTTTTTTTTCCTTTTTCCCTGTTTAACCATTAAATTGTTTAAACTTTCTTGGAACATAGTTAAACAAAGCTGATAGTGCATACACTGCAACTCTCTCTGCTGATGGAGCAATAGCAATCGATCAGAAGTTATAATTTTCCTGCTGTGGCCTTTTCCTTTTTCCTGCTGGACTTAATCCTTGAATGCTTGTTGTCCTTCTGTCACTTTAGAACAGAATATTTGTATTATCTCATGTGTCACCTTCTGCTACTAGGTGTGTTTTCTGGCAAGGGCTGCTCTAGAGGCTATGGCATGCAAGAAGATTTGCAGGTTATCCACAGCTTGTCCTAAAAGATCTTGGAACCCCTGCTTTGATTCATACTGTATATATGGTTATTGCAAGATACCTTCTGCAGCCGGTGAAGATACAGTGTAATGATGACTTTGTGTAGCTTTCCTTTTTTAAAACCAATTGTTGGTTTTGCTATTAATACTAATTAAACAAAACAAATGGTTTTGCTTTGCTCTGGATGCTGTTGGCCTTCAGAGCAATCGCGTTTCATGCTGGTACTGCAAGTAGATATCAACAGAGTAACGTACAACCAGAAACAAGCTGGTTTGCAAGTGGCAGCGTGTAGTCTGATGAGCAGGGAAGCAAGTGAGAATGGCTTTGTGCTTTGGTGCGATGGACCTGCTGATCACAGTGCTGGTATTTGCAGGGATTTTACTTTGTGCTGACTCTGTATGATCCTATGGACTGAATACCTATGAGCACGTAGCTAAATTTCTTTGTGGAGTATGTCTTTAAGGTTTTGTTTCGTCCAAAATGAGTTCAGCTCATCAGCTCTGAGTCTGCTCTGTAGTATGAAACAAAACATGGTAACAGGGGACAACTGGAAGAGTTGCACTCTTAGTCTAAATCCAAGTACCGTTGTGGTCACATCTGAAGCTGTCTATGGTGCTACAGACATCTTTAGGAGAGCCTCACTTAGGCAGACTGAACCCCTAAAATATGGCACACAATACTCACTCTGCGTTTTTACTAGCTCTGTTCATTGAAGGGAAGCTTTAGGCTTGAAGGCACAACTTTAGTCTTCCTTTATTTCATGTCTTCATTCTGATGCAGGTTCCTCAACAGCACTGCCGGTTCTAGTGTTACAGATCTTTCTTCTAAAACACCAAGTTCTTCAGCAGGGAGCTTCAGACTGGCAGTTTTTCTGTGTCCACCCATCTTACTTTATTATGTCTTTATGCTAGAGTTCTGAAGTACATAACTAACACAGTAATATCTATCAACGTTTAGTTGTAGGCCCAAGAGATCCCTCCTAGGCATGCTTTGCGCTAGCAGCTCTGTTTACAGTCAAATCAGTAAGGAAGTTGGGTTTGGTTTTTGGTTGTTTTTTTTTTTTTTGCGTTGTGTTGCGTGAACTCTAGTGGATCCAAGGCACTGTTAGGTGCAAAGTAGCTCCTGAAATGTTTTAAACTGAAACTCCTCAAACCTCGGTCACTGTTTTCTTAAGAGAAAGAAGCATGAGTGATGAGAAGGGAGTAAGAGACGAGTAATAGGTTGTCTATCATAGCCTCTGTTGAATTTGAAATCAAGTTCCTTTTCTAACAATATGTGTGTCTAATGTTTCTTGTGATGGACCTGTTTGGGTTGTGTTTTTTTTTAACCCCTGTTGTGGGATCAATTGCTACAGATCAGCCCATCTGTAGGGCTGTACTTCTGCCTTAATGAAAAGGTATATGTGGATCCTGGTTGAGCAAACTGGCAAATACTAAATTGACTTTGTTCTGTGCTGACATCTTGCAAATATTGTGTAAGCAGGTCCCGACTGCCGAGAAACAAAACAGACATGTGTGTTTTTCTTTGAGGCTGCAGCAGGTGCAAAAATATCCCAGCTGGACCTATCACAGGTCTCTGAACCCTGATTGTTCTTAACAACAAAGATGTCAGTTATTTAACATCAATTTTGACTCTGAAGTCGGTCATAAGATAATGGCAGCTAAGGAGTGATAGCTAATGGAACTTGAAAGTAGTTCTGGAAAGGGTTGTGAAACTCCTGAGGTGTAAAGCACAGTCAGATATGATACAGCATTCCTGGTGTCTTGGCTAAAGTATCAAATTCATCAGCGGTGACTTCTGTGCGTGACCTCCAAGTGCTTCTTCTCTTTCCTACTCCCAACCCACTTCAAGGGAGTAACAACGATTCGGAGGAAAGTTGCTCAAGAATCATGTGTGGTCCCTTGCTAGAGAAACAGCAGCTGTCAGTATGTTTGTTCTGGCCTATGAGGGAAGTGAGGCTGACGAGTCTCCTCCAGGCACCAAAGAAACAGGGGAGGTGTTTGGAGCCAAGCAGCTGTATGAAGAGGAGGGCTCTAATCAAACTCACCGGTGGTACTGACTGCTCCCTTGGCTTCTCTTGCATCAGTCTGGATGGAACCCTCAACCTACTACCTGCTCAGCCGTCACAGTTGCTGCCAACCAGCTTCACAGACTGTAATGCAAATATGTTACAATCCAGTTAAATAGCTGAACTGTGATAACTTGCCAGTTAAGTCAGAATTTCAACCTTCGGGCCCGCGTAAGCGGTGTGTACGTGACTGCGGAATGACAGAGGGCAGTTCTGTAATCAACGCTTGCCTTGTTGGCACGAGGGTTTTTGAAGGGCACTGGAGTTTCTGCTTAGAAAATCACCCTTTCTTACTGGTGTCGGTGCAGTCTGAAAGCTTTCACCTGTATCACTATCAATTTGTCCTTTTGAAATCAAACTTGCATGTTTCTGACTTAATTTTTTTTTAATGGCTTTTGGGGTGGAAGGCAAGAGGAGGGAGAGGAAGAATGAAAAGCTTTGAAGTTGCTCCTATTGTAGCAGCAAAACCAGTAGCTAACTTTATCCTGTCTTTATGTGATTACAGTAACACTAGATTTTCAAGGTAGTATCTTAGCTGGATTGTGACTGTAGGATAACTGCACTTTTTCATGAAGTCACTACGTAGTCTCTGTGAGGACCCAAAGCTGTCAACTTGATTAATGAAATGAGCATAGATGTCTCTACCTCACACTTAAGACAGGTGAAGTATAGCTCACATTCTGAGAGCGCCTTGGCCTGATTTGCGTGTGTGTTAAGAATGCTTGCTCAGCTCTGCTACGATTAGGCAGTTGGTTGTTTGGACAGATGTCCCCACAGCTGGCTGCTCGTTGTTTCCTCGGGGAGGAACACTGCCATAAAGCAGTTTCACACTAGGCATTGACTAGGTGCTTTCAGCTGAACGCGGTGCGTCTTTCTTGGGAAAACAGCCTCACTTATTTGAGGTAACTGCAGCTTCTCTGTGGTTTCGATGGCTCTTTGAGCATCTTGTATGCCAAGCAGCTTTTAAGCTTGAGGGTTCTCTACTTGGCAATGTGCAAGTGCTTCCTCTGTCCCAGCTTCTAAGAAGGTACTAGATGCCTGCTGAACAGTTAGAGTTGCAGGAAATCCAGGCTAGGAAGGAAAGGAATGTACCAAACCGGAAGGCAGCAACCATAGCGCTTCTGCCAGCTGATCTCTCTTCTCTTTGATAAGAGTGGCAAGAAGGTAGTAAAGTGGTTTGGCTTTCACACATCCTCAGGGATGAGACAGTTGAGAAGAGACAGGGCAAAGAGTCTGTTAATTACCTGCCACGTGACAATGCTTTACATTACTCTCTGCCTTCAACTTGTCTCACATTAGATGTGTAGGAGTGACCTGCAAATATATGTGAAACTTCCTGAATCTCTTAAGTGTGCACAGTTTGGTAGTCTTAAAGTTGAAAGATTTTTTTTTTTTTCAGTTGACTAAACTTACTTTTTACTTACTCGAACCACTTTCTAGAGGATATATGCAATGACTTGTTCACAATTGGCTTTTGCACAGGACTGGAAAGATCATTGAAGAATTATTGAAGCAGTATCTGCTCTGCTTGTTGTCAAAGTTATTGATTAGAAGCTCTCTTGGGAAGAAAGCCCCTCCAGTGTATTTAGTAATATAGTTCTGAACATAATAAAATAGCAGAAGATTGTGTTCCAGTTGTGGTGTGTGTGTGTGGTTTTTAATGGTACGCTATTCCTGCAAAATTGGGGTTTGTGTGTATGCTGTCACGACTGTCTTTAAGAAATATTCTAATGCATAGGCAGGTCTTACCAGCAAACTGATGCTACCAGTCTAATTCACTCAGAGGAAGAAACTAGATAGACTAGGCAAGTTATGCTATGGCAGGTCTGAGTGTCTAGATCAGACTGTTCCCCAGTGCACTTATCTTAGCTACTGATCACACTTCCTTCTCTCCTGCCATAACTGTGCTGGCAGATCTCTGTGTCTCCATTTGAGCAGCCTCCTCTCCTTCCCTAGTCCTCCTCGAAGAACAGTCTTGAGCTAATTTAGTGTTGAAGGGATTTATGGCAAGTAACACAACAAAATTTTGTTTCAGGTTGAGCCTTGGATAAAGCTAAATATATAGTAACAGAAATCTCAAAGCAAATAGTGTTTTTGTAGCAGATTTTTCCCCCCTTGTTCCTCCTCTTAACATAAACCCATCACCTCGCTATTCAGGCAGAGCATCCTGCCCGTGTTGGGAAACTTTTGTTGTTTGTTTGGCTTAACAGGGTGAGTTGGTAAAGGTTCTACCCCAAGGAGTTAACAGCCAACAGCGTGACTCTTTCTTGCTCCTGTTCTGTAGTTCAAAAATCTACTTGATTAAAAATGTCATTACAGTTAGTACTTTGCTCCACCCAAGTCTGATCACTTTTAGTTTTGTCTATTGATTCGATGCTGTTGGGACAAGTAAGATTTTTATTCTAGCATGTGTAAGCTCCCTGAACTGTCAGACAAGGAACGGTTGTTTTGCCAGGACCTGCTTTTTTTTATATACCTGTTTCTCCTTAAGACAGGTTGTTGAATAGGAAATCACATGTGTGGTGCTGCTAGCACACTTTGGCCGCAGCTTCTGGTTTGTCTTCAGAGAAGCAAGACCTTTAATGTATGGAAATTTGGGGATGAAATACAAAAATGCTTGTGAAATCAAAAGCCTATAACGTTTTGGTCCTAGCTGCTAAGAAACAAACTCCAAACTGGTTTTAGGGTGTTCTAGCAAAGCAGCTCTCTGTAAATTTCTAAATCTGAAGCATGTTTTTATGCATGGCTATAAATGGGAGAGAGCATAATATGCTGCTTAATCAACGTTACTTTATGCTGCAGTTTTTTCACTGAGTTGAAAAGCTTTTTTAAGCCTCTGTGAGCAAAGTTGTCAAGCTTGGATCACCTGTGTTTTGACTTTTCCTAATGAACTACTCTTATACAGAGAAAGCGTGGGAGGCGGAGGGGGAAGCTTCATTTTAAACTCAGCTCCCCCTTTTACTACTTCTGTGTCCTATCGAAGCTTTTCTGTCCAAATATTACCATTTATACTATTTTAGGGGTGGGTGAAAAATCTGCAAAGATTAACTAGATTACTGGGTTGCTGCTCCAAGTCTTGAGGCCTTGTTTGAATAAGGGGGGGGGGGGGGGGGGGGGGGGATAAAATTGGAACACTTCAAAGATATGGTCCAATCCCTCCCCATCTCATAAGTTAATTTCAGTAAACTGGTTTTATTGACACTAGGATTGTTTTGGTTTAATTTAAATCTACTTAAATCAATTGCAGCTAAACTGAAACGTATTATTTTGGAAACTGACTGCTGCATGGGTTAGCATCAGCTTAGGCAATCGGTACCAGCTCTGTTGCAATAGTCTCATGTAAACACTGTCTGGTTCTAACCTTGCCTAATATAGGTCACCAACTGGTGTGAGGGCTTGATTAAACTCTTGACTCTTCTGCTTCCACTTTCTTATCTCTAAAATGGGGACAACAGCACTTTCAAAGGCTCTTTCACGGGGGAGTTGCCTACATTAGTCACCATGCATGTATTCAGATAGGAAGGAAGCCTAATCTGCTGTTACAGATTATTTCAACTTCTTAATTTCAGCTGATGCAACGTAAAAGTTGTTGAAAGACTTTTTTTCTTTCTTTTTCTTTTTTTTTTTTTTCTCCCAACCAAAGAAAAGTGTGTTATAAGCATATTGGCACAGAAGCCCTCAAAATTAAACTGTATTAATAAAAACTATGGAATCGTCTGATAGGTTTTATTTCTGAATGAGAGTAATCAGAGGCCAAAGAAAAGTTGGGACACTCAGCATCTGCAGAACAGCTGCCGTTCTCATGCAGCAGTAACCTTTAGTTAATTTGTCTTCAAACTATGTCTGTGGAACTTGGGAAAGTGAAAAGGAAACAGTTCTATAATTGCATTAATCACAAGAGCAAGGGAATGCTGGTGAAGCACCGAATATGCTTTTCATCAAAATAGTTTGTCAACTAGTTCATTAAACTGGAATCTAGTCCTGAAATTAAAAGGGGAAAACATTCATATAAACTGTTAGATTCTGTAGTCGTGATCTGTCAGAGAAGCCAGCTGCCTTTTCAAAACTGTTGGTGTTTACATCCATTGCACATAAGTGGAAAGGAGAAATAAAATTAAGAAGCATTAGTTCATTCAAGCATAGGATTGGAAAGTATCACAAATAGGTAAGCTTCAGTGTTCAATTCTACAATGACAAGATAGTTCCAGTTAACTAATTTGCTGAATTATGAGTTTCGCTTATTATTTAACTCTGCAGAAAGCCACGAAAAGGAAATAACCTTGTTGATCTCTTTCCATTAATATCCCTCACATTGTTTGTCCTATGAATTATGACTTATAGGAAAATTAACTGTCCATGGTATACATCATACATAAAGCAAGTCTTAAACAGTGCATGCTGTAAAAATATTGACATGCCTCCAAGAGGTTAATATCCCTACAAATTAGAACTTTTTTCCAGAGGAAACAGTAACACCTGTTTGTACTGCAGAATGGAAGTAGAGCTTCATTTGTTCAAAAATGAATTTTTTTTTTAATGGGCTCTTACCCACCACGGTGTCTCTTGATTTCACGTTTCATCCTAGAGTAGAAACTACTCCAAAACTTGGGGGTTTATTGCAGAATTAATCCATTCTGTCATTACAATAGTTTACCCTTAGTCTTCTTTTTCACACATCCGGGCTGCAAGGTCACTAACAAAGCATGCTGTTAGCTAGTTGTTATGGTGAAGAGAAGGTTAGCAGCAGGACAGCAGGGGTTGGTAGTGAGAGGAAACTTAATCGTTCAACTGTACTGGTTCACTTTGCCAAAAACCCCCTCAAAATTAGTCATGTAGCAGCTTGTGACTGGTTGATTTCTGATCAGACAGTGGCTTCAAGTTCTTCTGTGCTTTCTCCTAGGAGCCTGACTGCACGCTCGACCTTATTTCTAAGAATGAAAGCTGCCAATGTAGCCACGAGAGAGTTCATTATTGCACAGTTAAGGTACAGAAACAAGAAATATTTCCGAAGACCTGACTGTTCACAGTTCTGTCAAGTCCTGTGAGCAATGCTGGCTTGGCCTCAACTTGTCTTGGTAAGGAAGAAGGGGCATGTTTAGGTCCAACCTTGTCTGGGCTGAATATCCTTTTGTGGCCTTATTCTTGAATTTACTGCATGAAAACTGAAGCCTCAGACTTGGGGCATTCCTTTCAGTGGAAGGTAGTTTGGGAAAGCAATGAGGAGTTTCCACGAGGATGGAGAAAAAGGCAAAAACCAGAACAGTAGAATCAATAAGCGTTATCCAAATCCTGGCTGGGCAGAAAGTACACCAGGTTTCCACAGACACATATGCACACTATGTGAGGACATTTTAGAAAATGCTTATGTGTGTCTTGACCGAAAATTTCTCAAACTACCTACTTTTAAAATACTATTTTATAAAATAGTTTGACGGAAAGCTGTGAGATAAATGTAACTCTTGCTTTGCTTTTACCAAAACAAAGACACCTCCCCCCCCCAGTTGTGCAGTGTTTTTGCTGCAATCCTTGAGTAGTGTTCTGTTTCCGTTATCGGATGGAATATTTTCATGCAAGATTTGCTTCATCTGAAGAGGATAGCTCTTGTAGCTATAGGTGTAACAGCCATCTGTAAACCTTCAGTAGGACAGCACTTTGTACAAGTAATGAGTGCAAATTATTGTTACAAAACAACTAATCTTGACTTGTATGTCTCTTAAATGTGATGAGGCTTCACAAAATCAGTAGGACAATGTGTCTGCTTTGTAGAACCTCTAGTGAACTCAGTAAAGGAAACGGCATGTATTTTACGATCCTAGAATAGTTTGGGTTGGAAGGGACCTTAAAGACCATCCAATTCCAACCCCCTGCCATGGACAGGGACACCTCTCACTACACCAAGTTGTTGCTCCCAGCCCCACCCAGCCTGGCCTTGAGCACTGCCAGGGAGGGGGCAGCCACAGCTTCTCTGGGCAACCTCTGCCGGTGTCTCACCACCCTCACAGTGAGGAGTTTCTTCCCAATATCTCATCTCAATCTCCCCTCTTTCAGTTTGAAACCGTTACCCCTCATCCTGTCACCACACCCCCTGATCACGAGTCCCTCCCCACCTCTCCTGCAGCCCCTTTCAGCACTGGGAGGCCGCTGTAAGGTCTCTCCAGAGCTTTCTCTTCTCCAGGCTGAACACCCCCAACTCTCCCAGCCTGTCCTCACAGGAGAGCTGCTCCATACATCTGATAATTTTTGTGGCCCTCCTCTGGACCCGCTCGAGCAGGTCCATGTCTTTCTTTTGCTGGTGCCCCCAGAGCTGAACCCAGCCCTGCAGGGGGGTCTCACCAGAGCAGAGCAGAGGGGCAGAATCCCCTCCCTCGACCTGCTGCCCACGCTGCTTCTGATGCAGCCCAGGAGGCCATTGGCTTTCTGGGCTGTGAGCGCACATGGCTGGGTCATGTCCAGCTTTTCATCCCCAGCACCGCCAGGTCCTTCTCCCCAGGGCTGCTCTCCATCCACTCATCACCCACCCTGTACCTGTGCTGGGGATTGCCCCAACCCAGGTGCAGGACCTTGTACTTGGCCTTGTTGAACTTCATGATGCTCAAACCTTACTGAAAGACCTTTTTAAATTCTTGTTAGAAGTCTGCCAGGAAAAAATATGAATCAAGCTGGTGCTACAAAAGTTTTGGTGTTCTATTTATCAGTACAGTTGGTTTTTTCCAAGTTATTTCATTTTTGTAGCTTTTATGTCTTGCCTACTCTGCATGACGTCAGTCCTTGAGGAAGGACTCCTGCATGCCTTTGAATGGTGCCACAGAAAATGGTGAAATCATTTACTGTCTCACAACTCCTGTCTGAAGAACTCCTCTCCTACTAAGAGGATTTTACTGTAGGACAGTAACATGCTCCCCAATGCATTATAATTGTAACAAGGATTTCAGATCCAAAATCTTATCTGTAACGCCATATTGTAGAAATACTTACATTAAACTAAACCAATCCCTGTTAAACTGGATCTTGGTTTAGATGGGGAGGTTCATCAACACTACCATGCTGAATGCTGTGATTAAAAACTGTTGCATAGATTAGAACCCATTTTAATTTACGATTTCATTTCACTCGTGCTCAGGTGGGGGTTTTTTTTGTTGTTGTTGTTGTCTTGTTCTTACACCAGCACTGGGTTTTGGTTCAAATGGCTTTTGTTTGTGGTCCTGAGTTGTAGTTTCTGATGTAGCATGAAAGAAAGCAATGCTTTTATTTTTGCCGTACAAATTGCTTCAGCTGACCCATAATAGTCTCCTCATTCTTCTAGCCTTTATCTGTCTCTGTTCGCATTTCTTGAAGGCAGGTGACTGGAATTGCAGAAATTGTGCCAGCTAAGTTTCACCAGTGCTTTGCAGAAGGGCAGCAAGACATGAGGAAGGGGATTTCAAGCATCTAGCTGCTCCTTGAAGTTCTTCCCCTCTTGTTTTTATTGATGTGCTTCTGTTGTTGAGATGCCTAAACCGTATGACTGGACTGATGAGATGTAACGATAAAACATATATTCCCCTTGCATTTACTGCTGTAGGTTATGACAGCACTTTGATATCAGAGGATGGGAAAGAAGAGGCAGAATAAATGGCGGTGGGTGACTGGGGTATCTTAAAGCTGACTTTAAAAATACCGAATTTTTGAAACATGGTTCTTCGTTAAGATACATTATCCTTGAAACTAAAGCAGTAATGATTTAGTGTACAGTTGGCCAGGACTGTTGCAGGCCTCTCAAATCAGCTGAGCAATAAAAGTTTGAAAAAGGTGTTTATATGTTGAAGGGATATCAAAGTCTAGAACATCAGCAGACTTACAGGGTGCCCAAGTACATGGGTAATATGAATGAAAGGGCTGGTGCCATCCTTGCTGATGACTGAAATGATGCCAGTAAATTGCTCTCGGAGGTACACCAGTATGCCAGCTGATTGCTCTGTCATTACTTTTTTTTTTAAGGGTACAGCACTGCTGAGGCTTATCACAACCCATGTGCTACCTGTATAAGACCTTTATCTTCTTTAAATAAAATTGGTGACAAAAGCAATGTTGCTTTCAAGGACAATAAGGTACAATTTCAAGATACAGAAGTTCTGGAACTCTTCTCTTACTTCAGGCTAATTGAAGGGGGGATTCAGTTCAGAGCATAGACTGAAGGAGGAAATTACAGGAACTGCATAATTTTAAGCTGTATTTTGCTAGTCTGCTCTCTCTTGTGGAAATATAAAATTCAACGAAGATGGTTTGCCAGTGGTTCTTTCTACAGGCAGGCATTTTCTGTTAAATCAACACCCTTTCCTGGAACTACTGTTACTCTGTTAATTTTCAGATACCGCAGAAGTTGGGAAGCTGGGAGGGTTAAGTGGTACATTTGTTCCCCGCCCACTTGTTTCTCCCAGAGGAGAAAATTCTTATGTTATGTCAATGGTGATTATTTCCCAGGATATTTTCCATTAACTTTGAGACTCTCAGCCCTTGTTCTCCATGCCAAGGGACAAAAACCCAAAACCAACCAACCAAACAAAAAACCCCCAACAAACTAAAAAAGAGTGCACTTGCATTGTCCTCAGGCAAACTCTCTCGATGAGGTTTATTACTCAGCTGTAACTTTCCATGCAAACCCCCAAAATACCAGTACATTTTGTGAAGCTTGTGTTCGCCCTGGTGGGAAGGAAGAGGTGATGGTGCTGTTACCAGTGCTGACTGAGCAGTACATGACAGCCACACTGAGGCTCTGTTTCTCCTAGTCGAAGCAACCCAGGGGACTTGCTGTAGCTAGAGCAGAATTCGTGGCAGTGATCAGCATTTACATCTATATGAACTGCTCAAATGGTCAGCACATGAATGTCTGGTTCTAACTGGGAAGGCTGGGGGAGGGAGGAGAGAAGAGTATTCAATATATCTAATGCTGGCACTATGGAAGTGCACAAGATATTTATCCTCACGTCTTCTGTATCCTGTTTCATCCTGCTCATGCTTTGCCTCATTTTGATCATCTGTCCAAGCAGGGAATAGCTGGCACAATTATTTACCTTCTCTATTTCCAAACAATAATGTGGAATTAATTCGACTGTAGACTCACAAATTGTTTCCACTGGACTGTGTCCTGAGGCCTCCAGACTCATAAATATTAGCCACAATTAAATTTTTATGAGTCTTTCAGGTTAGAGCAAGTACAAAGGTGGTTCTTTACATCTCCTCTAAATTAATGATTTATTTCATGGCCTTCAGATAACAAGCTAAAACCAGGGTAGAGCATGTATCTTCTAATTTTGCATGTAAAAACCTTTTCCCCCCTTCTCATCTTTGACTGATTAAAGCTATTTCTGGTTCATAAATTGAGATTGTGCTTGAAGAGCTTGATTTGTTCTACCCAAAACAGGTTAACTAACAGATTGCCTTTCTAAAGGATCACTTAGTCTGGTTAAATCGTAATCGAAAAACCAGAAAACAATTGAGCACTTAAAATAATGAAATAAAAAATGTTTCTACCTGACAAATGTGTATTCTCTACCTTCGTTCTTTTTGCCAACTAGGAATCATCTAGAGCAAGAGAACACAGTGGCAAGAAAAGATGCTTGTGCCTGTAGTACCGTCTTTAGGGAGAATGCCCTTCACGGGCTGAACCAATAATTTCCTCTCTTCACTGGGCTGTCAGTGTCAGCAGTTAAGGATTAAGAAAGCTTGATGCTTGGTCCCTGTTCCAAATTGATCTTGTTAATATTGTTCCCTCACACCAATTGCACTTGCAAAAAGGTAAAACCCAGGAGAAAAAAAATCTGAAATGCCCAGACTTCTTTAAGTTTTCGCTCTGTTCCTTTTGAGACTCAGTCCACTGAAGAACTTCCCGCATTTTTTAACATGCGGAATTGGTGGTGTGTTAAAATAATGATGCCAGAGGGGGTGAAGAAAAGGTCTGTCATCAGTGCTTGGGAGAAGGTGGGGGGGGGGAACTCCTCTCCACTTAGCAAATAATTAGAAAGAAGGTCTCTTTTTTTGCAAGGTTAGGATGGGTTTTTAGGCCACTAGCCTAATAAAGGTAGGGACCTGTGACAGTATTATCACTTCTGTTTTATTTATGATGGCATTGAATCAAAATGCAATTGCTTTTGAAAAAAACAGCTCACAGCATTTTTGGAAAGTCCTGGAGTCTGTATGCAGTAGTACACTAACCCACAGCAAGGATGCTCTTTTTAAATCCTCTCTGTACATACAGATACTCTGGGATTGTGAATTTAAAAAAAAAAAAAAAAAAGAAAAGCTAACCTGATATAACTCCAGGTGCAAATAGGAATTCATTGGCTTGTCCAACAAACTGTCTCTTTTGCAGAGATATTATTGCTCACTGTTGAGCAGTTCCAGTTTGCTTTGGGATATTTTTGTGTTCTTCCTCAGTTCGGAGCACCTAAACAAACCTCAGCTGAAGCTTGCTCAGAGCTATGCTGAATAGTGAGTATTTCCCAGCGTCAAAGTATGTGTGTAGGGTTAAGATGTGAATGCTTTCTAGTCCCTCTTCAAGCTCAGTCATGTTCTTGCAGGACATACATAGGTTTTCTTTACAGCAGAGGGATGCAGTTATTTAGTCAAGAGTATTTTCCCTCTGCTGAAGACCGTTTCTGCGTTTCTCTGTGTTTGATGCTATCTCGTCACTGTGTTTAGTGCTGTGATCTTCACGTGTTCGTACCAGACAGCCTGTTCTGCTCTTCTGGCTAATCGGTAAATTTAAAGGCATCTGCAGCTCTAATCCATAGCATGTACTTAATTACTTTCATTTGCATCTGGTTTCAAAGTCCCGTACAAGCCGGTGTGTCCCACTCTGTGCTTTCTCCATCCAATAAAACTAGGAAGGCTGCTTTAAAAAAAAAAAAAGGTGCTAGGCACATTGAAGTCCAGGAACAGGAGTTTCCCCAATACTTAAAGAAAATCAATGAAGTATTGTGACAAAACAGCCTAATGAAGAAATGAAGACCAAGATTTATGTAAAAAGCCCTCTGGGTGTGCTGTATTCTAAATTAACAGACACAAACGATGTCTGGTTTGCTGTCCTGTTCTATAACAAAACTATGCAAAGTGAAAACCTAGGCATGTATTTACGTGCATTCTTTAAATATCAGGCTTAGATGTAGGGACAGCTCTGTATGAAGTGGCATGTGCTGGAGGCTCTACTAGGTAAGAAAAGGTATGCTTAGATGGAGGTCCAAGTTGCTGACAGGCCAAAGTTAAGCGTAATGAAGGGAAGGCAATAGTGTCTTGGATCTGTAATTCCTTTATGCATTGAGAAGCGCTGTTGCATGAATAGAATGAAACCCTGAGAAGTTGCCTGGGTAAATGAAGAATCAACAAGATTAGCTAAACTTTCTCTGCAAAGCAAGTTCAATCTTGTTTTAAAATCTTTTGGATAAAATGTGGTATCTACAGTGCATTTGACCTCTATATGTACCTTTCTATTTTCTGTGCTAAGATACCAGTGGATCATTTAAAGTCACTTTTAGCAAATTTAAAAAACTTTTATAATGGCCTTGTTAGAATGCTCTCTTGTCAGTCCTCCGGCCTTCTGAGAAAGGAGAAGTTGTTTAAGTTCTCTGCAACTCTTCTCTTTAACTGCTTCAACATATCAGTGTTGCTGTCTGCTGTGTCGGTAGGAGTGTGAAAATACCATCGCATTCTGGATTAAATTTTGCTATTGCTGGAAAGAAAACCCTCCTCTGAAGTATGTAAACCTATATTTTGCCAGGATTTTTCTTCCCAGATTTTTTTTTTTTCCCCAAGTGGGAATTTTCAAAAGTTTGCCCTTTGATAGGAGCTGTATTTTAAGACTAAACTGTTGATTGAAAAATGCAAAATATGTTTTTACTTGCAATAACACTTAATCAACCATTTTATAAATGCAGGGTATGACAAGCAAGGGGAAAAATTGTCCGTCCCCTGCTGTTTGTAGTTGATCTATGTAGGAATGTAAACACTGGGACTAACACTTGCTTTCCAGGGTTTGATTTTATTTTTGTTCTAGTTCAATTCATAGATGAGGAGGAAGGAATCCCGTATTCCTATATTGATCTCTCTAGCTTCTCGGGTAATGTTCATGTATGCTTTTGGTTACGTTTATTATTTAAATCTGTCAACACCAAGCATGAGGCTCATGGGGTTTTTATTCTTTTAGAAGTAAAAGTTAACATTATTCCCTCAACGAGTACTTCCTAATTTTTGCCTTAGTTTCAACATTTGCCTTGTGGTAGGTGGCTACTGGCCATAACCCCACTGTGCTGTTGGAAACGAGCTTGTTTCTGCCTCGGATTTGACATTTGTTAAAACAGCTGAACAAGTTCTAGGAGCAGCGAGAGTCTTGGAGAACCAGCCACGCTTCGTATAGGCCAGCTGGGAAGAGATGCCGTGCACAGCAGTTGAATTAACTGCAGATTCACTCCTATACGCTCAGTTGATGCAGAATCAACTTGTGTAGTTAACTGTTATCCTCCTTTAATAAATGGGGAATTTATTAAATTCCACCATCCTTCGCTAACGCAGGTGCTGCTGACTCACATCCTGCACCTCTTGCCCCAACCACCTTCCAGCTCAACCCTCTGCAGAGGTCAGTAAAGGACAGTAAAACTCTCACAGGTTAGCAAGACACAAGGGTGTTGCCTGTTAGACCGAGACAATGTGGTTCACTTGTCTTATTTTTCTTTCTACAGAAAAGGTCGCAAACCATTCCCCACAGAAGTGAGGTAGGAAATCCAGGACTCGGCTGAAAGACTTCTTTTTACATCTGGCATGGTTCTTGTCCTGCCAAACACGAAATTCATATTGCGAGCACAGATAATGCTGAGAGGGAAATGAAAGGTCAGCTCTCCCAAGGCCTGCTGGTTAGCACAGTCCTGCAGAGGCTCTCCAGTGGCTAAGGCGGGCCGAAACGCTTGTTCCCTTGGCCCTGGTCACATGCCAGCGGGCTTCAGTCAGCTGGGAACTCGCAGTCCAAGGGAGCCATCAGGATAAGCCTGTCATTACAGAGGTGGGGGGGGGGGGGGGGGGAACAAAAGGATGGCAGGAACCACACGAGTATGCTTTTCTGGTGACTTTGAGCTGCTCTGGACGGGTGGGTAGTTACGACCATCCTTCCCTGAGAACTCTTGCCTTGAGCCGCCGAGGCACTAAAAGCGCCAGGTGCCACGCGGCTGGCAGAGCTGTGCGTGCCCCCGTAGGGTGCTGCTGGTTTGTAGTCTAGGCTGTGGGGTTTTGGATTCTAATCCTCAAAGGGTTTCTTTTTTTTTTTTTTTTTTAACTTTATTCCTCTCAAAGTAGTGATGAGCTTTGCTTTCTCTGCGCACAGACACGTGTAGAGCAGCCCTCCTAAAGATGACATTGGAATAGCTGCTCTTTCTGCTGCCTTGATGAAATCATTTCACCTTCTGTGTATTCTCTCGTCTTTCTGCAGCTCTGCCACGTTGTCTCTCTGGCTACCAAAGTGAGCGTTGTGGCACTGCAAGGTTTCCTTAGGAGTAGTGCAGCTGCCTTTGGAAGTGAAGGCTGGGAAGAGAGATGAAATATTTTACTCTCAAGAATCCTTAATCGATCGTTACATGTACACACCTCATACCTAGACATGAAAGTAACTGGAGGAAAAAGGTTTCTTACCCATCGGTAAAACCATCAGTTGCGTAGTTGGCTTCTCTTTCCTTTTCCTTACCCAAACTCCAAGCTGCCAAGATACTCTAGTGAGGAAAATATTTTCTCTGATGGGCAGTATCCTCCATTCAGTCAAGACACAATAGGGGTGCGGGGGGAAGGCAGTTGGCTTTAAATCTCTCTTTATTCTTTTTTTCTTTTCTCCAACTACTATAACACAAAACAATACATATAGCACTTATTATCTTAAACATATATCTGTTGCTTAACAACTAGAAACACCAACTTACTCCACAGATGAGCTATGGCAGCTGTCAGTCAGGATTAATGTATCTCTAGTTTGACTGTATCTGCTTCAGACCGTGCCTGTGAAATAGCTTCTGCTGCCTTTAATGTACAAGCAGGTGTCAAACTGCAATATGCCGATGGGGCAGGACATTTCTGGCCACGGCCACTGTGCTGCGTGTCTGCATGATGAGTCTGAGGGAGCTGCTCTGTCAGTCTAGCTGTGGCCACCCACAGACTTTTTTCCTTCAGAAGAGATAGTGGCTGAGAGAGTTTCTTTTCTCTTTATTTATGTGTCATCCTCAGACAGTATTATCCAGGTCAGCAGAACTTTGTAATGTATATCTGACCTGGGAGTCTTAACACATGACTCAATTTTTTGTTATTAGAAAGATAAATATTGACAATTAAATATATTTGTATTGCATTTAAAAATCTGATTATTGTAAACAGCTGACTGCTACTCTAACTTTATAGCTGGAGCCAGAAAACAGAGGTAACTGTAAAAACCATGGGGGACAAGTAGAAGGGTGTGCAATTTGCATGGCATGGATTTTTTAAATTAACTTAGGAGTTACTTTAGACCTTCTTAATTTTTAAAAGCCATGAAAAATCTCTGTAGAGCTTCTTGTACCGCTTCATCTATTTGTTTTGCTTTGCTCTGCTGCTGCTGGATTTGGTTAAAATTAAAATCTGCTTGAAGATGAACAGCAATATAGAGTTTCATCTGATATTATAAATTTAAACCTTATTACCCTGCACAATTTTATTATGATTGGCGAAATTGTCGGTATTGTGTGTACCCATGATTAGATAACTACTGCACGGTTTTCTGATTTCTTCAAATTGTATAAAAGATTTGTATGTCAATATGAAAAGAGATTGCTGTTGAAGTTTATTCCCTGTAGGAAAGTCTCGAAAGTACTTGGTAAATTTGTAATTCTCAGTGTTTCCCTGTGCATTAAGTCTTCACATCCTCGATAAAAGAACTTGAGAAAGAAGTAGAATTCAGAGTCAGAAGTGAGGTCAAAGCCTAGGAATCCTGAAAGGAATCATCAATTATTACTTTAAAGGACTCTGCTTTTGGATGCAGCAGCCAGCTGTGATTGTCCTTTGTATACATGGTAATACTCTTGAGTAGAATGGGACATGGGACATCTTGGAGAGAGTCCAGTAAAGAGTCAGTAAGGTGGTGAAGGGACTGGAGGGTGCTCCAGTCCGCTTAGAGGAAAGGCTGAGAGAGCTGGGACTGTTGAGCCTAGAGAACAAAGAGCTCAGGGGGATCTCATCGATGTATATAAATACCTGAAGGGAGGGTGTAAAAGAATGTTTTCTTCTTTTCCTAGAAAGAAAACAAAGCCTTGTGCATTTGTTCATGCTTGCAGAGGCAGAGGGTGATAGCTCTGTCCCCTTTTTCCTTCTTCAGAGGGCCAAGAAGCCAAAATAAAATGGGATATTCCACATACCTAGTTATGATAAAGCTCTCTCGGAGGCAGTCTCCAACGTGCTTGTTCTCTTAGTTTTGTACCCTCGTGTTACTTCTGCAGGGGTTAAATGTCATTTTGTCGTGAACCATTTTGTCTTGCAGTGGTTTTGATCAAATTTCAGACTTAACCATGCCTCCTGCTAATACAAAGACAAGGACAGCTAAGATGCCTTGTCTGACTATTGCAGGCTTTTAAGCCACCATGGAGGCTTGCCCTAGCAAACCTGGACAGGCCAGGAGAAAAAAAGCAATTTAAATAAATGTATTAGTATGTAGCTTCCCAGTTTGGGAAAACCTTGCTGCTGTTCTGGGCTTGCCACCGGCGGAAAGCGGAGAAGAAGGATAAATAGCGGTAGGAACGTATCCATCATACCTCTGTGGGTCAAGGCTTCTCCTTGCTATTTTCAAATTTGTTTTGAGCACTTTTCAGCCCTCTTGATACTCCTGTAGGAGGCATGCAAGTGGCATGTGCCCAGAGCATCTGAGAGAAACACCTCTCCTTTTGTCCAAGCTAGAAGAGATTTAAAAACTAGTTCTTGTGGTATCTGGTAAATCTTGAGTAAACCTGGTCATCAGAGGGTTAATAAAAATGTCACAAAGCCCAGGAAACACAAGGCTGTATTGGAGCAATGCTGGGTTTTGTCTGTGGGGAAGTACCTGCAAATGGAGCAAATTGTCTGCTTGATTATGGTCAAATGGCACCCCGATTTCTACTTGTGTTAATGTCACCAGAAGATCCATTAGTTTTATGTGTGTCTTAAATCTCCTTCTGCAATTGCAAGTCTGTTTACTTTCAGCAGTAGCTCCAGGGACTCTAGATCTTTTCCTTTTCCCTTTGGCAAAGTGCGGAATTGGAGTGGTGGGAAGTGAGGGAGAAGAGGGAGTTTGATTCCTGTGAGGCAAAAAGTCATTTGACTGAAAATAAAGTCCTGCCTTTATCAGTACAAACTGTCATAAGATGGGGTCTAAGGTGATGTGTAAATTCCACGTTAGTTAACTATTTTCAGCTTTTGAATTTGGGCATACTTGAAAAGGCATTTTCTAAATGGCATCTTTCAAGATACGAAGAACGCTTGCACCATCTACCCTCTTCTTCCTCACACTCCTTGCCCTCTGTTTTCCCATATAAAGACTTCTAAGAGCAAATTTTCTGTAGTTTAAGAAATGGCAACCTGGGGCATTCTGTATCCTAGCATGTGAAAATAAAGGCATCTCTGACATTGCCTAGCACATTTACCAAGCAAAAAAAAAACCCCATATTTGCTGTTCAGTTGTATAATGTCCACTCACATTGTTAGCCGAAGCCAAAATATTTAATTATTTCAGTATGAGCAGAAGTAATGCTGCTTGGAAAGCAGCTACGTATTTCCCACTGCTCCAAAGCTATCGAAGCATGTTTTGTGACCGTCTCTGTTCCTGCAGCTGGGGTGCATATCGTCCATTCAGGCTTACTGCAGGCATCAGGTAACTGAAAAGACCAGACTGTAGATTGTAGATACTTGCGTGCTACCAGCAGATAGCTGTGTGCAAACAGGGACATCCAGGGCAAAAGGGGGTGGCAGCTTTGACTGGAAAATGTCTGTGATTCTCTAGATAAAGTGTTTCTGTAACTCGGGAGCCGGCCAACTCGTCCCCCAAAACGTTAACTGCCTGGGCGGGAAGGGCAGCTGTGTGCTGCTCGGTCCAGCAGCTTCTTCCCCTTGGGTCTGGGCCCCCTTCACACCTCCAGACCTCAAACGCTGGTGGACCTTCGTGTGACGGCACATACTGGGAAGCTGAGCTCATTAGCTCTGCCTGAAGGTGGCGTAATGCATGAGATAATGGCCCAGTGACAGTGGAAACGGATACTTCAGTGGGCCTCTTATGAGATCAGTTGCTCCATGAGGAAATAACAATAATTAAAATAAAATACAAGTGTGCTTATAGCATGGAAAACGGCTGGAGAACTGGTGTGTGTTAGAACATTTAGTGCAGTGTTGCTGGGCAGGGGAAGAAGTCAAGGCATCTTCTCAGGGGTAACATCACAGATGGTGTCTATCGGGCACTTTGGCTGTCCTTGGGACTCTCTAGAAAGTTCATCTGCGAACCGCAGCAGAAATGAATGAAGTTACTTTGGTTGGTCTCTGCTCAGATGAACTCTTGTGATCCGTTGTAGCTGCCTCAAGTATTTTTTTTGGAAGGGGGTGGCGTGGTGTGTTCACTTGCCTGCTCTGGACCTGCTGGTCTTAGGGCTACTCCTCATTTCAACACTACTTTTTAATGACAAATGACTGCCTTGGTGAGAACTCTCTCTCTGTCCTTTTCTATCCAGAGCCTGTAGGCTATGGAAAGACACTGCACGCAGTTTTGCACACACACTGAGTTTACCAGAAGAAAAATCTAGCTCTGTACCTTCATTCGCTTACAATGCTTCTCCTTTTATCTTCTGTAATAGCTTGTGTGTTGAAAGTGCATTTTTAATTAAATTGTTTGCATCTTGTATACGCACAATACATTCACTTTGAGGGCATTTTTATTACAGTAGGAGGGTGGTGATATGTAATAAGTCTCAAGAATAATTAAAACCTGTGTTAACTTGTGTATGTTTTCAGTAGCGATTGAACTTTGTGTTGAGTCTCTGCTGGGTTCAAGATCAGATCTTAATCAAGTAGGAAGGAAGGAAGGGGTGACGAGGGAACGAAGAGTTGGTTATAGGTATCTCTGAGTTCTCACCAGTTTAAAATAAACCTTACTGTCATGTTTATTAAAAAGAAAAAGTATATTGCCTCCAATTTTAGGTATTTAGCTCCAGATAGTTTTTGTATTCGAAACTTATTGAGGGAGAAACACAGGAAGTGGGATAATATTATGAATCAACTTTTGGAGATACCTCCACCTCTCCTGTGTAGGGATGTAGCCTCAGAGTTTTGTTCAGACAACTGTGGTTTACAGTGAAGGCAAAAGGTAACCTGAGAAGGCTTTAACTGCAGCGGGATGTGACAGAGCAAAGATTTTAAATAACTAGGGATTTCTAGGAGAGAATATGATAAATGGTTTTATCCCTGAATTTTTCTACAGTCTGGTTTTGGAAAGGCAGGGAAGGCTGGATCTTCCGAGTCCCTTCCTACAAAAGGTGCAGATGGTTATTAACTCTTGAGCACCTGAAGCCTTTAAACAGATGTTTAAAAAAAAAAAACCTGACTCGCTGGATCTGTGGAAAAGCCAGTAGCTACACTTGCTTCCCTAAAACACTGTAAGCGAGTGCTTTGCATTCAGTATGGCGTACTAGATTCGAAGATGGGGTGAGAAAGGGGCCTGATTCAAGGGCAGTAATTTGAGTTCTGTTGCATGAAATACTTTGGAAAAGTGTTAATTTGTCTTGTCTCTGCTGAAAAGCAGTTTTACGTTGGCTTGTAGTTGGTTTGTCTTTGCCAGGGACAGCAGGTGACTTAACTTAATCGCCCTAGCTTTGCCAAGGACTCTATGAGGTCCTGCTCATACCCAAGTCAAGCTGGGGCATGTAACACTGTTTTGAAATGGATAGTAGTTCTGAGGATGTCCTTAACATTAAACAAGATTGAAGAACTGCACTGGAGGTTAAAAGCTAGTTCAGTTTGGAGGACTGTGTTGGTGTCTGGAAGAGATCCATTTGGGTTCAACTGGTAAATCAAGTAAAAGCTTATCTAATTAAAACACCCTATTTAAATGTCAAAGCACCTGCACACACTGCTTTTTCTCAGGTGAAGCAAGTTTTTAGTATTTCATAAAGTTATCATTAGTGAACACACTAGGCTAGCCTTCACCAAAAACTGGATTGTTTTGGAAGTATGAACAAAGCGGGAAAAGCTGAGAGGGACAGAAACGTTTCTTTGTCAGGCTGCCAGGATTTTCCAAGAATGACTGTAAACTGTCTTCTTACAGGTTGTGTCAAATGCTGCTGGACAGGGGGTTGCCATCACTGGGAACAACACTTTCAACAACTGGAATTGGCCTAACGCTGTGATCTTTGCTGCTACTGTCATCACTACAATCGGTAAGTATTTCTGTATGCTCCAGTGTGTTTGTACTCTTTCATTTATGTGTCAAGCTAGCTACTGAATAAAGTCCCCACGGCTGCAGTTGCCTAGAGTATGTGTTCACCTGCAGGTTCACAGAGGAAGAGAACCAGGTTGTTGGCACTCTCTCCACGGGTATACAGAAGAGAAATGTGTGTCTTTCCAATAAGTAATGGATTCAAGGTGCTGTTGGGGATGACTGGTGTCATTCCAGTTCCATTAACTCATGCAGTTAAATTTCCAAATCATAAAATCCCAAAACAAAAGCATTACAAATCGTTCCATTGAATACTTAAAGCATGTGCCTATGAGGTTTTTGTATAGCTATCCTGTTACTCATGTGCATCCTCTTAAGCTACTGAAATACCGGTGCTCTTGGCTTGCAGGACAATCTAGAGTTTCTGTCTCTTAAAGAAGGCAAAGTAGAACAAGTGTTGTCTTCTAAATCTCACTGCTGATTTGTGCTTGTAAACCCCTCTGCATTGAAAGACTTCTTCCTCCTTCAATATACAGATTTTTCAGAGCTCAACATCATCTGCCTTCTGCTTTTACAGAAAAATCTTTGCTACGTGGTATTGCTACACCCTTGCTACACTTCCAATGCAAAAAACAAACCAAAAAAAAAAAGGTAAAATAACCAGAGCAGGCTGGAGGTATCCAGAAATGGAAGCCTTGCTGTTAAACCACATGCAGTACTGTGGTTTTCTTTATTATTTGAAAGTCACAATTCCCAGCTTATATTATAACTTATGACAAAACGTTGAAGTCAGGAACACGCCTAAATAAGAAAGCTCTGGCAGAAGCTCAGAAAATAGGGTGCTGATTTTAGATCCTGAGTTGGTAATGCCCTGTTGGAGTCTGTGGCCAGCAAAGACCTAAATGCAATTGAAATACCTGGCAGTGTCACAACTCATCTTGCACTAAGTCACAAACCCTTACCCTGGAAAGGTACCAGGTCACAAGCTAAGTGTGTATAGTAGATCTTTCACGTGGAAGCTAGCTTCAGGATGAATTTTGAGCTTTTATTCTATAAAATTGATTCAATCAAGTTTTTAACAGTGCTACTTAAGGTTGGGGAATCGTATTAGAAGTTTTGAGATGAGCTTTATTTCATATTTATCTCATCTTGTCAAGAAAAAGATGCGCAAAATCTAGGAAACACTTAAAATGCAGATTGCTTTAATGGAATACACATTTGCTAGAGTAGAATTGGAAGGCATCCAGATTCAGAAGATCAGCTCAAGTAGACTGAAGCTCTTCTAGATGGTGAAGTAAGGAGCATCTGATATAGCAGAAGCCCACACAATGTTGTTTTGTGCTTAGGTAGAGTTGCCTTGAATTCTCTGCAACAAGAACAGACCATGTACATACTTATCTCTTTTAGGTTACGGAAATGTTTCTCCAAAGACACCCTCTGGGCGTCTCTTCTGCATATTTTATGGGCTTTTTGGAGTTCCTCTCTGCTTGACATGGATCAGTGCTCTGGGGAAGTTCTTTGGAGGACGTGCCAAGAGGCTGGGCCAGTTTCTGACGAAAAGAGGAGTAAGCCTGGTAAGGCCCTTGCTTGTTTACGCTCGTGCTGTGTATTTTTGATGAATGGATTAAGGTTACACTTCTTAATTTACCTCATATTCTTGGTAGTAAACGAACGCTTGCACAAATACGAATTTTCCCAAAGGGTGTTGCATAGAAACAACTGGATGGGGGCTTGGGTCTGCTGTGTTAGTTCTGCAAGAAGTTTTAGCCCAGTGAGGTCTTGTAGAAACCTTTGATACTAAATATAGATCTTGCAGCTTCTATGGAGACATATATCTCCTTACAGTAGAAGCCTGTAAGACAAATGTAGGCGGGGCTCCATTTCACAGACATTCCGTGCAAGCTCCTCTGGCACAGAAATAAGCTGTCCTGCTTTGTTCCCACCTGCTGCTCTGGTAGCATGAGTACTTCGTGCTGTGCAGCGAACCACCTGGTAAATAATGTTTTGTTCTGAGTTATTGGCTTGTGGGTTGTTTTTTTGTTTGTGGCTTTTTGTTAGTTTTTCGGTGGTGGTTTGGTTTTGTGGCTCTCCCCCCCAAGTGAGTTCTATCTCAGCTCTAACTCTACACAGAGATGGGAGGCAACGCAGGGCCGTAGTGCCTGGGAGAGGGTGGGACTGGTTTAGGTCCTGGTTTCAGAAACAGAGCAAGAACTTTCTTGTTCTAGCACCTGAGAAGAAAGTACAGAAGATGATGGTGAAATGCCTGTCTGTGTGCAGCTTTGTGCAGAGGTAGCGTGAATGGCAAAGGGTGTAGGAGGCACAAATAGGAGGGAAGCATCTTAAAAACTTCTGATCCTCTATACTCAAATGAATAAAAGGAAAATCAGAGGTACTGGCTGCTTTTTAGACGAGAGTGCTGTGTCTATATCCCATGCCTTTTTATAAAATATCAGGAACTCCTTAAACTTTTCAAGAGTGTGAGAGAAAAAGATCAGGAAATAATCCTGTTTGAGTAAGTCGTAAGAGTAGCGAGTTCTGCATAAAGGAAAAAAAATAGTTGTGTGTTTAGTCGGTGACTTGTAGTTATGGCTGATAACCTGTTAACAGACAGCTCTGAGATGTCGGGTGCTGTCAGATGATGCTTGATGCCATGGATGGGAAAAGAAAATCCGGAGATGTTTCACTGACTTTTTATTCTTCTTCCTTTACAGAGGAAAGCACAAATTACATGCACAGCCATTTTCATTGTTTGGGGTGTCTTAGTCCATCTGGTTATCCCTCCCTTTGTCTTTATGGTGACTGAAGGATGGGATTACATTGAAGGCCTCTACTTCTCATTCATCACTATCACCACCATAGGATTTGGAGATTTCGTTGCAGGTCAGTAATGGTATTTTATGATTTATTCCACTACGTGCCTGGTGTGGCAATTCTGTTTCCAAACGAATCCAAAAAGGTGCTTTCTAAGCTTTTCCCAAACATTTTGCTGACTAGAAGATTCAATTAAAGCTGGGTACTGATCCAGTGGACTAGATCTGGCTCTTCAGTCTGTGTTTAGATACCTTATTGGACCAAGTCTGGAGCCAAGTTCTGGAGTTTGTAACTCTTCCAGGTGTCCCAGGTCCCTGCTTCAGGCTATCCTGTCCACCATGATAGCCAAGCACCTTGGAATGGGATGTGGTATACTGAGCAGGGCACGTAAGTGCTGGGCACTGCTCTCTATCCAGCTGATAGAAGTAGTCAACGGGAAATGCTGAGCATCCTGGTGTGTCCCTCCTAAACCTTGTCTTCCTCTGCCTTGTTCAGGGTTTTGGAGATGGTCCTTGTAAATGGAATTCTGACTCTTTCTCAAGGAAGGTACCTATATCCATACCTCAATGGCAGGGAGAAGGCTTACAACTTTCAAACAGGAGGAAAGTTCACTTTTGTAGCTTACAAGAGGAGGATAAGCATGCTGCCATTTTATGTTGTAGTCCAGTGGTCTGAATACGTGCAGCCGACAAGTGGAAGACCTGGGATCAACTCTACCTTTCAGAAGGGTTTCAGATCCCCCCTTACCACCTCTCGAAGCAGTGTTCAAACAACTAGGCTCTGTTAGTGGGGAAGGGAGTCGTTTTCAGGGTCATAATTTCAAAGGTTTATCAGCTGCAAGCCCTCTTTCAGTAATGTTCTTGTTTTTGATTCTTTGTAGGTGTAAATCCAGATGCAAACTATCATGCCCTTTACAGATATTTTGTGGAGTTATGGATCTATCTGGGACTAGCTTGGCTTTCACTCTTTGTTAACTGGAAGGTCAGTATGTTTGTGGAAGTCCACAAAGCAATCAAGAAACGCAGGAAAAAAAGAAAAGAGTCATTTGACAACCATCCTCGGTCTAAAAAAACCCTGCAAATGGGTACCTCAAAGGATGTCAACATTTTCAGCTTCCTTTCAAAGAAGGAAGAGACCTACAATGATCTTATCAAGCAAATCGGGAAGAAGGCCCTGAAGACAAACAATGACAAAGCAATTAAAGTAGAAAATGCCAAACAAAATATGCAGAATGCCAATATAGACGCTCAGGTGACTTACACAAAGACAGAGTCGTTTGAGTACGATGAGACTTCCCTGGACCTTCAAAATGGCCACGTACTGAGACCCCTGCACGATAAACGTGTTGGAGACAGCCCTGTAGAAGGAACCATGTTCGTAAACCAGCTAGACAGGATTAGTGAAGAAGACGGCGAAGTGTGGGATTCCAGAGACTATCGACCCTTAATATTTGAGAATGCTAATATAACGTTTGTAAATGAAGAGGATGATGAAGAGGAGGATATCTCTGATGATGAGGAAACGTCAAAATCCTCTATGGATGATAATCTTGCAGAGGAATCTGAAACTGCAAAAAAACTGGTAAAATTCCCATCCTCTGATGAATCTACCTTTACCAATAACGAGCTAGAACTTTCTGTGCCTTATGAACAACTGATGAATGAATATAATACAGTAAGCAATGTGAAGGCTGCAACGTGAAGCATGTTGG
Organism: Leptosomus discolor; assembly: GCF_034619465.1. Classification (NCBI taxonomy): domain Eukaryota; kingdom Metazoa; phylum Chordata; class Aves; order Leptosomiformes; family Leptosomidae; genus Leptosomus; species Leptosomus discolor. The sequence goes on along the minus strand of NC_141392.1, from coordinate 3,359,055 downwards.
ACAATGGTTTTCTGAAAGTGGTCAGTGCGTATTGAACAAATTAGCAGAGCAAGGGGAAAGGCGTGTTTTTGCAGCTTCTGCTGTCTCTTTGAAAACAAAAGCAAGTCCCAAACTAATATGCTCCAGTGTCCTTTTCTCATCCTAAGTTGGTTTCTGAGCCCATCAGCTTTGCTTATCTGAGAAACTTGTAAAATAACAGTTGAATTTGGAGTCCTGCTCCTTGGGATCTTATGATTCATGAACAAAGTAGAAAAGAAAAGACTAGTTAATACACTGGACGTGCTCTGCGTTTATGCATTTCATTGAGGAATTAGTTTGGGAGTGTAACTAAACTGTTGCAAAGAGACTGTTTTGGGCATCAAATGAGTTCGGTTACTCCATTAGCCTTTCACCCCTGAAAACCTGGATTTGAATCCTGCTTTGATCACAAATGAAAGCAAGGGGTTTCCTTCTTTTCTTCAGGTTGCCCGTTGTTAAGTTGTTACCGCAAAAAAATGGTGCAACCACTAGTTGTACTTAATGAGAAGCTTTAGATGGAATACCAGGACACGGATCCGAGCTGAGGTGCTCTGGCAGACTGAGGAGGAAGCTTCTGAAACATCTGTCTAGGATATGTCAGTGCTTGTCAAATTGTAGTGAATTGTAATTTCATAAATAAAATATTAAAATTAAAAATTCCAAAGGAATGGATTGAGAAGGAGCCCTCTAACAAGGAAGAATCATCTGGGATGAAGCTCACCGACTGGGCTGCTAAACTGCACTTCAGCCCCGGAACTGTTAAGAGTAAAGTGACTTGGAAGACTTATTGATCAAAGCATGTATTGAGCACAAGCAGGATGCAGTGAACTTTTTTAATGTTGAAAGTGTCCTTCCACTGTCCATTTCCTACAGGGAATACTTGAATGAACCTTACACAGTATCTATGTACAGGTGAAGTTTTATTGACGCTGTTCTTCCGAGGAAAAAAAAAAAATCACCCTGGGAGGCACAGTTATTCTCCAACTGCCCTAATGCCTGTCAGAAGGGACGTGTTGCACTGCTGTTGATCTGGCAGTGTGTTAGTCAGTATTGTTTGATGTTCCTCCCTGCCTTGGTACTCCAGACTAGACTTGAATGAGAGATGATTTTTGAAACAGTTGATTACACTTTGCTTATTTGTTTTAAAGTTTGACCTATGTGCATATGCAATGGTTATTCTATCCCACTTTCAAGAATGCTGGGCAATGCCAAGTCTTGGGCAAACTGAGATAATGTGATCAAGTGACTTAAGGCCATAAGGCACTTTTTTTAAAACGAACTTTGGCTCTAAGCTCCTGAAAGTATTATCTTTTGGCTTGGAGATGGGCTTCTCGTTGAGAAGGAAGCACGTCTCTTCGTAACACTTATGCCCAAATGGTTTTGGCTACAACGAAAATGATACCATGGTTTTATTTTTCTTTCTTTTTCCATATCTGTGCGTTAACCCTGACAACTCTTTCAAATGAGGCTCTTGATTACATGTTGGCGAAAGGTAACCGGCTTCAGTTGTATCCAATATACTTGGAACAGAAAATAGCCAAGACCTTTGAACCTCAACACATCAAGTTCTGTTGTTCTGTTTAGTTTTACAGTATTTTAAGTCATTCCAGTATGCCTGAAAGTTTCTAAAGTTCAGTGAACAGTTAAAAGTGGTCTCATTCTCCTCTTCAGTGCAATGCTGGCAGACTCACTAGCTCTGTGAGAAGAGCTTATGGAATCTTGCAATGCTAATCTTGAATTACTGGCTTTTTCTAATATTGGCTGCAGCTTCAGTTGCTGGCCTCTTCCGCAGGGGAAGGAGGACATATGGGAAGCTGGCACTCTGGTTGGGTAACTTCAAAACCTCCCATCAACGAGCTATCTACTGTGAAACAAGGGGCTGTCTTTACTAGGCTTTTTTCAGAATTTTCCATGTATATGACACCTTTTCAAACAGAAAGTGAACACGAGGCTAGGGCCAGCTCTGTTATACTGGCAAAGATGTGGAATCAACATCATTGGATTTGGTAGTTAATCTGTGTTTTATTATAATATCACTGAAGAGAGGGTCTAATTTGAAATCAGATTTTACTGTATTACTGCTATTTGGAACAGGGGTAGCTGGATAAATTTGACTTGTGTCTGACAGGAAAGAGGGAGAGGCCCTGTCGAGAAGATTCTGATTTACTTCTAATAGACACCCCCACCTCCCTCATTTTAAAATGACTCCAAGCCCATCAAGTGTTTCTGAATATCTGAAGGGTTGTGGTTGACAGCTGTACCTTGTACCTCTAAGAAATGGTAGGTAAGACTACATGCATGATGCACGGGATGCTTGGGTAGCAAGTCTAGCCTTCTCTTTTTTTGGTTTAAAAAAGTGCACATTAACTTAAAAAGAAAATGAGAAAGCACTCCATAGAGCTTTTGTTGTCCTCCAACTTGTCTTCCATGCAAAGATTGATGCAAAGATCAAAGTTTTAGTGACAGTTAAAAGCTGCAGGACAGGGGGGAGAGAAAAGGCTTGCTGAAAGTGCATGAAATGGAAAAGCATAGTCCAATCTTAATTTTAAAAAAAAAAAAAAAGAAAAAAAATCTCTTTAATACAGAAATAATACAACCCAGACACTTGGCTGGGCTGCTTTGACTGGGAGGGGATGTTGCTCACTGGAACCCAGGCCCTCCGTTCTCCGTAGCGAAGTGCACTTGTACGCCAGAGCTGAGACTGGATGGGATCTGGTTTGTATTATCGAGTTAGATGTGGCTCTCTGGCCTTTCCCAGTGTAGTCAGCATAGACCAAGTCTGCATAATAAGTATCATGGGATTTAAAGTAATAGTTTAAATTTATTAAAACCAAGTACAATATTCCCACTTTTTTGGGAAACACGGTCACACCTCACAAAACTGTTCTCAAGACATCCCACCATGTGCCTTAATGTAATCCTAACACTGGGAAAAAATTCCTCTTTCCACAGGGGCCAACACAATTGGTCTCGTTAAGCCCTACTCGTTTTCAGTGTTTTGGAGGGGTTGGGTTGGCGCGTCGCTTTCGTACTGGCTCTCTCCAAAAAGGTGAACCGTTGCCCAGGGTTTTTCAAACTACGGTGCCGTCTCGGAACTGCCGAAGTGCTAAGCAAGACAGCTTTCTGCCTGCCTGTCTTCCATGTCTTAAGAAAAGCAGCTGCCTGGGGGATCTAAATGAATGTCTTTCTGCCTTCAGATTTACATGTAGTGAGTTAGAGGGGTGTCCAGGCTGGATTTTGAGCTATTCGGCCCCAAAAGTGCCTCTGGTAAATTCCCCGGTGTTACTTGGGTAAGGTCTTGTAGTTAGTTCGATTATCTGGTCAATCTGGAAACGCTTTCTTTGGGTACCATGCGAGATTTAATTTGGCTAACTGATAATGTTAACAGCTCCCTTAATGCCATGGAATTGGTTTTGTAGGTGGGACAGATCTCTTCCTGGAAAGAGAGGAAAGGGGATTTTTAAAAAAGGAGGAGGGAAAAAAAAGCTCAAAAGCATATATAAGGAAGGGATGGAATAGAAGTGGAAACTCTTCTTTCTAGCTATTGCCTCCAAGTAGATCGTATTTCCAGTCGCATCACATGAAGTATGGGTCCGCTTTCACAATATAAACTTACTAATTTTGCCAAGATGAGCCAGTACGCTAAAAAATTTTTAAAAAAATTAAAAAATCCTGAGATGTGACAACAAAAGTCTCCTTCTACAAAAGCTCTTGTAAGTGCTATAGACTACGTGACCCCATCCTTCATGATATCGTTGTGACACTTCTTGGTTTCTTCTTGTGCTATCGAAGCTGATTTTTACCAGATGGGCATCATTCTCAGACACATATCTCGCAGCAGGCAGTCTGACGCATCTGATACACTGGTACGAAATCACGGAGGAAATACAAAAAGCGGTGTGTTTAAATTTTTCTGAACTAATGCTTTGTGAATCTGTTGCTGGCAATGGATGTCACAAAACATGCAGAAATAAAACCATAGACTGATAACAGATCCGTGGTGACACAGTTGTATATGTTGAGTTGGTTTTTTTGGTTGGGTTTTTTTTTTTTTCCCTCCAGTTGATCTGGGAGAGTATGTGTAGAGACAGACAAGCATCACTGATGAGGAGAGCAAAAAAGCAATATACAAGTCTGTCGGCCTAAACAAAACGACCCAAGGACTCTGTTGTAGACTTGTAAATTTTGTGCCTCGTGGGATTCATTCCATTTGTGATGGATTCACCTTTTAAAAAATGAGCTTGTCTTTCGTACGGCTGTTGAAGTTTGTACAGTTCTGACTCTTATCACTCCGTAGTATGCCTGTCTGTCTGTTCTTTGTTGCTGATTGTCACTGGAATCACACTGTATGTAAATATTTGCTAAGTCTTTGTAAAATGTAATTTATTTTAATATTTTGCAATAAAAATTTTACAATTTATCCTGTCTGTCATGAGGACAATGGCAATCAAGAAATGAGATTTCTTTCTACAACTCCCTACGCTCGTAATGCGCATCACCGATGGGACTGGTCCTGCTCCAAAGAGCTCGAAGGTAAGGAGCCGATGAAGCAAGCTGTTATATGCAAGCAGATGCCTGTACTTGTACGGGGTATTGATGACTTCAGTTCGATGGCATCTGGTCTTCAATTAGATACAGCAGAGCAGCATATTATTCAGTGAGGACTTTAGACAGCTGTTGGAAGATAAACCCAAGTTGATTCTAGGGTCTGTGTTTTTTTCCAGGGGGCTGTTTTTAAAGAAGATGCATTGAGACGTTTAGTGTTAGAATTGATCAGTGCTACAAGACAATAAAATGAGTGTTTGCTCTCTGAACCTTACGCCAGAGCTATTACCATATCTGAGTAGCTGCTCATGAATTTTCACGAGGTTTCTATCGGCAGTGCACACCACTTTGCAGGCTAGAAGTATTTACAGTCCTTCAACTCCGGCAGTTTCCCTAAAACCCTCTGGAAAATAGGTAACTACCTACCTTAATGGCCAGCAGAATGTGACTTGGTGATATCCATGATAGACAACCATGGTATCATTGGGACAATCTCAGCCTGAGGGCGAAGAGGTGGGTGAAATTGCCGAGGTGTGAGCTAGGAAAGGGGGGAGATGCACAGGCACAGGGGGGAAGGGTGGATGTTGTCACGATTTGAGTAAGGGTAGCCCATCTCTACATTTTCCTCCAGCCCCACAACAGAGGAGGAGTGGAGGAGGAGATTCCCGACATGTGACTGATGCCAAAAGCGGCCAAAGAGGGAGGCGGTGTTCCCTCATGGAGCCGAGGGCAGGACATAGCAGGGAGTCTGGTGAGCACCTGATAACATTTCTGTCGGCTCCCAGCAGGTTGGAGCCCACAGACTATTGTTCACCTTCTGCCCTCCATATTTTAGTAGTTAGTAATTTACAGGGGGCAGAGCAGCAAGAAGCAGGAAAACAGGATAAACCTGTATCTGTTAAGTGCCTGTTCCTATGGTCCAGGCCTGGCTGCGGGTTCCTCTGAACACAATAGCTTAACAGATAAAATCACAGAGCAGCTGGCATTTAAAAACCTGAAATCTTTTTACTGAACGATTATCCTAGGACTTTACAATGCGTGGCGCAACATGAGACCAGCAGCCAGCAGATCACGGAAACCGAGAACTCGGACCTTTCATTCTGGGAGATGAGGGCAGTGACAGAGCAGGTAGAGAGTTGCTATTCAGGACCGTTTCACACAGGTAAATAGTACTTCACTCCCATCAGGGCAATGTCCTGTCGCTGGACTTAAGTCCTGAAGAACCTGTAAAATAGCTCTTTCAACGCTTACACAAGGACCTGCAGGGAGGTGCGGGAGGTCTGTTGCCCTGTAGTTTTGAGCAGGAAGGTTTCTTTTTACATTCATGACTTGTACCTTGTGCCTTTCAGGAAGGGTTGGGTGGGTTTTGTTGGGTCTTTGTTGGTTTGTTTTGGGTTTTGGGGTTTTTTTTTGGTTTGTGGTTTGTTTTTTTTTTTTTTAAACAAACCCACTCTTTTTGCCTTAACCTCCCTGTGGTGAGGTAACTAACGCTACTGTAATATCTAGGAATAAAAGGTTGGGCTGAGCACAGCATCTACTGGGGTTTTGGCTTCTCTTTGTTCTGGAAAGCCCTCTGAGAACTCCCCTGACCTGCACGCTGACTGGGCCCCCTCCACATACCCTGCCTGGCTTCACGGCGCGAAGGCTGGGCCTTTATTTCATCTCCGTGCCTGAGCAACAAGGGGGAGCGATGAGTAGGTGGGAGCAAACCTGTGGCGTTGCCTTTCCCTGGCAGGCCCTTAGCTCTGCTCAAACGTGTTCAACCCCCTCAGGTCTTGGGGGGCTTGAAGGGCTTGCGAAAGGGTTGTTCCTCACTTTCGTGTTGGTAGATACCTCCTTCTGCGATGCAGCTATGTGCCTCCTGCGGACTTGGGGCACACCAGCAGTCCAGGGTGTGCTACTGACCTTTACTGCCTTCGATTCACTCCTGGCTCCCCAGAAAACCAGACTCAGGAGGGTTGTTTGTTTTCCAAGAGGTGTGTGCGATGTTTTGTGGAAATACAGAGGTGTCCAAGCAGGTGTGTTGTGTTCTGGCACGAAAACAAATTCAAGCAGTGGTTATCTTGGACTACCCAGCCACCCCGGCACAGGGAGTGGTACCGCAACCGATAGGGGCACAGAGGTTCAAAATGAAACACCCACGAAGGGTCAAATCACTGACCCAAGGAAATTTGCTGTTTCGCATCAGAAGGGCTTATCTGGAAAGGGAGAGTTGAGGGGGACTGGGATGCAGGAGGCCATTATTCTGCACAGAGGCTCCCTGAAAGCCAGGTAGCATGTTCTGGTTAGGAGGGCTTCCCCTGACGGCCAGGTTTCCAGGTACATCCTGTAGCTAGAACTCCTTCTGGTTAAAAATACATAAAATAATAATTAAAAAAATTATCTATCTATATATATATAACAGAAATATATTGACATATGAGAAATATTCTGATGGAAATATTTTAATAATCCCTTTGGGTTTTACAAGCTGAACTGAAACAACGGTGAAAAAGACGGTTTTATTTTTCTATTTTTAGAATATTTTTTTAATGGGGTGCCAGAAGTTGCCCTCCTATTGTTTCTTCTACTCTTTCCTGGAGCAGCGAGGAGCGAGATGGTGACAGCTCACTCTTCATATTTTGATGGTTATATTGTTTTCTACATGCAGAAAGTTGTGGAAAATACACCCTGCACCCCGTTTCTCCTTACTAGGGTGGGGCTGTGAGTGACAGAGAAAGCAGAACAAAAAGCCTGAAAACAGGAATTCTGAGACTGGGGTAAGGAGGTTAAAACACCAAATATCTGAAGTCAAAATTAACATTTTTCCCATCGACATTCTTTGAAATTTCCCATGTTAACCTTTAATAAAAATATTTTGGGTGCTTTCTTAAATACGCCAAACAAAACATACTTGTGTGTTCAAATTAGATCTACGTGTTATTTATTCAGGAAAAAAAACAAGTACTTTGACACACTTTTAATCTCACTTGAATACAAGTGTGTTGTGCAGCACTATGACACCCCTTTTAATTGTAAGGAGAAGGAACACACTCTGTATGAATGACCGTAGCCCCACACCGAGAGCAAAAATCCTGTTCGAGGCCTGTCCACAGCTTTGCACTGTTCTGTGGACTTAGGGCTTTGGGCCGTTGTTGGTCACATTTTTGTTTATCTAGTGAAGTTTCTGGGTGTATAAGGAAGTATCACAGTTCCTAATGCTGCGAAGATCAGAGACAAAAATCCTCTTGCGTGCTTATTTCTGGGTTGGGCCCTACACGTACCCATCAAAATAAACGGGTTGCAGAGGAGCCCTTGTTCCTGCATACTCCTGCTTGCTGGGCGGAACTGCAAAATACGTGGATACGAATGTGAAATAAATCCGTGCTCGTGTTGAAATGGAAGTCACAAGCTTCTGAAGCGGGAGGATAAGTGTTTATTCATAAAGCTGTGTTGTCCTTCTCTGGCAACCCTCATATTTGCTGCTTATCGGTTGTGCGTTGGCAGTTAGCGAAAAGGAAAGGAACAAATCAAGACTTGAGACACAGACAATCTCTTCTGATGTTTTCTATTCCTCTCAACCTGGGATTTTTGCCAACTCCATCTCTGGCACGGCTGGAAAGGAAGGAAAAGTAGTAAGTTAATTGGTCTGCTTTTTGGTTGGTGATTAGAATGGGAAATGAATACAAGAGCAGGAGTAAGCAATAAGCCTTGGACATCTGAGGGGGATGCTGTCCTGTTTGGCTGGTTTTGTGGCTGTCAGTTTTTAATAGATGATAGAAAATTGGTGGCTAATCTCAAAGTGAGAAAGGCTTGTAAGGGGGGGGCGGGGGGTTGCTTTCATATATGAGGAAGGAGGCTCAGATTTTAAGACTTTCCTTCTGTGCTGTGTTTCTTCAGAAAGTTAAGCTCTTTAATCGAAATTGTGAGACAAGACTCTGAGATGTACAATAGGGATCACATGAAGGCAAGAAGGTAAATCAAATGCCCATTTTTAAACTTTAACCTCCGAGTTCTCTGTAGTTCTGTCTTCTCCATCCTTTGCAGCTGCTTAAATTGAGGTGAGAGCCTGATGTGTAGTCCCTACTCTGATAACCTCAGTGTGTCACCCAAGCAAAGTTAAAGGGATGTGGTGTTGAGTTGAGAACAATTTTTTTTAGGGCAAGAGACACCACATACAGGAAGAAATCCAAGACCCAATGCTATACTAGCTGAGGAATCTGTTATTGGTGGGGAGATTCGCTCTAAAACACCAGGAAATCAGTTTTCTAGCAAATAATTTCAAGCGGTTTTCTGAAGATGTTGTCTGGCCGAGTGCTATTGACTTCTCTGAGGGAGTTTGATTCTATGATCTTTATCAGTAGCTGAAAAGTATAATCTTATGGGGCTGTAATAGCTGAAAGCTGCAAAATCTGCAGGAAAGGACTGGCAGCTTGTTAAAATGTGTAGGCTTGAGACAGACATTTTCTTTAAAATAAAAAATAAGGTGGAAATTGATTGAAGCTCTAACTGGCTTTTATTTAAAAGTTTCTGACCCCATATATTACCGTGCCTTCAAATAGGATGTGGTTTTGGAAATGCTTGGGATAAAATTAGCTTCCTCTGGCACAGAGAGGGAGGAAAAGGCTTTGGGGTTATCACAGTTTGTTTGCTGTAAAGCGGTCGTTCTTTAGAACAACAACAACAAGAAGATGCAGGATGGGGAGAGCCGTGACTGGTTTCAAACACGATTCTACTCAGACCCACGCAGTAATGACCCAGCTCGTTTTTCACGGAAGGATACCGTTCCCACCCCTTTGGTCTGTCTCTTCTGGCTCCCACCGCTTGTCTCCTTATGTGTCTTAATTTTTCCCTTTCCTCTGTCCCGTTACAACTCCTGTGGCCCCCTAGGAATGTCAGAGCTGCCGGCAGGCAGGACACAGCGGCCACTTGGCATTTCAGGTTGACGGCCAGAAGATAGATTGGGCTTCTCCCGCTCGGAGTGCCAGCCTGAACTGCTTCAGCTAAAGGAGACAGAGGTTGAACAACCAAGGCACCCAGCTGAGTGGTCCTGGCTTCCTTCAGTGAAAAACATCAAGCTTTTGCGTGTTTTCAGCCGTGCTGTTTGTAGCTGCTGTGGATTTAGATTGGCAGGGATGGGGTTTGCTAAGGGCAAGGGTGGAGCTTCACTACGGGGCCGTGAAGTGGACAAGACAAACCTATCTGAATGCTCACCCTTGTGAGTGAGGCTGGGGTTCAAAATAGTTTTTGAAAGAATCTGTGCCTATTGTGAGTTGTAGCTGCACCCTCTCCAGCTCCATATTCCTCCTCCCCTCCTTACCACTCCAGTTCCCTTTTACCACCACTCCTACATTCCCCAGTCCCACTTTAGGACCACAGTTGCCCTTGTTGCCCTAGGCCCTGAACTGGGAGGATAAAGCTTAGCTCTTTTCAGTCTAGAACTCTCCAGAAGGCTTCCAACGCCTTAGAAACACTTTAGCTTGTTGCTGTGTGTTCAGACTGCTTGACATGACTACATTCGTCATGTAGATGTGACCTAAAACCGTGTTCCAGTTGCACCAAGTAAGCAGCAAAGTTATCACCTGTTTAAATAAACCTTTGGCTCCTAATCAACAATTCAACAGAAGAAAAGAAATTGAATAGAACAAAATATGTTTGATTATTTACTAAAGACATAATGGCCTGGAGACTGAAAACAAAGAGTGGGCCTGACAGCCAGATGGCAACCACTGTAACCTAGACAGCCTACATGTCGAGTCTTTAGGGTACAGAAAACTCCCACAGAGGATTTTTTTTTTAAGCACTAGAGAAATCCATATGTGCTACTTTCCCAGTTACAGTTATTCCCAATAAATGCCAAAACTGTGATTTTAAAAATATCACAGATCGATGCCAGGAACCGTTTGTGTATTTCATAACACTTGAATGTAAGTGGCCCCAGAACACCAGTGAGAGGGCAGGAGTGGGATTGGGGTCTCGCACCGCACCCACACAGAAGCCCCCAGCAAGAGATTTGCCATCTGTGTTACCAAAGAGTCTGTCGAAAGACAGTAATGCATGAGAGCACAAGTTCATAGCATGGATGTAGCTTTTACCCTGTGCCACAGCTGAATTCTAGTGTACTGTGGTGCCAGGGAGCATAAAGGGAAAGTTTTAATCAGGGACAATCAGCTGATTACAGACACAGCAGAAGAGACAATGAATAGCAGGTGCCACTGGCCCCAGGCAGAGTTACAGGTGGCATTCACATCGTTTCCATACCCCTTGGCTGGCTAGTCACTAACTGAGGTAGAGGAGTCTTCTTCAAGTACCGGGGGTAGCTAGCACCACCCAAGTCATTGTGTTTGCACACAAAAATGCAACCCTGGGAACGAGTAACGGGGCTAAATGAGGACTGTCACCATCTAGAGCTTTGGGAAGGAAGAGGACAAGGGAGCGACCCTCGCTGCAGAGCATCTGCACGTAGCAGGCACTCTACACAAGGGGCAATAAGAAGCCGTGTTAACTATGGATGAAGAAGATTCTTCTACGTAGCCATGTCCTGCTAAACAGATCTTTGCTTTGGCTTTTGTTTAGGCCTGGCTGATATTTGAAGTGGGAAGGGTAAGAACATGAGTCTGGGTGAACACCACAGCTTTAGGACCCTTTCTCTTGTTTCTCTCGTTGGAGCTGAAGGCCCTCTCTTCAAGTATCCCTGTGCACTGGGACTCAGGTGGCATGTTCCCTTAACAGGAGTCCCCAAGAGAGGAGGGCAGAGCATGTGCTGCCCTATGCCACCTGCTGGGAAAGGAGTTTGGGGAAGGAAAAATTAGCATTGACTCGCCAGGAGCAAACAGTAGAGGTGTTTCTTCTCTTTCACTGAATCAGCACAGTGATCTTCAAGGGTTAAAGGAGCTAAGTCTACATCTTCATACTGAAGGTCTCCATCATATGAAATTTAAACACAACCTGATGTGCACGTGCTTCATGAGAAAGGTACAACCTCCTCTTGCAGAGAATACCCACCCAAGAAATCCACCCAAGATGCTGAGGGAGCTGGTGGAGGAACTTGCCAAGCCACTCTCCATCATTTATCAGCAATCCTGGTTAACAGGAGGTCCCAGAAGATTGGAGGCTTGCCAATGTGATGCCCATCTTCAAGAAGATTCTTGATTATAGTCCTCTGGATTCTGAATTTGGTGGCCTTTCACTGCTGTGCAGCAGGTCCCTGCTCATTTACCCCACTGTTTAATAGAAGGGATGGAAAAAGTGGTAAGAAATTCTGTGAAAGACTTTGCCTTCCAGATTAGCACAGATGCTTCGCACAGCCACAGCTAAAAAGTAGCAACTGGTATCTCAGAGGAACGTCATTCCCTTCGTGGGTGAGAGAACTGGCAAAACCTCTGACTGTTGGGAAGTTTTATAAAAACAGCTCGCTCAGGAAAAAGAACAAGAAGCTTATTTACAATTCACTTTCCAATTTTATCCCTGATATTTTTTTTTTTTTTTTTTCTGTGTAAGATTTTACATCAACTCCTGAGACAGACTCCTACAGTTCTACAAAATGTTAACCCAATTCTGTTTCTGGAGCAGAGGAATAAACAATCTTCTCAGACACCTAGGATTTGCTTGTGTAGAAGAGAAGCACGTGAAAATGAACCCATAAATCAGCTGGACATATGACTTGAAATTGCAGTGAAAGGAGAAAAAAAAAAAATCAGTTTACTAAGGTATGTTAGAGACCATCTGAAATACTTACTGATGTAGATCATGTTTTATTCAGCTCAGGGAAAGGATCTAAATAAGATCTGCATTTCTGAGTCTTAATTTCTTGGGTTATTTGGATTACAAAGCCTTTAAAGATTGTTTATATTACAGCTAATTGCATTTCCCCATACTAGAGCCAAAAAACTTATTTACTCTTGCATTTAAGCTTTCTGGGTAAAGAAATGGGAAATATTCAGCTGCCATGAGGTCCCACGTGATACTGCTGGAAGGCCCTTCCTTGTAGCCTGGGTTAAACAGGCCGTGCAGGGAAGACAGAGGGAAAGCTGATGAAGAGGTGAGGGTTGGACCAGTGCAACGGAGCGGCCCCTGTTCACAACATGTCCTGGGCATGGCGGGGCCAGAGAGCACCTCAGCCAGGCAGGGACACATCTGTCCCGACGAGGACTGATGGGCTTCTTTGGGTTCGAGGCCGACAGCCCCTCGGGTCCTGCAACGCTCTCGACGTGGGGCTCACCCCCAGGATTCACGGTGCTTTGCTGTGCCGCACGGAAACGTGTGCTCACGAGTTTCGGAGAAAGAACCAAGAAAGTCCTGGGACACCGCTTTTTTTTTTTTTTTTTTCCCCCGAACTCCCATTCATCTTTGCATTTTCCCCTAACTCATGCCATTCTTCTGCTTTGCAAGGCAACCTGCTGTGACTTCTCACATCAAGCCTAAAATAATCTTTGCCCTCTGCTGGCATCCTGTAGAAATACAGGAGCATATCGAGCCACAGCTCCATCGCTTCAGCTCCTCACCATCACCAGGCAGGGGTAGAGGGTACACAGAGACTACACGCGATCAGTGACGGGTCCGTGCTTTTGGGGTGGGGAGCAAACACATGTGAAAGCTCAGTGAGCAGCTTTCTACAGCTTCCCTGGCAGGAACAGCCAGACAGGGCATGGCAAACCCCTTCCTCTCCCACTGCCCAGAAGTTTGAGAGGGAAAAATCTGTTACTTTATACGGTGGTGCCCGATTTCAGGTTATTTATGGACAAGTCAGTGTAGAAAATGAGAAGAGGCTCTGCCCGTTGCTGGTCATAGTGTTTCTCTCCTTCGTTTGTAGGCACGGTGCACTCTGCCTGGTTTGCAAGCTGAGGGAATGGGAACAGGAGTGGGCGAAGAAAATGACTTGAAAGGCTACCACGGAGGTGAGGGCAGGCTGGTCATCTTAGATGGCACTTTTAATCCTGAAGGATCACACGGTGCTTGAGAGTAGTATGGGCTTGAAACAGTGCCCTGAAACCTGCTGGAAAGCCGACTTTGGGCTGGGACGCAGTGGCTGCTCAATGTACGTAGACGTTTGGGACAAAGTAGAAAAAAGCATTTTATTCACTTGGAGATATGTGGCCACTGGCTTGGCAACAAATTAGTGGATAAATGGAGTAGGTACACCAACACTTCTGAAAATGTAGACGGCAGTTTCGGTATACAGGCTGACCTATTCCTGTCTTGTAAGGCTTGGAGGGATCTTTTGTATCAGCCCCAGCTGTAAAATCCAGTGGATTCTGTTCCTGATAAAACACACTATGAAAAGACTCACAGAAGAGCTCGTTAATATAAAATAGCTCGCAATAGTTAGGTAGCTAATGCTAAGTAAGCTACTGTTAGTCACTGTCGTTCTTTTTTATTTTTAAAATTCAGTGTGCCAGCAATAAATATGAAACTACACACAAGTAACAGTTTTCAGAAAATAATTGTCCTCCTCCCTCAGTTTGTACATCAATAATACCAACCAGTGAGGACACCTCCAGCAATGGCACAAATAGCTTAAACAGAGACCAGCAATTCTTTACTGAGAGGAGAAATATCCAAATGGGAGCTGCAGTTCAAAACTTGTGATGCCGTTTGTGCTCTAGTTGTACGTGTTTAAAAGAAAGTTATCAAAATACCTTATTTTAATCATGGCTCTAAACAGCAAATTAGAAAACCTGGATAATTCTTCGAGACGTTGTCGGTGTGCACATGACCGTGGATATCACGTGCATGCCGTGTGGCAAGATCAGATGTTTCTCCTTGTCAGAACCTGTAGAGCAGTGCTGCTGGTGCGATGTCCTCCTTAGCCCTGACAGCGGGAAGGGCACCCCCAAACACTCCGTGCCTCGGTGTCTCTCAGGCAGCTCCTACTGTGCTTTTCTGCAACCCATTTTGATCAGTCTTCAGCTGCCACACTTAGGAAGGACTTCCCCCTCCACCTTTTTCCTCTGCTTCTGCTTTTTGCAACCGCAAGCTGACCTCAATAGCTCAAAAATGACTGAACATCTCTCAACCCCTCAAAGGCAGCAAGGTCTTCATGAGAAGCTTCCTGCTTTGGCCGTTGCCAGCAGAAGCTGCCATTGTGATGGTGTATCACCCTAAGCCAGAGAGAGAGAGAGGCTAAAAGTTGCCATTGGATCCTGCCCCAGCATTAAATCAAAACAAAACCTGTTTTTTTTTCTCTGCTCAGCCTGGGCAGGTGTCTTTGTCCTGCTTATGTCCGCAGTGACCCAACTGCAGTACAAGCTTTTACCTTGAAACTATCTCATCTCTCAACACTGGATTCTCCAACCCTTCCCATCTTCTTGCCACCCAAATTTGTGGCCGAGACAGATGTCACCAGAACTTCACGCGATCCTACCAGCACCTAGTGAAAATATTCTGCCTTCCCCATCCTCCTTTGACGCTGCATCAGTCTTTACCGTTACAGACAGTGGTCTTTGGAACATGTTTTGGCAGACCCAGCATGTTTAACTTTGCATTCCAGACATCATTTGCCCTCTAATGCTCTGGTGGCTCACAGGAAGACCATATACCTCAAAAATCTTTTGAGAGCTTGGCATAAGTTTTAAAAGCTGTTTCTCTTCTGTCATTCATTTTCTGTCTCCAGATCTTAAGGAATTTGTGGAACTGACTTACTACCAAAATCAAACCATGACAGCCCTCGTGCCCTGTAGAAGTGATTGCTCCTTTGAACTAAAAAGACAAGTACAAGTATCTGAGATACTCCATCCCGCTCCCCCAAAGGCCGTGTCTTCCTCTTACTTATGCAGAGCTCCAGAAATGTCCCATACTGCCACTAGTCAGCTGATGTAGGTGCTCAGCTATTTACATCACCTTCATCCCTATCTCCAGCTTCTGGCCTCCCACCCTTCTCAACCCAGTGATCTTTCTCGCAAGATCCTACTGCACTGAGACGTTGTTTCTTTGCTACTGTCTTCCCTGCAGCTCTGAAGAAGCAGGGGAGAAGCTCTGGGATGTGAACGCTCACATTAGCATCAAGCTTCACCACAGAAAAGACCCAAGGCTTTTGCTAAGCTTGCATTAATTACCAGAGCTTTCATGGGACAGGCAGCCCACTGGCCAAGCGAGGCAGTCCAATGGACGTATAACAATGAGTCACAAGATCATCTTATTTATCAAAGAAACATCTCCTGGACTGCTTGTTTGCTTGTCTGTAATGAAATCCGAATGTACCCTGTTTCCATAGGATCTAAGAAATGACGTCTTAGGTAAGTTAATTTAATTTTAATAACAGCTGAGAAACTGCAATTCCCCCCCCTCCACCCCCCTGTTTTTGTATAGGGTAGCAAATTCTTTCAAATTGACCCTTTAGTCACCGATTTCTTCAGTTACAAAGGAAGAGAACTATTGTTCCTCCGTAATTCACAAGAGTTGCTGAGATGAAAGCCAAAGAGGCATCTGGTCTATTGAAGTCACTACTAGAACTCCCACCGCCTGCAGCATTGTCAGAATTTCACACTAAGGATTAGGCCCATCCTAATCTGTCCTGATCTTTTATGCAAAAGACCGGTAAAACGGGCATTTAAAGTTTTATCAGATTAGACACACGCATACTTAAATCTAAGGCCTTTTAAAGATAAATCTTGTGCCTCTAAGAGGCCTGAGTCATGATGTCTGAATGGCTGGAGACTGTGACTTAATTCTGCTGAGAGGGTTACCTTGTTCAGGCTCGTGATCTCACCCAGCTGATGCCTGAGGACTTGGGTTGGCAGCAGAAAAACACAAGAGGCAGTTTACCTCAATAGTCTGATGTAGCAAAGGTTTGGCAGGCCTGATTCTCCATCAACTCTTCTGCCCTTCGGATTCCCCATCTCCCATTAAATGAGGTATTTTGTTTCCTCTCCCTGGTGGCTGCCCAAGCATACTAGGGAGGATTGCTTATGCTCCTATACGAATGTATTAATAACTGAATCTTTGCACTGGCTAGATGTAAAGCACGACCATCTTGGAGGAACTCAGCAAGGTCCTTTCCAAAGCGATAAGGTTCCTACCGAGGGAGTACATTCCTGACTTTCCTTTGAGAACAAAAGAAACAAGTAACTAAAGTACAGCGTGGGGAGAACCAAGTAACTTTTTTCACTTGGTGCAGATCTGGTTTTGCTTAGTTTGGCTGCGCTTCAGTGAGGCTGTGTTTCAGCTCCTCCTGACAGATGTGCAAGAGGGGCACACATACTGCCCTGTACTTGTACAGCAAAGACATCCCAAGGTGTACATCTGACCTGGGCACTTTCTGAGATTTTTCTCGTGCTGCATCCAAAACCAAGGGCGGCTGAAACTAAAAACGTCAGAGCAGAGAATATCTCCTGTACGATCAGGTGTGTTCCATGGGCATCACTTCCACAAAACCATCCAGCTGCCTTTTAAAACCAGTGAGGGGGTTTGGCCCTAGAAGGCGGCTGTTCCAAATTCTCATTCCTCTGGGGTCTGGAAACCTGATTTCTAGCGCAGATTTATTCTTGACCAGCTCTTACCTATTTTTAGTAAGCTAACATTGTTCTTTCTTTCCGCTGTACATCACTAGTGTTATGACCCGGTGTATTTTCTTACAGTAATTCTGTCCCCACTCCACTAAGACATCCTTATTTTGCTAGACTAAACAAGCTGATGCCCTCTATCTTCTCCTTAACTAGCATATTAGCCTTTCTCTGTCCCACTCCAGTGTGCATAGGAGTAGTCAGGTATTTTTACAGATTAAAGCTCATCAAACAAAGCCTCTTTTTTGTCACTCCAAGAAATGCAACAAGGGAACTATATCATAGCAGTAAACACTTGGTACTGTTGCTATTGATCCCATTGCTATTTTATCAGTATCAATACACTATACTGTATCTCCTGGTGGTTCTATAACCAACTGATGCATTTAGTCCTTTCTCCTCCCCTTTCAAGGTACCCTGAAACCATCAAGGCTGGATTATCATTTTGAGGCCTTAATTTACTGGCTCTCATTTTTTCCAGCTAGAATCATAATCCTGGAACCAAAGGCATTTGCTTCTTAGCGATTCACACTGTATTTTTAACGCACTTCAGTGTTTGAGAGTTGACATCACATTTTAGGTCAGCTCTAATTCAGAATCTAGCTGAACTTGCCTGAGCTTCTCTAGGGAAACAAAACCAAACCCTACCTATTCCAGGGAACAGCCCCACGAGATAGAGAAGAAGAGATTTGATGAGATTTAACTTGATTTCCTCTGAAAAAACAACGGGTTTGTGTCTCAATCAGGAATGCTCTGGTGACCCATCCCAGACACTGAGCTCACCTTTCCCCAGGGGGAAGGCTGTAATCCCCCAAAAGCCTGGAGAAGAATCAGCCAGGCTTCTCATGTCAGACCCGTGCATACTGCACGGCTTCTGTGACCCTGAAGTATGGCATTCACCCGTGGTGTAACATCTGTTCAGAAAGTAGCCTTCATTTATTAAAAAGTTAGTTTCCAGCCACTGTGTTTGCAAGGAAACCTGAACACAAACAGATCCATCAGTATTTACGGCATGAAAAACAGCACTCTAAGCTACTCTGCTCACCTTAGCAGGTATATGAGCGTTACTGCCTTGTAAAGAAAATGAAATATTGGTCGTTTTTAGGAAGCAGAACCAAGTAACTTGTTTATCATCCCCATCCCACGCTGCCAGTCCTCCCTTCACAGCTGCTTAAGTCCTCATTCCAGCCCTATCTCCTTTTGATCATTCTGCAATACTGTCACACGTTTTCAACCTGGTTTGGCAGCACACTAAGATTTTGAAAGGGTGGAGGACATAAGCCAAATTGCACTTAGGCACAGAAATATTGTTTTACTGGCTTTCTCCAACATATGCTTAGTTAAGTAAATAAATACACATTTAATTGACCAGCAGCTGAATTTTCTCTCTTTCAATTTGATATGTCCCCAAATATAAACACTTTGCTGTCAAAAGTGGGTCCAATTCGCTTTAGCAACAGTTGATCTAAGTAAACATCCAGCCTGACTGCACTGCCGGCATCTTTGTGCTGAAGAATTTTGAATTTTGATTATGGAGCATCATTTTCCTGTC
This sequence comes from Leptosomus discolor, assembly GCF_034619465.1. NCBI lineage: Eukaryota > Metazoa > Chordata > Aves > Leptosomiformes > Leptosomidae > Leptosomus > Leptosomus discolor. The sequence continues at coordinate 3,340,461 of NC_141392.1, read as the reverse complement.
AAAAAGAGCTGTATGTGACAAGGACTACAACTCTCTGAGGCCTCAGTGTAAGAAAAAAAACCCTGAATTTCACTGTCAAATAGATGAACCCTAATGGGTTTTGGTTTGTTTATTTTTACCTCACCCAAGGTGTGTACTGTAAGGAAATCTGTAAGACTCTACATTGAAAAAATTTCAAAACACCAGAAACAACTTCTCCCCACGAAAACATTAACTCTAAACCTCTGCAAACACAAAAAAGTATTTAAAGATGCGTCTGGCTATGCTGCTATTCAACCGTTTCTTTGTCTCTAAAACAGAAAACAACTGAAAATACTTGGAAGTGCTCGGGGGAGGAAGGGAACAGCAGCATCACGGACTCCTGGAATGAGAACTAAAGGGAGCCTGCTGTTCTCCCAACAATTCCTATTCCCTTCCAGTGACACTTAGAGGCTTCCTCTGCTTCTGCAAGAGCAGATTCATAGAAATACCGAGCACAAAGGCAAGCTGAGTGTTGACGCTAGCCCACACTCATCAGTCTGGCAGATCTTATCTCCTGAGGACAGATGCCGTTGTTGATCGTTGATCGTGACAGGTCCTTATCCCTACCTAGAATTTCAAGTCTGAAACAGACTTTCAGGAGCAAGGATTCAGCTTTGAGCCGTGTCAAAGAGCTGCTGAGCATCCATCATGAAGACACTCATCAGGTATTTTTTTGAATATACCTATGTTTCAAAACATCCACGGGAAGAGAATGCAACAGGCAGAAATATTGGGAGAGACTGAAACAGAGCTTGAAAGGAGATGCCAGCTCATGTAGTGTCCTTCCCGCTGCACAAGTGACCCCTGCAAAGACTGCATTTGCTTCCTTCAAGGTAACTCTAGGCCTGAGTTACCCACCCTATGTTATTTTACCTAATAGAAAAAACACGTGCTCTTTGGAGTGTCTGGAGCACCGAGTCCTGTCTCAGCAGTCCTGCGTGTCTCACTGGTTAAGGTAGGACATGTTCTGGTACATCTCTGTGCCCCAGCTGTCCCAGCTGAAAAAGGAGTAAAGCACTCCCAGTTTCATGCTGGCGTGAAGCGCTTTGAAATCTGCAAGATCAGAAGAGCTTCGAAGCAAAGAGCAACATTATCACGCTGCTATGTAGGCAAACTCCTCGTACGGATTGCTGATTTCTGATTGCTTCTTGCCCCCATCTCCCCAGACTGGCAGTTTTTCAGATGAAAACAGAAGGAAACGGAAGAGGGAGAGCCAGAGACAAAGCGGGGGAAATCACCCATCAGTTTGCATCCCCGCCTCAGCCTTCCCTGGCTCGTGGTGTACATCTAAGCTGGACATTACCTGGAGGTTAATTTTACACCGATGGGAGCACCACAGCCCGTTCGTTGTAGCACAGCTGAAGCTTCCACCGAGTTGTCCGTGACAGGCAGTAAATTACAGCTCTCAAACTTAGCCTGAACTTGCTGGTTCTTGCCATCTGCAGGAACACGTCCCAAGCACTAAGTGATTTAGAACAATGCTCTGAATAATGAAAGCAATAGTGTGTGCACCCAGTGTTAGATTATACTGATGAGTATGATAAATGAATTGACCTGTAATTTCCCGCAGCATTAGCTGGAGCAAGTATTTCCTTTCGTAGATTGTATTTATGGAAAGCTAACTGCAGCAGGTCAGAGTGACTTGATACACGGCTGAGGCAAGCAAAGGTCTTTCTGAAGTCAGACAGGTTGGGAAGAAGCTTTCCTCCCCTCAGGCTCAAACATGGTTCTGTCACTTTGTCGCCTGCAGCGACGAGAAATCCAGGCAACTGGTGGCTGTCAGTCACACCACAATCCTGCAAGGATTGTCTGAATGATTTGCAGCGCTCGGGAGGCAATCTGTTCAGAAATGCCTTCGAGATGATCACGCCAGGTCGGTGGTGGTAAAGCACTGGCACCAGTACCCAGTTGAGCACAGGCAGAAATTTGGACCAGCCATAAGAGCCAATAAATTTTAAAAGAAATTTGATGCCACACATCAGAAGAATTTACTGCCTTTGAGCTAAGTCATGATGTTTTGGCATAGACAGTACAGGAGTGTGGCTGCATATAAGGAGATTCCTACTTTTAGATATTTGGGAAACAGGAGCAAAAATTCACACAAAAAAAAAACATTATGCTAAAGCAACAATCTCCTACCACCTAGTGTCTCCGTGCAGCTAAAATAAATTAACTTTCTGATTCCAGCCTTTAAAAAAAAACAAACCCTAGGCACTCAATATCACTTTTGCTGATTTATAAGAAACTTAAAAATCCCCAAAGGCCTCACCAAGCCCAGACTCAGGCATCCAAGCACACTCCTTTTCCACTTCTGTGCCTCACAGGGACCCAGCTGTGCTGTCAGGTACCTGCCCTGGACAGTCTCTAGGCAGCAGGCGGCAAGAACGACTGTTACCTGAGCAAACTTCAGTGCGATTAGCCTTAAACAGTTTTCTGTAGTCATTGTGCGCCCCCCCTCCCCCTTTTTCCTATTCATCTTGCAAGGAGGGGCTGGGGAAAACATTCCCCACCCTCAGACACAAGCCATTTTTTGAGCATGAGTTGTACACATTTAGGAAACTTTGACTTATGAGTAACCCTCCAGAGCCCTGTCACCGTTCCAGCCCAACTGACCAATTCCAGCAGATTTCTAACGTGCCACCCTGTGTCCCCTGCACCTTCCCGTAGCTGCTCTTCTCTCCCCTCCTCCCCCTGCCCAGGCTGCTAACGGGAGAGAAATGGGGAGCTCCCCAGGGGTGGGTTTTGCCACGACCCTGGCTCTGACCCCGGCCCTTCCTCCCCTTCCTGCCCCCCTCCTGCTTTTCATCTCGGGGCGCAAGGCACTGGCATCCCGCTGCAAAGGCTTCTGCGGGATTTTCTGTAGGGCAGCCTAAACCAAGGCTCCTCACCCTCCAACCCTGGTCCCTGGCACATGACAGGCAGCTCCATCACCCTCCACCTCCCACCCTGGGCTGTTGCCCACAGCAGGCAAACAGTCACCGTCAGGGCGACTGTTGCTGCACCCTGATGTTGCTGCATCTTCCTAACCATAAAAAAAAAAAAAGTCAGAACCAGTGGTTCGACAGAAGAATGGCCCCTTTAGAAAGTGAGGCAGTGCACAGGCAGCATGTCTGGAACAAAAAAAAAAAAACCCGAGAGATGTTTCTATTTCTTTGCTTCAGCCAGGATCTGCCAGATGTTTCTGCAAAGCTCACAGCACCACCTATCCTGACGCTCCTTCCCTCTCCCTCTGTAACTGTGCTAGGGAAAAAAAAAAAAGACACACTAAACTGCTGCTGTGATCTTAGCAGTGCGATGACAAACAGCTTCCCAGCATGTATGCAATAAGCCTCCTTTTCTCTGTCTCCTCGATATAAAATAGCCCACTTCAGCTTACTAAATATTATCAAGAACTTTCGGGCTGAGATCACCCCTCCCTTATATGTAGAAATACACTATCTCCACCCAAATGGAAAGAAAGGGTGATTGTTCCTTGGGGAGGCTGACTCAGGGTTTGGTGGCAATACAATGTGCCTTTTGATCACTACGTTAAACAAACAAAGGCTACAATGGAGAATGCCAACAGCTCTTGCAGCACGAGAGGGGACGGTGAACGCGGCGTTGCCAAACACTTGCACAACATTTTCAACGGACAGATGCCCAAATGCTGCGTAAGAACAAGAATGCAAAAAATAATCATCAGCAAATCTTTGCAACATGCCCGTGTTATTAATCCTGTTTTACTGTGTGTTAGATAGCAGTATGCAAAATCAGGGAATTGCCCCTGCTGCAGGCAGCAATTCGATAACATAACACAAGTAAACGTCACATCAACACCCAGTCCACTGACGTACAACTTAGACACCTTAAGTGATAGAAACGTTAGTCGGTGATCTCTCTCCATTGACTTTTGTTGTGTCGAGCAAACAGAATTGAAGGGAAGCTCAATGAACTGACATGAAGCTGGACAGAAATATTACATGGTCCTACCAGCACAAATAGCCATCTATCTTGTAGGAAGAAAAGTAATTTAAGTGATGCAACTAACTATATTGTTATAAAGAAGCTCAAATCTTCATTAAGAGGGGAAACAGTCTTCCTGGTCTACGACAAAGCCTCCCAAAATTTCCAAGTCTCAAATTAGTGCAAAATGAAGACGACGTAAAAGTGTATCCCCAGTGGCATAGGCCTTCAAAAATCTTTTGACAAGGGCACGACAGTTCACAACAGATACCACCAGTTGCAATGGTCAGGAAGGATGATAAGGGCTGTGTGAAGGGTGGAGAAAGTTTGAAGGAATGTATTTAGTCCAGATGAAAGACATCAGGTTGTGTGATAACAGATCTCAAACATACAAAGAAGCTGTTGCAAAGATGATAGTGATCCCTTGCTATCCATGTCCAGCACAGGCAGGACATAAAAGTGAAGAGATTAGCACTTGTCTGCAGGATTGGAAAGAGCTTTCCAAGTTCAGGAACCAGCTACACAGCCTGTTTTGGGGACTCTGATGTTGGAGGTTTTTAAAATATCTGAGGTCTGTATCAGGGAACATCTAGGTCCAGCTATTGTCATCTGGATTAAACAAGCTGTAGATGATATCTTGAGGTCCTTATGGATTTAAACTTCTGTGATTCCAAGATACTCTCCTGAAGTTTCAGTTTTGAACATTCGCCACTTTCTGATATTTTTTTTTTTCAAAAATAATTCAAAAAGCTATTTAAAATGGTCTCGGACCGTCTTCATGGTGTCTTCGCGTGAGAGAAGCGTGGAAAATACAGCTGTGAAGTTCTTCCCTAATCAGGAAGTTCGTTTAGGTTGCTTGTGGTTGCTGCCCCCCAAGCCGACGGCTACAGAGGCCACCACCAAGCGCAGCTGGATGGCTGCTCAACACCAACTGCTCCTTCCTGGACTCCCCTTGTAGACCCGTTACTTAGCGTACAACCAATATTGAGTCTAGATGTTACAGTTGGAAGAAACAACATATCTGAAACGTGCTCCAAGTAAATGACCCAAAACCAAGCAGGTTTTAAAACCCACAAAGAACATTGATGCAGTAAATTCTTTCTCAGTCCCCAAAACTACGGCAGAAGTCTCTGAGTGACTTAAAAACCTGAATGACTGGGGGGGTGGTGGAGGTGGGAGTGAAGAGTATTAAATTTACTGAAGACAAGGTAGCTGTCTGCCTCTATGGAAAGGCTGAAGACATCTGACAGGAGGGAGAGGTGGCCACTCTGTCTTTAATCATCTTGTTTGTTAAATTAGTTCAAATTACACCACGAAGAACAGGCACCTCGTCTCAAAATATCTGGTGAGCTGAAGTCCATTTCCCCAGTCAACGGTGACTGCCAGGACTTGACCAGCTTCATAGTCATCTCACACACATACACAGCTTCTTCTCAGAAACACGTGTTTGAGGAGGAGACGCTGAAGGTGTGGAATTACACGGCACATTGACCTGATTCGAGACGCTCACTGCTGGGGAAATCTTGTCATAGAAAATGTCAAATGGCATAATGAAAGCTTTAAATAAAAATCAGAGATCCAGGAGTGGTTTACACCTGCTATTCCCAGCCCCCGGGGCATCCAAGTGACTGCCTTCTACAGATGGTAAGGCTCGCGTCCGTGCTGAGCTGTGAGCGCTCTGCTCCTCGTCCTCCCAGCCCAGCCCAGTAACCACTGCGAACGCTCACCGTAAAGCTGGTGGGAACAGCGGGAAGAGCAACACCAGCTGAGGAGCACCGCTGCCCAGGAGGGGGGCTAATTGTTAGGGATTTGACTCTGGAGAAGCAGTACTTTTTCAGAGGATTGGTTGGGTAAGGGAGCCTGAGTCAAATCCCGTGCGAGGAAAGGTGCATCGTGCCCTGCGCTCATTGCTCTTACTTTTGGCAATGCTGCTGCTGGTGTCTGTACAAAGGCTGGGAGAGGAAGATTTAGGTCGCTGCAGTCCTGGTGGCTCACGGAGCTGGTAGCACAGCTCCCACGAATGAGACCAGGGCCAAACAGCACGACGGTTCCCACCCGTGAGTGATGCTGGGTGCAAAGAGGCGAGACCGAGGCTTTCAGCTCTGCGTTCCGTGGCGCTGTCCGAGCTGCTGTCTTTTCCCTGTCTTACACTACGTGCATCAATGAGACAGACCACGAAGACGTTGGAAAATAAGCTAAGAATTATTCTCCGCTGAGTCACGGTATTGAAACAACAAGGACGTAAGTGAAAACCCAAACATGCAGAGATGTGGCTGTACAATATGTTTGTGATGAACACAGCCGCTAAATAACATTTATTAATTGCATCTATATAGCTATGATTAGCCACCGTAACGTGGTAAGTCCTTAAGCTGTTTTATTTCAGCTTCCAGCAGCTTTACGCTCCACAAAAGATGCAGCCCCAGGACAGAGCAACAACACTGTTTTGTGCTACCGATACCCTTGGCTCCCTGTGGACCCCCCTCGCCCGCTCATTCTCGTGTAAATTACAGGAACTCCGGGTGGGTTGGTTTAATTTCCGTTTGGCTCATCAGTATTAAACGTTGGTACCTCAAATGCTGCCCAGGCTCTGGTCCTGCCTCCGTACCTGGGGTCAGGGATGAGGGAGGTGGGCGGCAGCTGCCCAGGTCCCGGGCTGACCAAATTCTCCGTTTGTTGCAGCCTTCACAGTCTGCATCACCAGAGCTGGATTTGGATGGAGAGAAAAGGACCCTGAATCGGTGCCTTAAATGACCACTCGAGCAATTCCAAATATAAAAGAAGAGGCCATTTCAACCACGCATCTTCATGCTTGGCAAGCACAGGAACGGATAAACCCCCCAAAGGAAAGGTCCTTACTGCAGCTTGAAAATGGTAAAGGGGATAGTGTAGCACAAATGTTCCTCATTGTTTCAAACATCTCCTCCTGACTCTCAGTAAAGATTTGAAACGTATTATTTTTTCTTTCCGAAGGAGGTTTAGATGAGATCCACCTCCTTTCCGTGAAGGCTTCATTGCTTTCAATGTACGTTCTGCAACCATTTTTTTTCCCACAGAGACTTTAATGCTCTTAGTCCAGGTGTTGTGTTTTCCTTCACATTCCTTTTGTCCACTATATTATCTTTTAGCATACCATGTTACCGTACTTTTGTGATCCCCCCCCCCTTAATAGAGTATAAAGCAATTCTTCCTACTGACCAAGTAGTTGCGACTTTCTGCATACTACTGAGAAGGAGCAACCATGATGTCCTTTCAGAAGAGGGGATATGTGTCATTCATTGGCATGTAACAGTAGAATATTTATGCAAAGCCTGTGGCTAGTGTTTTCTCTTCAAATCACAAGTAGTTAATATTTAAGCAAACTGCATGAAATCTTTCTCTGTTGTACGTAATAACAACATTTCCAAGGAAGGAGGAAAAAAAAACCCCAAGCCATCGGGACAGACGGAGGGGTTTTATGACTAAAGCTAACTCCTTGTGTTGACTTTGGCCTCAGCTCTTGACTGGACCAGACAGAAAGAACATTTCTTTCATTTGGTGTTTACCTGCCCTCCTCGTGCACGTTTCGGAGCAATTTGCAGGACCCGAAAAAGCGCAGGCAAAGTCCCCAGTCCAGCGAGATTCCTCCCCTGGTCTCTTTTCATCATAGACAGCGTTTGCAGCTGTTCTTGTCTGCAGAGAGTTTTACCTGATTTTGTTACCTCCCAGAACATGTTCTCTCACAGGGCTGTAAGTTCCCTCTTCATCCACAAGCTTTCGGTAAGAGCGGTGTCCCTCAGGATGAGATGGCTTAACACCCAGCAGCATGTCCACCCCTGAGAATTCCATTGCCTCGACGTTATTCCCTGATCCTGCGTACATCCCCGCATTTCTGCGTGGGCTTTCTCCTCTGTTGAAATACCGACAGCTTCATTTTGGGAAACAAACCGAAACAAAACAAAACACGTTCCTCTGCACTTTGTGGAAGAACAAGGTGTGAAATACAGCACATTTTGGAGACTGGACACTGAGATGCAGCAAGCTCGAAACGGCTGGTGTGCTCAGCCTCTTTTCCTCATGGAGCAACTCTAGCTTTAATGAGCCTCAAGTTAGAACTTTTATCATAAAGACTTTGAACAGAGGAAGTTAGCATTAGTTTGCATTTGATAAGTAGTCTGATGCTATAAACCACTCAGCATGAGCTCCTCTGTCATCCAAGTTCTCAGGAAATGGATCCAGGCTTCATGGGGAAGGAGTAAGAGAACTTCATGGTTTTCATAGCTGCCTCTGAAGTGAGTCACAGGGTGACAAGAAGTAACATTTGGTGGCAGCCTTGTGGTTGGGACGCTGGGCCTCAGATTGCTCAAACAGTTCTCATCCACTACTGACTCAGTTATCACTGAACTTGCTTATTCCTTTGGAAGTTGCCTTTCAGGTCATTTGTCAGTACTGAGTCAAGAAGTGGAACAATCTCTAGAGCTACGGCAGCCTCAGTGCACCACTGTATGATAAAAAACTCGTGTCACTTTTACACCACAAAACCTCAAGTGGTTTTGCTGAGCAATTATGTGTTACGGATTTGACTTTTCTCCTCTCCCAACGCAGTGCTTCGCCTCTTCTCCAGAAGGAATTTTTGTGCGTGTGGGTGGTTTATGGGGAACCTTTTTTCCCAATGCAGCGGCAGCATTAGGAATTTTGGTAAAGAGCCACGTCAGCTTACAGCTTTGGAAACGGCACCATCCACCCACAGGACAGTAAACAATAACGACAAAAAAAGCCAAAACTATGCTTTTTGTAAATGGGTGGCTATGGTGGAAGTAAGAGGAGGGGGAGGCAGGGAGAAAGCCACTTCTTCAGTACCTGTGGACCATTTCTTTTGTACACTGGGGCACAGGTAGCTATTACCAAAGGATTGTGTGCTTTTTATTGAACTGACCTAGAAAAAGACCATAGCTGAATTTTCAGAACAAAACCAGGCAAAAAAAAGGAAGCTGGGAAAAAGAATATCGATTTTTATTGGCATTTAACCCATGATGCGAAGCAGTCCGTTCTTACAAAACCTTAAAGACATGGTGACAAGGTAGGAAAAAGCTTGTGCATTCCTTTCTGCACTAACAAAACGTCCAACAACGTGCTTCAGTGCTCCGTACTTTTGCCTCCTAAGGACACCCCACAACAGGAGATAGCCTTGCGGTGCCTCTGATTCTGCAGAGGCCTTCCTGTGTCCAAGGTAAACCAACCTGTCATCTCTGAGCAACGCTATGTTTTCTTAAAAGTTGTTGCAAAGAGGCTTAATTAACAAATTTACACTCAAATACAGATTGAATCCTAAGTTCTGCTTTCATGGTGCGGACAGAAGAGGAGCACTAATTTAAAAACCCCTGGGTGTCAGTTTTTTTCCTGGATGAGTGGGTGTGGGATTTTGGGTAAGGTTTTAGGGTAAGTCACAATCTCTTTTGTAAGTTGTGTGGGCTGGGAAGTTTAAACACCCCCACCACGCACAGGTTTAGTATCAGAGGGCAGGGACCGGAGGGGCTGTCAGGAGTAAAGGTAATGGAAAGAATAATGGACTCCAAAAAGCCTATCGGTCGGGATACCAGCATCCTCAATATTTTTGATGTCTTGGTGTTCCTTTGTATGAACTCAGAGCATCATCTCCTGGCCCAACCTTTCCTGGTAGCTCCAGGAATTGTCTAAGTCTTCTTTAAGTTTCACCAAATCCATGCCCAGCTCCCCAGGAGTTTCCTTCAACAGGAGGCCCTTCCAAGCAGTTTAACTCTTCTCAACACATCCCTCTCTCCAAATGCAGTGCTCGGGAAAGCTCTCTACGCAACCTCAGGATGAGCTGTTTTGAGATGGATGGGACCTGAAGGTGGGACAGCGAAGGCTTTGCCAAGAGCCTCTTCTCCCTGTTGCGCTGCCACGACTTTGCCCTTTTTGAAGGGAACATGAACGCACAAAGGAACCTGTAATAAAAAGCTGTGAGGAGCTTTTTTCCTCTCAGGTTGTCTTTCCACGTGGTAAAGCTACATTGTCCCAGGTGGCACACGGTTTACCAAATCCCTGCCACAGCTAACACACAGGAGAGAAGACTGCTCGCTGATAGCCACATGTATTTCCAGTCGCTAAAATTAAAGGAACTGATAGAGACATCTGAATCATTTTAAATACATGCCTCAATCATTTCTGTGTCAAGTCAGGGCAGAGAAGCCCTCCAGGTGTTTTTTGGATGGCAGGACGCAGAAAACAAGAGGAGCCAAAGATGAAAACATGAATGGAGACTAAAAAAATCATTTCCCTTGCGTACAGGTGAGCTGCATTTGTTTCTTAACAAAATAAAATGAATCCAAACATGGTACGTTTCTCTAGTTTCTGAAAATTAATAATCTAATCATCTAGCATTAATAGGCATTGTCTGTAGTTAGTGTAAAGCAAAGCCACATGCTGCTTTGTTTTCTGCTGGAAACGGATAATGCAAGTGAGGTTTTCTTTCCCTGGATGATTTACTTTATTAATGATGTTTCACACCGGAGCTGTAAGTTACGCTGTCAAGTTTGAGAAGACAAGGAGAAAATATGATGGAGCGAACGAATAATAAAAATAATCTCAGAGATATTGCTGGCAATAGTTCACTAAGACAATAAAAACATATGAAGGACCTCAGGTCACAGGAGAAGGCACTTTGTAACGTAAGCTGTAGGTTAACTCGCAGGCGCCCTGTGACTTTGCCAGAGCTAGAACAGGATAAACCGTGCAGATGGCCAGGTGAGACAAGGCTGTAAGCAGAGAGGGCCACAAAAACATGCAGAGTAGTTTTACTATAGACTGACAAAAATCTGACTTTGGAGAGAAAATGGACAACTAGGTTTATAAATAGATGAATATGGAAATTGGTCAATGGGAAGGATAACTTGGGGGATTAAAATTGTTCCGTGGTGCTGGGACACTCACAAACAAGATTGCCTGGATGCATTGCAAAATCAGACCTTCCTGTCCTTTTATAAAGCCACCCGGATCAAACATGGAAGATAAAGTATTTTCCCAGCCCTAAAGCAGCTCAAGCTTCAGCTGGTTAAAACGTTTCCCCCAACTTCAGGCCATCTATAAAATTTTGTTGTTTAAATAAACAAGTTCTTCCTTGTCTGCTTCTCATATGGGAGATAAAGACCACTTGGCTGCTTGTTTAGAAATGTAAGTAGAGTTGCAAATATGCCTTTCCTCTGATAGGGACAGAAGTATTCTTTTATATTCTTTAGTTCATGCTCCAGATTCATTCACATGTGTCCTTCTCAGCAGTATCCGTCCTGAGAATGGCACAGAGGTTCACCTCATTGCGAAGTGCTCCTGAGGAGGACAACTTCATTCTCCCTGGGTGTTACACAACGGCAGTGCCAACAGAAAGAGCCTGAACAGACTCCCTTTCCAGCAGATGTAAGTCCTGCTGTTCCTCTCTGCTCAGCCACGCTCCCAGGCTCCCCCTCACAGGCCTGCTGTCCTTGCTGGTTTGGCCATTTCCAGGAGGGACCGAACATGAAATGCCAGAGCTCACAGGGACTTTTCTCCTTTCAGAAAAGCCAGAGTAAGAGTCCCTACAAACATGGCAGGGACTTCTGCCGCCCATTGCCATGGGAGTCCCTCACTCCCTGTCCAGATCCCAAGGAATGAAAACCAGCCATTTTTCCAGACAAGTACCAGCCGCAGCTACAACCCGTGCTTTCCTGCAGATGTTGTGCAGGCGAGGCAGAATTCATCCTTGGCTGAGTCTGGTTGGCAAAACAAGCTCTTCTCTTGTATAAAAACCGAGCAGAGGAATGAGCTCTTCAGGACCTGTTTGTCTGGGCAGGTTGGAACAGGAGGAGTGGCACAAAAGCAGCCTCAGCCCAAGCTGGTCTCAATTTGGAGCCGTTCTGCTGTGACGGGGGGGATCTGGGGGTGCAGGAGCACTCATACCTACTTCTGGTGGATGCTCTGGTGAGGACTGTGGTGCAATCGAGGGCTGCAAGAGAAGACCTAGCCCTTGCCACGAACCCTCTGCCTTTAGGGGTGTCTGGCAAAAATGCACCAGGGCCGAAAACTAAGCACAGACGCGGGGGCTTGTTCTGTTTTGCGTTTTGTTTTGCGGCAAACTGCAGAATTGGTCATCGAGTTACTGGGTTCATCTGCTCCCGCTTGCAGACTCAGGGTTGTGCAACCCAAAAGTTCTGTGCAGGCAGAAGCTCTGCTGCAGCAGTGTGAGGTGAGGGAGACTCAAATGAGCACAGCGGGTCGGTGCCAGGGCTGCTCCTTATACGGCTGCTAAACGTCTGCAGCGCGTTTCTTGGCGTACGGCTCAGGGTAAGAAGCTTCAGGTGCCGTGTTCTCGCACTGCTGTCTATCAAATGCTACTGCTGAGGTTGCGCTGAGCCTGGGCCAAAAGGAGGTGGCTGGGAGTCACACTGAATCTGAGAAAACTCAGCGACAACCCAGTGTAATCCAGCAGGGATTCTTTATTGCGGCGCCGGGCAGCACGGGGGATGGCTCCTTCCAACCATGCGCACCCAAGCGTTGGGATTCTTGCCTGATATTTCCAGCTTTCATGTTTATTCATTACATTTCTAAGAAAAGGTTGGGTTATTCTAATTATTTCATTAACATAAGTTCCTCCCATAGTCCCGCCTCAGCCCGCCCAAGTTACGCCCCCCGTCGGGGGTCCTTGGTGGTCGTTGGGGATGAAGGTCCGAGTCTTCCTCAGGGTTGAACATTTGAACTTGTCCTGTGGCGCATGCCCTGCACCATCCTGGGGCTTTTCCAGTTTGCAGGACCAGCTCTTGCTCGCTGCCCTCCCTGTCTCTGCAGCTCAGTCCTTTGTGTTCCTTGAGCCCCACGGCCTGACTGGAGGATTCCACCGGGCGTCCTTCGCTGGGCGGATTCTGCTTCATTCTTATCTTTAAAGGGTTAGTTAGTCAGCAATGGAGATAGGCATAAGGGTTGGTACAAATCAGCCTTCCTCCCTAGCTCTAAAGGCTGGTCTGCAGTTCTTTTCTAAAAGCCAGTTTTCTAAAAGCCAGTTTTCTAAAAGCCAGTCAGCCATTCTTTATTACAATTCCCATGCCGCAGCATCGGAGTAGCCAGCCCTCGTGTGGTCTGCACAGCTGCTGACAAACCAACCCCCCCCCTTCAGGGCCTGCCAAAAGTGGCAAAGGGTAACGGGGACGCCTGGTCCCGCACCTGCCCGCAATGCCCTCACAGGGGGGGTCTGCCGGCCCCTCCGCAGCTGGTGGGAGCAAGCAGGGCAGGGCACTCCCAGGGGGTGGTCCCAGCAGAGGTTAAACTTACCCCAGGACAGACCACTTTTACATCAGGTATTGAGTGGGTTTTGCTGCTTTGGCTGAGAACATCTAACGGGAGCTGCTCCTGTTTGCCAGGAGGAAACTGAATCTGCATCTGGACGATGGTGTAACGCTGGCTGCCGGTCTGCGAGTGGTATTGTGCGCAACTTGTTTTAACCAGCACCTATTTCTGTTTTCAGGGCTTGTTTTTAACCTTTCTAGACTATGTTACTGCTGGCTGTCATCCACTAGCTCTGCTTCTTTGGGAGCTTAGCTACAGTGAATCACGCTCAGAGAATGGGCCATGGTCTTGATTGCTGAAACGTTGCTTTTCTGCAAGATGGGATTTTTTTTTTAAACGGCAAATATTTGCAGCTTTCCCAAACCCACAAAAATACTGTTTATCAGTGCCCTAGAGATCAATGTTTAAACCAAACAATTTAGTGGAACCAGGAGCGTGTTTTGACTTAAAAGAAATGCATTTTAAAGGCAAACAAATTGCTTTACAGATACATATATATATATACCTACAACCACATACACACATTATATATATGAGACAAAGATGGTTCAGGCAATTCTGACACTTTAAAGTCATGTCTTAAAATTTACATTTTACAACTGTGATAATATGAGGTTTTCATGGAAGATCACTATAAGTTGACATTTTTATAAATAATGTTTGAGGCCTCAAATAAAACTTATTTGTTTCCGGTCTCAAGTGTCTGCCAAATACTTCTGATTCTTGGGAGGTTAACAAAGGCTTCCTCTAGCCCCTCGGTAATTCTGCTAGCAGGTTGTGGAGTTGGATTCATTGTTTTTTTTGTTTCCCACCTGAAACACTGAATTCTCTTTCTCATCTGTTCTTAAGCTTTGCCTATGCTGGGCATTTTTACCTCTTCGTAACCCCTGTAAGTTTTTGCTATAAATCATCCCTTGAAAATATCAGAGCTGCCTCAGCATTGCTTTTGAAACAATTGGCTTTTATTTCGTGGTACAGCTCAAGTTGCCTTTGTTTTACTTGGAGCGCCCAGGATCTTATGGTGAGGATAATACAGGCTCTGGTCTTTTTGTGCTTTTCAAATTTTAAATGTCTACGTCTGACGGGACTATCTTAAGGAAGAAAAAGAGTCTGCTATATGATACATCCAGAAATGAACCCACCTAGGAATACCTAACGGGCACCCAGACTCCTGTACCTATGACCATGGCTTTGAAGTTGTGGTAATACAGCAGTGGCAGCATGTTCAAATTACTTCTTAAATTGTCAGGCTAAGAGGAGATTAATTAAAACACCATAAACTACGCTTCTTGAAAAGGAAATGGAGAAGGCTTGTTTTTACAGCAAACGTAGTACAGTGAGTTTGTGATGAAGACTTCTGACCACAGCAAATTCCCAGAGGGATGAGTCTTTAAACATAACAACAACAAAATGACAGAAAGAAGGGATTTTCTAGTCTGCTTGCTAAAGAAGGCTCCAGAAGTTAATGGTCAGATTGAAATCAGATGTTAGTGAAAACAACTACGTGTTACATGCATGAGCCTGGGTGAATGTATAGGCTTGTTTGGAACGTGTTCAAGAAAAATGGATGCTCTGTGGTGTGACGTTAGGTGAAACAGGAGAAATACCTCAACGCATCTATTTGGGGGGGGGGGAATGTTTGTTTGTGTGTTCGTTTGTTTATTTTTACTTTTACTGGAATTTGATGGTGCTGTAGTGAGGGGTGCATGGACTCCTCCAAGCTCTTCTTAAAAACAGTGACGTTCAGTAGCTGGGGGTGTGCTGGGCTGCTGTGAGAAGCAGGCAGCATCTGCGATTAAGTTGTGATCTGAAACCGTTCCCTGGTATTTGCCTTGTTGCTTTCTCCCCTTCTGCAGAACGAAAGCAATTTTCTGTCATTCCCCATTTTACGGGGGTCTTAGATTCAGGAAAATCACAGTGTAGGACTCGCATTTCACTAACAACAATTTAAAAAGTTCTTTGCCCACTATGATATAGGATGCATCTGCAGAGGCATGGAGGCACAGGACTAGAGTAGGAACAGGTGTAGAAATTCACCTCAACAAATCCTGACTTTCTTTCCTAACAATTATGTGAAACTTCTGATAATGAAATGCAGGTTGGGAATAAAATCAGCCACAAAAGGCTAAGTAAAATCTGCATCTATCACAAAACTAAGCACAGTTTAAACCAACCTGTAGCACCCACAGGCTGCAGGTGAAATATGAGGCTCAGTGGTGAGCGGATTTTTTTTTTTTTTTAATGGTCTTGTGGGGTTTTTCTTCTTTTGGGAGAGGTTTTGGGGGGTTGAGTTGGTTTTTCTGTTTTGTTTTGGGTTTTTTTTTTTTTTTTTGGCCTTTATCCCCCTCTTCCATAACAGGTCTCCTCCCTTAGTGGAAGAATGCTGTTACAGGTTTACCCACGACCATTCACCAAATGCTCTTGAGTTCTCCATGACAGAGCTCGTCAATAGTTTTAGACCACTTGGGACATTCTCAAACTGCATTAGACAAAACACTAATAAATGTAGGAAGGGTAACAGTCCTGCACTTTTCCCAGAGAGAAGAACTAGATAGAACTGAGGTATCTTGTGATCCCTGCTAAAGGCGTGTGTATATGTCTGCTGCATCCCACCAGGGAGGCAAAGGAGCAAAAAGAGGGTGAAGGCAGGCGCTGCAGAAAAAGGCTGTTTGTGTGGTTTTAACAGAGACAAATTGGACTTCTGTTCTGCCAGAAAAATCAGCTGCTGGAACTATTTTAATCTCTCGTGCTGAACATTTCATCTGTATTTTGAGTCTTTTCACTCCTTGAACGTGGCATATATTTTATATTTCTGGTTCCTGCCTGCTTTCCATGCAAGTCCAACCAGCCTGTGCCTCAGGCCGCGCCTCTAATAGCAACTTTCAAACGGGGTGATGAGAAGTGAGCTGATGCAGGGTGGAAGTGGTAAAAGCTTTTTAATCCACTGATTCTTATAAGAGTGTTCTGGGAGCTCTGGCTAAGGGATGACAGGGAAACACCTAGTATTTGCAGACTACTGTTCTTAGATGATTTTTGGAATATGAGTATGTTTTTTAAAGTAAACTTTCAGTTAAGCACATGTGCCTATTACAGCAGGACGGAGCAAGATAACCTTGCACAGAGCTGCTGTGTCACGCTGCTCTTAAGCTGTAAATTCTTTTGTTATGATCAGTTACTTCTTATAGTCATCACGAGGATTCATTTATTAACGACATTCACTAATAAGTGTTATCTACCTGTGATACTGTGGACTGAGAAGAAGTAATCTCATCCTTCCTAAATATCTCAACTGGCTTCTGGAGCGAGATGAACAATTTTCAAGGGACATTCAAAGGTTATAGAACAGTTCTTGGCTTTACAGGAACAAAATGTCACGGAAACGCCACCTCTCAGCTCCCTCCCCAGCACCACTAGTAAATATTTGATCGGCGCGTACTTTCCATTCAGCTCAGCATCCTTGGGCTGGTTCAGCACATCTGTTCTTTTGGGGGAGTCTTACGTTTGTGAGAACGTGATCACAGAACGGTCAAGTGGACCTTGCCTAAGTACTTCAGTGAGACTGGCGTAGAAAAACACGGGGGGAGACATGGAAAGACTTTAATGAGATGCATGAAAACAAGAGGCCCTTGGTCCTCTCGACTCCGTATGTCCTTAAGGTAGATAACAAAGTGGGGCAAGTCATCCTTGCTTTCTGTGATTTCCTCTGGATTTGTATAAAAATTAGGGAAATCTTACGTCTCTTCAGGAACTCTTCAGGATTTCAGTTTCACCTCACCCTGGGAATGACACTTTCTGATATTTAAAACAAACTGCTCTGCAATAAAAAGACAAAACTAGAAGCACCCTGAGGAAATGCTTTTTCCTCCCTAATACTATTTCAGGGCAAATTCACCTGTGGTTTTTTTGCCTTTCTGGTGGAGTGAGAAGGCTTCTTCCCATCTCATTTTACAGTATCTAATGAGGCAGCAGCCACTGTTACACTGGCAGAGGCACACGGGGTGCAGGAGAACCCCTTTTGGCCCTCCATGGCCATTTTGTAAAACACAGTCAGTAAATCCCATTAAATGTAGCCCTGGAATTGCAGAAGCATCCAGTTCCTGCAATTATTCTACCATCTCCTGACCGAAGATCAAGTTCTCTGCTTCTAAGCACATTTTACTGTGGTGATATGTTCAGATTCTCACCGTTCTTCATGTTTTTTAAATCATCATGCCTTGGGAGCAGCCCTAACCTGTGACAAGCTCTTAAGCAACGTAGTAGTGGGCAGTTGTGAGCTTCACAGGTCCTCAGCTGTCAGATACGGCACAGCAAGGACCACTCAGCTTGAATTTGCTTATTTGCCCTTGAATGCAGCTGCCTGCCAGACCCGCCAGGCGACACCTCCGAACCACGATGAGCCCCACCACCTTCTGCCTGTGAATTACTCTGAGCTCCCGAGGGTACAGGGCATGTGTCCAATGGCTCCCCACTAAAATCTTTCCCCAGCAGGCCAGGAAAGGGAAAAATAGCTGCAAAGCCTCGATGCCAGCTCAGTGCTGTTGAGGGAGGCCTTCTGCAGGTACTCTGCAGGCTCTTGCCAGAGAGCCAAAGGAAACCAAAGCATAAGCGAAAATCACGCCAGTTGCCGTTCACCCCAAATATGGGCAAAAATTATACAGGAGCAGCTACTTAACATGCTATTGCCTTGAAGGAATAGAAAAAGACATATTCTTTTAAATCTGTGCAGAGGAACTAAATTCCAGGGGAAAAGCACTGATAGCAATCCTCTGTAAACCCAAGATTAGAGTCCAGACAAAGCAGACTTGTTCTCTAAACAAGAAATTTATTAGCCCACACAACCCATTCAAAAGAGCCTCTGACCAGGTAATTAGAGACCAAATTTCTGCTTTCAAGGTTTTGTCATATATTACTCCCTGTTTGTTTTTTATCATGCGAGCTCAGACACTCCGGTGATAAACTGTTTGCTCTGTGGCCTTGCTGTGGTACATGGAAAACTTTCCATGACTGTATTGCTGTGGAACAGAAATAGCCAGGCATGTCCAAAGCAGCTTTTGAAACCCAGTTTGGATCCTGATGAAAAGAGGGATTGTTCAGAGGCTCATCACTGTCCCATCCAACTTGTTTGTTTCCCCTTAAATGTGTTACATGAAAGAGCGTGAAACGCTGGGAAGAGGTTTTATTTTATGTGTCTGTCATTAAACTTGGACTATTTACCTGCATTTCATACACCTCTGAAGCTTGTAAAGACCCCGTGGCATGGCAAGATGGCAATGTAACCGTGCCTTCAGGGCTGGAAAGGACTGCACTACAGCTGCTGACACTGCTCTTTCCCACACACAGTGCTCTGACAGGGCTTCCAGAAGATACCCTACCGATAGCTTAGTACCAACCAAATTCTATTCAGTGAACCATGGAAAGCAGAATCCTGAGCTAAATACCCTCAGGAGGAAAAATACTTCAGCACTCCAGAGCTTTTGAATTGGAAACTTGGAGATCTTGTTATGATGGATTCAAGGTTTCCAGCTGTGACACTGTGACCCACTGTTTCATTTCAGTGATGTCACTTCATAGGATATAAGCAACTTAAAAAGTTTCCCAGGACATCATAATGCTGTTTAATAAACAAATAAACTATGTCTTAAGATTGTGGCTCTGAACTCAGAACAGTTAAATTTTTTTTTTTGACTGAGTACATCTCCTGCCAAGCTCAGGTTCTACGAGCCCCTCAGGCACATCTGGAAAACCAAGAGGAAGCTGGTCAGGTATCTTCCTTGTTAGCTCCTGGGGGCCTTACTAGAGGGTTAGAGAAGCCACAGCTGGTTGTTCAAACATAACACTGAAGTTTAAGGCAGATTTGAGGATGTGGGGGGGGGGAAAAAAAAGGTTGGAGGATACAAGACCTTTGCAAGGATGAGGAAGAAACCTCACCAGACTGACTCCAACAGGACTTCTGAGTCCTGCCTTTGGCAAACACTTTCCCTGCACGGCAGCAAGAAGTCTCCCCCTGAACCTGACTGTGCCTGATGAAGGCAAATACGTAAAGGAGGAAACGGAGCTGATTTGAGCTTGTAAATAAGCTTTATGTACACCTCTTGCCCTTGTCCAGAGGTGTCACGTGTTGCTCTTTGGAGGGTAGAGGGATTCCTAGGAAATCCAAGCTGGTGTGTGTCCCAAGGGTGCTGCACAGCCAGCCTCCCCCAGGAGCTGCTGGCAGCGGGTTTGCAGACACCTGGAAATAACATGAACAGTAGAGGCAGAAGGCAACGATACCCAGGGACATCTGTGTACCTGAAGGTCTTGCTGTTAGGGCAGTATTTAGGCTGACGCTTGCTTTGAGTTCATTTCTTCCCCCCTTTGCCTATGATCATAAAGATGGCAAGAAAGGGTGCGGCTGGTTGTGACATCTCATGGTCCAGCAGAGGAGGTGTGCTGGATGAGAGAGGGGAACTGGGGCTGGAAAGAGACAGGGGGGTCAGGATGGGACGGGAAAACGAAGAGCTGAAGTAGGGTGGGTTTGGTTTTCTGGCTTAAGAGCAGGTTGGATTTCTGGAGGCTGCTAAAGGCTGGTGGGGAAAGAGGAAGGCAAGCGTGGGGAGGAGGAGGCTGAATGGCGAGGGCCTCTGCTTCGTGACATTTCTCCCTGCCATCAAAGAGGACAGCCTCAAATTTCTGATGCAGTATTTAACCTTGCCTTTCTCACAGCACTGTAAAACCGAGTCACCTCCACGGCCCTCGCTTGTTTAAATATGTCCTATAAAATGTTTTTCTTTTGCCCCCCTACATGTAACCAAAAAGCAGTGATTTTTGAGAAGGCTCCAGGTGAATAGGGAAGAATGTCTACCAAAAGCAATACTAGTGAGGAAGGGGGAGATATTTTAACAACTTATGAATCTATTTTCATGGGACAACTTGAATAAACAGGTAGGACTTAATTTCAGAGGCGAGAGCCTGCAACCTTCTCTGAAGAGGGCAGAGTTTTACGCGTGGTGCACCGTGAAGAAATGGATTGTCTGCTTAGAAATTCCTGTAGCCAAGACACCTGAGAAACATCAGCGCCTGTGTGTGGTGCAGATAGTGGAAAATCACCAGCATGTTCCAGAGCAACGCTGCGGCTCCAGAGCAAGCCCAGGGTTTGGGGCGGGGGGGCTGGGGGATGCTGGTTAACCTTGGATGAAATTATAACTGAACGTGCTGGAGACTTTCTGCAGCAGGAACTGATTGTATCTTGTGTATAGATAAAAGTGGATGGCCAGAAATGTTTCTCTTCTGGTGGAAGATTTTGCCCGGAGCTGTAATTTACTGCAAACCAGGGGAGTAACTTTTTTTTCTGCTAAAGATGCAGTGTAAGAAGAAATATAGAGACGCTTTTATAGTAGGATGAATTTTGAGGGCTGTAGCCATGGAGTCATACACTCTGGTGCTGTCACGATTAATCTCTTCACTGCTGTCACAAAGCACATGAACCCCTGACTGTATTTCCCCCTTTTACGGATTACTGCTTTGGTTCTCTGTCTTGTTCACACGCTGAAAAGCTGCTGGAGCATCCTGCAGGGAAATGCTCTGTAGAAGGGACTTTTTAAGGCCTGCTGTGGCCACGGGAATATTGGTGTACTTCACCTCTTCACAGCCTGCCAGGGAAGGAAAAAGGGATAGCAGAGAAGGCACAATAAATAGTACTAATAGAAGTTTGGAGAAGGTGGTACACTTCGTACTCCAGGATTTATCCCAGTCTCTAGCAGCAGGAGAGATTGGATTAAGACTTAAAGTATGTGGGACAGGGAGGGTGAAGTTCTGTCACACTGGCAGTTTCATTATGTTTGGTCATTTGTTAACCCACACAACGAAGGACTAAAGGAAAAGTATTTTCTTTTCAAACACTTTTAAATGCCTTTTGATTCTCTCCGCTGGATTCAGAGACCCAGACAGTGCTTTTGCTGATCCAGCTTAAAGTTCAGTTGTGTTTTTAAATTCAATGAAATTATAGACATGACCTATAGACAGGCCTGTCTAAATGTGAACAAAACTTGGCCCAGAGACTGCAAAACCCGCTGCACTTACTTTCAGCTGGCAGTATTCTGAGGCACCATGCACGCACGGCTGTATACGTACCAGCGAGCAAACGTGCCCTTTTCCGACTGTCTCTCAGGGAATGACTTTGCATTCTCCCTCGCTGGAGTTGCTGTGAAATAGTCACTGAACTGAAAAAAGCAGAGTTACCCAGACTTCATTTACTGATCATCAGCTGACACAATGCAGTTCATTCAATCCTGAGCTAATAAAGTCCTGAAGAAACATTGCTATGAACAAGTTCTGACCTAAGTGTTTTCTCATTTCATTTAAGCTTTTATAAAATCCTGTTCAAAGGACATTCTAATGGAAATAAAGCATTAAGACTTAATCCCTGGTGGAAGTTACCCAAACAAAACATTTAGCAGAAGCAGACATTTCAATCTGCTTTCACTGATGGGCCAAGATCAGAGGAACTCTTCAGGATTTCAGTTTCACCTCACCCTGGGAATGACACTTTCTGATATTTAAAACAAACTGCTCTGCAATAAAAAGACAAAACTAGAAGCACCCTGAGGAAATGCTTTTTCCTCCCTAATACTATTTCAGGGCAAATTCACCTGTGGTTTTTTTGCCTTTCTGGTGGAGTGAGAAGGCTTCTTCCCATCTCATTTTACAGTATCTAATGAGGCAGCAGCCACTGTTACACTGGCAGAGGCACACGGGGTGCAGGAGAACCCCTTTTGGCCCTCCATGGCCATTTTGTAAAACACAGTCAGTAAATCCCATTAAATGTAGCCCTGGAACTGCAGAAGCATCCAGTTACTGCAATTATTCTACCATCTCCTGACCGAAGATCAAGTTTTCTGCTTCTAAGCACATTTTACTGTGGTGATATGTTCAGACAAACAGCTGAGTTTTTATTTCCATGTAACACTTGCATTTGGCAAAGGTTATGGGGCTTCTTTCTCTATCTGTGGCCTTGGAAGAGCATGGCCTCTTCTCCTGGGCGCTGGAAGCACTGACAACACTTACACTTAGTCTCATGACTTCCACCTCACTTTGGGTGAAGAAGGGTTGGAGCTGAAGTTGATTTGAAAGCTTAGATATGGGTGACGCTGATGTGCTTGTCCTTTCAGAAAACACCAGCTTTCGCTGGCAAAACCTCAGGTTACGTTTGGGCCTGCGTTACACCGGCCACTGCCCCTTTGCCACACCTTTCTGATCTCCCCACACATTGTAAAAAGCTTTCAACTGGAGCAACCTTGCCTTAAAAGAGGAAGACCTGGCAGTCTGCAGTTGATGTATATGACTTGCTCTCGAAGGATCCTAAAATTTGTGGGTTTTTTTTCCTTTTTTCCTCCCTGGTGTTTAACGGTAGTGAAAGCAAGATGCTGAGATGGTCTAGGGCTTTATCTGCATATCTTTAGGGCTTCCCAAATAGATTTGCTTTTTTTAATGCTGCTCTAAAACAATCATTTTGCTGGTCCTGGAGCCCACAGAACAGCCTGAAGACATATTTCTTATTTAAACTTCTACGTAGAGTTAGTTTATACATTGAAAATACATCTTTTTATATCGCCAGAGTTCAATCCTAATGCTGTGTGCCCACCGGTCATTCCGTTCCAAGAACGAACCGTGCTTTTCCTTTCAACTCAAGTTCTGGGTGACTGTTTTTTCCTGGCCCTTGAAGCTGACCCTTGGAGTACAGCATACCATCATCTTCCAGTGTATCATGTTGCAGAAAGCTTGGGATGGAGTTAAATGTTACGTTGGTCAGTGAATAAACCAAGCTTTTCCCAACAATTATTTTTTTCCTCTGGTAATCGCTAGTGACTTTAAAAAAACAAACTGTGTTTGCATTCAAAAGACCAGCTCTCAGAGGAGTTAATGTAATGGCCATGTTGCAGAAGGCCAAGTGTTCTTTCCTAGTTTAGTCCTTGCTTAACTGCTTTCTTCAAAGCTGAGTTTGCTTGGATGTATTCTTTGGTATTTGAATGTTAGGAAATGGAAAATTAAAAATAATAATGGAGGAAATTCCCATCTGGGAAATCTGTTGTGTATTCAAAGCACCTTTAGTTGCAAGCTTGCACTTTGTGGCCTTGATGCATATTGTACCTAGGGATCAAGCTTGGATTGAGCTTTCACAAGGTTTTAGTGAGGGGGTGGGGGGCCTGGGAAGGGATTAATTCAGCTCTGCCTAACTCCATCCCTCTCAGTAGTTCTGGTGCCTGGCCCATGTCCAGATGTTCCCTTTTCAAAGGAAAGGGAACACAGAGCTTGCCTTGACTCTAGATTCAAGCCCAAGACCAGGATTGTCCCTTTGGCTCCTGTGCAGAAAGTAAGCATAACAGTGAGGGAAGGTGAAAAAGGGATGGTCCTCTGCCTTGTCTTCTACTTGATCATCAGAAATGGTCTGTGACATGGAGGAGGGTGTGAACAGAGTCTGTGGACAAATCAGTGGTAGGAGTTACGTGGCACTTTCACGATAAGAAAGCTATTTGTCTGTCTTCTGGCACAAAGAAAGCAACAAGCATCGCTGTCCAAAGCATAGGTCTCATAGAAAGCCCAATGGTGTTGCGAGCTGTGTAGGCAGAGTTTATGAGGAGCCGAATAGAAACCAGAGCTGGTGCTGACCTTCCTATGGAAGAGTGGGTCTGGAAGAGCAGCAGCCACGGAAAGCCTACAGAAACATCACATAGATTTTTTGGAAGCATGAAGCTGAGAGAGAGGAGCTCTCCAGATTCAGCTACTAGCTGGAGGGAGGCTTGGCGTCATGAGCAAAGGCAGCGCTTCCTCGAGGGCTCAGGAATGCTTTGCTCGTGTGTTCTGTAAATAAACGCAAATGTCGGAAAGAAAGGAAACAGTAGTGGTATAAAGTTTGTGTAGGGGCAGGGTAGCATAAAAGCCTTCTCTCTGGCTAATTAACAGGACAGGTAGCAGGGTGCATTTGTAGCACGGTCCTCTTATGAGCCAGGTGTCCAAGAAGGTGTTCTGCTTTCCTGGCTTCCTAGATGGGGAGTGTTATAGTCTGTGCTATAACCAAACCAACCTGTGGCAAAAGTCATAGCAGCTCGCGTCCCCTAGTCACTTGCCTGCAGGTCACGAAGAGCTGGGTGTCTGAGTTCACTTGAAAGCAATCCTTTTAGGTAATATTTTACTTCTTTCCCCTGTGATGCCATGCAATCCAGAAGCAGGCCATGATTCAAACTGAAGAAGCAGCTAAAATCTTAGCTCTGGTTCTTTCAACTTTAAGTTCATTTTCTGTAATAATTATTTGATGTGTCCTTGACTGGCTGAAGGCCACAAACTTATACTCTTCCCTGAGACCATTGCGAGCATGTGCATATGTCTGAAGCTAATTAAACTATTTTACAGGAAACGTGTCACTTCTGTCTTACATATTTGTATGCTTAAATTAAAACAAAGAAAGAAAGAAACAAGCAAAAAATAAATTGTGCAATTAATCTTGTTCTTACTTCTGTACTGTTAGTCATGGCTGCAAGCGTTCTGGTGGTATTCAGCAGCCATGAAAGGCCAGGGCAGCTGGCAGGCCAATTTTCAGTAAGTGCTTTGCTCTTTCTTGATCATTCACTTGTGTTGGATTTTAAATTTTAAACTTCTCTGAAGATGTCACTAGAGTTTTGCCTTCACGTTGCTGTAAACTCCTATGACCTTCAGGTTTCTCCTGCTCTTCAGGTCTTCCCAGTTATCAGACACTTGTTTGATCTGCGCCTTCACATCCCTGTGGGTCTCAAATATTTAAGTTTGCAAGATCTCTCAGATCAGATGTTTCACCTTTCACCTCGCTCACAACTGTTGAAAATGGACTTGCGCTTTCTCCTGAGCCTTTCAAGTCACAAACCATATCGAACAAACTGATGCAACGTCACCAAAATAAATGCTTCAGCTGAGGTAAAGTGGTGCCAGGCTAACTTTGCCCATTCCCGAAATTATCGTGCACTGCTTCTCTCAGGGGTCTTGGCCTTCTGAGAGGGGCTTGCTGCTGTGGTTTTCCAGTTGCACAGTTCCAGTGACGCTGTTGCCTCCTTCGACCCCGAGCACCACAGCCTGCCTGCCAAACCTCAGGCGGAGGCGTGGAATGTCAGTGCGGAGGTCGCTGCAGAAAGCTGGCTGGCTTCTTGTTGGCTTTGGGGTTTTGTTTCTGAATGGGGGGTGTCTTTTTGGAGCTGGAGAAAATGTCTTCATACTAATAAAAACACGCCCTTGTTTCTCGGGGCTTGTCACCTTTTGAACATGTTGTATTAAACACAATGAACTCTTCTGGGGCTGACCCAGAAAACGCATGGATCTAGTTCTCTGACTTACAAGTCCTACTTCTGCTACCTGATTTAGAGTTTTGGGTGTGCTCTCTACCAGTTCCAAGCTGTGTGTCTGCTGGCTGTCAAAGCATTTAGCAATATCCTGCTAGCGGGGTGTCTTGGTTTTGGTTTTGGTTTTATTTAATCCTGAAACAAGTGTAAGTTTCCTTCTTCTGTAGTTGAACATTATAGAATCATAGCACAGTTTGGGTTGGAAGAGACCTTTAAAGTCCACCTAAGTCCAACCCCCCTGCAGTGAGCAGGGACATCTTTTGCTACATCAGGCTGCTCAGAGCCCCGTCCAACCTGACCCGGGATGTTTCCAGGGATGGGGCTTCTACCACCTCTCTGGGCAGCCTGTGCCAGTGTTTCACCACCTTCTTTGTAAAAAATTTCTTCCTTATATCTAGTCTGAATCCGCCCTCTTTTAGTTTAAAACCATTACTCCTTGTCCTATCGCAACAGGCCCTGCTAAAAAGTCCCTCCCCACCTCTCCTGCAGCCCCTTTCAGCACTGGGAGGCCGCTCTAAGGTCTCCCCGGAGCCTTCTCTTCTCCAGGCTGAACAGCCCCAACTCTCAGCCTGTCTTCCTGCGTTCCATCCCTCTGCTCATTTTTGCAACCCTCCTCTGGACCCGCTCAAACAGGTCCGTGTCTTTCCCAAACTGGACGCAGCACTCCAGCGGGGTCTCGCTTGTCCGTAGGCAAAAGTTATTCCCTGTTGGTTGTTTTGCACAGAAAACTATGTGAATTTTTCCCTTTCAGTTTACAAGTAACTACAAGTACCTGTTGATGTAGGTATATTGAGAAAGTTAATTACTTATTGCAGGGGAGTATTGTACTTCTGCAATACCTAAATGTTGCGAAATAATCCATTTGCCTAGCGTGCTAATCCCGCCGCTTGATTTAAGTGAGAATACAACACGTATCTCACAAGCCCTGTGGTGGGGCAGAAGCGGCACAACAGCCATCCTCTGCAGCGAACTGCCTTGCTTGCGCTTACTGCTGGCTGCTTGAAACAAGTAAGAATGTAGGAGGGAAAAAAAGAGACGAATATGATGGTTAATCAAATTTTTGGATGTGTAGGAGCAACCAGCGTGAAGCAGCAGTGGAAAGCCGAATGTGCTTTTAGGAAACACTAAGCAAGACGTTTTAGGCAGAGGTATCCAAGCCATTGTATACGACAAAGGCAAAGTTTCACGTACAGCTGAGATCACCTAGCTTTAACAAAGCCTAATGTGAATGCAAACAGGTGCAGATGAGGATTAGCAGGTTGGTTAGAAAAATGGGAAAGATTAAACATTTCCCTGTTATTCCTTACAAAGAGATAAAAATGCCTTGATTTGTTTAGCCTGGTGGGCAGACTCTTATAACGGCATAGGACAACTATTTGGAAACGGATGGGAGGGTTATGTACCAAGGAGGGGAAAATCCTATATAAGAGGATAACGTTAGCCCCAGATCCAGTGTTTATTACCTGGTTAATTTAGGCTGGAAACTGGAAGGTTCCTGAACACTCGCAGAGTGAAGCTCCAAACAGGACCGGAGGGAGCAAGGAGTTTAAATTGTTGGGAGATTGAGTGTGATAAACCCAATGGAAGGGATTGTGCAACTAATTTGGCGAATTCCTGAAGATAAGAGCCCGTGCGTATCTGCTAGGTTCAAAAGGAAACCAGATCACTGCTTGCACTGTATTTATTTTTTGGTAATCCTGTGCTAAGACTTCTGCCCCTTTCTTGTAGGGATCAGCATAGATTTGTCCCCCTAAACTGTTTAACAAACTTTGTTTAACAGTTTCCTTGCCTATTGCAGGGATCTACCGCATCAGCGGTGTCTTCAGTCTCTCTCTTGCTGCCTGCCATCTACAGCCGTGTTGTCTGAGCTGTTCCCTAGGTCCTCGTTGGGTTACGAATATTGGGCAGGTATTGTGTGGAGGTGGGTACCTGGCCATCTGTCCTGTGCTTTCCTGGGACGGCAGGAAGGATCGCTGCAGGACCTGCACCCCAGTTCTCCACTCCTGCTAAAGGGAGAGCTGCTGAGTTGTTTTTCCCTCAAAAGATGCCGGTAATCCCGTAGCGTTCCCCCACCCTCTGTTTATACAGACAGTTTGTGTCCTTAAAGGCTATTTATTTTTTTGTTTTGAACATTTCATGAGACACATCGCTGTTTACTCAACCCAAGGCCTGGGGTACAACTGAGCGCTTGTCATGCTGCACTGACTGAATCCAAATTTATTTTGCCTCTGTTATTCCTCCTTTCCGGTGGATGAAAAAGAAAATATCATGGGAGAGAAGCACTCTTGGATTCTTTAAATATTCCTGGTGTCCCAGTGTTATGGCAGAGCTCTGTATGTAACTGCAATGAGAGCAGGAGTGATCCCCCTCCTTAGGACGCGCAGGCAAGGAGCAGAGTTAATTATTTTTTTTCTCTGATGGCTTTTGCACAGGTGACATAGCCATGAAATTTCAGAGACTACCGGTCATACCTGTACCTATCAGTTTACTTTGCTCAACAGTGCATAGTTAATTCCTTTTTTTTCTGTAAGATTGCTGTTTAAAAGCACTTGCTGTGCAGCCAGCTGCTGCGGGCGCCTCAAGCTGAGGAACAAAAACACACTGCCAGCTACAAGGTCTCGCTGCTGTACTTTTCCTTGCAACCTTTAACAAATTCAGACTGTTGTTATTGGGCGTAGAATCCAGCAAGGCTATAATCACCATAAAAGAGGGAGGTTGGTTTATGTTCAGTTTGGGTTTCGCTATTTTAGGGCAGACAGGAAAAATACTTCTTTTTTTTTTTTTTTTTTTTTCAGGACAGGAATAATCTTTTCTGTTGACATTTGTGGAGTGAGCACAGCCAGGTCCATGTAGTGACTGGGACTCCTGTACCACAGTATGTGAGTATTTGTGTTCTTACTTTTCTAACCCCCCCATCACAACGATCAGTGGATAAGCAGGTTTCATCGGAGTGAGATGTCTCAATAGTTAGGAAACATTGCAGCAGAAAAGAAACTATTTTCCTTCCGAGCAGCAGCAATCTAGCTCCTCCAAGTCTTGCATCCTACATCCCAACTTCCTACCCGTAAAACTAAATGAATAAAAGTCAAAACCCCTCCAGATTTCCCAACTTCCTACCAGTAAAAATAAAAGAATAAAAGTCAGAACCGCTCCAGATTTAACAGTTGCACCTCTTCTGAGCCCTCCACCACTGTTCCTTCCCCTCTCAGTGTTCCCTGCCTTTCTGCTCCCTGCACACATCCTCTCATCTTCCTCCCAACTACCGTGTGGGCAAAAGGCAGTGGGTGCGATGCCACGTCCTGAGCTGTACGTGCCCTCCCGGACCCGACTCAACAGGGAGCTGCTGATCCTCTGTTGCAGCCTTTCCCTCAACAGGGGCGTTTGCTGGTGTCTTCCATCTCCCAGAGCACTGTAGGAATTTGGGACCGCCTCAACCCCTCTGTCAAATGTGGCTCAAACCGCCTGTCGTGGTTGGAAGCCCTTAGGAAACGCAAAGCTGGGCAGATACACAGCATTATTGTAGAAAGCCCATTTAATCAGCAGAGCACCCTCAGACGACTGGACTTCCAGCTGTAATACAGACAGACAGATACATATTCCTACCCAGACACACACCATTAGCACTGAAGATGTGCCGTGACATACCTTCTCCAAACAGATGACTGGAGGGGGAGTGGGAGGAAGGAGAGGGATGTTTGCATCATCTCATGGCAGGTAACAATGTCGTAGCACACCTGAGTGCCGCTGACCTTGTTTTCTCACGCAAGCGCTAATGAAATATTTTGTGGGGAGGGGAAGGAAAAAAAAAAAGGAAAAAAAAAAGCTTGGAAACCCAACATCCAAAGGGTTTCAAAACTTTATTGTATGTGCCAAGTATTTCCAGCTGTTATTGCCTTCCACTTATTTCCCACAGCATCTTGGCCTGGGTCTGCTAGTGATCTTTGTTCGTTGATTGCATGAGATATCAGCTGAGCCAATGTTTATGCTGCTCCGAAGGATATTCCTCAAGCTTTACTGCCTTAAAGCTTGCTAACCTTCAAGGGATGGAAGCTTTCAATGCTAAATAATTTGGCCAGCATTTATATAGATTTTGATAATAAGTACAACTGGGTAACAGACTCCAGTCTGTGTTATAAGCTAGAAGCCATCACGCATCTTTCAGTTGCTTCAGAGTGGAGCGTCGACTGCGTACAGGAGTGTCTTAAGCAGCATGACACCTGCTAACTGCAGCCCATTGAGTGTTTCTAATGTACAGCTTCTCCAAAAGAAAACACTTCCTAAGATATTTGATAGTGAAAAATTTGGGGATGGTTTACTGGAGCTTCTGTGATCATCCATGGATTGCCTTGTGGCACGGCATAATCTTGTAAGTGGTTTAGTTCGGTTAAATCTAGAGCAGTAGCGGCTGTCTTGGATATTGTGGGATCAGCTGCCTTCTAACGTGAGACTTTATGAAGCTGTAGATGCAAAGCTTTTGAAAAGTCTGTTTAAGTTTTTATGTACCCGCCTATAGTGCTTTCTTAAAGAGCTGATGTCAGGCTACCCGAGTTATTCAGAAGCACAGTCTGGTTGATTGACTGCTTTTTGTTGCTGTTTTGGCTTTTAAATACTCATTAGGATGGGAGGAAGTTTTTGCTTTAATTTCATTTTCCACCATTCGCATTGGTGCTGCTTGCGTTTCTTTT
Organism: Leptosomus discolor; assembly: GCF_034619465.1. NCBI lineage: Eukaryota > Metazoa > Chordata > Aves > Leptosomiformes > Leptosomidae > Leptosomus > Leptosomus discolor. The sequence continues at coordinate 3,310,163 of NC_141392.1, read as the reverse complement.
TGTGTTGGTAATGAAAACATCCTACTCGGTTGTTAATTGTTGTAAACATTTGCTTAGCACTCTGCAGTCATTAATGAATTAATCTCTCTAATGCTGGGTAAGTGTTACGTGTATTTTAGAGCTCAGGAGTGTCGATGAGACATACCTAAGGCCATGAAGCGTGTCAGTAGTGTAGATGAGGATTTAATTTGAGAACCTTTCTGTGACTCACTGTAGTTAATGTGCTACTAGTGTCAGTCTGTGGGTTTGTGGACCAGCCAGGATTTGCAGTATTACAGAGATTACATCTTGCTTATTGTTCTAAAGCAGCTTTCAGGTTGCTGTTCGTTTTCCTTTGAGAAGTGGGTATTTTTGAAAGCTTGCTTCTATGTAACTGAAACGTTAACGTTACTTGAAAGGAAGCGTGATGTCCAGCTAAAGCAAAGCATTAACTGTTTCAATCCCTGCCCTAGGAGTCAGGCTCCAAAAGGTGAAAATCCCCTCTCCTCCTCCCACTGACTGGGCACAGAGAGACAACCTGTTCTCTTTTCCACTTCCCCGCCTGCAGGGACCCCCATAACCAACTTCTGTCGCTGAACCCCGGAGCTGCTCCCCAGTCTCGCGTGGCAGAGCTACATGGCAGAGCGAGGAGGAATCCGACGTCCCATCCTCTGTGGGACAATGCAGCCTCAGACCGAACGGGCTCGGGGCTGAGCAGCTTCGTGGAGCCAGCACAGGCTCTGCCCAAAAGGCCTCTTTGCACTCCATCGCACGAACGCAACACCCCGCTTTTTCTGGGGAGATGAGGAAAAAAACCATTCCTTTTATTCTAAAAAGGACAGAACCCCCCCGCAGAAAAGGCGTCACTTTACTGCCGGCAGCTCAGAGCTGGTGGAACAGCACAGAAGGCTCTGCTGTAGCGCTGGGTTATCAGAGCTGCGACAGAAGAAGCATTTTATATCACAGGGATATAAAAGGTGCTTTTACCTCACGTTTGCATTCAACGGCTGTGTTTCTGTTATTGCAGCTTCCTCATCTGGGAGCACCACTGGGTCTGCACTCACAGCCTGGACTCCAAGTCGTGTGACTATGGCTGTGGTTTTGGGTTTGTTCTTTCTTCACAAATACATTTGATATTGCTGCAGTCTCTCAGGGTTCAAGGTAGAACTAGAAGGTTTCTCAGAGATACGTGGGGTGGGGAGGGGGAAGCAGTTTTCCAATCACATAGTACGTTTTCCTCCGTTTTTTGCCACGCCACCTTTCCCAGGTGTCGCTAAATGAAACTTGGAGCTCAAAAATGTAGAAGTCGTTTTTTTGTAGCCGAACACCTCTTTCAAAGGCTATTTATTTGAGTGAAGTAACAATGCCAACTAGTGGTCAGACCCTTCATGGAGAAGAGACTTGGTATTCTGGCAGAAAAAAATGAAAATAATTTAAATAAAAATACATGTAAATCATAACAGCTTTTATGACAATCTCACTAGTCAGCTTTCTGATAGGAAAAGACTGTATTTATTGATTTTGGTTAATAAGGCCTTTCAATTAGTAATACAACAACTATATAATGAGATTAATGACATGTCCTTTGACCATGCATTAATACACTATTATGCTTTTCATTTTTTTCCCCAAAGTTAATTCATCCCACTTGCAATCTGATCACCCGTGCTAATGGTTCCAAAACCAAAGAAAGGAGTATGTTATCTCCACCTTGTTTCACAACAGTATCTGGGTTCTCCTTTCCTAAATGAGCAGTGGGGCTTGAATAACCACTCTTGCTCCTGTTTGAAAGCCCATGGTTATTCTAACAGCAAGGGATATTCTTCACATCGCTGAAAGCTTTTTTCTCCCCAAGTCTAAGTTTTAAATGTGTATCACCATATCAAAGCTCATGAGCTGCTGTCCCACAAGTCGCTTTTTTTTTTTTTTTAAATCATGTTGCTTAAGGATTCTTTTCGTCTCGAGACAGTCAGATTTTGGGACACATATGTAAATATTACTGTCTGTAATCTGGATACCAGTATTTAAATTTAAGTATTTATGGATTAAAGAGGCAAAACTGTAAAGCAGATATTTGGATTATTTTGAGTTTTAGGTTTTTGGGCACTTTGGTTTTTTTTCCCCCTTGTCAAAACTGTACCCTTCCTATAGTGTTCACCTAGCACTCAGTTGCTTTAGAAAACTCATGTGCTGATCAACAAAGGTGATTTCACCAGGTGATGAAAGGCCCAGATCAGGAAGACAGCTCTCCGAGTTCTACAAACCGGTTCAAATCAGGAGATCCATTTACTCTGCATCAGCTAGATGTTTTCAGAGTCCACAGTCTGTAAGTGCTCTGTCTTCAGTAGCTACAGTTCTCTTGATGTGCAGGATTTCTAGCAGCAGCCTGATGTTCGGACACACTGTTCTTTTACTGTTAAACTATGGGAGACATTCCCTGGAGCTTCCCCTAGAAACTGGCCTGACTACTCACCCCCCTGACTCTCAAAAAGCAAGCTTTCCACACGTTATCAGGTACTTACAATTCTTTATTTTGCATTCCTAACGATTTTGAGCATATCTATGCTATTCACCATTTTATGGCTTCTTGAAATAATAGCGACCTTACACGTTCTGTGAAGTCAGATAGTTTGCGTGTGCCTCTTGTGCCTTATAAATACAGCAGTCACCTGTCATTTATTGGATCCAGAGGCAAGACCAATTCACTTCTCTGATGCTTAGTGAACTTTGGATCAGCTCCTTGATCCCGTGTGTTTAGCTGTGATGCCGAGAGTAGGAAATCTGATTCAATCTGAGCCACAGAAAAATGGGGATCACACTTAAAGGAAATATTTTGGTGGTTAGTTTTGATTTGCACTAAAGCTCCAAATCCTTCTTGCCCTTCTGGCAGGCTTCTGTAAATGCTGTCCTATTCCACCAAGGAATAATCCAGAGAGAAATCTCCCCTCTCCTTCCTGCAGCATCAGGAATTGGAGCCTGCTCCCTACAGCTGCGAAGCTGACCAGTGACTGCTTATGGCACTGCTGAGGGTCAGGTTTGTACGAGCATCCTTTACCCAATGTCGTCCTTCAGCTCTGCTTTCACCTCCCTGACAGACAAATACTGGCGTTGTTTCAGAGCACCACGTACTCCAAGGCAACCCTGAGGTTTCCAGTGTGTTTTGGGGGAGTGTGGGGGTACACCATGTTCTTTGGTTCTTCTGCATCTCCACGGGGTTTCTGGGTTTCTCTGTCATTCTTTGACTCCAGACCCTGGGGTCGTGATTTTTCTCCTCCTACCTTGCTTGTTCAGTGCTGGCAAACCCAGAGGCCACGCTCATCGCGACCACAGCTTGTTCATTTATTTTTTTAATCTGTGACCACTTTGAAGATCATTTACCAACAACCTTCACGGAAAGAGCTTTCTAGCTTTACTGCTCAAAGTCCTCCACGTTGCTAGCTGCTCACCTATCTTCAGACCCGGTTTTTTGCTTTTTCTCCCCTTGACTCCAAGCTCCATGATTTGCATATTACTTTTATTCTCCACTTAATTTTTTTTTTTTTTTTTTAAATTTTAGCACAGAGACATCAAACACTGACTGCATTTCTGGATATATGTATTTCCTGCTTTCTCGCCCTTTGTAGCCTGAAGGCAGCCTAAGTTCATAATTAAACTATGGGCAAGACGGGAGAACAGAACTGTTTGCTCCATGAACTCAGCAGCATTAACCATTAACTATGCCTCTGTTTATTTATTTTTAATGAAGGAAGACGTGGAAAAATTAATAACATCTGTCTCTCACCTGTATGGAGACATGGGTTTCATGGAGGTGGGAAGCTAGAGAAGAGAAGAGAGAAAGATGCAGCCATTGCTTTCTGTCATCTTTTCCACTTCTACTCCTGGATAAAGGATTCCAGAATTCATTTCTCCCCACCCCAGTTTTCCTCCCTTTCTTTCTCCCCTCTCCCCTGACCTTGCATTACCAGCAAGTTCAAAGAGAAGGAGAAGGGAGCGGAAAGATGAAGCAGTTCTCAATCCACCATTCTTCTCCCCATTGCAGCCTTTCCTCTTCCCTTCCTGGCAGAAGAACGCTGCTTTCTTGCTTTTGGGGTTTCTCAGTTGCTAGGAATTCAAAATATTTGTGGCTTTTTAAAAAATAATTTTGGAAATTGCGTCAGTGCTGAGGCCCTGGGGCTGGAAATGCCAAGTGTTACCTAAGTGGAATACTTGGCAGCCTAGCATGGCACTGTGTGATGGGAGAAGAACCTGGGGCAAGAGGAGCCAAGGGTCGAAGGGCCCCCAGCCGTTTCCCAGTCAGGCAGGCAGAGGAGCGGTGCCCTGACTGCAGAGGTCAGTTGGCTGCTGCTGGAGCTGAGCGGTTGTCCTTCACGAGAAGCAGCCCACACACAGATCTTGGTGGCAGAGGGAAACCAGAGACTAAATGGGAGAGGTGAGCGGATAAGGAGCAGAAACATTCGCCTAGTAAGAAGAAAGAGGTTTCCTGAAGAAGGACCAAAGCTGAGGAGACCCAACTAGCCTTAACCTGTCGTGTTTCCTCCTTCCAAGCCTGTTGTTTGCCACAGGAGTCTGGGCAAGTGCAGTTACTCTCCCCCACACACCACACACCTCCGCCCTGTACAAAACTGTCCTACGTAGAAGATTCAGAAAGGAATGATGAGCACAGCCAGGAAACAAGAAGACTTCTCACAGGAGTCTGTGGACAAAGAGCTCCTCACTGGGAAATGAGTGGAAAAAAACCAGAGGAGCCGTCCCTCCCTCCCATGGGCATGACATGTAACTCTGCGGAGTGACACACAAACCAAGGGAATCCTGCCCTCTCCGGGGAAGGCTTAAGAAGTTCAAAATCCTGTTTTCTTTGGCATGTGGGGAAATATTGTTTGTTGTTTTAAACCCGATATTTCAGTAATGCCAGCAGAAGAATTTACAAATCACATGTACAATTATGAGGAGGTAGTGTCTGTGCACGTGACATCTACGAGAAAGGATCGGGAGCGTTCGAATAGGTCCCAGCCACAAGCTCTTCACAATATATTGATCGTTCGGCTGTTTTGTTTCTCCTCCAGAATATGGATGCCTGTTACCAGCAAAAATGACTCTTCTTCAGTCATTGTGAAGAGCCCCTGTATCCTCTAAGGAAAGAATTTTACATTGTCAAGAAATTCTGCTCAAGCAGAAGGGAGACTGGTGGGGTTTTTCCTTTTTTTTTTTCTTTTTTCCCCCTTCACACCAACTGCCCTTGCTAACAGCTACAGTGTAGTTCATGCAATGGACCAACTGCTTCGCTCCTCGGCACTGCCTGGCATTCTGAGAAAGTTTGGCTCAACCTGCACAGGATTAGTCACTTTCAGGGGTGGAAAAATGTTCAAGAACATACTCATAAATATTGCTCAGTACCGTTTTGCAACAATATACATGCAGGAATTCTCCAGTTGCCATCATAATGTCCTACAACTAACACTGGGCCACTGCAGTGCCGTTGTTCATACATAGCTCTGGGGAAATTTTTATGGCCTGTGTTGCAAGCTTCTCAAAATCCAAACCAGAAATTTCCCCCGTTAGTTCAGTCAGGTCCCCAATGGCTTGCTTCATTCCCTTCCCAAGGACTTGGGGGTCCAGGGCCCCATTTCCCTCTGTCCAGAGATGGAGCTCAAATGTGCTGCATGTAGGGCAGCTCGGGCTGTGCTTCTCTGGATGCCTTGGAGAACACAAGTGGAATGCAGACTTGAGATGTCCTGCTCTGACCCCTGCTACCTTTCCAGGGATCTGCTTAGGGGAATGTTGACCTGGCCAAAGTTTTCTGCCCTACTTCTTCCTCTACACAAACTCCCTTCTCCACTCTCCACTCCTATGATGAATGAGGGACAGATACCTGGACTGCAGAGACTTTTCTTGATAAATATGAGTACCCTGCACCCTCTTCCTCACCTCACTGCTTTCTTTTGAAAACTATTTTGTTCTTGTTGACATCTGGTAAGTGCAGACTGAGCTTTTGAAATCCTGGATAAAGGCAGAGCTCTGGTTCCTTCCTTCTGTCCTGCAAGGACAGCCAAGAAAGAGGGGGGCTTTAGCCGACCATGAAGCTACAAGGGAAGAGAATGGCAGATGGGCACATCACCAAAGCGGAGCAGGAAGAACTAAAAAGCTGCAGCGAGTCTGGTGATCTGAGGCAAGGATGTAGGCAGAAAGGAGTTGCAGATAAGGGGGAATGTGGGGGGGGTGTGGGTGAGCCAGAAGGAGAATTTGGGAGTAGGATAGAGGATTGGAGGTGAGGGAAGGAGTGAGAAGGGTGTGGTAGGAGGCTCCAGAGTGGGTTGCAGGGCCAAGACTAAGAATTTGAAACAGTAGAGGGTTTAATGAGGCGATGCTCTTGAACGGGAGAGGCTGAGGACACTGTGACTTCTGGGGCATTTGAGAAAAGGGGATGTGGGGTATTTGAAACAGGAGAGGTGAGAAGGGATTTGGGATCAGAGGAAAGCTGGAAGGAAAGAGGTGATGAGGAGAAAGGAAGGAGTTGTAGAGTGAACGCGGTTAGGTCATTTGAGCACTTAGTGGGTCACAGCAGCGCAGGGAGGTGAGGGATATGAGACCTAGGCCAGGAGAGGGACGGTAGTGGGGACCTGGAGTGTGGGTCAGAAGCAGGATAGGTTAGGAGCATGCTCAAGGCTGCAGGGACCTCTGGCTCAGGGGGGACTGTGATTACCAGTGGGCAATTTTTGTCCCTAATCATCCACCCTTCTCACTCGGACACCTCAAAGCCCGACTCAGGAACAAAAGACACCCAGGCCCACTTCCTTGCCTCTCCTCTCTGCCCCTTCCCCTTCCTGCAGACCAGCAGGAGCCACCTGCGAAACCCTCCCGCCGTCCTTCCCTTCTCTCCTGCTCCCATGCCATGGAGGTGGCGCACCAAGCAACGCAGCAGAAACTCAAAGTCACGGGGTCCGAAGCTCTCGGTGCTTCCCGTTCCCTGCAAGGGGAACGTTTGATCTCGGGCTGACTGCTTCTTTCAGGTAAGCTTGGGCTTCGAACACATGTTCAACGTGCAGAGCACAGTTCAGAATTACAGCAACGGCCTCGATCGTGATTCCTTGTTTCCAAATATAAACCATGGGGAGTGGGAGATAAGAACAACTTCGTACAGGCATCTGTACAGTCCCATTCTGTTTGCCGTTACTGCAGGTGCAAAGCCACGTCAAAACCCGTTACGCTTCTATTTTCAGATTAAATGGTTTTTATTAACAAAGCCTGAGTGTGTTTTAATGAGCCTGCAAAATGAATTCTGCAGACATTATTAAACACCACATGAAATGCAATAATTGCAAACACGGCCTACTAATTTGCTATCAGGTAATGTGAGAAAGCATCATCAGGTCCTTGCAAAACTTATTAATATATGGTAATTCTTTTAAAACGTTACGTGCACGTTACAACCAGAAGCAAGCACTGAGCGCTGTTTTAAATGAACCTGTATTCTTCTTCAGCGGGGCGATTTGTTAGAAACATTCACTAAAAATTGGATAGGAAGAAATGTCAGTGTATATGCAGGCCCCCTTCTTGAAAAACAGTTTTTCTCGTGTCAGGGGACTAGACAGTTCCCTTGCAGGCTGTACCTACAGACATGGCTGTGACTACATCCTTAGGCCAGTTTTAATATTTGTTTCAATTATGTTTCACATTTCAACATTGGCAATTTTAAATAGCTAATTTGTAAAAGTAGAGCAAGAAAGTGAACAAATCCTGAAATCTTCTGTTGAGAGGCTTAGCCTGTGAATGTGGCCTGTAAGCAAGCAGCTGTGGAGTTGGTGGTGGTGCAAAAAGAGGAACACAAACTCCCAGGCAGAACGTTGATGAAAAATTGCTGAGATGCATTTAGGTGACCCCAGTGAAGCACATCTGCAGGTAAAGTAATATAAAAAAATATTGCAAATATTTTTTCCAGGGCCCAGAGCATAAAAAGAAAGGTTTGCCTTCAGGTGCTATGCGATTAGCAGACATGGAGTAAGAGACTCTCTGAAGGCACTTCATTGGCACAGCAGCCTGAGGTCCATCTTGTGGATCTTGTAACATTTTTCTAACAAACAGGGAAGGTTCATGTATCCTCTTGGCCTTGATTACTCGCACTAACTGGTGCTCTGTTCAATCAAATGGCACCCAGGACTGAAAAAAATTGAAGGCGGTACAGTGCTCGTACCTATTCTGTACAATTTAACTTCCTAAACAACTCAGGAGGGGCAGCTACTTTTTTTGTTTGTTCTAGAGTAAAGAGCAAAATTACAGATGTTATGTTGCTTAGAATGGAGAATGTACCTCATCAATGCAGTGGTAAATAAAGATGAGGAAAATCAAAACCATTTCACCTGCAAATGAGTTTCAAGACTTATTTGTCCCTCTTCAATGAATGTCCTCTTGTCTGCTGAGGACGCTCAGGCTCGTGTTTTGTACTAAATCCATTCCCTGCACTAAGCTCACATAGGATAACACGGTACTAATTAATTTGCTGTTGCCTTTTTATAGAATCTTCCGATTCAAGATCTTCGTGTTAGCGTAGCAAACTTTTGTGTTTCCTATGTCCCACAGTAAGCTGTTGCTATAATCCAGAGCAAGGGACTGAAGATCTTGATCCAGCTCTGTTATTTGGCAAAATTACTGAATATTTATATGCAGGTATCTACCCAAATGCCTATTGTTCCATTTACCTTCCAAATATTTGCAAAGCAACCAAGCTCAGGTTTGCAGGTAGGTGAACGCTCAAAGTTGGGGCTCTGAGAGTCCCAGGAAAACACTCACAGACTTCACACGTCCTAATCCCCTGAGAAACACCTATCTCGAGCTTTTGGGATAGCAGAGACAAGTGAACACACGCATCACTAAGGCAATAAACATCTCTGCTCCAGTGAGAAATGTGGATTGGGAAAAATCTCCACTTCTTTTTATATTTCTATTTTTAAGTTTCCGCAAAGTAAAACATTGAAAAACTTAAGCTTTTGTTGCCAAATTCTGTCCTGATACGCACAAACGTGACTTTCATTGACCTTTTGAGGGAGGGCTGTGGACTTCACTGCGCACAGCAAAGAATAGCATAGGCTCTGAGTGGGAAAGTTAAGCAACTAATAGGGACTTCAGGATATTTATTACCAAGTCAGAAGCACTTGGGGAGTGAAAAAATGGCCAGTTATCGCTACGTTAGGGTGTGGAATAGATAAAGACACAGTAAAAAATATAAATCAGCAGGATCAACGCAACATCACAAAGCCAAAGAAATAGGAAAATGATGGAAAAAGGTCAACAAAACCAGAAGTGTCAGGAAGGCAACAAAAGATGTGACAAACAAGGGTGGAAGACTGTCTGTGAAGAAGACAAAGTAGGACTTTTACAATTACGTCAGGAACAAAAGGTCTGTGAGAGACTGCTTAAGCCAAGGGGAAGTTGTTCATGGCTGCACTAGATAGCGCTGGGAAACGGAGCAGTTTCTTCACCTCAGCATTCACCAGGAAGAAATGGGAAAAACCTGCCAGAACCAAACAGACTTTTTATAGAGTAAAAACCAGAAACACGACTGAAAACCAAGTCTGCCGACTGCAGCTGACAGAACAGTGTAACGGCTCAGCAGAGAGGTCCCAGGGCAGCTTGCTCCCCCCCCCAAAAAAAGTAAAGATGGCGGGTGGTGACAGCAGGGCTGGCAAGAGCCAACTGCATGATCTCCATTGCCCGGCACAGCATGGGTCATACTCAAAGAGCGGCTCCTCTTTCTTCCCTGCCTCCAGGCCTGGTATGCATGGGTTCTGGTGAGGGCTGTTTTGGGGGGTTTGCGTCTGTGTGTGCAAAGCTTTTGTATTTAAATTGAATTGAAGTCCTCCTCCTGCTTGCTTTCATCAATCTCCTCTTTCTTTAGGCTGTTCTCTTGCTCTTACTCAGCGTGCTCAGAAGACGTTGGATTTTTACACTCGGGGCGAGCATCCCCATTGGTCTGGGCTCTGTGCTCACCCAAAAGCTCTGGAGCTCAGATAAAGAAGGTCACGTTACGTTCATAAATGAAGCTGGGCATGACTAACTTGTGCATCTGGTGGGAGGAAATAAGGTGACACCTGAGGCTGCAAAGCTCATAGTCACCAATCGAACGAGGTTAATGAAATTGCACAGGGCAAGAGAGTTTATTTCTACCGCTGCTCCTGGACCACCACCCATGAAGAACCTGATAACAGAATACTCTATTTAACTATGGAATAGGTATCGTTCAGGCGTGCAAAATGGGTGCCTTTTCTTCTGCCTGTATGCCAACCCTGATTTGGAGAAAGCGCTGCTAGGCACAGAGGCAGACAATTATTAAGTGAAAAGGGGATGCTGCAGCCACTATCCCCTTCTTGTTGGCAGGAGGTAAGGCAAAGGTATTAAAGCTTCCCTTAGCACGACCCACGCAGTACGTGCTTCTGATCACTGGATACCCTCTCCCTGACCAAATCTAAATCCTGCTAAATCTGTAAGCTACTTCATTGTGTGACTTTCCAAAAATATTCACTTTCTTTCATAATTGAGCTGGTCTAACTTTAGTTTCTCATGATTAACTTTTTGGTTAGCAAGGCCAGTCTCAAAAGAAAGGGGCCAAACGGAGTCTTCTCTGATTTGTGAGCGTCTTTTCCCTGGAAATTAGATCAAGATCCTTCAGCTCTTATACTCTAAATTGCTGCTCTTTGACACTTGTTTGGCAACTGCGAAGGGCAGGATTCAAAACAGCATCTTAGAGGTGAAAGGCTACATATCCTGTTAGTGGGAAAACTTTCATCTCCAAATGCAATGGTATTTGTCAAGAGGCTAAAGAAGATCTGACATCAGGAAAAGCCTTTGTGAAGTCCACCATAGTAACAGAAATGTATTCACCTTGATTTAAAGCATTCTTTTTACAGTGAGATCTAAAAACAGAGCAAGACTGGGTTATAACTTAAATGCAGGAACTGTGACAAATAACAATTTCTACAAGGAAATGGAGGTGCCACAGGGATTGGGTTCCAAGGCAAACTTGTCTTGTGAAAAGGATATGAAAGTTAAGTAATGGTCAAACAACCAGGGATTTTTTTTGTTGTGGTTTTCATATTGCCTTTAAAAAAAAAAAAAAAAAAAAAAAAGAAAAGATAAAATAGCAGAAGTACAGGATTGCCTGACATTCAAGAAAGGCTTGCTTGTGATTAATATACTGAAGAAACTGCTGAACACTTAATCTCTGTGAAAGTACTACCTCTAGGATGTTGCTAAGATCAGGAAAAAAAAATGGGTTATTGATTACCTTGCCTGTGAATCAAACCTGCAGGAATGCAGGAATGAAAACCTATTATAGTTGATCCTGTTTGACTTGGGACATTTTCTGAATTTTTGCTCTTGAAACAATTCACTTTTAATAAAGAGTTACCGGGTTTGTTATGTTTGTCTTTTGCCTTGCTCTGCTTTTCTGTTCTAGAACAATAAGAACTCACCGGCAGTCTGGTGAGGATTTCTCTCAAGAGGTCTGAGCTGCTGCAGCTTAAACGCTGAGGAGCTGGAGGACAGAAACAAACGGCATCCTTCCCGGCGCTGTTTGCTTGCGATCAAACGACTGCGCAGTTGTTCTGCCACCCTTTCTGCTGGGCTCCAGCAGCAGCTGGGGTGTTGTACGTGCACAAGAGGAGGTCAGGCAGTTTGCTGAGCTTTGCTTTTTCCCTCTCAAATCATGGGCTTCCTGCTCCATTGAACAGAGATGGAGTTCCTGGAGCAATTTTCCAAATAAAAGACACTTTTTTGGTAATCCAAACATATTGCAAGAATGTCTCAGCAGAAGATGTTTCCTGTAGTGTGGTAATTCAGATCAACATGCTGAGAGGGACCTGCAAATAAGCCCAGGGTGGGTAGAGACAGACTGCATCCCTGTGGCCCATGAGGTGACCCAGTAGCACCAACACAGAGGTCCCAGTCCCTGGTAAAGCTGCCCACTGAAATGAAGCGCTTGTCCTTAATCAAGCAGGGCTGGGATTTGAATGAGAGCCCTTTCTTGGTTTATTTTCTTTCTACAACCGTGTAAATGCCCTAATTGTTTCAAGGCTATTCCTTTGCTCTGTTTTCACCAAAAATAATCTCATCTTCCATTATAAAAATATTAGTTTTGTCCCTGTACTGAAAAACAAAACTTCTATGAGATCAGAAGTTTCATTTAGTTTTTTACTATGCTCTACTGTTAGCAGTGTTCAGATGCAGGAGGTCAACATTTTGGTCTTCAAGCTTGTGCCTGAACCTTCATCCCAACAGATAGTTCAGTTAATTTATTAATTGTAGGTAATTTTAATTGAAGTAGTAATGCCATCAGAACACCACGAACTGCCTTCACCTTCCTCCCCTCTTTGGCCTCTAGCACCTTCCTGAGGGATGGCCTTACCATATGTAGCATACCCCAAAAAAGGGGCTCAACATGGAATCCTCCACGCATTTGACAATTTGTGTGTGTGACAACATCACTGGAGGAGCATTCCTCCGCAGGTTTTTGGGGATGCTTGCAGTAAGACAGTCCCAAAGCATTCCCTTCTCCCTGTTTTGCAGTTCTGAAAAGCCAAAGCATTTGCTGCAACTTGCCTTCCTCACATCTGCCTGGATTTTGAGAAGTGTTTACTCTTTAGCAAGTTCCTAGTCCAAGATCTATACAACCGAAGCTCCTCAAGGTCTCCCTCCCACCTTCTCACCACCAGCAGCTTTGACACTCCAGGTCTGCTCTGCAGATACCCGGGTGCGGTGGTGGAGATGCCTGCATTCACCCGGGTGGAGAGAGGAGCGCTGGAAACCCTTCCTCTGCCAGAAACGCCTTTTTGCTACCACCTAGTGGACATCAGCAGGTGTGAGAAAACAGACTTTAGAGAGGTCGACGGCAGTAACAGGAAAAGAATGTGGAGAGCTGTGCAAAGAAACCTCCCCTAAATTTCTTTGCTGTAAGATTTTGCTGCGCTGTTCCTGGCCCCTGACCCTGATGGTCTTACTTTTGGTCCATGGTGCAGGCAGGAAGGCCAAGACAGAGCTGTGGCGTGCTCTTATCCGAGACCTGCCTGCCATGATGCTGCAGCTTCTTCATCTGGTGCTCCTATGCTTGCTTCTGCTTGGCTGCCTTGGGGTGATGCATGCCGCAAAACTGCCTGAGATCCCAGAAGGTCCCCAATACTGTTAATATCGAAGGAAAGACCACAGTTGTCTCCTGACCCTGCAATGGGTTTCATCAAGAGATCAGAGGAACATTTGCTTAATGTCCTGGACCTTGAAACGAGGGCTGCATTTCAGGACATGTCAGTCAGCAACAGCAAAACACAGCAGCAGCTTGTCTGAAGGCCACAGAAGTGTTCGTCAAGTCAAGAACCTTGATACGTATGCTGTGAAAGATGGCCCTTGGCCTAAAGAGGTCACCACCTACCAAATGGCAGAGAATATTTCTGTCTCAAACTGGACGTATACACCAAAACTGTGTGTGCAATAAAGCATTAAGAGAAACAGTTATAACAAAGCACCTAAGCACTGTTGGGTGGAAGCGGCCTTCATGACCCTGCTGAGCGTTGAGGAGGGGACAGGAAGACTGAGGCGGTGACCTGCCAACGTGGATTTCACTTTTCTGCAGTCAGCCAAGACTGGAGGACGTGAAAACACAGAACAAGAGGAGAGGGCATCAACCCGCTTGTGAAGTGAGGCTGAGGTGGCAATATGGCAACTAAAGACAGACCCAAGTTGAGATAGGTCTGAAGATAAGGTGCAAGTTCTTCTGGCTATGTAGCCTGCAGGTCATGAGCCACAGTAAATACAACTGTAGAACAGGTCCCATTTTGTTCAGTCTCTGAGGATTTTTTTTTTCAGAGATAACATAGACACCGAACTGAGCCAACCACGTGAATCTTAGCGTTAGGCCTGTATCTTCCGTAGGGAATATATTTTTAATTGAGGCCAGGTACTTGCTAACAGCTATGCACCAGTGGATGCCCACTGAGAACTCAGTTCTGTTGTCTTGATTCGCCTTGGTTTTGGTGTTTTACTGCATGCTGACAAATTTGGGCAGCAACAACATGCACCAAAAGCAACACGGATAATTATGTCTTTGTTCTTAGTAAAAATTCCGTTGTCTGGTGTATATGATCTCTTCTCTACTTAAAATCACTTTTGTTCAAGAATGTGAGTGAGTACTGATTGATAGCCAATGTTTTAAAACCACTACCAGCAGAACAGCTTCTTTTAATGAATCCAGAAGAATCTTTCCTAGCACTTCAATTTAAAATGTTGATATTGAACATTGAAAAAAAGTGGACAGAATACCGAATTTCCTCAGGAAAAAAAAGCAATAGCTGGAGAACCTGAAACTGAACTCTGAAATCCATTTAATGAAACAGGCATTAAATATACAGGAAGACTTGATCCATTTTTGGCTCAATACTCCACATAAAGTTTCTAAAGAAAAGGATTTCCTTGATATTGGTCCAGAGCTCCTTTCTCAGTATCCCACAGTCTAGAGACACAAATGCTTTTGTGTAGATCACAGTAATATAAATCCAATATATTTCACTTTGTTCATGTGTGTGAGCGAATTAAAAACAAATTGAGATCTATCCAATCAGTTCTACAGCAAAAAAGTCCACCTCCATAAATGCATAATTAAGGAGCCTCTGTATATGCAATTTTACTTCTATTTTATAACTTATTTACCCCAGAACCACAAACATCCATCCATCCCAGAAGCGAAACAGGAATTAGAGAATTAGGGAGTGTATATTCATCTAATGTAATGTAAATTGTACTTCAGTCCCTAATCCTGGAATTAAATCCCTTCAGGCCTCTCCACAAATGTGGTTTTGGGAGATCTGTGACAGAACTGGCTGTCTACAGCAGGGGAAAGAAAGGGAGATGTAATTTCAACTCATATTGGGCAGCTTTCCGATGTCAGCTGTATGAACTACAGGAGTAAAGATTAAAGCTGTCTGGCTCTTGAGCTCGTCAGTCAGAGTGGGTTTTAGAAAACGTACGTTGAAATTCAGAGCGTATGTGCTAAAACCCCCCCACACTTATTGAAAGAGAAGGTGTATTTTGAAAGCTAAATCTTATCCCACATAAGCAGATGGCATAGATTTAAAATTTCGGTTCTACTTATATCCCCAAAGATAAACTAACCTGGATTGTGGAATATTACAGCCATTCGCAAAACAGTACCATAGAAATAAATCGCAAGGCAGTCACAGTCTTTCTAACGTGAATGAAAAATCATGAACCAAATATTCTGGCTGCTTTTTCCCAGGCAAGATCAAACTACTGAGATTAACACAGAAATCTTTAAGGTAATCATCTAAAATGACAGCAGAGGGTGCTATCATTTCTCCTTCGGTTCACGGTGTCATCACTGAATTTGTGGCTCTCTTACCCCTTGTGTTACTCTCAAGAATCTTGAAAAAACAAATTCTGAAATTCAGTGGAAGTTACCCAGAAGGGAGTCAGAGACCACTGATGGAGGAAGAAAATATGCAATGGTGTGTATTTAAGGTCAGAACTCAACTTCTAAATGTCAAGGCTCTGCAACAACACTTTGATTTTATAAAACTGAAATGTAGAGAATTTGACTGTTGTCTGGTTAAATTTCTCTTTTCTCTAGAAACATAAATGACAGACCTTTTAATCTGTAAATACCTCTCCCTCATGAATTCATACCTTATCTGCTACAGATTGTTCTCCCTACTGAACTGCTCAAACAGAAATGATAATATTGCTAAATGTTCGCAATGTCCTGCCTATGAAAGCCACTTAGTTTTCCTTCGGAAGAACTGATAAAAGAACGCTCTGCATCCTGGGCTGCCCTGCAAAATAAACCCAGAAACAGCTCTCAGTCTTTCCTGCCATCTGAAAGCTCTGATTAACCAGCACACATGACCACCATTTCCTTGGATTTGGGCTTTTGCCCGCGGCCTTTTGACAGGATCTTGCTGGGGGAGTGCCACCGCATCTTGCTGACGGCGTGCCATCGTTCAAAGCGTGGCCTGCGAGGCCACAGTCAAGTGAAGCCCTCAAACTCTGGCCACACTTGACTGAAGAGATAGCCCAGGCGTGAGGTTTCATGCTGAACTTACTCTAAGTGTCCTTCAGGATCAGCCCCAAAAAAATGTCAAAACACACCTATGGTTTCTAAACCCACCGGAGGCAGGAGGAGTACCCCACATTCTGTTATTGCACTAAAACCAGTCAGCCCCAGTTTTAAACTTTACTTGTCCTAAATTTAGACTCAGACCCATTCCGGGTTGTCTTTACAATGCGATATGTAAGAAGCTAATCTTATTTGGGTCTTAGTTGTCCTTTCCATATAATTTATCTCATTTTAAAACCCTGTATGCATCAGGTACAAGATTTGTGGGGAATATCTACAGTATAACAAATATAATAAATCGGCCGGATTTGTCACAGTTAAAAAAAAAAAAAAAAAGTTACGAATTTTTTGTTGTTGCATTGGTTTGTTTTTAAGGGAAATAAAGTGAAGCCACCTTGAGCGAGGCCATCCTGTGTGAGGCCTGCAGGCCTCCCCAAGCAGACAGCAAGGTGTGAGCTCAGCTCGGTCCATCAGAGGATGCAATCCCTACCCCAGAGTATCCCTGGCAAAGTTCCCACTGACTTCAGCGGGGGTCAGGATTTCACGTTGCAGGGTCTCGTCAGTTCAGGAACGCCGAGGGTCTGCCCTGGTGCCTCCGTTTCTCTCAGACCCGCTGGAGCATCTCTGCCCTCGCCTCTTCTGTTCTCACACGAATTCCTTCGTTCTTCTCTCCTGCCTGCGTGTTCACCTAGTCCCCCCTTACCGGGCTTTACCCCTGAGATGTTGTGTCTAGACTGCTGACCGGAGGAGACTGCCGCTGAGTCCCTGTTGCTGCGGTGCTCGCTGCCGTTCTCCAAAGAAACCACGTCCTCCCTGTGCTCACAGCCAGCCCGAGGCGTGGCGACAACTTCCAGAGAAACTGGTAACTGGTGGAAAACTGAGGATTTTCCACTCTTGAGGACGTCAGAGGGAGGCATCTGCATTAAGCATTGGATTTTGGACAGACCTTTTCTGCAAGTCAGGGTTGGCAACGTGTTTAATTCAGAGTTACTAACTGGCTTCAATAACCAAAGCTGCCTTTTACTAGCTTTCAGCAGTTAGTAAAGGCTGTCTTTCTGTGAATCTTTTGTGGATTTAAGACTTTCTTAGATCTTGCTTCTCATTTCCCATTTTGCCTTACACGGGCTTTGCTTCCAGGTCTTTATTCCATTTATTGGAGCAACTATTGGCACAAAAAAATACTCTGTCTGTGAATTATACCCTATTAAATTTAACCTACAAAGCAAGGAAGTGAGATTCCCAAGAGCTCTGTACCGCTATTGCACCTTTTACTCTGGTTGTATCCATTTGGGTTCCTGTGCTTTTTCTACACTCAAGAAGATACAACTGTTGGTATTTTCTTAATGAATTAAAAGTCAACATTTCTGCATTTTAAACTCCGGTGGATTTGAAGGAAATAGCTGTGGAAGCAGAACTCAGACCTAGAATTGGTTTTAAGACGTTCCCTGGCATCATCTCTACTTCTTTACAGGCTTCCTTTCACTTAAGTTATCAGGAATTTCAGGTGGCAGCTGCATTTTTTTCCCACCCTACCGATATGATAAAAATCAAAAGGCAGTATTCTGATCTTTTGAAGCTGTAGAACAGTTTTCAAAACTTTGACTTTCGAATCAGATCAAAGTTATGAATAAGGCAAAACAATCCCAGCTAGAATGCTCATTGGGTGTTATCTTCTAAATGTAACGAAACCGCTTATCTCCCCCTTCTGTTACA
The DNA here is from genome assembly GCF_034619465.1 of Leptosomus discolor. NCBI lineage: Eukaryota > Metazoa > Chordata > Aves > Leptosomiformes > Leptosomidae > Leptosomus > Leptosomus discolor. Next base: position 3,292,363 of record NC_141392.1, on the reverse strand, counting down.
ATGATTTCACTAAATATCTGACATTTACAGCTGACATTGTACTAGTGAGATGTATTTACTGTGTTCTTTTCCTCAAAGGGAAGTTTCCCATGAAATGATAAGCAACATTTCAGAGTTGTGATGGAAATATTAATAACTCTGTTTTGCCCATGTTATAACGTGTTTAAATATAGAGCAGTTCAGCATGTAAAGCAGTAACATAAGTGCTAGCATCTCAGCACCTTTTAGCATCCACTGCTGAATATACAAATGCACACATTTTGAAACCACACAGACGTGAAAATTTGCAATTCAGAACCTAAATTAGTTCATTAAAAAGACAGATTTTTAAAAAAATCCTTTATGTCTAAAGGCAAAGCAGCCTGCTGCCGCTATTTTAGGAAGGAAAATTAATGACTGTTTTTTTACCAAGGAAGCAGCTCTTCTCTGCAGTTTAGGTCTGATTAGTAAATGGATATGCAGAATGCTCTGCATGGAATTAGACAACTACGAGTCTGTGCACTTCAATCTATTTTATACATGTTCTCCAAGACCTCGACAACTAAAGCGAACGCTCCCTCAGCTCCATCGAACTAATTAAGCTAGGTCGTTACAGTAATGATGGGTTGCCCTTCTCTCTGCATTTACGGCACTTAGCGAGTCAGTGTGTGCGGACGCTTATCTCACGGAGGAGAAAGCTCCTGTCGATGAATTAGATTAATCCACCAAAAGAATTAATGTGACCTGATTACTGTCGGTATCTGAAAAAGCTGTCGTGCACGGCCCAGGTAACTGCAGCTGGAGGAAGAAAGCAACCACGCTCCAACCCACTGAGCAAGGCCCTGGGCCCATACCGCTCAATACAGGGGGTGCTGGCGCCAAAAACGGGGTGGTGGGCGGCTGAGGAGACGGATGCAAAGGGCGCCACAGGATCTGGAGGTGGCTCTCCAACGCTTAGCTTAACTTCGCTGGGCTGGCGTTGTGCCACAAGTAGTTCTGGTGCCTTCTGTCACGTAAAAATACTTCCCCAAATTAGTCCTCGGTTCTCTCGCTTCCTTAAGGAGCATGAAAGAGCACAGACACTTGAAAATGAATTAAGGGGAACTCCGCAGTCACCCCCCAAAAATAAAAAATTGCCTGAACTTCGGACATGGCTTTGACAGCTCGCTTGTTCGGTCAGTTCTTCCAGCAGCCGCTTCATCGTCTTCAGTTCTCTTGCTGATGGAGCGCCACGGCCGAGGTTCTGAACGGTTTGGAAGTTCCCAAGTACTGAAAAAAGTAGTGCCTTAAGCTGGTGATAACTGGCTGAGAGCAGAATGCAAAGATTCTTCTGTGTCATAAATATGAAAATATAATGAAAAGTTGATAGCTGGGATAAAGGAAAATGTTTGAAAATTGCTGAAGTGGAACTATATAAAGAACAAGAGGTTTTCTTCTTGGCAGAAAGAAATATGGATGTGGGCTTCTTTGTATTATAGACGTGACAATTACCATTTACCATGAAACCAAGTTTAAAAAACCACAAGTTTTAAACGTGACCTTAACGCTACCTCCTACTGGGCAGTTCCAGAATTTCGCTTATCAAGAATGAAGCAGTAGAAATCTATCAATAGCATCCACCAGTTTCGATTAATCATTTATTTAGCTGCAGCAAAGGGGAGAAAGACTTGGCTCATAGTCTCACACCTCCAAAAAGACAATATACAATTGGTTTTTCTCGCATGTAGCAAGAAGGGCACGAAGAGTCCCACAGAAGTGTTCTTCAGCCTCTCCACGCCACCCCTGCCCTCCCAGCATGGCTATGGAAGTTACATGGCAAGGTAAGTAGCCCAACACAGCCATAAAATAGCTATTTGCACCCACAATACATACTAAACCCAGTAAATTTGGAACAAATCTGAGAGGATGTGAACCACCGGGTGCGGCTTGCAAAGGTGGTATTAAGCTCAGGTCTAACCAGTAGTTTGCAGGCAGAACATAACGTGTGGAATTACCCAGCATGTCTTGGAGGAGGTGTTTTCATGAACAGTAGTATAAGAGGAAGAAAAGAAAAAAAATCAAAATAAAATAATATCCTGTGCAGGCCATCGTAAAACATTTTGGACTGTTATTTCAAAATCAAATTTCCACAAATATAGAGAAAAATGTCATTCACTGTGGCACTTTCTGCAAAGTCGGAAGGTTAAAAATAAAGTTATTTTGTAACCGAGCATAAAATAGGCATTTGAAAAATTATTTAGTTGGAAAAAACACAATTTTTTCCACATTAAGATAACTTAAGAACACCCAAATTGATTTTTATTAGACTTCTCATATTCAATTCTGAGCTGACACATGCATGAGATATTCAGCCCCAAAGGTCACTTCTGAGAAAGCTGTAAGTAACTGGAAACAGCACTGCAGGATGAAACGATGTCTCATTGCTAACTATTACTGCTGGAGAGTGAGAAATATTTTACTCCTGAGGCTAGAAGCCGGCTCCTGTAAATAATTTTCTATTTCTTGGCCGTACCGACAGCTGAAAGATGATGTGACAGAGCTGGTTTTCCCAATTTTAATTTTTTGGTGAATGAGGGAGGGGAGAGCGGCCTGACCTGACCGCCGGCTCCTCTCGGCCCGCTGGCCATGTCCTCCCTCCTCCTTCCTCCTCCTCCTCCTCCTCCTCCTCCCGGCCGCCCCTTCCCAGGGCTCTTCTAAGATGGCCGCCCCAAGGCCTAGCGCAAAGGGCACTCGTCACCCTGGCAGTGGACAGCTCATTCCCCCTCCCCAGGCTTTGGTCACCCCAGGCTTTGGCCACCCCACGCTTTGGCCACCCCACGTTTCATTCCCTCCTTTTTCTGTCGGTGCCAACGTCAGTCCTTAAGGTTTAACTAACAAAAAACCAAAGCCAAGGGGAAGGCCTGTGGGGATTCACAGCTGTTCTCCGGAGCTAAACGGCTGGTTAAAGCAAAGGCGGGGGCAGCCGGTTGCCTGCGGCTCCTGAGCCCCTGCGAAGCTCCTCAGGTTTGGCCTCAGGCCCCCCGCGAACACCCCCCTCAGCCCGTCCCGCCCCGTCCCGCAGGGCGGCGCGCGCTTCCCGCCCACCGCTGCCCCCCGGGGGGGGCGGGGCCGAGGAGCGCCCCGCCCCCACGCCGGGTCGTCCCAGGGCGCGGCGCGGCAGCTGCGCCGCCCCTTTTGCGCAGGCGCGGGGCGGCCATGTCGGCCGCCGTGGAGCGGCGCCTGGCGCAGTTCCGCGCCCAACGCGGCAGCGCCGCCGCCGCCGCCGCCTCCGAGCCGCCGGGGGAGGCCGCGGCTCCACGGGCCGCCGAGGGACAGCGGGCCGCCGCGGCGGGCCCCGGCGGCGGCGCTGAGGTGAGCGCCGGGGTGGGCGGGGCGGGGCCTGAACGCCGCGTCTCGCCGCCGCCTCCACAGGCCCGTCCCGGCGGCGGGGCGGCGGCGGCAGAGGAGGCTCCGGTGTGGGCGCGGCCGCTGCTGCTGAAGGTGCTGCTGTGGGCGGTGCTGCTGGCGCTGTTCGCCGAGCTGGAGCTGGGGCTGCCCTACTTCGTCCTCTCCCTCCTCTACTGGATGTACGCCGGTACCCGCGGCCCCGCCGAGCGGCGGCGGGGCGAGCTCAGCGCCTACTCCGTCTTCAACCCCGGCTGCGCCGCCATCCCCGGGACGCTGACGGCCGAGCAACTGGAGCGGGAGCTGCATTACCGGCCCGCCGCCGACCCCGGGAGGTAGCGAGCGGCCCGGCGGCGGCGGGGGAAGCGCCTGGGCTGGCGGGGACAGCCGCCTCCCGCTGGGCCGGCCCCCGCCGCCCGCCCCTCGTACTACGGACCCCGGGGCGGGGGAAAAGGGGGTGATTTCTATGCAAAACGCCGCTTGCGCCTTACGTCCGGGCCCGGCTTCCCCAAGCGCGGCCCGGTCCCCAATAAAGCCGAAGCAAAACGTGGTCCCTGGTCTCCTTTCTTGAGGGGGGGGGGGGGTCCGAGTAGGTGGCAGCAAACCCAGGGGCCGCTGGTTTCACCGCCCCGGCGGCGTCACCGAGAGGCACGGCTTTGCCCCAGGTGGCCTTTGCCACCGGTAACGGGAAGGCCGGGGATTGACGACACCTTCAGCAGAACGGCCAACTGCTTTTCTTCCCAGCCCTGGCTAGAATCCTCTTGCTGAAGAAACTAAAAGCCACGGGGCACTATCCATACATATAAAAGAGGGGGCTGCTTCTGTTCACACTCATGTTTTTCACCTGATCTTAATCCAAGTTACCTTTCTGCTCTGCATTACAGCTTTCAGCATTTGTAAGGTAAGCAAAAAAGGCATTATAGCAGGCAGGTAACCTGATTTAACCATTATTTAGAAACATTTTAGGGTGAGTGTGCAGCTCACAGGGAAACACAAGAGGCCCTCTGACAGAAGGGGATTTGCCCTCTCTTTGGCTACAGTCCTTTTCGCACAGCACAGAGGACTATGCTTCCCCCTAACATCCCACAGACCATCAGGTGTACTTCCTGCATGATCCACTGGGATTTTTTATATATAGATCATTGCATTAAAATAAATCATTAAATCATAGTGAAGAGCTGCTGGTAGAGCTTACGCCAGTGAGGACTGAGTTGAGAAGAGTCACAAGTTGGTCTTCCAACTCCTGTTTCATGAAGCCTTTTCTCATGGAGGTTACACAGAGGGTTCAGGCTTGACTTACCCCATGTTCCATCATTGGTGAGGGAATGTCCTTTATTGAATTTAAGCGGACTGGAAAGAGAATAGTAGATTAAAGCACAAGTAACATGTTCAATACCACTAAGCATCTCAGTAGCTCTCCCAGGCACACTCTTAGCTTCCAGTACTGGTCTTGTAAAAAGTCCAAATGCTGCTCTTTAAAGCCAAGCCCACAGGTTTGGGATTAGCACCTATTCCACTGTCCTCTGCTACAAACCCCTCGGAGTTCTCGCTATTCTTACCGATTCCTTCCACCTAGATGAATGACATGCTGCCTTTTGGTTTTGATTAACAGCCTCTGCAGGTTCAAAGGCCTTTTTGTAGAGGACAGTTGCAGATAGAAAGCTTTGTTTCTGTGGGAGACCCATGAACTGTGAGTCTTTCCATCCTTAGAAAGTATTCTTCCATTTGCAGAGTAAGAAGCAGCCAGGTGATTCTTAAAGTAAATATACCAGTAAGTGACAGAATTTGAAATTTTATTCATAAGCATAAAAATAAACATAAGTGTAATGCTTATGGGAGTTGATAATCTGACATCTGGTACAGTTAGATTCTGCAGGTGTTCTTTAAAACAAGGAAATACATGCAAATAAATATTAAATACACGGTAACATCCACGACATTATAAATCTTTGTAGCAGCAATGCTGGAAATAAAGTTTTCATTTGCTATATATAAACTCTAGTTACATTATGTCCAGGTGAATTTATAGACTCTTCTATTTAAAGCTTCATGAAACAGGTTACCACAGTAAGTGAGCATGAAGCTGAAAGGCACAAGAAATAAAAATTCACACAGTTAATCTGTTCCAGTGCTTTGTGTTGCTTTGCTTATTTCAAGCTACTCAAATAAACACACAGTATGAATTCTGAAGGAGAGATGGCACGAATAACCAAAGGCTTGTGAAAGGTTTCACTGAAGTAGATAAAAGTATGATGGAGAAATTGGTGTTTAGGCCTTGCTAAAAGTATTTCTCAAAATACACAATGACTGTAATTCTGCCTTGGTGGCAGTTACTTTCAATGCGTTGTTCCCTCAGTACTTCGAGGCAATTTAAAAAGGTTTGAAGTGAGAACTTCATCAGAGAGGGGGGGGGGGGAAATTTCCACCACAACCCTCTGCTTGGCCAAAGTCCCACTTTGTCATTTTTCTCTTGGATTCTAACAAGGCAGAAGTTACACAGGGAAGTTTGACATCTGGTGCTGGAGCGGATCTCGGGGGCCCAGAGCCCTCAGTTCTTAAGTGTCCAGGAGGGGCAAAAGGAGCCTAGTAACTCAAAAGCACGTCAAACTGCTGAAAGAATCTTGTGATGGCAACTAAGTACAGGTTTGTTACCACACAGGTAAAGGCTCTCTATTCCTGTGTCCTCTTTCGTTTGTTACCTACACTTTTCCCAGCACAACAGCGAGTTCAAACTTCCCTAACTTCTATTGTCACAGCAAAACTGTCATCTTGGTAACAGCTGAGCAAGTAGCAGAAACTTTTTTGTCCCCAGGTTTGCACACAACTAAGCAGGGCCCTGGAAAACTGGCACCCACTCTTGAATATTCAGGAGTGAAACTGTCCCCTCCAGTGTGCAGTGTCATACAGCCATAAATTTAACCTGTCATCGTGCTGCCTTTTCACCTACTAGTGACTAACTCTATCAGTCTTTTCCTATGAAAGCACTTAAGGGTAGATGTTAAATAGCAACATCGAGCACACTCCCTCCGTACAGAAAGCTAATTAATTACATTGCAGGACAGCAGTTAACATAGGCGGGTAGGTGTCAGGTATCGATGGTCACACAACACAGAAGCTACTCCCTAAATTTACAGAGGAACCTGAGGTGCTTCATTCCAAGGTCAGCTCTGCAACCGATGTTAGGAAGGGAAGGCCTGGAAGCGGCCCACGTGGAAGCCAGCGTGCTGAACGTACAGAAGTCAGCCCGGGAACTGTGGTGGATTTCTACCAACGTGTCCGACTTCCCACCCCCCACCCCCCCGGGGCTCAATTACAAGCATTATAGCAGAAGCAGGTAACCCATCCTCTCTAATTCAATTCTAACCTGACGACTGCAAAACTAATCCACCCCGTTGGCAATTTGGATTCTAACACAATGATTAAATAATCCCATGCAAAGCAATCTAGCTTCAGGCAGGGAAGATGCTGAATGACATCCTAGAATACCCAGTCCGCTTTCTTGGCAATGGAGGCTGTGAACACCAGTGCAAAGAGAGACTTGCAAATCGTTTTGCTTTTCATCTCTGCTGAGCCGTCTCCCTGCTCCGCCGCGGAGGTGACTTACTACAAGGAGCCTACGGACAGGGATATCCTCGGGACTAGCCTTTGCCACCTGGCCTCCTCGTTGTAAAGGGAGCCCGAGCGACAAGCCGGGTGAAGATACATAAAGCTCGTTACGACGTGATGTGACAGCCCACGTCCCGCTTGCCAAGGTACCTCCGTTCTTCCCCAGCCCCCCGGCAGACGTGGCAGGAGGTAAGGCCAGCAGCGGTGCGGACGCGCTCGCTGCCAGAGCCCTCGCAGTTTCAAGCAGAACAGGCCAAAGCCCGTTGGGGTGAGGGCAGATTTTGAGGGGGGGGGGTGTCAAACCCCGCTGGTGGCGGCAGCCCTGGGGGCGGGGAGGGGGCTGTCCGCCGTGGTGAAGCGGCCCCGCGGGCCGGCCCAGAAGCGAGCCCGCGGGGCGAACGGGCCCGTCCTTTCCGCGGAGGGGAGGTGTGCCGAGGCCGGCTGGGACCTCTGGGGGCTGGCACCCGCCAAGAGGGGAGCGGAGCTCGGACAGAAGGTGTCCTCTCCAAGCACAAGCCGCTACCCCGTCCCAGGGAACGCCCGTGTGCCAACGGGAGGGGCAGAGCACCGCCTGGGGATGGAAGGGCCGTGCGTTCAGGGGATAGTCCTGTCCGTGTCAACAGAGGTAACACACACCCATTAACAGCAGAAGAGGCCCCTACCAGATACTGCTTTTGGTTTGTTTTTTTTTTTTTTCTTTCAACTGAAGCTTAAAAAGAGCATTCAGAAGCGTGCACCACACTACCTGCTGTACTGACACACCTTCAGGATGCTGTTCTTCACCTACCCAAAAAACCCCGTAAGCCTATTTTCAGCTTTGGCTTTGGTAAACTCTTCACTATAAAACTGATTCTTCCCTAAAATGCAAGTTGGGTCCCACTAAGTTGCGTGTTTTTTTTTTTTTTTTGTATGGTTGGGGTTTTTTTCCCCCTCTAAAACTGGTGATAGCACCTTACCCTATTCCCATAGAAGTCTAAATGTATTTTTTTGGCAATCATCATATTCTGTAATTTAATCAGTCGATCACTCGGCTCACCCACTCAACAGTAATGAGCCATTGACCCTGTGGTTTCAGACTGGATCAATGCTATGCTTAAGTTCTGGACACCTGGAGGCCTTGTGTGCAAACAGGAAGAAACTTTTAACTTACATTAGACGTGATCAATTTTTCCTCTGATGCGTTGATTACATTAGCAGATTGCTTTCCCTAGAAACCTTTGTCCAACAGCCTGCAGGCAATGAGCAGCATAAGCCTCAGTTTCTTGCTGGAGATGGCACACTTAAGCCACTTGCTTGGGTATTTAAGGGTTTTCAGGTGTATTACACAATTCATTGTTCGCAGCCTGATTCGCCTGCAGAAATCTTAGCTGAACGTGGCCTGAGAAGTGGCAGCGTAGACACTACTGCCTACTGTGCCTCCACTGCTGATGCTGTTGGCTGGACACTTGAGAGGTTTCATACTGCTGTCTCTCTGGACATACAAATGTTCCAACCTCCAGCGCTCCCAGCTTTTCCGAAACTCCATCTGAACCTAACAGAAGCAAAGAAGGAAACAAAAGGAATAAATGTAGAACTAATCAGATGTTTAAATGACTCCATTAGAAGAGAGCAAGGAAAAAATAAAGAAACCATACTACTGAGAAAAGCTGGCAATGCTTTAAACCTGCAACATTACTCCTTCAAATTATCCAATTATCTCATTAGTCCATTGTTGGGTATTCTGTATTTAAAATAATGACAGTATTCGCATTTATTGTAGAAATAAAGCTCTTTTATGCACCAGGAAATCTTATCTTCGTTATTTTATTATAAATTGTATTCAGCTGCAATACCGAATGTACTCTGTGCCCTACCAGTACTAACAATTAAGTTGATTTTGCTTATCAGCCATGAAAGGACTGAAAAAACTGGCTTCCTGCTCAATACTGTCACCACAGGTGTTCTTAAGAGTTATGTTTTAACTTCTGGTTTGATTTAAACAGTATTGTGTCTTGGATTATTTTTTATTCTTGGCATATTTAAGGTTTGGGGTTTTTTATTCCATACAAAAATGAAGAGTTATTCAGAATTGAAAAATCAACAATTTAAGACTTTTAAAGACTGTACTCCCCTCTCCTTTTTAAATAGCGAGTCCAATATCTCGTTCCAGATACTAGCTTTTTTTAAAGCTACAGAATATGCTCATCCAGTCACACATTCTGGGTTCAACTGTGTAACACCTCATACTCATTTGGAAGCTGATCCAGGGTCTTGTAACTGCTAAACAAGAAAAAAAAATTTAGATCTTCCTGTTCCACAGGCAAAGTTCTTGCCACTTAACTGGAGTAAGAATGTCCATTAGCTTTTAACACATAAGGCAGAGGACATAAAATTGAACCTTTTTTACCCTAGAAAAAGGCAGCAGTGCAGCTACAGTAATCAACACATTATGGTGTGTACTTCAGCCTGGAAGTAAGGTCACTACAGGTGGGTCACTCAAGCAAGCCTTCTCTGGAGAGTTCCTTTTTTGTTTCCTCTTAGGGTCCGGTACTGACCACCAAGACCCTAAACAGGTTGATGGCAGTTCCAGCACGGGCTTGTCATCACACCCAGGCTGCTGAAACCTTCACACTCGGAGGGAAATGGTTCCTAGGGAACCAGCTGCTGCGTATCTGCCTGCTTTGCTGATTCATTGTGAAATACCAAATCTGAGAGGCAGCCCTAAAAAAAGGAGCAAAGCTTTACATAACCAATTGTCCTCCCTTGGTGGGTACCTCTAGCAGTGCCTGTCAGCTCTGGGCTACAGCCCTTGTACTGAATACTGTCCTGGTGGGAACCAGCTGCACCTCTGTGTTTCTGACAATGGGATCTGCCCCTCCAGTATCCCAACCAAATGGGACAGCAGGAAACATGCTGAGATAGAAGCTTGTATTTTACTGTGATAACTGTGGGTTGTTGTGTCAGAAGCTGCACAAAGACACCAGGAAAAGTGTGTCTCGGATAGCTTGGCATAGAAGAAAGAGGGAGAAGAGCCTCATAAAGACAGAAGAGGAATGCAGGGACCATCTTGTCTGCAGAAGAATTGACCGTATTGCCGTCCCACTACTTGGTACCTTTGGTGGGCACGCAAAACAGCGGGTATCACAGGCAGCACTGGGAAAAAGCAGTTGTAGACATTTACAGGCAGATCCTGAAAGAATGCATGAATGTACTTACCGACAGAATAAGTCAATAAGCAGTAGAAATGGATACCTTAGAATCAGTCAAAGGGAGGAAAGGAGCCTTCAATCTGGCTAGACAGGACGGGCTGTATCCTAGAGCTATGATACAAATAGCCTGCGACGAAGTGAACGGGAAGACCTGAACAAATGACTGTATCAGATATGTCATCTTAGGAATGGATCTGAATGACAGAATATTAGTTTTCTCTCCAGAGGTTACGGAAAGGGTGAAGAGTAGCTCTGCTGTCCATGTTGAATTGAGTTTTTGCCTAGACAGCTGAGAATGTATGACCGAAGGAGTAAGTATGACCGAGGGAATAAGTTAAGATTTATTTTGTAAAGTTCTTGAGCACAGAATTAGATCTACAGATCTTTCAGCAAAATAATTACCCTATTAACTTCCATGTGTGGATAAGATTCCTCAGAAATAAGCTATACAGGGAAAAGGGAACCAAGAACAAAGCTCCCATGAATAAAAGGGGAAGAAGGAAAATTTCTATGTAGAATATTTTGAAAGAGAAAGGAAAAAGGTATAAGAACTTGGAAGAGATGGGTCATGGAGGTTAAAGGTGGAGAAGACTTCTTCAGAGAGCAGCTCATCAAGCTTAATGAAGCTAATGGGCAAGGATGTTGAGAATGTGGCAATGAATCTGGAATCTGATTACAAAAAAGTTAAACTTTGGCAAAAAACATCTCAATAAATCACAGTGAAAGGAAAGTAGGTCTGAAATGGGATGGAATGGATCTGGTGGAGGAGTACAATGGATATGTATAAAGAATGAAAAGAAATGAAAAGGAGAAGGGAAGACTGGTCAGTAATTGAAATAATTCAGGAGTCCTGGAGTCAGGACAGATTCTTTAAGGTAGAAGAGAGTGAAGTGTACTTCCGTTGTGATAGGAAGGAGACAAAAAGGAGAAGCAAGACTACAGAGAATGAAATCTGAACCAGCTTAAACTAATTGTGGTGGAAAGAGGCAGCATCTCTGTGGTTTAGAATATTTCTTATAGCAAGCAACACTAACTGCAGAAAACTGGTCATATTCAGCCCAGCTCATTTTGCAAAGAACATTGATAACAAGCAATGTGATGAAATCCTGCTGTTGGCTTCAGAGTCGTATCAGAGAAAATCCAGAATCCTTCAGGTGAAATGTGACTGAAATATGAGCATATTTTAACATTTTTCCATAAATAGATATTAGAAAAGGACATTAACATCACTTCTAGCTTGATTTTTATTCTTCATCTGGTACCAGAACTTGCAAAAACCTTTCACTCTGCATGTTTAAGAAAGAAAAAAAAAAGGAGTGAGTCACATGCAAAAATAAAAATATAGACCATATTGCAAACAAGGATAGTCTTCAGGCTCATAGTCTGTTAGAAGAAAAACAGTTTCTCATTTAGTTTAGGAAAAACGTCTCATATAGTGTAGGAAAGAAATAGAAGAGATTTGACCTAATCAAACTCTTTACATGGACCTATTTTACGGATGCTCATGACTGGGCTTGACAAAATCCTTCTCCCTTCTTTTAATAAGAGTTGGAACAAGCAAAATAATTCATCCTAGACTGCCAGCTTTCTATGAAGCTGAGCACGTTGTGGTTAGATTTTACGAATTACATTACAAAGGCAAGGGCACTAGAGCAACAAGAGATTTGGAGGACCTCTTAGAAATGAAGGTAGGCTACTTCACAGTAAGGTCCCTCAAATGAAACAAGCCTATCTGTTTCAGGGTTTGTAATAAAGTTTGGGCTATGATGTAACTTTGCCCTTGTATCACACGGAGGAAATCAGTGGGCATTGCTCACAAGAGGCCTGGCTGCAGCTGCACGGTGGACGTAGACGCAAAGGCCAAAGTGGATCCAAATAAATACATGATGCACCAGCAGACGGTGCTGCATTTCAGGATTAAACCACACCTGTAAAGTTGTACAAAGGATTTGAAACAAATATTCTCAGTGCTTGAGCAAAGCCTGCTGCTACCCACCTCCGACTTTCGTAAGCAGTACAATTAACACGTCCACTTAAACAAAAACCTTACCCACGAGCTACAAAAGTGAACACTCTCCTGCAGGGCTTAACTCAGGGTGCCTGCTGCTTTTCTGTTGACTCCAGCCTGGCCGTAATGACACAAGCAGAACATTTTTCCATTGATTCCAACTCCTTGATGAGGCCTATCTCCCAACAGGTACCCTTGAATTACTGTGTCATGTTTAAAAGCAGATTTAGCAAAACACGTTGATGTGCATTAAACTTAATAATGTGCTGCCAGATCAGTAGTGTTTGCTTCCCTTGCAAAGCTGGCTACTGAAAGAATGAATAATAATAATCACTTAGCAAGTAACAGGACAGGTTCCTGCAATACTGAAACAGAACAATACTCGTTCCCCCAGCAGTGCCGGGATTCAGCAGAAGCCATAGAAGATGGTACTTGCAATCAATTAACTCAAAGCCCTGGCTACATTTCTTCTGGGCCTGTGGGAGAGCTCACCACTCCACAAAGTTCAGTTTGAATGAGCGCACGATGATGTCTTCAAGTAGCTGGGCCACAGGGAAATCAAACTAAACGAAACTGCATGGGCATTAGCCAAGAGAACTATCCAACCTCACCAGCCAGCTGAGCTGAGCTCTCAGAATAAAACAACCTCTACTCCCACATTCACCAGAACAAGCACATAAGCAGCACTATGAGACACATTAAGAGAAGCAGCTACAGTTCTTAATAAAAGAAAAGCTCCAGCAGCGCAAACTGTACAACTGCGAGCAAGGCAACTTGCAAGATTTCATGTCTACAAATAGTGGCCCTAAATTATACTGCCTGAATTCCTTCCAACAACATTTGTCTGAGGAGTTATCTTGTGTAGCTGTACAGAGGAGGGTCTGTAAAAAAAAAAAGTCCTGAACAATGACAATTTAGCAGTTCAAGACCATTTTCAATTTCCTTTTCCTATAGTGGATGCTGATAAGGCAAATTGGAACAACTAGTGTCTCTCTTACCTCATTATTGATGAAACAGTAGAGAATTGCAACCATCAGCCCCTGGAATCAACAAAAAACAGAAGAGCAGTGAGCAGAGAAGTGCCCTTGCTTTGCCAAAAAAACTTGCAGAGGGCCAGAGGCTCCACACTGGTGTGTCCCATGTAAGACTGAAAGATGGAGACAATCTGTGGTCCCTGTCAGCTCTGATGGCAAAGGAGAGGTTTGACCAAACTATGTCTCAAAGCACATGATCTTCAGAAAAAGGAGTTACTGTTTTCTTCAACCTGTTATTTTTTCCTAAACATTCATTTCCTCTTCTTTTTCCTTACCTGGTTTCATAAGCGAACAATTCATGGTGATCTTAAATACAGCTCTGTGCCTGATAAACAGGGAATGAGTGGGTGAGCAGGGAAACTAGAAGAATAATGATCCCCTTAGACAAGGAGAGTCTTCTGAAATGGCCTCACCTAAGGCAACAGCTAAATAAAAATCACAGTAAGCCTACATCCTCCTCACATGCAGTTACCAGCTGCAGACCGCTACCTGTCAAAGCACAAATTTTCCAAGGAGTATCAAAAACACTGGAGAAAGCACAAAATTCGCTTTCAGCAATGCTGTTATACAATTACAGGAAATCAGACAATTTCATTATCGCCTTGAGGTGTCCCATAGGAAGTAGATATTAATATGTGGATAGGAACACCAGTTTATTGTGGTAAACTTAAGAGATTGAAAATAAGAGAATGTGACACTAACAACCAAGCTGGCTATTAAAAATTAGTCCTTATACTTCTTCCACTGTCATAATCCTGTAATACCCAGTGCTAAACTGAGAAATACAAAGAACAGGGAACGTGCAATGAATGAGAGAGAAAGGAGGTCCCCAAACTGCAGTTAAAAAATACCTCCTCTACATGGGCATAGCATGAGTGCTACCTGGAAAGAAGCAAAGGAGAGCTCAGTAAAAAGCTTCACGAAGCGCAGCATCCCTCTGGCGTGCTCATCAGTAATAAAGGCAAAGATGACCTCATGGGTACCCAGCAGCGGGATCAGAGTCAATGTAGACTTGGCCAGCCTAAGATCACAAAGAGAGAAGAAAACCAACAGTGCCACCGAGTAGATCATTGATGTCAATGATCACTGGGAGTCACTGTCAGCTTTGGTTAAGTCACTGCACCAGTGTCGCAGGGTTTTCCCTCCAGAGGCTGCAGAAATAAAAAATAATCCTCAAAGTAACCTTAGGAGGTTTCAACATGTTTTAACTGCCCCTGCCACTCCACTGCAGACCACTTCCCCCTGAAAGCAAAGCTCTGTATTCAGCTACTGGCTGTATTTCACCTGGAAAATCAAATTCAGGAGGAGGCCATGTGCTTTCTTGTAGCTGAGATGGCTTCTTCTGTACCCTTGTCCCCATCTGTAAGTGGAAAAGATGACAAAAACCTACCTTGTTGATGGCCTGAAAGAAATGATCCATCAACAATTGGAATATTTAAAAAAATATCTTGGCAAAGGGAGGAGTACTTGCTATTCCTTCCCACTTCTGTGGTATGTTAAATCTTCAAAACATTGTAACTAACCGTAACTGCAGAACACTTTGTAAAAGCAGTTAAACTGTCTTAAAATGAGTGGTGACTCCACAATTTAAACAGTAAGCTCAAAGACTCAGCTAGCAAACAAAAAAAAAGACAAACCAACTAGAAATAAAACGTTTTTCACCTGTGAGAGCAATGCTCAGAGATACACCCACAGGAAAACATTCACAAGACTGGTCCTTAACTCTCTTAATAGACATACATGATAGCCACCCAACAGGATAATTAAAGATGCCTGAGCCTCAAGTGGGAGTTTATAGGGCTACCCTGGGCCACAGAACCTAGCAAAGTCTCACAGCAACCTGTCTCGAGACAATTCAGCAGGTCCAAAAAAAACCACTCAACTAGCAGGGCTATCAGTAGGCCCTGTGTGCCCTAGGGCTGTTGGCTGCTGCTCTGAATCATGCAATCATTCAGA
The DNA here is from genome assembly GCF_034619465.1 of Leptosomus discolor. NCBI lineage: Eukaryota > Metazoa > Chordata > Aves > Leptosomiformes > Leptosomidae > Leptosomus > Leptosomus discolor. The sequence goes on along the minus strand of NC_141392.1, from coordinate 3,277,208 downwards.
TTGGAAAGGACCTCTGGAAGTCTCTGGTCCAATTCCAGTTCACAGCAGGTCACTCTGGGCTGTGTCCAGCCAAGTTCTGAATATCTCCAAGGTCCTCCACAGCCCCTTGGGGCCTCTCTTCCAGCATCAGACCACTCTCACTGTGATTTTTTTTTTTTCACCTCTTGACATGCCATTGGAATTTCTCTCACTATAACTTGCAACCTCTGCCCCTTGTCCTATCACTGTGCGCCTCTGAAAAGACTCCGGCTCCATCTTCTGTATAACCACCATTAGGTAGCTGAAAACAGCAATTAAATGCTTGCTTAGTCTTCTGTTCTCCAGACTGAACAAACCCAGTTTTCAGCACCTCCTCCCGTGCCGCCTGGTCCAGCCCCTGCACTAGCTTGGTGCAAAACAAATCCAAGTCTCATGGGGTTGGAGGGACAGGACACAACGTCTGTCTTGTACCGGAGAGCATCAACCTGGACAGCAGAAGCAGTCTCACAAGTGCTGAACGGAGGGGATCGGTCACTCCCCTTGACCTTCTGGCTATGCTCTTGCTAGTGCAGCCCAGCATGCAGTCAGCCTACGCTGTCACAAGGGCACCCTGCTGCATCATGTTCAACCTGCTGTCTTCCAGCATCCCGAGGTCTTCTGTAAAGCTGCTCTCTCTCCAGTCAGTGCCCATCCTGTACCGCTGCAACGCCCCTGCCAGCTCCTCCACTGGCTTGCCAGTGTCCTCGATACACCGAGGGATGGTGAACCAAAGAAACGGTTGAAATGAAACAGTTTCCACATACAGGTAAGCAGAAATGCAGATCTCTAGTGGACCCAGGCACACCATTGCATTAGGGGATAGGGGGCTTGTTTAAATGAGCAGCCTACCAGCAAGTCTTGTGATGGAGGCTCTGCTCCACCACAACCTGCCTGAGATAGAGGCAGAAGTAGGAGGCTGACACTGAATGGGCTCTGGGCAAAACAAGGGACTGGTGTAGGTGTAGAGCAATCCCTAACTTACCTAATGAATGCTAACTCTTCCAGATAGGATACTTGGAGAGCTCTGCGTTGAACAGGAAGCCACACAAAGTCCTATGAAAAGGCCTCCTGGTTAATTAAGACCTCCCTAAAGAAAATCCTCTCCCTGAGCAAGGGGAGAACTTTCTCCAGAACTCCCAGTCCTTCTGCAGAGAAAAGGGATTTACTGCCATTCTGAACCGTGAGCTCTCTCTCCATCAAATGAACAGGCAACAGGAGAGAGGGGAAGGAAAGATTGGCCTGGGAGCAAAACGCTTTTCTTCTCTCTATACACAAACATATCTAAGCTAGTGACTTTCTAGGGCACCTAGACTGGTCCTTGTTTAAAGTAACACATTCCAACACAGCAGTTCTGTCTTCCCACCACCCAAAAATCTTTTCCAGTGTCTTTGAGCAGAAAAGAAGGGAGATGGAGGGCAGAAATTCTGATACAGGGATCTCTGACTATTGGTCTTGTTATCCTCAGAAGCATACCAACAAACTGGCTTCTTTTGGGTTAAAGACTTCCCAAAAGCTTCTGGCAATAACAACCAACCTCCAGATGGACCACCAAGACTAGAGTCTTCATCAGTGAAGGTGGCTCTGTTGCTGGATAAATCCTTTTCTGGTAAAGCCCTTCTGTTTACACAGCAGATTTTTGAACATGCAACATGAAGAAATGAATGAACGTGCACCTCTGACAAACGGCTCACCTGCATCAAACCTTCCTGCTGCCTGCAGAAGTCATGAGGGCAAGGGCTTTCTCCCTTGACAGGATACATTTACAGTCAGACTTTTAAATGGCTTCAAGCCATCAGAACTGGAAAATCTCCCCCTTCCACCACTGCAAATTTTACCTTGGCAAATAAAGGTCACGTATATTCAAAACAAACAGTAGGAACGAAAGCAAAGCCTACAGCTCATTAAAACAAATCCTCTTCTCGGCTTTAAGCTCTAAACACACATTAGTATTTCCAGAATTTCATGTGAGGTAACATACAAGGCAACTCTCTACTCTGCTGAGAAGGCACCAAAATACACGCTGTGTCTAGCTTAGAAGGCTGCAGCATTGAAATACGCAACTTCAAACTAGCTAAGCCAACCACCAGTAGCAGTCCAGCTACCACAGCATGTAGCTCCGTACTGGTTAATTCAAGAGCTAACTTGTTATTTCTACATTATTTTTCAGACTGCAATACAAAAGTATTCTCCAAGATGCAGAAATGAAGGATGTGACCGCGAATCTTAGCAAGGCGATTAAATTACAAGAAGAATACACACACGGACCGGGTAAAGCCTGCAAAATAAAAATTGAACATTTCTGTGATAACCCTGACATATCTCCTGAAACATCCTATGCATTAAAGATTGAAAGTTTGTCCCAACAACTGGCAAGAAGAACAAAAAGCAACACTCAAAATGACCCATCTTGACCTTCATTGAAGGTAAAGCTTTTATTTCTATCATTCATATTATTATTTTTATTCAAAATGGAATAGAATAAAGTGGAACAGAACATGACAGCTGGAAGGGACCTACAACAACCATCTAGTCCAACTGCCTTGACCACTTCAGGGCTGACCAAAAGTTAAAGCATGTTGTTAAGGGCATTGTCCAAATGCCTCTTCTCCAACACTGACAGGCTTGGGGCATTGACCACCTCCCTAGGAAGCCTGTTCCAGTGTCTGACCACCCTCCCGGTAAAGAAATTCTGCCTAATGACCAGTCTAACCCCCCCCGGCACAACTTTGAGGCGTTCCCAAGTGTCCTATCGCTGGATCTCAGGGAGAAGAGATCAGCACCTCCCTCTCCACTCCCCCTCCTCAGGAAGCTGTAGAGGGTAACGAGGTCGCCCCTCAGCCTCCTTTTCTCCAAACTAGACAAGTCCTCATCGGACGTTACTGCCAGCCCTGTCACCAGCTTTGTTGCCCTCCTCTGCATGCATTCCAAGACCTTAACATCCAGTACTTCCACATGCTGCAAGTATTTGAAAAATATCTGCTTAATTAATATTCATCCAGTATTATGGAAGAATGTAAAGTAACAAACGCAGAGAGCAAGCCTTCTGTTTAATCTGTAACACAGTGCAATACCTGCCCTGGCTCCACCAGGAAGGTTTTCTGGGGACTGACTGTCCAAGCAGCCCTACCAATGTGTGACACCACACCTGTATGTTACTCGAGGCCTGTGATCTTTAACCACCTTTGTCAATCCACTCCTTTTCATGTACCTCCTTGTTTAATTCCATTTGACAGGCACAAAAAGTGTCAGACCACCATATGACATACCTGCATTTTATGTCAGTTTTGCACATCAAATTAGCCTGTAGTTTGGAGATGATGATGCATATAACTCTGATAAAGATCAGGAAATTTACCTGGAAAAATGAAAGAAAGATTTTTATCATCATGAAGAAACATGTGCCTAAGTGTTGAAAAAAGCTAGTTTGTGCATGATGTGTAGGTCCCTGTACATGCTGCAGCTGCAGAATTTGCCATGGAACTCAACTCCTCGCTGAGGAATTGTGCTCTAAGTACATCCTCCAGGAATGCACAAGTCATCTTTGAAAACGCAGGCAGTTCACTAAAAGCAGGGGAGCTTACCTACATCTCTGAGGAGTGAGGCACAGCAAAGCTGCGGGCTCTCCCATTTGCCTTGTCTGGAGGTCTGAGACTGAGACAGCATTGTGGCTGCAAAAGGTGGCATTTCTCCACAATGCCACACAATTTCTTGCTCCTGAGGCCCAGTACCTGGGATATTATCTTCTACCTCCCTGTAACTACCTGCCATAGCTTTCTGCACACAGGGAAGTTAACGGGATTGCTGCAGCATGCTGTTTTGTTTTCCATTATCTGCTGCCACCACAACATGACAGTGTGCGGCCAGATTAAACAAAGTGCTGGTCAGGAATGCCAGTGACAGAAACCAATTTGGTTTCATAAAACCACATTTCTGAATGAAAATGTCAATACCCTTAAAGGTTATTAGCCTTTGGACACGCACAACAGCCGCGTGCACATCTGCTCTTTGTACTATATCATGTCCTGTTCTCGTGGAAATCTCCCAGCACGCTGCACATGCCCCATACTCACCCCAATGGCGATAAGAATGGGCAGTCTGATGATCAACCAGTAATTCATGTTATAGTTTCTGGTCCAGCAACTAGGAAGACGGCAAAAAGGAGGAGACAAGAAGAAAAAGTTTCAGTACGTTACTAAAATCTCCTGCTTTTCATTCTATCACAGCAATGCAGATGGAAAACAATATTGAGGACTAGATACCAGGAAAGCACATCATGCTGACATGGAAACAGATGCAGTTGCTTCTTAGAAACGCTGAATGTTTTGTACTATTGCAGCTATCATAATTCAACTGGATGCTACTTGCCAGCCTTTCTTGCCCACTAATGGCTAGCTCTCCTCCACAATTTGCTATGAATTATCACTAGTTAATTGTGAAGATTTACTCCATTAAAACCAAGGTCAAATTTGTCACGTGGCTGAAAGGAGAAGGGGAGGGGAAATGTATTTGTGTCAGACCTTTCCTGCGTGGTTCCTACCCTTCTCTTTCTGCATTATTTTTTTATTACTCTTCAGTCTCCACTATCAGGTCATCTTATTATTTAACTGTTCATTAGTTCTTTATCCCATTTCCTACCATCACTTTTCTTCTATCAATGTTTAGATCAGTCACTTATTTTACTTGTCCCTATTTTCAAAAAGGACCTACAAATTTCAACCAGGAGAAAGCAATTAAGGCAGCAAACTCCAGTTCCGTCAGTGTAGATACACAGGTTTCAGGCCCAAAAGGAGTTTTAAAAGTTATAAGCAAGTAAAATCTCAGAGACAGGAGCAATAGTTCCCAACTTCTGTTGGCCAGATGAATCCTCTGCCAAGGAAGTAACACACTGCAGGCAATATAATACTTCATTCTCACCATAAGTCTCATTTTAGCTTTTTAAATTCCTCTGTCCTTGACCAATATTGGGGAACAATCACAAGAAAAGTGATGACTGAAAGCCACAGGCTGGGATCACTGGTTTGAGGTGAACTTTACACTGGGGGGTTTGTCCATCTAGTTCTTTTAAGTCCCACCCTGGCCACAGCCAGCCACCCCCAACTGTATGGGGGGGTCATGCATGTGCACAACAGCCCACGTGTCGGGGCAGCGTTTACATGCCACTTCACTTGCTGCTGCAGTAACAGCATCCTTCATATTTCTATGAAATAACTTCGTTAGCCTCCTGCCACACTGCTCAGCATTGCTCAAAAGCAACAGACATCAGTAAAGCCAGCAGGTTTCTGAGCTACACAGCCTGTGAAACACAAACGATGAAACAGCAGCACAGAAAACGTAGGGTTCTTCACAAAACAAAGTTTCTCTTCGCCTCCAAATCCCATCTGCCCAAACAGGTACATGCTCAATTTTCCTTAAGGTTTCTTAACAGGACTACGAAGCTTCAGCTTGGGTGATGTTGATGGAGAGTAAACCCTCCCCAACCTCATAAAGGGACAGTCAACTTGAGAGAAACCAGCAAACCGTGCAGCACGTGGCAGGGATCCACCCTGCAGCAACACACCCACGTGGGCTCATGAGAGGAAGGTGCAGCAGCTTGGCTGGGGCAATTCCACACCCCCTTGCAGGTGCTGCAAGCCCGAGAAAGGCTCAGAATTTCATTTTTCCTTTCAATTTCAGTTTAATGCATATAACAAGCATAATATTGCAACCAGCAGCTCCACCACTTACAATTCAATTGTATTTTAGATACTGGAGAAAAAAAAAGGGGTACATACTGCGTGCAGCCAGCGTACCTGAGCCGAACCCGAGTAACAGAAGGACTTCTTAATTGGTATGCGTGACTAGGAGCCAGCTTCATGAAGCCTTTAAAATCAATTTTATTTGAACCCCTCAAGACCATCAGGATAATAGAACATGGCTGGAAGTGGAGTTCTAATTTTCTGACTAGCTGCAGTGGAAGCAGAGGCAATTTTAAAAGTTCCTGATAGTGACGGATGCTGAGAAATGATTCTTTACATTAACTCTGCTACGTTTCTGTGTGTATTAATTTGCTTCCTGTGGCACAGAGCAGTTTTAGCTACTTTTAAATGTATACAAATACATGCAATAAAAACACCATTACAGCCTAATTAAAATGTCACAGCTATTAAAATGTCCAGAAAACAAAATTGATAGATCTGTACGTGATTTCTTGTCCGTTTGTGCTTTCTGGGATTGTCACACTGATGACTACACCAACATCTATTGTTTTGGGGATCTATCCCAGCAGTTTGCTCTGCATCACTCAGGAGATGCTTGGCAACTAATAGCCTTACAACCATGAGTGGAGAATTGGTCCAGTGAAACAAACGGTACTGGGAAGTTTCTGCCTTTGCTTACCAACCTGGTATGCTTTTTCTAAAAATAAACCTACTGAATTTTTACCTTGAAGAGGTACAGCTGAATGGTTCAATTTTTAGAAATGTGTGTTCGCTGGCTCTCTTGCTCCCATAATTAATTGCAGATGGAAACAAAGATGTGTAAGTATCAGCTCTCTAGGCACAGCCTAATAACTATGAAGCACAGCTCGCCTTTAGTTTTGTTCACAATCTAGGCAAAGTCTTTTTCAGCAGCTCACTTTTTAAAACAGCAACTGCTTTTTAAAGGAGTGCACACTTCCACGTGTATGGAAAGGAGGAGCCAGCCTGCAAGTAAGTCCTGCACGCTTCAGTCCTTCACTCAAATGAAAACATCCACAAGACTGCCTCGAATTCCCAGCCCTGACCACACTTACTCCCAGTTATTCCTCATAGCCAGGGAAGTAGTTAAGTCACAAATGAGATTTACAGCCCGCTGCACATCCATGGTGACAGCGCTATGGCAAACAGCATGAAAGATATCCCCGGCTGCTCCAGCAAATGCCCGCCCAAGGCACAGAAATCTTGCCTTTCAGAGAAGCTGCTGCACGTGGTTATTTATGGCTGTATTTTGCAAATATTTATACAAGATTTAGAAAATTCAATAAGGTGCAAAATTGCCCCTTTTGAGGTCTGCTGAAGGCAGTGAGTGACAGTTTTCCTTAATAGAAAACATAAATCGGCTCTGAGCACCACATAACGTAGGAGGCTCAGCAAGAACGCTTTGGCTACATTTTCTACAGCAACGGGAAGATATGCCCATGGAACGTCACCTATGTGGAGGCCACATGTTCCCTATACTGATTCTGATATTTTCAACAAAACTTGCAATACATCAGTATGGTCATAATCTACCTACAGAATATTAACAAGTCAACCTTGAAAAGAAGAGCCACGAAATCTTAGCATTGCTTAAGCCAGAAAAGGCATCTTTGACTGAACTGGTTCAGTCCTATGAAAAACACTAAGAAAACCCAGTTCTTAATACCCATGAACACCAGAAAAAACTCAGGGGATGTCTCTGAGTACACTGAATTTTTACACTGCAGCATCTCTCCAGCAAGGGGATGGGGGCAGAAAAAAGGACCCTCTACAAAAGTGCTGACTGGGTTGTTTGGAAACTAAGAGGAAGACCCAATAAACAGTACATTTAGAACAAAACCGAAATAGCATAAAGTGATTATTTCATCACAAAGAAAGCTACCCCAATATTTCCAGGCAGTCACTGTCACTAAGAAGAGGAAGCCACTTTACTCCCTGTTTGTTGTGTTGTTTTGTTTTTAAAAAAAAAACCCAAAACTGCAGCACTATTTGGTACATAAAGCATATATAAAGGCAATTTTTCAGAAGAGCCACTGCAGTAAGAGTGGACAAAAAGTATTTTGTGCTTTGCAGAAGTTCTGCGTGTGGTATAGTTGACTTCAGCAAGACTAACATAAGCAGACAGAGAATGTGCCTTTATTTTAAGATGATCTTAAATAACAGGAGCTTAAAGAAGAACAGGCAATCACATCTCTGCTGCTAGGCATAAGCTAACCCCTACAAATCGCAGGCAGAATCCCGTGGGAGGCTTTTGCCTTCCTCTGAAGCACAACTGTAAAGGCTACTGCCAAAGGCACAGTATCAACAGTGGTCTTGGTTGGGTATGATGACTTCTACTGTGGATACTGTAACTACAGGAAAACAAAACATACCTTTCCTTGACCTGCAAGAGGATAGATCCATTCAGACATGCAGAAAATTCTGATCAGAAAGAAACATATGCTCCTTTCTGAAATGTTATGCAAGACCTTCAGACAAAACAGAAGCAATTATGCGATGTTTCTGCACATTGCCAAAGCAAACCACACTGAACAGAAAGCAAACAATGACCTGCTGGTGCACACGCACAGCGCAAACGAGTTAGCTAGAAAAATCAGAACTAAACCAACCCCTCATCTTCATAAAGGTACTTGACAGTTCCCCAGAGGATGACAAACAGCATTGGCACACCTGGGAAGAGAGGAGACAAGGTTGACACTGACATTAAGAGACAGGGAAAAGCAGAGAGAAGGACAAACCCCCCCACATCATGATGAACAACATAATTATCTGGTGGCAGGGCTGCTGCTCCTACCCAGCACAGATGGCTGTCAACGGTGGGAGGAGGAATCTAACCTGCAAGTAACTAATGCACCACGTAACTCATTTTGCCTGGACCCCCACCTAGCTCCTAACAGGCATGAAAAGTGACCAACAACAGACCATCACCCCCACACTCAGCATAAACCAGCTTTTCCACAGAGGGGCCAAGAGAACAAAATTTCTGGAAGCTCTGCTAGCCTCTGTAGTCACACCAGAGAGGAGCGCAGCGCCCTCCGACCCAAACCTTTGCCTCCACGTTTCTGGCTGTGGGTCAGCTACGCTGGATTCGGGCAGCACCAAGCTCAGGCTGCCTGTTGGCGTTGGGGCTGGAGGACACTCATCCCACGTACGGGAGGGCAAAAGGGGAGCACGGGCACACGACACACAGCAAGTGTGCTCAGGCCTCCCCCACCGAGAAGTCCCAAGTTTGGGCTCCGGTACTAGCACAGACTTGTGTGGCTGCAGCAAAGACGGCAGATACATCTGGCCTTGAGAAGAGGCTTGGATCTACACTTACCTGACAGTGGATGTGCTACGGTTGGTCAGTTTATCTGGGGTGTAAAGGGAACGGAGAAAAGCCAAATAAGCTGGCAGTCATTACTTGCTTTACAATGGCAAAGGCTCTCAAATGAGTTTCTTCCATTTATGAAATACCTAGGTCTTGAAAAGTCATCTTAAAGTGCATCTACCAACCAATACTCAGTCCAGGGAATGCCAAAAAAGCCCACAAGGAAGGAGAGCAGGTGGAGACTCAACAAGCAGGATGAGGAATTTCTGCCTAAGGATGGCGCAAGATGGTCTAATTCCTCTCTGTAGGTCCATGGACAGTGTCCAATGCTGTATGTACATTGTATAGGAAGGGCAACGTTAAATGTGCTTTGTGTTTGCATTCTTAAGAACCAGCATGGTAAGGGACCGTAAGAACATCAGTGTGCAGCAGTAAGTACTGCACAGGGCAAACACACAGTTCCTGACAGCAGAAGCCACAGGGAAATAAATCTGTGATCTCTTGCAGCCTGAAAATCCACAAGTGGTATCTGTAGTGGGTATTATCAGTAAGAACCTTCTTCCTTGTTGTACTGTACTTTTTTCTCTGTCAGAACAGCTAAATACTATCGACTCAAAAGGCCAATTATTAATTGTTCTCAATTCAAGAAAAAAAAAGAAAGAATAAAGAGTAGCAAGAAAAAAATACCAATAATTAGAGTAATAGCGAAGATAATGAATTGACTAGAGATTATTGGGGCAAGCAGTTGAACAAGTTCCATGAATGTACCTGATACCGGGAGTACACAGTATTTTGGGAGCAAAGTTACCAAGAACTCCGTGCTGTTTTGATAGCGGCATAAGAGATCAAGAACAGGCTCATTGCAAATCACTTCCAAACACAAGTGGGCCTTTGATCCATTGAACTACAGTTTGAATTATTCCCTTTTTTTTGGCTTTACTGAGAATTAAGACTACCATTCATTAACAGAATCAACATTGTATTCCAGTCCTGGGCTCCCAACATGCAGCCCTTCTGGTGCATTTCAGTTTCAGTCCTACACCTCTTTCTCTTGCTGCTGCTATTCAAAGAAAATCAGATAACTGAGAAAAAATAGCACCTGTTTATGGCAGGCACTTATTTAAGATAGACTGAACCCTTTCTACAAAACACTTTTTGTCATACAGAGAGCTCCAAGATCGATCTTTTCCCAAATCAACCGACCACAGAAAGGTCTCTGAATTCTGGAAACGGTAACATCTACTTTTGTCTGTCCTACATCACTGCTGGAGATGCCAGAAACTGCAACAGCCTGCTCATACCAGCCTTCTTGAGGGCTGAGAACTGACCAAAAATCATGGAACGCTACACAGTGATTATGAAATCCATCAAGTGCATTAGGAATTAAAGATGCCAACAGCTCAGCTAATAAAGTTCAACTTCAAATGACAGGGGACATTGCCATCATGCTGCATTTTAGGACCGATAAGTTTGTGTATAAGCTCACAATTCAGATGTAACATGACATCACTGGTTTCCACATGGTGAGAAGTTCAACCTCCAAGATAATCAGGCACACAAACCAGAAGCACACTACTTCTGTCAGAAGAACTCAAGTCATCCTCTTTCTCTCAAAACCCATCCAGGATGGTCCAACTTGGTCAGCTGCTTGACATATGAACACAAGAAGTATGTGATGAGGAACTGACTGATAAATAAATATGGCTATATGCAGAAAAAAGAGCATTGAAGATGTGAGAAGGTTAATTTTTTTCTTTCTAAGAAAGGAAAACCATGAAATACTTTAATCCAGAAGACAAAGAGTGAAGGGAATTAAGAGAAATTCCTGACAGATACATCTCTTACCACGATCAGTCTGGACACAAAACCTATTTTCACATCCTTGTCTGAAATACAGTTTTCATCTGAAAACAGAGAAGAGGTGGCCAGTGCAATGAATGCATCCTGTTGCTATAGTGAGTTCATACGGGGCTTCAGAAGGAAGGTTTCTTACTGACTGTGTTTCAGTCAGATCTTCCTTGCAATTGGGCTATAGATTTTGATGCCCTATCCAGGCTTCCTGCCTTTAACAGCTTCATTCCCTCAAAGTATTCTTCTGTAGAGCAAGACTGGATTGCCAAGGCTTGGAAGAAAGGGGATTATTTATTTTTCATGGCAGCTTCCCTGCTGCAAGTGCAGCTGGGTGTAAAATTGCCACAGCAGCTCATAGATTGTTTAGCTCTTCATTAACATTTTCTTCTTAGCCCTTAGTGCCGAAAATTGCCTCCTGTCATTCTTCCCGCCTGGATGTCGCACAGAGTCACTGTAGGATGTTGCTGCTGTTCTCCCATTCCTCCCTCCTCCTGAATGCCAACAGGTCTTTTTTCCACTAAAACCTGCCGAAAGATACATACAGCCACGTTACCGTATAAACTGCTCTTCTCCGGAGACTACTTTGTACAGCACTGCTACAGCTGCCTGAAGTCAATGCCAAGCTCAGCGACTCTTCACTTGGGCTCAGACATGATGCTAAGTTGGTGTCCTGGACACCCTGATTAAGAACAGTCCGCACAGCCCAAGAAACAAAGAAAACAAAATCATAATCATCTTGATCTCCATAGTTACACTGTTTTCCTCCCCTCCTTCTAGAGAGAACAAAAGATTTGCAGATGAGATCCATGGTCAAGGATTTCTCTTATGCCAGAGGAAGGAAGCACAAGGTACCAGTAATGTATAGCTACAGATTTTTTTTTCTGCAAGCACAGATACAGGCTGGTCTATGAGTGGATGGAGAGCAGCCCTGGGGAGAAGGACTTGGGGGTACTGGGGGATGAAAAGCTGGACATGACCCAGCCATGTGCGCTCACAGCCCAGAAAGCCAATGGCCTCCTGGGCTGCATCAGAAGCAGTGTGGGCAGCAGGTCGAGGGAGGGGGTTCTGCCCCTCTGCTCTGCTCTGGTGAGACCCTCCCTGCAGGGCTGGGTTCAGCTCTGGGGGCACCAGCAAAAGAAAGACATCAACCTGCTGTAGCGGGTCCAGAGGAGGCCCTGAAGATGCTCAGGGGGCTGGAGCAGCTCCCCTGTGAGGACAGGCTGAGAGAGTTGGGGGTGTTCAACCTGGATCAGAGAAGGCTCCGGGGAGACCTTACAGTGGCCTCCCAGTGCTGAAAGGGGCTGCAGGAGAGGTGGGGAGGGACTCGTGATCAGGGGGTGTGGTGATGGGATGAGGGGTAACGGTTTCAAACTGAAAGAGGGGAGATTGAGATGAGATATTGGGAAGAAACTCTTCCCTGTGAGGGTGGTGAGGCACTGGCACAGGCTGCCCAGAGCAGCTGTGGCTGCCCCCTCCCTGGCAGGGCTCAAGGCCAGGCTGGATGGGGCTGGGAGCAACCTGGTCTGGTGGGAGGCGTTCCTGCCCATGGCAGGGGGTTGGAACTAGGTGAGTTTTGAAGGTCCCCTTCCAACCCAAACTATTCCATGATTCCATGAAGAGATAAGGACTATCTGAATCCTGTTCAGCTGCTGTTGCGCTGACCCCCAGACTGAAGTGAACAACTCATCTACCTGCTCCGCCATTAGCCTATTCAGAACTCTGTTGGTACTGTCAGCGTTTCTGGTCCCTCCTCCCACCTCCCCACCATCAGCTTTGAACGTGGCATAGGCCCTTGTTTTGCAGTAAGGTATGTGGAACCTGGGGTTAACACAAATGTATGAAAACCTGTTTTTACAAAGAAAAAGACAACACAAGCAAGGCATTTTCCACATTAAATTAAATAGGAAAAATTTAACACTGCCATCTCAAAGCCTAGCAGGGCGTGAAACCTTGGCAAGGAAGCGCCTGTTACAGGAATACAGTGACCTCACAAGTAATCAGGAGGGTTTATAGAATCCTATCTATACACATGGTGTCGATATGAGTAACTCCCAATTTGTAAAACTACATCCATTTCCTTAGGTCTATCAAGATCTTATAACTTTTTTAGTTTTTGCAAAGTATAACAACATGAGATAAACAGATTTTTTTCCCCTTATAAAACACTTCGACAGCAGAGAATTACTAATTTAAACTGATCGACTACTGCCTAATAATGTTAAGAACTGACCTGAAATCATACAGCAAAAATATTTGGGAAATATTTATTAATTTTTCTTTACACTCCTCACTGTCTGCTAAGTGTTCCTAGGAAAACACAGACTGAGTACAGAACCTTTTACAGACATGTTTCTATTTGAAAAGCAGGTTTACCCTTTCCACGTTTTGAATTGAGATGAAATTATCACATTCAACATAAAGTGGGGGAAGTACTTTTAAATTTACACAATTACATGGACTTTTCCCCCCTGTTACAACAAAATATAGCATTTTTTTAATATAGCAGTTTAAAAGCTTGGAGAGAAATAGGTATTGGGACATTTCTGCCTATTTGAAAGCTGTCCCTTACGCTACAGTTTTGCTTGAGATTACCCGGGGAAATAATTTGCTCTAGTTCCTTGTTTGTTCCTTAAAGAAGTGCAACAGGGCAAACATTATGACCAAGAGTATGTGCAAACACTCAGGTAGACAAAAACCTTGAGGAGAATACAGTTTTATTCATGGGTACATTTGAGAGAAGTGCAAGTGCAAACATACGTGAGCACATGGGGGATTGCAGAAGCTATTCAGACAGCAACAACAATACTGTACAGTCTGTGAGCGATCACAAAGTTCAGTTCTAATTAGAAGAAATAACAACATCAAATGACTAACACCCAGTAAGTCTTTGAACAATACATAAACGAAAGTTTAAAACATAAATATTCATCAAATGATGAGTAATGAAAAAGTTAAAAAAATTACCCTGTGAGAGGACAGCTCACTAACAGAACAAAGGGTCAGGGCATCAAATAAGCTCTGACAATCAAATATTTATTTTTTGATCCAGCTTTATTTTTACAGTTGATAAACTATTTCAAAGAGCGGGACTCTCTCAGCTCAAACAGGAACCTACTGTCTCACTGAAGCCTCAGCATTAAGCTGCTCAAAAAAAAGAAAAATAAAAATCTTCTGAGCTTTGCAAACAGCAGAAAGGCGCCTGGTGAGGAACCTGAGCACCCAAAAAAAGGAGTCATCAGTGAGGCAGCAAGAAAGAGTCAAAAAGTCTTCATATGTTTCTACTTGTTAGAGATAAAACTGTAATCTGGGAGCACTGAAAGAATAGCTGCTTCTGCATTTGAAGATGGAGAAACACTGTCAAGGTTTGCATGTGCAGCCGTGGCTGGAATAGCAAGGAGTTGTACAGATGAGGATTGAATGGCACAGGCAGAGCTTTTCTAGGAAGCTGGGATGAAACCCATATATCCAGTGCCAAGTTCTGGCATTGCTACTCATTTTCACAAGCTCATCCAGAAATTCAATATACAGCATCAAAACTTCCATTGTAAATGAAGAACAAAACCAAACCAGTATCTTTGGGTGTCTCTTGCAAAAGCAGAAGGAAAAAACTAACTAGAAGTGATTCAGAGCAAAACCATCCTATCCCTTACTTCTAAAACAACATAATACCCTCAGGCTTTAGCTAGATATAATTTTGCTTTAATTTCTTTTCAATTTCCTCTCAAGACCTCAGTCAGTGCTTCAGGATAGCTTCCTCCATCTCCCCACACCCCCCCCCCTTTTTTTTTCCCCAATTGAGGGTATGGCTATTAATAAAATATGATTAAAACATACATAGTTCAAGCGTTATACAAGATGCTGTTGCTTTTGCTGCACGCCCTATATAAAACAATAATGGAAGATATAGAACTTTTTAACTAAAATTTTCTAGCAGGAAACTGCTATTACTTGCATTTATTTACTCCCATCAATACACCAGAAAGCCTTTGCTCCTCACATATCACTGTTCAGTAGAATTGGGTCATTCACAGTAAGCCATTTATATGCATTTTACTAGTGAACTAATTTGCTAGAATATTCACAGTTAGCAAATCCATAGAGAGAGGAGGACAGTCAAAGCAATTTAAAGGTTCAAATTAGTATCTGTGAGAGCATTTGCAGTATTTACTTGGATTTACTTTCAGCTTTCCAAAAGTCACCTGATTTCCACCAAAACGGGAGAGCAGAGAAGAGGAAGGGAGAGAACACAATAAAAGCACGCAAGAGATCACCCCAAAAATAGGATTAGTTCTGAACTGTCATACCCTTTTAGGCTAGCCAGGCAGTGAAAGAAGCAAGGCTTTAGCAATTCTACAGAAGGCGACTTCTGGCTCAACCAACTGATTTCAAGGCATCACAGCCCTTAATCTCAAAAGCACCCAGATGCTCACAGCATGTGCACCCTGACCGCTCTCGACCTGCTCTGCCCACAGAACCAACCCGGCAACTCCCTGCTAGCAGCCCCTTGTTCAGCCGCCCCTTCGCATCCCTCTAGCTCACGCTGCCGCCATTTCTCCTCCGTTATCCTCGACCAGATGCAAGGTATCGCTGCTGGTTCGCACCACGGGTAGCTAACACATCTTGGAACGCAGCGGGAAACTTTCAGAAGCAGCAGGACAGTTCGGGAAAGTGCACACTCACCTGGAATCACCCACACGTGTTTTCTAGCGGAAAGCTCTAGATGTCTTGCAGGAAAAGCACCACGTGCCCGCCGCTGGTTTGAGGAGTTCCTGCGATGTCGCACAGCCCCTGCGTTACGAACCCACAGCCTCTATGCCACGAGTACCCAGGAGCTGTGCTGGCCCAGCACCCTCCAGCTTTAAACAAGGTAAGGGATCAGGAACAAAAAGGGAATGGGAAGTGCAGGGCTTGAACTGGGAAGCACTATGATAGACACACGCTGCTCTTTCCTATCATACCAGTGCACACAGCCACAGGTGGACACACGGAAAGATCAACTTACCCCAGCCAATGCAGAGATAAAGCCGAAAAATCCTCTGCTCGGAAAAGACTGAAAGTACCAGCAGCGTGTACAGGTACATGCCTTCCACCAGCAGCCAGTAGTAGTTTGCAGCCACACAATACTGCATCATCACGAAGACCAAGCGGCAGCTGAGTGATTCCTGAGACAGAAGAAAGCACAGCCCAAAACGAATGCAGCAGGGGCTGAGAATAAAAGGATACTAACCCAAAAGACAGGTTCTCTCTTCTACTCTTGCTCCTCAAAACAATGCTTGCTAAATTAATCATATTTAAGTACGGTAAATTAATCACATTGAAGTACTGAAGGGACAGTAAGCCAGTTACAGGTGTTATACGAAGTAGATGCTTCCAACAACATTCCTCCTTTAGAAAAAGAATTCAACATTCCTCCCTTAGAAAAAGAATTCAAAATGATGTGTTCTGCATTTTCCCTCAATAAGCAATGGATTATAATTTGAAAAGCACAACACAAAGATGAAGAGCAAGTGAAAGGTACTGTATCAACTGCAGACTGTGAATTTTTTCACTTCCCCCCATAGCCTGTTCTGCAGCTGAGAATTTCTCTATTGAAGAGGAAATAGCAGATGTCATAATGTTGACTATTTTCCTGAACAAAAGATTTTTTGATAGAACAGCAATATTGCCCAGCACATGACATTTAAGTGCAAAATCTCTCCTGGATGGTAAATTACAGAGAAGCAGTCAGCAGGGCTTTAGGTAAGTATGAAACCTGATTACCTAATTAATATATCCATCAGATCTGATGAAACCACTATTGGATAAACCACGTGTGAAAGCATAAAGCCTAGGTTTTTTTGGAAGGAGGGAATGTTTCAACACGAACATTTCCAAATCACAGAAGCTATGCATTACAACGTTATTTCCTGCCAATTGATACACTGCAGATGAGAAGAAATGAACCATCATATGAGATTCACTATGTGGTATTAGCACTTAAGCCTTAGGGAGTGTCAGAAAAGGACAGGCATTAGAAGACATATCCTTTCGTGGCCCGAACCCTGTATTGCAGCAGCAAACACTGTACCCATATTCTTGAATCACAAGACCTATACAGATAATGAAAGACCCCTTCTTGAAGATTCAAGTACATTTATGGTTGGACTTGATGATCTTAGAGGTCTATTCCAACCCAATGATTCTAGGATTTTGTATTCCAAATCTGAAGGGGGAAAGGCATGCTTTCGTCATATTCACAAAAGAGCAGTATACCCTCTCCCTTCAACTAGGAGTATTTAACTAGCCTGTTCCTCCAAAAAGTTTTCTGAACACTTTCAAACTTGCATTTTAATTAGATGCTTCTCTTTTCTCAGTCATCAACAGATGACAAAGACCTCCAAGAATGACCAACTAATTTGGTCATTATACAAGACGGACAGTCCTGTCACAAAAGGTGTTGCCTTAGGGAAACGAATGCCCTCTTGTCACTGCTAGATGAACCTGCAGCATGGGAAGACGACATGGGCATTTGTGTGTGTGTATATATATGTATAAAACCACTATCTCTTCATGTTTCCTCTGTCTAGTAGGGGCAAACTTCCCACAGGCAGAGAAACACAGCACAGCATCAACTACATCCCTGTCCCAAGCCCGGGGTGGCCCAACCACAACTGCATACATCGTGCTACAAGTTTCAGAGAAACCCCGTGGACTGAAGAACAGCCCTTTGCGCAGCCCTCGTTGCACAGAACGAAGTCGCCTGCTGTCATGCAGACACACCACAGCGACAACTCCAATACCCTGAGACCCACCACAGTGTCTGCACCTACCTGGAAGGAGATAAGTCCTTCCCACTGGTGCTCTTGGGTGGCTGTGCTGTACATCCACTTCACCACAGAGTCTTTAATGAAGACGGATATAGCCCGGAGGATAAAAGAGGTGAAGAGGTTCAGGTGAATGTAATTCCTTGTGCAATGCAGATGCCTGTAAAAAGAAAGAACCAGTTGTGATCCACTGCCTATGTAAAAGCTGCAACATCACACACAGGACTGAGGGAAGGAAGAATGACCCCTGTTGGAAAGCAGGAGGTACCAGAGGAAATCCCATAACTTGAGAATGGCTGAAGGGATTTCAAACTGTATTTGGGGGAGAAATCACTATCAAGACAGACATTCAAAACCTCAGCCCTAAGCATGAATGCTTGGGGGATGGAAGCAGATCAGTGCTTAAGGAAAAAAGTATTTTAAGAGTTTAAAAAGTGTAAAAATAAAGTCATTTTCAGAAGACATCTCTGAAAGGACTAAAAAAAGTCAAGTTTCACATAACACTGAATCTAATCTCTTTGAACTGACCCCAGTATCACTGCACAGGTTTTCCTTGGCAAGGCTCAGGAACTGGTGTGCAGTACAGCTCCTGGCTGTGCTCAAACCCACAACGAAAAAACATCCACCTGTAAATTACCGTTTTGACAACAAGACAAAAACCAGATTGCCTCCTGGGGGAATTCTAAGTACTTTCTGGAGAACTAAAAGGAACAGAATTCTCAGCTCTGCCTTCAGAATTGAAAACAATAAAAAGGCAAAGAAAAAATCCTCTTGGATTTCAGCAGCCAGCTGCAAAGACAGTAAAATTGCTACGTGTCAAAAAAAAAGGCATGTTAAGGGAAACTGCAGTCATGTAAATGGCATCGAACTGCGAAGTGCTGCCAATGTTTAACCAGCCTTATCCACAAACATTTTTCTTCCAGAACAGCAAGGGTACGCATTTTGCTTCAAAGGAAGTTACACTGAGTGTGAGTCTTTTTTGATCCTAAAAGACACAGGTAACACACGATAAACAGCAAGTGTTCCAGCAAGAGTTTCAGAGAACTCATGCTTTAAGTATCTATTTTTACTGCTCTATAAAATTGGGTAGAAAAATAGACTTGGTCTGAAAGTTATCGGTTTTGCACTGAAGAGGAAGGAGAACTTTCTTTCATAGGTCAAATAGAATTTTTTGCGTCACTTAAGTAACAGCTTATTTCAAAGTTTATCTACTAGTAATATTTCTTTTCCTTTAACTCAAAATTTATTTGTTGCTACCCTTCAGAACTGCTACGCACTTAAATGGGATTGAAAAAATTATGTAAATTAGCCAATTGAGGAAAATAGGTTGCAAGTAGTTACTGAGTATTTCTGCTACGGGCAATGCAAGTTATTCAAATTGTTTCAGTCATGAAGTTATGAGCCTAATTCAGCTTCCATCACTGAAATTACGGACTTCCTTCCATTCCTTTCAGAGGATGCAAAAGGGCACACTAGAGATATATTGTTTCCTATGTTGTATCATTATTAAAAAACAAATATAAAGGTTATTCTGCAGTCTAAGACCTTAAAAAGGCCTTCCTATTACAAAAACGAACGTAAACATTTTGGTGCCACTGCATTAGACTTCAATCCCCATTTGTTGAGGTTGCACAGCTACTGGGGATTGGCCATGACGAGATGTTCCAGTTAGAATCCAGCAACTGCAATCCACGTAGGGGCAGGTCCCATGTATTTCATGAGATCCAGGACCAATCTCCAGATAGTCAATCCAGACAAGAAAGCACGCAATGGACTGATGGCATAGTTTTAACAAGGCTCTCAGCCTATTTAACAACTCTGAAACCTCATTTTCAAAAAATCAGCAGCACACCCTTGTGTACGTTTCTCCAGACTCTGCTTTATAGTCAATGGAAAATACGCTAAAGCATCTCTCCACAAAACTCAGGGCATCAAAATTATCTGTCGCCTACCGGTCCGTAGTGACAAACTTGCTCTTTGTTCCCTGCCAAAAGCCACGTTGCATCCTTCCTTCCAAAAGTGTATGGCTGTGCTGTGACCTCTACATTCGGACTACCAAGATTACTCAAAGTGTCATTGATGGGTGAAACAAGGAGAAAGCACTTATCCTGGGAGACATTCGGAGACTTCAAGACCATCTGGTGTTCTGTCAGATGAGTCCCAAAGTTGCACAAGTACAACACGTACAAATCATAATCATCCTGTGCCGTTCACAGAGGGTGAGCACGTCTCTGCATTTCTGTAGTCATTTTAGATCTTGGAGATTGCTACCCTATGCTTCTCCACTGGAAGGAGAAGGAATAATACAGCGCTAAAAGGTGTGGGACAATATTAGAAAGCTTGCATCGTTTTAGTTTTGGAAATTAGAAGCCAAAAGGCACCACTGATCTTTTTAAATATGTAAGGGGTATAAACACTTAGGAGGGAGGAAAGAAGAGGGGCTGCCTTGCTAACAGAGAGAGCTGGCTCCAGAGCAAATGATCATTAACTGGCAATGATAATTCTTTAGTCAGGAAAGAAAATTCTCTTAAGGATCAGAGCACTGAAGCTTCCTGACCTGGTTTCAAATAAGAGTACCAGCAGACTATACTTTTTTAGGAGGCAGGCTGATCAGCATGTAAGAGAGATGATGGGACCTGGCTGTATACAGCAGCAGGGAGCAGGACTTCATGGCAGAGGGACTTCCTTCCCACAACAGAGCAGGATCACATCTTTGTGCTTTCTAAACATCAGTCTCCTGTACTCAACATCCCCAAACTGCAGTAAAGTGCAGCTGGAATCAAGACACCGCTTGAGGGGGGGGGGAAAAACCCCACCAAAACCCAAAACAAGCAAATAAAAAACCCCCAAACCACACAGCACTCTGTTGCAGTCCAGAGTTGTTTGGGGGTTGTTTTTTGGGGAGGTTTTTTTTTTTTAAACCAAACCTACACAGTCAATCATTGACCCGTGTAACCAGTAGTCTCAAATTTGATGCACTCCGTGCAATCTGTTGGTGCATACCTGCATGAGCCCAATACACCAATCTAAGCAAGGGACAGCAAATTGTGTCACAGAAACTTTTCAGGTTTCAAAATGAGGTTCTCCTCTATATTGTAAAAAAAAAAAAAGAATTTCTGAAAGTTCTCCAAAAAGATAAATTGTGTCAAAAATCCTTTTCTGCATTGAAACACACCCTGCATATGAGGGCTGGGAAATAGGCCAGACTGAGCTTTATGCTCTGTGTAATTTCAAGCAAGGCAAGATGAAAGCAACTGTCCTAAATGTCCTCTCACACCCCAGGCTAGTGCCTCATCTGAAAGGCAACAGCACGAGGGGAATGCTGGTATCTCTCTCATTTTCCAACTCTTCCAGTAGAAATTTCATTGAAACAAAAAAATCTCACAATGAAATATTTCAACCGATATAAAGCATCTGTTCCACACATTCACAGAGGTACCACTGCAAAAATTTAGGAACTTTACTTGCAATTTGAGAAGAAATGATTGTAGGAAGGAACACAGAGGTGACATAAGATAGAGAAATAATGAGGTGATGGAAGAAAAGGAAAAAAATTAATCAAATGTTTTCGTCAAAGTGTGATACTATCATATAGAAAAACATAGCACCTTTTCTCCACTCTCTTCAGAGCTTCACCAGTTACCTGAATCCAAGAAGAATGGCAGTTGCTATTACAAGGGCAGAGAAGGAAAGAGCGTATCCAATGGTGTATATGATGGACAAATTCAGGAGCTGTTCCTCTGGTGCATCCTGAGAGCATACAAAGGAGAAAAGGGGAAAAAAAAAGGCAGGGGGGAAAAGACAGAGCTCATGGGCTTCAGTTCTCTTCTCCCAGCTGCCTTCTAACTTTTCTTAATGATAAACAGAAGTCATTCTCCTACTTTCAAGTTTTAATGCACATATCAAATCGGTCTTCCACATTCCGTATGCTCTAAAGAAATAAAAATTTAATCTTAATTCCCCAGCTGCTCCCAGGTGTTCGCTCAAACATTTGGGTTTTGCAGCCAGGCTAGAAAATAGATAATGCGACATTATTTCATAATACAGTCGGAGAGGCATGAATTACCACACAAGCAAGTCTTAAACAGATGGCAGGAAGCACAGACACAACTCAACCCTGCAGTAAAAATGGCAAAGCTGATGTTTTCAGACTCAAACCCTTAAAGCAAGCCTCCTTTAAGAAGTGGGCTCCTCTGGCTACAGCTATACTTCGAAATAAAACAAGCCAGGTCCCATTCGCTGACTCCGAGACAAAGCATGCCTTGCATTCATACAACTAAACCCTTTTCTGCCCCCAAATATTCCCTCTTCTGCCTCAACCATGCAACCTCCTGATAACGACCCACAGCCCAAGGCCACCTCCTGACCTGGCTGTTACAGCACTGCCTGGGAGGGAACGACCCGACACTGGCCGGAGCAGGGGGGATGCTCGCACCCCCCTGACAGTCCTGGGCTGATGCTCTCTTCAGACTCACTGCTGAAAACACGATAACTGAGACCCTTGAAAGTGCTGACCAAAATCTTTAGGGAGAAGCATTTGAAAAGCTACAGGTCTGAATTATAACACAGGCTTACTGCTCAGCCTCTGAGGCACATTCATATTTTCTGTTCTGGTTCATTTCTAAGCACGTATCTTTGTCTAAATAGACTCAGGCTTTTTACTTCCCTTCTTCAAGCTGCTAATTCTGCAATTGACTCCGAGACCTGTGCTGTACAACGGAATACGCTCGTCGTACTTCAGAAATAAGCACAGCTATTCACTGTTCAGCAAGCCAGTAGGATTTAAGGTGAACATACAGGCTGTTCCTCAGTGATTTGCTAGGTTAATGTTTTAAAGGGAATTATGAGAGCTGCTTTATGAAGAGAAAAGAAAAAAATCTCTTCAGTATCAAAGCTCAGGCAAACTATTGAAACCTGACAATTTAAAGCATCTACACTGATCAAAACCACATCACACCCTTAAAGTAAACAATGTTATTTTAGAAGGATTCACTCACAAACCCTTTGGATTTTGTTTTGTTTTGTAACATCATACACAGCAAACTTGTCCAAACAACCTCTTGTTCTCATGTACAGGACGCATAAAACAAAGTAGGTTATGAGGGGGCTCTATATACATTAGCTGGAAAACCAGACATGGCTGTTCACATTTCAGGGAGTGACCACCATGTACTCAGGGTTTCAGAATCCAGATCAGTTCATGGAAACTGGGAGGCAGGTGCCAAATGGCCACGTGTTATCATTAGGTATCTCTCTCCTTGGTACGTCCCAACACAGCTCTGGAAGAAACCGTAATGGCAAACAAGGAAAAGTCAAATGACCAGGCTTACACGTTGCATTCAGATAACACACTCTGCTGGGATACCCCAGAACATGGAAGGGACAAAGAACAAGGCTGCAAATGAAAGCAAAAAAAATTAAATTTAACATATTTGGAGAATTAGAAACTATCTCTTTTCCATGTCCTCCTAGTCTGCAGCCATTTATCCTTTCTGAAGAACAAGGCACTGAGCAACGGGAACTCCAGAGGACACAGATCCCGCAACACTTAGGAATTTCATATACTTAAACTGGTTTGGCTAAGTACGTACTAGTTCCCAGCACCCTGGGACAGAGGAGTGCAGTCAATTTACGTGAGGAAAAGCATCGCCCTTGGAGGCTCACAGCAGTCACGGTATCACGTGTCATGGGAACGCACGCAGTGTGCTAGTTGACGCCAACAGCTGACAAAAATCCCCTGGAAATCCCTATACTCCCCTTCATTTGGTGCCAGGTACCTCAGCTCCCTGCAGAGCGTAAAGCACTAGGGCAAGAAAATAACACTGACAAGCCTAATTCCATCGCCCACAGCAAATGAAGGCAAAAAGACAAAAAAACCCACCAAACAAATAAAAAGCAGGGACTGCCCCCTGCCCAAAGGTGAAAAGCAAATATCCTTCAGTTCAGTTCATCTTAATCACCTTAATAGCCGCTAATAAGACAGAGAGAACAAGCGGTCGCTTTATTGTAATGATGTGCCAATGGAAGAAAAGGCAAAGGAATAACTTCAGGTCACTCCTCTGGTTCGGGTGGGCTGCAGCTGAGCCCCCTGCAATGCACCACAGCTGGGACACCCTGGTTCACTTTTTTTGGCACTCTCATGGACGTTTAAATCCGCTCTCGTCTACCCTCCACCTTCCCTTTGTTGAAGGGAAGAGGCCTGACGTCCCTTACCATCAGGCTCACTGAACTGAGGCACCCAGGACGAGCTGGTAAAGATTACTTTGACAGGACAAAAACACGTGGGCATCAACCACTCTATTTTTCCTCTCTTCTGTTTTGTCCCAAACAACAGCAGCAAGAGACAGAAACTCTTACCTGGTCAGAGGCCTCACACTCGGACAGGTTCCTCCAGGGCAGGGTTGAATTCTCCTTCAGCAGCCACGTCCCCTCTGGGGTGCAAAACCGGTACACCTGCCCGTGCAGCACTGCCAGGAGCAAAACGAGCCACGGGGTTAACGGGAGGAAAGCCTGCTCACGGGGCAAGGCGGCCGAGGCTCAGGGTGACCTTTCTGCCTTCCAACTCGCTCCCCTGGCTGCTGGGGGAAGCCGCAGCATCGCTGGGGAAGGGTTTCGCCTGCTACCTGCCTGCGGCAGACCCCGCTCCCGCTCCTCACGCTCGGGGCCAGGGAGCGGCTTGGGAGGACGCGGCTGCCAAGGGGTCAGGCGGCACAGACTCCGGGACAGCTCCTGTTGTTCAGCGGCAGCACCAGTCTGAAACACTCGCTGCCGTCTTTCCAACACGCATGAAGTCCAGCTCGCGGAAATACTAGATTTTAAAACGCGCAAGTTTTGGCAACGTTAAGCCGCGGCTACAGAATTCAGAGGGCAAAGGGGGCGCGCAAAGAGTAAACGTGCTTTTTCTTGTGTGAGATCGTGCAGACCCAGAGACAGCTCAGAACAGGTATGCTAACACAAGCTCCCCAAAATGTAAGTGCTTCTACAAACATCTGCACCACAAAATGAAGCCCTAAATCTTCGCCTAAAGTACCCACGTACTCTTTTTATTCCCTCTGCCTACCTGTTTGAATAACAAAACCAGCAATAAATAAAACGCCTTTCCAAAGCAGTTAGCAGCTTGATCTTGTAAAAGCAGGTACGATGAAATGGCTCATAATAAAATTACACCAGACTGAAACATCAAAATAAATGTCCAAAGAGGAAAGAGCAGTCAATCATAGCGTATCAAAGGAAACCACTGTCTCTGGTGCCTGTAGTATGGCAGAAGCGTAACAACTTTTACAGCTGTACATAAGCAACCTCAAAGTCCCCTATACCAGGGCATAGCTGGAGTGATGATGTCAGCTGCTTTGCAAATGAAGTTTCTTACTAATCACATTTCTGACCCAGTAAAACGGACCTATTCTATGTTATGAAGCTCCTGCTCAAAGAGCAGTGCTGGGTCAACACCTCAACCAGGTTCAGCCTCTACCAAGGCAACATTCAGAAATAGACACTTGGAATGTTTTGAGGGATGAGAAGCAGAGTTAGGACGATACAGTGCTACACAGGTATCCAAATCTCTCTCAATTACAGCACTTGCTCAAACCCAGCCTTGCCTGCGGCAACCTCATCCTGTTGTCAGCTCCCTCATTACTGCAAACCAGAACTCGTCAGAATGCCGCATTCCTGTTCAACTAGAAAATATTAATACTTATTTGAAGTTATAACAACCTAGTAGGCTATTTGCATTAGTTGACAACTGGTAATTTGCTTGATAATCGTCAGCGGAAGACTAGCAGTAGGTACTCTAAGTGAAGAATGATCCTGTAAAAAATAATATAGACATTCATATTCTAATAAGCCATTTCTAATGAGCATGCTAAATGGTAACTGATAATGGTTTTGGTAGGCATAGTCTGTTTGGTTTTGTAATTGGTATACTGAATATACCAGTAAGAGATAATATAAAGATGTTATAAAAATTAAGTTATGCCTGGTGGAGGTCTTTCCTTACTATTAAAGATACCTCTTTGCATATATTCACACAAAATCACAAGGAGAGATTACTCAGCACACTCAACATATACATTCACATCCATTAACTGCTATGAACATTTTGTCACCCGCTCTTATTATCTACTGCCTGTGCCAACCGCTTCCTTCGGTCAGGATGTTGCTGCAGTGTTAAGGATCTCACACCCAACGGGAGAGCAACAAGTAGTACAGCTCTGTACTACTCTGAATAAACTCTGAATAAACATTTTTCCCCCTCAAGATTAATGGACAGCAAATTGAAGTCAGTCATTCGAAATGCCTATGCAAAGGCAGCTCTAGAAATCAGCAATCAGTAAATATTATGTATTAGAAGTCAATGAAGGTGAAATCCAGGGGGTAGAAGTCCAGAGGGTCACAGGACTCAAATTCAGTCTGATTCCCATTGCATGAGCTGCAAGTAAGTATTACAAGACAAAATTATTATGAGAAACAGTCTCACACAAAAAGAAATTCCACTATGTTCCTGAAAAACAAAGAAAAACTTGCTAAGGGCAAATTGACTTAAGAAGACAACCACCATTATTTCACATTCTCCAAAACTTCGTGAATTTTCCCCCCCTCCAGTAATTCTTATTGTCAAAGTCTAATTGGGATGAAAGCTTAGCCTCAGTGTATTTATTTTCTCTCCAAATCATGGTGACACATTTTAATTTTCTTTTTACTGATAACACTTCTTTTGAAATAATGAGAAAGAGAATCTATTGTACGCTGCAGCCTGGCATATATTGGAGAATGGAAGAGTTTACAGTAAACGAAACATGAAATTTGCCACCAGACAGAAAGACAAGGCAATCCATTTAGATAGGAAGAAAAATTAAGGTAACCCTATTACACTGGAGAGTTCCTGCCACATCTAGGAGTCAACAAACACTCGAACTGGACTGACGGCTCTGATGGACCTCTGGGTAGCCACAAGTCAGACAGGCTGCTGTAGCCTCACTGCTCGCCAAAACAGTGGTGGTCAGTGCAGGATCCAGAAGCAACTCAAGACCAGCTGAGCTGCCTGCATCCAGGAAGAGCCTTAAAAATCCAAAGAATTCATCAAGCCAAAAATGCAAATAGATGAGACTGCACATGAAAGCGTGAGTGTGTACACATCTGGTCTACAGAAAAATTTATTAGCCAAAATGCTTATGAGATAGAAAAAGTTAAAACAGAAAATTAGACTTTAAGGCAGCATTGAGATTCTGGTTGATAACAGAGAGACACATGCTCATGTAGAGCTGAGAGACCCCACAAAGCATGACACGAAGAGAGCACAGGGCTGAGGTACTGCAGGCAGCCAGCTACTCTCAGGAACATGAAAACAAGTCCCTCCATTGTGGGAACAGATTATTGTCAGTTCTGTGTCAAACGCCACAGACCCCACACAACACCAGCAGAGGTTCACGTGGGGCTGTGAAGGGCTCGGTGATGGATACACACCACACACAAGACCCTTCATGCCCTGCAGCTGGGCACATCCAACACCGGCACCACGCAGGACCTGTGAGGCAAGCCCAGCCGCCCAGGGGTGTTGACATCTTCTCCTGCTGTGTGATCAGCTGCAGAAGCCCCCAGAAAAGGGCACCCAGAGCCACAGTCCCATAAGCCCCCACCTTCACACAGCAGCCACCTGCTACCGCCCAAACACAAGAAAAAGGCTGTTAATGACTGCCATCTCAGAAGAGATGGTACCTTAACTGAATGCTCTTCCCTGGTCTTGCCTCGTTGAAGAGAGTCTCAACACCAGAACCTCTACTCTGGTGTGTCTCCAAAATAACTGATCAAAGTCTGAAGACTTTACATCTTTTTTGTTTCATATACAAGCTAAATTTTCATTAGTGAAAGCAGTTCCAACAAATTGCAAAGGGATCCACTGGCTTTTAATCAGGGGTGATTTGATTCAAGCACTGCAAGTATCTTGCCATTCTTACTGCTCAGAGAAAAGCAAGTGGTTTGCATTAAAGCTACCTATAAGTGTTCTTAAAACAATTTTCTCACATGGACTTTTTATGACTGACTCTCTGCACAGCTGGTCATGGCTTCGGATGGCAGAGATCTTCAACCTCCTAAAATGGATAAAGGGATAGTATTCATACTCATTCTCTTTGCCATGGGCCTGATCAAAAACTCACAGGAATCTCATTTCCTTCAGCTTTCATATGAAGCTGTTGCTGAAAAAAATTCAGTTACTAATACATGCAGAGGTAAACTTGGAGGTTGCCTCTGTGCCATGACAGAAGGGAAGACGCACACACACAGCTTCCCCCTCAGCTGCTGAGCAGTTACAGCTTCTTGCTTGCAGGTGGTTTAGTCAGAGGTGATTCACATTTGTCCATACCTGGATTCTGCAGTGACTCAGGCCCTCTTACCTTTAATGCAGTGCAAATACCAAACATACAAGGATCAGCTTCAGTTCTAACAGACCAGCGTGAGGAACAATCTTTTTTGAAAGTTCAAGTGGTTGCTGCCTCCTTGCTATCCCTATGATACCTTTTTCCTGTCTTGTAGTGCTCTTTGTTACCATATAGTCAATGTTTCAAATCACATTCTAGAACTGGCTATCGTCCTCTGCAAACAAAAAACTAAAATCTACATCCAGTGCATAGGGAATCTGCTTTTATTTGACCTGTAGGCTAAATGCATGCACTCAAAGTTGCACAACCTTTGGAACAGCAGCTTAACGACACCAGTTTATTTGAACAGTGTCAATCACACCTCATTAGAATTACACGTTAAAACACGGATTGATGCCCAAAACTCAGGCTCTGTAAACTGACAAAAGACAGAAAGGAGAGCCCAAGAGTTAGCACTGAAGTTAATAACATCTATCTTGTTCTCTGATGAGCCTGTAAATCAAATCAAATACTCTAACTAGCTAAATACTTTTATATACAGAGAAAATATGTTATCACACAGGCAGGACGCTCCCAAACATTTCCTTATGAGCCCCCTTTTACTAGAAATAAAACCAAATGAAGTGATTCCTCTGTTTAAACCAACCAACCTGATCTGCATTTTACATCAGGGTGGCAAGGTCCGTGTGAGATTACTCACCCAACTGTCCTGGAGGGCAAACTGGAACATTATTCATTGTAAAACCAAATTACAGCATATCCTATCCAATCAATTCTATTCAGGCAGAGATGAGAGAATGAGAAAAAGAACAAGAGACGCCACAGTTTTGTCTGGCTGCTGTATGTCAAGTATTGTAGATCTCTCCTCCATTAATACCTATTTTCTGTTTCCAGCAGGGAAAACATTTTGGAAAAGGTAACAATTTTCGCCATAAACCAGGGACTGTGTAGTAGAACATCACTACAGTCTTCAAAGCAGACTGGTTTGACCCTGAAATGAGCAACTCGCCATCAAAGGATGGAGACAAGAATTTATCTGAATTTAAGAGGTTGCGCCCCTATCAGCAGCTCTGTTCAGCTATCATTTGGTGTGACCCGGGCACTGCTCTCCTGAAACAAGCCACTCTTGGCTGTAAAAGCTGCTGCATAAGTGTCACTCAGTCCCAATCCCAGTGCTCCTTACAGCAAAGGCATCCTAAACTTAGCACTCATGCACTCATCCGTGCGGCTACAGCTGGGAGTAAGACACCAGGGAGCAGCCTGATCATGATGCCTCCGGGGAGCAGGAGGCCCTCCAGCCTGCACTACTGTCCAAGAATCACATTTATCAAAAAGTGCATTTATTCTGGGCTTACTGCCACATCATCTGAAATTATATTACCTCAACGGGCATTTTAACTACGAGTACTTTATTTAGTATCCCTTCCCATTATTCCTCCTCCCTCACAGAGGATTAGTCATCCCAACTCCTTTGCTTTAGTCACAATAAAAAAATATAATTGAAAAAGAGCTACACCTTGCATTTTGCCTTGAAGGCAGAAAGGTCGGTGGTCACTTCAAGTTCCTGAAGCAGGAAGAGAATAATTTTCAGTTATCTTCCATGGTTGGGATGAGAGGTGGGGAAAGAGATTCATACAGTCCTACTGTGAATTCTCCCCATCGCTAGCTCCTAGCTTGAAAGATCCAAGGAGCACTTGAAATTCTTGCAATAAAAAAACAAACAAACAAAAAAAACAAACCAAAGAATACTGCAAAGAAGAAGAGTGATGATAGGCATCCATCCACACACCTACCAAGAGCTGGACCTGAGCTTATGCAGACCTAACAGAGACCTTCACATAGCGCAAGGGGAGACCCAACTAAGTAGCCTCAGGCCATGTCACCAGCAGCACAAACCCACCCTGCATGTCCTGGAAATCCTCAGTGCCTGAATCCTGCACTGTCCTATCAAAAGCACAAAGTCAGAGACTCTGCATATGGAGATGATGGTGTCTGGCATCACCCAAAGGATATTGTGTCAGAGACTCTGCATATGGAGATGATGGTGTCTGGCATCACCCAAAGGATATTGTGTGCACATAAATTCTTGGTTTTGAATATTCATTTTGGAGTGAAATTAACAAAACAAAACTAAACATTCAAGAATTAGAAACTGTTAAGCTAAAGCTACTTCTGTGGGTTTTAGTTCCACCCAATAACACTGTTTCTACATACAGAGTCATACGTTCTTTCCAACATAATCTACTGTTTCATTGAGGATACAGAATAGAGGGAGATAATTCAATGGGAAATTATTCATCCTTACTACTGTGAGATGTCAAGTCATGTTTAAGCATACTGAATCAAGTCTATACCAAATCAGTATTTTCTTATTTGTATGGTCCATTCAAAGACCACCAGTTCAGCTCTGCAGTGAATGCTGTGTTATTATCTCACACATAACCCCAAAAAATAAAGAGCATATTCTAGTCACATAGTAAAGTCAGATTTATACAATGAAGAAAATTATGCAGCCACAAAATTTGTTCTGCACAGACATTCAGTTGTCCTAGTGCAGAGATCATACTCGCCAGCTCTGCAATATCTTGCCTCACTCAACACAAACTCCCACAGTTAGTGAGGCAATGATCCTGCAGAGAAGAGCCCCCTTTACTGCATATCTCACAAGCTGATCCATTCTGCATAGTGAAGGAATAAGAGATCTGTGGAAAAATCATAGAACATAGCTTCACAATTAAAAACTACTTGCATAATGGTGGCCAATAAAGGTTGTGTGAGCAAAGTCGACTACACCACATCATAAAGCAGTGAGTTGGGTAGGAGTTAATCTCCCAGAAAAATGAAAATACCTTCCTGAAAAAACAATACTGTTTTTTAACACAGAGTATTACCCTAAAAAGAGCTATACTCTCCAAGCATTTCAGCTGAGTAACTTATATTGAGAAAGAGCTGCATTAACTATGCTAGACCACACTGAAACCTAACATAACTTTGTGAAATATACTTTAAAAAACAACTCATAAAAATGCATGCATGTATGTATGCATTAGGTTTAATAGAGAGTGTTTATGAACTATAAAAGATATGTGAATTATTGTAATAAAAAAGGCTGTTTATGAAAAGCAAGTATTTATGATAATGGTACATCTTTGTGAAGGTTTGGTAAGATACCAAAAAGCACCATTAAAAGCTTTGTTCAGAATAAATAAAAGTGGGTTGCAATAAATTTATTGCAACAACAAACGTGACTGGAAGTTTAATGCATAATAAACTTGTAAAAATGGTGCTAAGAGGTTTTGTGTTTTAAAGTTAGTTAATGTAATTAATAGAAGACATCTCATTAGAGGATGTTAAAATAAAGCAAAGAATTATCCAATAAAAAGTTTTCTTAAAAGGCTGCAAAAGACACAATTAAAGTCTTCCCAGGGCAGAGGAATGGATCTACTTTACTATGCCCATGCTCCAAGGACTTGTAAAAATAAGCCCAAAAAACTCTGAATAAACAAACAACACGCAGACAGCGAAAGAAAGACAAGCTAAAAGAAAAGGAAACAACTAGGCAAATAATTAGCATAACGCTTGCTGAGCTGAAGCAAAGAAAAACAACTTTGAGAAAAAACAACAGATAACTAGTATGTTAAATATGCAAAGCTAGGAGGGAGAGGGAAGTAAGCGTGCAAATAAACACCAGTTGTTTGATGAAGCTTCTGAGCAAAACAAGAAGCTCCAGAAGATGCAGGCTAGAACCAGTGCCAGGTGCTGCAAACCAAGTGCCAATCTTTGGCAACAGGGAAATTAGGGGTATTTAGCCATCCTGAAAAACAACGGTATGAAGAACCAACGATTCAACAATCCTAATTTATCATCTCTCACAGGACAGGCAACAAAGATAAACCAAAAAATCCTAAACAACTGGAAGCTTTCAGCACAGCAACTGCAAAACATACAAAAAAAAGAACCCAAACCATGGAACTTCATTTAGAGATGACTATAATTCTACAGGTATTAGCCACTATCACAGAATGGTAGGAGTTGGAAGGGACCTCTGGAGATCACCTGGTCCAACTCCCCCACCAAAGCAGGATCACACAAGATCGCATCCAGGCAGGTTTTGAGTATCTCCAGAGAAGGAGAGACCCCACAACCTCCCTGGGCAGCCTGTTCCAGGGCTCTGTCACCCTCAATGTAAAGAAATTTTTTTCATGTTCAAGTGGAACTTCCTCTGCTCCAGTTTGTGCCCGTTGCCCCTTGTCCTGTCGCTGGGCACCACTGAAAAGAGCCTCGCCCCATCCTCATGACACCCACCCTTTAGATATTTGTAAGTGCTGATAAGGTCCCCTCTCAGTCTTCTCCAGGCTGAAGAGCCCCAGGTCTCTCAGCTTTTCCTCGTAGGAGAGATGCTCCAGCCACTATCTACAGAAAGTAAAGGCAGTGGATACTTCAAAGCAGAGCAAATAAAATGAAGCATCTCATGCGTTTCAAAGAGCGAAGACATCCATTTTTATTGAGCAAGCTGTGCAATGTGGCATTGGTTAAAGGCTTATTACCTCTGTATACATGACCTAAAGCATCTGAAGCTGAAAAGAAAAATGATATCAACTGGTAAAGGCTTTCCTACAGACATAGCTCTTCTACTCTCTGCAGAACTAGCATTACAGAGATAAGCTGCATCTATACAATAAGTCGTACCATGCAATGAACCCCAAACGCGGCTAGCTCAAGTATAAGAAGAAATACAGCCCCTGATTCTACTGCTCAGGACACTGCCCTGTGCCACATCAATATACCCCTGTGCTTTGGCAATGGATTTCTCTGCTACCCAACAAGGGGATACTGATTTTGAGTTTCAAGCTCTGTAGTAGATATGCCTTAACACTAACATTCTTCTGCCTTCCTCTCCTCTCTGCTTCCTTTGCCCCTCTCCTTTTAGCTACTGTCACACCGTTCCTCTTTCTCCCCTGCCTGCATTCTCCTCCTTGGTTCTCTCCTTTTCAGCTTTATTCCTCCAACCCTCCCTGTTGCTGCAACAGCTACTTCCATGCTGCTGATCTGCCTACCCACCGCTGACCCTTCCCCTTCACCCTGCACTCTCCTGTTCCTCTCCCAGGTCCTACTCTGACTTGCTGTTCTCCAAAAACACTGTCATTCAACAAAATTGCTACCTGACTCCAGCCTCTGACACCTCCCTTCTTGCTGATCCATTCCTCATCACGCCCCAGCCGCTCCTCCTGCTCCAGCCAAGCAGTAAGGAGGGGTGAAAACAATGAAGCACCTCTGTTCTCCAATCTGAAGCCTGCTGTGGCCAGCAAGGGCACATGCCCACACAGCCCATGAGCCAAAAGCACCCCTGGCCTGACAGTCACACAGCATTTGAGAAGAAAGGACCACTGCTCCGCTCTCACGTGGCCTCTGGAGACTGTAGGTACAAACTAGTAAGTCTAGGGAAGCACACATGAGGAATTCATCCCTGTGAGCAGCAAGAGGCATATCACCACTACCACAGAACCATCGTCCTCTTCCTCATCCACATACTGAAATGTAGAACAAGGTTTTGACAAAATGTTCTCTAAAAACATCAGCATTAAAACAGATTTCTATTGTGTCGAATCTCAAACAAAGCTCTGCAAACCTATAAGCTACTAAATACAAGCTCTTACAAACAAGAAAAAAGCAACAAGTGCTTTTATGATGAAAACCACTGTCTTTGCTGTCAATAATGTCTGGAGGCCACTAAAGCTGCAGTTACGTCCGGGTTTACCTTTCCATTGCAAAGCCAATCTTTACACTAATCTCTGATTCTTACTCTCCAACCCAAAGTTGGGACCTATCCCCTGACCTAAAAATCAGGAACTCTTACACCATTCCTTTAGTCATCTTCCAGAAGTTTTCTATCCCATTTTCACTTCCACTCAATTTTCATTTCTTGAAAGGTATTTGGATAGACTTACAATCCTTTTGTCTTAAACTTCTTTTCCTGCCAAGGTGCAATCTTTTCCTTGAATATCCACTACCAACGCTACCTCACATTTTTAAAACCTTAGAGAGTCCCACTGTCATTCATCAGCCACACAAACACAGCGTTTTCCACATTTTTCCCCATGCTTTCACTCTGTTTGAAGGAAATTGTGGGCACCCTCCTTCATTAAGCTCTTGGACAGCCATCAGGCAGGTTTTGCATATGGAAGCCAGGTTTTTTTTGCTTTCAGAGCAAATATGCTGATGAGCACTTGATCCTTTTCTTGCCTAGTGCATTTCTGCTCATCCCAATTGTCAAAAAGTAAATTAGTTCCAGAAAGGGCAGATGAGTCTGGCTGGGCACCAACCACCACTATCGTTATTATTGTCATTGAACCAGACACGTACCCAGGTTCTCTCATAAATATGTTGCCCAGAAACACTTTACTCAAAGAAAATTTGAAGTGATATATGGGAATCCTAACAGTTAACATTTGAGGCCTGTTTGAGGAGGATTAGATATACTTTCAAAATTCATAGCAGGGACCTGGGTCTCAGGCAAAATCTAGTCTATGACAGAAAACTCTCAAGGGGAAAGTTACCAGCAAAACACACAAGTGGAAAAGGATAATACTGCAAAATAAATAAAATTGTGTACATGACCAACAAGTGCAATTATTGTATAGGTTAGCACATTTTCAAGTTAAAGCTGCATTTGTGAAATGGCGTGAAAGGAAGGATGTTCTATAATTAGACTACTTATAGGCAGACACCTTTTAAATCAGTCCACATTTTTTTGCATGACTACTCTGTCAAATGAAAATATTATAAAACTTTCAAACAGAGCAAACAGAGCTAATAAATTCAAGAGGCAGCGTAATTCACCTTTACATAAAACATTTGCTTTTATAGATATAAGTAGATTGAGTTGTATCTTCATCCAAATTCAACTGAGAATTTCAGGAGAAAGCAGCAACCTTTAAGCTCCAGAAGTGTATTTGTTATGTGAGGGAACACATATAGGCTGGATGCGAGAAAAGCATTTCCCACCCCCCAAAGGTGAAGTGCCAGTGATTCCTGGAAAAGGAAGGAAGCAGCGGGCTGTAGGTCATACAGCTAGTTGCTCTCAACCTATGCTGGTTTAAGATCAGGTATTCATGTTTCATCCCATATTTGGGATTTGGAAAAAAATTAATACTTCACTAATTAGCAATATTTAGCTAAGCAAGAAAGATAATGAGCTGTTTTCAGCAAGGCATTTAATTATGTAGCACACACAAGCACTTATTCAGGCCCTTAATTAGTTCAATTTACTCTTTGTCCACTGCAATTAAAAACTGCAAGTTCTTAAGTGCAAGTAACATGCAGAACGGTTTGATGTCCCTTCATTTAAAAGAGTACAGGGGTACTGTGAACAAATGGAAGTGGGTAGGTAATACATAATTCAGTTATGCAAGACCTGTAATGAGAGAGTAGATGAAGTTTAAGGTATTGGTGAGCTCAAACACGTCTGTTGGAAGCTAAGCTACCTGCCAGATTAGCAAGGGCAAGGCACAGAGGCAGTCCAGTAGCTTCCTTGCAGCTGAGTTAACGATATTTGTCACTTAAATGTTCACAGCCAGATCAGCAGCTGGGCGCAGCTTCTCAAGGAGCCACAGAAGGAGGCTCAGCTACGTCTCTGCACAAGTGTGCCTTGATACCCTTGACTGTTCATCTCAGAACTGCTTTAGCAAAACTATTATACAGTTCTAACTGAAGAACTGCTGGAAAACATGTGGTCCTGCCACAGACACAGCAAGCTGATATCCTACAGCAAGGCTGTCCAGCAGATATGCTGTGTCCAGCAATGCAGAAAAGTAAATTCTCCCCAGAGGGCCTCGGGTGACCAGATCTGTACCTGACACAGGAACAACATGCAGCTGCTCCCATCACCCATACGTGCCCTTCAATGTTTGGCCACATGTAAAAACTTTTCTCCTCTTCCCATCACAAATGTGATGAGGATTGCCCGTGTTTTGGTCGCAGGAGAAATCAGAGCATATAGCTTTTCACTGTGCCTAAAGAAGTCACATCTCACCCCAGCTGCAAGTTCATAAACCACTGCTCTGTTGCATGTACCTCAATCTGAAGATAACCAGCAATTTACTTAAAAATATAGTTCAGGTTTTTTAAACAAATAAAATAGATGAAATGGAGAATGGCATTGCCACATGGCCCACAATAGATGCATGTTAATAAATCTGTTAATGACGACTTAAAAATTATTTCTTCCAATAGTCGCTATATCTACCCTTGAGATGAGCAGCATATGTTCTAGAGTTCTCTGGTGTACTACCAGATGGAGACTAAAAACAGAGACAGAGGTGAACTTGAAAGACTAGGGGGTTTATTTTTTTTTTAAGAAAAATGAGATTGCCAATTAGCTTGAGACAGTTTTTCGTGCAAGGAAGTATAAATTTTGAATTGCTTACGGTTTAGTGAATGCAAAGCAACATCTTTTTCACTCCAGCATTATGGAGAGCTTTCTGGAAACTTGGTTTTATTAGAGCAAAGACGGGAAGAAATGTAATAAGTGTCTAATCATCTTCACTTTATCCAGTATTTGAAGTGAAACATTTTCTTCCGTGTTAAAAGACAAACAGGTAGTTTAGCTATATGTTCACATAACCATCTGCTACCTTGGTTTCAAGAAGGTATCAAACTGTGAAACTGGATGATTAAACAAAAAGTGAGAGAGATTAAGCCAGACAAGGTTTAACCTGGTCCCCCGAACCAAATGTTCCAGCCATGCCTATACTTCCAAACTGTCTGAAGGAAAGACTCTCACACAAACATCTCCTTCCTCAGCTGCAGCTTTCCAAAGACCCCTCTAGGAAGCAGCACATATTGTTTCCTTTGGTCTGCCTCGCACAGGCAGTAGCAGCATTTCACTGCCCCAGCATCATTACCCACAGGAGAGCTCACAAACCAAAGCATCTTCTGTTTCTGCTTTTTGTGCTTGTGGCATTATGGCACCCTGTCCCCAAACTCCCTCCCCTCTCCAACTCCAAACCGTGCCCAAACCCAGGCAACCCTGGGGAAAGGAGGGAGGACCAGGACAGTGGATTTAATCCCGCAGCACAGCGGATGCCCTGCTTGAAGATCAGCCCTCCATGACCACATTTGATGGCAGGGGGAAGGCGTTAAATCACTTTTAAGAAAAAGTTGCCTGCAGAAGCTTTTCCAACGGCCCGCAGGCAGTGGGCTGAGCGGACTGACGGGACCGCGTTGCTCACGGGACAACATTTGAGCAAGGCTTAGAGAGATGAAGTCAGTTATATCACTCCCCCAACCCCAAACGAGTGCCTACCACCAGCCTGCTTCCCACCATGCTGCCACCTGCCCAGCCCAGGAACACTCTGCTGCAGGGAGGGCATGACGCTACCGGCCACCTCTACCAACAGTCAACGACCCAAAATCCCTGCTGAGGCAGAAGTCTACTTGCCATCCCCCCTCACCTGGGTCACAACGTGGTATGCCGTGGGCCTAAAGCACTTGCAACAACGCCCTGATGAATGTGACAAGGTTCTCTTTCCTTTTTCAGCCCTTCTCTTTGGTGGTCACAACCACCACAGGCTAATCTCTCTGATCCCAAACCAAATCCATTTCAACACTTCACATTTCTGCTGCTTGGGTAGCAGGGAATAGGATCTGCAGTATTGCTGTGCATGATGCCATCACAACTCTAAGTCTATAATCACAGCTTTTGGGGAGGGGAAGGTGCCACACAGGAGGGAAGTATTAAGGCATGATAAATTCATGATTTAAACAGCAGCCAGGACTAAGCTAGACACTAATCCGAGGGGCAGCGGGGACTGTGAGGAAATTTCCATCATCTCTGCTGCACCACAAAAAGGTTTGCCTGCATCTTATAGCCCTGGGGAAATTGCTTTTAAAGAGCATAAAATCCTCACGGTTAGCCTGGTAATCTCCGGCACTTGGCAGTTCTGAGGTAACGCCCCATTTCCACCCAAAGCCTCACACAGAGCCCACACTTACCTAAAGACACCTCAGGAAAAACAGTTTTGTCACCAGAGAGGAAGCGTGTAGTGCTGGAAAAAGCGTCTCAGATGTAGGTTACAGCAGGAGCAAATGGCAAAGAGCTGACTCGGATGCGTCCTTGCACATAAAGGTACTCTGGAGCAGCAACCCAGTCTCTGGACTCTGCATTACCACACCCCTACATGAAGCTCAGTTCATGCAATTTCTGTGACTGGGCAAAACTACTGTGCAAAGTACAGTTGTGGTCCCAGATCTCCACAACACCCTTCAACTTATTAGATTTCATCAGACTCCGACTGCACCTCTAGTAGCCAGAGGCAGCCACAAGGTTGCTATCAGAAGTCATCTAATATTCCTGCTGAGTTCTTCTGCCATCAGAGAGACTTTCAGGTCTTTCACGTCACAGGCTGAAAAGCTATGTTGTTTCCAGTGGTCCCCAGGCTGTACTTCACCTGGTCTTCTGGGAGAAGAAGGGAGTAGGCGTCACCACTGCAACACGTAACGTAGCAAAGAGGATAATATAGAAAATAAAAGTGAATTATAGGAGACAAGTGATTCAAGCAAAGGTGAATGACAATGGAAGTTATTAGCTAAACAGAGGAAAGGATTTCAAACTAGAAGAAAGAATCTAGAGAGCATGGCGAATTACAAAGCACTGAGGCCTCATGGTCAACAGCAGTTAAAGGCGCACAAGCCAACTAGCCCTTTAGCTGGCACAAGAAACACTCAGGATTTACTGAGAGCTTGGTAGTTCAGGAGTCCTCCAATGGCCCACATATGGTCAACACTGGAAGACTTCATAGTAGTACAGACAATTTATTAGGTCTTATGTCTCCAAACAGGACTGAAGAGAATCCAACGCACACCTAGGGCATAGCTTCCTCCAAAGCAACAGACCCCAAAACTGCTCGAACTAACGCAGTCACAGCAAGTGACTGCAAGTGGGACAATCAGGGGGTTGCTTCAAAATTCACTATGGTGCCAGAGCAAGATACCAATACAGATACAGACCAGCAGTCAAGACAATTCAGGTGTCAGACTCCTCAAAACCAGAGAGATTTGAAAACAAAAAGCATTCAAAGAGTTCACAGGATTTTGAGTGGAGATCTGAATAACAGCCATACCTGTGTCAACGCCAGTTTGCAGCCAGCTTCTGCACAGCCCAGTGCATATAGGAGCAACTGATGTGGCTATTGTTCACATAACTTGTCTGAAACTAGTACCTCTGCAAGGTTTTTTAATTAGAAAGGATTTAGTGCTATTAAACAATAAAATATCAGAACCCCAGAGGGGGCATAATTGCAAGATGAATTGTACAGCTCCACAGTTTCCAAATCCACATGGTGCTATTGGCAGCTAGCCTTCAATTATAAGGAGGTAACAAGAAAAAAACCACGCAGCCAGTGACAGTGAGGCAAGGCGCCTGCTGCCCCTCAAAGAAATACTGCTCTCCTTGGAGGTTTCTGCACTGATTGGACTCGGAGACAGCTGCTGCCCTAGTACGACGCATGGTAATCTCACCAACTACAATGTAAATAGCAAGATATGCAAAGTTGACCTAGTCTAACTTCAATGCCACCATAAACTGAATAGGCTTTCTGTTTTTTTTTTTTTCACTAAAGGCAAGGTTTGGCCCAAGCCACATATGGGAGCAAAAGCTTTGACTCAGGCAGTCAGAAGTACGTGAAGTTTGCCTTCAACAAGCTTTGGCCACGATACAAAATCGGTGCTGGCAACTTCACAGAACAAATCTTTTTACCAATAGCCTCCCTCCTTCTACTTCAGCATCTCCCCATGAAGAGCTGTCCAACAGTGAGAGCTGCACAAGAACAAACAGAAGCAAAACAAAGCCGGAGTGAAAGAGCGCATACAGGTTTGAAACTGCCGTTTCACTGAAATTTCACTGCAGAGTCCTGAACAGAACGCTTTGTTTGACCAAAATTAGTCCCCTCCACCTTCTGTTTGCCACTGCTTCTCATTGTCCCAAAGGGCCTCTCTCACTACACGCACAAAGCTGTTTTATACAGCACTAGAGGGACACAGATGACTTTATGAACTCCTGCCGTGTAGTTACAGCCCAGCAGGGTCTGGACTCCTTGTTTGCTATGATACCAAACCCCTGCACTGTGCTGTGAAACACATTAGCCACCTATTTCTCATTCCAGTGACAATGCATTGAAACAGAAGCTACTCTAAACCTCAGCTCCTTCGGCTTCAGTGTGATACCAGTTACCCAGATCCCTATAATGTCTTTATTTTGTAATTTATGGTATTGCCTTAACAGGAACAACCAATATACCTGAAGCAAGTGAATGCTAATACAGCTGCAATCACACCAATCAGGAAACTGATCTGCACGAGGGGAAAAAAAAAAAGACAGGACTCACAGGGATGAGGACAACC
The DNA here is from genome assembly GCF_034619465.1 of Leptosomus discolor. Classification (NCBI taxonomy): domain Eukaryota; kingdom Metazoa; phylum Chordata; class Aves; order Leptosomiformes; family Leptosomidae; genus Leptosomus; species Leptosomus discolor. The sequence goes on along the minus strand of NC_141392.1, from coordinate 3,236,737 downwards.
CCCCACATTTCAGCTGGCTGAAATTCCCAATCTAGCTTGCTGCATAGCTACAGATGGAAAAAAGGCAGTTGTGAAGTACTACTGAAGAAACACATAATAGACCAACCTTCAGGCCACATCCCAAAAGTGCACCAACAATCCAATACCCACTACACTTCCGTGTGAACCATAAAACAAAAATTCCTCCAAAAATTCAGGTTTAATTTACTTGCCTGTCACAAAGCAAGTCTGCAGCAGTACAGGGATACGCGCTTTCGAGCGCAAAATCTTGGTCTAAGGTGATCATTCTCCTATGCAATTATCGCCAACATATTCCCCAGCCTTCAGAGCCCATCCTTGCAGACAGCATGCCAACACCAGGTTTGGCAGGGATGCTGACACATCCACTGGGTTACACAAAAAAAAGTCTCAGGTTCAGTGTTTCTGAAGAGAACTGACACGCAAGTCAAGATTATCTCTGCTGGACTTTGCTGCTTGCTAAGGCAGCCTATACTTTCAAAAAGGGCAGAAAATGAATGTTGCAATCACAAAGCAAGGGATGCTGCGAGACAAAACCTTGCAACCGCATGCATGGCTTAGCACAGAAGACCTGCAGGCCCATCCTCCGTGGATTTGTCTTGTGAAAGACTAGTCTTGAGTCTCCATATACACGTAAATTTGAATGGACATACAGCACTGAGCACCAGGTTTATTCTCAATTTCGACAATGAACAGATGCCCATCTCCCTGCAAGCTGCTCTTGTACCTTGAGATAAGTGAGCAATCTGAAGACCTGGAGGAAGCATCACTGCTGAACCCATGCCCACAATGCCGGCAGCGATTCAGAGGCTGCCACCTTAAGGAAACAAAAAGAAAGTTACACCTCAGCAAGCACCTCTGTGGCAGCAAGTAGAGACAAGAATGTACCAACATGTGGGGTTGGACTAGTGACACAGCACACACCTGCTGAGCAGGTAAAAAGTTCTCCGTATCATTTCCAGCTTGCCGCTCTGCTAGGCCACCCGCTGAGCTACATCTGCTGTCGAGATCTGCAGAAGGGCAGGCTCAAGACTGACAGCCACTAGAACAAGAACAGTGGGACGCAAACAAGAATAAACGCCGTTAAAGTTTAAGGTTTGCAAAACCTGTAATTGATTAAGGAATGCTCCAGCATTACAAGCTCTTCCCATGCCAATTCTTTTCCCTATCTCCTATTCTGGCTGACACCAAGGGAAATTTGTAGCACCTGACAGTAACTAGTTACCAAGACTTAACATCTTAAAAATTAACAGAAAGAGAATCACAAACTAGTCAAGATTGGAAGGGGACTCTGGAAATTTCCTAGTGCAACACCCTGCTCAGAGCGGGGTGAAATACAGCAGGTTACTTAGGTCCATGTCCAGACCATCTTCAAAAATAGAGCCTCCAAAACCTCTCCAGATCACCTGTTCCAGGCATTTGGCCAACCTCAGTACAATAATTATGTTTAAAGGAAATTTCCTGTATTTCAATTTGTGACCATACACATTGACAAGATCCCCCCTGATCCTCTTCTCCAAGGCTGAAGAATACCATTTCGCTCAGCCTTGCCTCATACAAGAGATACTTCCATCCCTTAATAATCTTCATGGTCATTCACTGGACATCCATGTCTCTCATACTGGGGAGTCCAGAAATGGACAAAGCACTCCAGACATGTCTCACCCTGCCCCCAGAACAGAGAAGGATGATCCCCTTGAGCTGCCCATGACACTCTTCCCAATACAGCCCAGGAAGCTGTTGGTGTTCCTTGCCTCAAGGGCACACTGCTGCTCATGCTGAGCTTGGTGTCCAACAGGACCTCCAGGGACTTCTGCTAAACTGCTTTCCAGCCAGATAGTCTTGGTGCACGCAGCTACTTACCCCACCCCCCCGGGGCAGAACTTCACAGGATTCCCATCAGCCCATTTCTTCAGCCTCTCAAGGTCCTCCTGAATGGCAGCACCATCATGTGGCATATCAGCCACTCCTCCCAGTTCTGTATGGTCTGCAAACTTGCTGAAGGTACACTCAGTCCCACCCTCCAAATCATTAATGAAGATGTTAAACAGTCCTGGCCCTACTACCAATCCCTGGGGTACACCCCTAGGGACCAATTTCCAACTGGATTGAGTGCTGCTGACCACAACCCTGTTTGTCCAGCAGCTCAGCCTGTTTTCAGTTAATCTCATTGTTCGTTTATTGAATCCACACTTCATCAGTTTGTCAATGAGTATATTATGGGAGACAGTGTCAAAAGCCTTACTAAAGTAGAGATAAATCCATCCAGTGCTTCCCCCTTATCAGCCAAGCTAGCCATCTCATCAGGTTCGTCAAGCATGACTTCACCTTCATAAATCCATGATGACTACTCCCAGTCACCCTCTTGTCCTTTATGTGTTTGGAAAGAGTTTCCAGGATTATTTGTTCCATCACCTTCCTAGGGCCTGATGCAAGGCTGATCACCTAGAGTTCCCCAGATTCTCCTCAATGTGCTTCTTGAAGACAGTGCTGACAATTACTTTCTTCCAGTCCTCATGAATCTCCCTCAATTGCCGTGACCTTTCAAAGATAATCAACAGTGGCCCAGCACTGGCATCAGCCAGCTCATTCAGCACTTGCTAGTACATCCCACCCAGTCCCATGGACTTGTGTATGTCCTGGTCAAGCATTCTATTATCTGATCCTCCTCCACTAAGAGTAAGTCTTCCTTGCTCCAGACTTTACCACTGATCTCAGGGGCCTGAGATTGCTGAAGGTAAACTTTACCAGTAAAGACCATGAAGGCGGCAGCAAGCACCTCAGAGTCATTTCCCCATCCCTTGTCACAAGATCCTCCTGCCCCATTCAGCAGTGGATCCAAGTTTTCTCTCATTTATGTTTAGAAGCCCTTTTTTTCACCTCCACATTACTTGTCAGATTCTGGGTGGGCTTTGGCTTCCCTAATCCTATCCTTGAACAAGCAGCATCTCCGTATGCCTCCTGGGTCACCTGTCCCTGCTTCCGACTCTTCCACACTTTTTATGGAAACGACCAGGTCATAAAGAGAACGGCACTCAGTGCTTGCTCCATTTCAGTACCCCCATCCTAAGCAGTATTCAGTTTCAGGTGTTTCAGTTTATTGCCCAGAGGGCTTCTGGGGGTATGGTGTGAAAACCTGACTCCTAATCAAAGGAAGTGCAGTCTTAAATAAGCAAGCTTGGCTGAAGCACTTTATACTTCACGATGACCTTCACTGGACGGATTTTGAAAGCACTTTGCAAACATAGTCTTATCTTTTAATTTTCTCCACTTTCATCAGATGAAGAGATGGAAGCCCTACAGTGCTAGAGGCTATTTCAAGTTCCAAGTACGGGGCTAAGCAAGAAAAGTGATTACTGTAAATCCCAGGGTGTCCAATTTCCTATTGCTCTAGATCTTCCACTATAATGATGGTACCTTTTCATCATGGCAGTCTATTAGCATTCACTTTGAACATGACTCCACAAGAAGTCACAAAATAGTATGAGCTCATGGTAACTCAGGCTCCTAAGTTGCGTACCTGGCTTTGATACGAACTTCTTGTTTTAAATTAGATAATGAAAGGCCTCCTTGTTCCATTTCTATTCCTTGCTGATAAAACAGATTCAGGTAGATGCACAGTATGCACAACAAGGGAACATGTCCAGAGGTTTAATGACTTTCTGAAGTACTTCTGCAATCCTCCCTAGCAAGGGGTTATACAAAATGCTGAAAATGAACTGAAACAAACACTGCGTTCAGGATAACTAATTTTCTAAAAAAAAACTTATTTCCAAAAGTATGAAAGATATTGCACATTGCAATAATTTATTAATCTGCACTATTGTGTTAAACCTTGGCTCTCTCCAGCAGTGATATTTCATGAGCAGTTGGAAGACAAGTAAGTGTGTCCAGGGTCTTAAAGACAGCAAGTAAATCAGTTTAGAGGAAAGAAGTTTAATCTGTGACGAGTTTTAGATATTCAGAAAGATTAGCATTATTGGAAAAAATTCTGCAGCATCCAATAATTTTACATCAATTATGAGGTAAGCATTAATCTCAAGTTTATAAAAGCTTGTTTACCCATTCTAAAAACATAATATCTTTATGAATAATCTGAAGATCAGCAAGCAGCATTTTAGAGGTTATCAAATTGGCAGTAACTACCAAGATAGTTGAGGTAATGTAGAAGATGTGCAGAACTTAGAAATACGGACACATTAGCATAATATTCACCCAGTAGAATAGAGAAACACATCAGGGGTGGGGGGAGGAAGTCACCCCAACATAGATGTTCAGCACAAACAAGACAGGAATAAAATTGCCAAAGCACACAGGTCACTTGACAAAGCAGGCAAGGCTGAACAGGCAACCAAGCAGCAGCAGGACCCCAGCTGAGGTGCAGAAAGAGTGGAGCAGATCATCTCTCCCACACACACCGCAGGTGCCCCTAACCACTAAGTACACCATAATGCTGGTTCCCATCTCTTCCCTTGAAACCCTAGTATCAAAGATGCATCAAGTTAAAGTGAAAACAGCAATCCAGACTCAGCAGTTTTGTCTTAGGGACTTAACTCTGAGACAAGCTTAAAGCTAGCCAGAAAGTTAATAGGTTGTGACAGTTGACCTGACATTTCCCCGCACGCATACATCCCACCACCAAACTGGTACATTTCCAAGCATCTGTCCCACTCAACTGTAAAAGCCATGAAGTGCTACAGCAGGTTGCCAAGGGCATCTGTGTCTAGATGTTGGCAGGATGGGACTGCAGGGTGGCCTCTGTCAGGAGAGGCTGGAGCTGCCCCATTGCTGGGCACAGCTGGTTCCAATGGACCCACCACTGAGCCCCTCAGCCATGATGGTTGCTGCCTCAGGGGAAATGTAAGAAGGCACCAAACACTGCCTGCCAGTGCAGAGTGAGGGGAAAAACAAGTGTGAGAAACAGCTCTGTGAGCACAGAGGTCAGAGAAGATGAAGGGGAGGAGGCAATGCAGGCACCAGAGCAGAGACTTCCTTGCAGCCCTCAAAGGTATCATGGTGGATGTGATGAGCTGACCTCAGCCAGCTGCCAAAAGCCCACCCAGCCACTCCCCCTCCTCAACATGATGGGGGAGAAAATGAGATGGAAAAGCTCATTGGTCAGGATAAAGACAGTAACTGGGAGAGGTAATGGGCAAAACCGGGACTGCCTGTGGCCACAGAGGGCAATAATTGTGGGGAATCTTTTGTGGTTGTAAAGCAGTGAAGGGACAAGAGATGGAGCTTTATTGTGTGCGTAAATTGTCCACTTTTGTCAGTGTTGTGATGACATTTTGATTTTGGTGCGAGGATTTCACCCCCCACACACACCACTACCCCTTCAAACAATGACAGTTTAATAAGCAAAGCAAATGCTGCAAGCACAAGCAAAGCAAAATAAGGAATTTATTCACTGCTTCCCATCAGCAGGCAGATGCCCAGCTACTTCTTGGAAAGCAGGGCCTCAGCACACATAACCATCACTCAGGAAGACAAACATCATTACCATGAGTGTCCTCCACCCACTTCTTCCCCCTTTCCCTGAGCTTTCACTGCTGACCACAATGTCCTATGGTAGAGAACATCCCTTTGGTCACATCAGGTCAGCTGTCCCATTTATGTTGCCTCCCAACCTCCTGCAGAACCCCAGCCTACTGGCCTCAGGCAGGGCACAGGCTGGAGCAAGAGCTTTGATGCTGGGCAAGCACCGTTCAGCAACAGCCGAACCACTGGTGCACTATCAACGCTTTAACCATAGATATGAAGAACAGCACCATACAGGCTGCTAGGAAGAAAGTTACCTCCATTCCAGCCAGATGCAGTACAACCTCCACCCCTTACTCCATTCCATTTGCATCATGTCCAGCTCCCACATTAGCCAATACATCTAAGCATCCTTTGACCATCCTATTACTTTTCTCCCGTTCCTGAAAGCCCGTCATACCAACACTTATAACACAAACTCCACACTTAAATCACCTTTACATGCAGCATTCAGATTTATACATCCTCACTGAACCAGTATCATCTATCCCTTAAAACAGTGGCCAAAGCCAATTTGCCACACCAAGGTAGCGAGTCAAACTGTTTCATTTAGACTTCAAAACATCGGAAGGTCCTTCACAAAGAACAAGCTGTACAAGACACTGCTTTCAAAGGCAGAACAGCAGACGAAGCCATCCAATACACATTGCTTTCAAGTGGCACCCAGTGTACATAAGGATGTAAAATTTAAAAGGTGACATTCAGTCCTTTAGAGAAAAAAAAAGGTTTTGCAATCACTGACAATGCCTTCATCTTGCAGCATGCTGAGAAACAAGTTTATCTCAGGAAGCAGCACAAAACACTTTCACTTTAGACCTTTTTGCCTTCAGCTGCTCCAGAACAACCTACCATCTAGCTTTGCTAGTTTTAGCTCAGTTTTCAAACTACACCATTATTATTGTTAGATAGTCTTCAGCAAGCACCACGCTACTATTTTATCAATAGTCACCACTATTCAAGCAGCAAAAAAGCACAAAAATCCAAACTAAGTGCAACCCTTAAAGAACAGTCTCTTCTCTCATTTTCATTTTCTCTTGCTAAATGAGATAAGAGCGTATCATGCTGAGCCCCATTCCTACTTTATTCCGCAGAGAACTGACTGTATTCAGACCCATTTAAGCCAAATTTATCCTCACTAAGACTATACAAGGAAAACGGAGTTGGTTTAAAGCTACGCCTGTAAGGAAAGGCTCTTACCTGCGTTAGCCCAGGGGAGGTACCAGGGGCAGCTGACATTCACATAGGTGCCGGGCAGTCCGTCTGGCCAGCAGGCATAATTGTCAAATGTCCTGTTGCAGAACTTGCCTTCTGCAGAGAGATGTAAGGGAGGGTCATGCCATTGCCTTGCACTAGTGCTGCAAGGAGGAAAAGACTGAAGAGCAGAAAAGGAAAGACATGTGCATTTAAGCCACAACAACATCATACAATTAAGCTTTGGTATGGAGTTAGGCGAGATTTCCTTGTCCAAAAGTTCATCCCCACAAAAACCAGGAAACTGTTGTTTCAGGGGGGAATTGAAGAACAGATAAGGGTCTTTGACTAAACCAAGGTATGAGAAACTCAAACTAAAACGCCATCTACAATACTAATCCATTCTCATCTTTTCTTTTACATTCTTAAGTGTCTCAGTTTAATTAAAAATAATTTTGCTACAAAAACTGTAATTATTTCCAAGAATGGTTCAGAGTTGTGCAGTTGGAAAATCTAGCCTAATATATAGATCCATCAACGAAATACTCACACACGACCGTAACTTTGCATTACAGCTTAATCAACATGAGAATACTTCAGATTTATTAGACTGTCATTGTTAGAGGGCAGCACTCAGCAGGATAATAGAGCAGAGGAGATGAATGTTTCCCTGCCACTGCTGTCACCAGCTACTGCTCTCACCCTGCCATAATAATGTAGTTAAGTGAAGGAAAATTAACAGTTTTGAAATAATTCTTCACAGACACAACTTTAGACCCATCTTATCTCTCAGTGTGTCACAAAAGCACTGAGGCATAGGAGAGGCTGCACTGTGCCCAGTTGTGAGCGTCACTGACAAATCACCAGTGTCCTCTAAACACCATGATGCTGGCACACCACAGCTGCTCTCAGCACATTACAGCAGCTCATCTGCTAAGACAAGCTGCATTCTCATTTTCACTAAGGCTTTTTTCGGGGTTTTTTTTTTTTTTGGTTGGTTGGTTTGTTGTGGGTTTGGGGTTTTTTTTTGCCCTTTGGTTTGTTTTTGATTTTTTTTTTTTTAAAGCCATTTCAGCATTTTGCAATGCTCAAATTAATTTATACCAACTTTAAGGCCCACAAAGTGCTAGGTCAATGTGAACAGCATAGTCACAGGTTTCCTAACACCTGTGCGCTCTCTCAACCTTGAACCCTAAAAAAGTCTCAGGGGTATTACATTAGTGTGCTGCTTTGACGGGCTACAGCCACCACAAACCACTCTGGACATAAAGACGAGCATCTTTACAATGAAATTGTTCTAGAAAATGCTTCCTCAGCAGAGAGGAGAGTCCCACAGAGAGCAAATGGGATAAAGAAGAAATGGACTGGAAAGTAAGACGGAGAAGTATTTTCAAGTTCTCATTTCATCACTCCCTTGCTACTGTTATCAGGCATTGTACAAATTAATACATTCTATCCCCACCAAGTGGGCTTACCTGCCGCAATGGGGGGTGCCTCGTACAAGTATTTCAGGCATTGGAGCTGATACTCCTTCCACTTCTGCATAACCCCAGAGAGGGACCCATCTGAACTCTGAAAGAGAAATAACAAGTCTCAGACACTGCAAGGATTTAAACTGAATGCTTTCATGCAGCCTGGGTAGAGGAGTGTGAAAATGACCACTAGAAGCCACAACAGCACTGCTTAGCATAAGGGGTACAAGATGCTGCTACGTGTTTGCATAGCACACCAAAGAACTGCAAAGAAATACCTTTGTGCCACAAGGAACTGAAAAGAAGACACAAGCAACTATACCATGCCCTCACTGAAACCCAAACTGAGCTAGCCTTGCTCTCTTGGACACATCCCAATTGTGGGATTTATTATCTCACAAAAAGACAGGGACAGCAGCAAGTCCTTCGGGGAGAGGTTTTCTTTCCAACAGCAGTATTTCTGCTATCCCATAAATGAAACCAAGCTAATTCACTGTATTCAGCAGATATTCCCCAAGCATTCTTACAGAACACGGATAAAAGCTTTTCCAGCTCAGCTTTTCTTCCATGAACAGCAGCTTTTCCCCACATCCAGCATATTTTTCCCGAAACCACAGAAAGAGCAGGTACCTCCTTTTTTTGCACAGTTTGACAGGCTGCAGATGCCACCATCAGCTACCCCAAGTGCTGAGGGGGCAGGGGAAAGTACACACAAACTCTTCTGAGCACAAAGGAAATTAACTGTTACTGAACTGAAAAATTTCGCGCTGGCTGCTTGCTCAAACCTAGCAGATGCCTCACCTGGCTCAGAGGCCCAGCTTACTCACTGCATCTAATTAAAGAGACATTAGTCCTCCTCTCCTCTCTCCACATTCATATAAACTGAATTACAAGTGTCAGGATTAGCAGGCTGCAATAACGCAGCTCACTCTGCATTCTTTTTCCAGAGGAAGGCCCAGCACAGATGTCTCAGATACAGTCAACAGCATAAACCTAATGGTACAACACACTAACACTGAGTGGAGGAAAACTCATTTAATCCCAGCTGATTAAAAGGAACCCGGGGCACACGAAGGATTGTTTTAAAACAGAGTAGTAATTCTGGCTTTCAGGAAAGGCGAACTGAATGCTTTCCACTACAACCGATGTGACTAAAATTTAGACACCAGTGCAATCACCTTGGTCTAAAAGAAGTAGAATTGGCATTTTTGGACTACAGACCTCTCTAGTCCTCTCCTCTTGTATCCTTCCAATTAACAAAGTTGTTTGCTTTTTAAACAACACATGCATCATGCTTCTGCCCAGATTAAGACACTACATTTAATTACAAGATGCCCTTGTACACGCAAGTAGTACAACATTTAGTAGATACCTGTATCGTGTTGCAAGAATAACTGCCTGTATTTACATGCAACTTAACTGTAGCTAGTGCCTCATAGCCATAATTTTAAAGAGTTTAGCCAGCTCCCCCTGAAGTCAAAAGATGCACAAGCTTGTGGATCTTTGAAATTCAGACCCTTGTGTGCCTGATTTAAATCATTTTATCTATGCCAATAAATGCTGCCAAAGTCTGTCTGCGCTGAAGTCCCTAGTGTAAAATGAATGCATCCCACTGAAGTTTAACCCCATGTGTCTACGGAAACACACAAACCTGTAGCATAGTGATCTATGCTCAGCATACCTGAAGGAGAACAAACCCATCACGACCGAAATTAGGTCTACAGGTGTGTGTAGAGAAACACATAACCAGTAACTCAAACTAAAATGCCATCTACAGATCCATGTCGGCTGAATAAGGATGGATGACCAGAATATGGGGAGAGAAAAACACTTTCAAACCTAACACTTCCCTCAAGCAGTCTTTAAAAAGTAACTTTCAGGTTACACATCGTTTAAAAGGTCTTCATTTTACAAGGGTGGTTACTGAAGTTATACAGGACTGTTTCACCCCCCCTCTCATCACCAGGTTAAGACTTTAATAAAGGAATTAGAAGGAACATTCAAGATAAACTCAAATTATGGCTCATAATAATTTCAGAAGCTACTAAGTGTCACACATCTTCCCAAGAAGTAACTATTGATCATGCATGCAGATGACCCCATCAAGTTAATCCAAATTCACCCATTAAAATTATGACAAGATAAAAGATGCAGTTTCATTTAGAATCAAGACTACCTTTGAAAATACCCTGAAAACATCCTAAAACTGCTTGCACTAGGAAAATTAGCTCTTTTGGAGTCAGCAAGCCTCGAAGTATTTTCTTCTAAATCAAGTTTTCATGTATTGCTTTCATGAATGCAAGAACAACCAACTTTAATTACATCTTAGAAAAAGCAAGCCTCTATCCCTCCATTTAATGAAAAAGTAGAAGCATTCTACTTATATTGGTTTCTCATAGTGTGAGAAGACAACTCTAATCAGGAGATTAGCAAACTACAAGAGTAAAATAATTAGACATGCCTTTTTGTGGTGATGACTGATTTGGTAGACAATTGGCTATTATCTGCCGTCTGTTGCACTAAGACAATCAAATATAAATTCCAAGACTACTTAATTTGTTCACTCTATGCCACAGTTTACTCTGGTTCAGCTAAATACCATGTTTGGTATCAGACAAATTGACTTACATTTTATTTTAATACATACTAATCCCCATTTCCCAGAGATTTTGGCCCACACGAACAAGAATCACAAGTTATACAGCGCCAGATTTACAATGTGAGTAGTTACTCAAATAAGAGGTACTGTATTTTCTTGAAAAGTGATTCAATACCTTCTGCAACACCAAAGCACTGAACACACATAGACAAGGACAAGGTTCTTGAGTGAGTACCCAAATTTTGGGTCAAATTACAAAAGTTCAAATAGATTTCTTACACTCAGGATTATACTGTTGTTGCTAAAAGCACTGGTTCTTGCATTTTAGTTCTGTGTTTTGGTTTTGTTTTGGTTTTTCCCAGCTATACTCAACCATGGGAGGAAAAACAGCAGTAGTTTTGCTGTGGTGAAAATGTATCACAGAAGGACAGCGGAGGAGAAGAGGGTGGAAACAAGGCTAAGTGGTTAAGGTAGAGAAGTCAGAAGGCAAGAATGGATGATGAAGGACATTAAAGAAATGAGTAATGGCACAGCATAAGGAACATAAAATGGAAGCAGAAAAATTAAGACAGGCCAGAGCACAGAGACTGGGAGCCTTTCAGTGTATGTATATAATTCAGTATCATTAATCTCCAGTGATAAATTAGCTCGTTCAACAGTCTGAAGACAGAATTCCTTACAAATCCTTAGCACCTTCATAGGAAAGTCTCCTTCTGTGGCCATCATTTGTCTTCACAGACCCTACTGTAAAAGGAAGCATTTTAATCACTTTTCAACACATCTTTGAAACTCCTGCTGCTGCAACAAAAACAGCATCCACACGGATCCAAGGTGATCAATGCTACAAAAGCACCATTCTAATACAGCGAAAGCCGAGCACACAAAGTATAAACCCTCAGAGGACTCAGATGGGACAAAACACACCATGGAACAGCATCATTCAGAGTGGAAGGGAGAATTCTTGGAGCTTTCAAAGCAGCCAGTGACTCCTGGGGTTATCTTCCCTCTTCTCCCATCACCATATAAAAGTACATGCATCAGAATGAGAAATTCCTCCTCACATTTGTATTTCTTACATCTTCGGTTGTCTGTTTTTCAATGGGAATACTTACGTCACAGCTTTTTCATGCTTTTAACATTGCAGGATAATAAGCAAGACTTCAACTTGCTTAAGCTAAAGGCTCACGTGTAACGTTACAACCACTGGGACCACCAAAATGCTCATCTTCATCTCCAAAAGTAAAAGCTGGGCAACCTGGCACTAAACCATGCATTGGTATGGCCTTGGTATTCTTCCCCTCAGACATTAACAATGACAGATCTACCTCAGGAGAGGAGGGTTCAGCTTACATTTACTGCCTTTTATCCCAGAAGCACCAGGCAGTTACTTTTAAACTTTACTGCCCTTTTTGAGAAGCCCAATGTGACACATTAGGCTATTCTACTCAGGATCAGCACAGGAACCAAGTCCAAGATAGATGAAGATGACACATTTTTAGCTTCATGCTTACTCTGACTCAACATTCTTTCCTGTATAATATGGATCTTACTAAACCATCTGTTGTGTCAGCATAAGCTATAGATCTGCATCAATAAAAGCCAACCCAGAGTGGAAGCTAAGCTGGCCACCCAACAGGTTTATTCAATTCATAGCATGGACATCAACTGAATTTACAAGACAGTTTTGTCCTCAGTTCACTGCCCAAATGGGGCGGAGCACAACACTGCTACCCCAGAAAGATTTGACCCAATGTCACCTTGCATTTATTGGGAGGAGACTCCTCCTGCCCAAGAATGATTTCCAGGTTTCAAACTGAAATGAATTCATTCTTGTGGGGCTTAAACACAGTCACATTCCTGAAAGCACTTTCCCACCTAACACGATGCTTTGGCTTGCCACAACAGCACCTCTAAGAACAGAATTTTAGAAACAGGCTGCAGCACAGCACAATTCTGCAGCAGACAGAACAAGCTTATCCCCCTTGCAATTTGTCATCACTTTTCGCCACTTCTAATTTGAAGGAAATACGAAAGCATATGAATGACAGGATGCTTTTACTACTTCCTAAGCCCATCCATTAAGATCTAATTTCTCATTAGTTACCATAAATTTGTCAAAAGAGTCCTGCAAATGTTGATGCTCCAACCACCAGTTTGTAAGAACACTTAACTGTTGCGGGGGAAAAAAAAACCACAACACTACACCAAAACACCCAACACTGAGCTTCATCGTAATAGAGTCCTTCGACCCACTGTTCACCCCATGACAGAGCAGTCCTGTTGAGGATCAGTCCTTCAGGTACAATGATCCCTGAAAACCAAAAGAGATTTTGGAAACGCATTAGTATGGGAGCAGGCTTTCTTCTTTGAACTCCCCCCCCCTCACTCCCCAAAACCAGATGAGATTTATCCTGATTTTATAACTACTTAGTTCAGCTTCTGTGTAATGAGCTAATCTGAATCCATTACAGGCAACACCTCCAACAGTCCATCTCCTTTAAGTACTGAAGCTATGTCAAAGGAGGAGGTACATCAAGAATTACAGCGCTGCCTCTATTATAGGTAGTACAAAAGAAGTATCATTAAAGATACCTGAGCAATACATTTTCCAGAGATCATAAAGTGAGATGACACTTCAGGACATCTGACATCCCCCACATGGCCATATTTATTGCATTCCCTTCCCATATTACATTGCCCAGTATCAAGTTTAATGTGGTCATCTGACATTATGCAAGACTAATCAACCCTTTGAAGTAAAGTCATTATTCTCAGCCCCTTCTGTAGGGCTGCTTGACAGACCAGATGATGTAACATTAACTATGCTTCCCAAGTCATATTTTACAACATCCTTCGTCAGCAGTTGGATCACTCTGGACAAATCCCTCATCCTCCAGAAAAAAAAACACCAAACGGGATCAAAACAACTTTTCTTTCAGAGAGAAGTCCATCACCAGCTTCTAGGAGCTTTTCCTGTAAATGCTTCTGTTCCTTAGTTACTAATGAACCAATGACTTCAGTAGCTCAAGAGCGCCAGAAAAAAAGAAACCTTTCAGCATCCTCCCCGCTAGTGGAAAGCGGCAAATGAGCTTCCACAAGAGGAGTGACTGGATTCAGCGAGAAACTCCCTGGCGACATCTGCCAGCTGAGTTTTCTCTCAGGCTGTAGCAGCTCAGCTCTTACAACAAAACTTTCAAGTCCCACAACTTCAGTAAAGGCAAATCTTGAACAGTGTTTCACCAGCTATCTAACCATGGAGAGCCCTCTATCCTGCCACTGTTGTAAGACTTTCAAGTTTTCATGACATCAAGCTTTTGAACCCAAAGCTGCAAGAGCAAGCATTTGTCATGCACAGAAGAGACACTCCTCCTCGGTCTCTTCAGAGCTGTTCAGCCCAGACTGACAGCACACATCCAGTCCTGAACAGTAACACTGGGCTTTCAGTAACTTCCCAAAACACAGACGATCCCCTCCCACCCATTCCATTTCATTCTCTGCCTGAGCAGCTTCAAAACAGTATTTCAAGCCCCCCCCAAAGAATAAACACTCCTGTCAAAGACAACAATATGTACAAAAACATCCATATGAGGAATATTGTTTTGTTTGTTTGGGTTTTTTTTTTGGTGGTGTTTGTTGTTGTTCTTCTGTTTGTTTTAGATAAGAGGCTGAATCTCTGCATTTGTGTCTCTCAGCTGAAAATAAACCACTGCACCACATGGTCCCTTATTTTCTTCCTTTCACACACCCACACAGCTTCAGAAGGAAGGGTGGGCTGTGCTCAATCCCATAGCAGTCTATAACAGCACAGGGCACCAATCACCACCCTGTGCCACCCCCACCCCGTTCTTAAGACCTGTTCTTGCCAGATTAAGGAAAACAGGATAGAGTTTGGAAACACAGATTCCCAAATGCAGAATGCTTCTGCCCACAGTCTCAGCGAAGGCATTTTAAAGAACAGACCCAAAACTGACTTGAGGCACATTCCTGCTTCTCTCTACTTCTGTTGATTAGGCACAGGCAGCTCCCAGGTCAGCTGGCTTATTTCACAAATGGTTCCAAATATAAGCTGTCTGAACAGAGAGGAGGACTCAGCCCTGACCACAAGGGTTTCCACTCCAGGACCAGACATCCCAGGTCTGTCCTTAGATGCCTCATTCATGCTTTGAAGCTGATCCATTTTCTCTTCCTATCCCTGAAGTTTGTTTTGACAAGGTGCATTTCGACAAGAATAATCTCTTGGCCCCTCTCATTTTCTGGATCAAGGAAAAAGCATTTGGCATTCAGAGGCACAGATGTCAAAGTAAACTTTTTAAACACCTAAATCAACTTGCATAGCACACGGTCTCAAAATCAAGGGAACAAAGTACAGCCTAATATTTCAGCATGCTACAAAATTAAGCATCATCTTCTAGAGACACAAATAAAATCAATCTCCTGTAGGTCAGGTAGGATAGACTGAAAATGCAGTACAAAGCTGTGTTTGAGGGGTTATTCTGTTGTTTCTGTCCTCAAGTGGAGGACAGACCTGGGATGAGAACAGTCACCTGCAGAGTTTTTCTGCCCCATGAAGAGCTTTCCCAGCCTGGAAACGGGTTCCCTCTTTGGTCCCTGCAGGACCCATGAATCTGTATGCTTACATTTGAAGCAGACACATGTTTAGACTGACAGCATTGTTACCAGAAAATGTTATTTTCATTACAATGTCTTTTATCTGTCCTGGTAAATGTTCCTGTCAAGTATGAATTACATGAGCCAGTCAAACATGGCAGAAGAAACTACTGAGAAACTATCCAGAGAATTAAAAAACAAAAATTCAAAAGCAACTAAATCCCAAACTCCTGGAGGGCAGAATGCAATCCCACAATTTTAGTGGGAGACAGTGTGCCAGCACTCATGAGAATTCAATTACCCTGTACAGGGATATTTTACTGTGCATTGCAAATCTAGACACATGCTTTGTGAAGTGCTCTTTAGAAGAGGACTTTTATTGATGCAGTTATACAAGAAAGCAAGCAAACCAGCAGAATGAAGAGTTTAAATTGCTTTTTTAGACAGATACAAAAGGTGTAGCACTAGAAACACTATGGAAGGAACAAAGGCAAAGTTGAGCAATGTTGTGGGAGCAGAGGAAGCTACAAGGCTGAAGATGACAAGAGCACTTCAGATCTACCCTCACAGATTTCGAAATAAAATGCAGCCTATGTTACTGGAAGAGGAACTTGTCATTTCATTCAAGATGTCGTAGCAACAGCATCATCAAATGGCTTGGGTTGGAAGGGACCTTTACAGATCATCTAGTTCCAATCCCTCTGCCACGGGCATGAACATCCTTCACTAGACCAGGTTGCTCAAAGCCCTGCCCTGTCTAACTTTGAACATTCCCAGGGATGGGGCACCCACAGTTTATCTGGGCAACTGGTTGCAGTGGCTCAACACCCTCATACTAAATTTCTTCCTTATATCTAATGTAATTCTACCCTGTTTTGGTTTAAAACCACGACTCCTTGTCTTATCACACTACAAGCCCTGGTAAAACGTCTCTCCATCTTTCTTAGAGGCCCTCTAAGTTGGAAAAGCCACAAGAAGGTCTCCCCAGAGCCTTCTCCTCTCCAGGCTGAACTACCCAAACACTCAGAGCATTTCCTCATGGAAGAGATGCTTCTGCTCTCAGATTCTTTTCCATCCACCGGCTCTGCTCAAGCAGGTCCACATCTTTCTTGTACTGGGGGCCCCAGACGCAGCACTGCAGGTGGGGTCTCATGAGAGTGGAGTAGGTGAGAATCACCTCCCTTGACCTGCTGGCCACACTTTTGATGTAGCCCAGGATGGGGTACCACTATCACAACAGAGTACAGGGATAGTGAGGGACATATGTCTGAAAAAGCAGTGGAGATTTAGGGTGGAATTTAGATGCCTGATCACAGGCACCTACTGTTCCTCTTGACACACACAAGTGCCTTGCTTCACCTCCTGCCACAGCTGCAGAGAGGTGCATGCTTCCCCTGCACCCTACATCATACCTGTTAGTCCCATACAGGTCCTGAATACTGTAGGAAGTTTTGAGCAGCACTAGATCCTGAAGGTCTCCGAGCTGCCAAAGCAAAGACCATCCGTCAAAGCTGGAGTTTTGGCTCCTCTTGCTGTGGTTTAGTGTTTAGGTTGGAAGAGACCTTTAAGATCATTGAGTCCAACCATTAACGTAGCATTGCCAAGTTCCACTAATAAACCATGTCACTAAGCACCACACCTCCACATCTTTTAAATATCTCCAGGGATGGTGACTCAACCACTTCCCTGGGCAGCCTGTTCCAGTGGTTAACAACCCATTCAGTGAAGAAATTTTTCCTTACGTCCAATCTAAACCTCCCCAGCAGAACTTGAAGCAATTTCCTCTTGTCCTTTTACTTGTTATTTGTGAGAAGAGACCAACCCCCACCTCACTACAACCTCCTTTCAGGCAGTTGTAGAGAGCGACAAGGTCTCCTCTCGGCCTCCTTTTCTCCAGACTAAACAACCCCAGTTCCCTCAACCACTGCTTGTAAGACTTAGGCTTTAGATGCTTCACCAGCTTTGCTGCCCATCTCTGGACACACTCCAGCATCTCAATGTCCTCCCTGTAGTGAGGGGCCCAAAACCACACATAGCACTCGAGGGGCAGCCTCACCAGTGCCAAGTACAGGGGCATGATCACCTCCCTGCTCCTGCTGGCCACATCACCTCTGATACAGGCCAGGACACTGTTGGCTCATGTCCAGCCAGGTGTCTACCAGCACCCCCAGGGCCTTTTCTGCCGGGCAGCTTTCCAGCTACTCCTCCCCAAGCCTGTAGCGCTGCATGGGGTTGTTGTGACCCAAGTGCGGGACCCAGCACTTGGACTTGTTGAACCTCATAGAGTTGACCTTGGCCCATCGATCCAGCCTGTCCAGATCCCTCTGCAGAGCCTTCCTGCCCTGAAGCAGACCAACATTACTGCCCAACTTGGTGTCATCTGCAAACCTGAGGGTGCACTCGATCTCCTCATCCAGATAAATGCATAAAGACATTAAACAGAACTGGCCCCAATACCGAGCCCTGGGGAACTCCGCTTGTGACAATGCAATTAGTTAAGCCAGTTCTTTATGACATACTGAACCAAGAGCATTTAAAAGGATGTTTCTTAAGCTTATCACTCACTGGTTTCTCTAACAGCCAGGAATGGTCCAGTCCCAGAGCTGGCTGAGCAGAGACAGACAGAGCCTGCAGTCACACAAAGCCGGGGAATTCAAACACGTGAGTTTCGAAGCGAAAAAAAAAAAGAAAAGGAGGATTTCACAAAGACAATTGGTCTTCATCACAACCTCAGGGACTGAGCGAACATCACTTCATTGTAAATAACTATTTTCATTAGGCAAGAAAAACTCTAAACCTTTCCACCATTCACACCGAAGTGTCCCAAGGGAGTCAAGCTCCCCCCAACTTTTCAAATTACTATTTAACAGTCACTCTTCTAGAGAGCTACTGCACTGGATTAGAAGGCAAGGTGCAGAGAGTTAGCTGTTTTTCCCAGGATCACAAATCTTATAGAAACATAAACCTGGTCACCAGTTTGTCAACCCATCACTGCAATCCCTGCAATAAGCTCAATAACAAGGAAAAACCCAGGTGAATCAGACATAATAACCTTTAGACCTTACTCTCACTGAATCTATTTCCATTTACACTTTATTTTTTAAACAAACCTAGATCTCCAGTAAAAAAACGAGATTTGACAGAAAAAAAAACAATCACCATAAAGCTATTTCAAACCAACAACACACAAACCCAAAAACTCCCATAATGTAATGGGTTCTGCCTCTATGACTGTTTAGAGATCACTAGAGAAGAACACAATCAAATCTGCATGGCTTTTGCAGTTCTAGTTGAAGGCAGTAGTTTATTCTGGTTTTAACTAATGTGAATTACCTCCCTCAGCAGCTCACTGTCACAGTGGCTCAAGGTCAGAAGACAATGAAGAGGTACACCTTTGCATAACAGAATGGCAGGACAGAAACGCTACAAGAACATCCTTGCAGTCCTGTATCATATACAGTAGCGTTCACATTTACTTGGTTGGATGCACTGTCGTGTTTTACAGCCTGCATATAATCTTCTACTTTTCAGCATTCAACCCACACAGCTGCCAAGTGTCATATCCCAGGGGCTTGAATTGTCAAAAACAAGACAGGAGCAATGTTGCATAAAGACCAGAGTATTACCTCAGCCCAATACAAAAAAAAACAACAC
The DNA here is from genome assembly GCF_034619465.1 of Leptosomus discolor. Classification (NCBI taxonomy): domain Eukaryota; kingdom Metazoa; phylum Chordata; class Aves; order Leptosomiformes; family Leptosomidae; genus Leptosomus; species Leptosomus discolor. The sequence goes on along the minus strand of NC_141392.1, from coordinate 3,217,654 downwards.
ACATTAAAATGAACAAAAACAAAACAGTAATAAGACAAAAGTATACTGAGATGCTACCCAGAGATCGCACACTGATCACACGAAACACAGAAGTTACACGGGTTGACAAAGGACCAAATCAACATGCCTGAAGCTAAGCTCACAGTGGATGATCACGTTATCGTATCAAAGTTTGAGGGGAAGACCTTGCAGTCCTTGGACATCAAAATCAAGAGGGGGCACAAGCTAAAAGAAAATACTCCAGCACCACACTCTCCTGCAGCAGCATCCTCAGAGCTGCGCTCCCAGGCAGAGAGAGACAGATAACACTACCAGTTCCAGAGACCACCCAACCATGGAACTTGCATTCCTGCCTTCATCCCACCTCACATGTCCTTTTCCTTCTACTGTCTTTTAAAACAGAACTTAGAAGAGTTTAACTTCCCTATACAGGGCTGCCTTCCCCCCTCTTCTCTTTTTGGCTATGCTCCTCAAAGCCTCTAAGCAGAGAGGCAATTTAAAGCATCATCTTAACTTGTCAACAGCCCGCTGTATTTGTGAGGTCTTGGTAGCGAAGTCTGCACAGTCATTTTTCTCCCAAAGTGGTTACAAGCAGGAGTCAACAGCAGATACGAGTGTGCTACGATGTCTGCTTTCACTTCTGCAGTTTTACATTTGCTTTTATTTGCAGAGGCCAATTCAGCTTCCCTTGAAAGCAAAAATAAAACAGCTCCAGCCTACTACCTAAACTTTCTGCTTTCTCATGCTCTGAGGATAGTCATCACCACCTTCTACAATATTTAAAATTAGTCAGATGGAATTAATCTAGTTGCAGGACACAGGAATGAAAGCCAGTAAAACCAGAAGCTTTCATTAATAAATTAGTTAACATTAGCTTTTTCTTTTTTTTAACATCTTTAATACAGAATTGATGCTTTTAGAGCTTTCCATAGGACTAAGCAGGCTGAAGACTTTGAACCCAAGGAATTCCAAACAACTTTTAGCTGTTCAGTATTTTATCACAACAACATTATGTTATTTCCTTTGACTCGAATGATTTGGGAGGTCAGTAACACCCTCCCCCCTTCTTCCCTTTACACAAGTTAAAGTACTTGTCAAATTGATCCAGAATAGATTTACTTCACAGTTTTCCTACAGTCCCTCTCAGCCAGGGAAGCAGACTGCAGAAATACAGGCAAGTCAAGTTGAATCACAGACATTCCTTACTCTAGGACTGCAAAGCAACTTGTGAACCACACTATTACTTTAGGAATCAGATGAGGCTTTTCCTCAAATCTGAATTAGTCTACCGCAATACCCCTTTCAAAAAGACAACTGTAGTTTCTTCATTTCAGAAGCACAGTAAGATGGTCAACCAAGCAAATGGTCAACCAAGACACAAATGGATTCTGGGAGTTCTGTCTTCCCCTAGTTCCCCAAGGAGATGACAATAGTATCAGTTCTCTGAAGTTCATACCATGACAGAAGTTAATAAAATTAAAAATGCTTCCGCATGCTTAATGCTGAGATCTTGCTTCAGTACACCTCCTCCTTGAGCTCAGAGGATTTGTAATTTAAGAATTTTAATAAAACACAATCCTCAAACACTTCTTTCAGCAGTTAATATTGTGCCAGTTTCAGACATGTGAGTTTCTCAGACAAAACAGCAATTTTCCCAATTCCCTTTCTGTGTATTTTGGTTGGGTAAAAAATGAAATGACTAAGCAGCCTGCAACTCATTTCAGTATCATGCACACATCAGCTCACTGTTCTCCCTATCCCCCTACATCCCTACCTTTGTTGCATCAACCTTGCATACGTAATACTCAGATATTAACACTCAGTCCCTCCTCTGCCCAGAGATCCTGGCACTGACTGCACAAGTTAAATCAGTAGCAAAGGGTCTGCGCATTAGTTCTGCAAAGGCAATCCCACATGCTACCATGCTTCTGCCTCCCAGCAGCAGCCCAAGAAAGGAACTCGGACGCATGATGTAAGTTATAGTTTTCAGAAGTTTATCCCTACCCCCATCTTCAGGCCACTTCTGGCAGGCTTTTATCTTGGTCAGCTGGAGTCTCACAACATCGTTTTCCCCATACCTGGGAAATTAGTGGATTTTCAGAATTCTTACCAGCCCCAGGGCCAGATCCTGCCCCTTTCCTTCTGGCAGATATGGCAGCCTTCAGCCCCGCAGGTCTGCTGTAGCAACAGCCACTTTCAAAGATAGTCATAACTCCCCACAGAAATCAGCCTGCCACCCCCTCAGCCCTTCTTTTCTGTACTCTTGGAGACGCATGTGGAGCTAGAGAGGTTTGTGGCCTCATCCACAGAAATGAACTGCGATTGTGTTAATGTTAAAGCTGAGTGGACTTATGTTTCTTCCCACCCTTCTTTGGCAAGACCTTGAAAAGAAAGGGGGAAGTGAGCAACAGAAGATGACTGTGCAGCAAGGACATTGGTTTTCAGAAAGCAAGAGATAGGATAAAGCCCAAGAGTAGACTGAAACAACTTTATAATAAGCCAAGCCAAGAAAAACATGCGGAGAGCTTCTCAAGAAAGCTGTCCAGCCTGGACAAACGGAAACACAGAAGAGCTGTCCCTCCAGTCAGGTCTCTAACCTTTGTCAAAACGGGTATTTCAAGTTGTGCACAAAGCTCCCTCTCCCCCAGCTCCAATTTTCAAAGCACTGAGGGAAGCAGTGACCACGCAGTAAAGCTGAAAATGGATAGGTCACACAAAGCAATTAAAATCATTCCATTAGTTCCATGTTAGTAGTTTCACAGCCACATATTCCCCATCTGACGTTAACATTAAATCAAGCAGTGCTTGTAGGAACAGAACAGATTCACGGAGAAGAGGCTAGAGAAAAATCTCGGGAACTTCAATAGCAGTGACTATTTGACATGTCTCTTCCAATGAAAGGTTTGCTCTCTGAACTAACTTGCTCTGCAAAGGATGTTTATGTTTTGCATCTCAGTTCATCCTTAAGACATACTTCTGGAGCACAGAGTCATCTTACAGCATAACTATCAACTTTTAAATCAGCATAAACCAACACTGCTGTTAAAAGAAGTGGTTGCTCTGTCCCCAGAGAAAGATTACAATTTCCTCCCCTACGCCTCGCTCCCTTCTTTTCCTTATGCCACCATAAGCACTTGCACCATCAAACTGCGAGCTGGACAGGCAAACTCTCCAGGGTAAAATTAAACAGACAAAATGTTCATGAGGATAAGAGCTGCTGTGAAGCAGAGACAAAAGCAGCACAGCTCACAGTGAGGCAGAAGAATAATGTTAATTTTCCACCATCTTGGAACTAAGAGGAGCCCAAAATGAAGCCCACTATTTGTATAAAAATGTTAAGCTAAGAGTCAAATGTTTATTACTCACAAAGAAGCAAAGACTTGAGGACTTCAGCTATTTGAGAAAGAGCCCCTGAGGTCTCTTCATCTATGCTCATTACTAGGCAACTCATGGTTTCTCACCTTTTGCCACTAGGAATGGTACATGGCAACCATGGTGACCCTGAGGTCAGGACCCATTATGAGAGTCCCCATTTCCTGCATAGCACCTTCTAGCGCCCCACACTACCTTCAGCATTCATCTCACACATGCTAGCTTAACCAGAAAATACCACTCAGACACACACCTAATCTCGACTTGGAGCTTCAAGTGACAGAATCCACTGCACCCTTAGGCAAGCTGCCACTGTGGTTGATTACCCTCATATTGAATTCCACACCTATTTCTGGTCTGAGCTGAATTAGCCAAGCAAATAAGTTTCCTTAAAAGGAAGTACCTTGCAAAACATGACGTGTCACAATAGTGTTAATTAATAAAATGCGACTGATGTTCTTAAAATACATCCAGTTCAATTTTCCCTAGATAACGAGTTGGTTAGTATTTATGACATTAGGTCATTTTTAGCCTGTTCACAACACCGCTGGAGGAGCAGACTGAACAGCTAATAGTTACTAATGAAAGCAAACACACTGAATTTTTCATAGTACTGCTACCATACAGTACCGTGCTAACACTCTGCTCTGGAGCCCTGTGGAGGAGAGGCCAGACTCCTCCACCCCACAGCCGTTAAGACTGAGTAAGTCTGACAAAGGAGCCAGTTATCCTTTAGCCCCAGCCTCCACAGACTTTTCAGATACTTCAGCCTTCATTAGCATTTTTTAAACTGTTGGTTTGCACTTGTTGCCATCAGCTTCCCTACCTTTTGGTTATACATCATTGCTGGAGTCATTTTAGCTGCCACTTTCATTTCCTACAGGAATGGTTTAGCTTGTTACAGAAGACAACCCAACAGCTAGAGGTACTGGAGACACTAACAGCATCTTGAACACCTCATAGTTAAAAGTATGTGGGCTTTTATATGATAAGTTTTTCCTTGCACATCAGTTTTACTCTTTCAGCTTTGCAGCTGCAGATAGTAGCTTACATTTCTTTCTACTTTTCCAATTAGAAAAAATTGATTGGGTAAACAAGTCAAAACCTGTCGGTGGAAATGCTGCAGTATCAGAGCTGTAGATCACATCATCTTCTGGAGATTGGCGAAAGCTTTCATGCCCGACTACCTCGCCCCAAAAATAAGTCTGTTCCTCATAGCTTGCAAAGCAGCACACCGATACACTACATGCAACAGTCCCTCTTCCACCTCAGGTACCTTTTTGCTTCAGCAGCACAGATTTTGAGGACAAAGTTCACCGAAATGTTTAAGATTAAAATAGGTAAATTAGCCACTGCTTGTGAAAGTTCTGCTCAAACATCACACCAGCCATAGACACATGTGTGTGCATACACACACCTCTCCTACACCCTTCCAAAGCACCCAGAGAACACAGCATTACACATCCCTTGCCCTTCTCCTTTCTTGCTGTCTTCCTCTCCCTCTTACTGAGTGTATGTGGAGTCCAGGAAGACATGACTCCAAGCACAAGACCTTAAGTGGATTCACAGTATAGAAGCATTAATAGCCTCCATTCACCTTCTAACTTTAATTCTTGGATTCTGCGTAAAATTCTCAGCAGTCTTATCCTCCTCTCCTACACATACACTCACGTACAATACTTAAGTCATTTTTAGTTTGCATGTTACAGAAACACAGCAAATTTCAGCCTAAGATTAGTATCTCCAAAGCTGCCCGAGATGCTCTGGCACTTTTATTAAAAACACACTTTTTAAAACAAACTCACTACCACAGCTTCTCTCTCAAGGTCTTACTGCTCTGTCACACCCAGCTCTCAACAGGCTGAAAGCAGTCACCAATACTCCATAAAAGAAAAACACAACAAAAAACCTCCCACAAAATAAACCAAGTTACTCTTCATCACTAAGAAATGAAATCACAAGTTCTAAACCCTATGAAGGACTAGTCACTAGATCAGATAGACAATTAAGGTTGACATGTGACTGTAGAACACACTGCAACCAAGACTTTTACCTAGTGAGGTAGATATATTCTCATTACCCAAGTAGAATTGAAAGTACTAAGTGCAAAGGAAAGCAAGGTCAGCTTTGATTATCCTCTTAAAGCCCCTATCCAAAATCACGCTAGAAATGGCAGGCACCCAAAAAACCTTGTGCTCCAACCACCTGCAGGAACAGCTTCTGTTCAGGTACACCTTCCTCCTCTATGGCAACCAAGATTTATTGAATGAGTCTTTGTGCATGCAAACCTCTCAACATCCTTTAGACAACAGTTTCCAATTATTAAAATGAGCAGGTCATGAATTCATTAAAGTCTCATTCTTCACACTTTCTGTCTCCAAAATGAGGGCCCACTTAGCTATAGAGAGTGCTTGAAGAAAAAGAGGACATTCTTATTACCTTTTCAAAAACAAAAGAAACACCAATGCTCATCGCTACAAATCAGCAAAGTAATTTGTACAGGATCTCTCTAGGCTGATCACTATATAAACAAGTGTTTCAGGCAATAAATAAAATCCTAAACCCCCTAGTCTTAACTGGAGTTGTTCAGAAGCATCCATTTTATGGAATTCAAGGAAGGAAACAATACAACCAAAAAAAAGGCAGTAACTCACCACATGGAGGACAGGAAGACAACTCTGGCCAGAGCTGGGACGCACTCCCTGGAGGAGCCCATTAGATAAGCAGCTTGGGCAACTGGACAAACACACAGCAGACCGGCCAGCTTGTCTGCCTTTTTTTTTTTCTACCAAAACTTTTAATGGAAAGGACACTAACCCGCAGAACATTCCTCTTGTCAGATTACTTGGGCCAGAAATGGTCAAAAAACTTAAGGCGGCGCCCGGGTGGAGGAAAAGACAGATGAGAGGGAAGAGAAGGGTAAAGAGAAAGTGATTTAGTCAAGACCAAAGTAGGCTGACACTTCCCATTCCCAACTGTTCAAACAGTTTCTTTTCCAGTTCAGGTCATAAAGCCAAAAGATAAGCATAGCAAAATAAGCACAAAGCAGTTAGCTCACAATGGTACTGGAAGTTGAACATTTCCATGTTGGTTGCCTGTCACCCTGTACTTGACAGTGTTCCAAGCTTGCTATAAATTTGCTATGAAATTATCTTCTCATTTCCCGGTGACAATAGTCTGCTGCCCATGCTGCCTTTCAAGAAACACTTTTCTTCTGTGCTGATCCCAGCTGTCCATTGAGCAGGATACACCACTTTGAACAGCATAATAAATCTGTTTGTTTCCAGAGCTTGATTTTGCTCCAAATATTTCCAGCATGACAAAAACAGGGGAAAAAGGGAAGAATAACAGCTATAAATCAAAAACAAGCTGAAAAACTCCAGAGGCCGTAAAGTAGCATCACATAAAGATCTTGATCTTGGACACAGTTGGGGACAAGAGAAAGTATTTGGAATTCAGGATTTTAATGCAAGTTCTTCCTTGCACACTAACTGGAAATACAGTTTCTCTTGACCAGCCAGTACACAGGCGTGCTCCCTCTCTCCCCCTCCCCTTCCCCAAAGTACAAGCGTATTCATGAATTACTTGAACACACAAATTTTCTGTAAGGCTTTATTTAAGCATTATGCCAAGCAGCTCAGAATGACAAAGCCAAGATTCAAGAGGACTTTAAGACCCTCTGTTGAAGAAAAACCATAGAGTATTGTCAACGACTACAGGGGACAGCACACAGCAAAGATTAAAGCCAGGCTGTGAACCAAGCTGCTGAACCCGAGGAGAACTCTACAAGCAAGGGGCAACACAAGGGACAGACACAAAGGAAACTAATTATTGAAAGCTTGAGCAAGTAGAAAGTTAACCTCGTGAACTATGAAGGATGTTTACATTAGCTCTGTCCTCTCAATATTACAGCTTTTAATCTTCGCAAGTAGTACGTGTAGCACCGACAGCTTAGTTTGTTATTAAGTGCCTGGCTCTAAAGAGTATACTGTTTAACAGTACAAAGTCTCATCAAGATGTCTACCGTGCAGCTGTAACCCCTCCTCCCTCTGCAATCAGTTATACAGGAACTGAGAATATTTTCAGAAAAAACACAGCCCTTCAACCCCAACTCAATACAAAAAGGGATTCGTACTTTACAGCCTTCTGTAGCTATTACAGATATTTCCAAGACATCTATCATATTAATATCCAAGCACACAGACTTCATAATCTACATGCACACGGAAGACAGCTCATCACTACCACTCCTTCCTCAAAACAGGTATTCGGAAGGGGTCATCTCACCACATCAGCAGCATGCACATGTGGGCATCCTACCTTGTTATTAATAGTGACAGTGACAACTGCTCCTACTTTTATGCAAAATGCAAGACAACACTGCAACCTATTTCCCTATTCAATAATTAAACCATACACCCACAGGAATGTTAATCACTTAACTTTATCTCCCTAAAATGTAGAGTACAAGATATTCAAAGTTTGCAACTTTAACTCTTTCTGTGTAAGATAGTAAAGGAAAAAAGCAAACACACCCTCAAGCTGGACATATCTTGTCATCTATCAGCCACAAGATGTTCCACCAGACTTGCACAGGGGCACAGAGACACATTTAAGGTAAATCTTGAGCCACCTCTTTCTTTTCTGACCTGACTATTCCATTCCCTCTTCCTAGAAGAAAGCCTTTATCTGCAAGCGCAGGCACTATATAAGATAAAAGAAAGCTCTAACAGAACAACAGCTTGTGAATGAGACAAGTTTCCTTGCCACCAACCACCACTGTCTTAGATGGCACTTCTCCCTTGATTGCTCAGACTAACGATGACTACTACAGCAACGTGGACAGTTTGTCACCCACCTTCTCTTCCCTTTCCCCAGGTACAGAAGTCAGAGCCTTGTCCCCAAAGAGGACTCCAACTACTTTTTGTAGCTGAACTTCCCACCCATCCTCACACAGAAATGTCAGTTTCCTGTTCAAAATAAGAAACATTTTATCCTGAACAGGTTTTGAAAGTGTTTCCCCACAAAAAAAAAAACACCCCAACAACCCTAAACACACAAACTAAAAACCCCATCCTATTCTCTTCCTTCTGGGAAAAGAAAGAGCATCCTGGTAGATCACCATAAAGGTCCAAACAAGAGACTGCTACTCACACTTGGAAAGCCTGTGACACCCTCTTGCCAAAACCAAGTAGAAGTAGAGAAAGCTGCCCCAACTCAAGGCTTCTTTCACTGAAGACTAAGTCTACATCTGTAACAGCTTACTCTAGAATTAATATGTAGGGGAAGAGATTAATCCACGTAATCATTTGCCCATTTCCCTGCTCATATAATGTTTCATTGCTGGTGCAATCACAAAGGTCTATTTGAGTACAATCAGAGGACTGCAAGTCTATCATATCATTATGAGACTTTTGCATCTTGAAAAAGTTTTCAATGGTGAAATACCACATGTAAACCCTGCTCCTGGATATTTAAGAAGGATGAGGGTGGCCGAGTGCAAAAGAAGGTAAGAGTGAGGAGCAAGATGAAAGCTTCCTTGAGTCATCTGAGGATGTCCCAACACTCATTTACCATAAGCAGCAAAGTAGTAGGAAAACTGGTTAGGAAATACAGAGCTCTTCAGCTGCTCAATGACTCATCAGCATGGATTCTATCCTACCACACACAAAAAATGTTTGGTTGGTTGGTTGTTTTTTTCCCCAACCACAGGGCCAGCTCTAGGTGGCCCTGCCTGAGCAGGGAGGTTGGACCAGATCACCCCAGAGGCTCCTTCCAACCTCAGCCATTCTGTGATTCCAGCCCCAAGACACCCATGTAGCCTAGACAACAAGTAAGAAACCAAGAAACCCAGTTGCAAGCGCCAGTTTTGTTTCCTGCAATTTACAATTGTCTCTACTATTGCAAGGCCATTAAGAGTTCAAACTACGAAGCTAACACACTTTTATCCTTACATCTTATTAGTAACAGAATCAGTTTTATTCTAGAAAGCTTTAATAACCTCATTCATTACCACCACGTGTCTTAATCCCCAAAGAGCAATGAACAAATTCAGAACATACTGAATTACTCTATAGATATCTTCTAATGTAAGTTTATCCTTTAACTAACAACAGCTGCCCCTTGGGAGTCCACAGGGACACGAGCTGAATGAGACTGACGACAGTTTTTGTGAAGTTTCCAGTGTCAACTGTCAGCTAAATTCAACTAACAAACAGGAGTGCTGAGATCTAGACTTAAAGCACATCTATCACAACACTCAATGTGTTGGAACTTAGTTTTCCAAAATCCTGTTTGAACAGGATGTTTCTGGCCACCTTTATACCTGAATATCTTCCATACCATCTCTGCAACATTTAGAGAAGTCATACGTATTAAGGATCTGGGGATTTTTGAAACAAGTCCACTACAAATCCATCTTAATGTATTTGATGTGCAATTTATAACTATGCAGTGTCACTGTAAATAGCATATAATAGCTGCCTGTCTTCTTTCTCCAGAGCATACCCTGCTTGCAGTGTCACCAAGTTTAAAAGGAATGGGATCTCTTTGCTAGAGCAATGCATTTCAAAAGGTATTTGATGAACTTTTCTTCATTAAGAAACAGTAATGAAAAGGGCAATAGATTAGAGGATACCACAGCATCTGACAAAAGCAGAGACCAATAGCTATTTTAAGTAATTCAGATCAAATATTATACATTTACTTTTCCCATCTCAAGGGATAAATAACAAAAGCTTTATTCATTGTGTATAACTAGCTTTGTCCAGCAGACAATTTTTATTTGGGCTGAATGGGACTGAATGAGGAAGATGGGGATTGACCCACCTGAGTGTCTCTTTTTGTAACCCGTGCACAGCCGTACCAATATCCACAACACTTTTAAAGGTGACTTACACGGAAGCACAGGGTTTTTTCCAGGGTCTGGCTCTTTCCACCACAGCAGTAGCACCTCTAGGAATATGGGGGCATATAAAGCATATAAATGTCTTCCTAGATGTTGTATTCCCTTCAAATTTCATGCTTCCTACCCAATTTCATACTGAAACAGAGGGAAGAATTCAAGTGCTGATGCCGAGATTCTCACCCTGTCCAAAAGGCACAGAGCTTGGATTTCCATCTACAAAACGCCTCAGCACAACAATCAGCCGGTAGAAGAGTCATGGCCTGCCATAAAGGCAACAGGTTTCTGGACTTCCCAAACCAGACAGGTACCTTGTCCCACCACCCTATTCCGGGTCCCAAGGGGCTCACTTGGAGTGATCGAATTGGGATGAGTAGAATTATTTATTACACAAAGTTGTAACTTGAATAGAGTATTCCGTAACTTATAAATCAAGTCTTTTGAGAGTTTCCTGCTTTTTCCCCTCCAATTCAGCATAAAGATGCCTGATGCCTGTCAATGCTTCTGTACACTCAGCCCTTCTGTATGTCAAAAAGTCTTACAGCAGCTCTTCAGTACGTTCTGTACAGCACTCTAGACACGTCAGCAGAGAAAAATAAGCTATCAATTTCCATCTTGAAGAAAATCTATGAAGAGGCTACAACATTGCCAGGAGTCTGTGTATGTCAGGAAACTAATCTTACACTAGAAGCCCACAGGTATCAGGCATGTCACTCTCCCAGTAGGTTTGAAGTACATTAATTACTACTTTTTTCACACCACAGCTTAGCAGTTACATTAACCCCCATACTTTAGAATTTCTACCAGGAACCTGCAAAACCAGAAAACTATACCAGAAATGTCCTCCAAAGAGAGCAAGGCTTCTGCCATTACTTTACCTGCAATCATTCTGAGTTAAGTCTCCTTTACAGGAGGCAACAAAAAAAATCTGCTGGGCTGCTGACAGCGCATACAGCACCCTGTACCCAGGATTTATCTTCACTCAACAAAAAGCTAAGAGGCAGATGAATACCACAAAAGGATAAGAGAGAAAAGTCAAGAGAAAGATAGTCCAATGTCTCCAACCCCTCCCCAAAGACAGAGCTTTAGAGATGAACTGCAGCATAGAATAAAACCTTTAGCCACATCCACCAAGGCTCCTGCCAACACGCACATCAAATACTTTCTCAAATGCTCTGTGCGTACGTGGTCTCAAATCTAACCCGAAACCAGAGTCTCTCCATCTAACTGATCACAGACCCTTTGTCCTTTCTCCTCTCCATTAAAAGCTGACTATGTCATCTTGAAAAAAACAAAAATTTGGTGATCTCTGCAATTGCAGGGACATACCATACCCTCTCACCTACTGTCCTCCTAGTGCCCCATACAGTGAGAGCAAATTTCAAAGAAAAAAAAAGTTCTACAACGCTATGGAAGGTCAGTTTCGTTCCAGGGTGGGTTCTTTCGGGTTTGGTTGTTGGTTTTTTTTTGAAGGTGGGGGCAGGTTTTGACATCCATCAAGGGAACAAAGTAATTCTCTGATTTTTTTGCTCTAAGAGAATCTTAGAGGACTGAGTCACACTTGCTGCAGTTGAGAAGCCATCTACTTGCTATCCCTCTACTCTTCCCCCGAGTCACACCCTACATTGTCACACAGTCCCATTACACTCATTTTAGGAGAGCTTTATTCAGATGCCAAGAGACTGAGCTGATGAAAGATGAGAAAAATGCAAAATTTAGATCGTAATCTGGTCACATTAAAAACAAACTCTTTGAAACTTAAGTTACAGAGTTGAGCTGCAATGAAACAATTGGAATATGCTTTGAGTAAAAAACAACCAAAATATTTCTCACATTTTAGAAGGAACCAATATATGAGGATGCATATAGCATCCAGGAGATGTTGGTCAATACCATGAGCAGTGTTGGTATCTATAGAGTAGAAAGGGAGTAGGAATATTAGCAAACAGAAGACAATTGTTTCCTGTAGGAAAGAAACACACAGAAGTTTGCAGCTAGCAGAATTCAGAGGAAAAGAAGGATGCTAGATATCCTGAAATATCCCAAGTCTGATTTTAAGAGGTGCAATCCACACACTCCTTGGGAAGGAGTCTTGATGATCAGAGCCCAGCAGACAGCATGGTAAACATCTTGGTTATGGCATCAGCTGCCATCCCTTAACTTGCTTCAACACACAAGACCTCCTCTCCAGTAGTCGGACTGCCTCACAAAGCACCACAGAAACACCCATTAGGAACAGCACCAGAGCACTCGGGAGGCGGCTCTTCTGGTAGCTGAGCTTCCCGTCTGCGTTTGGCTTGTCCACACCCAAGCACAAGTCACAGCCTAAACCACCCATGCTGCGGTGTAGGAGGACTGTTCCACAAGCTTCTGCCAAGCCCCAGAGATGTGTTCAGTGCAAAAGCCTCGGTGGCCACCTTTCTTTCCATTTAGAGCAGGATGTACACAAGGGCCCTGTTTTCCCTCCAGCTTTTCCCCTCAGGCTGGTCACAGAAGCGTCCTGCTTTACCTGATGCCAGGCCTTTTGGCATGGATCCATTTCCAGGCTGATGTGCTGAGCAGCACCAGAACTGCTGTCAGAGGGGTTACCAGAATGCCCCAGTCACAAATACAAGTCTTAAAAGCCAGGAGATTTCAGAGACTGTCCTATGCAGGTATGTCCATACGCACACCCCTCCTGTTCGCCCTGAAGACACCAAGTCTAGCAAATTTGCAAGGAACTGCTTCCTGGAAAAAAAAAAGGCAAACAGCAGTGCAGTTTTACAGAGGGGCAGGGGAAAAAAAATCAGTTGGAACAACAGCAAGGGGCATGAGTGGGCAAGCAGACAACACACGCCACATACAACAAAATTTAGATGGCGAGCTAACTCACACTGACTTGTCCTTTAAGGAAACAAAAGGTGGTGAAAAAGGCAGGACACCGAAAGAGCCACAAGCTTCCCAACTGTGCTCTAGGAGTTCATAGTCTAACATTTGCAGAAGGCTCTTCCACACAGATCTTTACTCTTTAGCTACTTCCAAGGCACAATCAGAAAGCCGCTTCGCTTTCTTGAACTTCTCCCGTAGTGCAGTATAGAAGGCATAGGAGTAGCAACAGAGCAAGGAAGACGGCCGCAGCAAACAACAGCTAAAACCACACATCAAGACAAGAATGTAGGTTTCAAAAGTTGTCCTGAAAGCACCAAGGAATGCACTGGGAGAGAGTCAGGGCAAGGCAGCGACAGGAGAATGCAGATGAGCTCAACGGACAGAAGAGCCTAAGACAGAAAAATACGGTAATTGGGAAAGCCAGCACAAAACAATTTAGAAAAAATATGGCGAGAGGATGAACTAACAATGAAGTGCAATCAATTGCAAGAAAAACAGCACTCGATACCAGACTGCACTAAGACGGCAATCCATTAACAATCAATTATAGTGAAACAGCAATAAGATGTAGTCAGTAAAATGACCCTCTGAAGGAACTATTCCTTTCCACACATATAAACTACAGTTTCCTCTACCCAGCTACCATTTTTCAATTTTCATCCACTAAATCAAGCCTCTATTCAATACATAGCTGTAGTGTTGATGAGACTACTCAGAAGCCATACTTGAACCTGGGGCAGAGGGTTGCTCACAAGGTTTTTCACCTACGCGTTTAGGAAAGAGACTCTTATGCTATCACATCTGCCCTTAGCAAGCTCTATCAATTCATTCACATCCATCAGAGGGCAGAGGTTGTTGCTTGTTTCTTTAAGACAACCATAAAGATTAAGGGAAGGCAACGGTGGAAATCCATTCATATCCTCCTCCACAAAGACCTGCCGCGGTGTATCCCAGGAACACCGTAAGGCTTACTGAAGTCCCCACAAAGCTGCAGGGAGTTTCCCTTTGTGTGGCCCCACATTCATGGCAGCAAGAGCAGCATCATCTGCTTTCCTTCAGCAGTGGGAGAGGTGGACTCTCCACACTTATGCTTAATCACAGATTATGCAACTTCGCCTGGAGATTCTCCTCCTGCCGGTGAAGATCGACACACATTTCATAAGCCCCTCTACGCTCACAGCAAAGGATCACCGGAACGCAGCAGACCATAGGCCACTGCGTTTGCCATCTATAAATACCAGTTTCCAATACTGAACAAAAAGAGGCATCGAAGAAAAGTATCAGCCACCAGCAGCAAACATATTGACCTATGGTAAGTTCAAACCTGCTGCACTTTGTACAAAACCATGACATTGGAAGGGGCTACCTTCCATTTGGCAAGCTAGAGATCCCTCGATACTGTTTATCCGATCCCTCTTCTGATAGGAGGCATTGGATGCAAGCGTTAAACTTGGTCTTTCCTTCAGTAGCTAGGTTTGGAAGATTTAATTAAAGGAGTTGCTGCCCAGTGTTTTAATTCAGCCTCACAAGAAAACAACATTGTAGGTCTTAAATAGAAGGTCTCTTATCTACTGAGCAGACAACTTTTTTCCATAGCAAAGGCATATCTGCTATTGTGTAAACTTACTTTTGTGGAGACAAACTAATAGGACTGATGCACTGCGCCAAGGAAACTGGAGCAGACAGCCTTGGCAGCAGTACATACACTGGTTTACCACGGAGAAAGAAGCACAAAAGCTTTTAATGAAAGAAGCCAAATGCAAAGATAATAGCTTTCATTTCACTACAGCATTGCAGGAGGAAACAATCAGTTTTCCAAAGGACTTCTCCAAGTTGTAAACTAACAAAGGCCCTGTGATTTCAGAGATAACAGCTCCTCCTGGATTGTCCTCTCCAGTAACTGGAGATCAATTAACAAAGTAAATTGAAGCTCAATTCAGTTTGACAGGCTAACAGAAACAGGATATGATACAAAACCTTTAAAAATCTGTTTTGACAGCCAGCAGACAACTGTTTATGCTTCGTATATCAGGCCCAGTTTCACTGAACTTTATTGCAGCTATAGAGCTACAACTTTTGGAGGGCAGGAGTTTTAGTTTTGCAAAGCTCCATCGCTTGGAGAATCTGAGTTTTTCTTCTCACAGATGAGCTGCACAGACTTCACTGCTGGCACAGCCACGAAACACGTCCTTCCATGCCCAGCTGTATCTGCCCACACTTTACCTCAAATGGTTTTTTTTGTCCAAACTCTTTCAGACTGCTGCCTAGTTCAGGGGGTGGGGTGCAGGGTGCAGTAATAGCAGTGGAAATATGGGGAAGGTAGAAAGATTTGACAACTGTTTCACTAACTTAAACTTGCCTGGACCAGACATCAGAACTTTAAAACAATGCCAAGGGCCAAGTCATTGTTCTGCTGTGTGAAATACTGTCCTGTGCTTTGGCCCTTGGAGATCAGACAGCCGAGGTCCCTTAATGAAATGTCATCCCTGGCCCCCCTCCCCCCCATACAGTTAGGTTTGGGATATTACAACAAGTAAATAAGTATCTTCTTTTTAGCTGGTATAATCAGGTTTGCTGTGTTAGACCATCTGGCTTTATAGCACATGCACAGTCACTAGCTTTATGAAGTTTCCAGAAAATTAGAGTTGTTTCTAAAAACAGCAAACAACAAAAACAACCCCACATTATTTTATGAATACATAAAGGTTTTAGTCATTCAGGGCAGCAATTTAATCTGTACTAATTTAGATGACTGTACTATTAAGTAATTCAAAGTTTTACACCATACTAATACAGTCATGGATTTAAGTAGCCTATAAATATTAAGTTTTTAAGAACCTGGCCATATTCCTGGGAAAGAAGTCCATTGCCTAGAAGCCAGCCAAGTATCCTTTGATAATAACTACAGCAAGGTGGCACAATGTCAGACCTTGCCTGCCACCCTTTCCTCCACTGCTTTCTATACCACTGCCAGTACATGCTGCTGAGACTGGTCTAGCACATTTTGATTTTCAGAGTGCAGGCAACAAGAAAACCAGCTCTATGCAAGCTTTTGGGAACAGAAAATGGAGAAAGAAAAAGAATAACTCAGAACATGCGGCCAACCTAAGGATGGAGGGATTTTTTTGCCCAGGTAAAGAGCCCATTAATCCAGATGCAGTCCAACCCCCATCCTTGCTTCTGCATGGAGTCACTGGTTTCCAGGTCACTTTAGTTGTTTTCAGCCAAAACTCTACAGCTATTTTCTCACCCTAATGATTTTTAAAGAATATAAATCTTCAGGACAGTTGCCAGGAGCCTTAGTTCACTTCTCTCAATGTTAGGGCATGCAACAGAAGTCAAAGTCTGCATGATCCTGCAAGCCTGTGCTGGGACATTCAAACACACAGGGACTTCTGTGCTGGCAAGGGCAGAGCACAGCAGACTAACGAGGCATTCCCAACCACCCCCTCACACTGCATCTTCTCATCATGGCTTATCAGGATTCAAAGCTAACCCTCTCAGAGACAAATACCCAATTCCTAGATACCCACGGTTAAAGAAGCAGATGCTGCAGAACCAGAAGCAGCCACTGCAGGCTTCAGAAGGGCAAGCGAGGAGCAGTAACTACACATGCCCCTAACACCTGCAACCTAAGAAGTCCTGCTGACTGTTGGCTTGGAGAACGGACTAGAAACTGTACCTAAATAAGCCTGAGTAAGACAATAGTAACTGAAAGCACCAATAACATACACATACCTAAATACTCCTACGCTCCAATTAATTTTGATATTGATGCAAGTACTCTACTATTCCCGTACAAGAGTACTTCAGAAACAAGAACCAAGGAGAGCAAGAGATCTGTAACTTTCCCACTGAACTCAGCTGGTTGTACTTCCACCCAGGAGCCTGTACTACTCCCATTTTAGTCTGTGGAACAAAAGCACCAGGGTAGTCTGAAGAACAGACCCCCCCCAATGAAGAACTGTGCACAGCTCCTGCCTGCTCTTCACTGACCTTTAAACTACTTCAAGATTGTCTTACCAAACCTTTGTGCACAAGTGCTACATCGAAAACCAGGAGATGTAAAATGCAAAACCGAGAGAGAAGCGGATGGTAGGGAACCAGCGGCCAGCTGGGTGTCAGCGCTGGCAGCAGCGGGACGTCGCTGCTCACGGCCACGCAGGGAAAGGACACAGGCTTGTCATTAGTAACAAGGTTCTGCAATGCAGCCATGTGCTACCAGCTCCTGGTCATCTCAGTGCTCCAAATGCAGTAAGAAATATCTCGACATTTATTAAGCAATTCCCAGTCACCCTGCGTTGAAGACTACGGCAAGCAAGCACCTCCTCAAAAGCTCTGGACTTTTCTTCCCGCTATGCACATTCTCAGCTTTCTCTTCTCCCCCTTCCCTTTCTCATTTTGGGGGGGGGGGGGGGGGGGGCAGCAGAGGGAAGATCAGAGTAAAACAGTAGCCAAAGCACCAATAAAATACTTCCTCCCCTAACTCCGTGTCAAATCATTCTACCTTCCTCTCACACCTCTCCTGCCCATTTCAACCAGAAGACTTTGCAGCGATCACCTAGATTTTACTACCCACCACTGCCTCAGCAGTGCTATTTTCAGTTTGCTTCAAATATTACCTTTACGACTGCTCTGAACTGAGCCTGAGAAAGGGCTCCCGACAGCAAGTCCCACGCTTTGGTACACTTAAGACCGAGCAGAGCGTGTTGTACATTTTCTCAGCATAGAACAAGCACAATAACTGCTCGAGACAAGTTGTCTGGTAAGACCCTCTAGTGTCAGAAGAGGTTATAGAAGTACGCTTTCTCTTGCAAGACTGCAGTCAAAGGGTGACCACAATGTTGAGACCAGAGAAGCCCCTACCCGCAGCTCTGTGTCCAGCTAAGGGAGACCCCTTTGTTAGCAAAGGTACTTCACTTCGATTCTCTCCCTCGGGCAGCCCCATCACTGGTTTGCTCACTGGTACAAGCTCAAGCCTTACCCTGTCAAAGGACAAACACCTCCACAGATGGAGGGTCCTGAGCCTCTCTGGGCCCCCATTTCAGCACCTGAATCATCTTCACAATGATGACATTTTCCTGACTGGAATTTTCCCGACTGGAATTTTCCCTGATGCAACTTTGCCTGTTGCTCCTTTAAGGACCTCATGTCTGTAACAAGGAACAAAAAAGCCACAAAAAAACCCCAAACCCAGAAGCCAATACCCAAGACAACCCTACAGACTTAGACCTAGTTGGGAACTGAACCGATCACCTTCGCGCTGTTCTGTACAAACCAGTAACCTCAAAAACTTCCAGCAACGGAAAAGCAGCTGCACAGAGCAAACTCGGTCCATCATCCTCATCTTCACTGCCCCTTCCTTCACCGCTGCAGCCCCAGCCCGACCTTGCTCTCGGTGCTCTGTCCGTCCTTGCTCCCCCCACAGCAGCATCCCTCCTCCTCCTCCTCTCACCGGTCTCTTGCCCTCCCCTATCCCCAGCCCCACCAAACCGCAGTTCGCCTTCTCCATCCACCACCCCCTCCCCTCCATCCTCCCCATCCCTCTCCACACCAAACCCAACCCCGTCTCCCCACCCCACGCCCCAGCAGCCCCCTCCCTCCCCAGCCCGCCACCCCTCCGGCCTCCGCCCGGCACCGCCGGCAGCTCCTCCGCGCCCGCGGGTCCCGCCAAACGCGACCGAAACCCCGCGGCCCCACCTGTCCCGCCGGGCCGGGGCGGGAAAGCGCCGCCGCCACCCGCCATTTCGCTGAGGGGACCCGCGGGGGCAGACCCTCCCCCGCTCCCCCCACGGCACGACCCCTGCCCGACAGCACAACCCAGCGCGCTGCTGTCCCCGGGACACACACACACACACGACACGGGACGCGTTACCTCGGGGGGCAGCGGCCTTAAACCCGAACCGCCCCCGCGGGGCGCACCCGACGGGCGCTGGAGCCGCTGCCCGGGGACCCCCGCCCGCTCGTAGCGGGCACCCAGAAAGTGGCGCCTCCAACTTCCAGCGGGTCCGCCCGGCACCGCCGGCCGCGTTCCACTCCGCGGAAACCCTCGGGGGGTTAAAAAAAAACGGGGGGGGGGGGGAAGGGGGGGCGGCCCCGCAGCCGCCCGCCCCAGCGCCGACGGGGGCGGAATAACCTCGGGAGCGGGCAGCGGCGCGGGGGGGACCCGCCGGGCAATGGGGAAGGGGACGCAGGTGCAGGCGCTCAGCGCGGGCGCGCAAGTGGCGGGCGGAGGGCGCGGGCAGCGCCGCGGGACTCACCCGCCTGACGGGGAGGGACCTTCCCGCGGCCGCCAGCAGGAGCAGGAGGACGAAGCCGGTCGGCGCCGCCGGCGGGGAGAAGGGCATGTCCGGGGCGGCCCCGCCATGCGCGGGGGGCTCGGCGAGGCTCCGGCTCCCGCTCCCCGCGGAGGCTCCGCGGCGGGGGCCGGCAGCGCGGCGGCGGGGGCTCCGGCGGCCGCTTTTGTAGCGGCGGCGGAGGCGGGGCCGGGGCCGGCCCAGGTGCGGCGCGGCCCGGCCCGGTGCGGTGCGGCCCCGCCCGGCGGGGATGGGGTCCGCAGGGCGGAGGGGGGGGTCTCAGCGCCAAGGGCCGCTCCGGGGAGCGGGGGGGGAAAGGGAGGGGAAAAGAAAAAAGCCGAGAAAGCGCCTTGGCCATCCCGCCCCGCGCCTTTCCAACTGCTTTTGGGGGGATTTTACTCTGACTTTGTCCAGGCTTGGGCGCCTTGGTGGCCGTCGTGCTGTTGGTGACGTCCAAGTTTTATTAGTTCTTAATGACAGTAAATGCAATTACTCGTTTATAACATGAGCGCGCGGAGCTGCGTGTCAGATCGGAGCTCGGTTTCTAAGTTGAAGTCGGGGCACAGGTCGCTCCTAGCAGTGGTGTGATGTGTAAATTCGGAGGATTCAGAATACTTATTTGCCGAGCAAAAGAAGACTTTGAATCTACTCTGTACTAGATTCACGTTATCATCCTTATTTAGTCACTTTGCACTGACTAGGAAAGCTAAACGTTCACCAAATCCTGTGTCCTCGGTGAGATTATGCACCAGAAGCTGGAAGAGGAAAGCATACAGCACCTAACAGATTTAGAAGGAAAGCTCAAAATCGAACTGGAAACTGGGGGAAAGATTTCACATTGGTCTGTTAGATGCTGCTGGGCTATAAAGTTGTTAATAGCTTAAATATTAATGACATGTATTAATTTCAAATATAACACAGCATCAGGCTGATGCTTTGGGAATGTAACTAGTCACAGCATTGATGCTGTGAGTTCATGAAATCATTAAAGTCCTCAGCATGTGAATTGCCAGGACAGCAGTTCCATCTCAACAGCTGACTCCAGGCAGAAAGAATTTGCCGTGGTCGTTTGGTTGACTGAAGGCTGAAAATATATTTCCTTCAACTTTTCTACAGCGAGAGGAAACAAAGATTGAAGGGGAAAAAAAAATTACTCCCAAAGAGGAGAGAAAGAAAATACATTTTAAGTTGTTAAAACAGATGATCCCCAAACACCCCAAGTTAGCTGAAACCCCTATGTGTGTCTCAGGTGCTGGTTTTTATGTTGCTCATTAAGATTAATTTTTTTTACTATCCCAATAAAATAAATACTCTGTTCCTGTAGAATAATGACATCTGCTACAGACATTGCTGAAGACTTAGGGAACCGTGAGAAGGAATGAAGGGTGAAGGTCTAATGGAAAGAGTATGTTCAGGCACAGCAATGTCACCTGGAGCAAGGAAAAGATGCTGTGATTTTTAAAGAAATCGGCAATGCCCTGGATTTAAAAGATTTGAACCCGTACCTAACGTTTGCCTCAAAGGGATGAAGCTAATGAGCCAGGGAAAAGCCTGCCTGTTTTGACTGAATCTGTATTTGTGTGTGTGTGCTAGGACAAATTACACATACATACAAGAAGCTTCTGTAAAAACTACATTTCTGTTACCTGCAGTTATCACACACCCTTGAAGGAAGCAACCAGAGAGCATCTGCAGTACCAGACCGCTGAGGAGTGTGGCCAGGAAACCGAACAGCTGGCTGTTAACTGTTCTGTGTGGATGGACTCCCCTGAAAGGCTGAGAGGACCATGCCCAAGCCTGGTCCCCCCTTCACAGGAATGTTTGACCTGAAGCCCAACACCTGATCCCATTTGGAAGTGCCTATGGGCTGGCCTGACCTCCTGGCACCTGAAGACCCTGAATGTTACGTGTGCTTTCAAGAAACGAACAAAAACACGGAGCAACTGAGCAAAATATCCTCCAGCTTCCTTCAGGCCAGGCAACAGAAACCTTTACCGAAAGGGAAAGAAACCTCTTCCTCCTGGATAGCACCACCAGCCTTAGCAGTGCTGCTTCTCGCAGATCTCGACTGCTTTCTGCTGTTTCTGGTGAAGTTTTCCAGTTAGGACCTCTGCTCTCAAGATGACTGCGCGCAGCAGAGGGCCAGCTGCTTTTGCAAGAGCCTTGTAGGCATCTGTCTCTCTTGAGAAGTCTTATACGGGCTACGAGGGTGGTGTCTTGGGAAGGACAGTCTGATTTTTTGTCCTAAACAACCTGTTTTGCAGATTTAATGTCTGTGTCTTGAACAAACCTGGTTTACAGGGCAAGTTTTATGTATTAGCCCTAAAACCAGCCTGCTTTGCAGTACAGCCTGCTCCAGGGAGGGAAGAAGCCCTGCGAAGGTGGAGCCGTGCTCCCTCCTCGGAGATGAGAGCGTGGAGCGGTGTGCTCCCTTCAGAAGCTGTAGTTGGGGTGACCGATAATGGGGGGCTTCAGTTGGAGCAGCTCCTCAACCTCCCCTATCCAAAGGGACAAACCCTGCAGAAGAGGGGTGTTTCTGGACTCGGCGAGGTCCGCTCCCTTATCTATAGTGGACGGAATACCCTTGGAGACCCCCCAAAATGTTATATACTGTGCCCGCATCCTCATTAGCATGGAAAGTGAGAAGAGGAGGGGATAATGTGAACAAAACTCGTGAATATTAATTGAAAGGGACAATAAAAATACCAATAATCAAGACAAAGGCGTGCACCCGCCACTGAAGAACCAAAGATCAGACCAGACCTGCGAGACATCGCTGGACCCCAGCAGTGGTGATCTTTCTTTCTTTCTCACGCTTTTTTTTTTTCTCTCTCCATATTATTAGACAGAATTAGGGAAAACCGTACCTTCATCCGATCTGTGAAATGTTATTTTATCCAATCTGTGAAATATTACTACTATTATAGTGCATTGTTGATGCCAATCTACTGACCAAAGAGGGTTATTAACTCGCTACCTTTGCCGAGCAGAGGGTCTCTGCCGTGCAGAGGAAAACCCCTTTAAAAGGGAGGATACAAAAGATTCATCTACCCCAAAACCCACCGAGTGGGACGGGACATATGTATCACTTGGGAAGGAGAGGTATTACTTTGGAATAATTCTGTTTTCCGGAAGTAATCAAAGGTAACTCTTTAGGTATGATGATACCATACACTAGTGTTATCTACACGAATGTTTTTGGAGGGGAAAAAAAAAAGGATCAGAGTAAACGCTGAACAGGCACATTAAGAAGCTATTAGCAAATTTCAGAAGGCTGAACAAGTCCTTTTGACTTAAATTATTGAAATAAAAGAGGAATTCACTGTCCTGGTTTCAGCTGGGGCAGAGTTAACGTTGTTCCCAGTAGCTGGTCCAGCGCTGCGTTCTGGATTTAGTGTGGGAATAACGCCGATAACGCCCTGATGATGTAGCTGTCGCTAAGGAGCGCTTACCCGAAGTGAAGGGTTTCGGTTTCCCATGCTCTGCCAGCGAGCAGGTGCCCAAGAAGCTGGGAGGGAGCGTGGCCGGGACGGCGGACCCGAACCAGCCAAAGGCTGTTCCGTGCCACAGGAATTCCCGCTCGGTGTGACCGGGGGGAGTTGGCCGGGAGGGACGGGTCGCTGCTTGGCCAGCGGTCAGCCGGGGGGGAGCGGTTGCGTTGTGCATCACTTGTTTTGTATGTTCTATTATTATTATTATTATTATTATTGTTTTCCCTTTATTTTCTGTCCTATTAAACTGTCTTTATCCCAACCCATGAGTTTTCTCACTTTTACTCTTCCCATCCTCTCCCTCATCCCACTGGAGTAGGGGGTGAGCAAGCGGCCGTGCGGTGCTTAGTTGCCAGCTGGGGTTAAACCAAGACACTCATTTTCCTAGAGACGGAAAGGTGTTTGTCCAACAAATTCGGATCTTTGGTGGGGGGAAATACTGATGAAAGTTGTCTCTAACACCTGGCTCTGCTAGATTTTTGTTGTATTTACTCATGGTTTTGTTAATATTAAAATTTGACTTGATCTTTTATCAGTGTTAATGTAAGAAAATAACAGTTTAAAAATAACCATGTGAAGCATTAAGGTTATCCAAATTTGAAAGGAGCAGGCGTCCTTTCAGTTTGGAAAATACAATACAATGAGTTGAAGAAGCTTTGTTCAACCTAAGGATTTTGTTTGTTGAGGCAAACACCTCTTTTTCTGTAGCTGAAGGACTGCAAATGCTATTTAAAATGCAGGACTTGGTAACCTCTCTCATGTTCCTTTACGTCTAGGCTGGACCAGACCTCTCAGATGTGTTAAGGAGAAGCTACTTTGCAGTTACACTGCATACAGAGATTATTGTACTCCTAAGACATTGAGCGTTATTAATGCAATGTAGTGTATTTTGAGGGCAAAACTGCATTTTTATAGAACCATGGAGTGGTTTGGGTTGGAAGAGACCTTAAAGACCATCTAGTTCCACCCCCCTGCCATGAGCAGGGACACCTCCCACCAGACCAGGTTGCTCCCAGCCCCATCCAGCCTGGCCTTGAGCCCTGCCAGGGAGGGGGCAGCCACGGCTGCTCTGGGCAACCTCTGCCAGTGCCTCACCACCCTCACAGGGAAGAGTTTCTTCCCAATATCTCATCTAAATTTCCCCTCTTTCAGTTTGAAACCGTTACCCCTCGTCCTATCACCACACCCCCTGATCCAGAGTCCCTCCCCACCTCTCCTGCAGCCCCTTTCAGCACTGAAGGCCGCTGTAAGGTCTCCCCGGAGCCTTCTCTTCTCCAGGCTGAACACCCCCAACTCTCCCAACCTGTTCTCACAGGGGAGCTGCTCCAGCCCCCTGAGCATCTTTGTGGCCCTCCTTTTGAAAAAGCTCAGTGTCTCTTTTAATAACCTCCCCTCATAATCCTTCTCTGCAGAACCAGCCTCACCAGTGGCTCACCACCCACCAGAGGTTCCCGCGGGCGAGACAAGGCCTTCGCAAGGGTTCAGGCTCCGCTACCTGAAAACTGTGACCACTAGCCCTGTATACACAGAAAGTAATGTCTCTGTCCCGCAGGAGACTGAATGCTTTGTCTCTGAAACTTTGTGAAGAGAAAAAATGCGTTTCATGGAGAAACTGCATGTTTCTGCTGTGACATTTTTTGAGTAGCGGACATTTTTCTGAGCTGCCTTAGGCAGTTTCCTGAAGGACGTTATTAGTTTTCAGTGCAAGCTACACACTTTGTGCTTCTCCATGGCCAGTAATGATTCAGTTTTATAAATGTCATCTTTTATAATAAGTTTGTTTATGGGATAGAGACATGCCATTCTTGGAAGCAACCACGGTGCGATTAGATGTAAACTTTTACTGGAATTTTATTCTTTTCTACCTTGTATATGTATATTTGAAGTTGCAGGGTAGCTGAGATTTGGAGAATGAAGTGTTTTACCTAAACTCGGGGTTCATATGAAAAATTGAGGGAGCTGCTGCTCTTACAGTGGCTGTGTAAGAGTCGCCTGTGTGCCTGAAAGGCTCTTGGCTATTTACTCTTCTGTTTTGTAACTGCAGTGTGCTCCAGCGGTCAATACACTTTGGCTCATTTTTTTTGCTTTACAAAGCCAAGAGGATCTGTCAGTAAAGATCTTTCAAGCTCAATAAAAGTTAAAGCGTCTGAGCTGAGGACCAGCCCCTGTGAAGTTACTCAAATAAATCACATAGAAATTTGAAATATGTGTTTAGGAAAGGAAGCGGAAGAATTTCAGCGTTGAATCATTGAATGTGGATAGTGTTTGCAGAATTTCAATTCCTATAGGTAACTACTTAACTGAAATAAAAGTTCATCTAAGCTGAATCCTTCTGTAGAGCTCCTGGGGGAAAAAAAAAGGTAGCTCTGAGCAGTATTATGCAAATGAGAGTTTCAAACACATAAGCTACGACTGCGATTACAAGCACACCGGTGTTTAGAAGGGAGAACATCTTGTCTTGGAGCTATGTATACTTCAATGTCTTTGGAGAAACTAAATAATCAGAATTGTACCTTGAAACCTGGGCTTTGGGAAGTGGGTAATTTGTGCATCTCAGTAATGCTCAGAATGACCTTACGGAATTCTGTGTCAGAGCATGGCTACAGCAGTAGGTATGTGACAGAGCAACCTACAAAACTTTTAAATCTGTAGCGCATTAGGAAGCAGGAGAATTTCTCCTGGTTGCTGGCCATCGTACACATTTATGCACTAAATATTGTTATTTTTGGTTTAGTGCTTATAAACCTTCATTGTTCTGTTACTGAAGTTACCTGCACACGTGCAGGACAATGTGCTCAGTACCTGAGTGGCTCATGGTAGCTACGCAGGCTGGAGCGCAGGGGTTAAAATCACCCGGTTTTCTACAACGTGTGGTAGTGTAGCTGTGGGCTCAGAAGGAACGAACAGAAGGAGTTGCTGGTTTGCAGCTCCAGGCGTAAGGGCCTGGTTGTAGGAGAAGAACGAGCGGTGCTGGAGCGAAATGGACGGCTCCGTTTCTCAGCTGTCCAGTAGTCTGGCTTGTACACTGGGCTGTAAAGTTCTTGAGGATAACAAGATACTAAATTTTTATAAACTGCACCCAGAACTGAAATAGCTGTATCAACTTTTGGGGTCTAACTGCCTTGTGGAATTTAGCCTACGTAATGATCGTGTGGAGGGAATGAATTGGGTAGGTATTTAATTTCAATACAAAGCTTACGTTCTCTGTCTTATAAAGAAGAAATGGCTTTAAATCTTTCCCATAAAATGCTGTTAAAGGATTCATAGGGCCCTGTGTTGAGTAATTCGTGAATCTGACCCAGACACTCTTAAATTTAAAAATCATAGAAGTATAGAAAAGGAAAGGGTTTTTGCAGTCATGTAATATAACAGGAAACAAATTTTTTTTTTACAATTTGAATTTCTTTCCACAACCCCTGACTCCTAATTCAAATTTCCTCATTAAAAACCCGCTATTCAAGAATGCTTTGTTAAGAATTGTATTTTATTCTGTAGCCTACAGAAGGCTGCTAGGAGGAACAAAATGAGAAGGTGCTAGCACAAAGGAAATGGTGGTAAGAAATACTCAGTAAAGCATTCCATTTCCTCATTTTTCACAAGAAGGTAGGAAGCTATGAATCACAGAACAAAGGAAAGAAAGAGTAAAGTCAAATTATTCTTTATTAAGTAAAATTGACAGAAATATTACTCTCCTCTCTCCCTCTTCTGTAGTGGTGGCTTTTTTCTGTGAGGAAATTATTTGGAAATCACTCCAATATCTCCTCACCAAGGGGAAGCTCGAAAAGGAAGATTGTCTTGTACAGTTTGATACACGCCCCGTGCAACGAGAATAATGCTGGTCTTTTCCAAAGAGGCGGAGATGATTTCTCTGTACTCTGCTGCTAGACACCCAGCAGGTAGGACCTGGACTCCCTCAGTAAAAGGCTTCCCACATGCCGAGACAAGCGTTTCACAGCATCTGATGGGGTTTTGAGAAAAATATCCTTTGAAGAGGAACAGGATGTGCCTCCTGAGAAAGAGGTGATATTTTATAGTCTAGCAAAAAATATTCCCTGGATGAATGAGTGAGATGGGGAAACTGTTTCATGGGTTTCCCATGGGCTATCTTGGTTATGATGAGAGAGAGAGAGAGAGAGACAGACAGACAGACAGACAGATTATGGAGAGAGAGAGCGCTTATGACGAGAGAGATAGATTATGACGAGAGAGATTATGACGAGAGAGAGAGAGAGAGATGACGAGAACAAGCGAGATTGTGACGAGAGTGAGCAAGCAGGGCACTGTTTGGATGATTTAATTCTGTCATCATAAATATGCAGGTTCAATCCTTTCAGTTTACATAATTTTACTTTTCGTGCTTATGTGCCCAGTGAGGAGGAGATCCCAAACTGTTAATCAATGTCTTTCGAGGCCATAGCTTTTCGTATCATAACTATCCCCCCCCAAAAGAGGGTGACCCCAACCGTCGTTCATTTCCATCACTACACAGCAGCCTGCTCGTAAGGCAGCTGAAGCTGCAAGGACCCGGGGCAATTCTCTGTTTAATGCGGTTCTCCATGTCTGTAAGGCAAATAACCGAGGGCAGAGGTGGGGGGAAAGGCAAAGTTAAAGACCTTCTTTATCTTCAGATGTGTCATTTTGTCCAAGAAAGAATAAAAGGTGGTGTTTTACGAATATCCAGAGAAGGGAATCACATTTCCCTGGAGCTGAATGAGGCTTAGGGGGAAAACCACTGATAATCATAGATTAATTAAGGCAACTGACATTAAGGATAAGTTTTGGATGAGATCTCTGTATTTATGAAAAATGATAAAATAATTTTGCTAGAGATTGAACCTCCCCTGAATGCTGTGAATATCTTGATGAATAATAAAAAAAAAATATAAAAATCTAGGGCAAATGATAGGTCTTATCAGCAAGATAAGAATTAAGTTGAAATCCTCCAAAATGGACTTTCGGCCAGAACACAACCACTAATCCTTTTAGGTATTTGGGAATGTGAAGATGGTGGCAGTTAGCTAAGTCGGGTCTTGCATTCCTCGATAACCATTTCTAGTCATCAACTAACCTTGGTTGTGTCATTCCGTTATTAGTCAATGCAGTAAGTCAGAGACTGTTCAAATGTCCCAAACAACTTTATTAGCATATGTTTACATCTAATAAATCAGAAATTGTAATGGAAATAAAGAGGCATAAAAGTAAGTCATCCATATTAACAGTTGATAATTTCCCCATCCTGATCTCTGCTACATAAGAATCATGTGGTATTTCTATTTCCAAAGTCAGTTTCTGGATTTGACCTTTATTGTGGACTATTGCCAACTTAAAAATGGAAAGTTTTCCTGAATTTCTAAGAGTTAGTCTGTGCATTTTTTCTTTTGTGCCCTGAAGGCAGTATTAATCACTGGAAAAGACATCTCTCTTGGCTTTTACACAACCAGACGTGCCTTGGGAATAGCCTGCTTGTGTGGTGCAGATACAGGTACCACATCTTACAATGTTCGGTTTAGTATGTGTGACATCTGCCCTGGGAGTGTAAACAGTACCAGCAGCTTCTGAAGAAGTCTGAAGGGACTTGTCATAGCTGTGCAATTACACTCAAATATATATATATAAAAAAAAAAAATCAGCAGAAACATAAATATACTTAAAACTGCAGCTTGCACATTCCACATGTTTCATTTTCAGTCTTTGTGTCGACAGAACTATACTTACATACTGCTGACAAGTGTCCTTCCAGACTATCAAAGTAATGATTTACTTTAAATATTAAGAATGGATATGGTCAGTAAATGAGATTACTGAACAAGAAAACTGTTCATAAAGGTCTTTCCATAAAATACGAATATTATGAATCTCTGATGAACAAATTTTAGTCACAACCAACCAGAATCTAGAGGCAGAAACAGAGGGTGTGAATGAATAAAATTATTCTATGGATTTAGCAAGGTTTTAAAGTTAAAGTTTGGGTGAAATGTTAACCTTCTTAGAACAAGCTCATTCCAATCAGTGGTTTTGTGAGATGTAGCACCTGACCAGAAAACAAATCCTTCCCGCCCTCCCCCACCGTTTGCAAGCTCTTTTCCATCGTTTTGATTAACTCTACCCATTGTTTACCGTAACAGCCATGCTCCAGACTTCTCAGGAATCATCACCTAAGAACAAGCACTTTTGTGAAAAGTGAGTATTTTGATATACAATGACATATCATGTGTCATATACAATGGCACATCAATGACTCCCAATTAATGCATCTACTCTAAAGCAGTGGGAAAGAGTAGGCCTTCTCTTGTCTCACCTGCTTGAACTTACCTGTCGAAATTAGGGCAAATGGGTAGGAGCATCCTTCTGGGTGATAGTTCCACCGAGCGAGGAAAGAATAACACAGACTATGGATGCACCCTCAAAGCTAATTCTGGACACTTTCTTCTTGACATTCTCAAACGCAGATCTTCGTGAGTTAGGCCCTCACTTTCACAGAGGCTAGTTAAATGTCGTATTTCAAGGCTTTGTCTTTTTTTTTTGGTCATCTGTTAAATGTGCTTTGCTGACATGGCATTCTTTGCTTTGCCAATTTGAGCACCGCAGTAATGTCTCACAACTTGAACAGCAGTATCTCGAATGGCAAAGGAGCACAAAAAGGTTCAGGAGGTAACTTGTTCAGTAACTTGAAAAAAACTAGGTTAGAGCTAATTTAAGAATTTGAATGCTTGTCACAATATCCTGGATGTATAGAGCATTCCTGGGAGTGAGAGGTCTTGAACTGCGGTCTTGAATTCCTATAGATTATGTCAGAGGGGAGGAATGATTTGTGGTGATTCGAGTAATTAACTGCACCTTGTTAAATGTTTGCAGAGCTGGCTGTAATCAACTTCAGTGAAAGAATACTATCCACATATGACTAGGACAGAGAAATACTTTGTGAATATTCCTAAAGCACACAGAGACAAAAAAAGAGGCCTTCTGACTGTTGCTGTCACAAAACATAGATTATTCCCATGAACCTTTTTCCTTGTGCCCCTATAGAGTGTAGACTGGGAGTGCACAAGAACATGGGAAGGGAAAAAGCTGGGACAGCTGACCCAACCTGTCCAAAGGGATATTCCATAGCATGTGATGTCATGTTCAGCACCAAAGGCTTGGGGAAATGGGAAGGAAGGGGGACATTTGTGCTTATTGCACCTGTCTTCCCAAGAGATCGCTGTGGGTACTGAGGCCCTTCTTCCCAGGGAGTGGCAGAACATCTGCCCGCCAGCGGGAAGCAGTGAATAAATTCCTTAATTTGCTTTGCTCGTGTGTGCAGCTTTCCTTCACATATTAAGCTGTCTTCATCTTGACCCATGTGTTTTCAGCTTCTGCTTTTCCAATTCTTTCCCCCGTCCTGCTGGGGCAGGGGGAGAGTGAACAAGCAACTGGGCAGGTACTTAGTTGCTGGTCACCTTCAACCCACCGCAAGTACTGTCAGCAATTTTTTGATTACTTGGAGCAAAATCTCTTGCAGTTGCACAGTCAGATTATTTTTTTTTTTTTCTCCTGTGCAGATTTAGTTCTGTGGTACAACCTTTAAAAATATATAGAAATTGTAAAAGTTAACTAATACCTTTGCTGGTTTGTAACTCTGCTCATATTTTGTGTCGATGTAGTGTTATTTGCTATATGACTGGCCTTTCTGCAAGAGGGTATCCTGGGAGGGTGACCTCTAACAGCAACCCGTAGGATTATAACTCGAGGAAGAGCCTTTGACCATCCCATCAGGTGCCCCCGGACTTCATCAAGTAGTAGCTGCTCTTTGCCAGAGCAGATGCATTTGGCCACTCTTGAACTGCAAAAGGAAGCACATAGTCCAGTCGTGGGATGTAAGTGAAAACCTGTTGCCAAATAAAGGTACCTGAAGGAAGAACAAATTTTATGCAGACAATTAAAGAGATAGTGCAGGCTGCATATCTTGTTTAGTATTACATGCATAGAATTAGTTTGATACTAATTATGTCTGGAAAATTCATGCATGTTCATCAGGTTTATCACAGAATAATGCTATGACAGCCACTCCAAGGACTTCTATATTTTAGAGCTAAGATGAGACGCAGGGAAGTAATTGTAGATACTTGTAAATAATCTGGTTCTCTATTTTAATTACAAAAACATCCATATTAAGCAGTTGGCATTGTTCTACTTCTGTAGCTGTGTTCCCACACAGCTCAATTGGATGGAGAACATACTGCTCTCTGCCAGATACTCCAGACACAAACATTCCTGGTGTAGTTTTGCTCAATCTATATAGTTTAACAAGAACAAGTGAACCCTGAGAAACCACAAGCAAAAAATACAGAGTATACTTTTCTGTCTTAGTTTCCTGCAGAGTCAAAGAAAATAATATATATCATGCAGACTCCAGGAATATTTTAAAACTTGTGTCTAGGAGAACTTAAACTTTGTTATGTTCTATATTGTTTTCTGTTGTCATCATATGTCACCAAAACACCAGCTAAAGGTTTAATGAGAAAGAAGGTGAAAAGGCTACCTTTTTCTTTTTTAAGGTTTAATGGCATTTTATTTTACATTAATTGTATTATTAAAGCAAATATTCCTTTTTTAAGTCATATAATGGAAACATCAGAGACTAAAATCAGTGAACTTATTTTGAAAACTTAACTTTAAAACTACCATCAAATAGCCAAGACAAACTGAATTTACTGGAAGCAAAGGAAAAAATTCATTAAGCCATGACTGAAACGAAACTTTTAGTATAATGGCCAATGACCAATGGCCACCAAATAAAAACCAGCAGAAGAATTACACATGTAATTGGTTCCATATGTTCTGTTTCTGTCATGGTATGTAAAACAGTTTACTTGATGTCAGACAGGAGAGCCACTCCTCTCAATATCCAGTGGTCTGGAGGCTTTAATGTCCTTAAATAGATCACTGTAACATAGTTCAGGTCTGTCCTCTTGGGCTTCTTGTAAAGAGGACAAACATAGAGCTTGGGATCCTTAGGACTGATTGTATTAACAGCAAATATGTGCACCACAGGCAGCTGGACAAAAAGAATCTTCGGCGTAGATTCAATGAGTCTGCTATTTTTTCTGTCCCAGCCTGCACCTTCCAAGTATAGCCGATAGATATACACTCCTTCCTGTGGGGAGAGTAAGCAGATATATCACACAACATAAAGCATCTGTTTCTAAAATGAGTAATTGGCTTAAAACTGTAAAAGGAATATATATTTTATAGTAAAAAAATCTGACATTGAAGCTTTTCAAACTATTTAATTTTAAACTATAATATAATCTTTTTTTCAGAAAATAATGCTACTGAAATGGATGGCAATAAAAGTTGCTTAATAAAGCCCATTCACTACAAAATTTGATCTAAAGTTTACTATAAATTCAAAAAATCAAGAGGTGGTACAGTGAGATGGTTCTTTTAATCAAGTATTTTTGTAACAGCAAAATAAAAAATTAAAATCTTCTTACTTATTGTTATTTATCTTCTATGCTGAGCAAAAAGAGTGAGGTGAAGGCAGTAGTAACTTTTTCCTCTAGCAATCTAAAACGACTGAATGGTGCACGATATAAACTAAATACTGAAATTAATCCTGAAACCTCTTTGAGGTCATACATACAGAAGGAGGTGCTGTAATTTCTTCTTTGTTTTCCTTTAGCACTTTGTTATGGATTGTAACTCTATCCAAAGCCCAGCCTTTATGAGCTCGAGTTGCTTCTTGTTTCATCGCTGTCAGGAACCCTCGAGAAATTAAGCCAGAGATTTAGTATCTATCTCACATGACAAAAAAATCTTGCTCGGTTATCTGCGTGGTTCTGCACCGAGTGTTATAGACAGAGACTCCGATAAGCACCCTGACTAATCACAGCAAACTTCGCTTTGGGGACGAAATAGGAACACAAGTGGCATAGAATGCATTACACAGAAAAATCTTTTTCAATGGCACATGAAATAATATACTATTTTTTTTTGCTACTGAATTATTCAGTGAACAAAAGTTTACTTAGGGTACTGTGTTACAATTATCATTAGGCAATCAACTACAGGATCCATGGTAGAGGTGTGTTTCAAGAAGGGAAGGCAGACGAGATATCAATTATGTGAGCTGATATTGATGTAAAGGCGACTTATGGAAAAGGAATTTTTGTTTTTTTAAATGAAAGAAGTAGAAAAATAAAATCAATTTCACTGATGGAAACCAGAAAAGGTATGTCTGAATGTGACGATAAAAAGAACTATATGAGTGTGGAGAATCGAGACAAAGCAGTGCCTACGAAGGGTGAAAAAAATTATGTTTTCTTAGTGAAGAAAAGAGAGTCCTAGTCAGAAATGAAGGTCGACAATGACACAGTCAGCAGAGAGTTAGATGATTCTTTGAGTATTGTTTTGAACAGACTTTACAGAGGTTTGCAATATAAAAGGTTTGAGAGGTGAAGGGCTGAACAGTATAAGCACAAGATGATAAATAACTGGGCAGGACAGAGGTTTGGATGTGTTATAAACGAAAAAGCTACAAAAATGAAACACTTGTAGCAAATACCTGGTTCTTTCTGTATAAGTGTCTTAGAAATGACAGAGCAGTCACCAAAAAAACTGATAGCTGCTATTTTATGGTAGCAGATGCAGAACTACTTGGGGTTGTCAGAGAGGGATTGAAGCGAAGAGAGAAAAGTTACCGATGGAGACCTGCATATTTAAGAGTGATTACTGTAAACACTTGAAGATGAAACAATGTCAGTTCCTTCCTGATAGGGCATAAAGGAAAAGACAACTAGCGTTTTGTGGGCTGTCGAGTATCTACAAGGAGGAGAAACCACCTAATGAAATCCTGACAAGCCAGGGTGGAAATCATGAAAGCACACTGACATGCAGTAGAAGACAGCAGTTCAAGATTCAAGAAGTGGTTTAACGTGCTAATTAGGACAAAGCAAATTAGAAGGTAAAGTATTAGTCACGGCTAAAATATTCATACCTGATGTAAATACAATTAACGTAGTACTTCAAATGAACATGTATTCATTTCTCAAGTACTATGTATTCTAATAAAAATAAAAGAGTGTTATTTAGGCTTTAAATTTTGCTAAAATTTAATTATATCTCTACATGACATTTAGGGTTTCATAAGCCTGTTCATTCCAAGTGCCATGTCTACTGAATGGAATCATTAACATCCATTCTCCCTTATAATGATAATTTATAGGAGGCAAACACTGATAATGCTAAAAAAAAAAAAATCACAACAGCTTTAAATACAATTATTGATAATACTTTATAGTACTATGAATAGATGTTTCCACTAAACTGATCAAATACGTTCCTTATGTTTTAACATTATAATGTATATGCCAGTGCTGTGATAGACGTAGAGTTCAATTCACCACTGCAATCAGTCTAGATTTTCCTGCAATGGCAGCACAGCATAGTCCAAATTCTGATTTGCCTCACACCAGTCAATTTTTGACCTTTACTGTATGATTTCATTTACTTAGAATTTGCTGGTGAGCAATATTAGGAATACAGTAACTATACTTACCTCACCCCTAGCCGTAGCACACCTTTTGCACTTAGCAGACTTCTTTCTCCATCTGCAGGACTATTTTTTTTTTGGAACACAGAGGTTGAAGCATGTTCATCAAGTTCAAGACCACCTGTGTCTCAGGGTTGTTTGCCATTAGGCTAAATATTTTCTTTGGTCAAAAGAATCTGGTCCTTTGTCCTTTACACCACCATGAGTGCTGTTCTTGAATCACCAGAGATCAGTATGCTTACCAGCTGTGCCATTTATGGTACAAATGGAAGGATATTTTGACTGGCATCTCAATACCATCATTTAGTGGTAATTTGGACGTGCTCCAGGATGTGTTTCTGAGAGCAACTCCAAAAATAGACTTTGACATTAGTACTTTTTACAGTCCCGGTCACAAAAAGGCCAGTAAGAATAGAAGTGTCACAAAGTGAAGATAACTCATACAATATTCAACAATTTCAGAGGTTAATCCTAATGAAAAAAAAAGCACCTCATAGCTGTTACATAGAAGTTTCTCACAAGAATTTTGTATGGGCAGTTGTGTAGAGCAAATAAGGGTCTTCTATGAACATGCATCTAATGAGGTAACAGGTTTTGTTACTTATGGAGGTGGTTACAACTTGGGTTTCCTCTTCTTTCCTATAAATGGTAAATATGTCAAGCTATAACAGATAATGTTTACTTGTACTTTGCAGTGTGTCTTTTACAAATTTGAACAAACTGTTCATTAAATAACCTGTGAAATGGAAACACTGTGAAAACTACTGTTTGATAATTCTCCGTGACAGACAGGTAACTGCTATAGATTCTGGTGTAGTTGCATGTTCACAGAATCGTAGAACAGCCCAGGTTGGAAGACATCTCGAAAGATCACCTGGTCCAACCTTTCATGGGAAAGGGAGCCCAGATGAGATTATCCAGGACCCTCATTGCACCTTGAAAACCTCCAGCAACAGGAACTGTACCATGTTCCTGGGGAGGTTGTTCCAGTGAATGATTGCTCTTGCTGTAAAAAAAAAGTCCTATTGCTACTGTACAGCACGTAAATAGCATCTTCCTCTAGATTAAAGCTCTTCCATGCTTGCAACTTACAGTCTGGAATGAGTTAAACAGCTCAAAAACACAGGAAAATAATATTTTCTTTAAAAGCTGTATCGTTATCATTAAGTATTTTTTCTTTAGAGACTGTACCATATCGTGGTACAATACATTAACAAGATAAAGCACTTCATTTGTTAGCCATGTGTTCTCCTTCTTGTAACATAAAACTGTGTTTACAGGTCAGACTAAAAGAGCATCTGTACAAGCATCCTGTCTCTGACAC
This sequence comes from Leptosomus discolor, assembly GCF_034619465.1. Taxonomy (NCBI): domain Eukaryota; kingdom Metazoa; phylum Chordata; class Aves; order Leptosomiformes; family Leptosomidae; genus Leptosomus; species Leptosomus discolor. The sequence continues at coordinate 3,181,866 of NC_141392.1, read as the reverse complement.
GAGACAATGGCAGATGCTTAGTGAAATAATATTACAACAGGCAAAATGACACATAAATCCTTTCCCTTCTATGTTCTTCCAGATTCTGGCAATCGGGAGCTTAGGGACCTCCCAACTCGAAGGTTAAGTTTGAACAGTCATGTTTATTGCTACCATTGGACCCGTTTCCCATTACTTTATCTAATCTCTTTTTTGAACCCATTTATTATCTTGGCTTCTGTGGCATATTCTGATAGTGGTGAAAACATCTTTTCTAGGTGTAATATTAAATTAGATATGTAGTAAAAAACATTAAATTATGATTAAATAACATTACTCAAGTCCTTTCAGTATGCTTACCTTGAGGATTAAAGAATCCGGTCATCCAAAATACATTTGGTCTTCCTTCATATAGCCAAGCAGAGAATTGAGTATTTCTTTCCAAAAGTTCACTAAACCAGAAGCCAAGTGTTGAAGAATCCCAAGATACTCTTTTCCATACTTGAGGAATTCGAGCATCATACATATTATCAAGTGCATCTCTCAGATTCTGAAGGAATGAAATTATAATATATGCACTAAAGCAATCAAGAGAATAGTTTCAAATAAAGTATTCCATGTAGGAAATAAGCTTTGCTTGCCTCACTCATGACAATAGTTCCTTCTATGGCCAATTTAAGATCATTCAAACTGTTGCGGACTATTGTGATGACCTTTTGCATTCTCTCAATTTCTTGCCGAAGAAAAATATTCATAGAGTTAAGACATCCCATTTTAGTTAAACGAGCTTTTACCTAAAATACAGAAGCGCAGAAGGAGGAATTTAGTTAAATCTGAATTGTTGAAATAGGGTTGTCATATACAACATCTTAACTTTCTTCTGTTCAGAAAAGTAAGCAGCAGACTTGTACTTCACATTATTCAACTAACAATTATCCCCTTAAAACTGTTGAAGTTTTTATTTTCATTTTTTTTTGCCTGACACTACCAAATTACTCATGATTTTGCTCAAATAGGACTTCACCCAGAAGGCCCAGGAAACTGCTGTCACAAAAAGTCAAGATTGATTTTTTTCTGTGTTTTCACATGCAGCTTTGGAAGCCCAAGCATAGTCTCCATGACGTATCCCCATGATCAATTGTCAGATGTCTTGCTTTTAAATAAAAAGCCTCATATTGACTCACGCCCAAAGCAACAAAGATGTAAGTTCTTTGCTTGAATCTGCTACTCGCTATATGATCTTTCATTACAGTTCAGGGTTTCTTTTTCGGGATGTCTTCTGTGAAAACTCAACAGAAAGAACAGTAAGAAAACAACTAAGATTAGCTTGCCTCGTGAGGTACGTAATCTGGAGGAAGTTTCTCTAGCATGTCTTCAGCTAAACGATAAACAATTGCTTCACGAGTTTCTCCGGGTCCTGCGCCACTTTCTTTAGGCTGGATGTAGGTAATAGTATCTAGAACATCGGCTGCTGTATTACTTTGGTATCTGAGAGAATAAGAAATACGTTATAAAGTACACGGGATTTTTTTAATAGTTAAATGATACTTTGCAGAACACGCAACTTGAAAGTTGAGAACAAAACCGTACTGTGTCATCAGGTTAAATCAAAACTCTCAAAAGAAATTGCTTTCCTTTGCGTCCTGCACCAAGCTGAACACACTGATCGTGAGCTTTGGTTTTCCACGACTGCAAAGAACATGAACTTTCCTCTATGCACCCTGCTACACACTTGCTGTTTTTCTAAATCGGGGCTAAGAAGGAGTTCTGCAAACTGAGAATGTGAGGTGGCAGAAAATCCCATTGTATGATTTCTAGGGATTCCGAGGAAAGGGAAGAAAATGGCATATGCCTGATAAGGACTTCTCAACAGCTTTTTGCTGGGAAGAAGCAACACAAGTTTTGTAACAAGGAAAACTATTTCCCTCATTTAGTTACTGCTGAAAAATGGAATGCAGAAGAAGGAAAAGGTGGAGGCAGAACTCTGCAAGCTGCCTCTTTATTCATTAGTAAATTCCTTCTACTTTGAGGTATTTCAGGCTTAATGACAAAAGCTGCTAAATTTACAATGTTGGAGATGAAAACCTTCTATTCCGTAGTACAGCATGGGCAGTGCTAATGTAAGTTTATGTTCTGAGTCAATACAAAAAAGTGAATTAAATTTGATGGTAAAAGATAGTAGACTACATCAGTCGTTCAACACAAGCAGGATTACAGGAGCACGTTCGTTACAACGCTGCCTAGTGGCACAGAGCTGTGAGAGGCCATAAGAAAACCTGACAGTGTCCATGTTGGTACTGCAGTGCTGGCGCTGCCTGCTTTTACCTTATGGGATCGGCTACATAAGGAACATACAGCACGAGTCCGACACAGAAGTTAAATTTATACTGACTCCAAGCATGATTTTACACATCAGTTTTACTTTTCAACCATCACACAACACCCATCTCCTCGTATTCCTTTGTCGTACGTAATCATAGAAGACATGAAACCAAGGATTGTGCCACAGGATAGAACATGGGAACTCCTAAAGCATCTAAGTGTTGGAGGCAGTATCGAAAGACAACAGAGGCTACATACTGCAGCATTTCAGCATAAACTGTTTGTGAATGCAACTATGAAGACTATAAATCAGAAAAATAGAAGAAACGCTACTGATAGTTTGCATATCAGAGGATGTAATTTCTAATTCTCAGTGTAGGAATGGTGGGGCTTCCGTGGTTTTTGATTATGCTTGACTTTAGGCTCTCAAGTTTTTTTCAATTTATGCCCCATTTAAAGAATGACATATTTATTCAAGACCACATATGAGTAGAAAAGTTGGATAAAATCAAATTTCTCTTGGACTCATGGCTTCATTCCTAATTTGAATGACGTGCTGGGGGTTGTAGCCCTTACTCTGGGTCTCGATCTAACAACTAGCAGTGAGAAAGACGTGAACCTTCCTCTTGATGCTGCAAGTACTGGTCTTCCAATACTGCTGTCAGACTGTTCTATGGAAGGAATAGGTCCCATGATTATTACATCAACCAAATTATAAAATATTACAGATTTATAAAAAAAGGAGTGGTCTTTCCCCACATATAAACAAAAATAGAAACAATTTCAAAAGGAAGGCAATATGCAAACTTTGGGGAAAAGCAGAGAACAGTTTCTGAAAAATAACCTCAAAGGAGCAGAATCGAAGGTAAATAATATTCCTGTCTCCAATGACACAACCTAGGAACCTTCCAGAGAGGAGAAATTATCATCTGAATCTTGTATAAAGAAGCAAACATGAATAGCAATAGCAGTTTGAACAAGAAGAATTTTGTTGTAAATAATACGAGAAAAGACAAAAAGATGCACCTTGATGTGTACATAATGAAAAATAATATTCCCATGTGGAAGTCAGGAGAAAATAGAAACAAGAAATTTCATTCATGTAACAGCAAGACAGTCAATATAAAAGACACTCTGGAACAAAATTTTTGTGGCCTTTGGAAAACCTGACTTTCCTTTACATTGCGAATAAAATGCTGAAGTACAGATGCAAACAATAATGAAAAATGATCGCACAGGTTTGTGGAGAAAGTCCCATGTTCCTGGGAAGGAAATCAAATATGCACAAGGGGGTGTCCCTGATCGCATTTAGATATCTATGTGTAGATGTCTACAGAACAGCTGTTTTGTCTAGCTTGCCCTTACAGGTAATGCAAAGCAGCATGATGCAGTTCAAGCTTTTTCAGATGTCTGCTTTGTGGTCAGAGGAATTGCACTTGACAAGGACCTATTTTTTCTCTATTACAGTAAAGGAAGTCTAAGTTTTCATGATCACTGCAGCCAAGGCTTCCCTTGAGCTTCACGTGACCCACCAGCCCCTCTTTGTTGGTGAGAACAAGTTCCAGCATGGCACCCCTTCTCGTCAGTTGCTCTACCACCTGGAGAAGGAAATTGTCATCAACGCATTCCAGGAACCTCCTAGAGTGCTGGTGCCCTGCTGTTCCTTCCTTCCAACAGATATCTGAGTGATTGAAGTCCCCTGTGAGGACAAGGGCCTGTGAATGTGAAGCTGCTCCTATCTGTCTGTAGAGGGCCTCATCCGCTCAGTCATCTTGATCAAGTAGGCCTGTAGCAGACCCCCCACTATGATATCACCTTCCCCTGCCTTTCCTCTAATCCTGACCCATAAGCTCTTGGTCAACTCCTCAGCTACCCCTAAGCCAAGTTCCGTGGACTCTAGCTGGCTCTTGACATAAAGGGCAGCACCCCCTCCTCTTCTCCCCTGCCTGTCTTTCCTAAAGAGCCTGTTCCCATCTATTCCTACACTCCAGTCATAGGAGCTGTCCCACCACGTCTCAATGATGCCTATAACATCATAGCCTTGTAGACGTGCACACATCTCTAACTTCTCTTGGTTGTTCTCACATGGTGAGGTCCTGGCTGCCTCAGCGCTCCAATTCTAGCAGTTAGCCTTCTGCATCTTCTGAGATGACTTGGTAGGAGATTGTAAGGAGAATTTTAATTTTATATCGCAGGGGATGCTCACCCCTCTGGTCTGGATGTCAAAGGTGAAATTCAGACAGGGTAGTGCACAGTTGACTATAGCAGACTGTGACAAGACATGGAAAAAAAGCATGAAGCTTTTGAACATTTTCCCAAACTCTAAAGAAACACCTACAAAGGAAAATCTCCAGAAAAGGACTAAAGTAGCAGCAATATGCTGATACACCAAATGGAAGAAAAACTCAGTACTAGAGAGAAATGAAAGAGCTGCTCCTACTCACTAAAACTCCCCCAACAGTGTTAGTCTCCAGCTTCCTCCTGTAAATTAGCCATTCTACAAGCCTAATTTTGGATCCAAAGTATGTCTCTCTTTAGGACTTCATTTAGTTCTCTGTTAAATCTTGGCTTTTCTTTAATCAGTTCTGGAAGGGAGGTCTTGCAAGTATCAGTGAATGACTTGAAACAATCTACTCTTAGATTCTTTTCTTCAGAAGTATATATATATACAGCAGTAGGTGCTGGGCAAATAAAACTGTACTGTTCTCACAGCAAGCTTAGAACACTGGGGTTTTGATATGGCATCAGCCTCCCAAATTTGAGATTGAAAAATTGTGGGAAATTATTGTTTTGTCCAAAAATGTTAGAAGATAATAGGTTTCCATGGCAGTTGGGCATTTGAATAACATTTGTTTTGTTTTAAAATACAAAAATCTATGTTAAGAAACAATAAATGTGGACATAATGAAAACGCAATAATTCATGGCAGAATTATTAAGAACTTCAGTGAAAAAAATATAGTGATGATTCATATCCTTTCACAGGGCATATAATGTCAGAAACAAATAAAAGCCAAGCTGTTACACATGTTATTTGGAATGAAAAACTGAATTATATCAAAGATAAAATTTTAAATGGAGTTAGTACTTGGTGCAGTTGAAAAGCCTTGTCTAAATAATGGAAATGGCAGGACTGATGGTAACAAAAGATTGTAGTTACATCCAAAGGCATGCTTGTAAACCAAATGACAATCCAGAGAATCATTTAATAAGTAGGAAAATAATATACTACTTGGAACAGAAGGCAAGTATTAGAAACTTTCTCTAGTTGAACTGTATAGAACTTTGTATCATGTGTTTACATAGAAGTTTTATAACGCTTTCAAATTAAAAAAAAATTCTAAACCCATGAAAAGTAAGTAATAAGAATTCTGACTGCTTTAAAAGAACATGTAAAATGTAGCTGAAGATACTGCATTCACAACCATGTGCGTACACATCAAGTGTTCCACCTCAGTTGTGAAATTCACATGAATCCTAGGTTTCCTATGAAAAATATACATTACATAGGGATTTGTTTCCAAATAGTAAACAAAAGGGTCTCTGTTTTCAGTATGTTGAGACCTACTTACGTAATATCAGCATTAGGATGGAGACCAAAGACCTTTGGGCTGTCCATGGCAGGGAGTGACTGGATGTATTCAAAATACTGTTCCAGGGTTTTGCACACTGGGATTTTATATCCAGTGTAAAAACAGAAAGTGCTGTCAAACATCTTTTCATTAAACCATGCCTGCAAAAAATCCAGAGGGGAAAAAACCCACAATTACTTTGGTACTGAGAGTTTTCTTAATCTCATTTTTATTCCTGGAGAATTAGGGTTCTTGTTTTAGCTGCTGTATCCAATTTTACTTGAATACACAAGTATGTCATAAAGAGTTGTCTTCTAAGTTTGAGTTTCAGCTAAGTCTTTTTAATAGTTTCTGCTCCTCACTAAAGAGAAAACAAAGGGAAGAACCTCACTGTCAAAGAATGATGTTTTGAAAAATTTGTTTTACTCCAAAGAGTCTTACGAACTGGTGAAAAGTACATACTGAGCAGAAGGAAGGTCTCGTGATTTCTGTATTGCAGCTGCCAATAAAAAAGACAAAAAACTGTATTTCCAAGGTCTCCTACCTTTGCAAAGCAATTAAGAAGACGTTTATCAAAGTCATCTGTGACTCGGCCTCCATATTGTATTTCTCCAATCATGTAGCGTACTGCGTTCCATGATATCCCCTGGATGCAGAACAGTAAATGAAAGACTAATTGTAACACGTAAGAAGGAGATATCCAGCCTGTAATTTCAATACAATCTGAAGCTCATAAAGCTCAGAAACGTAAGCTGAAAAGATCATTGTTGGAAGAAAAAATACTTTATTTCTAATGCATTTTTTGAGCTCTGCTCTGTAATTTTATAGTAGAGTAGAGCTTGATCCTGTTAGTAGAAATGTATCTCGTTATTTCTTGGGTGACCTGAAATCACTCTCAGCTGCTAGTGCCTCTCCTCTTGGGTTTTTTTTTTTTTTATTTTCCCCTTCCCCCAGTTTCTCATTTTTCTCTATTGTCAAAGTGCTGCTTTGCAAGGAATGGCTGTTCTATTACATTATTCCCTGATAAACAGTAGAAGACCGGACACAGCTATAGAGAAGTTTGACTGGCTCTGTCAAACTCTGTAAATATTTTAGATCCCTTTCCAAGACAGATATTCTATAAACCTGTTAATATTTAAGATATGATACTGAAAAAAACAAGATCAAATTCTGAAGTTCTTAACTATTACATATTTTTCTATGGACGATAGCACACAAAACATTTCAGCTTGACTGTCTTGTAGAGAATCTGAAACTTTGATCATGAGAAGCTGCACTGAAAGAACAGCAATGAATAAAGTATTATAAACAGTAACGTGAAGAAAAAACAATTACAGATGCTGTGCAAAGCAGTTAAATATACCGTATGCAAATTTAGCATTCACCTTCTTGATGTCACATTCTTCTAGGTGATTTTGTATAAACTGAACACTGGCTGTAAAGTCTGCTGAGTTAAATTCATAGGGAATATTCCAACCCAAGGGCCCAAACTTGCGTCGTTCCTTAGGAATACAATTAAAACCAAATATTTTTAGGAAACAACATACGGTTTTGTTTCATTATTAAAGTTCCATGATAATAATAATAGTTGAGTAAAGAATTGAACTCAAGAAGAAAGCTAGCCTAGGAAACCGCTATGTGCCTCATACACATCAGTAATAAACAAAGTTTACCATTAAATTATGCCATGAGGGATAAATATTTACAGGAAAAGCAGCAGAATCATTTATTGCTACCTTTACTAATCAATGTATCAGTCATAGGTTTGAAACATCTCATGTCTGTGTGGATGATCAGATTTTTATATTAAGTAATTAATTTAAAGAGTTACCAAATCTCTGCATTTTCTGCATACTCAACAATTCCAAGGCCAACAGTTTTTCATTTTTTTCCTACATATACTAATGATAGTTTCAATTTTTCAAGCTCCTGTATTAATACTCAGTTATCCAAAGGCTTCTAGGTTGCCCGTTATTGTTTCACTGTATTGTTTTAGTACACTTTTTCCAAAATTCACAGCTTTATTATAAGGCTGCAACCACTATATTACTCAAATTTATTATTGCGTACATATTTGAAAACAAAATGATAACACCTGCAGAAAAATAGTTGATTATAAAAGAATATGATCTGCAGCTCAAACATTTTAAATATCCAACACTATTATATTTCTCACAACTTTGTTTTAGCCACCTCAGTTACATCACTCAATGATTGTTTTCAGAATGTAGAACTAATTAACCCAAGAAGTTAAGAATTAAATTGCTGAAGACCGCTGATATTTATTAAATGAATAAACGGCGTAGTACTGGTGTTCTAAAATTAACTGAGTGATCAGATATTTATGAGAGTTTAAATTACCAGGTCAACAATGACTGACAGTCTTTGACATCTAGTTAGGTAACACTTAGGTACCTTAGCTTCAATATTTAAAAAGAGCTAGAATTGAAAAAAAATCTTTTATTTTTTCAAAATCAAGCATTGTTTATAGGCAGATGAGAGAGCATTAACCAATAATACCCTGCAGAAAGGTATAATGATTTTCTGCCAAATTCTCTGATTTACTTCTTAAGCCATATTTATCACAGCGATCTTGTCACCAAAGGAAATTAGGAACTGGTCAGTTAAAGGCGAGGCAATGTATATATTGCTTGCTGACTGGCAATCCATAAATAAGTTTTCTGAACAGATGAATAGGCATAATAGTTTTTAAAACTTGGTTGATGAAGCTTGGATCTTCTAGTTCTGCAAGAACAGTATAATCCTGTGGTAGATTTAACACAGAACAACTTATAAAAAAGGTAGAAAAAGGAAAATAATGCAGGATATTGTATCTTAAAAGGGACCTCCAACCCGTTGTCCTTCTCTCACCCTCTTTGTTACACACTGAAAATATGGGCAACTCAATAGAGCCTAAGGCTTAAATAGTGCTTTATGACTATTTTGAGATCCTTGATGAAAGGGTGTATTCAGAAAGCTCAATATGTTGGTATTTATCACGATCTCAAAACTTGTATATCTTTAAAGTACAAAGCATAGATATCATTGTCCTCACATTGGAATTAATGTAGAAAACATTGACACAGATAAGATAAAACCAAGACACTAAGTGATAAAATTTTATTTAATTTTAGCCATCTAGAAAGTAGACAGCGACTCTAAGCCAAGCATCTGGATCGCCTTTGAAATCAAGGAGCAGAAAGAGTGATATATCTCTAGAGAATGATCCACTTTTCTGTAGAGACACAGCTAAGACAGATGAGCTGCTTTTCTTTTTCAGGGTGCTTATCTGTTTCTAATGACTACAGAGAGAGCTTTTCCCCTTACACCAAATGGGTAACTTTTGGACAGCTAAAGTTAGGTAAGAAAAAAATTCTTATTTTAAATGCCCATTGTAGGAAAAAAGCGTAAAATTTATAAAATCTTGTAATACAGACAATAGAAATTCAAGCTTCAGACCTGCAACACGATGCTACAATAAATATCAGAACGTGTATTTTCAGGAATCCCTGCTAAGTGAATCCATATATTATAACACTACTTGCAAACCCCGTAAGAAATACCTGAACAGTAGAATGCAGGAAAGCTACAGTGTAAAGCAAAGGTTTCCACATAGGCATATTTCTAACATCTAACAGATCCTGGTTAATTCCAGAAAATGTTCTTTTCAGTCCGGCACGTATACCTTGGGGAGGTTCATTTGTGAACTTGATAGCAATCTGTCATGTGAAAAAGATAACAGCATTGGATTTGTTTACCGAAACAAAACCAGCAACATGTCACAACTATTAGTTATAAATAAAACGTAAATAGCTGAAGCATTGTAGAATAAAGTTGATACGTAGTTTTACTATAAACTGCATAGAAGGAGTACTTACTAGATTAGGCCACAAAAGATTTTGAACATAGACCTTCAGTTTAGATTCGTCAGAGCGATCGCTGACACTTGTCTATCTAAGAATTTTCATCAAGAACCTGAAAGCAGCTGCCACGCTTTTCAGAAGGCGTCATATGATTCTCTATCCCTGATTTAGTGACTGAAGGGTGGAAGAGAAATGTCCAGAGCAGATGACAAGAACTCTGTTGTATTGCCGGTCCCAGGACTTTGCAGCAAACGCAAAGAGATCTCACCTCTCTTCAGATGAGATCTTTATGTCCACAGTGGCTACTCTGGGCTCTGTGGCTACGTCTCCAGCAGTAAATTAGATTCAACCTGAGAACATTCCTGGGCACTCTGGTCAGCAGGTGCAGAATCCACAGCTGTAGTAGTAAACTGCCACAGCCCCTTAAAATATAGCCCCGTAGTTTCATGTGAACTGCCTGAAGGGAATCGTTGCTACATAATCTTAATTGTCAGACCATACCTGCAAATGATTTGCGAGTTGGCACAGGATTTCACATCAGAGAACGTTGTAACTGCTTATCCCTAGGGGCTGCTCCACTCCAGTGCTGGGTAATGTTCATGGGGCACACCTGAATCTATCAGTTCAGGGACAGACTGGCCTTAGCAGCATCTCTATTCCTTAAGACACTTCCAAATGCTGGAGGAACTCAAATAAAAACTAAGTATTTTTCTGCTCCAACAGTAATTACTGGTCTGGCTGGACTGGGTAACATGGCAGCATGGACTGAAAGCATAATAAATGCCAGGCTGCCCATGAGCTGAATGCAAGAGTGGCTCTGAACTGTTTCCACTTCTGAGACACACGCATGAATGTGTACTTCATACCTGGTAGCTTTAATATCTCCATATTTGTGGTAAAGAAATTAAATTCTTTTTAAGGAATGACTTTTCGACTTCAGTCTCACTGGGCTGCAGAGCCCAGGCAAGCTGTCTCAGAGATGAGCTCTAGTCTTCTGCAAGGATATCCGCACATGAACACACTGAGTGCTGGATTGAATGGGAACACTTGCTAACCAGTCTTTCCACATTTCGAGGTATATCCTTTTCAGTTTTTGACGAATGTTCTGTATATAAGAAAAGCAAATTGTTCTCTTCTTTCTTCTGAGATGGAGCTGACCTTTGGTTTGTCAGTTACTCATTTCTTGGAATTCCTGAATATGTTAATATTTTAAAAGGTAACCTGATGCTATAGACTGGGAAATCACATGCAGTGAAGATTGATCTAGCAACCCTCTCCATTCTTTATTCTCACTTTTAGCAAACTATATGTTTATACACCTCAGTATTCATAAACTCCTTGAAGGTGCAGGATGATTTCATTTTCTATGGAGAAAATACAAGAGAATGTAGGTCCATACAGCTGGCTTTCTGTACACAGTGTTTTCCCATGGTGACACATATTTCTTGAGAAGATTGTCTCCTAGATTCATTTGAGAAAGGGACATTTCCCCTCCTTTACATCCTAGGTGTCAGGTATGGTACCTACTTTTTCTTTTAGAGAGGATGAGAACCACTAAGGAGACCTCTACTGTGTTTGAGAGGAAAGGGGTCTACGAACACAGAAGAGTCAAAGCACAGCTATTATGCTAGACATTAGCCAGCATTATGACCTGCCGTGAGAGTGCTAGGAACCATCATAAGTGACTCAAATGTACTTTGTAAGAGTTTTGGCAATTTTCCTGGTACTGATGAAAAACGTCTCCTTGAGATCTACAGAACAACCATTTATAGTTTATCCAACGAAAAATAGGTGCTTCTTGGTAGATTATGTTCTTTGAGATGTGCTGTCCCTGTGTGTTCTGTCCCCTTTATCCTTTATTTCAGATAGGGAGATCTGGAGGAGTCTAAGAGCAGTTGTGGGCATTACTCTGTTCACAAGGCATCTTACTGAGCAAAAAGGGATATAAGTAAAGCCGTATAGTTTTGATTCAAGTGTTTCTGTGTACAGAAGTAGTGTGAACTCACACATACATAATGCATCTTCCAGAACTTCCAGTTACTGGTAAGTAACCTTCCTGTTTTAAAGTGGTATTTGCATTGTAATGGAAGTTCATTTCTTTCTTGGGTTTTGTATCCACACCCCCCCCCCCCCCCCCCATTTATTTAATTTCCATGTACACATTTAATGTGAATAATTTGGATGGCATGAGGTACCCAAATTAAATATTAGAACAGACCTGTAGCAGTGTAATTGGGAATTTAGGATGTGGTTCAGTAGTTATCCAAACTCGAAACGTCTCATTCTGTATCTCAGCAGTAAGAAGTGTCTCCAGTAGTTCATCCATGAAATCCAGGCCAAGATGACAATTCTGAAGTAACACCCAGCCTCCCTAAATAAGAATATCGACTATTACCATATAAAATTTAGAACAAGTTATTCACAATGTTAAAATCAACTGTCTATCAAATTTGGCCTTGCATGTAATATTTTGTTTCTTTTAGTTTTTCGACTTTTGGTCTGTTCCTGAATATGTATTATCATGTGATTTGATATGATATTGGCACAGTTAAAGAAAATCGGAAAAGTAAGTGCAAAAGTTATTTCCACATCCTATTGTTCTCAATGAAATGAATATAACGAGAGCCAATATTCTAAGTAAAGTGTCAGTGCTACCTAGTGGCAAAAAGAAGTAATTCCTGTCCTCTCCCAGTTAAACATTGATAAGCAATCCTGCCATCAGATCCAAAAGAATAGCAGTGGAAAAGTAACAGCTGAAATCTAACGAATATATCTTTTTTTAAAACTTATTTGTTAATAACACAATCTAAAGTAAGTGCAGAGAGATGGTGACAAGACTCTGAAACTTTTCAGCTGCAATTAGTTTATCTGCAGTAAATGCATTTGCATGAAATTCAACCTCCACATATTAATTTTCATCTTATTCAACTCTCAAATTGCATGAAAGCTCTATTTTGATTAATATCTCTCCGCACTTCTGCTTATGAATTTAAATTCAATCAGCTTTTGTAGCATCACTTTAGAAGCCTGATGAATCAGAAGCCTGATATTAAAATGGGACATAATTTAATCAGTTCTAAACATTGATGTGTGTATTTCATTACAGCTTGTAATTTTGTTTTGGCAATTTTGTTTAAGCTCATTTAAAAAGAAATAAATAAATCTGGTGACAAAATGTAATTGAAATATTTATGGTGAACTGACGGATTTTAAAAAAAAAAGACTAAATGAAGGAGGGTTTTTTCCTTCTTTTATGGGGATCCACTTTTTTGAGGAAGATCCTCAATCGATTTGTCACATTGCCAAATGAATCAGACTAGGTTTTTGAAAATTATCTACCTGTAACACAGCACAGCAGTTTTAATCGTATTATATACTCTTGGCCAGAGGAAAGAAAAGACCCCCAGATATTTGTCTTCATAGTCACTAATTCTGTTTTGTTATTTCAAATCTGATATTCACATATCCCTCCCTCTATAAAATGTGTGCACCAGCGAGGCATTTAGTTCAGCAATTGTTACTAGTAGCCCTGCTGGAGTGCTGTTTTGAGTATTCTTGTGCATTTAATCGAGGGCAAAAGAAAGGCAGGGATGCCTCAGTTTTCACCATTCCAATGAACTGGAAGTTGATGATGAGTATTCTAGACACATGGACACAAAGAAGTACGACAGATGTACGTGTGCATTTGCACATCATAAAAAATGCCATCTGCTATAGAGAGATTTCTTCTTTCTCTTTTCCCGAAGTGGGGTACGTCTATATTCCAGTACTTGTGTCACAACACTTGGTAGGACTTGAGAGGTTGCTGGGATACGATATAGTGAACTCCATAACCAAGGCTGCATTAGCCAGAGAACCTTGGAGTGTACAGTAGTGTCTAGAAAGCGTGCAGTAAAGGCCATATACAGGTGTTACATACGTCCATAACAGAAAAACACAAAGGAAGCAGAATGTACTATGGTCAAATGAACAAATATCATCTGACAACTTTTTTTTTTTTGCCTCAAATGAAGATATCTCAGATAGCAGGCAATGATCTAGTTGAAGATGTCCCTGCTTACTGCAGGGGGAGTTGAACTAGATGACCTTTAAAGGTCCCTTCCAACCCAAATTATTCTATGATTCTATATAACAACTGGAATTCCCTGGACTGATGTTGTCTGACCTTTTCTTTTTTCTGTGTGAAAGACAGGAAGTCCTGAAAAGGCTCTGAAGCTTTTCAGTTTGTCAGATTAAGAGGACAGGACTTCACAGGAGTCTAAAGAAGCTTTTCCTCATCTCATTATAATTAAACATTAGAGAATAAAGTGACAGAAGAACAGTTTAGTTCAGATGAAAATCTGAAATTATCTTGATTGTTCATCTGCAACAATCTCACAAGTACGTTTGTTCTTGCAGAGCGTTCCGTGTTGTGATCTCATTTTCGCTGTTTGTGCTACCAGAACTCTTAACGGCTGAGGACGAAGACCCAGGGAATCTAATGGATGTCATATATTCTGAGGAGTTAAGTTTTACTTCTCATAATGAATCCATCTTTAACTTTTTATTTAACAATTGATGAATACTCCTAGATATAAAAGCATATGCTGGCTAACAAATAGGTAACATGGTACCACTCAAAACTATTACTGAAAACAAGACAGTTCAGATTTCTTTAGGTGAATATTACAAGCAGTTCTGTACTGCTTTAGTGAGGACTAACTGTTGGTCATGATCATAAGAAAAATATGTTTCATTTATCAATATTGTTCTTGCAGTCTTCTGCTCTCTATTAGAGGAGATATTGTAGGTCTTCAGAATACTGGTATAAGACTAATTCCTGATATTTTGAGTTTACAGGCAACTATGGCTCTATGTCTTCATTTGCAACGCTGTCCACAACTCTTTAAGGTGTCCAGCTGACTAGACAGTGCTACCTTTACACTGTAACTTTTATATTGTATTCGAGTTTTCAATTACCATCATTCTGTAGCTGCTACTTAGACTTCTCATGTTTTTACTGTTTGAAAATATCATCTGCTGTAACAAAATACACTACAGTATTTAAGAGAAAAGTTCTTAAATATTGTTTGGAAATTCTTAGACGTCCTTGGGACTCAAAGCCAAAAGGATTGGCAATTAAAGACAAAAAGAACTGAAAACAGTTGCTGGTGAGCAAGGGGCCCTCTCACTAGCACAGATGCGAGGAAAATGCGAGGCCGTGTTAGGAGCCAGCACATCCTGTTGTATCTACAACTATGCAACATGCAGGTAGCTCTCATAGGGGAGGGGAAAAAAAGAAAAGAAAGAAAAAGAATGCCAGCAAAGAGGTGGGATCTGCAAGTCCTGAAGGATAGAACTAGAAAATTATTTCACCCTTGGTTAACAGTGTAGTCGTAAGAAGGGAATGTGCTGCCCTTGAAAAGCTGCTCAGTGTCACGCTCCAGAAGTATTGACTTGGACTCCACTGGCACATGCATATCCCACAGCAGAACGTTTTTAAGCCCAGGCACTCAAGGACACTTGTTTACCTTGAGATACGCCTGATAGCAAGGTGAAAATGCAGCATATTAAAGATTGCAAGCCAAAGAGGTGTAAAAGAATCAACTTCTATTGCAGTGGTGTTTTCCTACCTGTTGCATTGACATCTGTAGGAATTTGCGTACATGGACTTCTTGCCCTTGACCCATGGAGATGATCCTACATTCTATAACATAGTTGACAACGCATGATTAATGAACTTACATTCTTAAGAAAAAGTAAGAATTCAGATTCAGTCCCAAAAAAGTGATATTAACGTAGCAAAATTGAGTACATTTTAATGCAAAAACATATACTTATGAAAGTAGAATCCCTTCACCGTTACATTATGCTACTATGTATACATTTTCTAGACACTGAAACTTTATAAAAATAACACTAAAATGTACATCCACAATATTTCGTGTTTGTAGAAGTGAAAGACTGTGACTTACATTGCTGACAATGGGAATTTGTGCCAAATTTTAATGAAGTAAGCCACAGCATTTGAAATAGAAAGCCAGATTTGTCTTTAAGTGAAGATAATGAAGCCACATAAATAAGCAGTATGCATAATTGTGAAATTGCATTTGTGAACACTTTAATGTGACTAATATAATGAATATAATTGTCTCCTTCCAGTTCAGTTTGTATGCACAGTTTTTCAAAATTTTCATATAAGGTAGACATAAAGTCCAGAATATAGAAATGCAGATCTTGTGGGTATTTTTGGTTAGACAGCAATCTTGTAAGCAGATTGCTGATCGTTACCTTACCTGCAGTTAAGAGTTAAAACAAGAAAACAGTATTGTCACCATGCCAGAATTCTTTTTTTTTTAAAAAAAAAGGTAAATATTGTCTTACAGACAGGGATTTAAACAGTATTATCACTGGGAAGGATGATAACAATTTATAAAAAAAGAACTGAAAACATTACTGTCCGACTGTACACAGAATGTTTCTCAGCATACCATCTTTTATTTAAAATACTATTTTATTTCTAAGATGGTGTTTTGGAACAAATAATAGTGCAACAGAACTTAAGAAATACCTTTCAGAAAAAAGATCTCTGAAATTACTTGATTACCCTTCTGTATCTTAATGCGTGACAATGAATTATTACTTTCATACCCAATTTAAGCTTCCTAGCCAAGGAATCAATCTGAATAGTTGGGTCAGATCCCATAGACAAGAAACAGATGAGAGGTGTTCGTGTGTCACTTTCCTCCCAAGTTTTCTCTAAATTCAAAATGACGGGTTCTGTATATTTCTCATCCAAGGAATTTGCAATATATTTCCTGGCTTGGGAAAGCGTTCGGTCTGGACACCAAGATCTAGAAATTAAAATATATACCAAGATACAAAATTCACTGCCTCTTCCTGTTGCAAAGACTAGGCTTTGAAAAAAGAAATACTATTTTTATCAAATACAGGTTTTTGCTTCATAATATGCTTCAACACACACATTCATATACATGTTTGTAGGTTTGTCTTTACAGATGCAGTTACAGACAGAGCTGTTAGTCTCCCTCTATTTATGACTGTTCAATACTTTTCAGTCGATTACAATTTTGCTTTAAGTAAACGATTTACACTGGAATTTTCTGTTCTGGGTCCCTTTATCAGGTTGGGATATTCCTCATTTTAAATAGACCTTTTGCATCTGAGAACACAAGTAAGAAATTTAAGATTGGTTTTGCCCTTTAGTGAAATTCTGCAGGTGTTTCATTGGGTCTGTTAGTCTTTGAGAGTACAGACCCAACTCTTTTGCACTTGGTTGCATTTGTGTTGGGGATGAGTCTTTATTCTTCTCATGGGGATAAAAAACAACAAACAAACAACTACTTTTGGATAAAAGATACAACTTTGCAAAACTTCAGTTACTCTTATTATTTAAAGGCTTAGGACTTAGATGCTCCCCTCCCCATTTAGGGTATATAACATATAACACCACAGTACTTCTTCCATCAGATTCTGGCTTTTTTTTACTGCACAGGTTGAATCTGCTCCAAAGACAAATCATGGTCTAGTAATTAATGTTGTTGTTTTTTGCAGTGTCTCTGATTTATTTGTCGCAGCACTTGGAAAGTATACAATGACCGTAGGAAGGTATGATCTCATGCATAAGGCAGCTGAATGCTGCTTTGGGGAAATCCATTCTGTCCCAAGCCCTGCCACAGAGATCTTAGCTGATGCAATAAATTAATTTAGAGCCCCTTTTCACACGGGGTTTTTGAATAACTGTTTTGCATTTTCACAAATTTGGTTGTTTTTTTTTTTTTTTGGTTTAAATTATCTAAAGTTATTTAAAATAGTTCATTTCAAAATAAATTAAAAAAAAATTTAAACTATCTGAATCATGCTACTTTTTTAGTGGCTTTTTGGAGAGGGCTGCAATGGGATTCCCAGTTTCCATTTGTCATGACATAAAAGCAAAGCTATAAAAAAATATTTTCTAGAAATAGCTTTTCTAGACTCTTCAGAGGATAGCTCTGAAGTGAGCGAATTAAACCGTATTTCATGTGAGTGAATTAAATAATGTTTCATGTCACCCAGAAATTAATTAAAATCGCACTGTTATGATAATAGCATACCAATAGACTGAGATGTGATGCAGCCATGTAGGTTATTCCCTAAATTTCTGAAGGTGCTCACCTGATGAGTAAAAGCTTGCGAAAGGTATCAAGTGAATCATTATATCCATCAGGTATAATTTCTTCCTCGGGAGCATCTTTATCAAACCAACTTTTCCATCCCTTTCCATTACGGGCTATCTAAATTCATTACATAAACACACATACGTTTCAGCTGTAGTAATGTCCCCTTGTAAATGTATATTTTAATGAGAGTCTGTTATTATATTAGGATACATTACAAGTAACATTAAGAGTCTCTAGCATTTAAGACACATGCCAAGTGAATTGCTATTGAGCTATTACAAATAGAAATTTTAGTATTAAGATGCAGGCTCTTAAGCTAATCTGTTATCCATGGATTCCCCTTCCAAACACATGCAGCTATGTAAGAAAAATGAATAGTTAGCAGAAGGATTCTGTACTACTAGAGGAACATACTGTGATTAAATTATTCCTTCTGATAAGAAAATACTAAGAGGAACAGAAAAATCTGTCCCAGTACCGTCCAGTCAAGAATGGTCTGGGAGAGGAGTGAGAAATGAACATACAGAGACCTCTTCCAACCAGGTATTGCCTATAATGAAATTAATTCAAAGAGATTCACAAACACCAAATGTCCCTTTCTGAACTATAATCCGAGAAAAAAAATTTACTCTGTGAGCAAATAGCTCAGTTCTACGGTAACTGCTATCAACCTGAGCACATGCTAGCAGAGTGTTCAGAGGAGGTACCTTCTCAACGCCAGGCCACAGCCAGAGATAGGTTACTGAGCTACAGGGACTTCACTTGACTCAGTAAAATCATTAACCTTTCATTACATCTTTCTTTGTACCATCTCTCACTCAACCACAGCTGGAAGTAGTAAGAGTGTGAAAAAGAACAAGGTCATGTAAATGTTTAAAGAGGAACATGTCTTTATTAAATTAAGTTAGGCATCTGGGACTGGAGGACTTCAGTTTTAGAGGAGGAAAAGATTTGTAACTGGCAAGAAAAAAAGAAAAACACAGGCAACCCCTTGAGAACTAGGCATACCATTTTCAGGTTTTTTTCTTACTTTAAATAATTTTCTGCTTGTATCTAAACGAATAATAATACAGTTGTATTTAACATGATGAGCCAAATAGAACAGCATATGTAACGGATGCAAATAAGTATTTAAAAACATTATTGCCATATTTGCATTTTTCATTGATATCCTAGTTGGCACCCTCCCATATTCCATCTCTATCTATTACTAAAATCACCTAATTGTCACTTTTCAACTTGTAAATATACGGTAATGTAACGGGTTTGCATGGCAAGGTTTTGGTAGCGGGGGGATTACAGGGGTGGCTTCTGTGAGAAGCTGCTAGAAGTTTCCCCATGTCCAAGACAGCCAGTGTCAGCCAGCTTTAAGTCAGACCCGCCGCTGGCCAAGACCGAGCCCATCAGAGACAGTGGTAGCGCCTCGGGGATAATGGGTTTAAGAAGGGGAAAAAAGTGATTGCACGGCAGCAATTGCAGCCAGAGAGGAGTGAGAATTGGGGAGAGAAACAACTCTGCAGACACCCAGGTCAGTGCAGAAGGAGGGGGAGGAGGTGCTCCAGGCACCAGAGCAGTGATTCCCCTGCGGCCTGTGGTGAAGACCACGGTGAGGCAGGCTGTGCCCCTGCAGCCCATGGGCGGTGGAGCAGATGACTGCCTACACCCCGTGGAGCACCCCACGCCGGAGCAAATGGATGCCTGAAGGAGGCTGTGACCCCGTGGGAAGCCCGCACCGGTGCAGGCTCCTGGCAGGACCTGTGGCCCGTGGAGAGAGAGAAGCCCACGCTGGAGCAGGTTTGCTGCCGGTGACCCCATGGGGGACCCACGCTGGAGCAGTTCATGAAGAACTGTAGCCCATGGGAAGGACTCACGCTGGAGAAGTCATGGAGGACGGTCTGCCGTGAAAGGGACCCCTTATTGGATCAGGGACCCCACATTGGATCAGGGGAAGCACGTGAGGAGTCCTCCCCCTAAGGAGGAAGGAGCAGCAGAAACAACGTGTGATGAACTGACCACAACCCTCATTCCCTGTCCCCCTGTGCCGCTCGGGGGGAGGAGAGAGAGAAACCAGGAGTAAAGTTAAGCCAAGGAAAGAAGGGAAAGGTGGAGGTGGAAGGTATTTTAAGATTTGGTTTTATTTCTCATTCCTCCTGAGTTGATTGGTAATAAATTACATTTTTTTCCCAAGTTGGGTCTGTTTTCTCTGTGACAGTAAATGCTGAGTGATTTCCCTGTCCTTATCTCGACCCATGAGCCTGGTATATTTTTCTCTCCCCTGTCCAGCTGAGGAGGAGGAGTGATAGAGCGGCTTTGGTGGGTACCTGGCATCCAACCAGGGTCAACCCACCACAGGTAATTTTAAGTTAGAGCTACAAAATCAGTTAAAAGAGAGGCCTTTTGGTGTAACATGGTCGCCCAAGTATTTTGGAGTCTGAAATTTTGTTTGCACCAATTCTAGAAAAGTCTATAACAGAACCATTACAATTACAAATTAAAAGCAAAATACGTAATTCAAAACCCCATGGCTAAATTTAAATATTGTTAGCAAGTGTGCAGTGGCGTACTTTTGGGTTCCAGTGCCCTGAGCCACCCAGAGTGAAGAGCTAACTAGAATTCCTCCAGGTTTCTCCTAACTCAAAATCCTGTTTTCATACCTCCAGAAACCAAAACCTGTAGGAAAGGGGCTGGTACGTATCCAGATCTTGCCTTGATACAGAGTTGGGAAACAGCCAGAACCACTTCTAAGTACCCCATTTAGATCAAATCTCTGCTACCCTTCAGGGCACCAAACGTCATCACAAAATGGACTAGGCTGACCAATGCTGTAACAGCAAGAACAACTTCGTGTCCTGGTTATCAGGACAAGGAATAACAAGGAATGCTTAGGAAGTACAGAAAGATGCTTAGGGAGTGTTTTAACTACACTAGAGAAAGATAAATTTACCAAAGTAAAGAAAATAACTGGTAAACAGGTCACAAGCTTATATGCATATAAGCTCATGTATGCCCCGAGAAAATAAATGATATTTTTATATCTAGCTTGTCATATCTGAATAATATGTTAACCTTGGAGTGGAAATGAGTATTTAAAAACAAGCAGCAATTTACTTGTAAAGAAAAAAAAATAAAAATCTATCAGACTCAGAACATAGAACATTGTAAATTAAAATCTGACTCTCATAGATTGTCTGAGCCTTTTTGATACCTCTACTTTATTATCCTTTCTCCTTATTTCTGTCTCTCTCACTGACTTCCTTTTTTACTAGTTCTTTGCAACTGTTCTCTTCCTACCTCAATGAGTATAATACAAAAAATACAACAAAACACATTAAAAAAAAAAAGAGTAGAGCAAATAAATATGCCCCCATTCATGCTACCTAGCTGTAAATGTCTATGCCTTTATTCTGTATCTCTCTGGCCTCAGTCTAACTACCTACATCTCTTGTGCATTCCAAATGTAAAATATGGATCCAATTATGACTGGGAAACTGGTTATTATCACTAAAAAAATAACCTCTAGATATCACCTGATTCAAAATTTCTGCAAATTGTGGAAGTTTGCTCAATTCCACTAGGTTCAACCACGTCATGTCAAGAATCCAGCAGAACGGTTTGGGTGGGCAAGCCTGTAGATCCAATGCTGCGCCTCCTGTGGATAAAAACACTCTGATGAATTGCCATGACATTCCAGGGGTCAAGACGTTTATTTTAAAATTACGTTTTCTAGCCCATGTAATTTTTACCAGGGTAATAATTGCACTTTTGTACTTTGCATTTATTTCGTAAGATCATAGGATAATTTAGTCTGGAAGAGACCTCAGGAGATCTCTAGCCCAACCTGTTCACAGCAGGGTCAGCTATGAGATAAAATCGGGTCTTCATCCTGTCTGGTATTGAAAACCTCCAAGGATGGAGACTGTACAACCTTTCTAGACAATGTGTTCTAATGTTTGCCTGTCCTCATAAGGAAAAAATTTCCCTTTCACCCATTCTGAACCTCTCTTTTTTCAGATTGTTTCTGTTGTCTCTCATCTTCCTACTATGCAGCACTGAAGAGCCAGGCTCTGTGTTCTTCATGGCCTTCTCACAGCTGCTGGAAGGCTGCTATCAGGTCTGCCCTAAGCCTTCTGTTCGCTGCATTGAACAAGCCCAATTCTCAGCCTCTCGCTGCAGATCGTGTGCTCCGTATAGTTTGTTGTTAAAAGTTTATACAATGATACTGATTATATTTGAAGTAGAGGAAATTCTTTCATAATCTCTTTTCCTTTTCATCTGTGCTGACAATACAGTAAAGGTAATTATGTATTTATCTGAAAGATAAAAATATTCCTCTGAAGACGGTCTATATTTTATCCCACTATTCCTAAAAAGAAAAGAAATTCTTATTTTCTCATCTGCAAACATAACATAATTATTAATTGTCCACCAAAATAGCATACTTGGCAATATTTCTGGCTTTAAGTCAATAAAGCCAAAGATGTTTTGCAATTCTTCTGTAAAATGCTCTCTAATATTTATGGAGCTTCTTAGTAAATATATTTTCTGCTGCAGAAGAGCATATTCTTCCCTTGTGCCAGTCCCTCCAGTCCCTCACTTTTTACTGGTAAAGTATGCAGCTTACCTAAGTGTCAAAATCTACCTGCTTAGATTTTCTCATTTCTTTTGGTTTTGATTTTGTTTTGTTTTGTTTTGTTTTTTTTCCTACAGTTTTAATAAAAATTCTGTACCACCATCACAGGAGGCTATTTTCCTATGATTTGGGGACCTGCTTTCTCTGTTTTGCTGACTTAAGGTTACCTTCAACTTATGCATTAAAGTATTCAGGAAGGGCCTAGTGTTTGGCTGTAATGGAATACAGAAGATAGAATGAAATTCAATTTGTGTACTCTAGCAGAAAGAAAGATTTTGAGTTTATAATCTCCTGGGACTAGATGAATAACAAGTTCTGGAAACTCTTTCATTTCAAATAGCAATGCTTATCTCACTGAGACGTTCCCTGATAAGATGGCTGACAATAAGCCATGAAAGCTCTCCTGGAAAAGAAACGGAAAGAAGAGGAAGAGATTTATTTTTCAAACAAACCCTTTCTTCAGTTGCCCAATGATGCATGGCAATCATTTTGCACCAAGAACTGCTCATCCAAGGAGGAAAACTGAACAATTCATTGCAGAAGAATGTCCAGGACAATTTGGCTAGGCATCTGCCCACTTCTCAATCTTATTTAATATCATGTGAATAATTATAGAAAAATCTGTTGTTACTTTGGTGTCATTTTGTACATCAGAAGAATTTCTCAGTGTCATTTTACTCACCAGACGGATTTCTCACTATCAAATCAACTGTGGCAAAGCTAGGCAGGAAACTGCAGTCATATGTTCTAGACAAAAATTGCTAAAAGTACTCCTGTATTTTATTACAGATTCTCATCAGTTAAAAAGGGGTAAATGACCACTTTCTACTTCAGATGCCCAAGGTGTATTTTCCTCTGGCAAAACAGGAATCCATGACCTGAGAAGCCAAGAAATATGGTTCCTTGTCTAACACTTCACTAAAGCAGACAGTTCATTTTGAAAGAATTTCCAAGCATGCCCTGCCTGACATCAGTGGTAAACTGGTAGCTGAATACCATTCTTAAAGGATAAAACCATTACAAAAAAACCTGGAAAGCAAAACAGAAAGTGAATTTAATCTTGTTTCCTACCCATTTTATTCATTAGAGGCAGATAATGATCTTCGAATCTAGGTTCACTACTTTGGCATTAGACCTTTGTCAGATTCATCTGAACACTGAAAAATTCAAACAGATTTTATATGGCCCTCCACATAGCAATCCTGATCACATTTTTCAGCAGAGGCACAAATTCACAGAGCACAGGGGAGGCAGACCTGGCCAACTGGGCCACAGAAACACATGATGTTCTCTAAAAGTCAGTGTTAGCTGGTTGGCAAAAGCCAGAGAAAGCTCAAGCTGAAACTGATAAAAGACTGTCGCACCTCCTGGACTTTATATGGAGTTGTTCTGGCAACTTAGGAGGTAGATTTGTTCAGCTTCACCAAAGCAGAGAAGCAAAGGAGCAAGAAGTCAAGGAGCAAGAAGTGATCTAATTTATAAAAATAAGGATACAAATATAGTACAAAAATACACAATTATTAAACCAAGTCATGGAGAGAAGCAAAACTATCACCTTGATGTCAGGATAGAACGCAGCCTGGATAAATGGTGGAGGTAGAACTGCGATGGAGAACTGCATCTAACTCCACTGGACTGCACCAGGGGTAAGGACAGAGGCAGCTCCCACAAAGCTATTGGTAGAAACTATGCAGCCAAAAAATTACACTTTGAAAAGGTACAATAGTTTAAAAAGTCAAAATCAGCTCCACATATAGCACAATTTTTTACACTTACCTCTAATGAGTGCATAGAATTCTCTGGTTTTCACATGCCCTCTCTCAAGGTCAATTTTTAACGTCAGGAAGAGGGTAAAGAGGAATTTGTGGTTTTCATACAAGCCTCTAACAAAATATGAGTAAATTTCAAAGGTAAGATACTCAATAATATTTGAGATTCTTTTCTGAGGTAAAGGAGACTTCTTAGATCTGAATTGTGAAAACAAAGCACAAAGAAAGCATGTTAATAACAGCAAATACATTGGAAAGACAAACATCTGAATAGTAGAAAAATCTGTGTCTTCCTACTTGGCCATGGACTGATCAAATAACTTCAAGAACTGAGCCAGTGAAGTCTGATACATATTATTGACCATGCCCATTTCTGTAATAAGAAAATAAAGAATGCTGCCACGTGTAGCAACAGGTCGATATTCTTCCTGAGCAGTGTTAATCTTCACTTCAGTTTCTGCTGCCACAGACAACTTTTCAGCTACTTCAGCAGCTGTTTGCTTAGTTGTTTGCAGAACACCAATCAAGGATTCATCATCTACTAGTGAACCTAAAAAGTCAAATATTGTATGTTCAGTACATTATCATAACAATTTTTTCACTTCATATATGTAAAAATCAAAAAGCCATATTACAGGAATTGTTTATAACAAGTGGAAATGATTCATTGAATTGCAGAAAGCTTTTAAAATGGAAACCAAACAGGATATGTAATACTAAAAATTATTTTTATATTCAACAGGCTAAATAAATGCATTCAACCTATGTCAATATCAATGATTCTATACCAACAGAATGCTGCATACATGTTTGTAGCATGTACTAGAGAAGTCAGCTTTCCTATGCACATAACACATATTCGTACACAGTACTCCAATTATTTTAAAGTCTGTTAATTGGTATGCTCAAAGTCAGAAAGACTGAGGGTCCTAAATGCCATAGTCACACAACAGTATTCATGCATCTCAACCACTTGCTGATTGATTTGCTGGAAGTTACCACCTTCTTTTTCCACCAGAGATGGTAATCTATCATGTGCAGGCTCCTAATATACTGCAAAAGACTTCCCAACGCCATTTAAACCCATTTTACTTTGCCTTTTCAATGGATCAAGGATGTGCCCATGATCAGTTACCTTATCTTATTTGAGTGTCAGAAAGCTTTGTTTAGGTGTTAAAAGTACTTAGTGTCGAGAGTTTTACATAGTGGCAGGCTACAGTACCAAATCCCTCACACTCCGGTAAATCACCATCCTTCAAATTTCTACCATTGGATAATCTCTTATTGTATCTTGGATGGATAAATCAGTTTCTGTGTGGAAAGGTGAATCAGCTTAATCTGCCTCATCTGCTTAATTATTTGATACAGAACCTCTGGTTGCACTTAGTTTGTACAGAAGATTGTCTTCCAGTTCTTTCATCTTCCTCTTATTAAAAGTTACATCTTTCATGAGTTGAATTCGTTCTGCCTCTTGCTCCTATTATTAAAAAACAAGAAAATGGCATGATACTTTACGGACTCTGACTACGAGTCTTACTTAAAATCCAGCTGCTGATTTTTCAAGTTCATGAAAACTGATTGAAGAGATAGGTGAAGAGTTGGATCCAGTCATGAAATGTGCCTTTTCCCTTTTCAGGTATCCAAAATATGTTTTTATAGCATCCTCTTATTTCTAAGCAATGTTTATTCAGTATCTTATGAAGTATCTTATCAATGCCAAATGCTTGTGCTTAATTGTTTGGGTTGTACTGACAGGCTTACATAGAAGATCCTCTAGATGTATTTTTGTTATCTGGAAATTTCTATACTGAATCTCAAGAAAATTTTAGAAAATGGCTGATGTCTTTTTTCTATTTGAGCATTTCTTTTTCCCTATGTACTAAAGCCAGTTAAATAAATAAAAAATAAGCATCGCTATGGTTTGTGTGTACTGTTAGGTTACCTTTTTTTCAGTAAGAATTACTCTTCTCAGTAACTGATTCTCAAGTCCTTTCATTGTAACAGTAAAATCAATAATTGACGTTTTTGCATTGATTTCAGGTGTGAAAGCAGGATTGGGTAGCTTTGTAGTAATGTACAGTCTAAATGAACTCATAACATTTACTTCCTTATCACCAACTTTCACCTGTGGAATAAGTTAGAATTGTATTAAGGAGAGGAAAATGAGCTTTATTCAACTCAATAATATTGACCAGAAAAAAAACCCTACGTTATTTGAAATGTGAAAGAGAGGAAGTTTATTTCACAATTCAAAATTGTCAGGAAAATAATGATCGATGACTAAAGGCAGCAGTTAGGATATCTTACAAAAGTAGCACTCCCCTCCCTTCACCTGTGGAATAAGTTAGAATTGTATTAAGGAGAGGAAAATGGGCTTTATTCAACTCAATAATATTGACCAGAAAAAAACCCTACGTTATTTGAAATGTGAAAGAGAAGAAGTTTATTTTCTATTTACCATTCTATTCCAACTAGAAATGTACTAGAATATATTTTCTAATAAAAAAATACAGGGATTACTTCCACTGTGGATTCTAATTAATGGCTTCAGAACCATTTGGTTCAGGTTTTGTGCTTCTAATCACATCTCAAATGAAGATGGTAGAAACTATTAACATTTGGAGAAAGCATTGCTCTCTTGTGCTCAGAGAAAAGGTAATTATATGATCCAACAATGGAACAGAAATTTTTGGAAATTAGTTCTATATTTATTAAGACTAAGTGGATCTTAAAGAATATTTCTAAAGGAACTATAAATTTACTCGGAATTTTCCACAGAAATTTTTAGAGAAGTTAAGTCTAACTTGAAAGCTGCAAGGAAACCTGATCACTGTGTATAATCCTCCAAGGCCACTTCAAATACCTGCCTTAAGACGCAGTAGGACCAAACCACACGCTTAAGCATATTGTTTGCTCTGACAGTCAAAGTAAAACTATTCCACAAAAACAGCAATCATTTTATTTTCATTATCATCAACAATTTGGTCTACCATCTCTCTCATATCCCAGCCAGTTAATTAAGATTATTTGAGAAAAATATATATGGAAATATTCAACATGTGCAGTCATTTTATCTCAGGATGTCTGAAGGGGGGTTGTTTTTAAAATTTGGGAGTGATTTCTTCGTCTGATGAAAGTCAGAAACACTCATGATTTTTCAAGGTTGGGAATATACTTAATATTATTAGTAAAACTTCATGGGTTTTGGCTTGTTCCACCTGAAAAGAACTCTCTTCCAGATTAAAGATTCTGCAGTTGCTACAAACAATGCAAGGAAGAGCGAGATCTTTTCAATTCTGTTAATTCTGTTAAAGGATGTAAAATGAAATTGCTTGAAAATCAATAGAAAATATTGTAAGCTTTCAATAGTATAAACATAACTGGTTCCAGTTTGGAACCTTCAGTAGTAACTCCAGTAGTTAAACTCAAATTTTAACCTCATGAACTTACTCATGAACTCAGCTGAGGCTCTGTCTCCTACTTTTTATTAGTTCAGTTTGAGTCTTCGCACTACCCTAACTAGTACAGATTTTACCTGATTTTAGCAGAGGTTTGGAATAAAAGGGTAAAATATAATTCATCACAAAGACAGCTACTTATTCCAGGTCTTTTGTTTGTTTACTAACCTTAAAAGAAGTTCCAGCTTTTATGAAATTCTTTTCTAATACATTATCAAGGACAGGATCCAACTCTTCACCTATATCTTCAATCACAAGTGATCGTCCAAGTGAAAGGCTGTCTTCTAGGTGTGTACGGAAATACTTGTCATTCAACGTTGTTACCTCAAAAAGTAAATTATAAATTGATATAAGGACAAAAACATTTCTTCAAAGTCTTACGTGAAAACCAGAGATCTAACTATGAGAACTTTTTTCATTGTTTTTGTTAATGGCAGTTCAAAGAAAGTAATAAACGTTGACCATGCAGCAGTTTATGCAGAAATACTTCTTGTGCATACAATGACAAGTACCTTGAAAAGGTGAATTAAAAGACTGGCTGTACTAGAATCCGACAAACTTCATTATGAGAGTAATAATGCACCAAATAAAGCTGATACAGATTGTTGGGAATTGAAGGTGTTACATACAGTTTTGAAATCAGAGACACATAACTGCTAATTTTCTGTTCTGTGTCTGTCCTGAGGACTAGATTTTCTAATTTTAGCATGAAGCATCGAGAAATTCTTTCCAGAAACCTGAATTCAGTCTAACAAATGAGTCGCTGTTACAATATTATGAACTCAGATCTTTGAAATATCATGGAATGGGATTCATAGTATATGAAATAATTAAAAAACATGAATAAATAAATAAACCACTAATTTTGCATGGCTTTCTAGGTTTTGGCTTTCAGAAAGTTCTCCTATTATTTTCAAGGTTTTTCTCTGCAGGTCTGAAATGGAGCCATTCTACTGGAAAACAGCTTTGCAAACAAGTTGCCCAGAGAGTTGGTGAAGTCTCCATCCTTGGAGGTATTCAAAACCTAACTGGACAGAGTCCTGGGCAACTTCCTTTAGTAGATCCTGATCTAAGCAGGGAGGTTGGACTAGATCATGTTCAGAGATCCCTTCCAACCTCAACTTTTCTGTGGTTCTGACAGTTTGCTTTATTAATGATAAAATTATAAGCAAGAACTTCACATCCCTTTTACTCCAATACTTACAATCTTCAAAATCTGGAGATCCTAAAACCCCGAAAATACATGGAGATTCAGGAGGACATACGAGATTTTGCAACATTCATATTAAGGGGTTTAAAATCACGTTCCTTTTCCCACGCTACTTCATTTGTGATGCCAACTACAGGTGACACATGAATATCTTTGCACTATATTTTATGAGCAGACATTTAAATCTATTGTCTCAAGCTATAAAAGAGCTATTAAAATCGCAGTAACATTAGGATATCCAAATTTGTCTTGGATTTGCTTTCAACTGGTTATCCTTTGTAGCAATAACTTCATGTATGAAATCATCTCGGGTTCTAAATTCTGGACTTCATCGGTTTAAGTACTTTGGCTGCACTTTCAAAGCTGTAAGTTATCCTCCCTTTGTCTGTAACCTTACTAATAGTTGCCCAATTTACTCTCATTTAATAATTTCATATTGTGCTCTCTTACTGTGTTTTTCACCACTTTGGTATGTTCCCTATACAGGGGGCAATTTTGAACACAAGGCCACCTCCTTCTCTTTCAGACTTCTTGCTGGATTTCAAACCGGTATTTACTTATTTTATCATCTTTCCCAAGTCCTTGAATAGGGTTTACAGCTCTTGTCAAGATCCCTCCTGACACATCTATGTCATTGTCAGTCTCCACACAAGTTAAAGTTATCTCAGATATGCATGTGACTGAAATGCAGACATACCATAAAGCAATAATGTTTGAAGGAATACAATAAAGCACACGATTCCTTTAAAAACTGTTCACCTGTAATTTGTTATCCTGTTCTTTCTTTTTAATCCACGATTTTCCTTGAGTTTGTGGGTCTACCAAAAGCGGGTATCTAGTTGCCTTAGTGACAATGATACCATTCTGAATTGAAAGATCATCTCCAGGCAGTCCTTGAAGATTCCACTCACTAATCTGAGGGAGGGGAGGAAAAAAAAGTAGTTTGGAATAAAATCTCACTGTAATTATCCTTCAATTACAATTGTTCTAAGAAATAATGGGAATAACAAGCCAAAAGGGGATGTATATCTAAACCTGCTGAAAAATGATTAATGTAGATGGAAAAATATTTCCAGGATTTTATTTTTATGGATATTTTTAATTATATATAATGACAAAAAATATATTTTAAAAGTGTAAGAAACTCAAAAGGCAGCTTGACAGCCAAATTAAACACTGGGATCGATTAGGAGAAAACCAGGCTAAGATAGCTTTTGGGGCTTAATGTTTACTGGAGGAAACTTGAAGATTCTGGCATTGTCCTCTGTTGGATTTCTCATACCTTCACACTGAATGAAAAGACTTTATACATTCTTTTTTAAATGTTCTTTTTGATATAAATTTTTTTTTGAAAGCAGACTCGGGTAATACTGACAGAACCAAAAGCTAACAACCAAACCCACTGTTTTAGTAGATATGTGATCTTTATCTGTGGTGAAGGGTTCTCAAAATAAGCTACATGAAAGTGCAGTCTTACTGGCAATTGTGTAATTGTGTAATATATCTATCTAAACTTTGCTCCATACCAAGGTGTTTAGTGGAAACTGAAAAGAACATTTGAAAACCACAGAACTACATTGCACAGCAGTATTGGGGATTATAGTTCTGTTCCAAACAAACATAATGCTGCCTAACAGTCACAGAATATGTTAATTGGCATTAAAATGAAACCCACCAAGCACCAAGAACTTACTGTTGGCAGATCTACCAACATAGAAATCAGGTTCAAATTTTCAGAAAAGGGGATTTCATGGGCTCTTATCTCTGCTTCCCATAAATCTTTAAGCAAAAGCTTCCTGAAGGTTTGATTAAAAGGTCCACAGTATGAAAGAAAAGCTGTGCAGAGCAGTACATCTCCCACAAGCCTAGAAAAGGAAAAAAAAACCCATAATTAAAAGGTGTTGTACAATTTCAATCTCCATTGATTTAGACAACCAGCTTCTGAAACATAAGAAGGTTTCTGTTCCGAGGACAATTTAAGGAGAAAACTGTTGCTTATTTGTACTTCCAAAATATTTTTGTAGCAAAACTATTTCGGGATAGTCCACTTAGTTGTGTAACTATAAGATTTCCAGGAGAAAAATGAAGAACAACTATTATAGCTACTATATTGCTTGTTAGCTCTTCAGTTTTTACAGGTTTGGGGTTTTTTTCTCTGATGAATTGGATACCTGTTAATCTGAGATTTAAATTCTTTACTTTGCTGAGTCCACCTAACTTTCTCTCCACTCAGTCCATCTATAAGCACAGAGGCTGCTTGCATCTTTCTTCTGCATGTTTCTGCATCATTCAGCAAGTCCTAAAATTAAAAAAAAAAAGTCCTGCATAATTTAATAATCAAACACAAAAATCTAAAGAGTTTTTTCATCCTTATATTTATTATGACTTTCATATATTTAATTTTTGAGAACTCTAAGTGCATCTATTGTCTGGCATGTTCCTATTCACAGAAAGAAGGAAATATGGGAGAGCATAGTTTAAATCTCTTCTTTTCATACCTGAATCTCATCCACGTCATTCAAGGTAGCAGGCTCTAAATGTGTGTTTGTATCAATTCCTGCTCACACAACAGTATTGTATGCAAGCACTTTTCATCATTTTAAAATACTTTTCTCTCACCATTTTCTCCTTCATTGCTGCATCAGACTTGGCCTGCACTTTATCCAGTTCAGCTTGCTTTTCATCTAATGCCTCCTGAGCCTCTGCTAATTCTGCATTAGCTATTTTCAGGCGGCCTTCCTGTTTTGCCAAGTTAGCCTGCAAAGAGAAGGAATACTAAAACAGTAATCATACAAGATTTGAATGTGCTTTGATGAATTATTTTAATCCTGCTTAGCTGGTAATCATGAGACAATAATACAGCAAAATAACTTTTATAGTAATATTTATATAAATATTTAAAATATTTAGTCTGAAAACTGTGTCACATAGATACTGCAGACATGATTTTTTTGTTAAATAACAACGTAGCACTCAAAAGTTCCTACTATATGTCCACTTCATTTCTTTCAAAAAAGTTTAAATTCAAAGAAGCTGGTTAAGGAAGTATCTGATCCGTACGTATTGATTAGCCTAGAGGAACAATCACTTAATCTTCTTGCTTGATTATATGCTTTATTTTTTTTTTTATTTGTACATTCTGTAGCTATCAACAATTGCAACAACAGGAGATCGGTCCTTTATCAGCTAACAGCACAGATTTACTCACTACAAAACCGTGGTCTTAAACCAGTGAATCTTCCCATTGCTCCTACACTAATATTTATGCTGAACTCAGGAGATTCATTAAAAAAATGTTTTTGAATCATCCACCTGCATTGCTGTTGCTTTTGTAAATACCACTTCTACCAGTGACAAAAACATGGAAAAGGTTTGGAATCACAATTCAGATGCTTCCCCCCGCACTTTTTTTATAAACTGTGCCACATGTAGTAATCAAATACCTGGTTTAGGATCCAAAAAGCAGTGCCTTTGAGTTTCTGTATGGTCTTTGCCTTTGATAAAATTTTTAATGCGAATGTTCACAAACATAAAAAAGAACACCCACACTGAAGTAAAAATTACTCTTAAAAATGTTTTACTCAGTTTGGTTCCCACTATTGCAACATAACTCCTTTATTGCAGTGAGCTCAGAGTCTCTTCAGAGTGCCAATATTTGGGCAAGATATCAGTCCTCCGCTCCCTCCAACTTACTGTGTGAAAGCGAAGGAGGTAAAATAGCTGCAAACCTCTGTTTGCAGGAGTTTTTAGAGAAGGAATAAAGATCCTGGTACAACTTTTTGAAGACAATTATAAAGTAATTATAACATAATAAAAACAAAGACTGAAAACACCTTTCACTGTACACAGTAAACCAGAGCACACAAATTCAATGTGGGCTATCTTTTTTGTTCTGTGTTCTGTCTAGAATCAAGAAGAGGATATGGGGGGTTTCTGCTTTTATCACCCTTAGCCACCAAAGTCTACAAGGCAATTAAGTCTGAATGAAGTTATCTAAATATATTTTTTAAATCCTACTACTATTAAAGTAAATAAAATTAAATTACATGGAAAGCAAACACAAAGCATGAGATGTTGTATTACCTTAAGAGGCAAGACTTCTCTGTTAACACCATAAAATATTGCCATGGCTTGCGTCCAAGAGAGGAGTCCTGCCACGTTACCACACACCTTTTCACCATACTCCAGTGTATAGTCTTCCATGTTAAAGTAAGGCTGGAGTAATTCTACTGTCTCTTCATTGATTGAATCCTTTGGAAACTGCTGTAGACTCTGCAAGAATGGGCCACTCATAAGCTGCAAAAAACAACACAGGATATTTATAAGCTATTTAGACATTATAGATTCAAGAGCTTGTTCATAGTTGAGTATGTTAGAAAATGTTCCTAAAATTCTTCTGGAAAGAGGTAATTCAGTTAATATTATGCGTGTGCTATTCACTTGTAACTCCTTCCACATGCCTTCAATTATTTTAAAGTCTTAAGCAGTTACACTTCAGTAACAAGGCTTGGAAGTTATTGATGTACTTTCCACCTTCCATATTCCTGTGTTGCCATTTAAAAAGCATTGAATAAGCAGCATTTCATAAAAAAAATAAAATAAAATTGGACTGAGATAAAGCCTCAGAGATACATTCGTAAATTATCTAAAGAATGCCAAAAAAGCTGCTTACGCGTTTGTGAAAGGTGATCTAAATTCTTCTGGAAAGGGAAATCATTGGGTTTAACTTTTTTCCAACAAATGTTTAACATGTTAAAGTCAACTCATGGAATAACTGCTTATCCCATTTCATTATGCCAGTGAAAAATGAAAAGCTTTCATGATTTCTTAACTCCTGGAAAAGTTTAAATAAAAAGCAAGAGCCCTATTCATATCTAAAATATATAACTTTTCTTCATTCACATGACAAAAAAAATGAGGCAAT
The DNA here is from genome assembly GCF_034619465.1 of Leptosomus discolor. Classification (NCBI taxonomy): domain Eukaryota; kingdom Metazoa; phylum Chordata; class Aves; order Leptosomiformes; family Leptosomidae; genus Leptosomus; species Leptosomus discolor. Next base: position 3,147,981 of record NC_141392.1, on the reverse strand, counting down.
AATATTGGCAAGTTAATACACTAACAGAGGTAGAACAGGATTGAAAGAATGGTGGGAGAAGGCATGGAAATAAAAGAATATCCCGAGAGAAGCTGAAAGTCTAGAAGGAAGAGATGGCTGTCTGATCAAGGACTTTGGGCTTGGAACATCAAAAAGACAGAATGGGAAAAGCTACTATCTCTTAGTCAGTCAAATAATCTTTCAAACAATCAAGGAGCCCAGGAGGATCAGAAAAGACTGTTTAAATGTGAACCTCTAAGTTCCCAAAGAGAAAGAGAGGTTTTCCAGAACGCCCTTATCTCATGTATGGTTAACACGATTGGTATCCTTTATTTATTTGCTATCAGGTCATATGCTAGGAATGGGAGAAGGAAAATCTAAAGCTCCTACTGCAAAAGTCTAAGCAATTCGCCTACAACTTCCTACCAAATAAACTCCATTCATATGTTAAGTCTATCTTAAAACCATACGTTTGCCTTCTTGCAAAATTCTGTCCTGTTTTGAGTAAGCAGCACCATAAATTCTCTGATATGCAAGTTGCTATTTCTGATGTTCAAGAAACGCTGTTTGAAAATTCTACTTACTTTTAATGATTCTTTCCACGATGGCTTGCAGCAAGGATTTTCTGGATCCGTGGTAACTGGATCTACTTTCTTTTGGAACAGCAGCAGACAACAGTCCATGACTCTCATAATCAGGTGAGGAGGTTTTGCAAGTTTTCTAACAGTAGCGATATCCACCGGTTTGATGGTCTGTTTGAAGAATAACGTAACAGAATCCTGCATCAATATCCTTGTTCTGTTTTCCCATTCAATATCTTGATTTTAATGGTTGTTTGTCAAACTTTTCTCTGAGGCAAGTTTGTACCAAGTACATACAGAAAAAGTGAGGAACTGGGCTTACTTTAACTAAAGTCATAGTTTCATGAGACTTTAATTTTAACTAGTACACATTAGACAAGAATATTTTCTCAATGGTAAAGACACCACTCAAAAATCAAATTTAGATACATGGAACAGCAGCATTAACTTATCACTCTAAGTGTCTGAAGAAAAGTATATTGTAAAATTGCATAGAACAATCAAAAGCAGTTTCCTTGGTAAAATAGTATTTTGGATTTTTAAGGGTTAAGTGTCATCGTTTATTCTGAGATGGATTTGGTTATTTTGGATGGTTTTTAATTTATCATAGGTACGAGATACTGCTTTTTTACTGCACTTTCTAGCAGCATCACTGACACTTTGCTTAGTTCAATAACAAATAAAAATAACTAAAAAATAAAAAATAACTGAAAACTTCAAAACTAACATATTGATTTGTGTCTACAAAATACATGCATGCCACTACCTGTCTAGAAGGAATAGTTACAGATACAGTATAGAAACCACAGGACAATGTATACACATTGTATGAGTGAATTTTGTGAGCATTTTTGGAAGTTTCAGCAATTTGATTATCTAAATGTCAGTGTAAGAGCAAACAATGCTCCTTTTCTGGCTTTTTCCACTCAGTATTTTTTGTAACTGGAACAGAATGCCTTGAAAATATGTCATTGATTTCTGATTCCAGAGTTCTTTACTTTTTAATTGTTCACAGTGGCATAAGGAAATTATGTAGTACAGCAGTGCCTCCAAATTTCTTAACCCTGACTGATCAACTTTGACCCCCTTTGTTTCCTGTTTCTCTCCAAATCAAACTGAGATCTTTGGAAGAGACAGCTTTTTATTTGTCTTAAAAGAATACACAGCTGGTTAAGAGAAAAGGAAAAAACACTCTTTTAGCACAAGAAGTGTGCTCTTGAATTCAGAATAACAGATATTCTAAAGGCATCTGGAACTTTTGGAAAGATTTACACCTTTGTAATGATCAAATATTGGAGGAAGCAGAACAAGTACAATAAAATAATCTCTATGTGTTTAAGGCAAAATGTGAGCTCCATAAATATTCAGAGAGATGACCTCTAACTTCGAAGAGCTGGTGACAGCAGTCAAAACCAAGTGACAACTGCATGCTGGTGGCTCTAGCCTTTCTTTCATGGATCATTCAAATAGTACTAAATGAATTAAAATGTAAGAATTTTATTCACATTCAGTGCAGCTTTTGCTGCTTCTAATGCCGGTTTGGCTGCCTCCAGTTTAGTCTCTGCTTTCACTTTTTCTAAATCAATTTCATCTACGATTTTTTGTGCTTTATCTTTCACTCCTTGGACTTCATTTTTCACTTTAGCTGCAGCTTCAGCACGTTCTGTGACTTCTGCTAGTACCTGAAATTGATTACAAACACACAGAATGTATACATCAAAATTGTGGAACAAGTAGTTTAGTTATCAGACACAAGACAAAGCTTCATCACTGGAAGTGTTCAAGACCGGGTTGGATGGAGTCTTGAGCAACCTGATCTAGTGGGAGGTGTCCCTGCCCATGGCAGGGGGGTGGAATTATATGATCTTTGAGGTCCCTTCTAATCCAAACCACTCTATGATTCTGTGATATGTAAAGGCTATTATACAGAAAAATGTAAAGCTAACCCTAACTATATATGGCATTATGTAACTATGGAATAAAAGGTAATACAATTTACAGAAACCCTACAAAGAAATTTCGTATGAGTGTCTCATGAGGAGTTGAATAGTAAAAACTAAACTATTTTTATGATGGATAGAAGAACTTTCAGTGGCTTTTAAAGCCAGTTTTTTATCCTATGATGGATTTTTATCCTATTTAAACCTATACTTTTTCAATACAATAAGTATTTGCTTTTTTCATTTTAATTCTGCAGATAAAAACTGAAATAGTATAACTAATAAAAGTAATGGAAGACTGAACCCTCTGCACCAATGATCAGCCTCTCTTTCACTCCTTTAGCCTAAAAAGATTAATTTTAATTAGTCTATTCAAGCATAGACCCATGTGAATTCACAGCATGAAGTCATCCATTTGTGTCTGGTTCCTCTGTACCTATATTTTTCATTCTCTTGTGCGTGTGCAACATACCCTTGGTGTCAGAATGGTTTTTGACCACTATCAGCTATAGGGTCAAGGCTGGTACTCTGTATAAATAAATAATGCTCCCAAATACCTGTGAGAAAAAAATTACAGATAAAATCCCTAAATCCCTCAATTTTTTTTTATGTGAAATCCAGTTCTGATTTCTATAGGCTCATTACTACGGGAAAGAAAGAAATGTACAGAATTTGAACAATATTACATGTAGTTCAAATAAATGTCTGTTCTTTTACTACTTGTTCACATCTTCTACTTCTGATGACTCGTAACTAGGGCCCTATTGAAAAAGGTGTCAACTAAGAGGCTGTGTGAATGATTGCCAGAGAGCTACTTCAAAATGTACATCAAATATAAATGTTAACTAAAGTGAACTCTACCAGCATATGTCACACTTCTGAAATGTTAGAAGGATAATTTCATCCCTTTCTGGTATGATTTTCTCTCTTATGAGATGAAATGCCTTGAATGCAGGCAGTCCCTTAGCTGTCACCAGCCAAAAGTTTGCTCTGCAGTGCACACTAAATAGGCACCATCGTAGCATTACGGTATCTGTCAGAAAACAGAATGCCCCTACTAATACATCCCCTAATATACCTTTCCAGAGAGTCAGTCTGGAAACTAGATTTCTACCAGACCACCAATCTCATCAGCACCTGGACATTGTGTTAATATATATAAAAAAAAAAGGAACTGAACTGTGGGGAACTTTTTTCTAAGCAATTTTGAAATAGTCAAGTCCCATTATCAAGGGTGAACTTCTTATCTGCAAGTAAGTGCACATAACCCCAGATCTAATAAACGTCAATCAAGCACGCAAAAAACCTTGAAACAAAAAATGAAACCTGATGCTTATAGGAGTGGGTAAGAAATGGGAGAACAAGGAAGGCGCTCAACCTCTGCGGCAGTCTCAAAGTGCCTCACTTTCAGAAGCAAATGCTGAAACAACATGCTAGAGAGTGCAGAGTGAAACCTCATTTTAGATCACAACATTTTTTGGCTTGTAGAAATGATGAGAAAAATCTGCAATAGCGCTTTACCCATCTATATATATCCTGGTGCTGTCCACTGCTTTTTGCTATTGAACACACAAGTACTTACTTTATCTGCCTTAATAGATGCCAAAGTCAGTTCCTTCTTCTTAACAGCCAGCTCCTCAGAGAGTTTAGCAACAGATTCACTGGCCTCCATCAGCTTAGACAGACCTATTAAAAAAAGATAAAATTCAGAAGAATGAGAACTATTTTTTCCTTGTGAGATAATACAGTCTAGTTCTAGATCCCAAATGCCTTGTACCTTGTGTTCTTATTTAAATTTGTATAAAGAAGATGAAGTGGGTGTAAGCAGCCATACTGTCATGATTGTGCGTACTATTCACTTTTCATGGATATAAATAAGTTCACAAGGTGCAAAATTATTATAAATAAGCCTGATTCTTCAAAAGAGTAATCCATACTTCTTAGGTCTAGTTTGTTATAGCCGTAAACAGTACCTAAAAGTATATAGCTGGGATAATACCTGCAATAAAATATGTCCTTATGCTGACTATATAGACTTCTTGGAAAAAAAAAGAAAAAAAAAAGAAAAAAATAACAGAAAAAAAAAGATGGGGTATGTCAAGGATATGTTGTGTCAAAGTCACAGGACAAGCAGAAAATTAGACTGATAACACGTTGCTATCATTACATGAGGAAATGACATAAACAATAGTATCTGTAAGTGCCTTCCCATAAGGAGTTCTTTCTACAAAGAAGTGGGAAGAAGTGGAGTCACCAGCAGTGGACCCAAAGGTCACAGCAAGATTACAACCTCCAGCTCCTGCATGCTGAGTTCACCCTTTCTTGTCCCTGGTGACAGAGTGCAGAAAAGCACACAGAAGCGTCCGTGCCCTCCCGGCTTAGGGCCAGCCCTGTCGTAGTTCTTCTACGTGCTGCAGCAACCATCCCTAGAGGCCATTCAGCCTTATACGAACGGTTGCCCAGAAAGAGGCAAGTTTGCTCCCTCTGTAATTATTGTATATTCAGTCTTTCCCATGCCTTCATGCATTCTTTTTTTCCGTCCTCTCTTGCGCATAGATTTGAGCACAGATTTTTGGTTATTCCTGAGCTCCACATTGCATGCTGAAGCCTTTCTATCCTCTCCTCTCCATCACTGAATCTTAAAATCTCACAACTTGTCTGGAAGCATTCCCCTTCTCTCCCTCTCTCCCTAAAGGCTGGAGTCAGAGCACACCTGCAGTTACACATTTGATACGCAAAGTTTCTCTGTGATATCTCTCCACTTTTCTGTTACCACATTTCACACAGACAAGCACTCTCTCCTAGCACATTTCTCGTTCTTCTGACACAGCTGCCTCATGACTAGGCTACTGCCATTCTATAGGCTCTTTATTATTCTTCCTCAAAAGACAAGTTATTTTGCCACTCAACAATGAAGTTCAAGGGTATATTCACTGAAAGACATTGACTTGGAGACAGGAGAGATGTTTTAGAATGTTTCCTTTTCCCAGACACATGCCGTTTCCTAAAATACTCTGAGGAACAGAGGTACCATACATACGAACATTCTACGCCCACCTCCCACTCTGACAGCCATTTCCAAAACAGTTGTTACTTCACGGTAAAACAAGTTCTGAAAGAGAAGGTATGAAAGGGAAAGTGATACCCATCCTAGAGTGAGAAGAAAGAAAGATGGACAATGAATGGGAACACGCAGAACGAGATGCATTGAAGAATTTCAGTGGCAAACAAGAAACCTTTATAGCTTCTTCAGGTCTCCTGCATGCTTCCAATCACAAGAGACATTACATCAGTATCATGCCAGCAGATAATTTTTTTTTTTAGTTCTTGTAGTCATAAACGAACGTCTGATTTGGGCATTAGAAACAGGAACAGTGTTTTTCAGGGGGATATGTAGAACCCATGTAAGAACTTTACTCATAGCAGCTACGACTCATCTAAAGCCAGCTAAAAAGGCACCGTATGTTTTGATCCTATAGGGAGAATCAAAGTAATCTTTATCTCTTTATCTCTTCTTCTCTTTATCTCTTCTCAACATATTTTGTAACTTGTCTAGATGATTACTGCAGAAAAGTAAAGAATATAGAAAAAAATTTTAAATCTTTAAGATACTAAGCACCTCAAGGATGTAATTTCTCTCACTTTTAATCAGCAGGAAATTTAGCAACAAGTTGCTTAAATGGATGACGTGCCCACTTTGTCAGAGGTAAACTGAGGTCTCCTTGTAGAACCCCAGTTCTATATGAAAAGACATTATCTACACATGTGGTGCTCTACCAAGGATTCCCCAGACGGATTCTGAGAGGACACAAGATGTTAAGCATTCAGAACTAATTGTAATTTTCATTGGGTCTCAGTTTTTTTCCTCCGTCTTACAAGATTTTTCATCCAATCTATCTTTCAAAATGTGTTGCTCGTATAGATAGTGCAGTGCTGACAAGCACGCTTTCAGTGTGCTCAAGCCAGAGACTTTTCTAGAAATCAGCACTGATCGAGGTATTTCTTAGAATTTTGCTGCTTTACAAGCATCTTGAATTGGCACAGACATCGTTACATACAGGAAAAACATTTCAACAAGGAGATGAGAAGACTGAGATTATCTCAGCTGAGTTTAATAACATAAAATTTAAATCCCATATCGGGATAATCTCCTAACAAACTGAAACAACTTTCAAGGTTAATCTTTTTAACCTTCTAAATCTTTTTGACATTAAGTGATAAAAGACTAAGGATTAAAGGATGGATATGAGAGGTAGTAGCTAAATAATTCATAAAAAACTGTTGGAGAAAGTCCCTTAGGATGCAGTAAACAGTGGAGCACATTTGGAGTCAGGGATGACCACTATTTTTGTTGGGTTTTGCATCTTTTTTATGCAAGTGAAACTAATTAGAACATTTTATAACTGGCATGAGTATTGCCCATAAACTGACAGACATGATTTTCTGAGCAACCCTGCAGTAGAAGATGTACGTGTACATGGTCATCCATACATGATCATTCTGTTTTGAAGACCACATAAGGAATTAGTGATAACATGCGAGAGGCTAGGAAAATCTACATGTGGAATTTTCTTGACAGTGCTGAGGTTCCTTAGGTTACTACTTATAAATTAATTTTGAAAACATACTCTTATTCTATTCTTTTATTCATGTGAGGTGTGCCAGTTCCATTACTAATCATATTGTGAATGCTACATCCTTTTACCTTTGTATGAAAAAAATCAAAACCCGTATAATGTAGAATTCTCTGTTCTGTTAGATTGATATACAATTTATTTTCCCATAAAGATCAAGTTCCCTAAGCTGTTCAGTTGCCTTTGTACCTTTCCAAAAGCATGTCTAGATGCAAGCCAGAGAACACTGGAAATGTATTCTGAACCCATTAAGTACTAATCGAATGCCAAAAATTAGGTAATTTCAAACAGATATCCAAAACTAGGACATTTCAATCACACCTTTCTGTATTCCAGGTCTCTAGTTACAGTGACCACAAGTAACAGCTACTTATCCTATAGAAGAAATCTGAAATAAACCAGCTGTGAAGCGCTCAGATTGCATAGTGAGAATTTCCATAGACAAGTCCAGAAGTAAATTAATAACGGTGTTCAGAGCTACCTCTCTCTACACTGGTAAATCAGATGCTCTTTCTGGCCATTTTCAAGTACTACTTTCTATTACAAATGCTAAATTGGAAATATTAAAGTTTAATGTAACACTGAGATGAAATATTAAGCTGGCAGCTTCTTTGAGGTGTTTTTTTAAGAGAATCATTGTGAGTGGGTGATAGCTGGAGTGCTTGGAAACAGTCCTCATATGCTACCAGTTTCGGACCGTGATCCAGCAGAACTGATTTTAAGCAATCACTGAATAAGAAGTCTAATATCAAAACTACAGATCATCTGAGACCATACATGGAAACAGATGGTTATCCCTGTATCTTGCTTACCAATTTGCATACGTTCGGCTTGTTCACTAATACTCTTTAACTTTTCAGTATAAACTTCTTTGTAGCCATTGATGAAAGAGATATAGGATTTAGGTGTTACGTATGCTCTTCTTTGATACCTAAAACATAGTATATAAGCAACATCCACTTAGTACCTATTTTTGATACGTACAGCCATTTGATCACTTCCAATGAAACAGAAGATGATATAAAACGAGTCTTTAATTCTGTCAATATCAAATTTCTTTGTAATGCAAACTCTTATTTCCAATTACATTGCTTTTATCCACATAAGTACCATGAAAGATTCTTGAATAGTGGAAATAAAGATAATGAATTTGCAACAAAATAATCACTTTTCATGGCCTTTGCATATCTTTATATAGCAGATTTAATTTTGTATTAGCCTTAAAAGACACTTATTGATTCGTATTAACACAATGATTTCAAAACACACTATCAGGAGCAACACTTGTGGGATTAATTATTGCAATTGTATAAAATACTACCTTTGGAAATAGTTCTCACAGCTTTCTGAAACTATATCATGAAAGACACCCATGGTTTCCACCACTTGTGTTTTAACTGATGTAGAGCAGACCATATTAAATTCTGAAAGAAAATAACTGGCTACAGCTACAAGAGCTTCCTTGGGCCATTGACTGAACCAATCCATGGTGCACCCTGATATGAGACCAGGAAATTTCGAAGAACGTGCACGAAACTTCTCACCAACCTAAAGAGAGGTTAACATTATTAGTTCACAGTGTGATACTTGATTAGGTTGACAAAAAGTTTCATTCATATAAACATCTAAACAGTCTATTTTTTCCTTGCTTATTTTCCACTTGGAACACCCTGCACCTTCTTTTATAGAAGTATTCTGCTAAACTTCCAACATTCAATATTTTATGAAATTTGAAGAAAGAAGTTAATGACAAATATAAATGTTCCTTAATATTCTAAAACTTCTATTAACTTACTCTATTTTCCATTAAATTCTTCTGTTCAGGTAAAAAGCAAGAATTTCACAAAGGTACATTCAGTGATTTGTATTAAGAAAGAATAAGCCAGGAGAAAAAAATAAAAATTACTTTAACACGTAAGGAATTATTTACTTTTTAAGTATTTTGCTTTTAAATTCTGACAACTGTACCGTTATTTTTATTTTCTCAGCAATTACAACCAGACTTCAGTAATCTTTTTATGCATCTTTAAATCTCCTTAAAAATATAAAGCTTGAATAAGCCTGTCACACCTTATAGGTTAGTTTGCTAATGGAAGTAAGGAAGACATATGAAGAAAAAAAACTTACTGGAGAAAAGCAGAGGACAATATGCAAGTTCTTCTTTGCCCGAGTTAAAAAGTATTCATAAAGATTATCAGAAGTAGGAGGACACCGAGGCATCTCTTTTTTCATCACAGGTATTAATCCTTGGGTGATTTCATCCAATTCATCCCGAGCGAATAAATTAGAAATCTTTTTATAAAATTAAAATTGAGAAGAAAATAAGTTGCATTGATGTCATTATTATAGAGTTTATACCTATTTGTCTGCTTACATCTGTATCTCTTGCTCTGATTTAGACTTACGTAACTCCATTTAAAAACTAGGAAATCTCACTCAGGAAAAGTGCAGATCTTGACTGGCCAGGGAATCTTTTTTTAGTAAAGGCTACTGAACTACCCATCACAGCTCCTCATCCTTTCCTGGCTTACATTGAAACAGAGACAAATGAACTCCATGTCAAGAGCACTCCTTATTTTAAAAGTTGATGTATTTTGAAGTTAATCATTATTTTGGTAATAAATTGTAGAATAAATAAAGAGAAATAAACTAATAGGAACAAATTCTGCAGTTTCCTTTTCCTAAAGTACATTGCCTGTCACGTTGAGACTCTTACCTCTCCTGAAGACAGCAGATTATTGACATATTCCAAAAACGACTCCTCTTTTATCTCATTATCAGTGAAAATAAAAGTGATGCCTTTTCCTTCTACTCCAGCTGTTCTATACAACAATTTTAAATCATCTGAGAGATTGCTTACATTATAGGTTCTAGGAGGAATAAGAAACACCACCTGTGGATTCAAAGCAACTCAGAATACTGCTGTTTTCAGATTATAGTATTTTATAAATGACAGTGCAAACATCCTTTGTAAACACAGATATTTTGTCTCAGGAATAGCTTACACACGGTCCAGCTTTTTCAGCTCAAATGATCCCATGTTGTATACAAACCAGGGAAGAATGTCTTGTTTTTCATGTTTTTAAATGGCAGCAAAATAAAAATAAAAAAGGCTGTTGAAAACATAAGGTTATGACTGTGTAAAGAGAAAGCAGCAGCATAAATCAGATTTATACATTTCTTGTATTTCTTACCTCGTTAAGGTGATCTGAAATATTTTATAGCCAGCAATAAAGGAGGCCAACCTTGAAAGACTTTGTTTTCCAGAACCACCAACCCCAACAAGTAAAGCATTTCCATACGCTGTCCGAATTATCCTGGAAATCTGTATAGGAAAAAATGGAAGAAAATATCATTAATAAATTTAAATTAAAATGTTAGTTAACAAAATTAAAAATCTGTTATTCTCCACACTTTATTTACTAGAGTACAATGTAAAGATTATTAAAAGGACATTTGCAGAAAATTTTTCCTTTCAAAACAACTCGTACATTCTTTAGAAATTTTGTGTAGTTAATGAAAAAGCTGTATGTGAAAGTGTAGGATAGTTATAATCAGTTACACCAAGGATTTAAATACATAACATGAGCTCCATGTTCTGTTGAAGGTATGTGTTTAAAAATATCAATTAAAAAACTTCATCTTGAAGAATAAACATACTAGGTTCCTAGTTTTAAGAGTCTGAAAGACTTGGACACATTCAAACTACCATTGAGTGTTATCTTCTATTTTAGCTACCTTCTATGTTTCTTTTGAGATAGTTTTCTTAATAAGTTTCCGGGATATAAAACCTGGATTACAAATTTACAAAATGGTTTTTTTGCAGATCTCCTGACTATACACCACATCTTCCTTGGTTTTATTATATTTTAGTGCACTGTTACTTTTAAGATGCTACAGGTTGCTTTGCTCCTCATTTAAGCTATGTACAAAATGCAAAAGATCGGCATCCACATCAAGACTTTGAACCCCTACTAATTTTTTTCTTCAAAGAAATGTTGGGTTTATGCACAGTTCCCTTTGAGCCTATCCAGACAACTACATTAAAACAGAAGTCTGAATATGAAATTATGAGGGTGACTAGATTTATTGTCACCACAGTGACAGCAGGACTCATTTCTACTACCTAAAGTGCATATTCCAGATATTCTGGTTAAAACTTGCCAATAGAAATGGAGTATCAGAGACTTTAAAGGTCTTCTGAAATTCCCCTAGCATCATATGAACTATATTTTTTAAAAAAATAAATTATTTTCTTCTGTTTAAATGCAAAGCAAACAAAATAGTTTACTTCACTGGGGGTCAACTACAGAAGTACCAAACATCTCCTCCTGCTTTGGTTTCACTGTGGCTTCTCTGTGTCTATCAGTAAAGAGATCATCAAGTTAAAGTAATTCCTGAGAAAACTAACAAAACTTATTAAACCTGAGGCACAGTGCTTCCAACACATCTCACACTTAGCCCTTTCCCCCCTCCCCCAAATCAAATTCTGGCTTTGGATAAATTCTTTCCTTATATCTTCCTTTCTGAAGAGGGGTTCAATTGATTGGAAACTTGGACTTTCGTCTGCCCTACACGCTGATCCTACTGCAGCTCTGATTTCTGGTTCTTTCCATGTTTCTCATCCAACCAGATTCTGCCTCATGTTGTTCTGGTCACTTGTCAGGTACAGATACCTTTGAAGTGTTCTCTGAACTCCTAATGATTAAAAGTCATTCTATACATTCTATATACAAAATATAAATGTGCCTCTCTATGACCTCACCTTTCCCATAGAGGAAAATCCTCCTATCCCTGAATACACAGAAGCTCAAACAAACACATAAAATAAGGTTTTTATTACACAACATGCAAAGAGGTAAAATGACTGTAGCTCTTTCCTAGTTCTTGAAAACGGCCAGGCAAAGATGGCAAGCAATTTTGGGGGTAAGAGTAGCTTTTCAGAATGTGTCCTCTAGGCATAGCTTGCCCAAATCAGGAACACTGTTCCAACAGTTAAACTACTAAAAGAGTAACAAACGCCAAACCTTAATAAGATGTGTCATTGCATCCTTAAAAAACACCAAATCAAGAAATGATCCTCTAATACATTCATTGTATTGTCTCTGATACATTTGCAATTTTTCACAAAGAAATTCAAAGCTTGGAATCTGGGAAAAAAAAAAAAAAAATCAGTAAAAGTAGTACTGTGGCCCTTCAGAATTTAAAACCACACTGACACTTTTACACAAACTTAAGTTCATGTACTAGTCACATATAATGAGATTATCTTCTTAATTCACTGTCGTGACTGTGGCTGTGTTTAAGCAGAAATTTTCTGCAAATGGTGGGAAAAAAGGAGCAAGGAGAATAGGAATGCATAAACTAAATTTATATGGGATTATTAACATCACTAAAATGGTTTATTGCATACTAACTGGAAAAATCTAGGTATATCATCACAAAAAATGTGCTAGGTATTCAACGAAACTTTCTGTATGATAGGAGTTTGGCAACATAGCATACTCCCTAATTAAAGGAAAAATTCAGTGCCTCATATTTTAGGTGTAAAGTAAAATACCTCCTCATAAATTTTTGGTGGTTCAAACACAAAATCCTCTGGTTCATCACCAGTTGGTTCAGGCATCTCCCGTAAAAAATCTGCAAAATATGGTTCAGCTTGGAGAACTTCTGTTAAGGCTGTGTCCACATATTCCTCAATTGCTTTAGTAATAGTTTTATCAAACCAGGCTGTATCTTCAGGAGTAATAAATCTAAAAACCATTAAAAAAATAAATATCTGAAAATCAAAACCTGATTTCTACTTATATAGGGAGAAAAACAGATAATTAAATACTAAAAAACCCTTGTAATATTTCAAAGAAAAATATATATTAGGCAATACATATTAGACAATAGTCACAGAAATGGATTAGGCAGTATTCACAGAAATTAAATGCTTCCATAATCTAAAGTATAGCAGTCAATCACATGAAACATAACACACAAACCAACTTGACTTTCCAACTTCCACCTAGAACTAGGCAATGACAAACCACTTAATTTCCAAGGTGAAAAAGGTTGAATGATTTCCAAATAACCATTGCTAGGTGACCCTTTATCATCTTTCAACCTGCAGCAGAATGGCATAATTTATGTTGTAGTACTGCCTGTGAAATGCAATGAGGTAAGGAACAGTGAAGGGAAGATAATACATGTCACTGCAACCTGACTTCATTCTCAATCCCTTTTACACAAAACCCCATAATTAACAGAGGGGGATGTACAACCCGGGAGGGGGGACCGAGGCAGTGATAATGCAGAATGAAATAGAACAAAGCCTGCAAACACGAATACTCATGACTAAGTTTCATTGTTTGAACAGCTGTATCTGCTTCACTTGACAGGTTCAAGACAGTTTTAATACAGATAAAGTTCTTTGACTACTTGACTGCTCTGATTATCTGTGATTATCTGAGAAGCAGTCAAGCATGATACTCAGTAGTAATCAGGAAACATAAAAGACAAGAAACACCTCGAAGCCAGAAAAAGGGAATGCCATCTGTGAATGTCAGACTACAGGAAAAAGAATGTTCGTCTTTACTTCTTTTCCTTTTCAGTGACACAACTGAGAGGAAAATAAAGACAAACATGAAAAAGCTGTACACAGGGCTCTGAGTTTTCAAATAAGGCAAAGAATATTAAAGAACTGGGGTACAGAGACAGCCTAGATATACATTATATACTTCATTATTGCTAAAGGCTTTGAGTGATGACATTATAATACTAACCACTATGAAGTCTAAAAGCAGCATGGAAGAAGAGACTGCATGACTACTCTCTCTCTCTCTCTCTCTCATTTTTTCTAATATATAACAGCTCTGTACAAATATATATCTTGTATGTATTTTTAAATTCCCCACGAGAAATAAAAAAAAAACATATATAAAACCATCTCCGTACATGTCAGTGACATCACTCCTGACTTTAAAGCAGAAAATACTGCACTCAAAGCTGTATGACACTTTTGCATCAGGGCTATGATCCTAACTTCAAATTCAAATGAAACACTTTTCCCCTTTTTATATCAACAGCACTCTATTGCACATACAAGTGCACTTACATCAATTTCAGGTAATTTGTAAGTTTATAACAGACAGTAGTTTAGGCACTTAGAAATACCATCATTGTTAGACTTTGTAGCAGATTTACGCTGCGTAAGCTTGCTTAGATTGTAGAGAAATAGCTATTAAAGTCAGCAGAAAATTCTGGCCTTCATTTTTATACTTTTGACAACTGATGGGTAAGATTCCGGTTTAGATTTCCTGCATGCATTCTCTGAACTCAGCGTGTGTATCTAAGCAAACAGGAGCAAGTGAGCAGGATTTTCAAATCAGAGTTCCTCTGGGATATTTGAACTGGCCCTAAGAGCAATCTTACTTCCTTGGCTCTTAACTCAAGGTTGTTAATGAACCTTCCCAGGGAAAATGAGAAAGCATCTGCCAGTTGATTTGGAGCTCTCATGGAAGAAAATGAGGGATTCGAGAACATACAGGTAGGGATGGTGAACAACACTGGTTGACACTGGTCTATGTTTTGTTTGGAATTGTTTCAAACATTTACCTGAAACTGAGGGCAGTTGTTCCGTCCACCAGTTTTCACAATGGGTAATTAATCTCTAAGTTTTACTTATCTCGTTTTGTTTCTGTTTCAACTGAGTACATGCTAAAGTCCACATATCGAAGTATACTTAGGAGTATTTCACACTGTCCCTCTTGTCTTTTGAAACCAGAGGTGGAACCCCTTATAGTCCTTTTGTAGCTTTGTTCTTCCCTTTATGTTGACAAGTTACTAAAATAACGGCAATTGAGCCTGACTGTGCTTGAACACAACGCAATCGTTACGTACACATCTTGCCTGCTGCCACGCCAAATCATCTGCATCAGACTGTATTTCTGTAGCTGACATCTTAAAGTTGATAAATTCCATCACAGATTTCTGCAACTATGTTGAATACTGAAAATATTCTGGTCATGACACTCCTAAGCACCTGTCATTTCAAGGCCTTCAGGTCAAATTTAAAGTAAAAGCAATATAACGTGTTACCTTGTGTCCACTGCAAAATATTTTTCATTCCTTTCACTTTGTGATAGTTTTATAAAGTAAATGCAGTATAATAAAATACATGTATAAAGTAAATGCAGTATAATAAAATACATGCATATATTTTTAAGAGTCCACATTTAATTTCAGTGCTGTAATGATAGAGCATTAATTTTATACAAATCATGAAGGCCCTTCCTCAGGACATCAGAATAAGAAATGCACAGAGTGGTGGGTGTATGTCAAGTTTTTACTGACACCTACAGTACTACATCAAGAATGTCACAAGAAATTGAAACACTGTAAACACAGAAATACTACTGGATCTTTAACACACAGCTCATAACTATCTGTTTTATGAATATTTTAAAGGAGATTTAGAAGAGATGGGACATTTTTTAATCATAGCCATGTCACCCTTTTTTCTGTGAGGAGATCAAAGCAATTTTAAATTATTCTCTGTGTATGAATTTAGGACACTGTACAATCCTGGTTTTTAGAGAGCAACTGTCTGAGTGTAGCTGAAGATAAGTGCAAAAAAGCGGGTTAGAACATAGAAGAGGTGAATGTTCTGGAGTTTTCCAACCAACTACTGGGCTAATCAACCAGCATGTAGAGCATGGCATTTGTTGGGATAGTACCCCGATGGAAACTGCATGAAAAACAAGACAAAAATTTTTCATATTGGCCTAATAAGGTTTGTCACACTATGAATTTTTACAGATGCATGAGCATAAATGAATTAAATGGCTAAACCTACTAAATACAAAATGCTACATTTATTATACCTGTCAGCAATTACTCTGGTACATTCATGTTTAAAAAGCATGAGAAGGACAGTGCTGTTGCTGCATTCTTCCGCCTTTATAGTTAGCATTCCTTGCCAAATTCTAGACAGGTCTCGAAGGTTGAAGATATAGTGGAATTTAGACGGTGTAGGCAGCATCTTTGTCTAAAGAAAAATATTGTTAATCAAAACCAGTAACATTTAGAAGGAATCAAGAACAATATAAACCATAAATTTATAGTTAATTACACATAAAATATAAAAATAACAAACCTACTAATTTTCACACATAATACTGCAGGCAAACTCTTTCTAAGAAGCCATCAAAAACATCTCAGGTATTTGGAAGGAGGATCTAGCATGTAACCCCCCAACTTTTATAATGTGTAATTATTTCATATTTTGCTCTGGGCTTTATAAACAAAAAATTATGATTTATAAAGAATTTCACTCGCTGTTCCTTACCTAGAGTGATTACAGCTTTGGGTAACACGGGTAAAACTATAGGAATGAATGGATTGAATTTTCCATTCATCTGCCTTGTATACTGAAATCTGATATTTTCCATACTATCTCCAAAACTTTTTTAGCCCGTCTTTCTACTGTTGTTTTTTTTCTTGTTAGATATGTCCTTAAGGAATATGTGGCTAAATTATACAAATAGCCATTCTGTTCAGACTGATTGTGACAAAATTTTCCCTGTAATTTATACCTTTGTCCACTGCCACAATATTCTGCCTGTTGGGACCAATTTTTTTACCATATCACATACTTCAGGGTTGAATTTTCTACAGGAATGAAAGTATCCACAGCCAATAACACCTGAAAAGATAAAATGCAATCTACAATTAATCTCAAGTTGTAGGATGTAATAAGGTAGGTTGTGAGCAACACATACAAGTACTTACTTAAAACACCGATTTACTTTTAAATTACAGATTAAATAATCTTGTCTCTCTTGTTCATGGCTTTTCTGAACTGGTGTAAGAACAACTGGGAGTAAGTGCTGGCTTTTAACAATATACTGTATTGACAAAGTTAACAGTTGAAAACTGCAGCAACAGAGGCCATTTCAGACCATGCAGAGGTGGTATGGCAACCTACATAGTAATAATTCTTCCAGAAAATGTCATTACTTTCTTATTAATTATTCTGCATGTCCAAAGTTAGAAAGACAAAAATTTAAATATTTAATTTTATCTTCCACAGCACTATTTTTGATGTAATACAGCTTCAGTAGTTTCACTGGAAGTACTCTGAATTTGCATGACAAAAATGAGAGAGAGATCATATTTTTTACATTTTAAGTCAATTGTGAAAAAAAAAAAAATACTAAAACAAGGGAAAGAAGTACCAAAAATTTTGTCGATGGACGCGTTGGATGGCAATGTACAATTGAATACACAAAACTGTCTTTTTAAACGCTGGGGGATATCATTACGGCCTCCTCCAGGGTGTATCATCGCTGCTATTAGTTGTACATCTACAACTGTAGTGAAGTCTCCGGGTTTATCCAAGCTGTACATTCCTTTCATTTCCATCATCTGACGAACTATTTCATTTGTTACCTGTAAGTTTATGTAACTAGTTTTCAATCCGAAATTCAAACAAGAAAAAAAGAAAGTATACCCTGATAATCTAATTTCTTCTTGTAACTCTATCATTAATCCCTAGAGAGGTGTTTTCATTTCAATCTAAACTCAGGTTAAACTATCTTCCTTAGTCATATGGGAGATCTCGGTTTATATGATTGTAAACAGCAGGAAAATTGTTTCAGAGCTGTACTGCCGTATAAGACCAACAAAATGTATTTGTATTCCTATTAAGCAAATAAAGTTAAGGCAATGAACTGGGAAAAAAAATGGTTTGTTCCATATTTTGCTGCTGGACTTTCATGTCCAGATGTTCAAACTATGCTTTTCAGTTTTCCCTTGGACCTCCTTCGAAGGAAAACAACTCATTTTCTTTTTTGGAGGAAGTTGTTTATTCTGGAAAGGTTACTTACTCCACATTCCACTCTACAGAACCTGTATGGATTAGTTTGCCCCCGTAGCAACTGCTCCAACGATATTCAGTAAACCTTATGCGCTCACATACCCCGACAGAGCCACACGACACGCAGCAGGACACCGATCACAAACCATCATCCCATTAAAAATATTTCAGCAATGTTTTGGGGCCATCATGGAAGATCTAGTGGAGGTCCTTCCATAATGGACATCCTTCCTATTATTGGACACTGCCTGGGTCTGTGAGGGCTTTTCCTCAAACACAGCCATCTGTGTTCTAGACTACGGTCAAGCAGCTCAGTGTTGTGGGTTATTCAACACTAGTTTCATTTTTTTAACTAAATTAACGTTCTCTCAAGTGAGAGCAAAGGATGCAAACCAAAGAACTGATGTATATTGGCATTTAGGTAGAAGGCCAGGCTCCATTTCAGACACTAAAAACACATGTTTGGTGTCTACTTTGACAAAACCAGCCTTCTAAAGCGAAGAGGAGGAACTATTCAGTCTACATAGACCCATTTATATCCATACCACCACTGAAATATGTGCTCAAGCCCACTCTCCGACCAGACCTACCACCCACACTGTTAACAAACCAGCTCAATGCTGTGAGCAGCCCTAACCCAAACTGTGAGCCTCACAGAAGCCAGAGAGCCTGAGCACTCAAAAGTGCACAGAAGCCCCAGGTTTCTCATTTGTTATTTACCCTGAGCAAATTAAGACAAGTAATGAGAAACATCCTTGGTCTTTATATTAGAATAAGCATTCCAGCAGATCTGGAATCCTGGGCAGGAAATACCTTAGACCTGCTGCGGGAAGGAACTGAGAGACACTTTTGCCTGATTTTAGGTCTGTGTAAGCATATGAATGTTACACAGGCAAATTGTAGATGGGCTCATCAAAAGTCTTTAATCCGGTTTGCAAGCCAATGGGTTACCCTTGAATCTGGACACTTTAGTACTTTCTCCAAGGTATCACACCTTCATTTTGCAGAAAGTTTGTTTACTGGTGCTCTCAAATTAATGTCAGTCTTGAAATTAATAATACAGTACTTTAATACAGTGATGCTTTTTATTTAGTCTTACAAAAACATAAGAAAGTATAGAGATAATGTAAGGTCTGACACCATTTTCTACATGTCTTTTCAGTAAATCTAATTTGCTCTTTTTTTCTTCATTGGTGTACCATACTAGAAAAACTTTCTAATAACTAACAATTAAAATAAAGAAAGTCCAGATTCCCACATATGTTAAAAAAAGGCACAAGAATTTGAGCACAAGTTATACTTGTTAAAAAAAAAGTTTACCTGATCTCCCCATTCATTGACAAATGGCATATTGATATCATCAATAAAAATAGTCATTTTTCTGCCTCCAGGAGGTCCATAAGTACTTCCAATGCGTTTGTCCAAATAACTTTCTATTGTCCTCTAAAAATTAAAGAAAGTTCTTTTTTCACATCTAAAGTAACAATATTTAAAATGTATTGTTAAAAAATGTGTTAATTACTGCTTTCTGCTCCTGCACTTATCCAGTGATTTTATCTTTTTGTTAGCAGTTTCATCTTTGATTCATCATTAAGGACCTCTATTCTCCTGTTCATCACACTCATTCCTATGCAATTCCCTGGCCTTAGGACTATGTCCTGCAACCCACTTCTGGCTCCCAGAGAAGTTCTTAAAAACTTTTCAAACTTGGAAATTGTTATTTGATTATCAGCATTGAAACCAATTACCAAACTAAAATTACATTAATTTTAGTATGATGCATTATGTCTGTAGAAGATATTACATCTTCTTGTGAATTGCATTTCAGTCTTCAAACATATCAAGAATAATGCAAGAGAAACTGCTAAGAGATAAGAAAATGAACAGATCAGAAGCTGTGAATTGTGTTGCATAGCTTTTTTTTTTTTCCTCTTGTTGCTCAAATCAGTAAGAGATAATGGAAAGATAGTACACAATTTGAGAATTTAAGGATTAATCAAAATTATATTAATTATGAGCAAGCTAAAATATCAACAAGCAGAAAGAGTATTTTCATTGTCGACAGTATAATTTTTATAAATACTGGACTTATTTAGAAAGGCATTTAAGAATCTCCCTTCCAAAGGGTAGCTCAGGAGAAGAATGCAATCTGATTTCAGAGAATTTTTCATGCACTGTCTGAAAATTAGGATTGTTCTAGACTACCCCTAGCTAAACTCAATTGATTTATATATGCAGTACAACTGCAGACCACATAGAGGCAACAGATTCTTTTCACAATGATTTCCCAGGTGTCTTGTAAGCTAAGTAATGCAGCATTTTAACATTTTGTTGGCAAGAATCTTTTAGGACTGAGTTTTGAACTAAACAAGAAGCAGGCTGCAATAGACAAGACATTGTTATCTAACTGAAAAATATGTTCAAGGTTCTACAGCTCTAGTCTTTCTAAAGGTACTCAGAACATAAACAATGGCAGAAGAAATACCTTGCAAGATGGTAGCAAATGTTTTCCTTAAACAAATATTTTTTTAGTCTCACAAGCATAAATGTCATCCTATATGAGTAATGTGGCATGTGCTGTCATCAAGACAGAAGTATTAATAGCATTTTTGAAACAGAAAACAGATACAAGTTTTGACAAATATTTTTCTGCTGTTTCTTCACAACAGAAAATAATTAGCTGAGTGTTCCAAGATAAACAGGTATAGAATATTGTTAGCATTAATGCATTGTTTTGGAGATACACGATTAAGGTGAAAAAGAGAAACTGCTAAGAGAAAGAAAGTGATTACACAAGGAATCAAGAACTTTGTAGCTCAAACATCCAAAATCACCCCATCTTTCAAATATCTTCAAAATTAAAAAACTTTTGAGTGTGTCTCTTTCATGTATTTATAAACATTTCAGCTGGTTTTCTGCTGCATCTCTCTTGGAAGTCAGCAGAGTGAGCTATGTGTTCAGCTAGCTGTCTGAAAAGAAAGAGCGTGCCTTCTGAGGTACTACGGGACTGCAGCAGAGGCAAGACACAGTACGATCCTTTCACAGACTCCCTGTACCAGCGACAAGGAAGTCTGCGTTTTGTTTAGGAGACAGTTATGTTCTAGAGACCTATAATACACTAAGTAGAGGACACAGGCAGAGATAACGACTGTTCAATTAATCTCCCATGCATGAAAGGATGCCTGCCTTATTCTGTCTCACAGTTTGACATCAACCACAGAGATCTTACGCATAGCAGAAAAGCTCAGCAGATATTCTGTGAGTTTGGAATCGTAAAAACTAGATGTTAAAGCCACTACTTTTCGCCATTTTCTTAATAACATTTACATTAGTTTCTTTAAAAAAAAAAAAAATGCTTGATTTTGGGATGGAGTTTGTAAGACCTGCTCCACAGGCAGGCTTTTCAATAAAGAAATATTCCAAGATCATTACTTTATCCTACTGGATTGTCATCATGAATCCATTGCTTTGAACTGGTCATGAAGCCAATTCAACTTACAGGATCACATCCTAGCAGATTAGTAGTACTGAGTCATAGCACAGCGATATAAATCATCCTTTCAATCACTTGAAAAAACTACCTGTAGTATTTCTTTCTATTTATATGGATTTTGGCAGTTATATTGGGAAAAGGAAGTATCTACAAAGTTGCCATGCTAGAGGACCTTAAAGATTGGATTCTTGATGCTGTAGTCACTCCAGAGCTGAGGAAAATTAAGAGGAACTGAGCTGAAATCTGCTCTTTATTTAACAAAAATAAAAATTATGGTTATAAAATGAAGAATCAAGAAAAACTGAAGAAGTATAACCAAAAATTTTCATTAATCTAAAATGAAAAGGAAGGTTCTTCAGCAAAAAACCAGATTCTTAGAATTCCATAATGAAAAAGCACACAGCAATCATGCATATACATACCCCCCTGCGACTGACTATATTTTATTCTGATCTGCAAAAATTATTTTTTATGGAATTTTCTGAAGTGTTTGAGTGACTTCAAGGAAAAAGATCCTGTACAGTTTATTTCTAAATCACTTCTTTTATCATCAGAATTAAGTGCACTTTAAATACTTAGCAAGGAAAAGATCCACAAGAATTGCTTAAAATCTGTACTTTTACCTGAAACATGAATGGTTCTGTGGCAGATGAAAAGTTTAAACATTTTGACAAATGCTCTTCTGGGTCGTATTTCTTCAGATACGCCTTAATCATGACTGTCTTTGCAGTTCCCTGTTCTCCTGTGAGCAAAACCGCCTGCACAGATAATTAAATCATATAAGTAGTATCAAAGCTTATAATTAAATATACGTAACAGACCCATTTTAGAGAAAGGGATACTTTCTGTGTCCACTTTTGAATGGTATATTTTTCTGGGAGGTTTTGCTGTGTCTCCATATACAGTGACACAGTATGCATTTTTCATCCCACTCAGATTCTCCAAGAAAATTGTTTAGAGTGAAAAGAGAAAGGATGAAGTGAGAATGTACTAATGGTTCTTCTTCCAGTTGATTAACTTCTTCCACTTTCCAACATGTTCACCACAGTAGTCTCTTGTAGTGGACGCCCTTAAGAAGGCTTTCTTTATAACAGAAAGTAGTCTCCAACATGTAATTTGAACATAAAATTTCCACTATTTGGTTTGGCTTTAGGTATCCTTTGTGACATGCGCTTGGAATAGAAGGATAGCTCCTTCTTCCCGGCTCTGTCCTTAAAGCAACAGTACAGTACAGATGAGATGTAGCTATATCCGCTCTCAAGAACATTGCTAAAAGAGATACTCAAAAGGTCTGTAGAGACACGATGTAGTGATAATTGTAAATAAGAGACACTGAACTGTGTACAGAAATCTTAGCTGACCCAGCAATATCCACAGCTTTGTGGTAAAATGTTATTAAAGGTGAGAAACAATTGGGTAAGAGACAGTTGCTTTCCACCTCTGGAAGTATAGTCCTTTTTGAAGCTCCTCTTATATTTCCATATATTGTCTAAAATCCCTGAACAATTTTTTTCTCTAATGTGTGTGTGTGTGTATATATATAGTATTAAAATATATGAGATTATAAAACTTATTTTCTGGTTAATCTGTACTCTAAGTGTCATTTCCCTGAAGGAAAAAAAAAAAGTAGTAATAAATGTGTCAACAAAGAAGAAAGTCTTTCCTGGTTTCCTTCTTATCTTGGTAAAATCTGAACCTAAATCAGAAAGTTGCTGAACCAAAGGATGAACATTTCTTTCCTTTCTCTAAAGCCTTTTAGAGAAATCACCCACTTCATCTCATGAAAACGAGCTAGAGAAGAACCCTGCTCTTTTTTCAGATACGTAAGGATCCTCCATGGTTTTTTCCGGCTCAGAGTTTCATCCTACTTATGTTTTTGACAGATGGTATTATATTCATTATTATATCCACTCCATTAAAGGAATTTAATCAGTTTGCAAAAAGAAGTATGAATTAATTTATGATTGTGAGCACTGAAGTTGATAATGCAAGAGGTTTGAAATGCTCAAATACTCCTGACTGACCTGCTCCTACTTTAAATTAATGCTCTCCAACCGACAGCCACAATGGTACCACATGGTCTCATTCTTCGCCCTCTTTTTGAACACCCAAGTGATCAATCAAGCATGATATCACAGATGATAGTAATAAACCCTCAGAACCAACAAGTGAAGTCAGATCTGTAAAACCCCACTTTGGCTTCATCTAGTATTTGCAATTCAGCTGTAGCTGGAAAGAAAGTTCATGCTGCTGTGGTCTGATCCAGGGGGAAAAAACCCAAACGCCACAGACATTTCTCTCTCACAGTTCAATATGTGATTAAATCAAACCTCATCAAATTAAAAATTGCTTGAAAACCAAGTAAGCTGACTGCTTTCATGGAGGGGAACATTCTGCTCAATAGGGAAGCGTAGACAAGTCCCATTGCACGTGGAATGCTGGAATTTTTCAACTGAAGAAAGGAAGATATAAAACTGTACGCCACAGAAACACTGAATTGGGGAAAATGCCAGGTCTCAGACTCATTTTGGAGAATCTAAATTTATTTCTACTGCAATGAGGGCCAAAAAAATGTATCTGAAAATATAGTCAATATCTCCCAAGGCATTAATGTACCAAGATTAATTGTTTCCAAATATATAATTTTGCATGTTTTTGTAATTTGTGTCAGATACATCAAAGGCACAGCCACACTTTGGCCTCTGGAACAGTTTCATCGAAGCCACTTGACAGGTTTTCTGTCCAAATCCCAGAATTTTATCCAAAAATCAGGTTCCAACACTGGCTCATGCACTTGTGGTATTTCTAATGTTGGCTCAAGCTGCTAAGAAGGAAGTACATTGATTGATATTTCACAAGCCGCCACAGATTTCCATAGGAAGATGCTGGGGTTATTATTAAGAGCACTGTGCTAAAGCAAAATACGTATTTTTCAGATCTTCCTCTGTTTGCATATAGGCTTATATATGTTTTAATAACTATTGTTTAACATGGCCTGAGTCAAAAGACACGACAACAGATTGGTCCTTGTTGGTTAACGCTGTGTGAGGAGTGTTCTCTCCTTTTCTATAGTTGTGGCTACTGCTATTTACTACAGCTTTCTTAATGAGAGAAAAAGAACAGTAAAAGGAAGGAGTTTCAGGGTTTTAGTGAACTACCGTATGAAATTTATTTTCCTTGTTGGCCTGTTCAAGAAAGCACAAATCAGAAAAATGAATATGGCGTAAAGAATAAGAACAAGGTTTTATATGTCTTCCTCTGAGAAAAATGATAGGCTGTGGGAATTAAACTTTTATGACAAAAAAATTGTTTGACAAAAAGGATATTTTAAGCATCTTGCCCATGCACAGAAATAAATGCAGAGGATTCATGTTAGGAAAATAAAAATAGAGTAATATATAAATAATGATGCACCTTGCAAGCAATGACTAGAGACAGAGAACATGAATAATGTTTGCAACCCCCAGTTAATTTATAAGTAGGTTTCTATTTATTTTATATAGTAGACATATACTTAAATAAGTAATCCTGTGCTTACTTTCTGTTGTTTTGCAATTGTGTTTATCAAAAACTGAGTTCTGACACTGTCAACATTTGGAACGAGAATAGATGCATAGTCTGGAACAGTATCTGTTGGATAAACATATTCCTGAACCCTTTTACTCCAGTGCTCCCAGTCACCTGAAATGACAAAATAAAAGCAGAAGAGAAAAATATCTCGATTGTGTTCAACATTTTGTTAGTACAAAAAAAAAATCCTAGATGTTACAGATGAAGTACTACAAAGTATATAAAAAGGGATAAATTTTCGCAAATCTGGATAAAACACATCTAACAAAGGACATAGTCATGACCTCTAATTAGTCTACAATCCTACTAAATATACACATATTTATCAAATTTATATATAGCTATCTAAAAATAACCCAAAAGAACGTTTTCCTAGAAACTTATTCTCACATTGCTGGTGAAAAATTATAGAATGTGAGAATAGGGATTGCATACGTGTACACTAAATCAGCATTGCTGGGAAAAAAAACCACCTGAATTTCTATGCAAGAGCAACAGATGTATTCATATAAGAATACACTTTGAAAGAACAAGTTAGTTGTGAAATTTGTTATGTATGTGTTACTTAAACTATGAATTTATTGTGGAAAATATCACACTATTCAAAATATCAGTATTCACGATATTCAAAATACCACACTATTCTTACAGTTTTATAAACGATAAGATTTATTACTGATTATCAGACATGGATAAATAGTAATTTCCACATGGAATTAAAATCAGATTATATTTTTTAACAAGAAATACTAGCTGTGAGGAAATTAAATATAAAATTAATATTAATTTAGACTAAACCAGCCTAAGCATAAGTTATCTAAAAACTGTAGCCTGGTTAAGTTAATAGAAAAGAAATCTGTAAGAATGAAGTGAAAACCAAAAGACATAAGAAAGTGTTACCAATGAGCAGTCGATCCCCCATTTCTTACTCACCTCCGCAGAGGCGCTGCATAAAAAAAATCTGTGTTTTACTGTACTGTCATCAAAAATCTCCACTCATATGACTGTATCAGGACTAAAGGAGTAATTTTAAATGTCAAAGCGGCTATACTCAGATTTAAAATGACAACATAAAATGAATGTTAGTGCTTTTTCTTACCATTATCAGTAACATAAAACTCATACATTGTTTGACTGGTGCCAGGGGAGATTTCTGGTAAGTCTAATTTGTTGTCATGTGCTCTAATGAAGGCTTCAAGTTTATCTCTGCTGTCTAACTCCAGAAGGGCACCTAAACTCCACATTATTGCAAAGCAGAACAATTTATGCAGTTGAAATGTAGTTGATAAACCACCTTCTTCCTTCGATGGAATCAAACCCTCCAGAAGATTGATAGACTGAAAATATTTTTAAAATATTTTGCATTAAGAAAACATTGCATAATCACTTTTTATTTTTAAACACATTGACACATGCATTATTTATACGTACTCAAACTTTAAATCATAATTTGAAAACCCATACAGGTTACCAAAGAATAACATAGAAATCAGAACTACAAATCCAAGAAAATAGATTAAATATATCTATATAAAACTAGATAAAATTTTCAAAATTACTTAAGTAATTTGATCATCAACTATCCTTTTACATTTTCTTATATAATAAATGTAGTTTAAGAGCTAGGGAAACAGAACAGCTTTTTAAGAGATTTTATAATCTCTAATGGGATATTCAGAACTCAAAAAATAGGTAGCCATTTATTTCCATTTTTGAGCTTGGAAGAACTTTCAGCATCTGTCTAATTAATTTCATCTAAATTATGGTCAATTAATGCATGTATCACATTAACTTCTAGACTAAAATATTACATTTTATGATTGCTTCACTCTGTTTCCTAAGGAACCTGATTCCAGATTCCAGAAATCTAGTAACTTGCTGTCGAGTTCCGTGATATCACTCATGAAGCCAAAGGTTTGACTGTGTTAGATACTACCACTCCTATTCCCTTTCTATACAAGGCAGTGTCAAGCACATTCTTCCAAAATATGTATTTTTAACAGCGAAGCAGATTTTCAGACAGCTTTATTCTTTGTGCTGCCTTGGATCTCATACTTGAAGTGGGAAGTAATGCAGTAACATACACATTTAATGCAGCCTAAAGGACCTAAGTATTCAGAATACTTTGGATTGCTTTAAAATTCAGTTTAAAAAAATGATTAATCAGTATCAATTACACTTCATGATATTAAAATAAGTTCACTTCTTTTCTTTGGAAGACAAATGGTTTATCTAATTATTTCCAGGACAGACCGTGTCTCAGTTTATCTGAACAAAATCTTTTTGTTCCCTCAAATACAAACTCAAGTTCAAAATTTCCCGTGATGCTCTGGGTCTTAGCAATACTCTGTAACAAGTTTTTGAAGAAATAAACCAGAAAAAAATTAAACTAACTTTAAAAACACACAAATGGTTGAAAAAAATCAGATTAAAACTTCAGCTTGCCCAGCATCTCATCTACATTAGTGACCAAAAGTGGACACTTAGAGATGACTAAAAATCACAAAAAACCTCTCTTGGCTTGTGGTGGTACTAGGGCTGGTTCTTCCTGCTGGTACTCTCTTCAGTTTGAGGCTTTCTGAACCAAATACACTATTTCTGCTTTTAGTACTCCTCTATGGATTTTTCCACCCTGAAAGTATCCAGGCTAGTCTTGAACCTACATAAACTTTTATCATCTATAACATCCTTTGGCAAGATGATCGATAGGTCTGCTCTTCACGGCATTGAACAGTTTGTTTTTCCCCTTTGTGAACCCCTTCATACTTATCTTAATTGAATTTCATTTGCCATTTTATTACCTATTTATTCAGTCTCATAAAGTCTGTCTACAGTTCTTCATGGTTAGCTGTTTTGTCCTTACTACCCTGAATAATTCAGTATCATCAGTAAACTTCTTCACCTAAAATTTTTCCAAATCATTTATAACATTTTGAACAGCGTTTGTCCCTGCAAAGTTCCCTCGGGACCAGTGGTAACCTCTGTCCTTCCTAAGAACTGATACTCCAATCACACATTTCCTATCTTCTAATCAGTTATTTACCTAGAAATGAACCTCCTATCTTCTGCTATGACTGCTGAGCTTCCGTGTAAATCCCTGGTAAAGAACTTTGACAAAGACCTTTGTTCCTTCATGCAGATCGTATCAATCAGATCTCCTTTAGCTACAAGTTTATTGACTGCTCCAACAGTCTTGTAAGGCAAGAATAACCCTTGTAAGGCAGGATAACCCTACACAAAAACTATGTTGAATCTCCTAAGGTAAATTATATTTCTTTACCTAATGAGGTGGGCCACATGGAAAGTCTGGAAATTACAAGGAGGAAAGCAAAGGTGAGATGACATTTTATACAAAACCATTATGGAGCTGTTGTAGATGAAAAAACAGCTTAAATTGTACACGCTAACAAATGGCAGATAGTTGGGTACACACGCATGTTTGAGTGAACATCCAAACCTGAACTTGAGAACTCAAGCACCAGTCTGCTATCTGCAAGACGCAACTGGCTTGAGACAGTTGTAAATTTTGAAAACACCTGAACTAAAGCGGCATGTCCTGAATTCCACAATCAATAGACACGGAGAGAACCACCAATCCAGAGGCTGAAAAGGTGCAGTGCTTCTGCACATAGATCATTTACGGCAAACCTGAGATCTTAGGGTTCTGGAAATGAGAGGCGGTGCGGAAAAGAAGGGTTCCCAAAAGAAATGGTCTTGGAAAAAAAAGGGGCCCAGAAAGCAAGAGGTGATTGGAAAAGATCCTGGAAACAAGGGAGGATTCTGGAAATCAGAGGGGTACACGCTGGATCATGCCAAGAAACCTTGTCAAGTAGTGCCCAATCCTGGTAGCTGCAAGCAGCTGCACGGCACAGAAACCAACATGACTTTTCGCCCTACCTTCCCACACCGAGAATTAAATCCCTGCTGGGAAGAGAAATCAAGACTACGTGAATGTAACACTAGAGGCAGAAGCAAGTGAGGAAGTGAATCTGTAAAATGAGGGTATAAAAGCTCTAGTCTCTCCGGTTCTTAGATGAACCCCAGCAAAGAGATCCACTAAGGGTTATTTACTCTATCACTCCTGTGACAGAAACTCACTATTCACAGGAAGAAACACTCAATACAGGCTAAATCAGGGAACTATTTCCCTGACGAAGCAGCATGAGTAGAATGCTGACTTGCTCGCACTTCCTGACAAGTCCTAGTCAAAAATAACATAGAAACTTCTAGTCACATGAAAAGTCTTCCGTGAAGACAACACCAATTCAGAGATTTCACAGATAAGAAAAGTAGGAGAAAAAAAAAAATTATCTCTCAAAATTTTGGCCATAGCACGTCCATCCTGTTCATCATCATAAATTGGTAAGTTACATAGTTTCTGCCTGTGGACTTCAATTCTATAGATATCCTAATTCCATTTGATACCGCACAGTTAATCTTAATGTGGCTATTAATTTGTAGCAAAATACTTTGAACCGTTGAAAATTTGAAGCTAAATCCTTAATGAACAGTAAAGAGATATGAGGTGCAAACTGACTAGTTAATATTAAATTGAAGTGTTATCCAAAACTATAGCTTGTCCACCCTCTTACTCAGGGGCACTACCGAATTTGTTATCAGAGTGTCAATATAAAACGGAGATTACATGGACAAATGGAAAGTCTGGAGACCTCAAATCTGCAGCTGACCACAGACTCAAACAAAGCAGCTGGAGACATGCAGTATAAGACTAAGAGTCTTGCAAAAATCTGTCAAACACAATTTTATTATTAATAAATCACTGATAAAATTTGGACTCCACTCAAGGTAGAATTCCAACGGATAGAAAGGGACACGCAAAAATTACTACCTTGGCCTTGGAAGAGCTGACTGACAGAATATAGCTATTACAGCTGGAGATGAAAAGACAATTAGAATTGTTCTTCACTTTCTCTGCTGACATTACCAGTAGGGTTAGACTCACCCTTATCACAATTTGTTTGATATTAAAAAAACTGGAATAAGACCACTAGCTTATTAATATATGCTTCTGAAAACTTACTGAAGCCTGCAAATTCCAGTCAACAGAAGACTAGCCTACATGTGAAGTGATAAAGAGACGTAAAATTTTCCCCTGCACATCTCTAACAGTTCCTCTTACGTTGCCTCACAAACAAATACTGAGTTTGAGATTTTCTTTATCAGGAAACAATCTTTTCGAATTAAATTTTATTGCTATTAAAAGTTCTCTTTGCTATTTCTGCATACTTACTATAGTCAGTCAATTCATACAGAATTACACAATATCTGCTTTACCTGCATGATGTAGTTACATTCCAGAAGCTCTATTTTTGGATTAAGGTTTAGTTTCATGTATGTATATGCTGGTTCAAAGATTCTATCATACAAATTTTGTAAAACTTCAGCTTCTTGAGAAGAACGTTTTTTCAGCCATGCCTGAAAAACATCCACAATATTTTTCTGTATGAAATGTATAACAAAGTAAAGTTAGGAGTAGCCAGAAATGATAATCTTACTTGCAATATTGGTCTCCAGCTGAGGGCAGAAGAACTGATATAGATCATACCCATTCGAGAAACTGTCGCTGGAGAGGCATTCTCAATGTTGTGGACCTCAAATAACAGTTTACATGTAGGAGACATAGGAATTCGATCTCCATTTGCTAAAGTGAGGGTCTTGTTATCATCCAAAACTGAATTTAGATTCTCAATCCAGATTGCATCTACAGGGCCATCTAAAACCAGAAACACATTTTCACCTGGAAAAACAATCAAAAGAGACATAGTTCATAACACAACGCTGAAAAAGCAAGAAAATAAGTTTACAAAAGATGGTCTACAACTTAACGTATAAAAATGTATTTTGTCTACTGTAATTCCTGCCATCTCCATGGATGCTCATTACTGTATAAATCGCACATTTAGTTAAGGAACTGTTTTTGAAACAATTATTAGCAAATGAGAGCACAAGTATATCTTTATGATGTTGAACATCTGTGGTGAAATCACCTTGGCTGGCTGTCAGGCAGGCACCACTCTCTCCCTCCACACTACTCAACAGCACAGAGGCAGAAAATAGGGTGAAAGTGCTTGTGGGTTGAGGTGAAGACAGGGAGATGACTTATGAGCTACTGTCATGGGCAAAACGAATTAATTTTCCCCAAGTCGAGTCTATCGCAAATTAACATAGACTTGGATGATGAGAACCAAAGAGAAGAAACCAAAACACCTTTCCCCTACCCCCTTCCCTTCCTCCAGACTCAACTTCTTCCCTCCTCCCTTCAGAGCAGCACAGGGGGGAAATGGGGCATCTAACATTTTGTTGCTAAAATAAGGGTTCTTTGGGTAACTAAACAAAAGACATTGAGTATTCACAGATTCCATTTAAATTAATGAAAACTACAATCACTCCAATTCTGAAAATCTTGTTGTTTTTCTCTTATTTTGAAACACAAATACAGATGAATACGCCTAAATTTTGGCAATCAAATTTTAAAATTCTGGCTTAGTTTTGAACACAGAAAATTTCAAATAGACAAAATATAGACAATTCCAATAAAGAAAATTCAACTTTCTTTTAAAAAGAACCTCCGTCTAGGAAGGTTCCCTGTAAGAATTCCCTTTCTTTAATAAATAATGAATCCCTGTGAAAAGGAATTTCGGTATTCCAACCCTAAAGTACTGAAATATAAATATGGGTAATCAACATACTAAAAAAACATGCAATAAACATTATTTTAAAGCTAGTGCAATTAGTACAAATAAATCTAAATTATAGTTTATCAGCTTTCAAATAACACACTGTAGAACTGAAGTGGCAAGGAAACGAGCAATATTTTAATGTAGATACACTACTGAAATAACGATTTTTAAACTGTTGCCCTTTCTTGAGAAGTGAGCTGTAACCTCACCTATGTTCCCTATCGTTTCTCTCAACAGGGAACTTCAGCACATTTGCAAATTGAAGATGCTTTTTTTCAACATTCATTCAAGAGATATTCTTGTGATACCACACACAAAGTATTTTCATACCCCTTTTAGCTTTCAGTGTTTTCCTCCACAGTGTAGAAAAGATTCCATCTGTCCAATCATTAGTTGCAGCATCTAATTTTCCAAACATCTGAGGAACAGTAATAGCTTTGGGATTCATACGCATTTCTCTGTGAGGCTGGCCACATTCTGTCAGTGCTCTCATTAATATAGTTATGACCGTTGTTTTTCCAGATCCACTAGGTCCAAGTATCATCAGCCCGTGGCGTACTAGAGATGTTTCATATAACTATGAAAAAAACCCAAAATATTTTAAGAAATATATGCTTTTGGAAGATTTTGCTTGCATTTAATAGATATAATAGTCAGCAATTATAAGTGTATTAGACATAAAAAAATTACATGCTCAGAATGGAAATCAGCATGCATTTGCTGATTTTTAGAGTTTCATGGAATAATACATACCTTCACATCCTAATCTTCTAAGCACCTAACAAGTTTAATATAAAACAGCCTACAGGACTAAATTTTGCCTAAACTTTTGGAAAGCAACTGAAAATAATTTTACCAGATTTTAAAAAGGATTTTCTGTATTATTCAAAAGGAAAAATGAACAGTAACAAAACATTAATGCCACAGAATGACTAATCGCTACAGTGCTAAAATACTTGAGTATATGAAATAAACATAAGGGCTGCACTTCCTCCAGGGCTGTGGATGGGTTTAGGTTCAGGAGAGTTCTTTATTGAATATTCTATTTTTCTTCTAATATTAGCTTTAGGCTTGCCATGGAAGTGGCAGGGTCTGCCTACACAAGTATCTCCTTTCGGAGCAACTGAAAGGAACAAAAAGTGGTAGTCCTCCTGGATGACAGAACCTTGTAAGGAGAAAATCTATAGCTGCTTGCTCTGCAAGCTGGGTAAAGGCTTGTGTCAGTCTAGGAGGAAGGTCTACAGGTACCACAAATCTAAACTAAGATCAAGTCCACCATGAACTTGACAATTTCAAACTTCTTATTCCCAGTGGAAGATGGAATTTGTTAAGGCATGAGCAATCTTCCTATGACCCATTTGGCAACCAGAAATATTAAGCTGTGAATACAACTGTGAAGCATGACTTTAAGCAGGATGGTCAAAAGCGTTCTCCCATGCAAAAACTCTGCTGGTCACCAGTGTGAAGCCCTGTGAAAGACAATACGGATCCAGCCTGCAGAGTGTGGAGCAAAACCTTCTGTAAATTGGGTGGAGTCTGAGCAGAGCCATAAATACACCTCTGGTTTGATGACAGAGACATGATATTTTAGTTGCTGTGAAGTAACCTAAGGCAGAATGTTGCACTTTGTAGAATACTGTAATGCATTGTATCTTTTGCTGTCATCACACAAATCAGCAGTTTGGTTTTTTGAAGTTTGGAAATTTTGAGAAATCTGGTAATAAGCATAAAGGTTAGTGCGCCTTTCTTGGTTTACATCTAGTTTATTTTAAGATACTTAGTTCATAAGAGCCAATAATGTAGTTTCTAATTTAAGACTGTACAGCTGATGAACAAGCCTAGCACTTCAAGGCCTGTAGTTTCAGGAAGTCTTTATTTTGAGGTTGTGTTTGAAGAAGATGCAAACACATTTACATAGGCTAAAATGATCTCACTTGTCAGTTATCGTAGCGGTACTCTCAGCTTCACAATCAGCAAAATTACAAATAAATGCTTCTAGAGCATGTAGTTTTCAGCCATTAGAAATGGCCAAGGTTATCAGTCTTAACCATTAATGGTATTTAATTACTATCCAAAAAGTAGGGATAAGTAAAACACAAAAATTAGAAGACAGCGTAATTCTTCTCTGGCTGACAAATTTTACAAAGCAAAATTCAACTTCAACTAATGGAATTAAAAAACAAATCAATTTCACAATCTCAATGAGTAATACAGCCAATAAAGTAAAGCTGATCACAGTTTAAAGCTTGGTATTACAAGAAAAATTGTTCACGCCTTGTTGCCTGCATGCAGAAAAAACCAAAGAATCAGAGAACACAGGAAATCAACAGTCATAACACCTAAAGACATCACTATCGTGAACAATTACGGTGTGCTCTCAGAAAAGAGCAGAACAAAAAGACAAAAGAGCAACAATGCTCTAGTTACTTTTCTAGCTTGCTAATTTATAACTATTTTGTCATTGTCTAACTGTTTATTTCTTGAGTTGTTAGTCTGATGATTCGTTAAGTTTGCTCTTTAAAAAAGGATGTGTATAGGGAAGTGCGTTGGCATAAAAATCATCAGAACATGAGTTAATTCAAAGTTAGTTTCAAACATGATTGCATGTCATAAATACAGTCATCAGCCGTTTAAATGTTGTGTTGGAGTACAGGTCCAAAAAGCCATTTCAGCACCTTTTTTTTCCTTCATATTAGCTACATATTTATTCATCACAGCACTTCATAAAAATTATCCCACACTAAACACAAATTACCATAATCCAAAATTACGGTTTAATCATTGAATCATTTGTTTATGAAGCATAACATCTTACAAATATTCTGAAGTAAAAATTATTTCTTGCAACACCTTAACAATATTCTCTCTTTGGCTTCGGAATCAGAGCACACTGCAGGTCTAAAGAGTTTGCAATGCAAGATAAAAACATACTACACTCCTGGCAAGCTGCCAGCACACAGGGTCTACTTTTCTGTTCCTCAAGTGCCAAGAACCAAGTGGTTTTCATGTCAAAAGTAAGCAATTTCTTGGTTTATGTAAACAAGACAGTAATAACGTTTTGCTACACAGTCTCTCCTTCAGATTCTGTGTATTTTCTTGCTCATTTTTACTAAAGCAGAGAGGGATACGTGTTCCACTTAGGTGGGGTCTTTCCACACTCTTCAGGTGGCTAACGCGCTTCAGAAGGATGTTAGCTTTGAACACTACAGATACAATTTGACAGAGGCTGGGCTTGTTCATATCTTTTGCAGTCTAGAAAGCCTCTAAATCTCTTTAGAGCTTTATTCTTCCAATCACTCATGCACTTGAGAGAAACAATTCCCTTTTCATGGCAGAATCATTCTTATTATTGACAGTATTTTTGGTTCTTTCATTTTATAGTACCTACATGCATGTTTATTTGCATGCTTAGCCTTGTTATAGGTTTCCATAAGCTTGTCATAGCATATGCTAAGACCTGTATGCTCTGTGCCTCCTTATACTTTAGCTCTTTCAACTCAATACAGGTAAGATAGATGATTACCCAAGCAGCGTACAGCTTCTCAAAACTTATGTGAGAAAAAACTTTGTCTACTACAATGTCTGCTCAAATTCATCATGAAGACTCTTCTTCATTACAGAAACATATTTAAGTCAGAAATACATATCTCTTACATTTCTCTTTGCCCTTATAAAGGTCTTTTAGCTCTCTCCTCCTACTTAGCAGTTGGGCCCTGACTATGTTTCTTCTCACTCTTTATTTACTGCTTTGGCCTTCAAAATGCCTCCCAGTCCTTCTTATGCTGTGCTGTCCCTACTCTAGTCTAAGAAACTCCTGTTAGAGACCCATGTAGGTGCCTCGCTGCTTCATTCAGATGCGCAGATGCACTGCCATATCTGGGAACGGCTGGGTTAAGTAGCACGCTTTATGATATTTCTTTACTTTTTCTGGATAATGTAAAGAAATAAAAATGCAAGTCTCTTAGATTGATCTTCCTTGATGTGGTGTACACACAGCCTTCAGTTTTTCCCCATATTAGAAACACAGGTCCTTGAGTTAAAGTGTTTTAACAACTAACATGGTGTTCTGACTCCTGTTTGTTAAAGATGTTTTGGGAAAAAAAAAAACTTTTACCTGAACAAGCTTAAGATTCCATGGTGGATGGTTTATCAATCCTGCCTCTTCAACCTGATTACCTACTGCAGCCTGAAGCTCAGCATAGGTACTGCTGTCCAACTGTAACCCCGGAAAGACATCGTTGATAAGACTGAGGAACAAAGGCTCATCTTCATCTATCTGAAGCAAACAAAAAAAATTACTAAGTGCTTAAAGTATAGTTACCTAAAGAATGCTCTCAAACCAAAAGTAATCTCTATTTTAAAATAATAAACAGTAAGAATATATTTTCTAAATACAGTAATAATAAACAGTAAGAAGATATTTTCTAAATTTAAGTTTATAAACACAGCCAGCCAACTTACTACAAAAATAACATTTTTTAAAAAATGTCATTCATATGCCGTGTGAAAAATAAATTCAAGACTGAAAGAAATTTCTCGCTGAGTAGACACTGGAATCTATTTGTAAATTTGACTTTTAAAACACTTGCAGCATATATTGGAAAGGACATCCTACCTGGAAAGACACTTTTAAAAGTCTAATTTAATGAACACTCAAATTATTCAGTTTGCTTATGGTACAGCAGACAGACTGTGCGCAAGTCAGCACATAAAATGTCACACCCACAGCTAAGTCACTATTCGCCTACTTGACTTGGCACTCTGAGCACGGTTTACAAGTCTAATAAACTCTCACTGCTGATTAATGATAACATGGTGATTACCATTGTTTCAATGTTTGAGATTTTTTTCTAATCTTCTAGAAAGCCCCATGAACCATCTAGAAGACTTGCCTCTACATGGTGCTAGAGTATTAAATTAGATTCTTACCAGCTTAGAAAGATTCATATCTCTTAGCCCTCTCATAACAACACTTAGTTCACTTTCGTTTGGCCTGGCCCTCTTTTGGGATCCAAGAGTCCTCAGTACTGAAAGGATATTCCTCAGACCAAAGTCATAATGGACCTAGAGAATGGAAGAAGGCTTATGCATCAGTGACAAGTTCTCGAGCTTTATTTCATCAGCATATTAAACCTTACTTGCATATTGTATAGTATAGTTGCCTTGCCTGGAAAAGGTAGCTAAAATAGGAATTGTTACTGTTTAGGAATTATTCTATTATATAAATGAAGGATAATAAGGTTATTTTCTGGAAAGGGTATATGGTTTTTCTTTTCTAATTTAAATTTGACTTCACCATTTCTAATGCCATATTGCAACTATTTTGTAACTCTGTATAGCAGGGCTTTAAAAAAATAATAGTTCCGTTCCAGGCTGGGCCTTTGCAACTGAGGCAGCTTAAAGCCAAGACTTCAGATCAAGGCAGTGCTCTGAGGAGAAGGGCAACAAGTCAAACTTGAGACATTCCTCCTATAATTTCCAATTTCCAGCTACTTTCTCTAGCCCTAGACAAGTCTTACGGAAAAATGGCATCAACAGGTTAATATTTACCTGGCTGCCACTTTAGGCAGAGAACCTCATGTACTTGCAACGATAAACTATCATTCTATAACAAACAAAAATGTGTATGTGACTACATATACATGAATTAACACGGTTATTTGTTCAAAAATTTTATAGAGATGTTTGTTTTAATCTACTTCAGCATTTTCTAAAAAGCACAAAAGTGATGCTTCAAAACAGTCTGCCCAACCCAAAAACTACGCAATTGTATGGTGTAAATAGGAAGACAAGGAGGAAAGGAATACACAACACTACCTGCTTAGTGAGCTGCTCCTCACAAAGTTTATAAAGAACAAAGAATTTCTGAGACAAGATCACATTCTCGATAAATCCATAACTTGCAAGCTTAACTCTTATAATTATCTGAAAACCAATTTTTTTAGAAATCCCATTAGTTTTCCTAAACACAGGTAAGCAAAGTAAAATACTTGGTTTTTTCCTTTCAGTTAGGTCAGTAATGGTACCTGTCTATCCGGAACCATCATTGCGACAGTTCTAAACTGAATTTTGAGATTTTCTGGTAGTTCTTGACGTCCAGCATATCCAGGATTCTATGTAAGAAAACATGCTGTGTTATTATTTACAACAGTCAAAATAACATCTTTTTTATTGCTCAATGCAAGTAAAATTATGCATAAATACCTAGATCTGCTCAGAGTTAGAACCCTTGTCTACTAATGATTAAAATGTGAAGAAAAAACATCAACCATAACTATAAATTTAATAACCTAAGCGTAATTGCCAGAGAAATAACTGAATTTCTTTATCATAGCAAGTCAGTAATCAGAATATTAGAATTTCGTGAAACACAATGTAGTTGGTTGATTTCTTCTACCGCATTCCCAATGCGAATGAAGCTTTTGTTACCTTTTGCATAAGGTTTTGTAATATTAAAAATTCGATGTCTAGGAAAAGCCAATATAATTATTATTAATAATAATAATTTTAAAATATAACAGCAGTCTACAGTGAAGAAATATTAAGATGCCCTTCTCTATTTCTTCTGTCTAAAAGGCTAGCTTAAAGTACTGAATCTCACTGAATGTTTAATGTGAGTGAATCCTATCCACTGAAGTAAGAATCATACAAGAAATTGTAATTCTCTTTTAGTGAGAGAAATTATGTTAATAATGGCTCAGGAATACACAGAGAATATTTTGTAATCACACAGTAAAAATAAGACAGTCAACAAAATTAAAACATAAAAACTTTACAACCAAAATCACATGAAAGGAAATTTTAACGACCAGATCAAGAGAGTTTGACTACTAGAAGATTTCTGGAAACTTGCTGCAAACATGAGCAGTAAGTCTGACATCAAACAGGTGACATTTAAGAAATCAGAAGCAGCCAAAACGTATGTATGACGTCCTCAGTTATTATCCTGCACTCAAGCATGCAGATGCAGATTTTAATTTCCCATAAAGTCATCTTGGACTGCCATCAGCCTTGGCATTAGGAAACACACACTATAAAATACCCTGCCCATGAGATTACAGAAATTAGTGCTATGAAGCCTCAGGCACCTGATGGCAACAAGGCAGCATACTCTGAAGGTTGATATTCTAAATCCAAGAGTTCGTGTTTCTCCGTTGGGTAATGGTTGACAACTAGTGTAAAACTACACACACTGCCCTGCGTATCTTTTTTGTGCAGATTATCTGTTCAGTTGTGGGACCTAACTTTCATCTGTACATACTGCAAGTCTTTTTCACAAGTAGTCATTAGAAGAAGGGGAACAATGCATCTCAAATACCACCTATAAACACTTCATGATATAAGACACACAGTTGTCATAACACGTGCACTGATTCCAGGACTGACGCACAGAGCAGAGCGGGCCCCTCGGCCACAGAAGGCCAAAAGTGAACATCCAGCCTTGTGTTCA
This sequence comes from Leptosomus discolor, assembly GCF_034619465.1. Taxonomy (NCBI): domain Eukaryota; kingdom Metazoa; phylum Chordata; class Aves; order Leptosomiformes; family Leptosomidae; genus Leptosomus; species Leptosomus discolor. Next base: position 3,108,748 of record NC_141392.1, on the reverse strand, counting down.
CCACTTTAGACACATCCTGTATCAACAAATTAAAGAATCTGATAAATTTTTTGCACAGGTTTTGGAAAGACCTGGTGTCACCACAGTACAGGGAGGGTGGTTCATTCCAGAATGATCATGCTTGTCTCTTCTGTAAATCAGCCTGAAGAATTCTCTTTATATATCCTCGTACTCGTTAGACAAGACATATGTCCTTTTCCTATATCTCCTGCTTTAAATGGATGCTCTTTTTTTTCCCCCCCTATAGCATCTTTCTCACTAATACTATAAAGCATTTCACGCTGAGTTAAGTAAAGCATATTAGTGTTTCAGTCCTCTCAGTGAGCACAGAGAATTCTGGAAATTTGGCCAAACACTTAGTCTTCATTATGAACTGCAATTCAGTAATGAAGGGACATATTATGAACCTTTTCAATAATCTTAAAGTAAAAATGAGGGCATGTAATTCATGAATAATCAGATTATTTATAAATTCCAGTAGTTTAGTCTAATTCTATTGCAACAGCATCACTTAATAAAACCGGTTATTTTCACCTTGTCATATAATTAACTTGCATATAGTACAATTGTCACTTCTCTGGAATTATTACTACATTTACCATTGTTAGGAAAATTCCAAACTCTGGATTTAAATCTACGCAGTCTCCATCAGAAAAAATGAACTGCTTTTTTCTTTCTTTTCTTGCTGTCAAAATAATATAGATTTGTTGTGCTGCTACTGACAAGACAGGCAACTCAATTCGGTTGAATTCATCAAAACATCCCCAAGATCCGGACTGTGCAAGACCTAAAGCAGGGACAGAATAATATATTATCTGTTGTTCTTTGTGCATATTTGAGATATCTGAACTAGATGACTTTTCCTTCAAATAATTAAATAAAATTGGTTTTATTTATTGCCCTGTGGCCGAGGTCAATATTCCTCCAATCCACCTGACTATTTCTGTATCAGTCTGAATTAACTAGTTGACTTATACAAAATGCTTAAAAGTAAATCAAAATCAGAAAAAATCTTCTGAATGTTTTTGTCCAGATCTTTCTGTGAACGTAGCCTTTTATTGTAGAGTGGCAATTGAATTATTTGCAAAAAGCTGTATCATTATTCTAAAAAAATAGAAATGAGTTACTTAGAGCTACAAAAGGCTAACCTTAAATGTTATAACAAAAAAACCCACAAGTTTTTTATTTTTGTTTGGGTCTTCCAGCCTTCCCAATGCTTTTAAAATTACTTTTTACTTGCTTCTTATAAATCATAAAGGTTAAAATTAAAAATTAAAATTATTTTTGCTCTAACTAGGGGTTTAAATAAAACTGTGAATCTCACAAACAGAAAATAATGATCTTGGAGCATATATATTTATGCATAAGCATTATCATTTTAAGTCCACACTAAACTACGAGTTTTTCATGTAATGGTAAAGGGTATCAACGTCATGAAAAGTGTTGACAATGCTCCACATGAACTTGTCTATGAAAGACAGACAGGAAGACAGAGAAAGAGAATTAAATCTAAAGATAAATCTAGAAGCACTGTATTAATAACAACAACATTTTCATAAAGGATTTTCTCAGTTGCCCTAATTTCAGTTTGGAAAAGTAACACATATTTAGTAGAAACTAAGAGAACTGCTATTGTTTTAGCAACATTTTATGAGAAAATTTGTAGCAGTTTCTTTTTCTGAATGATATTAAAGTACCAATAGGTAGTGGTTTTCTTTCATGTATACTGAAAGATAGCTATTTAAAAGTGAAAAATTTATTGAATTCATTCAGGGTTTATTATTGTTACACAGTTAAGGCTAAATCACTTTAAAGGGATTCTGTCATGTACTGAAAGATTCTCTAAAATTTGAATAGCTTGACTTTCAAAGGGGCGAAATGTTTATAAACCCACAGCTTTAGGCACTTTTATGCCACAATTATTTGCTTGCTAAAAAGAAATATTAAAAAAATAATTGATAGTTTCACCCCTTGCTTCTCAATACATACAATACCATAACTTTGAAAAATGAGCTGACAGAAACCTCGTGAAGGTCAAGTCCTTTATCTGGAACAGAACTACTCCTTCCAGCAGTACAGGCTTGGTGCTGACTGGCTACAAAGCAGTTTTGCAGAAAATGACCTGGTGTCCTGCTTAACAGCTGATTGAGCACGAACCAGAATTATGGCCTTGTGGCAAAGGCAGGCAGCTGCCTATGGGGCAGGAGTGTAGCCAGCAGGTTGACAAAAATCATTGTTTGCCTCTGCTCTGCACTTGCCAGGTAGCAGCTGGAGTACTGGGGCTTACCAACAGGGCAGAGGCATCGAAACACTTGCATGACTTCAGCAGGTGGCTGCCACGATATCCTCCAGTGGCTGGAGGACATGACACAGTGGGACAGGCTGAGAGAACATGATTTGTTGACCCTGAAGAGAAAGTTAAGGGGAAAGCCTATTGCTGTTCATAAATAGCTGAGAGAAGGCATTGAAACATTTGAGCCACGCTCTTCTCAGAGGTGCAGCGGAGACAACAGACATAGGTTTCAATGTAGGAAATTCCAAGGCAACTGAAGTATAAAAAAACCATTACCATGACGAAGGTCAAACACTTGAAAAGGGGCCTAGAGGTGTTGTGAAACATCCATTCCTGCGGATACTCAAAACCCAACATGAATGAGGTCCTGAGCAACCTGCTCTAATTAGACCTGCTAAATGACATGTGGAGGTCTCTTCTATCCTACACGAAGAAGTCTTACCTTTGAAAATCCTACCCAAACCTCTGAAGTCCATTTGATCAGAGCAGTTAAAGACTACTACGTATTTTCCCAGAGCCTTTCCCATGTCTTTCGTTGTTTCTGTTTTGCCAGTTCCAGCTGGTCCTGCTGGAGCTCCTCCCATGTTCATTCTCAAAGCCTGCGCTAAAGTTATATAGCACCTACAAATGTTAATTCATATTAATTTATTAAATCATATGAAAAATATATGTGTATATATAAGATAACAATGAGTTATGCAATGGATTCTACAGCTCTTATGTCAAAACTTTCTTCATAAAGCAGTTCCATTGATTTCCATGAGTGCAAAAAGTTGAGAGGTAAAAGTCACAAAATACAGCATTTAAACATTACTTATAAAAGCAAAAAATTTTATCTGGTGTTAATTTAGCTCGTTACAATCTGTGAATATTAGATAGGCTGAAAAGTTAATGCACACCAGACAAAGGAATTTAATTGCCATTAACTCTTTTGGCAGTTACAAAGTGGAGATTCTGCTGTTGAATTCTGCCACCTCATCATATTCTGCAGTATCTTAATCTGTACGTATTTCATTAGGTTAGGTTACCTTGGTCTGAATCCTCAAATGTGAAAGAATAAGGATATATGGCCCCTTCTACAATTACGGTTAAAAATTTTTTACAATTTTAAGAAAAAAAAAAAAAAACACAACTAAGCTTTACCTTTTTTTTTTTTTTTTGTCTGAAAAAGTTTAGACTACTATTTTAGTTATATGTGAGTCAGTTACAATTTAAATTCATGGTATGGTATGGAAGACTAATACTAAAGGAAGTAAATGACAAAGGTCCTATACAAACACTGTTAAATCAACTCAACATACCTTGAACGCACTTCTAGCTAAAGTATTTCTAGTTTTAATCCATAATTGAACAGAGTTTAATAACTAACTCGTTCCTACAGTTTAGCTTGAATCATTACAACATATTATGCCAAACTTGCACTGCAGGGACCTTCATGTTTTCTAAACAATAAGAAACTTGAAAGTGACATCAATGTTTTACTTCTACGGTTCTACTGATGTCAAGGCACATTTTGGGATAGAATTTAACATTTTGCATGAGAACACTTGATTGTTGAGGGCAGTACCAGTTCACTGCACAAAGGTACTGAATGTTCCATAGCGTCACAATAACAGTCGTAGAAGCATAAAGTTAGAATGTCTTCTGGAGAAATAAAGGTGTTCAAAAAGCTGTACAGACGTATGCTCCACACAGGCAGCAAAGTAAATGATTGTAGGTTGGAAGTTATTGTTGGTTCATGAGGGGATCTTTTTGCAAGTGGAGTATCTTTTGGCCTTCTATTTTATCATTTGATCAGAAGTGACATCTCAAGAAAGGAATAAATGGAGAAAGAATATTGACAAGAAAAGAAGCCAAGAAATTCCCAAGAGGAAAAAAGAAAAATCGTTCTCATGGTTAAGCCACATTTGAAACAAAATTAATGGTCGTTTGCTTGCCTGGCTACAGCAGAGTGGCAGGGGAGGGCATACAGCCAGGATTTTGTCAACATCTAGATTCTTATGGACAAATCGTAACTGTTTCCCAGTACCGATAAGATGACAGACTGATTGTCTTAGACTTTCAAAGACATGGGTAGCCCCAAAATCTTTATATTTGACCTAACCTTTTCTTCAGTAAAGATATACTACCAAACTATATGTTACTGTATAACTTTTAAATTATTCATTTCTCTTGCCATATCTTTTTTGTAAGACTGGGCAGTGATAAAACTTTTCTAGGAATTAGTAGATGCACAAATTCATGAGACTCTTATTTTTTCTAAAAAAGCATGATTAAGCAAATGTATGAAGATTTTAATGAGTGACCTGGCCCACACAGAATTTAATTCAGAATGTACCTCTTTGAAAATATATGTTAAATAAACTCTCTATATTAAAAGCATTCATTATATAAAAATTGTTTTTCTAACCTGTCTGTAAGAGGTGTTATAACCAGACGATCAGTGCAACCCAGAAATTCATTTTGGTAAACAAAATCAACGTCTGTAATGGATACCAAGACTCGATCAAGATTCTCTTTAAAGTAGAATCTAGACTGCTTTAACCATTCAAAATGAGTTGGTGATTTGATGCACATTTTTACCTTAAAAGAAAGTAAATAAATGTATATGTTATAACTGAGCATCCACATTTATTTTCTTCGGTAACTGTGATAAAATGCTCATTTGTGTGAGTATAAAGACTGATTACTCAGGATACAGTTCCTATGTAAGTAAACTGAAATACAAAGAAGCATCACATAATACGTTCCGATGTAGGCTAAACTGATACTAAAACAAGTCCTGATCATCACAACATCTGTGTTAATCAAATAAATCTTAAATTGTTTTGGTAGTGCAGCTCACCTTCCAAGTGAAATTAGCAAACACCACACTGCTAAATCCACCAAACACATTGGAACAAAGGGCAGGACAAAGAAAGGACCTGATCGAGGCATGGAAGGCAGATTGTATAGAATCTAATAAGCTCATGTCATCAGCAGTAAAAATGTGAGAGATGTAGTGCTGAGGGATGGCATTCCTCAGGGAATGGAGGAACATAAACAGTTTAGCACAGTCTAAAAAGTTCAAGTATAGGTTTGCCATTATCTGTTGATTTTAGTAGGTTTTTTTCTTCGTTTGTCTTCTATGTATTCTCTTTAGGAAGCAGAAAGCCGGTAGCCTGCTCTCAGAAAGAGTAGGAGAGACAGAAAGAAGAAACTAGGAGATGTGGAAGATATTCTATCATTGCAGTAACTCTAGAACGGGTGGAGCGAAGGTACAGCCTAGTGGCAACTACTGAGATTCTGTAACGAGCCAAGAGGAAAGTATCTGTGACAAAGCTACAACACCCTCAGCAGACTCAACCTTTTTAGTTATGCAAGTAACAGTAATTCAATAGTTTTTCAAAGAAAAGACATACTAAAATATTTTTGTCTATCAAAACAATTCTGTGGGAACAAGTAGAAAATTGAAATATTCTAAGAAAGGTGTAAAACTGAAGCAAATATTTAGATGACAGAACTGATGGATTTTATTCTAGTCTAAGTAAAAATGTACTATTTTTACTACAAGTGAGATTATGGAAGTCTCTGTCTTACAGACACATGCATACATGTGTAACTGTATCTGCCACACACAAGAAAAAATATGATGACAGAAAATGCATTTAATTGCCAGAAATCAAAATCTGTACTTTACCAAATCATCAAAAATATCACGCTGATGCACATGAATGGTAATAAGCGTTTCAAATTTCACTCTGTCAAACTTGGAAAGATCATGCGTGGTTTGTCTAATCAACATATTCAGAATCCCCAGAAATCTCCTGTTGGTTACTTGCATGATTTTTCCATCCTCTTTAGCATTCTGTAGAGCTTCTTCTGAATCATGTGTCCACAACATTTGAATTCCCAGTAAACCAACCTACAAATTTAACATGTGAAAAAAAATACAAAAGAATCACTTGTTGAACACTAGCCTTATTAGAGAAGCCTTAGGTGGAATAGGAATAATAAATTATGGGGCAGAGAGTCCCAGATCATCACTACATTCAGCACAGGGCTATCCTACCAGTATGCTCTGCACGAGCTAATTGGCTCTGCTCTGGTACTGGAAAGTCCTGAGAAAACACTTAGAAGCTTTTATGAAAATTTGTCCCATACAGAGATATACACAATTTAAGGACGAGTCTCAGTTTCACTTAAAATCTCTTAGTGTACCCCAGTATCACAAACATAAACAGGTCTCAAATGGTGGGGAGAAGTCCTTATAAAAATTTCCCATTGCTACTTCATAGCTAATTAAAGAACACTTAAAAATAATGCTGTGCATTTCTGCTGAACATGGGATGGATTGCTGTCTTTCTAACACATTGCCATGACCTACAGCACACTGAACTGTAAGTTATTTTGCTTCCAAATAAAACATCCTGTAAGTCTCTGGATTTATGTAAACTGCAGTCTCTGATTTTAATTTACAACATGAGGCACACCCATGACAAAACAGGATAGACGAGAACTGTACCAATATCTTTCCCCCCCACCCCATTTCTACATTCACAAAACAGCAAGACCTGAAGATTTGACCCACTCACTCTTTCTACTTTTCTATCTCACTCTACTCATAGTGAGTTCATGGTTACAGAGACTGTGTAGCAGGAAATATCTCACTATTTTAGAACCATTAGGCTACCATCAGTAGAGTCTAAACCAAATTTATTTTAGAATGACCAATTAATCATAGGGAAAAAAAAAATCTTTCAGTGTGACTTTTTCATGCTACCTATAACAGGAGCTTCTCAGACAAGAACAAGGCAGTTTGAAGGAAAGAAAACATTTCAAATATTTGTCAGTATTTTGCCTGATTTCTTCTCTGTCCTGTAACACAGCTTTTCTTCCTCTGTACTTTAAATTTCTTGGCCAAAGACCATTTTCTTCTCCCCTGCCTTCTAACAATGACAATTCATTGAACATAAAAACATTTGGATTAGCAAGACACAGGACAGAAGACTTTGCACGTAGTAATAAAGCCACTTCAAAACGTCTGATGTTCAAACAAGACAAAGAGTCCTTACCTGTTTAAAGAAAAGTAGTAGACTTTTTAAAATAAATGATGTTGAGATAATACGTAATTACATCATAAATACAGCTTTAAGATAATTCCATCCAGTATTTAAGTGTAGTGATTTTTTTTTTTTTTTAATCAGCAATGTATGGGCTAGTTTAAATATTTGCGGAATTTCTAATAAAAAAAATTACACCCACCGCTGCTGATTGCAAAATACAGAGTCAGAATTTGTACAGGATGGGAAACAATTCATTACTTGTTAATGAAATTTATGAATTATTGGTAAACTGGAGAAGTCTCTAGGCAAACTAGAATCCTTCAAGATAGGCTTCTACTAGGACTGCATTTTCATTGTGACAAATATATGAGGTAGATCTTGTAAATGACGAGATAAATGACCATAATCGTAGCTCTTGCAATCTGAAATTATGAGAGAGAAATCATTCTGCACAGGAAATTTTATTTGCATCTCAAAAGGGTTTGAAATCCACCACAGAAAATATAAACTCTACTTTATATTCTCCAAGAGAAGAAAAATGTCTTTTTAAAGTAGATTACAAGAAAAATACTGTGCTATACACAGGGTACCAAAAATGAAGTATTAAGGATTGCCTTCTGCTGAGTAGATCCTTATCCTTGTTTCCTCTATGAAAACTTCCTCATACAGACAATCCCATGTGCTCTTTACATCCCCGCACATACACAGCCCACACTGCACACACAAATCCACATCCCGTTATCTCACCTGTGCTGGGAAGCGATTAAGAAAATCCAGCAACTGAAATCCTGAGTCACTAATTTGGTAATACGCTGCCCTAATGATGCCGTGCAATGAAACCTGCTGCACACGCAATAAATCCTGCAACCAAAGTTCCACCGGTCCCTTTGCAATCACTGGAGTGTCCAACTGAAAAATTAATACAAGTAAAAGGTACAAAGAGAACATAGTTACTAAACTTCTGCTCAAGAATGTTAGTTACTAAATAGTTACTACATTTCTATTCAAGGCAACTAGAGTTCAATTTCAATAAAAACGCTATAAATTTATTTAATGAAGACATATTATAGTTTTGTTACACTATGCCTTGAAATGTTCAGTTGTGATTAACAGTAATTCAATTTAAAATATATATGTTCAATAATAGAGCAATTTATCTATCAATAATATTTCTGAAAAATTTTTTCAGGTAATTACTGGAATTTTTTCTCCTTCTCTCGATATGACTGCCAGTATGCGATCATAATCCTCTGGGTGAAAGTCAACTTCATTTATATTGTCAGATACGGAAAGCAGATGTGGCTGTAACGACAAGTCAGAAGTCATTCAGTGTAAATACATAACATCAGCAAAGAGAAAAAAACCTCAAATACAGTTATCCTGCCAAGTTTCATCTGAACTTACAGATGAATTTCAGGCTATCTGTAGGTGATGATTACAGAAATGGTTGCGTAGGATTTTATCTCCATTTGCTGGTGTTTTTTTGGGGGGTTTGGTTTTGTTTTGTTTTGTTTTTGTTTGGTTGGGTTTTTTGTTTGTTTTTTTGTTTGTTTTTGTTTTTTACAATTTCCAAATATGATCTAGCAGAACAGAGATCAGCTATTGTGCGAGATCAACTATCTTACCTCAATCAATCCTCTAACAATCCAGACTAACTGGATGAGGTTTGCAATACACAAAGCAGGAAAGTCTCACAAGGTCCCTTCTGTTAGTTTAGTTGGGAAAGGAACCACCAGCAAATCACTTGATGGGACCATATTCTAGGGTTCTCAATTACAGATAACCATTTCATATTTTATTAATGACTAAAGAGCAAGAATGAAAATTTTTCTCAAGCAAAATTTATGAGCAAAATGGTTACATTTTAATTTACTAAATGCTTTTCCTTTTCTTTCTTTTTTTTTTTTGTTGTAGGAAGAAAAAAATTGCCAAGATTGTACCTGAATTGTGTGAGAATCACTTGCTTGTCCAAGAATTTCAAGAAGGGCAGGATCAGAAATAAAAAAGAACCTAGGAAACAGTAGTCTTTTCTTCTCTAAGTACCTTTAAAATTGAACAAGAACTTTATTAGAATATTTCAGCTCTTCAATTTTTTCTACATGAGTGAAATACTGAAATACTATTAATATTTCATATAAACTATTTACAAAACAATAATGCACTAAAAAAAAAAAAATCAAACAATTCATACCCTGTAAGGGATTTCTGACATATTTCCAACTCTTCATGCAAATGAGGGAGAAGTTGCTCCATAGTCTCATCTCCAACACAGCAGTTAATTACATTGGGGTTTTCACGAGCTCGTTGCATTATTCTTATCCATGTTCTATCAATATTCTGAAAACGTTTCGCTTCCTATATATGGCAAAACCATAAGTACTTTCACAGCATCATCTATTGGAAATTATTATACAGATAATTTTTAATAAACAACAATAGGTAGCATTGTAAAGTTTACCTGGGGTAACTCTTCTGCGATATCTCCCCCTACAAAAACAGCTTCAAGATAAATCCAGAGTTTCTGTACAACCAGCCATTCTTCAATTATGTCTGTAGATCTGCTTAGTTTATAAATCCAGCTCTGAATTTCATTTCTATATGGTGCGTTATATCTAAAAAAGGATGAGAAGCAGAAATTATTTGATTCATAAGCTATTATAAAATGAATACTTACAATGGTGAAAAAAAACCCCAAACAACGCTTATTTCACTTAGAGCAAGAAGAATCTCACAAGAAGTTTCTACCAGCTTGATTACATCCGAATTTGAGACAACAGTTTTCTTCTAATGAAAAACTTCCTCAAGTGGAAGACTTTCATACATTAGACACTGTAACATTATTTTTCATTAAAAAATAATGTTCCATTCAAATCTACTGCTGATTTAGCCTAATAATAGCACAGTTGCTACCTCAGTTTGTTCCTGAAGAAGCCATACACAATCAATTTGAAAGTACCTCTTGGTCAGTAAAGAGCCAAGAATCATTAAACTGTCCTCCATCAACATTATAATATCCAACGATTCAGTTCCCTTTAACAGTAACTCTCCTCTCCCTTTGAATGATGAAAAGCTCAGAATTTGGCTTCCCCAAATGTCAGCTATTTGAGATAGTTTGGTTTCTATATCCTTTTCCTTTGTAGCAGATATGCATATGTCCTGCAAAGGAAGAGCAATTTTTTAGAATCTCCATTCTTCAGAAGTAAAATCTCCCCTAGCACTACACATCTAGTAATAGAATATTTTAAAACAACACATGAAATTTTATAAAATAGTACATAAATGTGCCACATAAATGCACAGATCACACTACTAATTTTACTCACTCAAATTACACGTATGGGTAGCTGAAAAATGCACACTTGGAAACGTGTGGATACATCACTTCTGTGGCTTCACATTTGTTATTTCTGCACAACAAGATTTCGGAATCATCATTTGCACAAGGTTTAGGGTAGTGACGTGTAGACTCCTCACCAGATAAACTCTCAATCTTACCACATTTCAATTTATAGAATCACAAAATCTAAGAATAGTTTAGGTTGGAAAGTTCATCGACTCAAACATTCTATTCAAATCAGAGCTTAACTCAAAATTAAGCAGACCTCCTTGGAATGCTTCCATGTAAATCGAGTATGAGTATGACAGTATCTTTTGCATGCATATTTAACCTATGACATCTGCAAAACCCATAGAGAGTTTTTTCAGGTTACGTGGGGGATCTTTTGAAGCTGTATGGTTCAGAAGAAGCCATAAAGATCTAGAAAGCTACGCATAGTAAATATTAATAAGCATGGAGCCTTCCTCTAAAATTTCTGATTTATTTACAAATCTTTAAAGCAACCACAGAGTTAAAAAATCAGGTGACCATGATTACTCGAAGTTTTGTTTGAGGTTTTTTTTTCTGTTTAAAAAGGGCTAAGAAAATCATAGAAAATAGGGCCAGGAAGAATGTGAAGAGATTATCTAGAAATAAGTGTCTAAAGAGTCCATTTGTTACTCTATCTTTGTTCACATGGATGAGAACTTCCATTAAAATACAAGTTATTTTAAACTAGTGTGGTCTGATTGAGAGCCAAGGACTTCAACGAAGTAAAAATATTTTTAATAAGAGGTGGTAATTTCATAAATAATCATATTATTTTGCCTGACAATATAAAATGAACAAGGAGGGGGAAAAAAAAAACTTATTACCTACCTCAATATCATCTCTATGTTTAAGAATTGGTGCTTCCAGGATGTTTCGAAGGCAAAAGGATTCAGATTCTATATCAAATTGATGTCCTGTTGTTTCAGCAATACAATTCCAGTGCTTTTGCTTCATTGCTTTGTTGGTCATCATTTCCAACAAAGGACAACACTCACTAAAATCATCGATTTTTTTCTTGAGATCTAAAAATGCTTGCCAGTGCTGGAGGCCTTTAGGTAGTCTACGGCACCTGCAGTTGAGTTAAATTGATACAGTAGTAAGTGCCTTCTGTCAAAATAGGAATTGTTTAAACATTTTAAGAACAGACAAGGAGATATGAAGTAGCTTGTATTGAGGTCAACGTTTCCTGTGTAAAATTCCAATTTGATCAATTCATCTACCTTTTTAGGAAAAAAACTAACGCAAATGCCCTACTAACAAATAATAATATTTACAAGTTTTAACCACCAATATGTTCTTTGCAAATAAACAGAAATATTGTAGTCTGCATTAAAACATAGCTTACCGGCTGCTTATCATCACAAACTATTGGCAAACAAAGAACAAAGCAAAATTCGTTAAATTTCACATATGTAAACCTTGTACAAATATAATATTTACTTCAATTTACTATACCAGTAATACACATGGCACATATTAACACACCACTTTGGAGACAGAAGTGAAAATTAGAAAAATATGACCACCTTCTCCTCTCCTTTTGGCTAGTGGTCCTGAAACTATTCATGAAGAAAATTAAAATTACATACTTCTAATGAGGAAAAACTCCAGCAAAACAGTTAAATGAATATTCACATCTTGGACCACACTTCTGCAGAGCCTGCACACTAGGAATTAAGCAGTTGACCCACCACAGGAATGTCCTAATATAAATGATCAAGTATATCGTTAGCAGGAATGTAATAAAGCCTGGATCACATTTTGCTTGGTTTTGCATCCTTTAACACTTATCTCCCTACCTCCCACTGATATAATTTCATATTTTCTGTAACCAGGTACAACACAGCAGTCTGTGCCTGGCTTAGAGCTGTGTTGGTGCTGTATAGTTCCCAACACATTCATGTTGATTACTTTAGTCGCTGTCAAACAGAATGCTTAATACCTGTCTGCCTTGCCCCGAGGGGGAAAAGTATTTTGTGTCTGGTTTTGGAATACTGTGAAGTTTTGACTTTTGTAAAACGCATAGACACTTACGGTTATTTTGTAAGTGTCATGGTTTAGCTTCAGGCAGCAACTAAACACCACACAGCTGCTCGCTCACTCCTGCCCGCTCACTCCTGCCCGCTCCCAGTGGGATGGGGAGAAGAACTGACAAAAAAGAAGTAAAACTTTTGGGCTGAGATAAGAATAATTTAACAACTAAAATGGAATAATAATAATAATAACAACAACAATAATAATAATATAAATTTTTATTATATAATAATAATAACAATAATAGTAATGAAAAACAAACAAACAAAAGATAAATAAAACCCAAGGAAGCACAACGCAACCGCTACCCCCCGGCTGACTGTTGGCCAAGCAGTGACCTGTCCCTCCCGGCCAACTCCCCCCGGTCACACCGAGCGGGAATTCCTGTGGCACGGAACAGCCTTTGGCTGGTTCGGGTCCGCCGTCCCGGCCACGCTCCCTCCCAGCTTCTTGGGCACCCGCTCGCTGGCAGAGCACGGGAAACCGAAACCCTTCACTTCGGGTAAGCGCTCCTTAGCGACAGCTACATCATCAGGGCGTTATCGGCGTTATTCCCACACTAAATCCAGAACGCAGCGCTGGACCAGCTACTGGGAACAACGTTAACTCTGCCCCAGCTGAAACCAGGACAGTGAGAAATCTGCCTTGTTGAAAGTTGAAACTAGTGAAGAGATTACAAAGAAAAAAAAAGGTATTCAAGAACACTGAAAAAGAGGAGCACAGGCATGGTCAGATAGTGACATCACAGATCACCTTTTTCCTTAGAAAACTGGGCAAAACATCTGAATATTTTATAAATTTCTCTGTTTGCAGCCATTCTTTTCATTCATCAGTAAAGAGTTAATGTCAGATTCAGTGACTTGGGACACAGGAATCGGACACAGCAAAGCAGTAGAGTGAGTGACACGCTGCAGGTTCCAGAGCTGGGAGTCCTGTTATCCTTATCGAGTCTTGTGAGTCAGGAGATACCATTTCACACAAAGACGAGATTAGGTGTCTGTCAACACCTTGCTTGAGAAACGCTCAATCCCTGAAATTCTGTCAGCATATGTAACCTCAAATTTGGGAAAGAAAAATACTCTGTCACGTATTTCCTTGAAAGGTAATTAGTATCTGGTTAATGCTTCCCATTTAGAAATTAAGAAGTAATGCAAATCTAAGACCCAACCTTCAACTCCAGCTGTCAAAAGTGCAATTTCAAAACTACAGAAATTCTTCACTTAACAATTTTATGCCTTATAATGACCTATTTGGTATATTAGCTAACCTTCAGGAAATCATATGTTTACTAGACTACCATGACACCCTAGATTAGAAGACAATAATAAGTAAAAAATTCAAGTCAAAAATTCCACAGTCTGTGGAACAGATCCTCTTCCCCTGGTTTAGGAAGATTATGCTACCCTTCTTAGTTACCTGAACCCATCAGCATAAGGCATGAAAAACTGCCAAAGTAATGCCAAGAGGTAAGATATGTTGACAAAATGGAGAATGGAAGGAAATGATGAGTAAATAGGTGGGATGAGCAATTAACAGCCTAAGAAAGAGCTACTTATACTGAAGGTTTTTCTCTTCACTGCAGTTACAAAAGTAACTGGTTTGTTTGTTTGTTTGTTTTTTTCTTTACACACTTCTACTTGAACTACCTCAAACGAATGCCTGTTTCAAAGAGCAATATAATGTAGCTCTTGCAGAGCTCTGTGTTTCAGCAATTAGACTTCAACATTATCTAAGACTGATTCATAGCTGGTTTAACGGGCCTGCACTTCTCTGTAAGCGTAGTATAGATATCCTCTAAAAGATCAAATACTGGCACAGGTACAAATACATCAATTAGTCGTGCCTTTATTTTGGAAATTAATAATGAAAGATTCTAGAATATTGTTCTAATAGGAGGATAGGGGGTGCGAAGAAAGTGCCAAGAAAGCTGGAGTTGTTTTAGGATGGAGCTTGCTAAGTTTATAACAGGACTCTGTTAGGGAGCAGGAGAGCTGGGGACTGCACTCGATGCAGTTATTCTGTTGTAAAATAATCCTTGTCCTAGTCTTCTGTATTCTTTCTTCCCAAAATAATATAGGTAGTTTTGAAAATATTAAAAATAGAGTTAAATGAAAAGGTTAGAAAACACTTCTGAATCAAACTAATTACATCTAATCTTCTCAACTGTGTCAAAACCATTTTAAGATTTCAGCATTACTGCAATAATTTTAACTTTTTCACAAACCCATACTATTTAAGACACTCAGCATTGTTAATGTATTTGAAATGGCAGAAATATTTTCAAAAAAGGATAAAATATTCTAAAAGACTTAGAAACGTTATTCCTGTATCCAGGACTTAAAATCAACGGGCCAGTCCTCCTAGTTGAAGAACCCACCTTTTACAAATAAACTTCTAGCTCTCCTAATGTCTTGGTCGGTTTAGCTAAGGAGATCGACTCTTCTGCTGGTTGTATGCCCTTCAATTATCAAAACTACAGGTAAAGGCTGATTAACTAAAAGTACAGTGTTATTCTGCTCTTCCCTGAAGGATCTTATCACTTTATGATAAACCTTATTCATGGAAGTTTTATATTTAAATACATCAAATACCTTTATTGTAGTGACTTAAATCTTAATGCACTTAACATCAGTTATAATTTATATTATGAACGTACCTGTTTCGAAAATCCAGAAGTTCAGCGTTAATTTTTTCAATATCTACATCTGCCCAAAGTATCTCATAATAATCATTGATACTGTTTATCACAGCATCATATAATCGATACAATTTCTGAAGCAAGCCTAACTCCTCCCTGGGGAAAAAAAAATAATCATACTGATAACTTCAATCAGCTATTGGGATATCTCACAACAGCAAAATACAACAAAAAAAATTGGGGTAGATAAACTAGGTTATGTTTCTTAATGTAGCAAAGTGCACTTTATTAATAAAATCCACAAAAAAAAAAAGCAGAGCTGGTGCTGAGGACCTAACATCAGCAGTAAATATATTTGGTGGAAGTTTTGCTTTAGTCTAGTTCTATAAAGTTTCCATTCAACCACAAGGAAGCTAGCTTATGTACCCTGAGCTGGCTCTGCAGGGCCACACAGAGCACGGCAAGTGGGGACAATTAGTCGATCTACTTTGGAAGCCCTCTCTGAGTCTGAGCTAAAATGCTGATCTAAAAATAGCCAGGAAAAGGTCCCATCCTTATCTGGGGTGAATCATCATCAAAGCACTGAAATGGCTGGGGCAGAAACTTTGTACAGCTGCTCAAAAAATTTCGACTTTCATAAAAGCTCTAGTTTTATTTTTCATATAAGACGATAGCGACCTTTCCTTGCCTTTTCCTTGTTCGCTTTGTACCATATCTTAATACATAATACTGTATTTACTCACCTGCTTAAGTATATTATGTATATATTTTTTTCTATGGCATGGTATTCTGCTCCTTTATATAGTATTTACATTAGTAAAATAATCTGGTAAGGTTCTGTTATCACAATAAATAAATACTATTATTTCTTATTGGCAAATCCATTAGACCTCTATTCCTGTAATATTTTATTTTTTAAAAATTTAATTCAAGGCAACTAAAATCTTCCATATTGTAATATTTCCGTCTTTGGTGTACCCTAACCCTTTCTAACATACATAGTAATCACCTAAGACAGCTTTTAACTGTTACCTGACTTTACGCAAAACTTCATAGTCTGTGACAGGCAATCCAAACAACTGTTCACCATGTGAGTATGTGATAAATTTTCTCCACAGCTTATCAAAGTGAGCCTGATAAAATTAGGATTCATACAGACAACATGACAATATGTTTATAAGTTTTAATTTTAAATTGTCTAATAATAAATCATTAAACAGTTCTAAACTTGATTAAAGTAATCCTATTAGAAGCATATTTAAATATCTGAAAATATTTTTTATCTAAAATTTTGAACAGTTCTTATGTAATGTAATACTCAAAACCATATACTGAATTCAAATAGTGAAAGTTTATATAAGAAGCAATAATTTGAAGAAGCATTTTATAAAAATGGGATGTAAAATAAATTATACAGCGTCAAGGAAAAAAAAAAAGAAAGAAAAGGAAATACTTGTATCAGATGGTAAAATGTACAGCCTGAAAAAAAACCACTGAAGAGTGCCAAAAAATACAATTTCATTCAAAGTATAACTGCTGTCCAAAGGATATGTTCACCATAGAAAAAAGAATGATTTTGGCAGTTGCTGTCCATAAGTACAAAGCACTTTCTTGGCAAAATAGTCAAAAAAATTCAATCCAAATCACTCAATTTTCAGCACATACTAGATGCACTAGGAGGTTTAAACATCTTCCATTAGTTACTTAGTGCTTTTCACAAACTTCTAATTTACTTTTTACAGTCTATACAATACATAAGTGACTGGCAAATGTCCTTTTGAAAAAAAAATCTTCAAGTTACTGTAACTTGCAGAGAAAGAAGGATTAAAAATAGATTAAAAACTGGTTATGCACCTGTGAACTAAGGTTCATAACAAACAAATATCATTTATCTAATGGAAAATGTGATCTTTAAAAGATGAAAAGATTGGCCTATATGACCAATACATAACCTGGCTTCTTTTCAAACATTATTGAATCGTCGTACTTGACTCTTCCCTCTTCGACTGCTTTTATTACTTCAAGTTGATAATTTCTTCTCACAAAATGTGAGGAGTGAAGCAAGGTTACACATCAATAAATCGATCCTTCTACACCTTAAGGAAAACATTGCCTGATACAAACTAGAGCATAGTTAACATAATACTACACAGAATATCCACCAAGACACATTTACCAAAGATTGTAAACGTATCTTTTTCTAAACTTGTTTTGATAATCAACAGCAGATCTGCTTTTAGTTATTTGGAAATGCAACAGTTTATTTTCTTACCTGAAAGATCCACAGCCTATTACTGACTTCCTGCGGTGGAATACTTGGAACCATAGGTCCTTCCTTTCCAACAAGCAGTTAAAACAAATTCAATATTAATTCTCAAAGCGACTGAAGACTACCGTATATTTACAGGACATCAAAAAATGCGTATTTTTTTTTGTACTCAAAATCCAGTCAAGTTAAGTATCTTGGTAGTGCAACTTACAACAGTAAATCTAAGTTAACTTTTATGAAATTGAAAAATCTTTAGCTTAAACTCGATAGGATTAGACTTTCATTTTTCACATTTTGTTCTTCTGCTGTAAATAAAATGCCCAGTGAATGGCCTGAGACAGTCCTTTTTAATGCTGATGTGGAAGCAAAGATAGCACAATCTGTGCTACAATTTATAAATTAATTTCTAAATTAATTTCAGATTTCATGGCAAGTTGTACAACCAGGGATTATTTTCTTCCCTTACAGAGTTGTGTGCACTGCTATGTCTTCATACCGAAAAGTTTGACCTACAATGATGACTGCTCAGCAACCAGGGCATCAAACATCCAGTAGCTGAGCAGAATAAAATTCTGGCACGCAACTGCTGCAAACTAAAAATACTGAAAAACTAAGTACAAGTCTTACAGATAACTATTACATTAATTTACCGTTTCATAGGACATTTCAAAGTTTGACACATCCTGCCGAAAAACTGTGATTGATTCCAGCAAATTACTCTTAAATTTGGGCTGAATTTGAAGCAACTCATCTTGAACTCTGGTCTGACATACAAAAGATTAAAATCAAAGTTATTTCTTTAAAAATCAGGAGCAAATATTTGAGTTATATATAAACCAAAATGATAAAGTATTAACATTCCGAATAAAAATTTGAAGTTAAATAGGTGGTTTTTTCCTTTTATGGTGCTATATGTTCAATTTTTGAGATTAAAAGTGGAGAGAAAAAAAAAACGTAAGAAAATCTTCCCTCCACGTTTAAGTGAACATGTTTTATTACAAGTAGTTGGGGGAACAAACAGACACCAAAAAAAGGCAAAAATATCAATCTTATTCTTTTCCTTCCTTCCCACCATCCAAAAAGCCTCTCAAAACCTAAAGTGTTAAGGTCCTCTTCCTCATGGATGGCTCAGCCTTCTCTTTAACAACTTTCTTATTCTTTGTTCAAAAGCTTGAGAGAAAGATCCAAGAGCTGCATTAAATGCAAATGGAAAACATGCTCTTGAGTCAGAGTGAATGAATCTGTGGGATAGGATGTAACTTAATTGTTCCAACAAAATATCTACACGTTTCCAACTAAACCACCTACACTATAGAAAATATTCAATAAACATGGAGCTTTTGAGGGATATAAGGCTGTCCTAAGCAATAAAGACGGATGTGGAATCACCACTTAGGGGTAAGGGCACTGGCAGAGTGCACGCTTCTTAGAAGTAAGTAATCTAAGAGTAGCAATCTTGCTGATCAGACAGGAATGACACAAAAACTGGAAATGAAGGAGGGCAGAAAGAGCAGAAAGAAATATTGAATTTCTCAATTTCTTGCAGGTTTTAAGCATATATCTAAAAGCTACAATAATATGTAAAGAAGTCTACAAAAACAAAATTAGAAAACAAATATACTAATAATATAGACACTCATATGCAACTGAGGCCAAAAGTGTGAAGATAGAGTGGAGTGACAATTGGTCCCACACTGTCATTTATACTCTGAAAAAAAGCACACGAAGACAAATGGAAAACACAATTTTATATACGTACAGCTTCGGTCTGCAACTTATTGAAAGAGTATCTGAGTGTATCAACTCCTTCTGATTCCTCTTTCGTAATCTCAATTTCAAACTTATTTAAAATGGCATAGGCTTCCTAGGTGAAAAGAATAAAACCTTAGGAATACGGCATTTTAAGTTCATTTGCAGGAACACAGATCCAATTTGTAAGAAACTTTTCAAAGAAAATCTGTTCATGTAATTTAGGCATGAAGTGTTTTGTTTTAAGTAAGGATGACAAATGAGGAACTAGGGAACAGCAAAAAATATTTCTTCTTGGATGTAATTCTAGACAAAACATACAAACACAATAAATTTAATATTAAAACCAGATAAAATTTTATCATCTCAACGGTATTCTTATTCCACAGATTTACAGTCCACCTGAATGTCAATTTTGGTGAATTTTTCCTAACTCTGAATAATTATGCACACTAAACTACACATTTTTAAATATTTTCCTTCATAGTCTAGGAAGTATTTATTACTGTGTTTGCCAAACTGTTAAGTGCCACATATGTATCTGTTACAGAATGAACCTTTCTTATAACTTGTTCTCATTTGCAACTTGTGTGTGTTATGTTAGCTGTTCCTTTGACTTACAACTTGTATTCTGTGCAGTTTGTGATGGCAGATAAATGCAGTTGTTTATTCCATGCAGATATCTACACTTAGACTTCTCTCCTGTTCAGTTTCTGAGAGGTGTAAACTAAGCCACCGAGGTTGAAAGGGGCTCTGGAAATTGCCTAGTCCAACACCCCCACCCTGCTCAGAGCAGGATCATCTAAATCGGGTTGCCCAGAACCATGTCCAGTCAGGTTTTTAATATCCTCATGGATGGAGAGCCCACAACCCCTCTAGGCTATCTGTTCTAGTGTTTGAGCACACTCATAGTAAATTTTTCTTAGGTTTAAATGGAATTTACTGTATTTCAACGTGTGCCCGTTGCCTCTTGTCCTGTTACTGGCTGCCACTGAGAAGCCTGGTCCCCTCTTCCTTCCTAGCTCCCATCAGGGACTCACACACATTGATAAAATACCCCCTGCACCTTCCTTCTCCACAATAAATATTCTCAGCATTCTCAACCTCTCCTTATATGTCAGATTCTACAGTTGTTTAACCAGCTTTTGCTGAACTCACTCCAGTATGTCCATGTCTCTCTGGTATTGGGAAGCCCAGAACTGGACACAGCACTCCAGATACGTCTCATACCCCAGAGCAGAGGGGATCACTTCCCTCAACCTGCTGGCAACTTGACTCCTAACACAGCCCACGATACCCTTTAACCTTCTTTCCTGCCAGGGCACTTTGCTGGCTTATGTTTAGTTTGATGTACACCGAGAAACTCGGTTCTTTTTCTGCAAAGCTGCTTTCTGCCCAGCCTGCACTGGTGCCTAGGGTTACTCATCTCCTGGAGCAGGACTTGGCATCTCCCTTTGTTGAACTTCATGAAGTTCCCGTTAGCCCATTTCTCTATCCAGGCGCCTCCGAAAGGCAGTACAACCATCTGGCGTGTCAGCCACTCCTCCCAGTTTTGTGTCATCTGGGAACTTGTTCAGGGTGCACTCTGCTCCATCCTCCAGGTACACAATACTGGACCCAGTATGCCCC
The DNA here is from genome assembly GCF_034619465.1 of Leptosomus discolor. NCBI lineage: Eukaryota > Metazoa > Chordata > Aves > Leptosomiformes > Leptosomidae > Leptosomus > Leptosomus discolor. The sequence continues at coordinate 3,087,724 of NC_141392.1, read as the reverse complement.
TGGGGTATACCAATACTTACTGGTCCCTAGCTACCTTTGGTGCCACTGATCACAATCCTTTGAGCCTGATAGTTTTCCATCCAGCTCACTGCCCACTCATCTAGTCCACACTTCATCAGTTCGTCAATGAAGTTGTTATGGGAGACAGTGTCAAAAGCCTTGCTACCATCACAATAGACAATATCCACTTGTTCATGAGTCATCTCATCACAGAAGCCCATCAAGTTGGTCAGGCATGATTTTCCCTTGATAAATCCACATTGACTACGCTTAATCCCTTTCCTTACATCAAGCCCTCTTTCCTTCAATCATATTCTAGTAAGAAATACAATGCCTAATCACATCATCCACAAAGTTCTAATTAAATCCACCAAGAAAACAAGACATAATAGTGGAATTACTGACCAGTTGCCATTGTTCTATATTAATGTCTTGATTTTATCAGCTCTATATTTTTTCATTATTTAAGGATAACTGATGAAAAAAGATCTAAGGTCTACTTGTTAACGTGGCTAGCCCTACTGATACCAAAGGAACTCATTACATTAATACAGAAAGGGAGTAAATGTCTGCAAGATATATAGAATACAGGTGATTTGGGAAAGAAGCTTATTCTAATATTCATCTCAAAGTGCCAGAAGAAGGTATAAACAAACAAGCAATGTTAATACTTCATAATTTTGTATACTTCTTACTTATTTATTTACAAATTTTGCATCACTTCCTACACGTGTAAAACCTAACAAATAGATAGTGCTGAACTCAGTTCCTCTTGCTTGTTTTATTTAACATCTCTGAGTATGATTATCATGTCCGTATGTTCAACCTGAAGACAGTCAGACTAAGAAATAAGGTTTAGTAGATCTAAATATTACTTTAGATGTTAAAATTATTGTTCAGTTTCTTCCTTTACTTGTTTATTCTCAGCCTCTTTTGGATCACAGAACTGGTTGTACTTGCCTTTCAAACAGTCTCTCTACCATTGCTGGCTTACAAACCACTGCAGATATTGCTAAGACAAAACAACAATCCACTGAAAATCCTTTCTGGTACCCTGTTAATGGAACCTCTTCAAGAAAGAAAATGTTGCTATACAGCAATGCAATTTCTTTTCCAAAAGGTGGGTGAATATGTAAAACAAATGTGTTATATCGAGCTGAGTGTTTCAAAGTCTGATAATAAATATCAAGTATATATAAAACTTATTGAGCTGCTTTTAGCTTCTTTCTTACAGGAAAAACTAAGAGAATGCTGCAAGTTTCTGACAGCATACAATGATGTGTGGCTCCATGAATATATTCAGTTATCTTTGATAGGGTCAGATGATCAAGATGTTTTTGTATACATACAGAAAAGATAAGGAGAGGATTAAGGCTAATGGAAAAGCACACAGCAAAAGGGAGAATACTGCCCCCTTCTCTTGTACTCTCATCTGCTTATTTCTGCATGTTGTCTCCTAGATTGGATTTATATTGTAATTTATTTGAGAGAGAATAATTTTTTCCGTTCTGCATTTATACAGTATCTAGCAAAGTATCTAACACTGATTCGTAATTTATAATAAAAATAACTACAAAAATATCACTTTGTTTCCAATCTTCAGCCTAGATCCTTCAGGACAGGAAACTCATTGTTTGGGTTCTCAGTTTATCTTATGACTCTTACTATATAATATCATTTTAATCAAGATAAAAAAAAAATAAATGTTATCTTACTTCAATAGGTCCCAGAGTCATACCCATTTGTATCTGATTATCATGTACGATAGTTAATGCTTCCATTACAAATCTGATGTCATCTAAGTCGTGCAGAGGTCGAGACATTTTCTTTAAATATTCAGTTATGAACGACATCATGTCTGTCATTTTCTTTTTATATTCCTCATTTAAATAACGACAGAGGAGCTTCTTCCAGGCTTCGGCTTCACTTGCTAAAGTTATTTTCAGTGGTCCTGATTTAAAAAAAAAAAAAAAAAATTAAAAATTTAAAAAATTCAATCTACATCTTAACTTTTTTCTGTTAAAAAACCCCACATCATCACACACGGTTCTTTGACAGCAATTAGTAAAAGCAGACAGGCAATCCAATTACTGTCTTTTAAACATTTTAAACCAATTTCAACTATACTTCAATATATTTCTGTTGTTTTCTTGTCTATTATGATATCTGTAAAACATATTGGTAAGCTTATCTAATAGAATATATAGAGAAGATGAGTAAAGAAGAAAACACCTACTTACTAATGCAGATTCTCAGAGGATACCTTTGATATATATTTCACAAAATGCCTAAAGATCAGTGATATTTAAATGGTTTATAGCCACTGAGGAAATGGCATCTTGTGATTTCAATATTTGGATTTGGAACAACTGAAACAGTAGGGTGTCACATGATATCACATGTAGGATATATATAAACACAAACCAACACTGAAGAGAGAAAAGCCAGTCACTTGCACTCTAACTTATTATCAGAATAAATTGGGATTTTAATAGGTAGCATTTTGCACTCTGGTGAAAGAAACCAGAAGACACTAAAATCATATAACCTTTCTGCTCACAAAGCAAGTTTTGCAGTAGATCTAGTTTCTTCTTTAATAATGTGGCTATTAGCATTAAAAAAAAAAACGATTCCTGAAGGCCAGGGGTAATTCAATAAAAGTACTGTACCCTGTCCAGAAGCTACAATATGTAAACAACAATAAATGAATTCCCAAACCTAAATTGAGTCAGAGAAAACTATCTCCTTCCCCAGATCATAAAACATTCAATATCCTTGTTTTTGAACCTAGAGTACTTGGCTGCCTTTGATGCAGTGGTCACAGATGAGGGAGTAGTGTGACCATCAATAAAATCCATATTCTTTTGGATACAGTGCTTCTTATCACCCTTGGTCACAGAATAATAGCAAGAGTTTTCCAGAGTGAATTAATTGGCTCCAGAGTGATTTCATCAGTAAGAAGTCGCATCCAGGAACTGGATGACAACATGCAGTCAGCAATGTCTCAGTTTTGCTTATTCACACCACAAGAAAGCTAGGAGTAACACGCCACCAAGATCCTGAAGTGAACTCTAGTCAAAGCGTGCAGCTTCTGTCTTCTCTGATGTACAAGGAAGACAAGTTGTACAGAGATGATTTCTCAATTGAATCAATCTAATCTCTCAAAGATGGAAGTTGCTCATTAGAACTGTGGCCACAATGGTATTTGGAAAGGAATACATTTACTACTGTCCCTAGATAGCAACCATGACAACATCTGCCACAGAAAGTGAAAAAACAAATCAAAGAGAAGACGTTAGCTACATAACAGTCTGTGAGGGATAAGTGCCATCGAAATCCTTGCTTCTCTGTCATAGCACAAGCAGCTTAATTCTTCAACAAGCAGTTCTCTGGAGAGAATACATTTTTCCACACCTGACTGCTCTTCAGAGTAACACAATCAAGGAGTAGCAGGTTGTCAGGGCCACAGAAGGCCAGGTATCAGGGCACGGTGCTCTATAGAACTGAGGGAACATGTGCTGTGTGAGAGAACTCATTCCGACACCAGGTCTTGGTGCCAGTTTCTCGACTTTTAAAGACACTAGAGGTGGACAGGAAAACACACGATACTCCAAGAGCTATGGTTGCTAAACATGGGAATGGCTAAGCAGCCGTATCTGCTGCTGAAAGAAATATTGGCAGTGAAAAAGCAGCTAATGCAGCTGTGTGTTACTGGACCAATACCAACGAATGTGATTTATGCTTCCAATGCTCTTTATAACAGCCGACCTGGTGCCAGAGGTGACCAAATCAGTGTCAACGCACATTAACTCTTCAGCAAGCTGACTTCAGGGAGCAGAAGGCAAGGGGAATGGAGGGGTTTTTTCAATTCAGATTTCTTACAAGGGTCTGAGTGAGCCCTGTCTGATCAGTCAGGAAGGTCTCTTCAGTAATTTCTATTAATATTGTAAGCACTTATTTCCGAGAATAAACCAAACAACATGACTATTACATTCATTATCTTACTGTACATGCAAAGACAAGAAAATGTCATACCTGTATGCAATTCGATTGGACCAAGAAGAATAACGGGCTTTAAATCTTCCATCTCTTGCTCAAACATAGCATAGTGAAGTAATTCTTGTTTAATTTCACTCAGAGATGGACAGCTAGCCAAAAATTGCTGTGTATAGTTTAAAAATGTCAATCAACAAATGTTCTTTTTCGTATTTTTGATAAAACACGTGGCAACAGTTATGCAGGAATTACTGAAAATGTAAACCAATATTATACCTGTTTTTAGCCACCTGTGTAGCCTTGTGAACGTAGTAAATTGCACATGATGAGGCATTAATGCTTATCAATTTCTTTGTCAGTAACTCTGAAGCTTGTAGGGAAATTCCATTCAAATTTACCAGAGAAACATCTATCCAAGCCGTGTTAAGTGCTTACTAGTTTTGTGAAAACAGGTGGTGAAACAGAGATCAAAAAAATACATGCCCACACTTACAGAAAGACCGCACCATTAGCCCATTTACACATGAAATGATCTCAGTAAAACACATTTTCTGAGTAGTTCCACGAGCAGAACTGAAGTGTAGCAAAGTTCTGTGCTTCTGAAAAGCTGCACTTCAGAAACGTTACACAAAGTATGTATTCAATATGCCTCCATTGCACGGGCAAGCAGTAAATGCTGAAAGCTGTTTCCCACCTCTGTTCCTTTGTCTGAGAGTACCCAGACAGGCGGTGGAAGGCTTGGCATAATGCAAAAGAAAGAATGCAGAAAGTAGGCCCTGCGAGTGTAAAACTTAATTGCATTATTATTATTGAGGCTTTCTCTATAGCAGTATCCTTTTCTTCAGTAGTAACTAGATCAAACTAATATTATTTATTTGATTAGAATTAAGATTTTAAATTACACTAACAGTAAATTCTCAGCTCTGCCTATAAAGAGGGGGTTTTTAGCTCACAAACTGTACAACTTGCATTGTGATGCTCAAAATATACCAGCGCTCCTGTAGTAAACAACGTGATGCGATATTCCCAGATCTATGTACATATAATGTAGCCTATTAAACAGGAAAGATAAGAATAGAAAACTCAAGCCAAGGATAAAGTAGATATAGAAGCTAACTTTCTTTTACTGAATCTCTAAATTCAAGCTCTAAATTAAAACTATATTGTAGGACAGCATAAAGTCTTCCGAAGCAGAAGTCCCAGAGGCCTCCAATTCCTGGAAATGAACTTTTTTCTGCTGTAGTAGAAGCTACATTTTTCTACTACACTTGAGGATTCAACTTACAAGTTCAAAAAACAAAGAACTGAATAGAGAATTCTTCTTGGACTAGAGAATGCAGAACTTGCCTCCTAAAATAACTACAGGAAGGGTGGTGAATAAAAATCTGTGCTGAACTCAAAGTAAACACTTTCCATAGGGAAAAGTGCACAACTACGAGCACTGATGCTATGGGAATTTCTATGGGTTGTGGTGTACATCATGCCAGATTAAGGTAGTTTCTTGTGGCCTAAAAATCCAGAGTTCCCCAAACAAAAATTAAAGCAATTCACAAATTCGGACCAGTTTATCAGTATCTAGAATGGCACAGAAGCAGGAAAAGCCAAACCCCAGCACAAAAATTAGGTAGCATTCTATTACTTCTGCTTAGGAAATATACTACTATGACTACCGAAAGATAAAATAAGAATTTCAGCTGTTACTGTGTTTTCTACATCTTTTTCTTTAATTTTTTTTCCTCGATGTTTTCTGATTTTGAAAGGTAAGATTAGTGAGCAGTCCTGTAGGTAATCATCATTAAACTCACCTGAATTTTGGCATCTCTATCTTCTGCCCACAGCACTTTATATTTCTGAAAGTCCTGCAGAACTTCACTAGCTACTTCTCTTAAAGAAGTCACAGAAGAAGAGAGGAGCATAACTAACATAGAAATATCTTCACGTTCTGCAACATCCGAGTAAAAATTTCTAAGGTTTCTGACAAGCACATCATCTTCAACTCCTTCTGTAAAATAAAATTATATGTAAATGAATGAACCATTAAAAGTCTGGTTAGAATTCTCTTCTAAGCTCATGCATGCCAAGTTAATCAATGATGCTATTCAGTAAGGCTGAATATCCTTCTTCAAATGCCTGTCCGACTGCTTAATATGAAAGTACCAAGTGCTAGTGCAGGCCAGGCTCTACACAGCTGGAGCAGATTCAGTCCAGAGTGAAAGTTTCCAAATGAAAATGGTCATCTTAATTCACAAAGTTAATTTTCTCCACTGTAATTTAATTCTAACTAGAACACAACAAGGCCTCATAAACATTCAGTGTTATTTTCTATATTTTTTGATTCATACAAATGAAGATTTTTAATTGTATAAACCCCTTGAAACAGTGTAAGTTTCTTGAACTTTAACATGCCTCAAATAAGTAACTTCCTGTTATTCTATTTAGTCATTTCAAAAATGCTGAATTTTGCCAAGTCACATATTAATGAGTGCAGAAATAAAGTCTGTCCTGTTTTGGAGCGGCACTTGTTTTACAACCTGCTAATATCAAAGTCTTTCGAGTCTTGTCTGAAAGAGGTTAGAATTGAATGAAGGAAAAAAAAAAAAAAGAAAAGGACAATCTAGACATTTTCCTAAACTTCTTGCCTCCAAATATGCTTTCAAAGGGGGTTAGACAAGGGTAGCTGCTGCTCCAGTTACATGGTTGATATTGAAACAGGAGCCCTGCCTCTTTCAAGAACTACAAGTAAGCTCAAATAGAAGGAAAAAGAAATGCAATTTTTCCTGTCCCTTCTTCATCTTTGATGACTTGCTGAGACAATCGGGGTCAATATAGACACTGATATCCCTGACATCTAAGGAGCCCGTTCTATTGTAACAATCCCTGAGCAGATTTGAAAGAATAGAGAAGAAAAAGCCGCGCTTCCCACTACACACATTATGTAATTGGGAGGATTTAATGCAACTTCAAGTTCTCTTTTAGTCTGAAGACCTTTTCAGGGACCAGGTCACTGGAAACATAGTCTCTGATTGATCCATCCTTGCCCGTGTACTCCCTAGGTCTCATGAGACAAACATCAACATGCACCCCCCAGGCGTTGCTGATGAGTAGTTCAAAGGTAATGGAAATGGTTACTTGCTGATGACGTATTTTGACAGGGCAGAGGAAAAGCTATGACTGTCTGATGAGGGTAGTTCCCTGAAGCCCATTAAAGAAGTTAAAATCATACAAAGCACATCAGTAGAAGATTAAAGTCCCAGCTCTGGACTACTAAAAAGAATAACTTTCCAAAATGTTACAGACTTTCCAAAGGAATCACAACAAAGACACAACTGTATTGTAGATCACTGGTTCAGTCAAGAAGTTAAGAGAACCTGAGGATAAAAGCCATTTGGATTTTTGTGGATGCTTGCAATGCATATGGGCAGATGCTTAGAAATAATATTAAGGAAAAAAGTATCTGACTAAATGTGGGTCTATTATATACAGTCTGAATATTCACATGAACAAACACTTGAAGTGTTTTATAACCCACTGTAGGAACAGAGCCAGCAATTAAAATCTTTACTGAAATCTAACTATTAAACTAGCTCTTGTTCTATCTCAATCTTCCGCTGAGAGCTAGTCTGCAGTCATTGTTTATGGTTTCAAACATAACATTATGGCTACATTCCACAGTAAGTAGGTAAAAAAGATAAATGAACAAGCTTGCTTTGCCTCCAATTAAATAGGAGATTTAGAATCTAGCAATTTTAAAGATTTTTTTGCTTATTGTTTCTCAATGTTCTAACACTTACGTAAAAAATACAGCTAATTAAAGCAAAATAAACCCAACAAATTAATCCAAGATAATCCACAGTTGGCCTCTTTGAAGAAAAGTGAGCTTATTCACAAATACTTATACATGATATTTTTATTAAAGTAAAGAGTTGAAATAAGGTAAAAAAAAAACAACCAATCAACAAACACTTACTTTCCCATTTTTGGGCTATTTTTCCTGGTGTAGATGCTGCCTGTGTGCCTGATTCTGCTTTTAAGATAGATTTTTGCAAATGTCTCTGTCCCCACTGAGCAACTCCACGACTTACTTCCAGTATTAACTGAACCGCGCGATTGATGGCGTGCTGTATATCATCTAAACTGGGAACCATTACCTATATAAAACAGTTGAAATATTGTTGAAATAAACTCAACTGATTGTCTTTTTCCAAGACCTCAGTTTTACTCCACTCGTAATGAATTGCAGAACTTGTCCCAGAAAAGCAGCTGGAAAACATAACTTTACCAGTTAGTCTTGCTCAGAACTGCCTCTAAAGAAATGAAATATATTGTACTGACCTTCCATCTACTTATACAGTCATATCGTGGGTAAAATGACAAGCAAGTACATAAGTAGATAGATTTATTGGGGGGGTTACAATTATTTTTACAATTCCTACAACACTTTAAACAGCATTTTTTTTATAGTGTGTGGGAATACATTACAAGCCTCCTTTCCTGCATTCTAGAATCACAAAGCATTAAAAATTGCAGGTCAAGATCTGTTGTTCTAAGCATTGGAACCCCTTTAAACAGGAGGATACAGAGCACACTCCTACCCCAAAACCCACCGAGTGGGACAGCACACACCGTGAACGTGAGCACACATTTCATCAGTGCACTGAAAGGCCTGAGCAACTGCTCTCCTTGAGAACGGCTGCTGGTTCAGTAGAAGCGTGCCCACACGCTGTCCTTGGGCAAGTGCAGAGAGAACAGGGGGTGTATTTTACCTTACCTATACGACACATAACTTACCACATTGGGAATAGCAAGGTGTACTTCTGCTTTTAGAAGAGGAGCAACCTCTTCAGATTTGCTTGGATGAACAGAAAACTTTGTTCTCCCAAATGCAGTTTTGCTAAAAAGAATTTTGAAACATGTCATAAGTACTTCACCATGAAACCCCCTCAAATTATCTTAGAAATATAATTTTGAGCTTTTCTGGGCAAACCCTCATGGAGAATTTTCACATTAAGTTACGAACTGCTTGACAAAACTTACAGAAGCTCCTTGTTTAAAAGGTAAAGATCACAGCCAGAGCTCCATCATTCAGACAGAGGTTACCTTGGATCCAGCCATTGCTTTCGTAATTTTTTTTATCCAGAATATTTTCTGATTCTGGATTTTAATCTTTCAATCTAAGAACAACGGAACTCTGCCAGAGCTTTGAGTAGGACATAAGAAAATTTTACTGACATTTCATGCAACAACCTACCAAGAGTAAAAGTTTCCTCATTACATTTTAGATAAATATTCAACTGAACAGAAAAAAAACCCAGCACCTTGAAAGCACTTCCAAGGGAAAATGGAAATAAAAACAAAAGGGTGCAGGCAGAGGGGAAACAATAGTAGGAAGAAACTTGATTTTCTGCACAAAATAAAGTGCATAGACTAACACTAACAACAAAAAAGAATTCAAGTATGAAAGAAAAATGTGGGCCAAAGGCATCACTGCAACAAAAAGCAAATGCTCTCTAGGCGTTGGTTGAGCTAAACAGGCCAAGAGGTCTGGAACTGTGTAACTGGTGATGCATACACATGTACCTTTACATGTGTATATATATGTTTGTATTATTATATTATTACAGAAATAACTGTTCTGGTAATACTGTTGAAGGTATCTTTCATTTGCAACTTACTTTGAAACAAATATTCTTTTTTTAAGACTATGCAAAGACAGTTGGGTGGCTTTCCGGAGGCTGTCTAGCAGCTGCTGACTGAAATAGGCAACGAGCTCTTCACATTTCTGTAATAAATAAAATGTGCATTATTTAGTATTGTATTCAGACAGGAACCAGAAGATTATCTCAAAAGGTTTTAAGTCAAACTTATTAGTTCTTGTCTGAAGGCATTTATGCTGTAAACTACATGAGAAACACAGGGGAGAAGTTGGGGGGAAAATAGTCTGTAAGTAAATAAGTAAAAGCTGCATGAAAAAGAGAATATAGCATCTGAGGAAACTCAATTTGTCTTATTCAGAGACAGAATACTGAGATCTGGCTGAAGTCTCATGCTTCTTCAGAAAAGCTCTCGATATTAATAAAAAACCCCACCATCAACTATCCAAGCATACTGGTGGATGTGTACCCTTTTCAAGTAAGGGCCAAATACAGTAAAATCTGACTGCACTGGATTAAGAACAACACGAAAATACAGTAACGTGTAATAATCACTAGCACAAAACAACAGAACGCAACCTTGTAACATGATTGCATTTGTGCTGGCAAGTTTATGAGTCTTAGTTCTCTATTCCCACTTCCTTTCTCTGCTGAAGATGAAGAGATTGTATTCTTCAAGGAAAAAGTACAAAGTTCATCTTTCTTGGTGAAGGTGGAAGAGGAGGATAGAAAGGATGTTTGCTTCTGCCCACCCAAGAAAGAAAGCCCGTGTTATGGCTTAAGCACCATATTCTCTCCAAACCTGTACACTTACCACTCACATAAAGAATTTGTTTGATAACTGGAATAACATGGAATATACTTTTGAAAGCTAAAATCCATCTTAAAAATCACTTTGTAGGAAAGCTATTTCGTAATCTTTACACGACATTCGAAATTTTCTATGTGCTGTCTTTCTGTAATAGAGATACCCAGCTACCAAAACTCAAGATACTGTATACTAATCTGATTGGTCTGAAAAAATTCCCTTCTTATCACAAAATACCTTTTTAAACTCATCTTCATCATTCCCCTTGCTATTATCACCACGAAGAGCTGCAGACGTATCCTTTTCTCTCTCCTCTTCGTTATTTCCAAACATTACTTTTACTGTAAATTTAAAAAAATAAAAACTTATTTTTTTTGTTAACTGGACATTGTGTTCTGTTTTGAAGCACGCTGTACGCTCTCTTTACAGGTAAAACAATATTGTGTTTTATTTTATTAGTACCTGGATCAGCTAATTGGTTTTATTTCACAGCCTACAAGCCTCAGTCTAACAAACACCATGCATGTTATTAAAGATAGGTAGGCAGACATGGATATATCAGCTACAAATGGCCAAAATAATGATCGATATAAACAATTTAACAAAATACAGAGATGTATCTTTTCATCAGGTTTTTCTGGTTGCATCATACTAAACTACCTGGAGTATTGACCCTGACTATGCCCCTACACCTGAAGGAAACTGAACCCAGAAGGAAAAAATCCTGTGTAAGGAAAGTAGCTCCATTACTGATTAAGCTTCAAAGCGGAATTTTTCTTTAGATAATCCATAGTATCTACCTGGTAATACATGTTTTCCTGAGGTTTTCTTAGAATCTTTAATTTCATAATTCTTTTCAAATACAGATATTAGTTCTTGAACAGCATTTTCAATCTGCATGCTTTTGTGGTTCAGTAACTCAGCACATTCTTTAGTATAAGCCTGTTAAATAAAAATATCAGTCAATTGATAGTCAACCAATATCACTGATTATCTTATTATTGTTCCTCTTCATGGAAAGACAAAACGTTTCCCTGAATATTCCATTCTTCAGATTAAGACGATTTCAATGAAACAGCAACATTTTAAAATTCTGTATTTCTACAGTGAGAAGAATTCTTTTCTAGTTTTCTATTAATTTACTAAGGCGTTGTTTCCAACATGCTCAAGAATTCAAGTTCAAAGAAGTACAGTGGCACACACCTCATTGCAGGTCAACATATCCTCTACTTTGATAGGACCATCTACTGGTAAGACAATTAAAAGAGTATTTGATATTTCTTTTAATATTAAATCAATCTGCACTTCACTTAAATCATTAACCTGAAAAAGAAAATCATATTAATACCATACACTTATCTTTAAAGCATACTGTGTTCTATTTTAGAGAGTTCTAACATGTATATAATGTTTTGTAGAAAAATCAAAAATTGTGTCTCTTCTCAGTGAGAACACAAAACCTTACATAGTAGAAAATCCTCTAAGGAAGTGACTCAGAAAAAAAAAAAACCAAAACCCTGGGGTAAAAGCACCAACACAAAAGACCTCAAGAAGAGAAAAGCAGAGGAAAAAGGAAACGCAGCAATGCTTCATGAGATGTAGTAACTCCAGAAATTTTTATAATGGCTAAATAGGGTCTGCTTTTACTGTGAATGATCCTCTTTCTCTCTTATCTACAGAGGGAATTTAGGGAGACAAGTACCCTACAAAAAATGTAGCTTTTGTTAAGGTGTTCCGTTGCAGACAATCTGGAATATGAACAATGAAAGAAGAGATCTAAGTCTGGAAATTTTATGGTTACTATTGCCACAGAAAACAAGAACTCAACTGTTAAAACTGTATTTAAATCCTGCACAGTGTGATAACACAATTCTACAAAGATCAGTAGTGTGCACAGTTTCATTTCAGGCAGTCCTTTAAAAACAAAAACTCATTCTTAAGTATCTGCTAGTTCCATGTTGGGAATCCGAGATACATGAATCCTTGAGAAAGTGAAATCTTTAGACAATTTTGGTGTTTCCACCTACTTCTTCACAGATTTCTGGTTATCAGCACCATACTTTTAAATTCACTGCATAAGTGAAACTAATTCACAGACAGTATGAGCCAAGACTACTTCTGCATCATAGCAGCAATGATGTAAGTTTTGGATGAGCTTCTTTGGACAGCTCTTTGACCTAATCAATCTTTGAGGTAGACAAATGAGTGACAATGGAAAGAATTATCTCCTATGCCCCAAGAACCTCATCTGAAAACAGTCCCAAGACTAAGAGTAGCTTCTTTAAACTTGTTTTTCTTCTGCCCTGAAGGTTTAGGAATTGATGGAATAGAAGAGATCTCTTGCTCCACGAGCTTATTGATGCTAGACTTCTTAAGAATCCTTGCTGTTTTAAGAGCAGTTTTAGGCAGACAGGCAGTGATAGTGAATCAGACCCCAGATCAGCAGGATACACTGCTGCTAGATTAAATAAAACAGACTAATAAAACAAGCTACGTTAATATAAGATGATTAGATTCTTGTTCATGATCTCACTGGCCACGAGCCTAGTTGCAACGCTAGTTGGGGCCTGCTGTATCTTGCTTGACGGGTTAGTCTTCAGTCCTTCTTTCACTCAACATAACTTTTCACTGTGTTTTTTGACTCTTAATTACAGCATTATTAGCATTCAGTCAATTATAGTGAAGTGGCTTTGTCATGGCAGGATCCAAATAAAACTGACTTCTGGCCAATTTAATTTTTTTTTTACCTGAAATACTCTGCATCTGTGATATCCCATCTTGTTTCTCACAATACCGCTCATGCTTCTGGTTTACTTTACTCTTTCCCTATTTGTTTACATTATCCCACTCACAGTAATCAAGGGTCTGAGTTTACATCTTTTTGTATTGATAGGGGAGGGGTGAGAAAGTCAGAAATACACATGACCTACATATTTAAGGAAAATAGAGCGTATCTACAAAAGACATGGTTATCTGAGATATACTCAGGCAGAGAGAGAAGTGTTAATTTTTTACATAGCCATTCTTTTTTTTTGACTTGATGTTTCAGTGGCCGACAGAACACAATTCTGTTTTCCTGCCATACAGAAAAAGTAGTGGATATACCCACCAGCATACCTACCAGAGGAGACAAAATTTATGATATTGGTAGGAGAGATCATAGCCATAAAACTCAACCATCAAGCCAGAAGGATGATGTGACTATCAAGGTAAAGTCTTGAGGAAAAAAAAGAACCAATACAGGTCCTCAAGCATGTTAACAGAACCAAAAGAATTCAGAAATCAGGTGGCAAACACTAGGAGAGGAAAAAAGCACAGACTCAGTCAGCATGCAGAGAACTGTGAGGAAAAGGCATGTTCTCCTTCGTTATTTTATGGGCTGCATGAAAAGGAGAAAGTTTCACAGCATGGATGCCCCGAATAGAGTTAAAGCTTCCCTAGGCAGCATTTACATGGAGGTATCTTGTGTGCAACATCACTCAGGGGCAAGCACTCAAAGAGAAGCAGAGGTTGACTCTGAAAATCCAAGCGGCAGTCAGAATCTGAGGACAAGAAGGGGAAATACATTCTACTGCAAGAATGGAGGCAAATATAAAACATTTGAGGGTAATAATGGGACAGAATCATTGAATATATCGTTCTTCAAAAAAAAGAACGTACTTTAAAAAGCAAACAAAATGCCTACATATTTCGGGTGATACAAAAATAAGTACAGATCAATTTCTGATGTGAAGAGCAGTGCACTAGAAATATAATTTCTCTAAACTGTCATTTCATTTGTATAGTGATCAAGTGAATACCTTTTTCAAAAACCATTTAAATATACACAGAACTTGATCAGCTTCTTGAAAGAAACTTTCCAGTGTCACAGACGACCAAGTCAACATGGTAAGTCCTTGCCTCAACACAGCTTCCATCTAAGCATAAAAATACAATTTCATAGATTAAACAAAAAAAAAAAAACCACAAAAAAACCAAGCAACAATTTAAAACAAATGCCATTATTATGCATATCACTCATGCCACTAATGAAAGAAAGAATTGTGTCTAAGTTTTGCAAGGAAAGTTATAAGTTTTCAAGGAAACTATCAAAGAAACCTACGCAATACCGGGGAAGGCAAGGGTAGTGCATACTATAGCCTCTGGTCACAACTGTCAAGGGTACACACTCAGCAAAGACCTTTTAGTGGTTCCCACTACTTCCTAAAATTAAAATCAAGTCCACTATTGATCTCACAATTTGTTCTTTAACATGTACCTAGACCACTCTCAACTGCATAATCACTTGTTTTACAACCTCATATCCACCTAACGATACTTTTCATTCGTCCCTTTTTGAATCACACTGGTCCCTTCAATTTTTTTTTTATAGCCTCAGTGCTATTTTTACAAATTCTCTCTTCCCTACCATTTCCCTTACTGAATTCTTGGTTCTCCACAGTCTGTTTCTTCTGGATTTGTCACCAAGATGATCAGCATGTAGCTGAAATCTGCTCATTTTCCTGTCACTGAATGACCTACACCAAAGTCCTTCCTTCTTTGCAGATCCTGTACCATTAAAGATAGGACTCTGAGGAAAAGGAAATCTTATACTACCTCCAGGCTATGAAAGTCAAGCTTTCCAGACTCTCTCACAGAGCTCCCCTGAAAGTTTTGCCTAGCATTCCAAAACTTCTCACTGATTTCCCAGTATACAGCCACCACAATTTTAAATTTTGCCAATCCCATCATGCTTAAAGTGACAGAAATTTAGTTTTGCTTAATTGTTGAAAAACTTTAAGCTGCTTCCATTCATGTTTAATTTTAAATAGCCACCTATCATATCTACTCTTTTGTCTCGACATTTGCCAAGTCACTGCCTGGACTTCACCCTCTCTCTTCATCCTAATGCTTCTTTTTGCTATACCTATATCGCAGCTAAAACATTGAATTCAGGTCAAACAGCCACAAAGGTATTTGCAAATACAGCCACTACTATCACCTTAATAGCTATGTTTTGAGGGAATATGTTCAACTCTACAATGCTGGGATGGTACCGTTACTGGTCACCAATATAGCCAAACTAGAAACAGTGTAAGGGTCTACAAGAGTCACTGCCAAATTACGGCACCAATGCAGCCATAGATTAGATTTGCTCATTCCATCTTTGGATTTGTGCTTTCCTCTCTTCTTCCTCTACACCAAAGACTTCTTTCCCTTTTTCAAATAACATTTTCATCTTTGTTGTTTTTGAAATATTAATCCTTCTCTTTTGTCAGTTGTTTCCTCCAAAATAGAGAGGTACATCATTCCCTCTATGATATAATGATGTTTACAGTAACATCACTATGAAGACTATCATCTCTTTGTCTTGTTATTTAACTCTTAAGAGTATGGCCAAGTGTTTTGTCTCTCACACTTCAGCACACGCCAGCTATGTAGTTACACAAACTTATGCAAACTCTGCAACTTTCTGATGTTATTATTTACAACTAAAAAGGGAAGAGTTACTCAGAACAACTACATGCATACACTTGCAAGTGTCCGGCAAAAGAAAATGGCTTGTAGGATAAACATCCTGCATCTCCAATAAAACTGTACCTTTAGTGTAGTATATAAGCTTTCTACATCACTGAAGAGACAGGATCAATTCACAAGGCTAATAATCCTCTCCAAGCAAAGACAAGGTTTATGATATTTAGTATTTCAGCTAAGTGAAAAGCACAACTTCCTGTGAAAACCTCTAAAACTGATACAAGTGATAATTTACTTCCGTGTCAAAACCAGAGATTTATGTAGATAAATAGACCCACAAACTCCATATTCTTTGTTCTACTGGATTTACATCTCATAGGCACTAAGATTATTCTATTGTAATACACATCATTTGAGCACTGTATGAAGGATGCAAAGAGCCAATTTTTAGTCTTAAATGTTTTAGTAAAACTCATTAAGTTCATAACATGCAGATCCATATAAATATTTTTAAACTATTATTAAGTTATTTAACTTCTTCTGAAGCATATTGAAGTGCATTTAGCAATACCAACCTTTTTCATTTTTGGTGCCATTAGATTTACAAAAATCACTGGTGTTTGTTGACACAACTCTTCATAACATTGGAGAAGACCCTATTAATTATTAGAAAGGATTGAGAAGAATATTTTAAGTGCTTTCTTTATTGGAGCAACCTGTTATACAATCCAATAATCAGAAAAAACATGGAACGCATTACAAGACTATCTGAAAACAAGTGTAGAACTTTACACAGACATTACATCCCTATGTACATCATTTCTGGAACGTAATTAATCCATATCATGCTACACAAGGAGGAATGAAAGCAGCCTTTGTGCAACACATTCTCTATGCACAAAGCCAGACAACGACCTTTCTCTAGAGGTAAAGACAGCTTGAGCTTTGGTGACAGTAACTTGCAATACCTTCTGAACACTGAGTATCATATGCTTTAGATAATTAAAGTCACATATAAACTCAGTTTTAAAATATACTTGTCTCACACCTTGCACACATACACAAAACTTTTATGGCACACCTCGTCCCCAAGATATAAGCTTATCAAAACACAACAGCAGCAAATACTACAACAGGTTTCAGAAATCTGATTTGTCTGGCAGGTAACCTGCCAAGTTCTTGATGTTTTTGTGGCTCACCGTATCTTCCAATCCAGAAGAATTCCAATCCTTACTTCTCAAAAACTCTGTAAAACTGTACTTTATTGATTTTCAGAGAGCGAGCACTTTTTGCACAGCTTTACTTATTTAATCATCAGAATATATTTAACATGTCACAGGGTACAAGAAATATATATGCTTATATTTAAGTATATACTAGCTCACACAGCAGTTAGTAGAGGTTTTTCAAATTAGACTCTCCATGCCCACCTGTGCATTCCACTATTTCACCTTAAACTACTTCATACCCAGCTTTAATCTTTACTTAACCATAGAAAAATTTCTATGGTTAATCAGATTTTCTTTCTTAAATGATTTCTTAAATCATGATAAATTTAAGTTTACCTCCAAATGCAACTTTTTTGACTTCAGGGTATTTTCCATTTTTACAATCTTTTTCGCTTCCTTTGGTACTTCTAGCCCCAACTCTATCACGCATTTGGTCTCTCGGACTATCTCTAGAATTTGGGGATCAAAATTAACGAGGAACTTCCCAGTTTCAGGATGACACACAGATATTGTGGCTTGTAAGGCTGTAAAGACATTTTAATGTAAATTTCTAAGACAAACAATTGTTTCCTCTAGAAATCTGTGTTCCATAATAATTTATATAGTGTTACTTCATAGTGAATAAATATGTTACTTGTGAAATAGATTCCCATCGCTTTCTGTTAAAGAAAACATACAGCTGACTTTCCCCATCTTAGCTTCCTGACATACATAACCCTGCTCTTTATAAGATAAACATGCACCAGACCCATGTTTATTGGTGGCTTTTTTTTTTTTTTTTTTTTTTAGCTTGAGTCAGAAAATTATGAAATTAATTTTCTAGGGACCTGGAAACACCATACTTTGAGATACTCAGTATCTTACAGTAATTTGTCAACCCGGATGACGAATGCTTATATAGGGATGTTGCAAAAGCCCAAAACAAAGTAAAAGTCCAAACAGCAACACAAACCCCTCTGTTGACTGTGTGATGACAAGATTTTATTCTTACAGATCTCATCCTAGTTTTGAAGCCCACAGTGTCTACAAGTTACATGAAAAATTTACTCTTTTTTTTTTTTAACTTCAACTCTCATTTAATTTTAAAATGATAAAGCTTGATGCTAAAACATTTTTTCTAGGCATAAAGTAATACTTGTCCTGAGAGGACCTGGGATAATACATCTGTATAAACTATTATAGTGGAAAGACAACAGGAAGAATTATTAAATGGTATACACAAAGAATTTGAATACAAAAATGAACCACTGTGTGCCTTCAATTTGTTCCACTACTGTTTCCAGTCACCTGTCAAACAGTGTACCAAAGCTGCAATCCTCTGCACCAAACCCAGTTTCAAGGTCAATAAAGGGTAGAGATTTGTATTATTCGGCCTGCTTATTGGATCATGATTAATTTGCACATTTTAAGGGTAAACGAGGCTTCAAAATTGCCTGATTTGATTTGTGTTAACTTAGTGCTCAGTAACAGTTAAAAAAAGACCAATTACATATTTAATTACTTACGATGTTGTAATTGCGAAACTTCCTTCACCCACGCGTTATGATAGACTACCTCGAATTCCACCAGTACATAGGCAATGCTGTTGTATAATTGGACAACTGCTTTACCTTCTGGACTTGACAAGATATTTGAGTTTTTCTATTAAAACACAGTACAACCAAATTAAAATCATATCAGAAGAAAACCATACTATTTGGGTTTTCCTCGATCTGACCAGCGACTACACATTCTATAACTTAATATAAATTATACTTACAGAGTTCTTAAAAACTGTATCAAGTATTTCTGATTAATCAATAAGAACTTGTAAGTAATAAATGCTAAATATTTAACACATGTACAATTACTTTATTATAAATACCCATAACTCACAGATGCTCAGTTCTACTCAAAATTGAACAGAAACTAAAAATTGATTTTAAAGAAACCTCCTTTTTTGATCAGTAATAATATTTATGTCTTTTTACTTTGGAGCAGATTTAGGTAATCATTATTCCCATCTGAGTGAAGCAGCAAAGTGAAAACCTCTCTGACATAGAAGTTAACTTGGCAGAAGACCCTAGATACTTTGTAGGAGAAACATTCAAACATTTCAAGAAATAGAATTGCTATAGCAGATCCTAGTATAGCAAGATTCTAACTATCCCAGTGAAAGAAGGAAATCCAATACCAAGAGATTCCTAAGGGCCATAAACATTAAAGCTTACTGTGACTGGTACAAACCTTCAGCTGGACTGTTAAGCGGTACAGAAGAAGTAGAATGAGAAGTTCAGTAATGGATCTCCCTGTTCTCAGACTAGTTCAGAGACCACGTCGAGCGAAACTGGTGACCAGATTCTCAATTATAGTACTGCAGCTATTGTGTGGGTGCTTAAAATCAACTTGCTTTTTCAGTAGTACCAAAACATATATACCAGACAATTTAGGGATGTCAGGCAGTCCACACTGATGCCTTAAGCTGCTCCTAGCAGCTGCTTGGTAAGGAGACACGATTCTCCATATAGAACCCCATGGGGCTGGAGGAACAGAAGAGGTAGGTACTCGTTTAAAACACAGGACAGGAGTCTTACGGACAAGCCCCAGTCTGCTCATGACAAAAAGAAGACCACCACCACTACCACCGGCAGGAACAGTGAAATATTGTGGGCAAAATGAAGACAGACATATGAACAATTAGGTCCATATTTCCAGCTTGGGGTGCTAGTTCAGCAGTAAGTCAAACAAACAATTTTCCTAGAGTTTCGTAAGGCTTTTGATACTGTCCCTCACAGCACCCCTCTGGACAAGTTGTCCAACTGTGGGATAAGAGGGTTTACAGTGCGCTGGGTGAAGAACTGGCTGAAGGGCAGAGCTCAAAGGGCTGTAGGGAACGGGGCTACATGTGGCTGCTGACCCGTCAGCCGCAGCATTCCCCAGGGCTCAGTTCTAGGGCCAGCTTTGTTCAATGTATTTATCAACAATCTGGATGCAGGAGTTGAATGCACCATCGGCCAGTTTGCTGACGATACCAAACTGGGAGGTGCTGCTGACTCTCTGAAGGGACAAGAGGCCTTGCAGAAGGACCTAGATAGATTGGAGCTTTGGGCTGTGACTACTGGGATGAAATTTAACAAGTCAAAGTGCCAGATTCTGTACCCAGGACAGAGTGACACCAGGCACAAGTATAAATTGGGAAAGCAGTGGCTGGAGAGCAGCCCTGCAGAAAGGGACCTGGGGGTGCTGGGCGACAGCAGGCTCAACGTGAGTCAGCCGCATGCGCTGGCAGCCAAGAGGGCAAACACAGCATAACCAGCCCGCCAAGAGAGCTGATTATCCCCCTGTATTCAGTGTTGGTGCGGCCTCACCATGAGTACCGTGTGCGGTTCTGGGCCTCACAAATTAAGAAGGATGTGAAGGTCCTTGAATGCATCCAGAAGAGGGCAACAAAGCTGGTCGAAGGGCTGGAAGGAATGTCCTATGAGGAGCGGCTAAGGACTTTGGGTTTCTCTAGTTTGGAGAAAAGGAGGCTGAGGGGCAACCTCATTGTTCTCTACAGCTTCCTGAGGAGGGGAAGTGAAGAAGGAGGTGCTGATCTCTTCTCCCTGGGACCCAGTGACAGGACATGCAGGTTCAAAGCTGCACCAGGGAGCTTTAAATGACATTAGGAAGCATTTATTTACCGAGAAAACGTTCAAACACTGGAAGAGGCTTCCTGGACAGGTGGTCCTAGAGAGGTCCCAAGCCCATCAGTGTTTAAGAGGCATTTGGATAACGACCTTAACAACACACCAAGTTTTGGTCAGCCCTGAAGCAGTCAGGCAGTTGGACTAGATTATCGCTGCAGGTCCCTTCCAACTGAAATAGCCTATTTATTCTATTCTAACACTAGAAAGAAAGTTCACTGTTACACGAAACACCTCATTTTTCTTCACATCAACTTACATGGAAATAGCTGATTGGTTCATTTATCCTTCTGAATAGCTGTCTCGCCCACAGTATCTTTCCTGTAACAGGTGGCATATTTCGAGGAAGAGGAGGGTCATCTTTCTGAATTTCATAAAGCTACGATAAGAACAATATCATTAAACACAGGGATTAAAAAATCTGTTGAAATGTTAAACTGTTTTTCCTGCGGTACCACAATTTCTTCCTCCTCTCAAACAGATTAAATTTGTGTGGAGTCACACAATAGTTTACTGAGAGAAAAACGTACCGCTCCCCCACTGAGATGTGCTTCTGAGACGCACACATTGATACCCCTGTTGGTATGTCTGCCATCTTCATTACGTCATGCTGTTTCTTAGCTGTTCTTACTTTTAACAGAGCCCTGAGTATGCCAAAAGGCCTTGCAAACCTAGGAGCTGAGTGGCCAGTACTCAGGGCCAAGCCTGCACTGTGTAACTTCGGAGCCACCTACTGCGAAAGCAAGCTGTGTAAGGAAGTGTTGTGAGATCCCTTACTGGGACTTTTCCTCTTTTGCTTGGGAACTGCCTTAACAACAGGCCTAAGCTGTACTGTTAACGGAGAGGTTTTACTGGAACAGAAATGTCAACGCTGTTCTTGAGACACATACACCTGACTGATAGCTAACATTGCAGGAGTTGGACTTGATTCTTGTGGGTCTCTTCCAACACAGGATAATCAGCGATTCTACGATACGCTCTTTTCTACTAACTGCTCATCAATATGTAAGTAGAGACTCCTGGGTTTTATCTGTGCCCAAGATGAGGAGGAAAAAAAAAAAAAAGGGGGGGGGGGGGGGGGGCGGGCGGGAAGGGGTTGCTCACTGAATGGCTGCATTCTAGGCAAGAAAAATTTGGCCTAAAATTATCACATACCAAATTTGTATTGACAAATTATTCAAGGACTTTAGAAGCAGTATTCCTGTGGGAGCAACTGTTTGTTAGAAATAACTTGCTCAAAGATGAGAAGCAATCCAGTAATATCTAATAAACAGTTAAAACTAGCCAGTATATTGGCAACATTTATCAACAGAAGGAAGAGGAATATTTGTACCCACCCTACTTTAGGCATGCAAGCTCATGCTGTGACAACACAAATAGCCATACTGCTTAAGCAAACACCACTCTTCACTTACTGACAAGTCTTCTAACCCCGATATTGTCTCCTGCACAGTCCCAACAAAAGAAATTAAAGTAGCTTCGTGGTGAAGCTTAAGAGAGGAATTGACTTGGATGAAACCCCCTCGAAAAACATACCTATTTTTTTGGCTGGGGTCAGTGATTTCTTAAGCAGGCAGTGCTGCTGACAATACATTAATCAAATTAAGCCAGTAATTAGAGGTTCAGGAAGTGCTATATACAGTGAGTAGTTAGGCAAAGGACACTGTAAAGAGCGGTTCAGAGCAGCTATGCCAGGCTACAGTTAAGTCACTGCTTGGAGGAATCATTTTCTAGTAAGTACAGAGTTTACAGATACTTGGCTCCTCATGTAAACACGTGTCCTTCATCTGACAAAGTGTAAACATCTCTCCAAAACTGTTCACATCAGTCTGGTTTTCCAAATTCCTTTTATACTCATTGAAGAAAACCAGTCATTTCAAGGAAATTATTTAAAACATCAGGAATTATTTAAAACATGCAAAATAGATCAGATGAATCGACTCTGGTTTCTTTCTTAATACTGTGATGCACACAGCCAGTAAAGAACACACTTTTTTTTTCTAATTGATGAAGAGATAACAGAAGAGATTTTGGTTTAAAAAGTAAAATTGGGACGACACGTTTGCCTGCAAGAACATGTATAACATTTGCTACACACTCAAGTTCTGTAACAGGAAAATAGAAGTATGATAAATTGACCATTTACAGTCAGTTTGTGAAACAGACAGAATAAATAAAAATGAATTATATTAAAATACTGGCTTTTATTTTAAGATGATGTTTAAAATTTATTGCAAAGAAATGAAATACCTTTTTAGTAGCTTCAAGTTCTGATACATAATGCTGAAGAATACAACCAACTGTATGTACAATTTCTTCTTGAAGGCATGGCATTCTCAGATTTTGAAACCTGTATTAAAAATGAGTATCCAAAATATTTCTAAAATGCAAATAATTTTTTTTTGGGGGGGGGTGGGGCTGGTACATGAACATTACATAAAATGAAAGAAGCACAAATACAGGAACACTTCTGGATCTGGGAAATTTTTTGCTTTTAGTAAGTTTAAGCAAATTGACAAGTTCTGCCCTGGTCGGATTTTTTTGTTGTTGCTATTGTGGGTTTTTAGGGTTTTCTTTCAGTATCCTCTTGTATATATGAAATGAACTAACAAAATTAAGAAACAGGAGAATATATCAATTCTGATAAGACAGCTAAAATACACCTTTTATCCTGATTACGTGGTTCAGCACACCAATAATGAGAAATTCTTGATAAGGCTTTTTGTTCTAAAACTGTGTTATTTAAATTGTGCTAATCAGTAGCTTGAAGTTACTTGGAAATATTTTAAAACATAGTTGCCAATACCTTTGAAGTAACTGAAGGGCATGTTGCGAAGACAAAATTCTCTCAAAACGGGTACGCATAAGTGTTTGTATCTGTATCTAAAGAATATATAATTTAGTACAGTTTTTCTGCTGATATAATAGTATTTTGATATTTCCTAACATAGTAGCATTTGAAATCGTTACTACTTAAAGCACAAAATAACAGCCTTCACTGGTCTATGCCTGATATAGCCAATAAATAGCTAGTGTCAGCCAAGCAATTTCTTAAGATGCCAGACAATTCTAGGAAAGAATCAAATCACACATTGAAAACAGTTGTAGCTTTGTTCTGCCCAAAACCTCCATGTAGCTTATTCTCTCAGCTCTCATAATTTTTGTCTTTTTGACCGCAGAGTGACGGATCTTCAATGATGACTGTATATTTTACAGCTTCCTTTGGAAGGAAGAGAAAGAATGGGAAAAGCCTCCCTCCAGACGAACACAAACTCTATGCTCAGTGGAAAAAGAACACTGTAGCCTATTTGCAGTCTGAAGCCTCACTGACATTCAGGGAGATACTGAGTAAGTAATGACAAGATTCCTCCCCAAGAAGTTACAGGTAGCAATATTACATACCTCTAAATCTTCAACTTTTGCCATGAAGTTCACAAAATCCACATCAAATTCTGGTTTTCGTCGATCAAGGATGTCATATTGTTTCTTTTGAACACTTTGGTAGATATTTTTGAACTTTCCTGCTATAATACCTATCCCTTCAATGGTAGACAGACTCAGTGTACGAAAAGTTTGTACTACAGTTATCAGCTCGGTAATCTGAAATATAAACATTACATTCATGCCCATAAATTGTTACTACCTCTACAAACTAAAACCTGAGGAAAATAAAATAACGAATAGCCCATTTTCTAACTACTGCATTAATGTGTTGCTTCTGAGCTTCTAAGTCAAGTATCTTCAACAGAACGTGGTTAATTCAGTTTTCAACATGAGGAGTTCTCACCACAACCCAAGACAAAGTAAAATCATCTTCATTTTTTTGACGGTAAAGGGATTCTTTTTATATTCGACTGTTAGATTCAATGAAGTAACATGGGAAAAGTGTTAAAACATGACTTATGCATCCTGATGACACAAAGAGATTTCACAGAATAAAACACAACCATACAGATTACTATATATACTGCAAAATAAGGAAAAACATCAAAGACTCATAGTATTCCTACCCTGTGGTGACTGCTCCATTATCCCCTTATCCCTTGCCTGACCTTATTCTGCACCTATTAACTTTTCCACACAATGTCTATGAATGTTAGTTTAAAATTCTGGCGTTGGGTTAGCGAGCTGAATGTTAAGAGCACAGCAAGCAGCAGAATCACCTGAAGAACTGCATTTGGCAGTAACAGGAGTTCTTAATGCCTTAGGACACCATTCAGAAAAGCAAAGGTGTGTTATTTTTCACATAATTTTAAACCTTTTGATCTAAGTCTAAATCAATTATATTTTTTCTCTATACACTAACAGAGATAAACTCACAAATTCAGAAAGATATTGTGAGGTAGTTGTCTAAAGTATTGGGATGACTTCATCTGGGGAAGTGCCTAATTTCTCTCAATAATCAGTTACAAACATCTTCACAGGGTGATTAATTAAGAGCATGTATGTTGACAAGTTTCCACCTTGTAAACCATTCTTTGGAGAAGCCCTTCTCCTCTACAGGTAACAACAGCACACAGTGTACTCACTTTTTCTAATCTCCTACAAAAAGCTTCAGATTTTCCAAAAATGTACATTTCTGATACTTCAAATGTCTTCTCTCCTAGAGTTTCCAAAATCTCTTGCTTTGTTTCACGAAAGCATTTCTGATATTCTTTCAGTAGAAGCACGCAGTTCTAAAAAGTGAATGAATAAATACCATACTCATTATGCTATTCTTATGGGTGAGAGACTGGAGAACTCATACTATCATTCCAAAGTGGTTAATTATCACCAAATCTAGTTTCAGTCAATAGGCAGTAATGACCTTCATACAGTGCTTTTCTTTCAATATGTGTAGCAAATATCTGCAACATATGGAAATCCAACAGTACAGTGAAAGTCTAAACACTGCGAAATAAATCACCAAAAATAAGAACAGGAAAGTTTTAGTTCTTGTTAGAGCGGCTCAGATGCAGCGAAGAGTGGGTGATGACTCCTGCTCTAAAGGAGACAATTGAATATTAACAAAAGCCATTAGCTTAATTAAAAATGGTCGGACTGTCCTCCGGATAAGGACAGAATTTGGCATAACTAGGTAGTCCGTTTGGAACTCCCAGGAGACTTAAAGGAAATTGTTTTTCAATCTCACTTTAACTCAGGCTTGTTGACATGCATTAATTTGTATAACCAATCTCAGTCGATTATTTACTTAAAATACTAAGACCTTATCGGATGTAAAAATAATGACCGGTGAGAAATGTAAAGTCTTTAATCATTGGAATACAAAATCTTCTGTCAGTTCTTGGAAAACAGAAAGTAGATTTTATCACAATACACTGGCAGTCACCAGACTGTTTGAATATATAGGTGTATATATAACAATTGGCTAGGAGTTACAGGAAATTAAAAAGGTCCTTGTTGAAAGGAACGTTCCTATCTTCACAAATACACAAACACTAGAATGAAGACCGATTACCATAGTTAGAAACTGGGTTTATATTTCTCTTATAGAATAACGAGGGCTCATCGACTCTAGAACAGTCACCAGATGACCTCAATGAAACAGATGAATTATTAGAACCATATCATCCTGTCAGGTCAGGAGACATACACTTTCTGTTGTACCTCTGGACCCAATTTTTAAAGGACTATGAAATCCTATGCCTTGTAAGATAGGGTAAGATAGGAAGTCAGTACCTGAAGTCTAATAAAGAAGAGGCTGGAAATGAAGTCAGTATTTGCAACCAGTAACCCCATAGCTGGACGTATTTTGCCATGGCACATTGCATGTGCTTAAGTTGCTCTTAATATTATTGTCACCATGAGCTGAAGAAGAGAAGACTTCCCTAGCGCTGCACTTTCATGGCGTGCCAAGGAAATCTGGTATTGGAAGGAGCTATTGTAACGAAGTGGGGGTCTATTCAAATACCAGGTTCCGCATGGTAGAGGAAGATGGTACCATATCAGATACCCTCAAGATGGAAGAACATGTATTATGCAGGACAGTAAAATTCCTTGGTCACGTATATGGCAAAGATCACCATTCCAAGGTCAGTGACAAACCACCCTGACAAAGATGAGGCCATTGTAATTTCAACAAGTGCCAGTGGGCTAAGGAAAGGGAAAACACTCAAAGCATCATGAAATAAAACAGCAAGGAGGTGTGAAGTACTTGATACATACTGATATGGACTTCCTTGTGCATACCAATAGCTAATCAATAGGTTTGACAGGTAAATAATAAAATATCAAAATACAAACCTTAATTTTTCCCATGACTGCTGATGTGTCCTGCTCCCAGACATGAGACAAGCCACCATCTGTAATATATGCTTTACATGTTGTGACCATTTGATTTGTAACCTAGTGCAGACAAACGAAAACAAGTAGGTCTCAAGCTTATAAGGTAATTTGCCCATTTCACAAAATCTAACAAAATTGCCATATGTATCTATTAGTACTATCAGAGTTTGGGGAAAATTCATCTGTGAGAGTAACAGTGGCTAAATAATATATGTAACATACATGACAAACACCCTATCAAAAGTCTTAAAACACTCTGAGAAGTGTATTTAAGCCCCAGGAAATATTTGTAAGTGCTGTAAGTGCAGCAATATATACGCATAAACACAGAATGCCACCAATCATAACTCAAGAACAAAGTTATTTAACTATTCTTCACTTACTTTTTAGAGTGTGCAACCTGATTTAAAAACTGCAATTAAAGAATTTTATACCCCAACAGTATATCTTTACCTTGGTCTCCCATGGTTATGAAAAGGAGAAAATATTATTCTGCTTCTCAACCACAAAAATCCAAACTTTGTAATGACAAAGAGAGAGGAGTTCAGGTGTGAATGCAGATATAGAAAACAAATCTCAGAGAACAGCTACAGGTAGATAATCTTTTCCATCTATTAAATAACGTGAACAATTCAAAACCGTTCTCCTAACACATAAGAATACTGTAACCAGGTCCTAAGAATCCCTAACTGAGTAAGACTGAAAACTGTCACACCAAAGGCAGCCTCACACTGTAATACAACTGGTGAAGTTGTAGATAGGACCTCCAGAGTAACCTCCAAAGATCTTTAAATGAAAGCAAACAGCAAAGGGGTCCTTAAGCCATTGCATCAAAACAGAGCTTTTTCCTTTCTATTTCTTAGCACAGCTTCATGTAACCAGTTTGTTACTGGCCTCTGTAGCGAAAAGCCCAATCCCTTGGACTGTTAAATAATAGACACCAGCAAGTGTCGATACACAAACATATAAAAAAATCATTCCATAACAGGCAACGCAAACATTGCTGCATAATCCATACCCAACATCTGATGTATGGAAAAGGGCCCCAGCCATGGATAAATGTAGCCCCAAAGCAGCACATAGTTCTTCATATCCTAGTTCCTATTGAATTGTAACAAAACTTTACACTAAAGCCGGGGGTGTAGTGAGGGTCTGCTATGAATTTCCCCTGTGTGCTTACTGGAGATGTGTGTTGTAGTTATGAAGGATTTATTTGATCCAAAACCATCACACAAACCATCCTTTCCTGCAGTGAATACCTGGATTTGGCAAAAGACGTGGGTATAATTACCTAGCTGGTCTTAATTTTCTGTTTAAGGTGCCAAAGTTTATGACCTGAGATTCAATTAACTTTCCAAGTATGACTTGCTTCTGACAGCAGGAACTTTTTGTCCTTCATACCTTTTGGAGGAATAGCCTAGTCAGACTGATGGCCATCTGCTTAATTAGGTCTTCAAGGCTGATAATAAAAGAATCTTTGTGGATTCAGTGGTTTAGGAAACAACCGAGCAGATTAATCAAGAAGATAAGGAAAAAAATAATTAATTTCACTGAACCAAGAATAACAACAAAGTTCCTTCCAGAAGACAAGTCCCTAATCCAAGTTCAATCCTCTCCTGATCAACAGACCTCCCTTCCTTTCCCATGCAAGTAACACTTTATCTATTACCATTTTTTAACAAATGTCCTACTGATTTAAACAAAATAAGGGTTTTTCCCTGAAAAAAATCACATAATTTCTATAACAGATATACTACTTAGATATCTACCTTTATAAACAGTGATGTCATTCTCTCAGAAGTATTGTAATATCTTGAAACACTGTGAATCATTCGTATAGTCTTTATCAAGTTTGGTATTCCATGTGTCATTGATACCTTAGAGCAGAGTTTTGGAAAAAAGTTTACTTTCTATTCTTACCAACTGTATTTTTATTCTATTGATAGCTCTTAAAATTAAATTTTTCCCTACATCACATGAACCAATCTTCAAAATGCCATGGCATCTTACTAAAAGGCTTCTTGCAAAAAAAAAAAAAGCGCTAATCACACTCAATACATTTTTAAACCTCAAATAATAAAACTAATAAAACAAATTAAAGATATTTATATGAATTTTTAATGTGATATTTTAATGATCAAAATTGAACATCGATTCAAAAAGTACAGGTTGCATTTTTTGGCACAGAAGAAAGTGTTCTGGCAGCTGACAGTGGTTGTCTGTGATAAATGCTTTTGTCCGCTCTCCTTCAAGTACATCTGGTAAATATACTCTGTGATTACAATCATTATGTAAAATGTTTCATTCAGACATTTAACAAAACTAATGAAATAATTGTTATGATGTTAATTTAATTGAGTGCTTAATTCATTCAATTATCATGTGAAACACCTAAATGTTTCACATTTCACAAAATCATTGATCATTAAAAAAAATTAAACTGCAGTATTACAAGTGCTCTGCAGTTCAATCACTTCCAAAGCATTTTGAAAAAAAGAAACAAAAGGTAAAAAATGATAATTCATTAACATTATCAGGGATTTACTAGAGTTGCAATTCAGAACATCAAGCAATTTTGACCATCACCCGCCAGCAGACAAGCCAAGCTCCTGGAATTAACTTCAGGCTTCCAAGTAAACACACCAATCCTGTGGATAGAGGTAGCAGGTATGTGCACAGCAGTGGCACATGACACTCTCCCACAGGACACCCCTGTCTCTAAACTGGAGAAACATGGGTTTGATGGATGGACCACTGAGTGGATAAGATTTTGGCTGCATGGCTGCACTCAAAGAGTCATGGTCAACAACTCAATGTCCAAGTGGAGACCAGCAACAGGCAGCATTCCTCAAGGATTGGTACTGGGACTGGTGCTGTTTAACATCTTTGTCAGCAACACAGACAGTGGCATCGAGCGCACCCTCAGCAAGTTTGTTGGTGACACCGAGCTGTGTGGTGTGGTCGACACGCTGGAGGGACAGGAGGCCATCCAGAGGGACCTGGACAGGCTGGAGAGGTGGGCCCAGGTGAACCCCATGGAGCTCAACAAGGACAAGTGCAAGGCTCCAAACCTGGGTCGGGGCAATCCCAAGCACAGATACAGGCTGGGGGATGAGTGGATGGAGAGCAGCCCTGGGGAGAAGGACTTGGCGGTGCTGGGGGATGAAAAACCGAGTATAACCAAGCAACGTGCGCTCACAGCCCAGAAAGCCAATCTCATCCTGGGCTGTGTCAAAAGCAGCGAGGCCAGCAAGTCGAGGGAGGGGATTCTGCCCCTCTGCTCTGCTCTGGTGAGACCCACCTGCAGGGCTGGGTTCAGCTCTGGGGGCACCAGCACAAGACAGACATGGACCTGCTGGAGTAGGTCCAGAGGAGGCCCTGAAGATGCTCAGGAGGCTGGAGCACCTCCCCTGTGAGAACAGGTTGGGAGAGTTGGGGGTGTTCAGCCTGGAGAAGAGAAGGCTCTGAGGAGACCTTACAGCGGCCTCCCAGTGCTGAAAGGGGCTACAGGAGAGGTGGGGAGGGACTCTGGATCAGGGAGTGTGGTGATAGGACGAGGGGTAACAGTTTCAAACTGAAAGAGGGGAGATTGAGATGAGGTATTGGGAAGAAATTCCTCACTGTGAGGGTGGTGAGGCACTGGCACAGGTTGCCCAGAGAAGCTGTGGCTGCCCCCTCCCTGGCAGTGCTCAAGGCCAGGCTGGATGGGGCTGGGAGCAACCTGGTCTGGTGGGAGGTGTCCCTGCTCATGGCAGGGAGTTGGAACTGGATGGTCTTGAAGGTCCCTTCCAACCCAAACCATTTTATGACTTGGCAGAAGAGTGTGAAAGACAGGCTATATGGCGTCAAAACAACCCTCAGCATCCACGTGCTGTTCATCACCCTCCTCCCTGCCCCCCCCCCCCCCCCCCAAAATGGAATCAGGAGGTTCAAAGTCTACTGATTTTCTTTTTCAATCCTTAAGAAAAAAATAAACCCCTGAATACTGGACTATGTAGAGATTTCTACGATTCAAAGCCCCAAGTTAAACAGCCAGTATAAATTTTTCACGTAATAACTCACTTCAGCTACAAATGTGACTGTGTGTGACCCTGCATATACTAAATGCCATATTTTAGGCACACACCAAATATCACATTAAATCTTCCTGTACTCAAATCTTAAACCACTAATACTTAAAGTCATTTTCAATATCAGCTATTAAATTCAACCCAATTCAGAATGTGATTCTTTTTAAAACAGGATATATTTAACTTTGATGTCATTACTTTTAAGTTGAATACCATAGAAAATCCTGCTGAAGTTACCTTGATCCCTGGAATAACATTCCAAGAAATGAAACAGAAATTCATATTTATCCAAATTGCTCCAGGTTAAACAACGAGCTATAGTTAAATATCCTGTATTAGTAAAGTGATAAACTCTTTAATGGGTTTCTGCCCACAAATGTCTTTCTGTTTAAGATAAACAGAATTTTATCTTAGTAACTCGTATGAAGCAGCTTGGCATTATGGCCTGGTACCTAGCACCCTCTAGCGATACGCTGGAGATAAAAAAAAGCATCTTGGTAATACTGTTCGTCATACTCCTCTCTTCTACTGTTCCATGCAGTATCAGTTCTATGTCATATCACAGACTTTTTCCTTCCCCTCACTTAAAACTTTGAAGTAGTATTCTAAGCTGTCAGCAATTCAAAAGAAACACAACACTTCTTGGCAGAGGCCAAGAGGCAGGTAGGACCAAAAACCAAGGAAGACTGAAAAAAAAAAAAAAAGAAAAAAGGCAGAACAAGCAATTTTTTCTAGGGTATTTCCTCCTTCCACTCTATTCTGCCACAATCATTACAAACATATACCTGTCACAATAATTAACAGTTCACATTAAGCCTACTAACTGTTACCTTGAACTAGGGCTGACCAGTTGTCTATGTTTAGCCTGTACCCAGGGCTAAACTGCAAGTTGTCTATCACCCAACAAACCCTCCCCAGCCAGGGAGGGGAATCAGGAAAGGAAGGAGAGCAGACCCGTGGGTAGAAGTACAACGGATTTAACAAAAACACCACCAATCCCAACAGAGATATACTTAGCCAAACAAATATGGAATCATCACAATTGACCCCAGAGCAATCCTCAGGAGAGGCCAGAGAAGGAGCAGGGGGAACCAGAGCCAGAGGAACTCCAACAGGAGCTCCCTCTTCTCAGCCAACCTTCCCCCTTCACAATGACCATGACACGATGGGATGGGCTACACCTGTAGCTGCCTCAGGTCAGCTGCCCCGGCTGGCTTGAGCCTGACTAGCATGGCTGGGCTGGGATTCTGTCCCAGCCAAACCAGGACACTGGTCTACAAGGACAATCAATTATTTAAAATCTGACTAGCTGGTATTTCTGCAAACAGAAGGAGCGAATACTGTTTTCAATATCAAAATACTAATTTACCCATTCAGGACCTCATTAGGTTTCATTACTGTCTATTGTCTACACTTAGCCTGTACCCAAGGCTAAATTGTAACAGTCGCTCTGTCACCCAACAACCCCTCACCAGCCAGGGAGAGGAATTGGGAAAAAGGAGAGCAAACCTGTGGGCAAAAGTGAAACAGATTGGATGAAACACCACCAATACCAACAGAGACATACAGTTATACTCAGCCGAATATCCAGTCGTCACAACTGACCAGAGAGCAGTCCTCAGGAGAAGCCGGAGGAACCTCAGGAGGAACCCCAGAGGAGCTCCCTCTCCTCAGTAAACCTTACTCGGGTCAGCTGCCCTGGCTGGCCTGTGATTCTGTCCCAGCCAAAGCAGGACCCCGACACAAGGGACATTGCGGTACGTTGGTTACAGCTGTGTGAGTATTCATGGACGCATATGGAATTTGCAAGGAAAGACATATTTTGAGATTCTTGTATTATAAAATATATATACAATACCTGTTTTAGCTCATTTTAAAAATAGTATGAGTAGCAGGACTGACTTACGAGGCAGTCATATGTATTTATATATATGATAAAATACATATTTTAAAACAACATATTTTAATGTAATATAGAATAAACTAATGCTTTAACATTTAGCTTGACAGGCATTTTGAAAAAAAATAAAAAAATAGAAAAGTAAATTAGAAAAAAATACTTTTAAGCAAACACAAAGATTTCTTTTGCCCTGGACATTCTATGTAAATACCCAAACCACGTTTAAAGAATGACGACAGGCATACTTACAGGATCACAGTTGTAAAGTGGCTGACAAACTTTTGCAAGTGTGCGCAAGTATTTCACATCATCTTTTGATTCATGTGCTGCATCTGTGATTCTGGCATCTAACTCTTGCCACATCTACAGGGAAAATAGTACTGTAAAAAACTTCATACAAAGCGAACTATTTCTTAGCTTGCATTGATCTGCCAGAAGTAAACCTTGGTAAACTAATTTTTAAAAAGCACTCTCAAAGCAGGCAATAAAAGTTATTTTGATTCATGGTAATTTTTGTCTGTATTTCTAAAAATGTCTTGTTTTTTCTCTTAATATATTAAGAACACCAGCACCATATTTAAATTTTCCTCTCTTAATTCTCCTCAGGAAATGTCTCTTAGATGCAATGAAACAAAATAAATATCGCAAGCTTTGTCTACTATAGGGAAAAAAAAAAAAATAGAAGAAGAAAAAAATAATTACCCTTAGTAGTTTAGAATGTCCAACATTCAGAACATTAATGACAGCTTTGCAGTTTGGTCCTTTAATCTGCTCAATAATAAAATTAAATTTAGCAGACATACATTTCCAGTACTCTAGTTCAGTCAGTGGACCTGAATCATCACCTTCTTTCCTCACCTGCTTACTCTCAATCAGAACCTGCAACCAATTTGAGAAAAAACAAATGTCTACTATAGAGAATAGACAAATTATTGTAAAGAAGAGAAGCTACTCTTAGGATACTAACTTAAAAAGGAACAAGCTTGCAGTTATTGACACATGAAAATGGTTCTGATTTGGAAAAGCATCCTAAGTGTGAATCGTACCCAAATACATCCACTAACTGAAACCACGGCAACTAATACATACGCTCAACTGCTGTCATAAACTGAGTGAATCTCAGCATGTACGCGTATTTTTTTCTTTAATCAGAATCTATGGATTGAAACACACCAAATGTAAGTTCACTCGTAAAAAACTTGAAGAGCTACTTCAATAAAAGTGTTAAATATCAGACACAAAGTTATAAATGTACTCATTGGTATGTTGATAAACGTGCAGTCAGCTCTTTTTCCATGTCCTTTATGCTTTTATTCTTGTCAGCTAAGCACACTAAACATAGTATGCCCTTCTGAGTAGAGGATGTCCCAGTCTACACGGATTCTGTATTTTGACAAACGGTTCTGTGCTTTATCACGGAGGTCCCAGACACCAATTTCTTGAGACCTTACCATGTAAGATTTACACAGGATCAAAAAATCCCCTAGTGGGCCTGGTCAAAGACCTTTTATTTAAGAGTAGTATCTCATACTATGACTGGCAGCAGAAACTTAACAGGTAATGTACAGAGTACACCTAACCGTATACATGTGGTCCTCACCAGCGTTATTATTCCTGCGTCCTTCTGACCTCTCCTTCTTACTATTTGTGTATTAACTGTTCAGAAACTTGGTCTTGCTAGACTGTAAGTTCCTGGGGACAGGGAGTACCTACTTCACTTCACTTGTGCTAGAAGAGAAACACTTGTCTTACGCAGCTGGAGATGCAAGTCTGCAGGCAAGTCTCATACATCATTTGTACATATCTATCCATATTCATGCTGGACTGACGTGTGAAAGCAACAACTTACCTGTTCAATTTGTCTGTACCATATCATAAGTACTTCCTCTAGCTGGTGAACTATGTCAGGATTATCAGCTGCTGCAGTCACTTTCTCAAAGGACTGGAGTTTAGAAAAATTAATGTAATCTATTTTTTTCAACTCAACAGTTCCCTCAATGCTTATTATAGCCCCTGGGGGAAACAAAAACAACAAAAACAAAAAAAAAAAAAAGAGAAAAGCAATTACAATACAGAACCAATTAAGACTTTCAAATTAATTTCCACCAGTGTAAGCAATTTAAATTTGGGAATATATGTCTGCAAACAGTGTTGTTTTCAAATAAGAGCCATTTTACTGCACTCACAGAAGGAGTGTCCCTCCTTAAAAGTAACATAGCATTGGAGTACTTTCTTATGTAAATAATCTACCCATGTACCTATTACGGAAGTAATTGATTATTTTCTTTTTCCTTGCAGAACGTGAAAAGCTCCTTACCTATGTGTTACTGCCTTTAAACGGAAATTCTTAAATAAATTCCTCTAGTTTGATTGCTTCCTAAATGCAATGCTTACCTTCTAAAAATGAAAGGTATCTGTTAATTGTTTCCACAAAATTCTGTTTGGTTTTTTTATCCTGTTCGGTCTGACTTAGGGCACCCCAATTATTTGTTGCAAGGATAGCAGGGAGAAAAATCTTTTCTATCATACTCCTAACACCATGTAGGAGTCCTTCAGTGGCATCCAAAACACCAAAGAATATATCCTGCATTGTAACAGAATGCTTGTTAGTAATGCAGTAACTTAGACTGGAAACAGTACTATAAAACCAGTGGGTTTTTTTATAAAGGCACTCCGATCTGCCAGTGAAAACTTTAAGGAAACAAATCTTTACAAAATACTGATACCTACAAAGTGACCATAAGATACAGTTTTCAATAAAAAAGGGAAGTCATAGAACCATAGAATCATAGAATAGTTTGGGTTGGAAGAGACCTTCAAGATCATCGAGTCCAACCTTTGTCCCAGCTCTACCAACACCACTAAACCATGTCCCTAAGGACAACACCTACCCGTCTCTTAAACACCTCCAGGGATGGTGACTCCCCCACCCCCCTGGGCAGGCTGTTCCAATGCCTGACAACCCTTTCAGTAAAGAAATTCTTCCTAATCTCCACCCTGAACCTCTCCTGGTGCAGCTTAAGGCCATTTCCCCTTGTTCTGTCGCTTGTTACTAGAGAGAACAGACTGACCCCCGCCTCACTACAACCTCCTTTCAGGTAGTTGTAGAAAGCCATAAGGTCTGCCCTCAGCCTTCTCTTCTCCAGGCTGAACAGCCCCAAATCCCTCAGCCGTTCCTCAAACGAGACACACTCCAAATCCTTCACTAGCTTGGTAGCCTGCCTCTGGACCTTCTCCAGCACCTCACTGTCCTTCTTCTAGAGAGCGGCCCAAAACTGCCCACAGCATTCGAGGTTGAGCCTCACCAGTGCCAAGTACAGGGGCACGATCCCCTCCCTGCTCCTGCTGGCCACACCATGGCTGATACAGGCCAGGATGCTGTTGGCCTTCTTGGCCACCTGAGCACACTGCTGGCTCATGTCCTGCCGGCTCTTGACCAGCACCCCCAGGTCCCTCTCTGCCTGGCAGCTCTCCAGCCACTCCTCCCCAAGCCCGTAGCCCTGCTGGGGGTTGTTGTGGCCAAAGTGCAGGACCCAGCACTTGGCCTTATTGAAATTCATGGAACTGGCCTTGCCCCAGTGATCCAGCTTATCCAGATCCCTCTGTAGAACTTCCCTATCCTCAAGCAGATCGACACTTCCACCCAGCTTGGTGTCATCTGCAAATTCACTAAGGGTGCACTCCAACCCCTTGTCCAAATCATTGATAAAGATGTTAAACAGAAGCAGCCCCAGTACTGAGCCCTGGGGAACACCACTCGTGACGGGCCGCCAACTGGATTTAACTCCATTGACCACCACTCTCTGGACTCGGCCATCCAACCAGTTTTTCACCCAGCACGGCGTATGCCCATCCAAGCCAAGAGCAGTCAATTGCTGTAGGAGAACACCGTGGGAAAAGTCAATAATGATTTACTACAGTTTTAAAAGGCTGCCAGGTTGTATTTTTGTCATTTCATTTATTTCCCTATCATACAGAAAGTTTGGAAAATTTTAAGTCGTACATAACAATTAAAAACATTCTAAATGTCCCCATCTACAATTAGGTACTAAGTAATGAAATGCAAGTAGCAAAAATGCTCTGAATGTCCATATCTGAAGTTATATGAGAAGCAATTATCTGACTGAATGTATATTACTTTCGATCGGATGAAATATTTGTCTGCTCTCCAAAACTAAATCTTACAAGTTCTGATTATTTTTATTTTTCCAATATTTTAAATATTCTTCAAATCAGCAAATACTAACGTACTTCATGTAACAAACTTCATCGAACATCAACTTCCTTTTATGTTCACTTCAGTAAGGAATTTGATGCAAAAGCAATATTTATGGCCAATTTTGAGACTCTTGATGGACAGATCTTGTGTCTTCTAACAGTGCTTTTCCCCCTTCACCTTCTCAGCTCTCAACAGGAATAAAATATTTTAATATATAATATAAAATACATAAATTAATAATGAATTTTCTGTCTGAAGAACTTGAAATCGTATTAATTAGAAGATACACACATAAGACTGATTCTTATCCATTTACAATCTCTTGAGCACTGCCCGAGTATCAAGACATGTAGCTATGAACGAGAATGAAGCCCATACTTAGCTAAGAATTTGTCTTGTAAAGCAGAACCTCATGCTACATAATTTACACAGGATAAATGTATATTGCACACATTCAAAGACGTATAACAGAGAACAGTACAAGTAAACTTTTCCTCTCCTGGTATTTGCAATAAAGTCTTCTCAGTGAGTCCTTCTAGTTTAGAGATTTTGATGACAGCTAAAATGATGAGTGGCTTTAACCTCTCCAAAACCAGCAAGGAGAACGAGAAATGAATCTAGATGCTGACTTCTTTAACAAGAGTCCTGTAAGACACTGAATTCACCAGATACCCTGAGTATTTGCTGAAGTGATACAGCTAATGCACTGTCTACCCAGAAAGGAGAGCAAAGGGCACGGTATAGCTTAGCTCTCAAAAAATGCAGTTACCAGTAACTTTAGTTATGTGGCAAGAGTGAAACAAATTATGAAACAAAAATAGCTATTTTTAAAGTTTTTAGGTTTTGAAATATAGAAAAGAGTACCTCATGTATAGTTTTTGTGCTGAGAGGGCTGTCGTTCCTACAGAGGACAAAAAATAAGCACAGTCCTACGAATTTGTCTGGTGTCTTGTCCACATATAATCGCATCATTTTACTTCCTTTTACAACTCCTGGAATTGTTCGACCACATTCTGAAAAGAATTTCGTAGGTGTCACTATTTTCAAAAGTAAGGGGATTATAAAATGCTTAAAATCAATGTAGTGAAATATAGACATCAATTATTTTCTTCTTTTATGTGTAAGGGAATCAAAACCAGCAGAATTTGCGGCTGTAACTACCACACAATTAAAAATCTAAACTAAACATCTAACATATGCCTTGCAAAGCCATTTTGGTGCATTGTACTGCACTGACAAGGGAATTTGCTCAGGTCCATTATTTTGGGTTAATTTGCTGGTGACTGAGGTACTTTGTGTGTTTATTCGCATTCGCCCTATCAAACAAGATGTCATGCCCAAGTGAGAAAACAGAATATGAGATGCCTGCGGGTCCCTTGTGGATACAGTCCTGTGCAATTTGATCATTTCATATAAACAGGTAAGGGAACAGCAGGTTCAGTGCTTAGAGAATCATTTTAGACATTAAATTCTAATTCTTTACTGAGCATGTGAAAACGAAAAAAAAATCAAATATTTGTAAAATGCAAATTCAGACAGGTTTTATGAAAGTGCTTTCTAATGAACTGGGGGCGTAACTCCTGTAAGAACAAGTTGCAACCAGTTTAAGATTTCAGAACAACTTATCTATTTATAGCCTTCCTTCCAAGAGTAGCTAAAATCGACTAAAATTTTTTAAACAATTTGACATGAAGCAAGCATTTAAAACATGAATTTTCAGTACTTACAGCAAAAGGCTGCAAAATTACGAACAAGTAGAAACAGATTTTTTTCTGGGAAACATTAAACAAAATTAACAATAGAAGGCACTATTACATCTGCCTGTATTAATATGGCGAAAAATTTACCTATTCCTGGTGCTTCTCCTTCTTGATAGAAAACTTTCAACGTTTTACTTCCTCCCTTGGCAAAAAAAGAATCAAAGGCTTCCAACTGTTAAATAAAAAAGAGAATACTTGTTACTCAAAATATTTTTATGTGCTTTCAAGACATGAAAAAATAATTTGACCATGCCACTGTTTAAAGTTTTAGTGGTACGTAATGTTTGCTGGATTTGATCAAAATTCTCAAATATTGTGAGGATTTACAAAACAGCATCATAGATACTTCAAATATTGCCTTCAAGTACCGAACCCGCGCACACAGATGGCCTCGCTCCTGGTAACTGTGTATGAAATGGTTACCTTCCCGTCCAGCAATGCAGAGACACTGGAGGATTTTCTGTCACTCACAGAGATCTGTAAGTCTAAAGCTGGAAGTAACTCAGAAACATGCACAGCAGCTTTGCATGGCTTGACATACCCTGCTAGTGCTACTCTGGCCCTAAACATAAAAGATTAATTTTTAAAAGAGGAGTAACATGACACATGAGGATTTTATCCTGGAGACATGAATTACCTCCAGAAAAAAAAAAGGCTCCAAAACCTTTTAATGACAAAGAACACTTTGCTGCCCTCTGGAAGGACAATGAGCTCACATCTGAGGGAGACCATGCTGCCCCATAATTAGCTTGGGGTACCCATCCATAAAACACTGGGTCTCTAGATGGCATTTTGATTTCTGTCATGTTATACCGAGTGCCTCGGACAGTAAGGATGAAAAGCTTTGAAACAAACGCTTCTTGTATATGGATTATCATTCTGAAGAACTGTAAGAGATGACTTGGAATTCCCTGAAATGAAAGCAGGCTGAGAAGGGGCGGAGGAGAGGGGCAAAGGCCCTCTGAGCCCTCCCAAGGAATGCTTCAAACCTCAATGAACGATGCAGACCTTGTGCTTAACGAACTGATAAGGCTGACATTCGTTTATCTCTTGTGGGCCTGAGCAGCACAGGCTGCGGCTGGAGGAGGGAGTCCTGTGGAGACAGGGCAGCTCTGCTCTGGCCCAGCTGGTTTGTTTTCGGGGCTATCTTGTCCGATGAATGACTTTTGCCTCATTATCCACAAAATGCATATTGAAGTTGAAGCCCCTTTATATGTTCATGAAGATTTTAGAGCTCATGTCGTGGACCTAATTAAGAGATATATTAATCACTGTGGGCTAATAAGTGTTTATGTACAGACCTTGAGAGTTGTCTCACCTTAGTCCACTGGGGATTTGTGAATCCGAGTCACGTGCCCCCCTCTTCTGAGTGGGTGCTGACAAGACTTGCCTGAAATTACAGCTAGGGTTTCCAAAATCTGAATTTTCCAACTGCCCTAGGCAATGTGTGTGTCCTGGTAAAACCAGGATGCGTGATTTAGCAGGAAGTGAACAAAGCTCTGAAAAGCACTGAAAGAAG
Source organism: Leptosomus discolor (assembly GCF_034619465.1). Classification (NCBI taxonomy): domain Eukaryota; kingdom Metazoa; phylum Chordata; class Aves; order Leptosomiformes; family Leptosomidae; genus Leptosomus; species Leptosomus discolor. The sequence goes on along the minus strand of NC_141392.1, from coordinate 3,047,168 downwards.
GTTTGGAGGAGATCGGAAGGGACAGATCTGGTCAAAATCCAGCTTCTTTCAGTCTCTGTAGTTATCTGCAAGGATGACTGACTCAACAAGAGGTGACTGGGCATTCAGACTCTCCAACTGAAGGGCTCAGCCTTGGTAGCAAGACCTTCTGTTTCCTCCCCATCAAAAAAAAGTCAGAAATTTAGCTAGCAAGTATGTCTGGAGATGCAACACCTGTTCAAGCACAAAGCATACAACTCTAGATGTGGAATATTTCTTATAAGCATGAGTTTTCCCTCCAAAATAAACAAATATAACATCAGAATCAGAATGGCAACAGGAAAATGAGTGACAACCATGTGGAGAGAATTTAAACTCGCTCTTTTGAGAAGACAACATTGTGTGAAAATAAAAGTAGTAAAAGCAAGACAGCTCTAGAAACGCACGCTGCGCTTTCACTTTGGTTAGTAGGCACTAGTGAATAACAGGGTTAAAACTAAGAAAAATACAGAAAAAATCCCCCACCAATAGTGAAAGAAAAGAAAAATTGTTAAAGTATTGAAATGACAAAAATCAGAAGAAGATCCGCTACTGCAAACAGCACTCCAGCCTGAGAGGAAGAGCAAGGCAAACAGAGAGTAACTTTTGGGCTTGTGTGATTTTACACAGGAGGTGAGACGTGAGCTGTGCCTGCGGCTACTGCTGCTGCAATCGGCTTCTGGTTCAAGCCCACACGGTACAAACGCTCGCTGTGTGAATGCACACACAGGTAATGCTTTAAAGGGGGAAACTTGACTCATGGATGTCACAGGCAGGATGTGGTTACGGAAATTTACTGACAGTTTGTTAAAAGCCCCACAGCCTAAACTGTTTATGAATAAATTAAAACTGGAAACTGGAAAATTTCCAACCATAAAAAGGCTTCAGATGGTCCTGGTGACAGGAAAAAAAAACAACCAAAACCCAAAACAAATGGAAAACTAAAAAAAAAAAAAAGGCAAAAAAAAAAGCCTTAAGAACCCAAAGGTTCTCAAGTGTTTGTATTAATCAAACTCAATGTAGAACAGCAGTTTTACATGGAGCCAGAATGATCTAAAAATATATACCATTTAGCAGCCGTGAAAAAAGGAAATACTAGTTGATTGGCAACACTTAAAGCACCTCTATGTTGTGAAGCATACAAAAAAAGTACATTTTATGATACATAAATATCAGTAAACAACAAATAAATTCAGATTGGGACTATATTTGGCTTGTAAGTGAACAGCTGAAGTTCTAACGATTTGTTTCAGCAAAGGAGACAATATCTGGCGGAGTTTTGAATGCCAAGTGAAATCTCTAACAGACAAAATACCGTCATGCAATCAGAGAAGGCAAGGGTCATATCTTTTCAGAAACAGCCATACTGAGCTTTGAGGCTCTACTAAAAAGAACAGTTTAGCTGGTTGCTCCTGTTTGTTCAATCACTGTGAAACAACACGAAAGACACACCAGGAAAGACACACAAAGGATAACTGAGCTTTCAGTTGTTCCACGTGTTTGGGATCTACTCACTCTACAAACCCACTTTATCCCACCTTTTAAACATTCAAAAATAAACAAAGCACTTAAACCTGAAAATTATTTAATGGGTCTTTCCAGATGTAATTACAGTAATTAAATGGTGCAGGATTGATCTTCCCGCTTATGACTAAATAACACTCTTGATTTTCAAAATGTTCCTATGAAGTTACAGGTATTTTTGCAGAATCTTTGGCATTTCAGTGAGGATTTGCTTCACAAATAAAAAAAGATCATCTTTAGACTATAATAATGTCAGGCTGAGATGGATGAAACTTGTTGGAACTGGCAGAGGTGACAAGAATCCCTCGGGTCAAAACAACAGCAGTAATTCTATTTCCCTTGAGGTAAGAAAAATGAAAAAGCCACAATCAAAAACCTTGGGAATATTTGCAAATCTGCCAGGAAACTAAGCTGAATGATTTAGTCAGGCATAATTTTAGATGAGTTGTGTGCCTTATTAATCACATTTTCCGGCAGAAACAATCAAAATGATGGATAACACTTCATATCAAATGGGCAATCTGCTATATATTTTGACTAATAATTGAAACCAACAAACACACAGAACCGACTCACCAAAGGGGCATCCAAAATCATTTCTTCCACAGTTGCTAAGTCTAAACCTAGCCGGACACTGAGAACTTCAAATATGTATTTATATGAAGGATCTACTTTTGTTCTTCGATATTCTCTCGCTTCTTTGTATCGAGCCTGAAACATTAAAACGGTCTTTCAAACTAAAAATACGCAAAGTGATGACAACAATTACCTGCTACTTAACTTGCAATAATGCTGAAATCTACTGTCTTGTGAGACGACATAATTGCCCTACTCTTAAAAAATATCTGATTTTTCAGAGGCTAACAGAAGAATAAATTATTAATAGTTACTATAAAACATGAACTAAATTCTGAGGATATGTCAGGGAAAAGCAAACATTAAATATACTACAGGTAGATTTTAAGATATTTGCATGCCATATTAACTGGTGTTATTTTTCACAATCAATATTTCAAATTATTATATTAATACAGAAAGGTCACAACATTAATTTAGAACTAAAGTATCTAGAGTCGGTAAATATTTGCAGGAACTAAGCTAGGTACAGCTTTGCTTCAGTGTCAATTTTTCAGTTAATATCTCCTGCTTCCTTCCTCTATTACTTTAAAACAAAATCTCACTCCAAACATTGGGAAAAAAAAAAAACCTCACTCACTTTCTACCAGGAATAATTTAGTAAAAGAACTGTGTATAAATAAAAAGGAAAGATAAAAAAAACCAAACCAGAAACTATTAATATAAACTGAACTTAACCATCTGAGAAAGTAACCAGAAATCTACTTCAAGAGCGAAGGTTGGATACTAAACCTGTTTTTCTTTTAAAAATTGCAAGGACATAATTCCAGCACTGCACCGGGAAAGCCTAGACAACTTTCGGCTTGCCACAGAAGCAGCCTCTAGGGGAGAGGAAAGGCTTGCTGTTTGTTGAGTGTGGGGCATAGGTCCGGCTCCAGCATCATCTGCACGACTGGGTCCAGCATCTTCTCCAGGGTTTGAACTTTCTTCATTATTTTTTCGTACCTTCTCCATTCTGAAATCTGAAAATTTGCAAAAAAAAAATATAAATTGCATTTTTAACAATACAGATTTTTCAAGTCTACCTTTTCAAGAAGGCAGGAAGGAAGAGCAAGGTAGGGAATAAAGACACAACAAAAAGAGAGCATCTCAAAACTGATTTCCCCAGTACATAAATTTAATCATCTCATCAAGTCCTCCTCCAAGATCTTAAGATAACAGACATTTATATAGGTTTTATGACAGGTTACAAATGTCAAGCTGAAGATGATTACAGAAAGACTTTTTAAAAATAATTTACCATACATTTGTGTTTTGTAGAACAAGCATCTTTCTACATAAAAAATAAAATTTTAAAAATATTAATACTTTCACTGAATATCTGATTACTGAGAACTAGAAATGTTTTAGAATATAAATGACTTGTTTAAATCTTAGTTTGCAAAATACATACACATATTCAGCGACTGAGCTTACAAAGAGACTTGCATACACTTCCATACCAAGCACGGCTGACACAAGCACTTACACACGATTTTTTACACAAATGCCCTGCCATGCATAACGTTCTCAACATGTGCTAAGTGTTTGCGGAAGTGACACAAGACAGAGGGTGCTGGGTAGTATTTTTTCAGTGGAAAAAATTTCATTTTAGCATGAGACATCCTCAGCATAATGAAACAAAATCAGACTTTCTCTTAATTCTGTGCCTAAAACCTGGAACACTGCAGTGCACAGGGAATGGATGCTGTTCCTCCACAGGAGAAAGGCATTCCTCAAGTCCATCTCCTGGTGGCCAGGGACTAGCAGGTTAATCATCTCAGATGAGGATTTCTAAAATGGCCCAAACGGAACGATGTTCACGGTTGACTGCTAAGCAGCAGGCCGTTATGCAACGGTGGCTCCTTCCATTTTCTTTCCCTTTCTACTCCACTAGCACATAAGCCTCGGAAAGGTTTGGTTTCTGAATCCCAAGCCCATAATTCAGGGCTACAAGATTCACCTAAATCCTCTCTCTCCATGTTTTCCTATCATGGTGCATACTCATCCACTTGCATTTGCTGGCTGCCATCAATCCTATTCAGTAGATCTTAACATTCATAAATATATACAGAAAATTAAGTGTTTTAATCAGTGTGCTCAAATCTAGACATGGATCGCGCAACTAGTTTTAAGGCACTGTAATCACCAGCAGAGCTATGCCTAAAGTCCTTGCTCTGTGTCTAATTTTTGCTCTAAAAGTAGATTGTTCAGATTCACAGGGATGTTATAATGCAGAAATAATTTATAAAACAAATGTTAAAACATGCCGTTAAGGTCATACCCAAAAGAATAGATAAAAAAAAGCCCAAACAAACACAGAAACTGCTAGTCTACTCTGAGCACTATTACTATAAGAATTAAAATACCTCTCAGGAATTACCTAGTAGTTCCTGTGAGGCCTTAGGGCAGCCAGCCATAGGTGTAACTGGGTTACACACACTCTTAGATACTGCTGCCTGGTTCAGGAGACAGAAAACCAGGAGTGACGCTGACATGAAAAGCAACACCTGGTGCTACATTCCTATCACCTTATTTTTGCCCATGATTAGCAAAGTGGCCACTGTTCCAGGGACTCCGGCGTGCAATCACCTGTTGCAGGAAATGTTTGTCTCTTTCTTGAAGTAAAAATACTAAGAAAAAACAACTTAGGGAAATCACATTAAAAAAAGGGAAAAAAAAAAAGAAAATGTAAAATCTAAATCAATTCCTTTCTTTTCCTTTACATTTATGTGGCTGAGCTGGCCATCTATAAGGTTAGCAGTGGTACTTTCCTCCTCAACACTCACATTGGGTGCTAATTTCCTTGCCTTTTAACTGGTTCTCTTGAAGTTGACCAGTGAAATCAATACCTTTCCCTAAAGCCCAAGATGAGAGAGGCTGGGTTCTCACAGGTTTTTTCTTAAAGCAAAGACTACATTGTACACTGGCATCCTCCCAGACTCTCCAAACACCTGTACTCAAGATGCCTGGTGGCTCAGCTGGGGCTTTCACACTTTTCAAAAACCAGTGCCTGAACTCCACCTGGCTACCTGTCCTCGTTTGTAACAGCAGATGTGCTTTTATGTTAAAATCTCCTTTCCTCCCCTCCAGGGTGCCCTAAATCTTGTCTACAGGGCTGTTCTTGCAAGAGAAGTGGGTCTGGCTTCCAGCACACGTCTTAGAAGGTAGAATGAGGTGAAGGAGGGAAGTGGAGGATTCTCAAACATAGAGCCAGAGGGATACTGTAATGGGTTTTCATGGCAAGGTTTTGACAGCAGGGGGGTTTACCGGGGTGACTTCTGTGAGAAGCTGCTAGAAATTTCCCCTATGTCTGATGGAACCAATGCCAGCCAGCTCCAAGATGGACCCGCTGCTGGCCAAGGCCAAGCCAATCAGGGGTGGTGGCAGAACCTCTGTGATAACGTATTTAAGAAAGGGAAAAAGTTACTGTGCAGCAGCAATTGCAGCCAGAGAGAGGAGTGAGAATTCGGGAGAGAAACAACTCTGCAGACACCAAGGTCAGTGAAGGAGGGGGAGGAGATGCTCCAGGCACTGATGCAGTGATTCCCCTGCGGCCTGTGGTGAAGACCATGGTGAGGCAGGCTGTGCCCCTGCAGCCCATGGAGGTTAATGGTGGAGCAGATCTCCTCCTACACCCTTTGGAGAACTCCACGCCAGAGCAGGTGGATGCCCAAAGGAGGCTGTGACCCCATGGGAAGCCTGCACTGGAGCAGGCTCCTGGCAGGACCTGTGGCCCCGTGGAGACAGAGGAGACCACGGCAGAGCAGGTTTGCTGGCAGGACTTGTGACCCCTGCGGGGGACCCACGCTGGAGCTGTCTGTTGCTGAGGGACTGCACCCCATGGAAGGGACTCACACTGGAGCAGCTCGTGAACTGTAGCCTGTGGGAAGGACTCACGCCGGAGAAGTCATGGAGGACTGTCTCCCGTAAGGGACCCCACGCTGAATCTGGGGAAGCACATTGAGGAGTCCCCCTGAGGAGGAAGGAACAGCAGAAGCAAGTGTGATGGACTGACACCAACCCCCATTCCCTGTCCGGCTGTGCCACTCGGTGGGAGGAAGGAGAGAAACCGGGAGTAAAGTTAAGCCCAGGAAAGAAAGGAGGGGTGGGGGGGGAAGGTGTTTTAAGATTTGATTTTATTTCTCATTACTCCTCTCTGAGTTGATTTGTAATAAATCATGTTTTTCCCCAAATCGAGTCTGGTTTGCCTGTGACGGTAATTGCTGAGTGATCTCCCCCTGTTCCTATTTCGACCCTCGAGCCTGTTGTATTTTCTCTCCCCGGTCCAGCTGAGGAGGGGGAGTGACAGAGCGGCTCTGGTAGGCACCTGGCGCCCAGCCGGTGTCAACCCACCACAGATGCTGCCTTCTGGCTCTCCTAAAAAGCTGAGGTGCCTCAACCCGCATTTCTGCTTTGGCCCAGAGATGCAGGCAAAGAGCCTCACGGACCTGGCTGCAGCGGTGCCTCGCAGCGCGGAGAGGGACGCGCCCCCCGCCCAGCAGCCCAGCCGCCTGCGGCTTCCCCCCCTCAGGCGGCCGGGCGGACTCCCCTCCTCAGCCGGCGGGGCGGGCGGGTGGACTCCCCTCCTCAGCCGGCGGGGCGGGCGGGCGGACTCCCCTCCTCAGCCGGCGGGGCGGGCGGGTGGACTCCCCCCTCAGCCGGCGGGGCGGGCGGGCGGCTCTAACGGCTGCCGCGGCCGCTTTCACCGCGCCAGCCCGCAACCGTTAAGGGGAGCCCGTAACGGTCGCGCCGCCGCTCGCGCCTGGGTCTCGCTCCACCCCTCTGCCCGCGAGCCGCTGGGGCAGAGGCGCCGCTGCCGGCTGCTCCTTCCAGCGCTGGCCCGGGCGAAGATCGACGTCGACCTCCCCCCCCCCCCCACCCCGAGGCTGAAGCGTCGTTCCCGCGTTGGGCACCGGGCGGCTTGATGCCGTGTATTCCCCCTGCTCGGGGGCTGGTTTTAAAGGTACCTACGGCAGGGACTTCAGTAACGCAGCCAGAGTTCTGCCCTGCCAAAGTGCCACCCTCTCAATTATCAAAAGCGCGTATATTCCCCCAGAGTCCTCCATCCTGTTCTTCATGCTGAAGGGAAGGGCATCCTTCTGTCAGACCTGAAATAACGGTTCACGCTAAACGCCGCTGCACGCCCCCGAGGGGCGCCAAGCGCTGCCTGCCACCCCCCAGCCCCCGGAGGCGAAGGCAGGAGCCCGCCGCCGCCAGCACCGGAGCCACCGCGCAGCGGCTGCCTCCGCGGGCAGGGCTGCAGCCGCACGGCCGGGCCTCCCCACCGCCCTAACGCCCCCGGAGCTGGGCACGGCCCCCACGCCGGCTCAGGCGTTTGTAGGGTACCCACGGCCTGCGAGCGGCAGCGCGGAGGATCCGTGGTCTTGTTGACGGAGGGTCGCCATCACGACAAAACTTATCTACCCCGCGGCAGAGCAGCCGGCACTTCTGTACGGCAGCGCTGGGAAGCACGGCGGGTGGCTCCTCCTGACGGGCTTCAGTTACATCAAAAACTCGGCATTTCTATATCCTTTTTCTGCAAAGTCATGATCCTTAACAGATTTTAACATAAGCATGCATGTTATGACCGCTGTTAATGTTGACATCTACAATGATTGGTCCACTCGATCATATAACTTTATTAATATTCCTATACTAATATAACCATTAGTTATTTTACTGATCAAAATCTCTGTTCTACAAATGAGGGTGGAGAGGATGTGAGTCTTCACAGCAACATTCCTTTGTGTCTACGGTTCCATCCCATGAGAGAACGAGCGGAGACTGTACCATTTCACCCCCCGTACCTGCCTCCCTGCCTCCCCGCCCTGTGCTCTGCACCATTTCACCCCCCGCAGCAGCTCTGGCTTTGGCCATCTCCGCAAGGCAGCAGCTGCTGGCTCTGAGCATCAGGGAGGGTTTGGGTAGTTCCTACCATCATGTAAATTAATTGCATCAGGAAATTATTAAATATAAGACGGTAGTTGTTCATTAAAAGCAATTATCAATGAAAAGTAATTAGCTATTCAAAATTCAGACCTGATTATAACAGTCTCATTCCACGCCTCAGATAATTAAGGCCACAGTCAAGGGGCTGCGGCCTCTTCATGCCGCTGGAAACGACCAGCGCTGCCGCCCCTGCCCCTTGCCCCCCGCCGTGCCCCTGCCGCCCCGCCAAGCAGCGGCGCGGCCGGAAGGACGCCCCCCGAGGCGGGACGGAGCGGGGCACCGCCTTCCCGCGGGCGCGGCCACCGTCGTCTCCTCCTCCTCCTCCTCCTCGTCCTCCTCCTCCTCCCCTTCCTCTCCAAAGATGGCGGCCCCAGCGGAGCTCAGCGGCCTCAGCGACGAGGCAGCCTACGGCGCCTGCTCGGAGCCGGATGCCAGCACGAAGGTGGGGTGGAAGGGGGTGACGGGGGCGCCCCGGGGCTGCCTGGCGGCGGGAGGGTTTGCGACGGCACCGGTGCCCGCCCGCGCTCCTTGCCGGGCGGACGTGCGGTGGGTGGGGGGCGGCATGGGGCCGGGCAGGGTCCCGGTGCGGGCAGCGAGAGGGGCGGGTGAGGTTCGCTCGGCAGGGAGCTGCCCGGAGGGTCGGGGTGCGCCGCCCCGCCTGGGGCGGGGGGTCCGTGCGGGCGTCGGGCGGCCCGGCTCGGCTTCGCGGTGGTGGCGAAGGGCGGACGCGCTGGGCCGGCCGCGGGGCGCCTCTGCGGAGCGGCGGGCAGGGCGGAGCTGCGGGGGCCGAGCGGCTCCTCGGCTAGGTGTGGCCCAAAATATCCCCCCCAACTTTTTTTTTTTTTTTTTTAATTATAAGTACCATGTCATTGCATTTCGGTGGCTGTACACCTGTCTTTTGTTTGTTTGTTTGTTTGTTTTTAAATCCGTCAAGGCTATCCTACCATTCACTTTTTAACCACTTGTTCTTTAGCCCTTGGTACATAAAATATTACTGTGGCTTAAGGGAAATACCCTTGCAGAATTGCGGGTCGGTTTTGCTGGCAAGATACCGAGCTTGACAGAAATTCAACATGAAATAATAAAACTAATGAGTGCAGGAGTTGAGCTTTATTTAAATTTTGCGTCTGCAGTGAGGCCCAATAGCAGATATTCACGTGCCCACATGCAGAGTGCTTTGTGTGCAGTACAGCTCCATAAAAAAATGATAAGGAATGACACCTTTTTTTGATACCACTGATAATATATATTGAGTGATACCAGTGATGGTTTTATTTATTTGTTTTAAACATTATGTTACAAAGGTGTATTTATATAACACAAATCTGTAGGTGTAGGATCAGGATAAAAGGTTTTACACTTAATGTAGCACTCAATTTGTTACTTCTAAACCTGCTAATTTTAGATTCATTATTAACTGGCACCTTTGTTAATACCCATAATTAAATTCTGGTTGATGTATAAACAATAAACCTTCTTTCCCCCAGGATTTTTTGTTTCAGCAGACAATGTTAAGGGTAAAGGATCCGAAGAAGTCTCTGGATTTTTATACAAGAATTCTCGGAATGACGTGAGTAGAAGTTGTATGTCACAATCAGTTTGTTTTTTACTACTGTTCTGAAAAGTTTTTGTGATTTTGATGTAATTATACTAATTGGTCTAACAGCAGAAACAATGCTGGCCCGTCAGCTGATGCCCAGCTGGACAGTCTGGCAATCTCTGAGAGCTCCCGCAGCACAGTTAATGTCTACGCTGCAAATGAACTCCTATTGGCCTTGACTAGAAACTTCTTTTTTTCTTAAATAGGTCGTTAATTATCGTTGTACAACTTGCTTACGTCCTCCTCACCGAGCCTGCAGCTAGCTCCTAACTTTTATGACAGTGCTTATAATCGGGAGTCGTTGCTATAAATCTTGAAATTAAGTAATTCTCAGAGGGTGGCTTGCAACCAGCGCTGGTCATGAGAGACCAAGGCAATGGAAGCTGGAGACAAGGTCCAATCTCGGCCTTTTGAAGGTGGCTATTGGGAGGCAGCTGCCCTGCAGTAGCCTGATGCGTTTATGCTGAGGCTCTGGGCACATTCTTGTCATTTGAAATTACTTACTTCAGGACAGCATTCTAGCATATTTTTAAACACCTTGAAATGAGTTTAGGCTAAAGTAAAATAAACTACTTCCCCTTTAGTGAAGATGTGGGCGTGAGAAAAAATAAATACCTAGTAAGCTGAAAAAGAAATTAGATTAGTTTTGCATACCTACTTGTTCTGGTTAAACATCCTACGTAAAAATTTATACCTCGAGTGTTTTTTAGTTGATTAAATTGTCTCATCTGGAATGGATTTTATCATTGAAAATTAGCTATTGAAATTGTGAAAGTATTTCATCTAAATGTATGTTTGTTTCTTAATCCTGCTGTGTTCTTAAACTTGGTCTGGTGCCAGTGAGCTCCCCAGCATGAGTAAGTTTCAGTGTAAATATTTGTATTCCTTGGTGATGTTTTAAAGTGGATAAACATAAATATCTTCCTGAGGAAATACGGACAAGTAACAGAGTGGCAACTTCAAGACGTGAGCCTTTGTGCTGGCTTTGCTATTCGGTTACTGATAATTCGGCTTTTAAGCCTCTGATTCTTCTAAATTTTGTAGGTTTTTAATATGTTCTGGGGTGTTTCTATTTGATAGTTGAAAATGTAACTATTTTAAGATGTAGATTACGGTCAGAAAGGCAAACAATCACAGCAATAATTCTTCCCTGGGAGAAGCATCTTTGTTTATTTGCAAGTTACCTGATTACCTTTTACAGTTACTATTTCAAAATAACTGTTGCCATTTAGACTGCTTCAAAAATTTGACTTTCCTACTATGAAGTTCTCGCTGTATTTCCTGGCATATGAAGATAAAAATGATATTCCGAAAGATAAAACTGAGAGAACAGCTTGGACCTTCTCTAGAAAAGCTACACTTGAACTGACACAGTAAGTATTGGTATAATGAGAGATGACATTTAGCTAGCAGTGATTAAACAGAAGTGAATGAGTGTAAATCCTGTTGGACTGAATAAAAAAATGTAATCATTACTGTGGAAACATCTTCACTACCATACAGCCTTAAAATTCGGCTGAGATCCTGGATACTTGGCAAGCTTAATCTTTCTCTTTTTCAGAGCTCTTTCAAACTGCCAGGTGAATGGCGGTACATAAATACGAAATAATGCCTGCTATGTTCTGGGTATGCATGCCATCCGGGGGGGAAAGCTACAGAATTTAGGAAAACCCAACATGGTTAGAACTTTCTTTGAATCCCCAGAGCGTCCTAATAATGGTCAACTATTGCTTTTGGAATTTAATCAAAAGAGGTATTACACCAAAACGTCCATTTCCCATAAACAGCACAATTTGCTTAATGCTGGCAGGCGTTGTAGTTGTGCAGAAAGTGTCTCCCAACTACCCTGCTGTCTCGCTTAGCTTGAGGACCTGCTGCTCCCACTGTTAGTTCCCCAGTGGTGGGTAGATAAACTGGCTCATGCAGCACGACTTTCTCTCCAATCTGAATGAGACAGGAGCATCTCTGCCTTACTCAAATGTGGAACCTGAATACTAGTGGAGGGCTGTGAACGTGACTGGATTAGCCCCAAGACTATCCCTAGGACCTGTGAGTAGGGAGAATCGTGGTAGTTTCATGAATGCATCCAGCAGCTGAAATTCTCTGGTTTCTTAGGAGGAACAACTTACTCTCCCGAGGAAACTAAACATTTAGGATTTGTTAATTTCGATGCTTTCCTTCAGTATGTAATTATTGCTTCTTACAGCAACTGGGGCACTGAAAATGATGAAAATCAGTCTTACCACAATGGCAATTCAGATCCCCGAGGATTTGGTAGGTTTTTAGTTTTGTGTTTGTAGGTTTTAAGCTTTGATTTATTGTGATTACATTTTTTTTTTTCCCTCTCTTGTGTATTGGGGAAAAATGGAGTTTCAAATGTTTTTTTAGAAAACTTCTATATTAAAATTTTGTGCAAAGATTATTGGGTCACTATATGCCCTAGGGTTTTTTTAATGAGAAAATATTTTAAACTTGTATGGATGAAAATACTTTTCTAGTAGGTTACTTCGAAGAGAACGTACTAGCACTAGGAAAGAAGGGAACTTGCATCTCACCCTTTATCTCTCTTCTTCCAGCATGTGAAGGATCATGAAAATAGGTAAACGAATGTGTTTCAGAGTCATGAGCCACAGTTACACTTTTTATGGAGAATCTAATCCTTTGGCAAGCAAACACTTGCTAATAGTAAATGAATGAATCTGCCGAGTGAAGAGCAGTAATTACTCTTGTGTATCAGATTATCATGGTGTTTAGACAGATTCACGTTTGGATTTCTATTTTATAATCCGCTGGTTACCCATGTTAAGCTAGAAGAAGTCTGTTTGTCCGTAGCACTGAGGATAGTATTTGTGTGGCTCGATTTGATATTTTGAGTGCTTGAAAGGTCACTGGCTTGTCAAACAAGTTTCATACTCCATCGAGCCACTTGACATTTAAAGCTTCTGAATTGATTTGTAAGCTCAGGCCTCGCACAGTGCTAGTGTTAATCTCTACAAATACAGTGTTAATGATAAACTCCTTGTTCTGTTGAACTGAGTAAATGCAACAAAGTCCTGTTGCGTGGGCATGCTTCGAGAAAGGAAATACAGATAAAACAGTCTGATTGAAAAAATCTTACTTTTTCCTACTTTAAGTAATATTCTCATCTAAACAGTGTGAGGTATTTTAACTCTTAAGTTCCAATTTTAAAAGGCATTATCAAAAAGCCAACTTTCTGAAGGAGAATAGTGTTAATCCCCAAAATGCTCTTCTTTCCAGAAGCAATGTTTTTCTTGTGTACAATCCTATCTTCTGTGAACTACAGTGCGTAAACTTTTTGCACAAGGTGAAGTGTTGGGCAAACTTTTTGCCAGAACACCCAGCAATACTTACGGTGTACTTCACTCTGTTTACCTTGTTGCACAGGACACATTGGCATCGCTGTCCCTGATGTCAATAAAGCTTGTAAGAGGTTTGAAGAACTGGGAGTGAAATTTGTGAAGAAACCAGATGACGGTAAGTCTTGATCAGAAATGCAAGTCAGTGTTTTTCCTTGGTTTTAACATGTTCTGTCTAGTAGATCTTCCTGGGAAGCTGGGTAATAACGTTTCCAGTAGATGTCATCGCTTGGAAGGTGCTAGAACCGGTTACCCTGCACCCTCTTACACAGGGGGCAGAACTGACAATGGATCCCTCTCGGTAACGATAATCAGCCTCGCTACCTGCCTTCTGTTCGTAGTCTGACCTTCAGTAAAGTCACGTGCTCTGTTGATGTCATAGGTTACTACCTATACTACTGCCTAGGGTTATTACCAAATTTACTTCAACGTGGATCCAATTCACACGTCACATCTGTTTGGTTCCTATCATATAAAATAAGATGACTCAAGACATAATTACTCCCACCCGTTGACTTTTCTGGCTATTTTTATTTAAATCCACCTTATGCCACCTACAAGCTATTACCATAGCTTTGAAAATAGCCACGTGAGTCTTTATCGTATTTTACTTGTATAACTTTTAGTAAAAATTGCATAATATGTGGCTCGAATGTCTAGAGAGTACCTAAACAAAGAACGTCTGTGACAAAATAGCCTAAAGTGCAGGAATCGGTGATGAGGTGTCTTGCGTTTTTCAGCTGGATTCTCTTTCATGAAGAGACCTCGTAAGAGTTTTAGGACCAATGCGTTCCAAAACGGACATGTGATACTCAGCAGCATGCACAAATCTGTGATGCTGCTTCTTTCTGGTTGTAGAAACTAGGCTGTTGTCACTAATGGGGGTGTTTTTTTAGTCTGAGAGTAACATTAGTACGTGAAGCTTCAGTTTACACATACTGGAATTGATCTTCTAGATTCCTTGCTAGAGGAATAAGAATGAGTAACTGAAAAGAGACTGAAGTGATTTTCATCTTATTACTCACTGTGTTCTCAGCTGAAGCAAATGGAAGAAGCGTAGCTAGAAACTTAACTTGAATATAGATTTCTTGAGTTAATTTTTTACTGTTACTAATTGACCATAATATTGCTCGCATTTTAGAGTTTCTGAGGCCTTTTTCATTTGTTCAGCACCTGTTGAACCTTGTGAGAGTTGAAGTGAGAGATCCTGACTGATTCTGTATCACTGCACAGCTCTTAAGTACGTAGGAGGGGAAGCTTAGACTGTAAATGGAATAAATGACAGGAAAGAATTCTTGAAGCAGTCATGGACTTCACATTCATTGTTTGTGGAGTAGGCTGAGACACCTAATGTTTGGGGTTTCTTTCTTATATTACTGAACCAAACATCTACTATTCTCTGACAAGTTTTTGCAACTAGAATATATTAAGATATAGGTTGGTTCTGTTTCAGTAAATAGCCTATTAGAGCACATACAATTAAAAGTGTGCAGTTAGCACTGTAAGATAATACATTAAACTATGATCTGCTGATCTACTGTTGATGACAACTTTTGGGGACCCTGTTCTAACAAGTAATATTTTTTCCAATAGTAAAATTTAAAACATTTCCTGCCCTGCATTCCTCTGTTTTATGAAGTGATGCAAATGCGTGCTGTAAACCACATCAGGGGGAAGACCAAACAAGAACCAGTAACATAAAACTTGAGCATGGAGGCAGGAATGATGAGAGATGAATGGGGCAGAGGAGCACAACGTTTTGTACTGGCAAAGCCAGTTTAAGAAAATACGTCAAAACATCCTGAAGCATAAATAAATAAGTTTTTCTGAATTTAGAGGAAGAATGCTTACAGGGCCGTGTGCCGAAAACTTTGATGTACAAAAGACTTTAAACTACAGCTATGTTGAGAGCAAGACTGACAATTTAGCATACAAAGATCTAATGCTGATGAAAAACTAATCTGGATGTTTTCAGGAGTGGCTGCCTAAATTTCAACTAATTCTCATGCAAAAGGAGAAAAACAAAAAATATTTTTCTGAGTAGTCATATTTATCATTAAGAACTAGTCACATAGTCTTAACTTTATCTTCTTGTTTGTTTGTTTTTCTTCCTAATAGGTAAAATGAAAGGACTTGCGTTTATTCAGGATCCTGATGGCTACTGGATTGAAATTTTGAATCCTAACCACATTGTGACTCTTACTTAGTTCTAGTGAAGTATATTAGATGAGAGATGCCCAGATTCAGTTCCCTGGAGAAAATCTGTAATACTGTTTGTGAAATTCTCGCTTAGTGGAGAGGAATCAGTCATGTTCAGAGTCTCCTCTAAAACTATCCCCTGGTCCTGTGATGCCACCGCAATTTGTTTCCAATTAGGAATATTCAAACTTGTTTTTTGGAAGAGTGCTTACACAGATTCTCCTCTTGAATGCTACTTAGTTAATATTTCACTAAATGCTATCAAAAGATATATGACCAGAAATTCACTGCATCTCACACTGTTTAGATTTAAACTGACAACAACAGCAAAATCCTGTGTTACTGCTGATGAGCTTCAACAAGGAGGAAAAAAACCCACTTCAGAATTTTTTTTTTTAATGAAGTCAAAAGATCCTGAAGGCTTCACACCCTGTCTTGTACGCTAGAAAATAAAATGTCAGACTAACTTTGACTTGAGTAGTAGCATGTTTATGAAAGTCCTAACTTTACTTATATTATGCCAGGCAAAACTCTTTAAGGAGCAGCCTTAAACAGCCTTGCCTGGAACAAGAAACTTTGTGGAGGCAATAAATCAGTCCAGCAGAAAGAATTCCGTCTTTCAGCTTCTGGCTGCTGATTGACAGCCAAGTCAGGAGGTCTCATAGTTGCCAACTGACAGTGATCCTTCTAGAAAGAACTTGCTCGTAACTTTTGTTTCAATGAAAGTCTGGGGCTGTAGTTAACTGAAATGCTCTATGTTCTGCATTAGGAAACTAATGAAATAGAGTACCTGAAACACCAATTTCCTGCTAGCAGGCACTTTGATCTGCCCTCAAAGTGAGTGACAGTTACTGAAATTATACCTGTAAACAGCAGGAAAACTGTAACGTTTCCATGTCACACAAATTATTTGGTTTTATGCTGTTCACCTGCTACCAACAGTGCAAACCATGTCAGGTTTTGAATTCCTGTTGTTCCTTCCAACACGGAAAAAAATCCTCTGCCCCATCTTGCTGTGGTTCGAGTGGCTCTTAACTCCTACCAGCTCTTCAGTTATGGACTATTGAGTAGTGTAACAGCGTTGCCATTCACTTCCAAATAAAGCACTGGTGAAAAGGACAGAATAATTTATAAGCAGCGTGACCTGTTGCTTTGCTAGTTGAATCCCAGGTAACTGAAAGGCCATTTGTTTTGGCTCGTGGATTCTTTTTTGAGAAGAACTCTGGTGATAAAAGAATATGAATTGGGGGTACAGTAGCTAAGAAGATGACTGTGACTTGATTAGTAGCAGGGTGTTATAGTAACTTAATGATAATGTGTGGAGTTAATAACTGTCAGTAACTCCCTGGCTAAGAAATAACTGCGTTTGATGTCTACTATGCTAATGTAGATGTTAATGACTTAAATGCTAAGTTTTGCTGTCCTGTCTCCTTATCTGAAAAATTCTGAATTTGTCTGCCGCCTCTTAACAAGATAACATAGATCAACTCAGTAATTTTACAAAGCTCCACATGAAAAATAATTCATAAAATGTAATCCAAGATATCTTATTTACCCTTGGAAATGAGTAAAATAGATGATATGCTTCATGTGGGCCTTAGATGTTGGAAAAAGGAATGTGAAAACTGTTGCTCTGCTTGGTACCCTGCACAGATGTGCAAGCCATCATAAATTCATTGGAAGGCAGACGTAGTAACTCAAAAGTGAATCTTTTTCCAGTTTTCTGTTTGTTATATGAAGCAACCCTGATCTTTTTAAACTATCATCCATATGATATTTTCTGGGTGGTCTCTGCAGTATCTACAGATACTGTGCTGTAGGTGGTGCCTCTTCAGTGTTACCCATATGCAATAGATTCTTTCCCTTTCTTGAATATTTGCCAAGTTGCCTTTTTTCTGCAACAATAAACACTGTTGGTTCATGGTTGCGTTCTCGGTTTCTGCCCTCCTGTACTTCCAGAACGAATCCCTAGCCTGTTGGTTATTCTCCTGTATGTTGGGTCATTTTGAGAGGGACAAGATAGTTACGACTGTGCGGCGTGAGATCTGAGTGAGCCGTCTTAATCGCTGTCACCACGTGGTCTCACAGTCTTCCTCCTCCCAGATGTGGGGCTTTTGATGTTGCACCTCCTGCCCCAAGCAGGCTAATTCAGGTCAATAAAGTGGCAAAGACTTTCTTGAATGCTGGGTTTGTTTTTTGCCAAGTTTATTATGCAGAAAGGAGGAGCCAGTTGAAGGCTCCTTAGTTCCCTGACTGAGCGAATGAAGCTGTTTGATTTAGCAGAAATATAGGTTGGCTCAGCTGACTCGTGAAGTCTCACCGTACATTAAAAAAAGGGACACAACATTGCAGGGTACCTTACAGCAGCAGCAAGCGAGAGGACTCTTGGTTTGAACACTAGTGTAGTGGATCTTCCGAAGTCCGTAGGATGAGAATAGTGCCAAGAAGCACAAGAGCTACAGCAATGAGACACAGCACTGGGCTGGTTGCAGCTTACGTTGGTTTTGATGGCTACATGGTGTTTTTCACACACATCCCTTCTGCTGCTGGCGTTTAGAAACGGGAACTTGAAATGAAGTAGAACTCAACTGAAGCACAAGTGCTAACTGCTGGTCCTAACCATTCAGACTCTCTCATTAGTGTAGAAAATTTGTCTAGACTCGTAGTAGTCCAAGTGAAGTTGTCTACAACTAAGTTTCATTTCAGTCAATCCAGGTGTATCATCTAAAGCTTCACGACCAAGGCAGTGGCAGGGGCAAGGAAAATCTCAAAATTTTACCAGCACGTAACATCGTAGTTCGTATTCTATCAGCGTACAGTGTTTCATTCAGGTTTGTGGCACTGTGCTTCAAAGTACAGGTGTGGCTGGAAAAGCTACTGACCCAATTGTGTGGAGTCCAGTAATTAAAACCGGGATAGGTGGTGAATTGGATGAGTAAGTTCGAGGGTGTGCATCTGTAGTTCAGTGGAGGAGGAGGAGCAACCTATGCAGGAGGTTCTCTGCTTAGTGTGCGAAGAAAAGCTACTCTGAGCATGTTGTGCAAAGCTTGGAGTGACCCTTGGGGTTTTATGTGTTTGACAAAGTGTTGACAATGTGTCAGATGATGAGGTAATAAAGAGGGAACTAGTAAAAAACCACCTGTGTCTACAAACTAGTTACAGCAGTATCGTGAAGTGGGCCAGGTTTTTGGCTTGTTTTTTGGTTTTGGTTTTAGTTTTTTATAGAAGTTACTGCTACTTGCCCTACTGAGAACCAATGAAAACCAGTATTCTCAGTTATGAAATCCAAGGATAAACTACTAAAGAAAACCACTCGATGGTGATTTTTAGCCTGCAACAGCTGTTAAAGATTTTAGATGTAAAAACTCCTGAAGTTGTCTCATATTCTTACTGATGATGTTATTTTTACTTCTTACACTTCTTTTTTTGCTAAATAAAGCATGGAATTAAATAGCACAGAGTGCTTAGCCCCTTGGAGGGCCTAAATTTAGCTTCATGGAGTACCGTAAAAATTAATTTAATGATCCCGTAGAGACAAACTGACATTCTCGGTGAGGAGAGGAAGAGGTCTCGTTACTCAGGAAAGCCGAAGAGCTACCGCCTGCCGGGGCACGGGCGAGCACACCGTATCGCTGAAAGGAAACGCGTATTTTCAGCGTAGCCGAGTGCCGGCGGGGGCGGACAACGGGGAAGGCTGCGCCCCCAGCCGCTGCTCGGTCAGGGCTGGGCGTTCAAGGGTCCCTGGGGTCTCCACCAGCGCCTGGTTTCTGAGGAACACTGGCGTGTGCCCCGGCGTGAGGTGTGTCCCCCCCCCGGTCACCGCCGCTTCAACACCCCGCAGAGACGCTCCCCCGGCGCCGCAGCGGCCGCGGGGCCTTCCCTGCCCACCGAGCGGGGGGGGAGGGGGGGGCGCCCCCGGCGGCTGGCCGCCCTGCCCTGGGCCTACCCCGCCGCGGCGCGGTGCGGCGGGCGGCCCCGCCCTCCCGGCCCCCGCAGTGCGCGGCTGCCCTCAGCGGCGGGGCCGAGCCCCGAGCCCCGAGCGCTGCCCGCGGCCTGGCCCCGCGGGGGCCGCTCTGCCACCGCCCCCCCGCCCGCCGCTCTCCGGCCGGAAGAGGAAACCAGGCGCGGCGCGAACGGCGTTACGGTGGCCGAGGCGAGCCGGCGCCGCCACCGGGACCCGTTCCCGACGGTGCTCGCCTACGTCAGCACGCAGGAGGACGGCTATTGTTGCTAAGTGACGTCAGCGCGCCGGTGGACGTAGCGACGGCGGCGGGGCAGGGGGTGGAGGTCTTGACGGCGGCGGGGCCGGTGAGTCCCGGGGGAGGGTTGCGGGCGGGCGGGGCGGCCGCTCCCCCCACACACACCTCGCGGAGCGGGTTCGTGAGGGCCGGGCGGAGGCTCCCGAGGCCGCCCCTGCGGAGGGCTCCGGCCCCGCGGTGTGCTGCCGCCGGGGGGTCCCGCCGGGCGCGGGCAGGTCCGCCCGGGAGCGGGGGCGGCCGGCGGGAAGCAGCGGGGTGGGCGCGTCGGGCCGGGGAGGGGCCTCGCCTGCAGCGCCCGGTGGCGGAGGTGAGGGAGGGGGCGGCCGGGCGCGCCGGGGTCACCTCCCCGGCGCTTCTGGGCTCGGGAGGCGACTCCTGGGGCGGCGGCGGCGGCGGCGGCGGCCCGGGCTTCCCCGGGCGCGACCTTGGGCCGCCCGCCCGCTCTCGGCCGCCCTCTTCCCCCCGGGCCCGATGCTTCACCCGCCCTCCCCTGTGCCTGCCCCCGCGCTTCGCTGGGCCCCGCTGTGGCTCCTTTTTGTTTGTTCGGTTTGGGGTTTGTTTGGGGGGTTTTCGTATTAGGTGGATATTTTGACGCTTTGACAGTACACACGGTATTTTGACAGGTTCTTCTGGGGGCTTAGTTCTTCTACTCTTGCACGTTACGCACTGCTGTGATTCGCTGAAATTACTTTTGCTTTTGAAGAAGCTGTTATGTCACCAGACTTCAAAAAAAAACCCAACTTGCTGTTAACTTGTGAGCGACCTGCTTGTAATCTTGCTCGCCCAGCAACGTGCTTTGCTCGCATTATTTTTAAAGCACAGCACACGGACCCCTCCCAAAGCTCTGTGCTGGCGTCGCTTAATTTTTTTTATGTGTTTTAAGATTTATTTTGAGCCTTCTCATAATGCGGGTGTGTTTGGCGTGTCTTCTGTTATAAATCTGTAAATCAGGTTCTTGAGGTATACTGTTCTCTGGGGGTCTGTTCACTCATATTTATCTAAAAAAAAAAAAGCCCACAAGAATTTTCATAAATGGCTCGAATACATTTTGATAATACAAGCCAATTTGATAACAGTATTTACATGTTACATGTTATTCTCCAAACCCAGGAGTTCTTTGTCAAATACCTGTTTCCAGTGCTGGATTAAGGTGTGGTTGCTTTGCAGTTCATGAGACTGTCTTCTCCTCGCTTGCTCCCTCAAACATGTACTTTAAAAAAGATTAGAGTGTCTCTTGTGAGAGAATTCATAGATCAGGGTATCATCTGTTTAGCAAACTACATACAGTTTATTTTTCCTGATGGCAGGCATGATGGGAAGAATAACAATAATTTATTCTTGTTGAGAGAGACTCATTATGTTGGTTATGTCTTTAAACAAATAAAGCCTCCCCATTTCTGTATTTCCTCACCCTACGGTTTTGTTTTGTTTTCCTGTTCGTAAAATTAAAGGCTTGCACAAGGGAAAGATTTGCAACTGCCCTAAGTATTGTAAAAACAAAAAAACCCAAAAAAAACCCCAAAAAACCCCCAAAACCCAAACCCCAAAACCCAAAGAAAACCCCCAAACCCTCTAGTGAGGCAAGAACACTTGGAGAACTTTGGATGTGCAGGGAATAAAATGTGATACAGTTTATACAGGTCTGGTTTAATTAGGACACCCAGGTAGGAAGGTAGTGTTTTGGGGGACGTGAATGCTGTAGCAAGAATGTCAGCATGGAATTTTTGTGACTGTAATGGAGAAATGCGTGGTGATATGTTATCGTCTTTGGTGGTTAAAAAAAAACGAATGGTCAAAACTAAATGGCAATGGCTTGAAAAAAGAAGTTTTACTGCGATGTCGTAAGGTTATTAGAAGTTTTCCCATAGAATGGAAGGGTTTTTTCAAGAATTCGTTTCCACAAGAATTTTAACTGAGAAATAATGCTTCTCGCTCACTTTTGCCGTGGGCTACGTGCCCCCCGTTTCTGATGGTACGTGTTTCATGGCTGTTTCAGGAAATGGTACAGTTGCTGTGCGGCTGGGTGTCGCTGAATAGCGTTTCTATGAGCCTGCCCTTCGATTTGCCTGCTGCTCAGAATGGCAAAGAACCCTAATTTTCAGGAAGTTGGTCATCTGCCTGCGGGCTGCGTCCACTGTAGATCTTCAGACAGCCTCACGGGTGAGTGGACCAACGTATTTTCTCGAGGTTTTAACTGCAGGCTGTAGTTGCACGCCTTTTTAACCAGGTTGTATTAAGTGCATTGATAACTATTTTGTGTTTGTGTTAGTAAACGGTCTGCACTTAGTGTATTGTGTGCTGTGCCTGGCTAAACTTATTCCTGCTCTTCTATTAAAGGAGTCTGTCCCTGAGCAGAACCTAAAACACCAGCGCTACAGCCCTTAAGTGCTGGGAATGTGTTTGTGTAACGGTGCGTAACTTCCCATCTGCTTTCAGCCAAAACGTTTTTGGTACTAAACTGTTGTTCAGCACGCTGTCATGGCATGGTGTGGGTATTTATTGTTAACCAAAGTCTGCTGCTCTTGTAATCCTTTCACAACAGAAGGGTTGGAGACGAGACTTAGAAGTTCTGTGAATTTCATTTACTTGATCTTTCCTGTTTGTACCTCATTGTTATGTTGTTGTTGTTGTTGTTGTTATTTTGGATACTAAGTATCAGAACTTGTGCCTATTTCCTTTTTTTCCCCCTTTCTGTTACAGTTGTCATGGTCAACTTTGTTACTGTTTTTTAGAGGTACAGAGGAACTTCTGTGGGAGGGTTCTGACGGAATCAAAGTGTTGACTTGGGTTATACTCTGTATATGTTGAAATGTTTCCGAAAAATTCCTGTTTCCTGAAATGTTGGCTTATTGTACCAGAACTTAAGAGAACAAAATATTTTTGTATAAAAAGACACGTGTCTATCCATTAAAAAAACAAACCATAAGATTTGAAATAGTGGTGTGTTCGTACAGTAACCTTGCTGTAACAGCTACCATGTTTTGTGAGTTTGTGGAAATAGTAATTGTAATTTAATCAAATTCCAGCAAAATACTTTAAGCATAGCAAAATATTTCATGAAGAAATCTTATTAATGAAAAAAATTTCAATACGACTCAAATCCTTTCCAATCAACTGGCAACCAGTTCCTATTTCTAGATAAAATAGCAATGTAAGAGAATTATATTTAAGAAAATTCCCTTTGAGTAATTCTGACAACATTTGTATTATTTTGCTAGATACAAACTGGAAGATTAAGTGTTTCAGGGTATGAAATTATTTGCTCAGTGTTTATAATCCAGACTCATTTAATGAAATTTATGATTCTAGCAATAGTCTGTTTACTTGCATTTATTTTTAAAGTTGCAAGAGGGTTATCAGTTATGTAAAGATTTTTCACTTTTTTTATAAAAAAAGTTTTCCAAAATTATTTGCAAACAGTTTCTTAAATTCCTTTTGTTGTGCCTGGTGTAAAAACAACCCTTCCGTGTTTCATTGAAACAGCACTGCCTTTCAGAGGCCTCTTCAGTGACAGCCGAAACGAGCGGGGAAGTGACTGAGGACTGGGCGTTGCTGCAGCTCTGGGTTGAGAGCTGTTTTGTAAGGATGTCACTGGGGTTGTGCTGTTGTCACTGCATTTTCTGGATCACGGTTTTGTATGCTCTAACATGTTGCAGGTTACTTCCTAAAAAGAAATATAGCAAGCTGAAAACTGGGGGGGGGGTTGTTGCTGGTTTTCTAGCCGTGACACACATTGTGTAATATTGCATGTTGCCTCCTGTGGTAAATACTAGGCTCCATTTTTCACACCCTGGCTGTTGAAGGTGGCGCCAAGAAGCGTGCCTTCCGGTGGGGTCTGAGCCAGAAGTGATCTGTAGGCCTTCTGGCTTGACCGATGAGTTTGGAGATTGAGTTTTAGTGGTGCCTCCAACTCACTGAGAAGACAGTTTTGTTTTGGTTTGCCGTGGCATGAAGAAAGCTGCTGCAGCTGACTCCTGAAGCAGTTATTTAGCTCTGAATACCTCCTGGAAACAGGTTGTGGTGCTGGTAAGAGGCTTGTAGGTGGCTCGGCCTTTTATTCTGGAGTTCATTAAGTGGTGTTCTTCGACTGCAGGAAGGAGTAAACACCGGGATTCCCTGGAAGGAGTGATGTTGTTTGATGACAGAGGGGATCTTGAGAAAGGGTTTTGCCAAGCTCCCAGCAGCATCTCTGTTTTTGAATCATAAATAATACTTTGAGTTGCGACTAGAAAAATACGTGTTGAGCTCTACAGGGAAGTTGTGAGCTCATAGCAACTTGCCACAACTAGAGCAGCACATTACTTTTTACTTCCTCAAACAGGAAATGTGCAGATCACTTCAAGGGCTGACTGAACACATACCATAAATGAATCCAGTCTGAGAAGATCTGAAGTCATGTATTATTTGGCTCTATATTTTGAAAGAGGGACTGCTCTCCCTGGGCTGCTTTATGTGGAAAATCCACAGTACAGGTGAAACTTGCATTGGAAATGTGTAGTAGTAAACAAATAAACGAGTTTGAGTTCTTCAGTAGACTAGTGTTACCCACGGAAAGCATACAAGGCATGTACATCATTCCGTAAAGTTGCCGGTTCCCAAGCTTCGTGTCATTCAAGCAGTTGAAAGACTCCTCAGCTGGGGGCTTGTGGCCACCGTCTGGGTCCTGTGTTCCCCATGATCAGCATGTTTTTGTTTGACAGTTCGAAACAAGCTTGTCCTGCAGCTTACACGCAGGGGTTTCTAAACTTCTGCTTTCATCGCTTGCTGGAGTTCGGGGTCTGGATGTTCATAGGGACTGGTGTCGTTGGCTTGTTAGCAAGTGTCCCCAGTTCAGACTTGGCCCTCTTCTATACACTGGTTCTTGTTTAGAGAGAGGTTTATGTACTCTTCAGACGGAAGTGTGCCTTTGGTTTGTTTTATTTATTTATTTAACCCGAAGTGGAAATAATTTTCCCTTGAACTTTTCACCCACTTGGCACATGACAACATCCGCAGCTACTGGAAGCAAAGTTCGTGAGCAGCTGATGGCATTCCCTTGACCGCTTTTACAGTCTCTCAGTTTTATGCAGACAGTTCCTGTTGTTATTTTTTAGAGATAAGAGTGGCTGAAGGAAGCAAAGAAGCAGAATGTAGAAAAAATGGCATTAAAAACAGATTTTAAGCCCAAAATGTGCCTGTACTTGTACCTGTATGGAGTATTGTAAATGAACTTACCTAATCCATCAACATTATAACTCGCAGAAGAGAGGTGGTACAGACTTGCTTGGTGACGTGCATCTAACTCGCACGTAGCTGGGTTGACTGACTGTTGTGAATGAAGCTCAACAACCGCAATTACAGACTTGGGAGGTACAGAAGTCTTGAAGGAGCATCGAGGCTGGAGATTTGCAGCTGAGTAACAAATACATCCTTTTGTGTGCTCCTCTGGTGTAACAAAAGGTTTTATATTTGTCTATAAACTCTCCAATAATTATGCTATGATAAATATTATTGCTAGCATAGATTCAACTTGACTCACCTCAGTCTAGTTCATCTTGCTTATTCCAGAGTAAATGTTACTGGACGTGTGTGTTGCGTAAATCTCTTCAGTGTGGAGTTGTCTGAGCTAATTGTAAGTTAACCAGTGCAAATGGAAGAAAAAGTCTGTTGTTATGAACAAAACATACGAATTAATTTGGTTTTGTGTCAGGGGAGAAGAATGTCTGTACAACACTCTGTGTCCCCGTGGTTCAGCTGCCTCCGGTATCTCGGCCAGTCTTGCTGGTTCCACGCTGTAATGGCTACGTGGGCACCCAGCTTCTAATTCCAGTAGCAGAGACAGCCTGAGGAAAGCTGGCGTTTTGTTCCCACTTGCGCTGTGATCTGGATGACCCGTTTAGTATGCTGTATTTTTCTCAAATCTCATTTTCTATTTCTGTCACTTTTTCTTTTTAGTTTAATGTTCTTTGGGACCGTGTTCCTACAGTATATTGATTTTGGGTTAAGCATTTCCAGACGTTATGGAAGTCCAAATAATACTTAACCCCATGTTAATGTGTTTTCTTTCCTTTGTAAGGGTAGAAATGACTGGAAACAGATGCATGTTTCCTTGTAATACTTTAAAAATATAGTTTAAAAATTCACTCATGTCGTGAATATTTCACTTGAAAGACTGACCTCTGAGCTGCGTGCGGGGTACGGCCTCATCATCCTGCTGCTTGTGATACGCTGTCTGTCTTCAGCCCTAAGCGGGTGCCCATTTTGAAAAATGGCTGGTCATTGGAGCACAGAAGGGGTCTCTGAAAATATGGAGGCTTATTATCTGAAACAGCCAACCTCTCTTCATTTAAAAGTTAAACCATAAAAATAGCAGCTGACTTAAGACCTAAGCTCTCTCGTGGATGCTCTTTTGCTACTGAGACTGCAGAAAGCCGCTGTTGCTGAACTAAACCCAAACCAACAGAACTAAAACCTCTCGTGAATTAAGAAGTAATGAAACAATTCCACAGAAGACAAGACTAGCGCATTAATCTGTATTGTACATTAGTGGGCAGTCTGTTAGGGGGTTTATTTTCCTGCATATATGAGGGAACAAGGAGGCGTGAAGCCAACTGAGTGGAAAGGGTAAGGAAATTGAATTGTGTGTTGTGAAGCTTTGCTCTTTGATGGACTTTGGCTGTTGTTTTTTAAAAGCTATCCCGATTGTTTATGTTCTCCCAGTTCTAGAAAGCTGCAGAAACACTGACCTTTTTACTCATCACTGATTTTGGTAGAGACTTGGGAGTTAAGACTATTTATTTCTTTATAATTTATGTGCGTTAGAATTCAGATAAAAATGCTTTCTAATGGTAAGTGTAATTAAAATTGTTTCATTTTTAGTTCCTTTTGTTGGAAGCTTTTTATTTTAAGTAAATGGATTGACAGAACAACAAGGTGACGAAATTCTCTGAAATATTTTCTGTCGGGTAGGATTGTTGATGCAAGCTGCGTCAGAGCTCGGTTGTAAATGAACTTCAACAGAAACCCTCTTGGTTTCGTTTTTCTTGTAATAGATGGTAACTCACACTAGCTGCTTTCTTCGTAATCACAGCCTGATCTTTGCCTTTTTTTAATACTTGTGCCCTTTATAATATTGGTTGTTTCCTTTTCCCCTTTAGGCTACCAGTATCAGCATCCCTCCAAGATGAGTAACAGCCATCCGCTCCGTCCGTACACGGCTGTGGGGGAGATTGACCACGTTCACATTCTGTCAGAGCACATTGGTGCTCTAATGAACGGGGAAGAATACAGTGACGTTACCTTTATTGTGGAAAAGAAACGCTTCCCGGCACACCGAGTGATCCTGGCTGCGAGGTGCCATTATTTCAGGTGAAGTATAGCTTTGTGTCAGGCTCACAGGAAATTTTCATGCAGATGAGATAAACATTGTTTCTCCATGAACTTTTCAGGGTGTAATCATCTGTCCATTGAGTGTGACCTTTTCTGTGTGAATGTTTCCCAGCACATCAAATCATTGTGTCCAAATATAAAAAGATAAATACCATGTCATGATGTTATTCTTTTGACCTTCATTAAATTGGATTTTGAAGGTAGTTTCACAAATTCAAGAGAAAGATAACTTCAGAACAGAGAAGTTCTGCTGTAAAATTGTTTTGATTTCTCAGAGTATGGATGGTGTGCTTCTATGGAATATGCTTGATTAGAGGGTTTAATTTTGATGTGTTGGAATTGAGTATTTAAAGAGGTCTGGCTGATACAGGTTAGGATATATATATTTTAAAGCTAGGAATAGTACTAATCCATCTTTTTGAAGAGCTGGGCATTTTTCACTTTAAACGTAATTAATAGAGCTTCCTGATAGTCTTCTTCCAGTTAATCTTGTCAGAGGGATAACCTAATAACTAAACTAAAACGTGAATGCAAATTGTCTTCAAACTATCATATTTTAAAAAAATTACTTGTGAGTACTTTGATTTTTCTCAGTATTCGAGATTCCATCGGAGTTGCCATGTGCTGGGTTTAGATTAAGGAACAGAGGATCCAAAATCCTGAGATTTGCGAATTTGCCATTGTTATAGTGGCCAACTATTTGTTTCACTTGCTTTCTGAGAATTTTTCATGTTTTTTTCTTTCTCGCTGATAGCACTGTATTTAAAAAAATAAAAATAAAAATGGCCAAGCATCTCAATTCCTGCTTCGCAAGCTATTGTTCAAAGTGGAGATGGAACAGTTGTGGTGTAGGATAAAAACATGATGCATTGGAATATTATTCTTTTGCAGCTGCTTTCAGAGCAGAGCTGCGCTTGCCAAGTGTAAGGGTTTTGCTTTTGTAATCAAACCATATCCCCTTTGTATTCCCCTTGCTGTAAATAGTCATTTATTCCTTTCTCTTTTTGCCTGGTTTTTATCAGATCTAAATTTCTCAAAATTTTATCTTCCTTATAGAGCATTATTATATGGTGGAATGAGAGAATCTCAGCCTGAAGCAGAAATTCCTCTTCAGGACACCACTGCAGAAGCATTTACCATGCTGTTGAAATACATCTACACTGGTCGTGCTACACTACGAGATGAGAAAGAGGAGGTTCTCCTGGACTTCCTGAGCCTAGCCCATAAATATGGATTCCCAGAACTGGAGGATTCCACGTCTGAGTATCTTTGCACGATACTGAATATTCAGAATGTCTGTATGACATTTGATGTTGCCAGTCTCTATTCCCTTCCCAAACTGACTTGTATGTGCTGTATGTTCATGGATAGAAACGCCCAGGAGGTGCTCTCCAGCGAAGGCTTTCTGTCGCTTTCTAAGGTATTTAGCTTTTGTTTGCTCTTTGTCCCCCAGGAATGTTAATTTTAATCTGTAAACAACTTCGTGGTAAAATACTAGCGGCACCAGATACAAGTTTATGTGTTAGTTAACAGGTATAATATTACACTAGTGAAACTGTGACGGTTGGAGATGTTCAAGCCAAGCTGAACTGAAAATCCTGGTGATCTGTTCTGAATTTTTTTTAGGTATTTAATTTTAACCGGTCAGTACAGCTAAATGTAGTAAATCTGGAGTATTCTAAAAAGCGGGAGCAGGCAATCTAATCTTAATTTGTCTTTTTTAATCTGTTCTTAAAAGAATATGATTTGGTTTCTGAATGCTGCCCAAGGGATATAAAGTAAAGATTTGAAGACAGCAGAAGATACTCCCTTCTATTAATGTCTTGGTATAGGCTGCCTCAGTGGTAGGGGATTTTGTACTCTGTAAGCGAAGGCGTTCTGGAGGTTGCTGTGAGTTATATTGCTGATTGTCATCGTGTTCTGAAATTGCGTAATATAGTGGTGGTGTAGGGTGGTTTGGGGTTTTTTGTGTCGGTTGTGTTGTTGTTGTTAGCTGCAAATATTTGTGCCCAAGTCAGGCTGTTCTGTGACATCGGAATGTGAATGTTGCACTTACTCTGGAGTGGGTTTTGAGCCGGACGCCACAGTGACAGAGTGCTTCCAAGTGGTGTTCGCGTGAAGCAGCCGGGTGTCTTGAATGATGGTTTCAGTTTAGTTTTTTTAAAAGGGTTTTTAGTGGAAAAGGTGTGATGGGTATATTCCTTGAACAAGTACAATACACTCTGCTCTGCTGACTGACTTACTAGTTCTGCAGGAAAAAATTGTTTTTTTCTGCCTACTGTGCTCTTTGTCGTGCGCGGTTTGTTGAATCTGAGCTCTGAGAGCACATCATCAGTAAAGAAATCAGCACAATTCCTCAGGAAGCTCATGCTTTATGGTATCTTTGGCATAGCCAGTCCTGGTACATATGAGAGCTTTATCCTTTTCTTAGGCAAACTCCTAATTATTCTGCTAGCTCAGTAAAAATCAAGAAGATTCTTTTTGTTCTCATTTTGCAGTCAGTGGGTTTTCTGCATGAATAAGAGCTGCTGAAGTTTTTACCTACTGATGCTAAGTTGGTACTGAAAGAGAGAGAGAAAGGGGGGGAAATCCCAAGTGGTTGGAAATGGTTTAAAAAGGTGACTCCAAGCCGCGCTATGTTTCTCATTGGTGTTCTTACACCAGCCTGAGTTTAAAGGAATGGTTTGGATTATACTACCAAATCCCTAAATCACCTCTTATATTCCAAAGTAAATTTGAAGTAGTAACTGGAATTTAAATTGATTTGAATAGTTCTTCACACTTCACTTCTGACTTACTTCTCCCAGTGGGTTTGTAATATTAACTATTATTTACACAGTGGGTTCTGTAATTCTTGCATAAGTAAGACCTGCGCTTTCAGGTAGTCGCTCCTTTGGAGATTATATTTAATAACTACAAGATAAAATACCCATTAAACTTTGCCTTATTTTAATTTCCTTTTTTTTCTTTAAAAAAAAAAAAATTCGTTTATTTGAATGGTTTTTTTGTGTTGGTTTTTTTTTTTTCTTTTCCAGGCTGCTCTTCTAAGCATTGTACTGAGGGACTCATTTGCAGCTCCCGAGAAGGACATTTTCCAGGCTTTGATGAATTGGTGTAAACATAACCCCAAGGAAAACCATGCTGAAATCATGCAAGCAGTACGTTTGCCACTAATGAGTCTAACAGAACTGCTGAATGTTGTAAGACCTTCCGGATTGTTGTCACCGGATGCCATCCTAGATGCCATTAAGATTCGTTCTGAGAGCCGGGACATGGACCTCAACTACAGGGGCATGTTAAGTAAGCGTCAGGTTTTTTGTTTATTTGGGTTTTTTTTTTCCTCATTTAGTGACTACAGTTGTCTGGAGGGTGTGGTTAATTTTGTACTTTGAGTTTTTCTCTGTTATGTGTTTTAAAAGGCTTAGATAATGACATATCTTGTTAGGTACTGTTGCCATTTCTATTCCTGAAATAATTTTAGTCAACGTATTTTCTTGCTTTGTATCTCAGATATTGCTCAAGCATGAATGTTGCAATAAAAGTGTATTTCCTACAGAAGTGCTATTTTAGTAGAAACATTTTGCAAAAACATTAAAAATGAAAATGTGGTGGCAGTGGGATATATGATATTTAAATGGTTTTATGTTGACGGTGACTTGTTTTCTACTTCATGAAGGTTTTCATCTTTTCTCCATGACTTTTGATTTTTCTCTTCCATTTTACATGCTTGCCCAAATAGTGTAAGCAAATCTTCCAAATTTGTGTTAATGCAAGTCTAAAAAGTGCAAGAAGCCCTGTGACTTCTGACTGTGCTCTCTGTTAATTCAACAAGAATATCTAACGCTGAGCTTTAGAAAGATACTGTTTGCCGTCTAATGTGTGATTTAGAAAGAACATTTGCCCCACAGCAAAGAATAAAGTTAAATGTTCTTTGAGAGCCTGTACTGTGGTCTGTCAGTCATGCGTGATGAGCCCTGTAAATAACTGCTTTCTCGGAACTGCATCTCCCCTTTGTTCTCTCTTAGAAGTTACAGATATTAATATTTAAACATGAGTTTAATATTAGGCTATTGCAAAAGTCTTGTCATGCAAGGCGTTCTGTTGACAGCGCAGTAGATAAATTTGAAACGTTTAAATGGTGTTTTCCAACTTCCTCTTCTGCATGTTTATGTCTTGATATGTTCCTCAAAATTTCTAGCTTTGTCAAAATTGCAGCTTTTTTGAGAATTGAATCTGTGTGTTGCTTTAGTACTAGTTCTGGCTCTTGGGACTTTTTTATTTGTGGAAATATTGAGGACCACTTGTTGTTTCATAGTTGTGCATTTGGTGTTTTTATGTATCAGTGCTACAATACAGTTAAAATTTTACCACTTCAAATTCTGTTCTTTAGATGTTAAACTTAACATCCTGTTAAAATTCATACTTCTGTTGCCAGCCTGCCTGTAGAGTTCAGGGGCAGCTTTTCATTATTTAGCTTTCAGATCATGTTTTCTAGGGTCTTTGCTCAAATAAGACTGTTAAAAATGACTTTTTAACAGCATGGTTCATTACTGTATTGCTTTGCAGTTGGAGTTAGGGTTCATTATCCCCAGCTATCTTGATGGAAGTTCTGTTCCTAGGATGTAACAGGTTTATCACTGTGGAATGATGGCATAAAAAACTTGCTTTATTGTGTTGATTCAAAGCCAAAGTAGCCAAAGGTTTCCCGTTTCACTCAGGTTCGTGTAGCTTTGCAGAGTACTGGAAGCTTGTATAGCTATCAAAATAGCTTGTATAGCTATACCACTGCATATACCACTCTGCAAATTCGTGATGCATCCACATCTTGAATGTTTTATGTGATTTTTAGTTTCCTTCCACATTAAAAAACAAAACAAACCAAAAACCAAACCGAAAAAACCTCCAAACAAAACCCCCATTGAAATTAGAGCAAAAACATTGGAAAGAAAGGGCAAAAAAATATAGAGGTATGGTGAGAGGTTGATCACAAGGAGAGACTAAATAGACCAAAATGTTAACACCAAGAGGAAAGTGATGATTCAATGAGGAAGGTGCAGTAGAATTCTGTAAAATCATGCAGGGGACTGCAAATATAAATAATATGTACTAGTAAATTATCACTAAGTATTACTATAGAAGACCTAGAGGGCATCAAATGAAGTGGAAGAAGCAGAATTTCTACAATGCCCCTCTTGTATTTTTTTTTTTCTTTTCGCTTGAGCGCGTGTCTGTGGCCAAGAAAGGATACTGGCCACAAATCTCTGTTGAGACCTCATACTGTTGGTGTTCAGAATGTCTAATTTGCAGTGTGAGAGTGTAAAAAAAACTGAATAAGCCATTATTTCCTTTTCTTAGTACCGGGGGAAAATATTGCAACCATGAAGTATGGAGCGCAGGTGGTAAAAGGGGAGCTGAAGTCCGCTCTGTTGGATGGGGATACTCAGAACTACGACTTGGATCACGGCTTCTCTCGACACCCCATCGATGACGACTGCCGGTCTGGCATCGAAATCAAACTGGGCCAGCCGTCGATCATCAACCACATCCGGATACTGCTGTGGGACAGGGACAGTCGGTAGGTGCCGAGTTGACCGGAAAAGGGAAGGTGATGCGTTTTGTACTGGTGATAGTGTATCGATGTGCAATAGTCATTAAATGTGTCCTGTAAAAGCGCGACAGCAGGGTTGGAGCTGACAATGACAAGTTCCGTTTGAAAATGCCTTGGGTTTTAAATGCAATTTTGGTTACTTACAAACCAGATTGTATCTTGTGGTGCTGAACTACCTCATCATATTTCAGTGTGGTTTTTATGTCTTCATTAAACAGTTTGTTACTAATGAAAGTTTATGTAATTTAAATTGTTTTCCATTTGCCACTTAGTTTTCAACTGCTTTTATTTTAGTTTGAAAAACAGTATTCCAGTTCTTTCGCGGAAACCGTATTTTTTTTTTACATATTTACATTCTAAACACTGAAGGAATGTTTGTTCAGATTTTCTCTATCTCAAAATTGTTAATAAATTATGCACTTTGACAATAATTCAGAGGTAGTAAAATTTATTTAGGATGTGAATTACTGGCTAACTGCAGTAGTTATTAGAAGCCACTTCATGGTGAGGCTGGTGAAGTACGAGCTATCACGGATGCCTTAGCCAATATGTACTCAGCTACTTTAGATTATTGTGGAATGCATGAAAGGTCAAAGTATGCATGTTTGAACAACTGAGTGACTGCTTAAGTAGGAGAACTGCAAGGTTCTTTTTATCTGACAAATTGAATATATTAATTTTATAACTTGCCGTGACAAAGATTTTAGGATTTAGTAGACAGCTCATGCAGGTATTTATAAGCAAATCTCTATTGAAAGCAAGAAAACAAGATACTTATGCTTTTAACACACTATTACCTTTCTGATAAAGGACTGATTTTATATTACTTCCAGACTAACAGTTTAGAATTGCAAAATAGTTGCATTTTTTTTTTCTTAACTAAGCAGTATTATTTTAGAACAGGGTGTGCTAATGTTTTATTTATTTTTACTGTTTATAAATGAAATTATTTTTAAAATATGAATTACACTTATCAATCAAAATAAACTGCATGAATTTTTAGCTATTTAATTGTGTCAAGTAAGTTCTGATTAAGTTCAACTGAAATTTGTGCTGCTCTATTCTTTTTGGAAAGACTGAAAAGTAAAACTTTGAAGGCACAAGGAGCTACTTCATGCGACATTATGCTACTTGTCCCAGAAGATCAACCCAATTTATAAATCAATTGCCAACCAATTTTCTAAAATTTGAAAAACTGTTAGACATACATTAATAATGAGGAGTTCTCTAGCAGTTTTTAGAGAGCTTGTCATTCGTAAAACACCCCTCGTCTGCAAGGCGTAAGTCGGCAGCTGCTGAAGCTCGGGAGGAAAACCCCGCTCCTTGGGACAACTTACTAAAAAATTACGTGTTGCTTGGTGTCCTGTGCCCTTCCTCTGAAACTTGTAGAGGAACCGTTGTTGATGGCAGAATATCAGACAAGGTGGACTTCTGCTCTAGAGATTTTTTTTGTCTCCATAAAATACAGGTGCAGTGGTTTAGGATCTAATTTCTGTGTGGTTCTGAATTTTCTGGTTTTCTGTGGGAAGTTTGCTATTGGACTTTCTTTTGCCTATCAGGTAGAGCACCTGAATTGACAGGGTTTTCTCCCCCACTGTAGCTCGGTTGTCCAAGATAAATGGAAAAGGAAGCGTTTGGAATACTGTGTCCAGTTGTGGGCTCCTCAATATAAGATGCTGATATCCTGCAGCGTGTCTTGCTGACAGCAGGACACCGAGATGAGGGCTTGAGCACACGATATACAAGGAGATGCTGAGGGAACTTGCTGTTTTACGAGGAGAAGACTTTGAAGGGGGAACTTATTGTTGGTTTTGCCTATTTAAAGGAAGAATATAGAGAATACAGGGCCAGACTCCTCTTACAGCTGTTTGCTGAGAGGGCAAAGGGCAGTGGACCCAAGCGACAAGTTAAATTCCTATTAAATGTTAAGAAAAGAATTGATCACGGGGTAGTGTAACATGGGAAGAGTGTGCCCAGAGAGCTTATGAGTATGTCAGCCCTTAGAGGTATGCGGAACTTTACCAGCCAAGGCCTTAAGGAACTTGCTCTAAGATTGTCCTTGCTTTTTTTAAAGATCCTTTCCAACCTATATACTCTCTTAGTCTAAGAATTACCAGCCACTTAGCTGCATTTTTCTCACGAGACACCTGAATATTGTCTTCAAATGAGATGTTTTAGCAACTGTACAAGTTTTGGTGGCTAGTGGAACATGTTTTTAAACTACTTATTCATTTTAACTGTCTCTGTGAAGCTCTGGTCTGTTGGAGATCTTTATATGGATGATGTACATTCTTAAACAAATACAAGCTAACGGGTGGGTTTTGCACCTCTAGTTTAGAGGTGTTATTAACAGGTGACTCTGGGGTATAAAAGTGCTAAGGAGACTAGCTGTCCAAATTACATCTGCAAAAAAGATGCTATCCTTAAGAAAAATACAAGGCATGGTGTTGTGTATGACAATGGAAATGTGGTTTTCAGGTCACTTTTCTTTGTTTGGTACCTTCAGAAACAAAAAAAAAACCCAGTATGTTACAAATTTACATTAGTCTAGTGATGGTGATGTGACAACCGCTGACTTCTCAGCACACAGACAGTAACTTTTGGATCAAAACTGCTGAAACTTTAAAATGCTGGAGCCTAGTTCAGTCAAATATGCATAGGCTAGTAATAACAAATAACACAGTGTATTTGTACGGGTTGTGAATATTGCACAACTGACTGGCCTGAATGTGAAAGCTGATTATGCAATTGAAATCTTAAAGACTCTGCATTACCTTTGTAGGTGCATAAATTGGCGTTAACAGTGTCATCTATCAGCTTAAGAATTTTAACAATGCCACTTTAGACATCTACCCCTCTAAGTCCTCAGCAAAAAATTGGAAATACTGACAAAGGCATTGATGTTTAACGAAAAATGTCCACGTAGAACTGCGGATGACCAGTTCTTCTTTTAAAAGTCAGTGTGAAAGGAGGATAAGTACCAACATGGTGCTGTTGAAATGCCTGTGAATGTGGCAGAGTGGTAGATAAAGAGAAAGAAAATATTCTGAAACATGTATTTCATGATTTGCTGATGCACAAGTGGAGTTAAGTATGACCGTTGTAGGTATAATACGGAAATAGCTGCGGCTTTTAAGTTTCAGGTTGGGTTTTCATTCTCCTGACAGCAAACTATAAGCTAAACAGAATCGATAAGCAAGAGGAAGGCATAGGTCCTGTTGGTGACTTTTTTCACAGTTTATTTTTGATGAGGTGGTTTTGAGGTGTGTAAGTAGCGACGGGCTTAACAGTGTCTCATCAACAACTGGAAGGGTCAGAAGCGAAGAACATCAGTGAGAAAATGATGATAAAGTAAATTTGCTGTTTTCAAGTGAAGGGTTTGAATTTGCATTTTTGATCTGCTAAATGTTTTTTGATTTTTCTTTATTGATATGGCAATAGAAATAACAACTGTATCACCGGTGTGTTAGATTTGTTCCTGCAGAAGGAATACAAATGGTTATTTTTATTACTGAGTTGAAAGTCTCCATAGCTGAGACAATGATCTCCGCTAATTCTTGCAGGTTGCCAGCGTTAGGATGTTTTAAGTCGTTCTGAAAATACATCTAAACATAACTGCATGTGAATTTATTTTCAAAGCTAGTTTGAAAATAGGAATCTCTTTTAGGTGTCTTAGGTACAGGTCTGTGGGTAGGGACAAAGAGCCTTCTTTCCAGCCCAACTGAAAACCCAGAAGAAAGTCTAAAATTTAATGCCTAAAACGTGAATACTTGTATTCTAACCAGTATTTTTTGACAATCCATAGGTCTTATTCCTACTACATTGAGGTGTCCATGGATGAGTTAGACTGGATTCGGGTTATCGATCACTCTAAGTACCTCTGTCGGTCCTGGCAGAACCTCTATTTTCCTGCCCGTGTCTGCAGGTGAGTTCATCAATGTGATGGTGCATGGCTATCGTTAAATAGTGTGGACACCAGGATAAGTCTGGATTTTGTGACTGCGTTATGTGTTTCTGATAATGTATGGTGCATACAACGTTCATCAGCTATCTTAAAAAAAAAAGTCTATCTTGGATGCTTTTTTACTATAAATATAGGTGATAAATTGCAGGCATCCTGTTTTGAAAACGTGGGTACTTCTGTCTCTAAGTATGTATCTCTTTCTCCTTCCTTTCTTTTTTTCCTTTTTTTTTGAGTGATACTCCCTTTTCCTCTTGCAGCTGATGTCTTTGTTTTTCACCCAGTAGCAAACTTCATTCCTTGACTGCCAAAATGTTTAAAATATGTTTACAAACTTGTTATAGAACTTTGAAATTTGTTTTTATGTATTTCATATATTTTCTGCTGTTGCATTGAAGGAGTGTTTTAAACAGCTGAGAAGAGTGAAAGGGGAGAGTTAGGGCTAAGGAGGTTTGGGCAGTGCTTTGTGTCAACCAAAGCAGCTGGGTGGTTTTAGTCATTATTGAGATGATGATGTCTTTTTACTGTAGGTGCTGGGAATTTGGGAAAAAGCTTATCATCACATTGAAGCTGACTTATCCAAAAACTGAATGGAGCTCATTGGCAGAGAGGCCATGACCTGTAGATTCCAGAGATGTTGCCATCATTAGGTTTTGAGTCCCCCTAGACCCAGAGAGGAAATGCCCTGTATTGTAATAATTGTTCTGTAGACACAAACTTCGCTCAGCACAGCAATTCTCGGAATCCCCAAGGAGTGGAAGTGCTTTCTTTTCCCCAAAGAATGACTTTTTCTCTGATATTTACTGCTCTGCAACATGGGATTGCTGGCAAGCACTTGTAGTCTATGGGGAAGGAGTCTTTTGGGTCACTTGTATGTCTCTCTCTCTCTCAGCCTCCTTGTTCTTTAGTAAATTCATACTGAACGTAGCCTGAACAATTTTTCCTGAGTCAAACAAATACATTCTCACCTTTTCCCTGCAAGTTTTATGGTTCTGATGTTACTGTTTTCTCTGTCTGAAATGGTTAGTGCCATCCCTTTGTGTGTGTGTGTGTCTCTGGCAGATTTGTGATAAATTGTCTAGCAATGATGAAATGCCTCGTGGAATTTGTGGGTGTTTTATGTTTCCTGGGGACGTGTTTTTGTGTGTGTGTGTGAGACCTTTCCTTGGTGCAAACTGGACGGATTGCTAGTGAGCACGGCTGCTTTGCTTCCGTCCTGTTACCAGGAATATTTGAAGCAGTCTAGGGTGTTAGAGTGGGACTTCCCTTAATCTTCTTTCAAAAGGGCGGCCGTTCTTTGGCCTCGTCCAAAGGCTTGTCCCAAAGTGATTTTCCTCTTTCAGCATCAGTTTATCTGTTTGTCATCCACCCCACTCAGCTGTCTTCATCTGTGTGTGTGCTGTGTTATGAGAGCATCGTGGTTCTGTTTGGGTGAAGGCTCTTTGTAGCCTTCCCTGCAAGTGCAGAGATGGAATTGTGGAGGGAAGAATGTTATTCCAGAGTTTTAAGTGGTACCTTACTCATTTTTTGGCACAAAAGGACTTCTGATACATTCTAGCTCTCCAATGATGTCTTAATCCTCTGTAAGCGACTTGCCCTCTATTGGAGGAACAGATTATCAGGAGGGAGTTAATCTCATGCAGTGTTTTTGTATTCATAGCTATATTTTTTCTACTTAAATGCATGCACAAGCACACCTGGAAACTTCCCCGTTGCAGTTTTATGTTAGCAGATAGTTGAAGTGTAGAGTTGTCAGGTAACTACAGCACAGATATCCTTGTCACATAGTCTTCATGCCTCTAATTTTTCCTGTTGTGCTTCATGATCCCCAGTAAACCCATGATTTTTGATAAATCTCTGTTCTTCATTATCATATTTAAAGAGTGGTGGGGAATTCCGTGGAGGTGCAGCTACTTTGAAGAGTGAGTGAAAGAGCTAAAGGGAAAGTCATGTAGCAGTGTGAGTGTTATTGTTAAGGAGCAGTAACCTTAAGGCGATGAGCTCTCAGTTGTGAGCCAACATGATAATTCAGGGTGGTTTAGATAAGGGTGTGCTGTAATTTCCCTTTGCATCTGTGAATTGAAGCCTACCTTATAGTCAGAGTGCAATTTGTTAGTCAAAAGTAAAAGTACTGTGGCTATAATCTGCTGT
This sequence comes from Leptosomus discolor, assembly GCF_034619465.1. Lineage (NCBI taxonomy): Eukaryota > Metazoa > Chordata > Aves > Leptosomiformes > Leptosomidae > Leptosomus > Leptosomus discolor. The sequence continues at coordinate 3,008,536 of NC_141392.1, read as the reverse complement.
TCTTTTTATGTATTTTTTTTCCTGTAGATAAGAGGAAAAGGCTACTTTAAATTTAATTAGAGACCTAAAATTGCTGACAAATTTTTGAGGAGTTTCACATTAAGAACTTTATTCATATTCATATAAATAGTTAATTCTAACTTGAAGGTTGGCTCCACTTTGATTAGAGGTTTGGACCAGATAACCTCTGAGAGGCTTTGAGGGGAGGGGAGGCTGTGTACACATACATAGTAGTATTTGAGACTTGTATTTATCAGGCTTTTAATTAATATTCTGTTTAGAATGAAGTGATCAAGGAGTACTTTTTTTTTCTGTCTCTAATTTCAGGGGTTTGTGATTATGTATTTAAAGTAGTAGTTTACTTAAATGAGTTAAACTAGTTACCTCTAGGATACTAACATACACAAAACAGAAACCCTAAACTATGTAGCAGTTTTGTCATCTAAAAAAGAGATAATTTCCAGTGTTGTCAGCAGAGATTTAAAATATAAACCAATATGAATTATGTCAGAATGTATTCTTTTAATATTTGATGTTCTGTTTTTACAGATCAGTTATGCATGCTTATCAAAGGGCAGGTATGTTTTAAGTGTTTTATATGCTCTGTCTAGAAAGAAATTGTCAGATTATGAACAGATCATGAAAAAAAGGGATTTGTTTCATTTGGGGATGTAAACACCTGCCCTGTTTTTAGAGGAAGACTGTATTGTAACTCAGCAAATCACTCACACTTACTGGCACTGGGTTAATCAATAGATTCTTTAGATCCAAAACTGGCCGTGTTTTCATACTGCTCAGCACTGCTTCTGTTGTGGATTCTTGAGTCAGTGTGACAAGTCCCAGTGCCAAAATTTTCCCGTTCGTGGGCAACGGTACAGAGGAGTGCACTGCAAGCATCAGCGTTGCTGTCTTCCTGCCATTAGATTTAACATTTGTTCCCTTCTTGTCTTAGTAATGCAGATGATGATCTCTCTGCAAGCAACCACTTAGGGAACCATGCAGCATTTTTTTTTTTTTTTTTAAAGCTTTGTATGCATTTTCAGCAGCAGGTGATGGGCTGAGTATTTCTCATAGTGCAGTTTCTTACCAGTATAGGTTTGAGATAGGTGGTGTTTGGGGTTTTTTTTATTTAAAAATTTATTTTAGCTCAAAGTGCTTTATGGCATCGCTGCATAGGATGACATTTTGAGGAGCAACAAAGGATTGGAGACTAGGGCTGTCGGCTTTACTATTTCTTTGCACGCCTGTTTTCAAAGCGAGGGAGTAGAACATGCCAAATTCTGTACACCTTGGTGAAGGACAGCCTGTTTGTGTCTGATGCGGTAGAGCAGTTGTTCTTCCATCATAAAGAGACTATGAGCACCGTAACATCAGGCAAGGTTAGTTGCCTTTTTGAGTTGCCTTCTACATAAATATTAGTTATGCAAGGTGAGAGCTGTCAAGGGCTTAACTAACATGTTCACCTGAGTTTTAAGAAGCTGTTCAAACGTGGGCATAAAAATTGTTGGACTGTGTCTTCTATTTGCATGCACGCAAGCTGGTGTTTCGTTTAGTTTTTGAAAATCTTTCGCTTTTCTCTTAAGTGAATCTACTATTTTCAAATCTACAATCGATGCCTCTTTCACACCAGCTGGATGAAAAAAATGCAATCTTCTGGCAGTTAGTTGTTAAATAATTCACTGTGGTGCAAATTACTTATTTTAATACCGGTTCCATCTCCTTAACAAGTCATTTATTGTGCTATGTGTGTCATAGTCTCTATCAGGACTTTGATATTTATTATTTTTTTAATACATGGAGCATTGTGGAATATTGGCAGTAGTGTTAGAGTTAAGGGCATTATTGTGCTTCCTCTGAAAGATAATTTGTACTTGGCAAAGCATGGTCCAAGCCATCCACCATGATTAGACAGAATCAAGTAAGTAACATAAGATTATTTACACTTTTCTTCCTGTTGCTCACTTGTATGCTCGAGTCTGTGATTTAATGGGTTCAGAATAAGTTTTGCCAGCCATAACCTTTGTCTAGGTTAATAGATTAAAAGTGGAAGGGCAGTGACCAAAACCTCTGAAATTCTATAATGAAAAGGAGATGAGAAGATTTTTTTATGCTTTCTCACAGACAGAAGATGATGTATTTGTGATTTGTAGAATGTAATCCCTGATTTAGATATACAAGCTAATTTGTACAAGGAAGATTATTTTTTAGGCATCAGAGCTTAGTATAACTGGTGAGAGGGTGTTGCTGTATTTTGAGGGGTTTTTTAGTTGAGAAAATGCTGGGTATAATACCTATTGACATAGTTGCCTTTTAGACTTTTAGTATTTGCTGTAAATGCTTTTAGAGCACGTTATTCCACCACCTTTAAAAAGTGAACAGCCATATAGTATGAATAAAAAGCAAAGAAGAGGATGAGATTACAGGGTAACTTTTTCTTTTTTAATATGGTGCTGTGTTTTTTCTAGAATTTCTTTTGATCCTGATTTCATTGTTTGCACTTAGAGCTATTTTCATGTAGAGCTGAAGGCTGTCCTTAGAGGGAAATGGGAGACAGAAAATAGTCATATAAGCAGGTTCCTGTCAAAGCTAGGAACAAGTGTCAGGTTCCCAGTTAGCCCAGCTTCCTCTTTTAGTAGTTAGGCAATGTAGAAGAGGATGTTTCTGTGTTTGTTTTCTTTGTGTGGTTTGTTACTGATTTTTTTGAAGTTAATATTTTTCTTTCCTAGTTCTGAGTATTTTTAATATGCAGCTGTTAATTAAGCCAACTGTTTACCCTGTCATGAACCTGAAAAAATGAATGCTGTCTTCCTGATTATGTTAAAAAGTTAACTTTTTTATACAGCATTTACTCAGTCCCTAGTCCTGACAGTGTTGGATTGTGCTGTGTTTCAAGAAATCAGTGATAAACATCACAAAAGAGCTGGTTGTAGGGTATTTTTCATAACCCATGTGGATATCAGTTTGAATGTGGGTAAGCAACAGTACTTCGTTCATTCAAAGAAAAAAAAAAAGGCAGTTTTGTAAATCAAGAGAGCAGTCAGTTGTGATTCAGAGCCACAGCTTTTTTGGGGGGATAAAAGTGCAAATGCATTAAGTGAATGTTAATACCTCTAAAGACCTTTGAACAGGCAGTGCTGTTTTGTTTTATCCTTGTCACTTTTTTCATCCTTTCATTTTTTTTTTTTGCGGCTTCATCTTTTTACTTTGACCTAGACCACAAATTTTGAAGAACTGCATTAAGGCTATTACAATAAAATGAAAAATTTTGAGAGATCTCAAACTAAGTCAGATGTAGCCACAAGGTGTCACTATAATCAAGGTTTAAAAGACTATTTCTTTTTGTTTAAACTCCTTTAGTGAACCTGTTATTCCTAGTGTATGTTGTGCTTGTGTACTAAACTTCCCAGATCGACAGGATCATTCTGGTTTGTTGTGTTCGCTAGAGAGAGGCCAAGTGCTGAGATGGTACATCAAATCAGGAGGAGACCCTCAATTCATTTTCCATGTTTCATCTGACATTGGGTGATGCTGAGTGTTAAGTGGAGGAGTATTTGCCTAACCAGACCAGTTCATAGTTTGAAACATAATGCTATTTTGTCAGTAATACCAGAATTTGAAAAAGATAATGGCAGAGGAAAGGGGTCAATTATTATCTGCGTTTGCTACGATTTTATTGTCTTATTTCTTCTTGAGATATTATGTGACTAATCAAATGGAAATATTAATTAATTATTACTACGTAAATTTTTAGTCCTAAAGCACGTGTCTATTAAAACGACTGATAGATGCCTGTAGAAAAAAGCTGTAAGTGTGGGAAATTATTTAAGCATATTCTTTTACCTGTTTTTAAATTTGTTTTAAGTTGAAAAATGTTAGAGGTTTTCTAATACTAGTAGGTTGAATTAGTAGTGGTGTAATATGTCTAAGTGCTCTGTGTTTCCCTTAAAGTACTTGGCTGCTACAGAAAGCGTGGTGTAGAATTATTTTTACTTGAGAAGCTATACTTATGGATTAAATGTATTTCAGTGCAGAGGGGTTTTCTTGCCTTTTCTTTTATTAAGAATTGATGATTTTGGGGGTGGGTTTTTTTTGTTCAGTGCTTCAACAGTTTTTGCTACTAATGATTACTCTGTTTGTAATCCTCTGCCTGAGTGGAGACAAATTAAATTGTGGGCCCTGTCTCCTGAATGTGGAAAAAGGCAAAAAGTAAAAAGAGTAAATGTTTCGGTACTAACGCAGTTCTAAACTAAGAAATGTTGGTAGCTGTGTACGGTTATTTTGCAGGTGGTGACATGTGAAGAGATGTGATTTTTTTCAAGTATGGGGTAGACGAGACTTTTCTTTAATTCTGTCCTTGGTCAGGCAGCCTCAGCTACCTGTGCTTTATCCTGGTGATGGTCCAGTCATTTTATTTTTCTTTCCCCTTGGGAGAGTCACTCATTGAAACTAGCTACACTAAAGTAGCAGCAATGTCTCACTTTCAGCCTTACCAGTAGGCCCCTGACATCCTAACCTGTAGTAGGTACCCATTTTGCAGTTTTCCTGTGCTTGGTGGAAACTTGGTGGATAATAACTTGCCAAAAGGTGTTCCGAATGTGGTTCGGTTTAAGAAGATGTTGAAACAGGTGAGGAGTTAACTTTGAGGAAAAATCAGTTGAAGCACTGCCCCTGGTACCTGAGAGAAGCTGAGAAGAAAGCAGTGCCTGCAGAGCTAATTTAGCACGGGCTTTGTAAGCAAGTGGTTCTGCGTGCCCTCCCCTCCCCCAGTAGAGGGGTGGTGGTCAGAAAAACCACGCCGACATCTAAAAGAAGCTTTTGACCATTGTTTTAACTTAAAATGCAACCCTACTGCATCACTGACCTAGCTGAAAAACAGAGACTAAAAGTTGCTGGCAGGAGCTCTGATAAGGCCCTCGGTCAGCTTGGAAAGCGTTTGAAAAATTTTTTATCCCAAAGTCATTAATATCCTTGTAAAAGGACTTCTGGCAAATGGAATGATTAAACTTGAGCAACTGAAACCATCTTTACCGTAGTTACTGCTCTTGAGAAATAGAAATGGTTGCATAGGCAAGATGTTGATTAGTTATTTTATTTGTATCATGCTTTGGGAAGCGTTGACTGCTGTGTAAATATTTTATTTCTTACTGTGAAGATATGCTGATGTTTCCGAGTTTTGGAAAAAAGATCACCTTGCTGCATAACACAAACTAGCTTTTCTTCATTTCTGGCTAACTGAAATCTTAAAATCTTTTCCTAATTCTAATCGAGTATGTAATACAGTGATAATGTAATATCCAGAGACAAGTAAAAATTATCTCTGTTTGTATTACAGAAACGTATTTTTAAAAGAAAGCAGTTTTGAAATGTCACTCCAGACCTTTGAGGGTTTTCACGGACGTTATTTTCATAAATCACTTTTCGCTGCAGGCATGAGGTTTTTTTGGGGTGGGCAGAAGAGCTAATCACTCTTTCTAAGAGAAGGTGATCGCATTGAGGAACCTTTATTGACATGTTTCCGATAACTTGCTTGTTAACTTTGTGAAGTACAAGGAAATGGTGCCATTTTAGTGGCTAGGTGCTGCTTGATTATCTTTCTGTCAATCGGTGTTTAACCATCTTTTTTTCCAGTATGTGTTCAACCTGGCATTTTTTCCTTTTCCTAAGATAAAGTGATAGTCCCAGATTTTTCAAACAACATAGATCATCAACACAGGATCAAGAAAGCTGTTGCCTTGTCTGGGACAGAGTGTTTATTGATTTGAAATATCTTTCTTCACTTCAGGTTATGTATACTTTTGATCTTAAGCTCACATTTCTAGTTTCAGCTCCAGATGTGGTCCTAGTGATATAGAAGGTCATTTCTCTACATCAATAACATTTTTCATCAAGAACTTTATTAAGGCAGCTTTTTTCTTCTCGCATTCCTTCTCTGTCTCTGTGGTAGCAACTTCTGTTACCTTAACCGAAAGAGCCCAGCTCAGCTTTGAGGAAGAGCAAAGCAGCTAATGTGCATTTAAGCTGTCAGTGACAACCTGCCAGACAACTCATCCTCTGAAAATGAATATTTGTCTGAAAAGGCGTGTGTAGAGGGGTCAATATATGGCTTGTGTAGACATACCTGAGAAATGTGAGAGAGCACCTGCCAATGCAGTTTGTTGGATATGGATTGTAAAAAAGTCTAGTATATTATTTTCTTAATTTTTGGTTCATAGTTTAGAAGAAACAATTAACTTTTTATGAGATCTAGATTACATGTTTCTCATGTGTGACATAATAGTAAGCAGGGTTTCTTGTTGCATGGTTAGGATTTCTATGTATTCTGAATTTTGATGTACTGATTGTGAGTTTCTTAAATTGTTTCTAGGTCTGTTTTCAAGCTGTTTCACCTCATAAGAGATCTGACATAGGTGAAAATTACCGGGATTTATTCAGCTTATGGTACATAAAGATACACCTAAACACTAAATTATCAAATTGTTCATAATCATTCTACAGCAAGTTGTATAGTAAAGGTAATGTTGCATAAGACAAATATGTGTTTAAAAGGCATTTTCAACACTTTTTTTCAGTCCTCTTCTGTGATTTCTGTTACACTCCAAGACATAGAATTAACTGTGAAGACTTGCCATATATATTGACAAAGACAGGCTTTTACAAAAGGAAATCTTGTTTTGGCAAATTTGTAAGAATTCTGGTTTATTTTAGTTTGTTGATCAGTGATGGCCATCTGTCGAAGTTGTTTGATGCCATCGTATGAAGCATTTCTCTTTTTTTTTCCCCCATTTCTCAGCACATAATGGGCATGGTATGCTGATGTGTATCTGAAACACTATACAGCACTTACAGTTACACATTATGGATATTCAAATTGTATACATAAAACCAAGTAATACACTTACATGGATTCACTTTTGGTTTCGAAGTTTATAAAGCCATCTGTCAACCAACGCTGGGCCAATCTCAGTTGTGGAATAATTTGGATGACATGAAAATTTTTATAGTAAAGCAAATTTGTCTGTGGTTAAACTTGATTCTTTGTTCACAAAACTCTAGTTATCTTCTGTGTAGCACTTTTTGAAGGTATAAATCAGTGTACGAATGGGAAAGCCATAAACTAAACTGCTTTATTCAGTGTCCTTTTTCTCCTCAAAAGAAGCTTGTAGAACTGGTGTTGAACCTAAGCTTCCTGAGTTTGGACTCTACTTGGTCTTTCTCGTCTCAGTTTTATTTGGGAGGATTAGGCTGATGGTTTGGTTTGATGCAGCTTTTAGTTTCCTGTTCCACAAAAAGAATATTCACCTCATAATATGGAAGAAGATAGGACAAAAACAGTTGAAAATGAAAAATCAAGCTGAAAAGACCAATAAATAAAAATGAACAAATTAGATGCTATAGAGAATCGAATTTATTGGAAATACGACGTGAAAGCATGCGTGAGCATCTTCAGCTGACAGAAATGAGTGAGTGAAAGAAGGCAACAGAAGAGAGAGATCACACAGAGAAAATACAACATGTTTGGGGGAAAAAAAAATCAGTGCAAGTGAAAAATGTTTTAACAGATAGTGATTTTTACAGTAGTGATAATTACAGGAAAACCACATGTGATTTATCATTCGCAGGCTGCTTCTGGAAGCAGTTATTTCATTACTTGTAATGTCTTGTAGAAGAGAGGAAGGCTGATCTTTGTAAAACGCCAGATTCTGCATTTGGCTTTTGTTTTTTACCACAGAGCAGTTTTTAGAGCTTTATACTTTAATGCTGTTTTTTCATTTTCGCACAAACATGTCCATACTTCACTGGAGATGTAATAAAGATCTTGGAAATTTTAGATACTGTAAGTAGCATCATTAGTGATCAGTAAAGTAGTGGCTTCATTACTTTTCTTCATACCATTTTCTTTGTGTTTGTATTGGGGAATAACAGCAGTGATAGAAGGTGTATTAAATATTGATTTCTGAGTCTGTATTCTGTTCAATTCAATTATCCTGTCTCTCTGAATGGCAAATTGGAGTTGGCTAATCAAGCTGCATTGTCATTAACATACGTTGTTGAGTCAGATCAATGGGCACCTTGCCCTGTGTCCTGTCTCTGACCCTGAGAGCTGGAGGTGCTGGTCAGGGAAAGCCTCTGTGTTCCGTTCCCCATGTACTCCTCTGATCCGGTTAGTACATGTTCATAGATTTCTTGCCCATTGCCTTATCTAAGGTCCTTCTCTGTGACGGGGCTGTTACCGGCCACTTTCACAGCTTTTAGCGGCAGCAGATTCCAAAAGCTTCTTAGCCACTGCATAAAGAGAGTAGTTTTATCCATTTAGATGCTTCTTTTACTAGTTTGTGTCTGCTAGTTCCAGTATGGTGGGATCTGGTGAATAACAACACTGTGTTCACCTTTCCCGCTCTTACTAAGTCTTTGTGGATGTCAAGCACAGCCCCCTCAACCACCTCTTTGGTTCCATCTGCTCCCGCTTTTGTGATTTTAGGTGATCTTCTCTGAACCTTCTGTGACTCTCTGTGCTCCTTGAGGTGTGGAGCCCAGAAGGGTACATGAGCACTTGAGCTACAGGCGCACCAAGCTGTTGCAGAGCGACGGAACGCCGGTTTGTTCTCTGCACCCTTCCCAACGAGGCGCAGTACAGCAGTGTGCCCCTGCCCCTGGCATTTGGCTACCCCAAAAACCTTGCTTTCATCTGCAGACTGCACTAAAACTTGGGCTTGTTAGCTCCCAGGTTACTTAGAAGTAAGGTTATAAATTTCACGACTCTTCTTGATATTGAGAGTGGTTTGCAAATAAAAACTCCTTTGGCTTTAACAGTTCCTTGACTAACGGTGTGACTCACGTGAGACTTGCCATTCTGTTCAACTCTTATGTTAAAGCCTCAAAAAGTGAGATTTGGCAGTATTTGTGTGGGTTGGAGTTGATGCACTGTTTACAAAGATTAAGTCTCCCATATACTTTAGAAGCTGAAATCGAATGTGGGGGATTTTTTTGTTATTTAGTTTCCCAAAAATTTCAATTTAAGCCTGTTTGGGGATTTTCTGAAGTTACGTAATATCTGTTTGAGGGGAGGATGAACATGCAGGATTTTTTTAAAATTTTTTTTTTGTTAGTTAATGACTAGGACGACAGTCTTTTAAAATGAGTGAGACATTCTGAAGTTAAAATCATTATTTTCTTTCACATCCTCCTATGTAGTGTTGAGGGGGAGAAATTTATTGGTTCTTTTGCAGATCTATTTTTATGGTTACAATTAAACTGCGTTGCAAAAATTCTGAAAAGCCTTTATGAATTTGAGGAACTTGAGTTTTTTCTGAGACTTGATTTTTCGAATGTGTAGGATTTGGGGGGGGGGAATTTATACCAGCTTTCTGTGTGACTTGACATTACATGTTCATTTCCTCATTAACTTATCAGGTGCCCTCGCTTTCTTTATGCCATCAAAATTTGGATAATAGAGTTTAAAAATGACTTCTTTTAAAAGAGCAGTTCATGCAAAGAAGTAATATGTTACTGTTTCTGTAACAAGCCTTTTAGAGTCTAGAAATTAAGAATTTAAATGTCACATGTTTGGATATTTGAAAAAATTAGAAGTAAATTATGAGTACATAGTATTAAGGCGTAGAATAAACCTTAACAGCGCCTTAGGGTGTTTCTATACAGCAGTTATATTCTTCAGTGCATATTAATAAGTTTGCTATCTGATAAAGTTAACTTCAAAGAGCTACTGAGCTTGACTTTTTAAAATTGTCATTTTTTATTACAGTGTTGATAGGACAATTTTCTGTGTAAATGAGTATTTATGAAGACTTTCATTGATGTTGGACAATTTTAATTTTTTTCTCAGTTTTAGTGATGTTAATGTTTTATTTGGAGGGTGAGAGTTACTTTTGCTTTGTGGTTTGGTTTTGTTTTGTTTTGTTTTTTTACAAGAGTATTCTTGATTCTGATTTAAAGGTAGAAAGACTAAATGTAGGTAAAACACTGTGTATATGTGTCCACACAGATACTCTTCCCATTCAGGTTGTATTTCATCCCACCTCTTTTTTTTTTTTTTTAAGGGAAGGATTTAATGTATATTTAGATGAAAAGTGATTTTAAAACTTCAGTAGATCAAAATAAGTTGAAGGGCTGGAAGACATTATTGGTGATGATTCCAGTTTGTAGTAAATTATAAAGCATGTATAACAGCTGTAGAGAGAGATGACTTCCTGCGTCATATTTCATCTTGCCGCCTTAGATAAGTGTGTAAATGAAAGGGAAACATATCGTTTCAATACGGCAAATCTATATTATTTCTTTGGAGTGAAAATGAATGAAATTGAAATAATTCATTCTTGGGTGAAACTAGAAACTATAAACGTATTTTATCCTCGTGATGCGGATTGACATACTGCAGATTAGTAATAAGAGAATGTTCCTCCTATCATCAACAGTAGTCAGACGCGCTCACGAGTACTGAATTACAGTCGAGAAAAAGGACTTTGCCATACTCTCATGCAATTTACACAGAAGAGCATGTAATTCATCACTTTAACAGAAGCTGCTGCTCCCCGTTAGAAAATTTGTTTTTTTCGGACTTCTTAAACCCTTTTTATCCTTTGTGTTATGGAAAGTTTGTGGTTCCCTGTGCCTTGTCTGCATCATCTGTGCATCACCTGATTACTGGAAAGATACCGAAGGCTCTTTAGTGTCCTCGGGCACATGGGCATGTGTTGGCACCATCACATCTAGTGCCTGACTGGTCTTCCCCACTGGTGTCTGGAAATACATACAATAATAAGATTTGGGGTCAGCAGCATATTTAGGGTGTTTCTTTCCACACCTGGCTGACAGTCTCTTGGCATTTTGTCGAGAACGAGACATCCCTGGAAGTTTCACAGTGCCATGTGCAAGTGGAGCTTGTGGGGTTTGTAGTAATGGTACAGTAGCCAGCTAGCAGGAAGAGTATCTGGAGCCACCAAAACTTTTCCCATCACTTGTAGGAATGCAAAGAAAATCAAAGCTGAACTGTTGTGATCATTCAAAAGACACATCTTTGTGTCTTGCTGATGGGTGTGACAAAATAGCTATAAAATGCCTGTCTTCCGACTTTTTAATTGTGTTTCTCAGTGCTAACTTGCACGGTTTGGTTTACAGAGTAATAGTACGCTCCAATACGTACCAATAGTTCATTCTTCTTGGGCAAAAGTTGGTTCCTTTATGTTTTTCTTAACTGGTTAATTATTAAGAATTCTTCTGTTACTAAGACTTCAGAGCTTTTTTTATAATCTCTGATAGTGCTGGGGAACCTCAAGTGACTACTCCCACAACAGAGCTCTCCAAGTTGAATGCCTTCAGCTAAATTATGTGAATAATTCCTCTTCCCTTTGGGAACTGTTTCTCGTTAGGAGTGTTCATGTTGTGAACCGGAAATATGGATGTGGTGGAATACCTCTGTGGAGGAGTGTTAGTACAAAGGCAGGGTGCAGGTAAGGCCTGTGCTCAGGAAATGATTCTTTGATACTGGGGAAAAAAATTACTATTGGAACGTATTTTCAGAAACAATGCTCTGAGTTTTAAAGCATCACTTAAACTTTTGAGGGGGAAGAAATGGTACAAGTGAAGTAGAGAGGATGTAGGTAGGAGATAGAGGAGACAGGATGGCTTGTCTGCTCGGATAACCTCCTAGGATTTCTGTACATCCAACATCTGCCCTAGATGAGGCAAGTGTGAAAGAGAAAACGTGAGTGCTTTGACAGAAGCGTGCTTAGGTTTATATTTGGTAAACTGGGGAGATGATGCAACTCTGGAATTCATCTTTTAAATGCTCGTGAGCCTAGACTCTTAGTCAAGGGGCAATGGACAATCCACATTTCACTGGTGTTTGTTTCTCTGTTGTGGCTGTTTTGTGTTTGCCATTATCAGAAATGAGGTGACTGAGACAAGAAACTTGAATTTTGGAGAGAATCTGGGGTTTGTGGGGTTTTTTTTATGACAAGTCTGCTGAATTATCTCTCACTTCAAATAAAATGTTTTGGCTTGTTGAATTAAATAAAAGTGTCTAAGTTGGAATTCTCAAAAGATGCATTTTAGACGCAATATTAGTTCATGTCTTCAGTTAATCTAAATAGGCATTTAGCAATTGAGGATTTGACTGAACATTTTATTCTGTACTATAAGCTTGTTTAGTGCACATTTCTTCCAAAATTGTTGTTAGAGTCCTCAAATCATAAGCTAAGGAAAATTGCTTAAAGCAATGCACGGAATGCAAACTGAGTGTCTGCCCAGGTTGGCCAGTTTCCTCTGTTAGCTTTGGCAACTATTGGACCTCAGTTAAAAATGTGAGGCATTGTTCTGTGTGTTCGGGCATGATGGCAGTTAAACTTTTTTTTTTTTTTTTTTAAATGGGGGGTGGGGAGAGTGAGAGGAAGTTCTGTTCTTGACTAGTCTCTTGAGCATTTGGAGCAACTTGATGGGTGTATCTTTTATAAAAAACTTTTAAAAATATCTGATTTAAAAATATATGGTCTGTGACCTCTTGCTGTGTTTGAATTTACTTGACACTTTTCCTCATTTTCTGCCGTGGATGAGCAGTGTTTGAGCTGTTCAAAACAAACCAACAAATTTATTTAGTGGTTATGTTTAACAAAAACGAAACAAAAATATTGCAGGCGGGAAGGAGGCATCTAGGCACTGAAGAACATCTCTTATCCCATTTTATTTTAAAGTAAGCTCAGTGGTACGTTATTTAAAATTGCCATTTTGGTGAAATTCATAATCTTTATTATGTAGCTTCGTGGCTTACATTACATGCAACTGCCATGATGCAATTTGAAAAGTTGAATGTATTTGTTCTCTGTTACTGAAAAAGGAAATGTTTCAGTATGAAAATGTTATGGTCATTATATCAATTTCTTAAGTGCAGGTGGGAGAAATTTCTATTAATCTAATAGATTTAATAGTTCCTATTCAAAAATCTATGGAATAGAAGTAATATTTTCCAGCTGAGTGACTGCCAAGTGTAATCCTTCAGGCAGAATTCTGAAAGCAGCTGTAAAACTGGAAAATTACATTCTTCTCTTTTTCAGGCATAACTGGACTTGAATACCTTTGTTCATTTTAGCTTCTAGTGAATTATATCTGCATAAGGAGCTAAATTATGTATTTTATTTCATTCATTCAGGTAAGAATTTAGAGTATTAAAATTAGGAACTGTGAGCAGTTATGGAAATTGTATGCAGTTACCATGGAAATTACTTGAAGTTAGTTGCAGTACTTAAGAGAAAAGAGAGGTCACCACAGGAGTCACAAACAATGGAGTGCTTGGTGCATTGGATCAGGCTGGTACGAAGGGACTGAACTTTTTAGTTCTCTCTGCAGTGCTTTTCCTATTTCTAGTGGCCTTTTTAAAGGAGAGAAGAGGGGTTTTTTCTGGGGTTCTCTGAACATCTTTTGGTTTGCTTCCTCCCGCACTTTGCTCCTTCTCCTTCCAACTTCTGGTTTTCAGAATCAGTCGGTGCTACTTCAGATGCTGTGCTGGCTAGAAGAAATGCCTTGACAGTACTAAGGACCTTTCCTACCCACCTAGTCTTTGAAGGAGAACTTCATGTTGACTTTGTAGTTACCTTGATTCATGTGGCAAGAAGGTTATGTACAAACATGTCAGTTCTTCAGTTATTAGTAAGCTCCAGCCCAGTTAACACAGTGGTTTTATCAAAGTTCACTATACGCTGAGCAAGGAAAAGTTCCATGAAGATGGAGTAGACTAACGTGTCTCATTTTAATGATGCAAAGCTTGTCATAAAAGAGGCATATATACAAATGGGCATACAAGAAAGACATTTTTCCATGGTTTGTGTTTTCTTGTGCATGATGTTTCAGATGTTCAGACACGATGCTTTAAAGTGGACTTCTTCCATGACAAGTAAAGGTAAATATTTTCACAGTTCTACGTAAGAGTTAATAGCTATGGCAGTTACGTTAGGTAGCTACAATAAAGCAATAAGCACCAATATGAAGAACAAAAATGGGGAATTCTAATCCAGATGTTCTGAAATTGTGCATTTCACTTTGAATAGCAGATTTTTTTTAATTATTATTTTAAGGAGTAGGAGGGAAATATACAAGAAATTCCATGAGTTTAATTGCCATCATCTAATTAGAATGTGCTGTGCCATACTTGGAGGCACAGGGGGAGGGTGGTCTTAAAAATAAAATTTTACTCTTCGTAGAATTACAGCCACACTTTAGAAGAATGGACATTTATTTACTGTAGCATTAAAGCTTTAACGAATAATAACTTACTCCAGGGTCACTAGAGTAACTTTTGCGACCTGTTTTCTAGAACACAGTTCCTGACAACTTCCAGAAGCACGAAGGGAACCAGCACCTGCTCTCTGGAATGCTTGATCACCTGTAGCTAAAAGATTTGGTTGGGTTTTTTTTTTTTTTTTTGACTCTGCTTTCCTCTTTGCAATTTCTATTGAGACAGTTCCTCCTCTATCTTTTTGGAGAACTTTATAGCTAGAAAAACTGCTATTTTCTTATTTAATGCTTTAAATTCCTTTCCAGGCCAGGGCTGAATTGTAGGTGATTCATTCTGGTTCAGAAACCCAAGTGTTAAGACAGCTGGTTTCTTGGACTAGTGACTAACACCCAACTCCTGTGTGCCATGCTGTCACTAATTCATCTTCCTTCAGAAGGCCTTACTGGGTGTTGACAGGTGGTTCCTGCTGGTCCTCCTCTGCCCTGAGCTCAAGGTTAGCACTGAGGTGGGGAGTTTTGAGGCAGAGACTCTCACCTTCCCCACTTAACCTCTTATGCTTGGACTGGGAGTTGGTACTCCCGTGCTGTGTGTGGGAGCTCTGCCAGCCTCTTACTGAAAGAAAAACAATTCACCGAATTAAATATATAGACAAGAGCTCCAAGGATCAAGCTTGGGACTTTCCCCTCAATGGTAGAGATACATGGTGCAGTCATCAAATCTTTGGATCACTCTTATGTATCTTCCACTTGCTGTGGGTGCTTGACACCAGGATCACACTCAGTTTATGAGTGAAGAATAGTTCTTGTTCACACACACAGTAATTAACTGAGAAAAGCACATTCTTAGGCTAAACGTGAATATGCTCCTCACCCTCAGCACAGTCCCCTAGTGACTGTCTGCAGGCCAGTCATCAGTTAAGCGGGAAAGTGCTGGTCTTGTCATTCCTTGGAGCAGGCTGAGCGTTCATTTTGCTGAGCTGCTGTCTTCCTTCTCTCTGCTTTTGGTAGGCTTTCTATATCTTGTCACATCAATCATTTTTTTCTGTGTTTTTTCATGGTCTCAATTCTCTGCTGAGCTAATGCCAGATAGTAACAGTTTAAAGCTGTCTCACGTTCGTGCTTTTCCTTTGTTTTCAGTTTATCCTGCATGGCTTAATTGCTTAAACATGCTGTCACATGTAGACAGAGGTGGTAAAGACAACCTGAGCTCATCATTAATTTCTCTCAGGAAGACTGAGACCTAGGTCATACTGTGGGAAAGAGGGAGGGAAGAATGAAGAGTAAAAGTTTCATACTTGGCCTGGGACAGGCCTTAATCCCTCCCTGGAATTGGCTATTGTTATTCTAGCAGCATATTTCTGTCCTGAGTTGGAAGATGCTTGGAAAAATTTGGACAGCTAGGTCTGTGGTCTACCATAATACAACAGCTTGTAGGTACAACGTTAACGTAAGGTAAAATGGGTCAAACGGTGGCAACAGAATTAGGAAGGATGTTTTGTTGATGTGAAAATGATGTGATATTTGTGCTAGATAGAATTTGGAACTCTTTCAGCAAATGAAATGGCAGATATATATGGCAGGTAGTCAAGATTATTTGTAAAGTGGTGTTGTGCATCTTTGGATAATATAATTGGATTAATACATAAATACAGGATAATACAGCTCTTGTCAATGTCACTGATTATTCTCAAAGTTGCTATCAGAAAATCAGCCTGATAATTGCTGTATTTAAAGGGAAACAAATGCTACACTATTTTCTTTCTTGATCCCAGTTTTATGGTTCTTACTTGAAATAACAAAAAGGGTATTTCATCCTAGATAAAGGCAGCTGGCTTTCTTCAGACTTTCTTTAAAAACACAGTATTAGCCTGATCAGGGGGATTAAATAAGATCTTAAGAACTGTGTCACTTGTGAGTCTCAGAAGAGATTGGAGAGGTTTAGAAAGCCTGGACAGAAAAGGGGAATAGGAGGATAAGCTTTTAAAGTAAAGAAAGCCTTTTAAACTGAGGGTATTAGTCAAAGGGCGAAGTAAGCTGTACACGGAAGACAGGATTTGGAGCAAGTGTCATGTCAAAATGTAGAAACATGGCCGTGCAAGACAAGCCTGAGAATGCTTAGGAATGCTGAAAAAACTTCCAGAATTTATCATCCTGCCTAGAAAGTAGTCTTGTTTCTAATAACTACTGTAATAAGCTTTTGAAACCTTTTCAAGTAGGCTACAACTGCATCTAGAAATTAATGAAGTAAATAGTCCCAGTGTCCGTTCTTTAGACCGGTGATAAACTGTCACAGTTTGGCCACATCCATCCTATTAAACTCCTTTCAGCTTCCAGAATGGATTCACCAGTCTCGTTGCCCATGGCAGGGGAAAAGCTTCTGGCCTGTGTGAACCCTCACCCAAGCAGCGCTTGAGAAGGGAGCGGCAGTGGGGCTGGGCCGGCATCGTGCCAGGGACAGGCCTGACGCTTTCAACAGCATAGACAGTATGTCGGCTTCCATTTTCAGATGACCTTAAAAATGAATAGTGTGGCCAGAATAATCTCAAGACTGAATTCTGGAAGAGTTTTTCCCGTGCTTTTGTGCACCATCACTGCTGTGCGGAACGGGGGAGCAGCTCGGAGGTAGTGGACTCGAGATGGGGGCCGTGAGGCCCACTAAAGGCGTGGCTTCAGCTTCTTGAACAAGAGTGGTTTAGGCAGTGTGAAAGCTCTTTGGGTGAGGTTCAACTTGTTAAATAATTGGTTTGGAGAGCTTTGGCAGTCGTATTTCTGACATTCCAAAAGCATCTCGGTGTGAACTGTTCCGTGACACGACAGATGTGTGAGCTGCACAGGTATTTTCATTTCGTGTTGTGGTACAGGGTACGGCAATAAAGGATGTTACTGATAATTTCTTTAGGTTTTGCAGAGCCTATGGATGATACTTTTTTTTTAAATATAGGTCGTCTTAAAAATTCTTTTAGCTTGTAGTTATCATCCTTTTGCAGATGAGAAAAATAAAGCTAAAAGATAATTGGCTCATCTGCTTTTGTTTGCAGAACAAACTAAAATTGCAAAGTTTCATTTTTAGTGCTTGAATGAAGGGTTTGGATGCTGTATATTAAGTATAAGCAATGAATATTAGTTGCTGGATTTTTAATAGAATATAAGATGCATGAGTGACTGAAGCAAAATGTGTATTCAGCAATTGCCAAATCCAACATCGCTTTGTTTCTTTACTGTGTGGGGAATAAGAAGTGTAGTGTCAGTTGCTCTTGTGTAGAAAGTTTATCCTCTAGCCCAAGTTGAGATTTAATATTTTAAATTCTTTTCTGTTTTGATCTTTGATGCCATTTTTTTAATCCCAAGTTGTCTAGCACCTCTGGACTGCTCTTAGGATGATGGAATGAGCGATGAACCTGTAGAGATAGTAATAGATAGATAATACCTTCTCGGGGGGGGTGGTGAAGCATGAGAGTTCCTACCTTTACAGAATGAGAAATCTTGTGCTACCATAATGCGGTGATAGAGTTAATATTCAGTTAAATAAAAGTGGAAGAGAAGCAATAGTGCAAGGGAAGGAGTGAGAAATTAAGTGGTATCTTTTTAGAAGTCTGCCTTATTGCTGCCTGCATTGCTCCTCTGGGATTTTTCTATTGAGTGCAAGAAAAACAGCAAGCTCTTCTTGAAAAACCCAAGATGAAATTACTGCCATAAATTTTTTTTTTTTTCATGGTGTAAAACCTTAATTTAGATGGGGAGGGTTTATTACCAGTGTATTCCTGGCGTGGTTAAGTTCAATTAATTTCAGATGACAAGCTCCAGGGTTTTCTTCCTCTCCTTCCTCACAGCCCCGGCTTCCCAATGTGTGGAAAGTAGAATTTGTTATTGGTTTGCCTTGGGCTCTGGAGACCTCATTAAGGGCCCAAAAAGGGGTTTCTGTCTCTGCTGTTGGATGCTTTTCTGTTTTCTGTTGAACTGGGGCCATTTGCATTCTCGCATGGAAAGGAGTGCAAGGGCTGGAGGATGAGAACTGTTAGGTTTATATTACTTGCCTGTTGATTAAAAATGGTGATATCAGGTTAAAAATCCACTTTTCTTTAGGCTCTAGTGTTATACGAAAATTTGCAATGCAGAGACAGATCTGCTTTGAGATGGGAATGTAAGCAGGAAATCTCAAGTAATTTTTGTTCTGACAGTTCATATGCAGAATGTCCATTTGTTTGATGGTAAGGAAAGGTGCCAGCAAAGTGCTACATTTAGTCACGCACAGTTCTGAGACACCATGCTAACACTTCAAATTCCTATTCCTATTGAAATCCTGTAAGAGCACCTCTTGGAAGCAAGCGACTGGGCTTTTTAGTCTGCATTGTGGTTCCAAAACACTATCTTGGAGCGTTAAGCATCTAAGAACTGTGACAGGTGTACAGTGTATTTTCATAGCAAAAGCCAGTATGCCTTTGAGAAACTATTTCTTCCATCCTTACAGTAATTTTAAGGTTTAACATGAAATGTACATAGTCACAGCTTGCTTTGACTAGCAAACAGAACTGTGTGCCTTATGTAGGTACTGAATTCTAATGTAAAGCCTCCTTACCAACATAAAATAAGGTAGGAGTTCAATAAAACTGATTTTCTTCTATAAGCAGTTGATTCCTTTACTCTTCTCTGGTGTTGTCTTGTCGTAAAATAGTGTGTGGCAAATGTAGAATTGATTGTGCCTTTAGTATTTTCACAGTATTTCACAGTGTTTTTAGCTGCAGTATGAAGTACCTGTGTGCACACACGTATTTATGTATCTGTATATACCTGAAGACACACACATAAACCTATATAGAAGGATTTTAAGACTTCTTTCAGGAAGATTAAGTAAACATCCTTTACAGATATAATCAATAATTGTTTTAAATTCACATTGTATGCTAGCATAATACTCAGCTTAGGTATGTAACAACATATAATTCAAAACGTTGCTTACAATTAGGATCAAACTGGGAATATTGAATGTCTAGTTAGCTAGATACCCCATGTAATAGTATTTTAAAACAAATGCTTTTATAATACAAGTAATCTTAAAATTGTTTTTATCTAAAAGACTATTTATCTAAGAACTAGAATTTAATTCAATAAAATGTAGCAAGAAATTCAGAATAAATTTCCTTTCCTAAATTCTTACTTCTGAAAACAACTGTGTATTCATTGTTATGTACTCCTTAAAATTAATTCAAAGATCAAAAATGCTTCAGAAAAACTTTTAACTTAGTATACCTATTTTCTGTAATGTTTTAAAAAGGGTTAACAGGGATTTTTGTGGCATTAAAAAGCCCACTTCTTTTTTTTGGAGGTAGGATTCTCCAGCATGTAGTTGTTACTCTGTTAAAAAAGAAAACTGAATGATACAAACTGTTCTAGCAGAGACTAGATAGTACAAAAAGTTCTTTATGGGAAAGCAGCTCATGGCCTAAACTTGTGTGCTGACAACAATCAGTGCTTTATTTTATTGTGGAATTAAGGGGGTTTTTATTAGATTCCAAGAAGTCTGCAGTTTTTAAACCATCAGAATGTTGAAGGAATAAGCTGTACTCCCAAAGCTGTCATGAGCAATGAGTTCATGAAGAAATCCTGATGCTCTGGCATACCTGTTAGAGACTGGTACGCTCCAGGGCTGGTTTTGTATCTGTTGTTTTTCAGCAGGGGTCACGCTGTGATACTAATGTGCCAGAAATACCTGTTACTGCGATACTAATGTGCCAGAAATACCTGTTTACTGCCAGGGTAGCTTTTCAAAACAATAAATATGCACCTTAATCTTCAGTAAATAAGTTTGGAAAAGGCTAACAGGAACTCCTAATAAAATCAACGGGAGTCTTCAGAAGGATGTTCAGAGAGCCAACAAGAATGCTTCCTGTTATGCTTACTTCCAGGTAATGTAAAAAGCTTTTTTAAAAACCCAAACAGACAAAATCCCACAAAAGTTTTGATTTATTAGGACTTTTCTAGCTAGTCTCTGGGTCACAACATCAGCTAGAGAGAGATATTGGAAGTCAATAATGCTTTAGAGCTTGTACAAGTAAGTTTTGGGCATGCGAAGAAACGAACGCAACGGAGGGGTTTCCAGTGAGCTTGTACGTTCCTCTAGCACTAGGTGGTTTCTTGGATGTAAGCCTTCTGGACTGCTTTCTTGAAGCAAGATCAATTCTTAGATATGTAACTCCTTTTTACCTGCCAGAGCCTTTGTTTGCTTTGATCCCAGCCTGCTCGGCCCTTGCTGTCAGCAGTTGCCGTACACCAGTTGCTCCCAGCTGCCGGAAAGCGCGGTGAGTCTGTCCAGGGACGTGCCACGCCAAGCCAGCTCTGGTGTTCTGTTTGGAGGTTTGGGTGGGAGATAGAAAGTGTGCCCAAATATACTTAAATAATGAAAATGTTTTAAACTTGTCTCATTGTGTAAAAAATCTTGTTTAAGAAAGCATAATTTTGCATATGCTAATTACTGCTTAAGAATGGGCCTTTTAAACAATAAGGAACTAGCAAAAGTTGCTATGGCTCCTGGATTCTGACTATAATTCTAATCGTTTCTGAGCTAATCATTACATGTTGTTTAGAAGAAGGAAAAGGAAAAGAAATCCTTGGCTGTCTTCAGGTTTTTAATTTTTCTTTGCAGTTTCTTTTATAACAAAGTCTACTGGAAGTCAGGTGCTCACAATATTTATATTTTTAATGGTTTTTTAAATATGATGTAACTTCACTCTTAAGAGCTCAGAATTGTTATAGACAGTTATTAACAGAATATTTACTATTTTGTCATGAAAATGGTTTAATCAGTCTTTTTTGTGCTTGTTCTGTTGCTAGAACGAAGCTAGCATTTTACTGGTCTGCCAGAAAAATGCTTGTTCCCAGAGAAGCTAAAATAGGTTTGAGCTGGAGTTCTAGCATAAAATGAGAGTTTAGGAACCAGCAGGTCTTGAGTCATTAAATAATGAGGCGTGGTTTGTTCCATTTCAAACACAGTTGAATTTGATGAATTTATTTAATGAAGATGGAAATGAGTTGATCTTGCCTGTGAAAAAATAAGGTTTTTCACTTGTGTCACAAATATAATGGAAAATCTGCACTGTTGAGCATAAGAATCCCCTTGAAAATTTGCTGCCGGAAGAAGAGGTAGGGAGTGAGCTGACTGGAAGACCAGTAAATTCCTCTGCAGAATTTCTTGCAGAAATTTTCTTGCAGAAACCAACCTCTTTTGTCTTTGTTCCCAGGTGACAGATGAGTGAATTTGTGTTGACACGTGCAAAATGAATATTCATCTTAAAATAAAATTACTTTTAAAAATATAGCCTAAAATATTATAGCTCGCATCATTTTTGTGGAGGTTAATGGAAACAGGTGATCTTTGTCTTTATATGCATTAGGTGCTATTTCTTGTATATAAAATACAACTTGGTTACATGTGTGAGTATCCAAATCCAGTTTGTAACCCATGGGTTATCAACCTCGTGGGAATACACTTCGGAAAGAGGTTTGCATGCAGGCTGTAGGAGCTATTTCAAGCAGTTCAGGGGCTTGTCTTTATGGGCTATGCTTGAAGTCAGAGAATGTAAACAGAGAGTTATGCAAATGCTTTCTGTTTTGTTGTTTGTGGAATATCCTGTAAAGATAAGAATGAAAAGACATAGTTTAAAGAAAGTTTGGGATGTTATTAGTTTCAGCGTCAGCTGTCTTTGCAAAGATGATATTCGAAACATTGCTGTGAGAAGTTGCATGTGAGAGATTGTGGTTAAAAAACCCCAACAAGCCACCACAACACAAAACTAACAAAAACCACCACAAACCCAAGCACTGTGCCCAAATAACAGTATTTTTTCCTCAAAAAAAAGAAACAGATGGATATTGTCATATAAAATTATAATGTAATTTAAATGAAAATTCTTTAGATTGAATTGTTCCAAGGACTTAGTTGACTTGAGCATGTTCTGCCACTAGAGAGTGCTGTGCAATAACTAAAATATTTTCTCTCCAGAAAAAATTCTCTTATTTGCCTCTTTCCTTCTTCACATTAAACAGATAAATGGTTGATATGCTTTAAATGGCAAATTAATTTACACTTAACATGCAGACTTTAACTGTAGAAACTTGTTTGAATGACAGTAATGGTTTCATTGCAAGTTGTTTAAATTATAAAGGTTATAATTTACTCAAATTCATGTGATTCCATATTTGACTAGATCAAAATACTGCTCACATTTTTTTAGCAATAATTACATGTGTAAAAAAAAAAAATTAAAAAAAAAAAACCAAACAAAAAAGACCAACAAAAAACCCACAACCCCAAAAACCCACCCCAAACCCCTAAAATAAGACTTTGCAATTCTTATGTCTCAGGTTCACAAGAAGTTACTTGGAAAGTTTGAAGATAAATGTAATTCTGAAGACTTTATTTTTTTAAAATGAGTGTTTTCTCCATGGATCCATTCTCTTCTTCCTTCTCTTCAGTTTTGTAGTTCTTTATTATCTTTCCTATGTTCCTTTTTTTTTAGTAGGCCTATAGACAAAATCTGAAGCAAGTGCTGATTCAATGTAGGTGCTGTTTCTACTAAATCTTGGTTTTGCAGACCAATTGTATGGGCTTTTTTAATCTATGTGATTCTTCTGTTGAGCAGAAGGGAATGTTGTGTTGCTGAAATAACAAAATTGATGTAATTGCTAAACAAGGGACTAAAATGTTGCCTTACCTGACAGTGGTAGTACTTGAATTCCTATCTCCCACAGCTGAAGTTAAAACCTCAGCATTCAAGCCCAGAGATCTATTCAGGAGTGATTTTGCTATTTGCTATAGATTCAGTGAATAAAGGTGTGGGAAAGTACTTTATTGTGCAGTTTTTAAAGGTTTGAATTTACTGAAATTAGACAACTGCTAGAATGCTGTAAGAGTCCTGGCTGCTTTTCTTACTTGGAATTCAATAGCTTACATTGTGTGAGCGCTCACTAGTACAGTGTTTTATCAGGAGTCCATAGCTATAGCAGTTGGGGGAAAAAAAATGCTCTCCAACCTCATTATTGACAATGAAGGTGCAGCCAGAAAAAAAAAAAAAATTGGTCATTTTTTGAGAGAGGGGTGGGGGGGGTGGGGGGCAAGAATCGTGGCATGTTTAATCACTGCAGTTTGGGTAGTGTTAGGATGCCTCATCGGGGGGTGCCCATGAATAAAAATGAAAACTAGTTATCTGGTTTTCTGAAGTGAAAGTTTGATATGTGGTTTTAAAACCACGATGTGTCAGACAAAACTCCCTCTATTTGCCCCAGTTTAAGCATTTCCCTGGGTGATCAAACGCCCATATACCATGTGTCCTTTTCAGTTTCCTAGCCTCTTCAACCAGATCATCAGACTGACCTTAATTGTTGTTTGGTTTTGTTTGCCATTTTTAAAATGTTGGTGCAAGCCTTTGCGTAAGGTCTATTATCTCAGTTTTAATTACCTTCAAAGTTGTGGTAATCGGCATTCTTCCAAATTCCCCTTTACTGAAGCTCCCTGTAGAGTCATCACTAATAACCTTTAGTCTGGGTGAGGAACAGCAGTGATGGTGCAGCCGTCTGACCTATTTTCCAGGTGCTCAGAGCACTTCAATGTGCCTCTGTTTTTCTTGTCAGATAAAGAAAGGATATTTAAGAAGCTCAAGACAGAGTGAGCAATGAAAGTACGAGTGAATGTTGCCAAATGTTTTCCCATAAGCAGGTACACGATAAAAGCTCAGTAAACCTATTATGATTAAGCACTGAATGCATTTCCCACTGAACCATGGACTTCCTTATTTTTACAATTATCTCTGACAACTGTGAAGTTATTTTAGGGAGTTTTCATACATAGTAATAGATGACACACAGGTTGTTTGGTAAGAAATACAGCGTTATCACAGTTCAACAGACAGGCTGTGGTGTGATACAGTCTTAGCGTTTCCTAAAGAGATTTTATATTTTGATCAGACCTAAGATGGCACAGCATGAATAAGAACAGTTGTGTCTTGAGGACAGAACTAATTAATATTGCTACTAAATTTTTGGCAAAGGATAATTTTCTTAAACAACTTCTTAGTAATAGGTTTTCATGTTCTGTATGTGTTTCATTCCTTCAGATACATTTATGTTGCTATTTGTCTTAAACTCACATTTTAGCTGTTTTGGAAGGAAACGTCTACTCTGTTCCCTTTTTAAAGAAAAGGAAAAGGACTTTAAGTATCTCTTGTGTCTAGGATTCTGATGCTGACCTGGATTTTACAGAGTCGTAAATAATTTTATTAAATTTCATTAGTTAGGATTACGTAGGTTCAACTTTATAGGGATGTGTAGCAATAGCTAGGGTGGCTTAAATACTGCAAAGCATGTAACGTGCATGTAATGTTCCGTCGAGGTTGGTTGCTTTGCAGCTTGGTATGACCTAGCGGGCTGAGTACGGTGGTTTTGGAAGCACGGCTGCCTGGCTTCTGATAGCCATGTCGTTGCCTCTGTCAGATCTCAGACGATGACACACTGCCTTCCTATTCGTTAGGAAGATGCCAGGTTATTCTGCTTGAAGTACTGACATGGGAGTTAAGTGTCTTGGGTACAGTTCCCTGCTTTAGTTTAGGTGCCTCCCGTGACTTCAAATATGTCATTTATCATTCAGGTACCTCAGCACACCAGCTTTACTGTATGAATTCTGCTCATTCCCTGCTTCAAAGCAGTGCTGTGAGAAGAAGTGCTCTAAGTTGGTGATGTGAGGAAGTGTCTCCTCACTTAATCTCCTGAGATGCTCACTGTTAGAGTAAGTCTTCTCAATAGTGAGGAAATGTTTGTTTCCTGTTACTTTGAAGCCGTTTAGGAGGCTAAGTGGTCCGTAAGGTAGGCTAGCTGTATGTGCAAGTACAATCCTGAGCTGAGTATTGGGAAGATTGAAAAGGATAGGAGATCTTTTTCCTCATTCTTGGGTGAACTCTCTTCATTGTACTGGCTCTGATGCATGTCTGCCCTCTGCGTGAACAGCTTCAACTCACAGATCCATGATGGGGTAGTTTTCTACTTCCTGATGAGTTAATGATTAAGCGAATAAGCACTGTCTGATAAGCACCAGAAGTGTTGCAAGGAAAGACGTGGAACTCCTTGACTGGAAGTAGAAAAAGTGGTGGGAAGTTTGAAATAATAAAACTGGAAATTGAGTGACACCTCCGCTTTCAAATGGTACAGAAGTTGTTAGATCAGCTCAGTGCTTTTAATAGTTTTGGTTTTAGGCTGGTAGATGAGAATTGATGATGGGAATGACCAGGTTAATTCAGAATGTCAGCAGTAGAAAGCTGAGTTACCTGATTAGGAGATAACGAATAGTCACATTATGATAATTTGAATGTAAGGAAAATAAAATATCTATGAATATCATGCTTGGTTCAAAGAGTATTTGGTCTTCAGCAAGTTCAAATAAAGTCTTTTTGTGTGAAATGTTTCTGTAACATTTCTAAAAACGAATGTATTTTGACAGTACACTCACCTGTGGTCAGTTGAACTGAACCCACACTGCAGCTGTTGGTCCCTATCACTATCCTTTTTATTAAACTACTTTAACTCAGTTTGTCAGATGATTAGACTGCTGTATTAATTCTGTCTTTGAATTGGATTTCTTTCCCCAAGCTGAAAAATAGAGCTCTTTGTTCTTAAATTTAACAATTGAATACCAAGAGACTTTGAGAAAATGCTGACTTTTGCTTTTTCTGCACTATATGTATTGTAGAAGTAGCTGAAAAGCAAAGAATAGCCACGTCTGAAATTTCCTTTTCAAGCAACTGGACCTTAATTAAATTAAGTTTTTTCTTTTGTTGGTCAGGTAAACGTGGATTGACCGTTAGTTGTTGAAGCATTTGTTTCTGTTTGGTTTTTTGTTTTGTTTTTAATTGAAACATGAAATGTACGTCATTGTGGGACACTGTCTAGTGTACTGTCTCCTCTGGTTTTAACTAAAAGCTTGTATTTTGAAATTCATGTTTGTGTCAGACAATTTTGCAGTTACTGCTGGAAATAAGCTAGAAGAGACAAATTTATGTTTTCATTACTGCCTTTCTCTTCCATTCCTTGGTGTTTGAGGGCATGTAGTTTCCCAAACTTTGAAGGAAAGTGTTCCGTAATAAAAAGAAAAGAAAAAAGAAAAAAAATTACAGTAACTTAGATATCAACCAGCTTTATGTATGGGAAATTACAGGAAAAGGAAGTAGGAAGCTAGAAAAGTTAGGAAGGAGGAATCTAGCTTCCCAGGATTGTTTTGAAGAGGGAGTCAGAAAAAAAATCACATTACACACGTTAGGATTGAAGTAAAAAAGAAACACCTGAGTTGTGTGAATTATTTAGGAGAATCTCTGCCAGGTTGTTTTATGTGGTCCTGGAAAACACCAAACCCCGTGAATTTAAGGGCCTCCCGCCTGAGACACCTGACAGCTCTACTTCACATACATTTTCTGTCTTCTTTTTCATTAAGTGATGGGCAAGAACTGCGGAAGTGTTGCATACAGGTTTTTAGAAGTTAAACTTCTGGTGCACATCTAAAAGACATTTCTCTGGACCAGTTTCATGGGCTTGACTCCACCTGAGAGCCTACCATCAGAGCCTTTTTTTGAGAAAGTAGCAGTTGTGCTGACTAGCTTCCATCTAATACTGTGGGTGGAGAAGCTGATGGAAGACTTCTCATTAACCGTACTCTCCTCCTTATTTATCTGCTTTCCTGTCTTGTGGTACAATATAACTTTGTGACAATGGCAGTAATAAAAACTTTGCTGTAGGACAAGCTTCTGAAGCATTCTGGATAGGCAAGTCACAGGTACTTCTGTCCTGGTTATCTGCATTTACATTTGCCGTGCTCTTGTAAGTGCAGTGCACCTGCTTTTGCTATGTATGGTCGGGGTTTGTCTCGTAAGCTTGCTTTATGGCAACAGCACAACCATATTCTGAGTTTGTCAGTATGTAGGTGCATTCATATGTTTACATAAAAATGTAAGGGTTAATATTGCACATGCATTGCCAAAAGAAAAATTGAGTCCCTTGCTGCCTAACGTCGTGGAAAGAGTTTATGTGCGAAGTCAGTCAAAACAGAGTTTTTCTTTAGGTGCGAGTGCTGGTACTTAGGTTGTATATTGCATCCTTGAACCCCCTAAAGTAAGGGGGGAAACATTTTGGATTCTTGTGACTGGAGTAGTTGATAACAAGGAAATTCTGCTTGCTCTGTGCTGCTTGGTTCAACCTGAAACTTGCTTTTCTTACTCCATCTCCCTTCCTTCATGTTTTTTATTGTTGTGACTAGCGTCCTAAATAATAGTTGCCTGGCTTCTTGTTCATCTCAAAATGTTATGGCACTTGCTTTTTCTCAGGTTGTGCTGACATATTTTCATGGATGATAGAGAAGAAGGGACAGGGGAAAAGCTATGGAAATGTATTTTCCCAAGAATTTTGGTTTTAGAAACAAACGTGTGCAATCGAAATGCTGTTAAACTGTAACCTGTAGTGCCTGTGGGCACTTTACTGTAGTGATCTCTTTCTGCCCTCCCTTTCTTTGTTCTTCTGGCAAAACTGCAAGGAATGAGTTATTTGACTTTCACAGGGTTTTGTACTTGCCTTTGCAGAACAACCCCCCTAGCCAGGTAATATCCCGTCTCTGAGCAGTGGGTTGGAAATTATGTACCGAGAGGTAACACCAAAATTAGACACTGGATTTAGCTGTGCAATAATCTACTGATTTTTATTTGGTTTTCCCCAACATCACTTGGACATCAGGCTATGCATCGATGTGTGAACAGCACTTAGACTTTTGCCTATTTTAATTAATATTATTTAAAAGGGTATTTTATTAAGGTTTCTAGAAATCATTATATCTTGTATTCGTAGCGTGAACAAATTTACTGTATTTCATTTTTACTTGTTTTAAAATGTACCATCCAACTGTACTGACATTCTCTTTTGTTTTCAGATGTAGGTACACTTTTTAATACAATTGGTCCTACTATTTATTATCATTCACTGTTTCATTTTGGTTCTTAGTTATTCATAGGCCTAATGACAGAATGGGTGGGTATAATGAGTTAAAATATCAGTATGTTAAGTATGAAGTTTAGATATTTCTATTTCAGGGGTGGTGGTGTTTTTCTACCTTTATTTTGCAGTTTAAAATTATCAACATGGATAATGTGTGTCTTATTCTTAATTGATTTAATGGTAAATATGTTGATGATACCCCCCCCCAACATGTATATTGCTTTAAAATACAGGAGGATTTTCAACACAAAGGAAACTTAAAAAAATCTCTCCTTTCCAAATCTGAAGTGTGTATGAGCATAAGTAAATGAAGTAGAAGCAAAATCAAAACCAGCACTGCTCGTTGTGCCACGTTTCTGTTTGTAACCGATAGCACCTTCAGATATCTTGAGCTTTAATCATCAGGTAAGGCGCTGGTTTAGAAAAGGTTGGGCACGAGTAGACCTGGGAGGCATCTGACTGACTTGCTCTCTGTCTCCCTCATTCAGTTGATTTTGAAATAGCACAAAGAATTCTTGATGGTTGACTTCCCTCTGGTGGCAGCAAATGTCTGTGAAACTCGCTGAGAGAGTCTCATTCACCTCTGCTGCTGATTGGGGTGGAGAATGAGTATCTGCTGCTGTTCTTGGTTAATTTTAGCTAACGAGCCTGCCTGCGTGATGGATGTGTATGTTGTTGTCACCTACGTGAATGAAAGTGTTACACTATGTGATAGATAATGTGTATTGGCTTTAAAATTCAGAAATTACTATTGAATTTTCTGTGTGAGTTTTCAGTATAAATTTTTGTCTGCGAAGGTGCGAAGCCAGTAATTGGATGTTTACAGGTGCCAAATCCAAGGTAATATAAATACCCTTACTTGTGCTCCTTAAATTTATGTTTTATAGTACAGTTTGGCATTACTGCAGGTGCCATTTCCTGTTCTCTTGATCTCAGTTTAGGATTCTGAATATAACATGAGGCCACAGGCCTCAAATATTAGGGATCCCTGCTTGATGGGCACTTGAGAAAAGCCTGTTTTACTGGAGTTTTTGGGCACCAGATCAGAACTCTGCAGCTTGTGGCCAGTTCAGCGTTCAAATGCCTGAACCATGCAACTTTCCTCTATTATTTCCTTTACTATTGTTCATCTTTTACTCTGTACTTTCATCCTCAGCAGTAATGGAGCAGGTGTCCTGCAGTCAATCTTACACATTTTTAATGTACCAGCCTGATTTCTCAGCTCCAACTGCATGCATAGATCATTTGCTGACTTGGATTATGTTTTACTTTGAGGAACCAGGGAGTGTACGTCACATTTTAACAAATGAATGGCCCTTTTCCTGGGATAAACTTAGCTAACCTTGCAGGCTCAGAATCCCCCTGCAAGCACCAAATTATCGCTTCTAGCTAGGGAAAAATCCTGCTTTTTGTAGCATTAAATACATTAGAGCCTTAACTGTTTTTTTTAAGACTTCCGTTTTAAAAATACGTTGAAGTTAAAGTGTAGTTGGGAATGTGATATTTGCTGATTTTTGTGTGCATGTGTATGCCTAATGTTATGACTCCCCAAAGCTTTATGGAATATCTTGATAAATTAAATTAATAGTACGTATAAAGGAAATTACTCTTACTAAGAGGACTCTAAATTAAATACCCGAGGCCTCATTCAGATAAAACTACAACTTTAACATTGTGTTAGTGCTTTAGATATTTTGTTACGTATTTTATTTTATGCAGATGCCATACAGGCATCTGAACCCTACAACTGATGTGTGTTTGCCTTTTTACCCCACAAAGCGCTTAGTAAAAGGGATAAAACCCTGCTGTACATGTTTTGCAAGTTTCAGTAAGAATAGAAGGTGTCACTTTTTTTTTCTTCTTGTTGTAAAGCTGTTCTAAAAAAAATTAGCGGAACAAATTGTAGACATGTTTTCCAATTTGCTGCCTTGTTCATTGCATATTCAAGCAACAGCAATGAATCATATAACTAAATGTGACTTTAATGGCTTTTCCCTGTGGATTTCAAATTGTTGCCCACTGACATATTAGCTGGTCTTGTGGATCTGAAGCTTTTCAGAAGAGCTGTAAACGCTTTTAAGAAGGGAAATAAGTGAGGGAGAATCATACTGGCACAGTTTGATGCTAATATTAGCTTAGCTTTGCCTATGCTGCTGGAGTTTTTTCTGGAATTTGAATCACTGCTATTTCCGTCTTGGGTTTTTCTGTGACAGTGTGTATACAGGTTAAAACGAGAGATAATACCCTACCCTCTAGGCATGGTCTAGAACATTCCTACCATCTAGCTTATACATCGAAGAGACGAAGTTTGATATCTATGTACGGACACACACAGTCTCCTGCTGCTTTCTAGAGAGGAATAAACATCAATAAATGTAGGGGAAAAGATGGGGATGAACTCAGAGCTCTGCCCTTCAGAGTACCGCATTACCTGTCCTAGCGCTGAAGCACGTGGGCTATGTGTCTTGGGAAGAAGTGGAAGCACTTGAAGCTTCATGGAGAAAGGTGAATGAGTAACTCGGGGCAGGAGTGGGGAATTGGGGTGTCCGTAGTCCCTAGAACAAGGAACATAGGGATGAATTTTAGTTGAACACACTGAGGTGTGTGGGCATCAGATGCTCAGGAATCTTCCAGGGAAGGATGCAGGACTTCCAGGATTTTTATGTGCAATGCAGAGATTTAATGTTTCTGTTCACCTGTATTTGCAGACTGAGGTGGTACTAAGGATAGCAGAAGTTGTTTTTTCACATCTTTAGACCAGACCTATACACAATTTGCGCAATAAAGATACTGACTGATGGTTTGTTGTGGCGTGAGCTAACTTTCATAAAACATGGCATATTGGAAGAGCCCACTGTGCATCTGTTGAGCCAGAAGAAACTCCAAGTAAAATGACATAACGTTGCTAATAACTGTAGTCTTTGTGATTTGAATCTCAACATGAACGACAAGCAAATATGATCAGTATATTAGATAGAAGGTTCCACTACTGCAACGCTTTTGTGCAAGAGGAAAAGAGAGTGTAGGTCCACTGGAAAGTTATCAGAATTTAAGTGAGAGGTAGCTATTGATACTAAATGTAACAGGGAAGGAAAACATTTGCTTTCAGGAATCTAGACAAATTCCTACACTTTTTTTCTTTATCTTTTACCCCCTGGTAGAAATTCAGCAGTACCAGTCTACTGTAGCGTGTATCTTGTAAGCAGCATTTTCTTTCTGGCACAGATTTTATATGCTGTAACGCAGCGTACTTTGGGGGATGTGGTATAGTGAAGTAACCGTTATGAAGGGCCTGAAAGGTTCTGCTCAGGCTGCACAGACATGGGAATGGCCCGGGAGGACTTCAGAGTGAATCAACGTTAGTGTCAGGGAAAGGTATATATTAGTTAAGGATCTTAAATCACCACGATGATTCTGCCATGCAGAAATGAAGTAGTCTTTAATTGTTCTTACTTAACCCTACAAGTAAATTTTAGTGGCTTGTTTGGGTCTTCAACAGTTTGCACTATAAATATGCTACAGATTTCCTGACAATATTTTGCTGGTGCAGTTACACCCATTCCACAGTTCTTCCCTGATACAGACATTTTGGTGAGAGGTGTAGTTGGTTTGGTTTTATTTTTTTCTGTGTACTGACATGGCTATACTAAATTATTGTGCTGGTCAGGCTAATGTGATAGCAAACAAAGGATACTCCATTCCCTTTGAGAAGATTGATTTTCATTTTCCTAAATCCCTTGTAAATAGAAAACGTCTGCTGTACAGTTGCATAGAAATATTTTTCATTGGAAATTTGTTAGCAATTTGAATAATGATGTATGTTTAAACGCATTTTAAAGCTGTACACTTTGAATAGTAAGAGTTTGGTTTATTGTATAGCTGACCTTAACAGAGCAGAAATGTAAATATGTATCAAATAATATGATGTGGTGAATTTGGTAAATTTTTTGTGTGTGTATTGCGGACTGTTGCTGTATCAGCTGGACTATCCAATTCCTTGAGAAAAAGAGAAATCTGTTTAACAAAATCCTGCCTTTATTTCTGAAAGATAGGTTTAAGGGATTTTCTTCTGGGTTTTTAATTGACGTTGATGCTTTCAGAATCAAATGTGCTCTGTGAGAAACGTTCTCTGGTCATATTCCTGGTTGGAAACAATGTGGTGAATAGAGAATTGAATTGAAAATAGTCTTTGCATCTATCTCATGCCAGAAGGTATCCATTTTAGCTTAAAGATGAAACTGATTTAAATATATTTGCAAAGCTAGGCATTTACACTTGGTGTGCAAGCTTTGTAGCTTTCTTACTTCTCTGAGTCTGGTAGTGATGCTGGTGTGTTCTTTGCATCTTGTTTTTTAATCTGTATCTTTTTTCTCTGGGAGGCCAATGTGTTTGAATCATGGCTGTTCTTGCTAAGTCAATAGTGTCTGAGGCTGTTATAGCATCGTCTTTTATGTCATCGCCAAAATTGACCCCCACCGAGGACGATATGATAAGGAAACTGATGTATCTGAGGTGATTGCTCTGGGTCCTTATCTCTTGGAGATAAACATATTGAAAGTCAGCATGATATCATGCCGTTGAATGAGTTTGGAAACCATCTTTTGTTGGGTCTGGAAGTACGTGAAATGTGTCAAGTGTCTTAATACTGAAGGACAGGTTTGGTTGGGAAAACTTGCCTGCCCACCTCCTTCTTTCCTGCTGTCTCAGAACAAGAAAATACTAGTTGGAAATTGTATTTGTGGAGATGAAATACAGTGCCTGGAAAGTGCAGAATGAGTTTCGTTAGCATCCGTATTATCAGTAAGGTAGTGTTGTAACGGGCAGAATAGATTTATCTTTGAGATGGGCAAAGGTTGCACTGATTAATTGTTACGTGATCTGTTATTCTATCAAAGCCACAGTCTGTGTTAGAAACAAAAGGGCAGTATTGTAACTGGCAATGCAATCCTGAATCTGCTGCTGGTGTCTTTTCTACCACCCTTTGAAGTTGGTGGGTGATGGGAGTAGCATCAGAGAAAGTCTTAGAAAGATACTCAATAGAGTGGTAAAATAAATATAACTAATTCTTATTTTCTGCACTTAAAATATGTTTTCAAGTGAAATTTATTGATGTTACTTGAAATTACAAAGTGCTAAAGCTGCGGATCTAGTGTTCTTGAAGCTTCTTTTTGTCAAGCAGCTTATATGAAAATGGCTTGCAGGTGTTAATTTGTTGTTTAATATTTTTTATTTCCAAATATACTTTACTTAGTGTATTTTGCGTGGTTTGATTGAGATATTGAGTGAAAAGGAGCTAACGCTGACTTGAAATGAAAGATTTTTTTAAAAAAATCGAAAGCGTTCATGGATACCATCTCTTATTCATCTGTAAAACAAAAATATGAACGAAGCAGAAAAAAAGAACAATTTACAACTGACTTTCCACAGCATTTTTTATTCTTACAATTTCAGTAATGTTAGCTTTTTTGGGTGTCTTTTATTTCTTTTTTTTTTTTTTTTCCTCTTAATTGAAGTCGTCCAAGAAGTTAGGGTCATTGAAGCTTTGATGATCGGGACCCTTCTGTAATGTCCAGAGTGCACCGAATGTCTCAAAGTTTGACTTCAGTCTGAACAGTCCTGTCTTTTGTATTTTAGCTCTGTTGGCTGGATTGTCAACTGGTAAACTGATCAAAGGCAAGAGTTCGTCTTTATTTCGCAGGGAAACAGCAAGCTGCTGGCAGAAAAAAATATATATATGTACGTATTAAAAATAGAGAATAAACTGTTAACAGAATAATAAGATAAGTAGATGCGTGTTGCTGTTTTAGTTGAATTCATGGTGGAGAGATTTCCTACAAAAGAAAGTATGATCCCAGGGTGAACATCAGCTATGGAACCGTGTCTTGACTTTCCTTTCAATATTCTTCTCCATAATGACATGAAAAATAGATCCCATAAATTCCTCAGTGGGATGCGGCTATTTTCAGTCTTTGAAATTCTAGTACTAAACTTTTATTGATAGTCTGTCTGAAATGAAGGAAGATGAAACCTTGAAGCTAGGAAACTGTTACTGTACCTTTAAAGCTTGAAGAGCCTGATGGCAAAGGAAAGATGTTATGTTTAACAACGTGCAGACTTTATTTCTTATAATGAAGTGAAGATACTAGTGCAGAGAGAGAGAGACATCAAATTCTGCTTTGGGAGTTTGAATATACCTTTACCTTAGCTTGAAATTGCAATGCAGTTATTGGTTAGGAAAATGGGAGGGGCAGTAATATCATGGATAACATTCTTTAGTTCCTGGTTTTTCATCTCCTTTTGCTGCAAAGTTCAGTGGACACATCTCCAGGACGTATATCTGAGAGCTGCTCAGAGGTAGAGTGGGTTCCTAGCACCGTCTCAGCCCCTGGGCAGGCTCAGCTTGCTTTCTGCAGACCTGCCTGGAAGCCTCTGCCCTCTGTGGCTTCCCACTCTGGATGATGGGGTAGAGAGCGATGCCCGCTCCTGCTGTGTAGTCTCTTCCCTTCTTCTGTTTCCCTTTGTTTTTAATACGTGTGCCAGTGTTGTGCTTGTGCCAGCAGAATGAACTTGGTGGGACATGGTTGAGCAGCTCTGCAGACCTTAGCCTGGGTGTGGGCTGAACAGTCTTCACAGACTGAAGTTAAATCCAGGTGGAAGTGCTGCCCTTCCCGCACTGTATTTTCTCCTGGTCACGATTCCAGAATTGCAATGCTGAGACGTGGTGCAGAACTGGGTTCTGGACTCCTGTTTGGGACTCGGTGTCAGGACCACGCAGGTAAATGTAAGCAGCACGGTAGCATTTATGACATGGGGGGGCTTGAGCTGAACAAACAGTGTGAGACCCAGTGTGCTGCACAAAGATTGGGTTAGGAGGGTGTAACTGTAGTATGGCTAATCTGCTTGCTGGAAGAGGGGGGTCAGAAGTTACTGAAAGTTGAGTACTTTGGATTTTTCATCTTTTTACTTCATTTCTTTTGTTTAAAATCAAATTTGTATCATTCTTTTAGCAATAACATTACTCAGTGTGGTTCTAGATCCAGTAGTAGTATTGGGTTTTGGGACAGTTTTGCAAATAGTTGTTCTTTAGCATGAGTAGTGTCCGGGCAAGGCCCCAGGACATCTGGGGGTCACTTTGCACGATGGTGTTCTCTGGAGTGCAGCATCTGCTGCTGCTTCTGGTTATAGCATGTACGTTTGAAATCTTGTTTTGAGATACAATAGGTGCCTTCAAATTAGAAACGGCAAATAGCTGCTACAAGCAAAGTTTGGAAGTAAGGGGTGATTGCCTAAGAAATAAAATGTGAATTAAAATAATAAAAGATACTGTCAAGAGTTGAGACTGGGATGGCTACTAACAAATGACACTCTCTATTAACCCCTCTTGCCTCCCAGAAGGGGAAGGGAGAGAGAATAAGGGTGAGAGGCTTATAGGTTGGAAAAGAAAACTGAAACAGCTTTGATGAAACAATAGTAATAAAAGAAAATATAAGAATAAAAATAAGAAATCAATGAAATATCTACAAATAAATACAAAACCAATACCAAACCAAACCTCCCCTGATGATGCTGCAGGGCTGGCGCTGGGGAAGTCCCAGGCTGGACTGAGCAGCAGACAGGAACCAGGTACAGGAGCTGGATTCAGGAATGCAAGGATCAGGATCGAAGACCGGAGGATGGATGGAGTCTTCCTTGGATGTTGGCCATTGAAGGAGGGAGCTTGGCCCTTGCAACTCCTCAGCTTTATACTGAATATGACGTGTGTGGGATGGAATACTCAGTTGGTCAGTTTTGGGCCACCTGTCCTGTCCCTGCTCCCTGCAGGTGTGACCTTTTTATGTACTTGTGACCCTTCCGGGACCCCGACATGAGGTGCAAGATTCAGCGGTGCCCTTGGTTGCTATAGGAGCAAGTGTAAGAAAAGCTCAGTATTAACTACAAACATCAAGGGCTACCACTACGAGAAGCAGTCCCTGTCTGAACAAACATGCTGTTGGTTTCAGAAAGTGCAGTTACTTAGAAGACACTTAACCAAAAATAAAATCCCTAATATCCTTCTTTCCTGATCTTTTTTTTTTACATGCTGGAAAGGATACAGATTATACAACTGCTTAAAGAATAGTAAGGATACCGCTGGTCTTTCAATAACGAACACCACGGTTTCCAAACACTACATTCAAGTTCTGTTTCCTAGTTAGAAATACTTGTTTCCATGCTTGTTAAAGTTTTGGCTGGGAGTTTTCCTGATCCTTCTTGACCATGTTTGCCAAGTTACTGGAAGAGTAGTTGAAGAGCAAAATGTCTGTATGTAGGTTGGTGTTCTGTATAATTAGATCATAAAGTATGTATTTCTTGATTTTTCTTTTATCTAAACCGTGGTTTGCTGTAGTACAATTTAGTAATAAGAGAGAAAATGTTTAGTGTTTAGTTATCTTTCTGATACGTGGGCATTGATAGAAACTCCTATGTATGACTGCTTTTGAGGGATCTGATGTTCAAAAAGTAATAACTTAAATGTGCTTAAAGATGGTTTTTTAAGACTTAGCTTAATACTTGTTCAGTGTGATGCAGTTATCAACACATAATTTCATTTGTCTCCAGTATTTTGAAGTTTGAGATAATGCATTTCATTCGAGTGAAACAGGAAACTATTTCTCTTCCTCCTGTTATCTTTGAAAACTTGCATTCTCATTCTGTTACCGTCTCTCACCGAACATCCTTCCTCATTAAGAGGGCTGAAGTATCTCAAAGAAGGTAATATCCAAGCAATGTCTCTGTGGCAGGCCCATCACTCAGTGCCAAGGGGAAAACTTGAGGTATCTTTGAGGTCATGAGACCAGAAGATAGAAATCTTCTCCCCACAATTCTAACTTCATCTGTTGTTATGTTCTATTTCTTCAGACTGACAATTTCTGAAATATTTTAAAATCATGGTATGGTTTGTTGGTTGACTATATATCACATGGAGGAAAATGATATGTGAAATAACTGAGCTTTAAAAAAGAAGAGCTGGTAATTAATCTCTGTTGTGAAATACTACTCATTCTTCTGTTACCTTGTCATGGTCATCAAAGGATGAGTATCATAATTTTGAAAATTAAACTTACTTAAGCTGTCAGCTTTTTTTTTCCTGAGGTATATTATTGGATTTTATCTAGCCTCTTGCTATTTCTGAGGCTGTTCTTATCAGGAAATTTATGTCTGAATGACCAAAATACAGCTTTTTTTTTTTTTTTTTTACTTGTGTATTAAACAAATGTAGTTACGTTATCGTCTCAATCTTATCTGCCTCCCTCCTGTTGTAAATCTCTGAACATTTTCATGTTTACTGCTGCTTCTGGTGGAGGGTTGGTGTCTCTACCGAGATGCAATGACGTGTATTGCATCTCTTGTAATGCAGAGGAAAATGGCTTCGTATGAAGAGCCTGTAGGTTCTGGTTGGGGGGCAGTAACTTCAGCTGCCCCAGTGGGATTGTGAGTATCTCTCTAATCACAGTATGCGTTTTCAGGGGTACTAGGATAAGAATTTGTCTCGCAGGTTTCTGAGTTTTGTTCTTTTACCCCAAGATTACTGCATCTAAATAATCGAAGAATGCCGGCATGAAATATGCTGAGCTGTTACCAACACCATAGGCTGGTGTTACTGAAGTGTAAAAAACAAAACAAAACCCCATTTTAAAACAGGCACCCACTTATTTCAAGTGGGAAGGTCACGCTCAGTTCTTCATTGCGAAGCATGTGAGGAGCTTAGTGACACAGCTGAATTTCTGTTTACTCCCTTACCTTGGGCCTCTGAATTCCGAAACAATAGTGTAAGTAATGGGCAGGTATTTGTATGAAAAAAAAAAATCATGCAATAGATTATGCCTCATAGCTTCTCATTTAGACATGTTCTAAAACCATTATTTGGAATAAATAAGAACAAACTCTACATCATTTGACATGAACATTATTTTTTATGTATAATGGAAGAACAACACGCAGCTAATTGCCTTCCTTTGGTTTGTTATGACTTCCACCACCCAATTTTTCCCCCAAAAATTATTTTCTTTTTAAATAGTCCCTTAGTGGTTTTAGTTATTTTATTTTTAACCTCCGTATATGGTTCAGTAAGACAGACTTTGAAAGACAGTTTTCTGTAGCGCTTAGACAAAGTTTTTAGTAGAAAATAATGGATAATCCTGATGGACACTTTGCAGATACCAGCAGATCAGCTATCACATTTTTAGTGATTTCAGTCACTAAATTAAAAAGTAAGGTGGGCTTGTTTTTCGAAGGTGTGAAATTTCTGTCATGGTGCATGTTGAACAGTAGTTTCTGTGCTTTTCTGCTAAGATGAGCTCTCGCCTGCGGAGGTTTTTCTCTTGAGTGGAATCTTCTCAAGAGGTCAGAAAGCTGTGGGATTTCTTCTTGTTGCTTTTTTTTTTTTTTTGGTAGTGTAAATAGCAGGGAGACCTATATCTATCAGTTAGGGGGGAAGGAGAAGGAAAAGAAAGATTTCTCTAAGTTCTTTCTGTAGGAAGGTTAGATTAGAATATGACAGTCTCTCACTTAAGGTCTTTCTCCTCTGCCTTCCAGTGGAGGTCTCTGAAAGGCCCTCAGTGGTATATTGTTAAGGACCTGATTGCATCACGCTAAATTAGAGACCAGAGCTATTGGCAACTGTGGCTTACCATCACTTCTTACCACTAGAGCTGAATATTCTCACCAAAAGGTTTCCTTTAAAACTGTTTCCAAGTGACTTTTTAAAAACAATGAAAAAGGATAAAAAGGTATGGTCACTGTGTTTAGCTCTTTTTATGTATATTCTTGATTTGTGCCCGTTAGAGAATATTATTTAGTAAGGCGTAGTTTTCCTTTTCCATTTTGAAGTTCGTTTACTTTTATACTATACATAATTTCATGATATGCAAAAGTTAATTCCAAAATTCCGTACTTATTTCACCATGAAGCTGTAAGGCGTAATAATCATGTTAGGGAAGAGGAAGTATGTATTCTATAATTAATAAAACTTTATGCAGATTGGGAGATATGACTAATAAGCTAAACTTTAGTTGTCAGATATTGTCCTTGAAAATTTACAGTATGTAACCCCCTAATTTCTTGGCGGTAATGGTTGCAGTTAACAATTAGTAATTGTAGAACAAGAATTAAAGTTGTTCTGCTGGTATCTATAATTTATATTCTAATTCCCATTTTTTTAAAATGTATATAAATGTATAATTTGCCTTCTAATCCCCAGAAAACGGCACTTGAACCTAGTAGTTCAACCTATTAGCCTGGAACAGTTATTGATTTTACAAACTCATGGAAAACAGGTAATGGGCACCAAGTTTGTTCTTTTCCCCTCTTTAAAAGGAGCAAAAAGAAGGAGCCGAGGAATTGTGTCATACGGCACAACTTCAATTTCCAGAAAAATATTGGAGCAGGTAATTGAATCAAATTGTTTGTAGGCGCTAGAAGATAAAGAAATTACTGCCAGCTAAACTGGATTTGTCAAAAACAGATAGTCAATTTAGTTTCCTTCTGAGGCAGAAAGACAGGGCGTGGATAAGAAAGAAATCAGTACATGTAATATTTTGTTTTCAGTAGAGGTTTTGATGCTAACAGGTATTTTGGTATGCAAGCAAGGGGAACCTTGTCTAAATGAAAATACAGTGAAATAGATACAAGACTGGAGCAGCACCTGTTGTAACTATAGTTATGTGGAAATGGACAATGGAGAGATATAAGCCATAGGGGTTTTATGGGGTCGTTCTTGTGTTCCATACTGCTCAGTATATGCAAATGCTTTGGATGGTAAAAAAATGCATCATATTTTCTTAAATTTGAGGATAGCATGAAACTGTGAGAGGAGATGCAGTTATGTAAAAGGACAGAATTTGAGTTAAAAAGGATCTTGGCACGTTGGAGACACACTCTGAAATAAATAGAATGCAGTTTCCTACCAACAAGTGCAAGAATCTGTACGCAGGCAGGAAAATATGATTTAAAGCATGAGGGTGAGGAGCAAATGGCTGAATAGCACTTCAGCACCAGAAGGATCTGCAATTTTTAGTGAATGCCAAGCTGGGCATGGGACTGCAGTATCAGCTGTTGCAAAGAAAATATTTGGCTATATGAATGGGAGTACAGCTTGTAATGTGAATCAGCATCGTTCATTCAGGTCAGTCCTATCTGAATTGCGAAATATGGTCCCTTGAGGAAATTACCGCTCCGTACTTGAAGGAGCGTGGGAACAGCCTAGGAGAGAGCACCGAGAACCAGCACAGTTTGACCTACAAGAAAAGATGGACAACCTTGTGACTGAGTGGTTTACAGACGACAAGTCTGAAGAGAGGCATAAAAAAAACCTCTCAAGAGGTAGAAAACTTGTACAAAACAAGAGATTAATATATTCTTCATCTTCATAAGACAAGAAGTAACAGGCATGAATTACAACAAGGAAATTGAATTTGGCAGTAAGGAACACTGTCATACTGGCTAAATATAGGTTGTCTCTGAAGGCTGTGAAAGTTTCATAAGTGGTGAATTTTAACAAGGGGTTAGATATTTATCTGTCTGAAGTATAATAAACATGGTTTGATCTTTTTTGGTGACAGGAGGGATGGACTAAATGACATCTTAAATTCTTTTTAAGCCTTTTTCTTCTGTGACTTCTGGACTCTAATTTCTAGATTATGTGTGACAAATTGGTAGTTCAAGTAAAAGAAACACAATGACCGTAGGGTCAGTATTGTTTCTTAAAAGCTGATGTTTCTTCTGCATGATGGTTGTCAGCAAGTGTACTGTGAGCTGGAAATTATTCCTGGGATAATCTAGCTCTGTGGTGTATAAACTATGATTTATTGATTACTGTTTGTGGGACACAGTATGGTGAAGCACTTTATAGTGTATGTACCTGGTTCCGTAAATAAATGGAGCCTGTACTGACGGACACCAAATATAGGAGATTCTGTTAAAGCCTTCACTGGAAAAAGGCCTAAATATTATCAGACATCATAGCATCTCACTTCAGAAAAGGGCCAGACAGAGACAGCAAAAAGCTTTATAAATACCCTAGTTTGGGAGAAACCCAGTTTGGAGTTTGCACGTGTCAAAACCAATTAAGTCTGTGACACACATCAGGCTTATTCTGATGCTCGCAAGATAATTTTTTAAGTAAGTTTGATACAGTATCCAGAGGTCTTGAAAAACTTGGAGAATTGCCACTGCCGTCTTGTCCAAAGAATCTGGGAAGCTTTTATTTAACTGATTTTTAAAATGCAATTTTTTCTGCAGCAGTATGTCAAATTTGTATTTTTTTTTTAGTAGGATTGTCACAAATCTACTGGAATGTATTTTTACTATTAGAAGATAATTTCTAACTGTTTATGGGAAAGAGCAGTGAAGTTCCTTCATCATACAGTCTTTAAAATGGTTGTGAACAAGCTCATGCTTCTCTTT
This sequence comes from Leptosomus discolor, assembly GCF_034619465.1. Taxonomy (NCBI): domain Eukaryota; kingdom Metazoa; phylum Chordata; class Aves; order Leptosomiformes; family Leptosomidae; genus Leptosomus; species Leptosomus discolor. Next base: position 2,966,836 of record NC_141392.1, on the reverse strand, counting down.
TGATGGCCATATCACTATTTACGTGTTGCAAATAGTCACAGCAGGTGTAATCATCCGATTTCCATCCAAGTTAGATACCTGCTCTTGAATGTGTGTGTGTGTGTGATTCAATGGCAAAGGGTAACTCAGCCAGAGCTGGAGAACTCAAATCATCCTCTGGAGCTCAGGTAGAATCCAAATTGCTAAACTAGGTCATGTGAATAGCCCTTTATATGGTGTACTGTATTGGTAAATTGATTTGCTTCACAGGACACCGTGTTCCTGAACAGCAATATCATCTTCTCAGAAATCATGGCCTTTGAATGATACAGAGGACAGTTACTTCAAAGGTTTAAAAAGGAAAGTAGGGAAAAAAAGAAAGGGGGGGGGGGTGTGAAACCAGCAGAAACCAAGCTGATTCTGTAGGTTACCATGGGGGAGGAAACAGCAAAATAATTGGTTGGCTTATTTGTCCTTGGTAATTCCATTTTACTGCATAATTAACAATTGTTACAGCAGTCTGTGATGAACAAGATCTAATGGATAAAATTTTTCCCAACTGAAATAAGTTTCACTGATGACATCATGTTTCTGTTACAAAGAACACAGATGAAACGCCTTATTTTCCTCGTGATGTTCTATGGAGTCAGTCAATTCATTTCCATGGATTTGTTCAAAGCAATAGTCTAAACTTTTAATTTGTGAGACAATAGACATATCTGAGAGAGAAATGGCACTTATGCTGATTTGCAAATAGAAGGATTACACCTCTGTTCTGCAGCCCTCTTAAATTTTTCCTCCCATTCCGTGTACCATAAAGTGATATATTGGTTCTCTGGTTCTCTTTTCTGTTTTGTTTTTTTTTTTTAGTAGAACTGCAATTTTTTAATGCAATATCTTTCACTGGAATTTTCTTTTTCCTAATCAAAGCTGTGTCACTCTCCTTTGTTTCTTCTTATCTGCTGCCTCTTCCTTTTGTTTGTTTCTTGTTCCATTATGTTCTGTTTAATTCTCTTCTGGAGGGTTTTGTTTGTGGGGGTTTTTTCACTTCCTAATATATTGTTTCCTGCTTATATATTTCTTACAATATCTCTTTGATTTCTACTCCTGAGTAGCCTTGGTGGCAGTATTTGAACTGATAGTAATGTGAAATTACAGACTGTTTTAGTGAACAAAGCGTAATGACAAGGCATATTCTCTAGAGTTTACAATTGGAGAAAGAGCAGAAACAACATGAATAACTGACTAGAGTAAGAGCTAATCAGTACAGATAACTTTTCAAGAAGAATAATTTTTAAGAGTAATTTGAAGTTAGTAATGTTTGGCAAATGTGGTGAAGGGGTTCTGTTGCAATTGTATGGGAAAAAGAAGTGCAGAGCTTGATAGGAAAGGGACTGTTAGGAAAAAGTGATGCGAATGGTTGGAAATACAAGCAGTGTTCAAATGTTTGAAAAGGTGGAGGTAGAAATGATGTGTAAAGCTCTAAGCTGAACATTCTGTGGTATTTTGAATTTGTTCAGCTAAAGACCATGGAAGCACAGAAGAGAATGAGCTGGAAGCAGGGAGTGGGACTGTCTGCACTCTTTCTCCCAGCTGCGGTTCTTTCTTTCTATCCATCAAAGTTCCTCACAATACAGAATGTTTAAAATTAGGTACCCTGCACCGCAGATTCATGTCTTGGGCGAATAACTAACAGATTTTATTTTGGATTCGAGGCTTAGACTAGAACTATATAGAAGTATAACGTTTCGATTTTCCTTTCTCTTGGACATTGGTTTAAAACCGTATGAGCTCTAAAGGCTCTAAAGATAGATACCTCAAATATTCTTTACTTTAGTGACCTGTTAAAACTACTCCATGTCAGAAGTGATGAATAGTTTTTGTGGGTTCTGAGCAGGTTCCTGATCGATTGGTTGCTAGTTAATGAGGGAGAAGGGCAAGAGAAGCTGAAGTCCAGCTGACTGTGCGAGAGCACACCTGCCTCTCCTCTTTACTTCATTTTCTCTGTAATGAAGGAACCAATTGGTTTAGAACGATCAATGCTGACCTGTTAGGATCAGGCGGTGTTCTGGCATTGCCAAGGCAATTAAAATCAGCAGAGCAAGGATTGTAAAGCAAAAAAAGAAAGGGCCTGAGACTTTGAATAAGAGCTACATTGATATTGTAAGGTTGGCAAAAAAAGCGAAGCCAATATAGTTTAAAAGAATGAAATCATTATCATGTTCTATTTTGTGTGAGATTGGGAATGACAAGATCCTTGTCATTTGTCCTTTAAATTTGATAGTCTCTGGTTCTGCTGCTGTGACTGGGGATTTCTGCACAATGCAATGTATCTATTTGGAGGAGGCAGTTTGCTTTGAAATTTCCTGTTGGTACTTGAAAGCCTTCCCCCTTTGTCTGTTAGATTCTGTACTGTTAGACTCGTAGGCTGTGTACCTTCATAAAATGATTCATTCCAATTGACATGGAAAGAAAAGCCCAAACCCTTCGTAAATAATCATAATACATAGTTCTTGTCGAGTGGTAGGTTTAGAAAGTTTGTCATGTATTTTAAGATGTAAATAAGATGAATTTTTTTATGGTTCTGGCAGATGTTTCATTGCCTTGAGTGGATGTCATTGAAAGGGAATGGGCTTGTTTCCTATAAAAGTTTTGGCCTTGTCAAAATATATTTGGCAAGCTGGAATTAACTTGCGTTAAATGCTAGAGTGTTACCTGCTCCATCTTTTGACCTATAAATTTATTGAATGTGGACATTAACTGGCAATATTATTGATACTAAATTAAATGCCAGGATGTCCTTTCTATGCCTCTTTCCTCCCTGAAAGAGGCTCATGCGTTGGTTTGCAAGGTTCATCCGTTCTGAATCAAGACATTTGTATTAAAGGAAAAACCAACAAACAAACTGACCAAAACCCTGCAGGCAAACCAAAAGTCTTGAAAAAATATTTTAGGAGTATAATATCAAAACAGTAATATCCAAGTATCTTTTAATTTTGTGTTTCTTATTCTGTTTTGTTTGATTTACCCATGTTTCTGTGGAAGTTAACCTTCCCCTCTGTCCATCGTTTTGAGAGAGCCTGAATGTACACAAAGGTCCTTTAATCACCGGTTGCATGTTGTCATTTTGACCTTCATCACGTGAGCATGGTCTAGGTGATGCCTGCCCTTGAGCAGAGGAGGTGCATAATCCTGTCCTTTCGAGCTTTTAAAGCATTTCAGCTGGACCTTTGTAGTTGAGTGCTGTGTTAAATCAGCTGCTTATTTTGAAACTTGGTGCTCATGAGCTACTATGTCAAGTCCATTCTAGCTGTTAATTGTGGCTTTGTGCAGAACTTCTTTGGGGATTTTTGGCATGTGTATGTGGATGTACATATGTGTGTGTGTATACATAATATATGCACTGTTTGATTTTCATTAGGGAGCCCTAGTGAATATGTTCGTGTACTCTAAAACGGGTGGGAGGAGTGGAAATGTTTATGATGCCACTTTTTGATGTGCTGCTTTTTTGACATAATCGTTCCCCCTTCAGGAATGTCCACCAGTTAGTTTTCAGATACAGCTGTAGAAACTCTTTATGTTTGAATGTGCTGACCATGGAGTAAATCTTCTATTTGAAGACAAAATATCAAGTGTGGGGACTTCAGAATTGGTTGTTAGAATTGGTGCATTTCTGCCCTCTGCATGGGGAGTGTGCTAATCATGGCTGGTGCTAAGGACTTCTGTGCTGATTGTATCCTGTTTTAAGGTGTATCATCGTTCTAATCTCCACTGATACAGAAAGGTTTTGGGGTTTGGTGGTTTTTTTTTTGCTAACTACATGCTAATACAGTGTGAGATAGGTTTAATGTTAATTTTTGGACTAAAGTTGTTATCGAGTAAGAACACTGAGGGTAAGCCTGTATTGGTTATCTATAATACAGTGAATTCTCTGTACTGTGGAGAACACTGGTGTTAAACAGGTCTTGAACTGACAGTTTTAAAAAAGAGGAGCCCAAAAGTATTAATCCATTGATGGTAAGGAAAATCAAGCTCGCTTGTCCTGATCTACTAGTGCAGCGCTTAATTGTGATCCTATGGCACTAATATGTGTATAAATATAGAAGAAAATCGTTAATATTTCAAGTAATCTTTGTGTTTTAGAAGGAAGAGAGAATGTTAGCCCTGTATGAACTCTCTCTGAAAAACGAGTAGTTTGAACTGTATGTTTCTTGTGGAAGCAAGGCTGCTTTTCCCAGGCCAAAGGGTTCACTTGGTTTTCCGTCTCAGCCTTTTTATTGAATAAAGTTCAGTCTATAGTCCGAACCTTTTATTGAGGCGCAGGTCTGGAATGTCTCTTTCTGGAAAAGGACATCACAGCATAAAACGTATGTAATACCTCTAAAAATGTATTTTTTATGACAATGGTTTAATATTTCAAAAGTCATGAAGGTTTAACTTTGGGTTCGAATTTAAATGTGTCTCAGGCCTTTAGCATTAGTATTTATGAGAATGGGAGTGATTTTGAGGTTGAATTTTTGGATGTAGGGCAGGCATGTTCATAGACTTCACTAACGCAAAACAAACATGGCCGGAGTCATAGTACGGGCGCAGCTACGGTGTACTGTCCATTTGCAGGGTAATAAAGCATACTTTTGCTTTTTATTTATTCATTGTAGATGTCCTTCTCTGTTTATGTGTGCGCAACATGGTTGCTTTGAAACAGAGGTGGAAAACTGAAGGTGTAGGTGTGGAACTAAAAGCATATACACAGGGTTTATTTTTTAGAATACTGACGTTCTACAACAGTAGTGTATTATTTATAATAAAAATAATCTTGAATTCTTACAAATCAACATTGGCAATGCACACCTGACAGGATATTTTCAAAATTATGCTGCACTTGTGCAGGAGAACTAAGTTTTGTGTCATGAGAAGCCAAAGAAGTGCAGTAATGCCCCTTTACACTTTCCATAATGGCCTGGTGGGGCTCAGGTGAGTTCCAACCAGGTGAACTCAAACATGAGGTCGTTGTGCTAAGGAGGATAACTGGTTCTTCCAAAAGGTCTTTTTTTTTTCCTCCCTTCACAAGACTTGTTGAATATTTTAAAGTCTGAAGCTAAATGTGGTCAGAGGTGTCACAGTAAAATCAGATCTTAGTTGTATGGGGTAATAATATTTTTGTTGTTGCTTTTTGCTTTGAGATTCAATATTACTTTAAAAGCAAGTTCCTTTAAAAAGACATGTTGGGATGAGGTAAGTATAGAATGATGTGGAACTGCGTATTTGTTATTCCCCTGCATTTTCTCTCTCTTTTTTTTTTTTCTTTCCCCTCATTCTTCCTACTATTTCTACTCTTTCCTTAGTGAGTCATGCCTTGGAGTTGTTTGGTTGATTGGGTTTTTTTTCATTGTTGTTTTGTTTTTTCTTTTTGTCTTAAATACCTCTTCTGAAACAGAAGTAGATATCAAGTCTCTTTGCTCGTTGATCATCTCTTAGGATTACATATCTTGTTATCTGTTTGCCCAAATTGCTTGTCATGCACAGACATATATCTTTAAACAGTATCTAATTCTAATGTTTTCACACAGTGGTTAATATATGGACTTGATCGTTACTTGTAGAAAATGGAATTAGACATTGGGCAAATGATTTTTAGTATTCCAGCAATATATAATTATTAGAGCTGAAATTTGTTCATGTCCGACCATTTTTTCTTCCTTCTTTATTTGTGTAAAATCAGCAAGTATAGTAGAATCCTTGAGTATGAGAGATCGTTTTAAATACGGTTTGATCACATAGAAATGCTATTTCTATGGCGTGTGTGCATAGCAAAATGAAAATGGGATCCGAACATCAGTTAGGCGGGCACATTTTAACTTCACTCTGGCTACTGTGGATAATAATAGTAGGTGAGTTGTGGGGACGCAGGGTCTTTGTGAAGACTGAGGGTTCTTTGTGAGACTTGTATGTGCTTTAATCCACAATGTAGGGTGTCAAACCGATGCTACTGTGTCATTAAAACTACCAGGACTTTGTTTCCCTGTGCTTCAGTCACTTTTGCTAGGTAAGCATGCTCCTGGACTCTTCCCTGAAACCAGTTCAAAAGGTTTCTATAAACCAGGATTTCGCTAACATTTTGGCACTGTTGGCTTCTTTTGGCTTATCCATCCCTTTTCTGAGTTAGTGGTAAGAATCTGAAAGTGAGATGTTGAGTCAACTGTATGTATCTAGGTAGAAACACTGACCAGCCTTCTTTGGAGTCCTATTAAAAAATAAATTAAAAAAAAAAAAAGGCAATATAAAGGGATATTAAAAAAATTATCAGGAAGTTTGATTTTGGGGTTGATACAGCTGAGCCATTGGGAGTTGTAAGAGGTGAAGGAAGCTCTGTGATCAGGTATGAAGTAGATGGATAGGGTGTGCATGAAAGGACATGCATTACATAAACCAATACCACAATTACCTGCTAAATATGGAGGCAGTAGGGTTCTTAAACATTTTATGGTGAAAAGTACACAGGTTAATTGTTGATTTCAACTAAAATTTGGAGGCTGTATTCTAAGTATATCAAGATTCGTTCTGAATATACCAAATATATCATCTATTTCAGGATATGTGACCTAGTAGGGAAATGGGAAACACTGATCTGCCAAGGTGAAGGGAAGTGGGCATGAGCTGAGAGGAGAAGGTATAGTAAGAGAGATGAAAATTAAGTGTGAAAATTCGACTTTGGGCCTAGATAAAGAAGGCCAGAGGGGCATGTGACAGGGGAACCTGAGTTCTGTAGATCAAAGGTTCCATTCTGTGAAGGACAAAAATAAGTCACAGTCTTGTATTCCCTGTAAACTTCTAGTTAATGAAAATAACAGCAATAAATAATATTGATTGCTTCTATTTCCAAACAGAGATTTATATCGTTAGACTGAGAATAATAATATTATGGAGGAAAAGATAGTATTAGCGTGATAATAGCCACTCAGTCATAACAGCAATCGGTTACAGCTAGGAGTAAAGCATCGACGTGTAATGAGGAGCTGCCTCCTGAAACATGTTTTCACTACATTAATATATAAGAATAAAATACATAAACTTCTCTTTTAGCTGTGTATCAACATAATGCAGTACTGAGTTCAAATTATCAGCTTAATAAAGTGAAGTAGATGTTTTTAAAAGGTAATACAGCACATTCAGGTAAATCGAATTGATATGCTAATGAAGGTTATGTCTACAGAATTGAGATTCACGTAACTGCATGCTAAGATTCCTTTAAAAGATACTCTGTACCACAGAGCGATGCTGTCACTTCTGAGGCAAGAGTCATCTTATTTAGAGGAAAAAAAATCATCTTGAAGAAGATACAATACAAGCTAGTGCCTTTCAGTGGCAGTTGTCCCAATGTAGTGGTGTAATGATCTAGATGGATTTCAAATGCGAGAGTTGTGTGTGCTCATAGCCACTTTGGGGGGGGCCAGGTACAAGGTCATAACGATGGAGAGCTATTGGGTATCCCAAGGGTAGGTCTGGTGAAACAAGCCTGTGAATACACCAGCTCAACACTTATTTTTCCAACACAAATGTGTGACTGCAGGTTTCTCCTTGGTGGTACAATTGTTAGAGCCAATATCCTAAATCACTGATTTCATTCTCACTGTCTCACCTGCTATGCAGGACAGGCACTATTGAAGAGACTTTTTTTTTTCCTCCTTTTTTTTTTGTTTTACTCCTGACTTTTTGTTTCAAGTGTAGTGGATTATTTCTTCATTGAGGAGTCACCTTTTAATGTGTTAGCTCAGTAAATAACAGCAATACTTAAAACCAGACAGGAGCAAAAGAAAACTTCCCATTAAACTGAGCTTTGTGCTTTTCTTTTGGGAGCTCTGGTTTGTCAGTGCTACACATGTGCTGCATGGGCAGAATTCTCCTTCCAGCTGCTGTTGAGGTGAAAACATAGGTGTGGAACCCAAGTTTATAAGGTGATATCAGGGCTTTTGTAGTAAGAGTTTAGATGGATCGGAGCTCTTGAAAGATAGGTTTTGCATTTTCTTTTTGTGTAGTGAGAAAAAAATGGTTATGCAGAGCTGTGTTTGAGTGGTTTCATCTTGAATATAGTACCACATTTAATGGAAGAGGAAAAATTATCAAGGGCTAGCTGAATTGGGAATGACTACGGTACCTTCATGTGTAATGGAAATATTTCAGTGATGGCATTAAGCTGGAAAAAGAAGGCTCCTTTCTGAGGACTACATGTCTTCTGGACTGAAAAAGGAGTTTTATGGAGAAGAAATAAGTTTGTTACATTAGAGGATCCTAGGTAGATCATTAAAATTATTCAAGGAGCCTTTATTTTGTCATAACTTGGCTCTAAGCCTATCAGTCTGCAACTTTCAGCATTTTCAGTACAATTTTTATACACAGAGAGTTGGTTACTTTTTTGAAGCATAATGATGAAACATCTCTCTGGCACTCCTTGATATATAGATGGTATATGTAGATAGATAGTTAAAAGGATGATGCTTAATGCATTCTGTCTCTAAGCAGGTATCCAGACAAAGCTCCGTTTGACTCCCAAATAAAAGATTCTTTGTTTATAGCGAAGGAAGTTATTACTTTGGGTTCTTTTTTCGTGGCCATAAAACTGCAGAAGCAGTCATCCTGCAACTGCTGGAAATATTTGTGCACAAGCAGGGACTGACTTTTTCATGTCCTTCCAATGTTCTGTGGGATCGGTCGTTAAGTATTTGAAAGGTATTGCAAAGGAAGATCAAGCCAGATTTGTGTTGTTACTGATACAAATGTGATCCTCTTTATCAGAGCTCAGTTACTTTCATAAAATTTTCTCAGTTGAAGTGTTCACGATGGTAATGCCCTTCACTGCAATGGAGTCTGAGTGTATTTTGGTGTTAGTGTCCTGTTAGGTTGAGCCGTGGTGACCCGAAGGTGTTGTATAAATGACAGATTGCTGCAGTCAGCCCAGGGAGCTATTTCTTCCGCCAGTGATATAGGTGATAATGTGTGACAACCTGTAACTCTTCCATTTTCCTGAAAAAAATCCAATAACTGTGGTGAAACATTGTTTGAACATGTGTACATCCCAACTTCTTAGTTTTTCAGTGGAAATAATGTCATTTAATGTCTTGAGACAAAACGAAAGGGAACTCCTTCATTCAGCTCTCTTTAATGAGTACTTCTGGCACCAGTCTTGCATGGCTTGAGCTGCATATATTGACAGAAATAGTGGAAGCATTTTGGTGAATGCTTGAAGAAGTTACATTAATATAGAATTACATGCATAAGTGAGTTGTTGCACCTTGGCTTTACTGCATGTATTGGTAATGATGTTCAGTCTTCTTCCATTTGTCCTGGAATCATCAGCAAACTATTCCAGTGCAGAAAAGGATTAGCTTAAAGACAAGGTGTGAGCCAAAGAGCACACAAAACCAAACTGATTTCCAGAAATTTAATGATTTTTATCATTTTATTAAAAGCATAGCAACTTCAGCTGTTAGACTTCAAAGTCTGTTTCAGCAGAATGAAACTTCGTGGCTAATTTTCAGGTGCTTATTTATTATGGTGGGTAAGTATCACCTAGAAGGAACCCGTCTGCAGCTCACTAAATGTTGAGCAAATTTTAGACAGGTGAGAACTTTTTTTTCTATTACACTCAATATAAAACAATATTTAAAAGATTTTTTTCTGGTTACCATTTATTCTGTTCTTCTATTGCCTCCAAATTGATTTTAGGATTTATGACATGAGATTTGAAACAGTTTATTATTTTTAGATGTTTTACCATATAAAAGGAATTGTGTGACTGGCTATTAAATCAAATTGTTCTTTGGTTAAGGAACCAGTTGAAAAGACCTGAATTTAGTAACTCAGTAAATATATTTCTGTCTTTTGCAGGTCTGCTCACTTGCTCGCAGGTTTTAGTGGTGTAGTTCATAGATATGCCAAACAGAAATTATTTCCGTTTTGTTGGAGACAAAGAACTGAGTTTTAACAAAATGATAACATTTTCTTGGGGCTGTGGCTCCCAATGTACAGCTTGAGCCTGGTGGTAGTGGTTCAGTGAGCTAATACCCCTTGTAATCAGTTGAGTCGGCGCGGTGTTGTGCAGTACTGTTCTGAATTAACCAGACAGTTCTCCTGATTGCTTATTAAATCAGCAGGAAAAGTGTGGCAAATTGTGTACGATAAATGTGGTTCCACTCTACAGCTAAAACAAATCACAAAAGAAAAAGAAAGTGGAAGAAGAGAGAAGCAGCAGGGACAAGAAATACTTGTTCATGTCTGTCTTTAAATATAATTTAACTCTTCTCACAGGAACTTGAGTTTCTGGAGATTTTACTATCCATATTCAGATATTGGAAGTCACAGCCCTTCTCTTCTGCCATCTCACTGCTCCTGAGCTGTGTAAGTGTGCAGGTTAACGAAGGCCTACTTGTAATTGAAATTTATGATCTTCTTTTGCCGTGTTATCTATTAATTCCAGTAAAATACAATTTGGTTTAAAAATAGCTAGACCCATGAAGCTTATGAGGTTGAGTCTGGTGCACTGTCCGTGTCTGATGAACAGTCCCATAAATAATATTTCTTTATTATATATTATTTATTTATTCTATTCTATTACTATGTCCTTTTTTTATAGCTCAGTTCAGGCCTTCAGTAGTTGGCAGTTAGGTCTTGAATATGGTGGAAAGTCTAAGCATTACAGATTATAGACACTGGTTAATTGAGCAACTGTGTGTATGTGTGGCAGGTGATACTGCTAACTGATACCATGTCAGATTTTTCTCATAAAACACAGAACTTAGTGAATTTAGAAATAATCGGTTGATACTTTCACTGATCTGTCTCGCATCAGGTGCTTGTTTTGCCAATCTGAAAAACATGTCTTATAATTTCCAGTGAGGCTTTTCTTCCATTTTGTCGTGTCTGATATATATATATCTCCATATGAAATATCCCCTCACTAAATTATTTCTAAAATGCATGTCAAGAATAATCATAGTTAAGAGTTTGGTCAAGCTGTGTGGTGTCAGGAGCAGAACAGGTGTTGCACACTCTTAGTTACACTAAAAAGAAACACGAAAGCAATCAGAACTGGCATTCCACTAGTTTAAGTAGGACATTACTTGTGGGGTTTTTTTGGGAGTTTGCTGCTACAAACATATCTGCACTGTTAAAGAATCCAAGTTGGTGTTTCTTGACGGTGGCATCATTGCTGTTAGCACCTTTATCTGTAAATCACTGGGTAGTACGGTGGTTTTAATAACTGTGATCATATCTTTAGTTAAGGAACCAATTAAAAAAGCCATCCTTGCCTCAGATCTGCACCGCTTGGATATTAACAGTAAAGGCTTTATTGTCAGTGCTTTAAATGTGTAAGGCAAACTCAGCTTAATGAATTACCCCCCATTTCAGCATTCCAAAATTGTTTGCACAGCAAATTAGATTGAGACATCGATTTTCTAACCACCTCCAGCTGCAAGGAGTTGTATCCATAGCTATAATTCTCAAACCATAAAAATATTGATGAAAAAGATATATCCAGTCATTTTTATGTTACTAGTTACTTCCGTTACTTAGCTGATTTCACTAGAGTATTGCTTAGCACTTTTCCAGTGTAAACACAACAAATGGTAGGGCTCCTTGTGTATATCCTTGGATATCTTTCTCATTAGGTAAAAAGTTACACTGTTTGTGGGGCGTTTTGTTGCTTGTTTTTTTTTTTTTTATTTGTTTTAATATTTCATTCTTTATGTGCATTTATGACCTCCTTTTGAGAGCGCTGGTGGTCTTCTCCTATTCTCTCCTGCAAATACTAGAGTTTCTGTACTTATGATTAGTAATGATTCATCCAAATTAGCCTTATGTAAAGAAGGTTATTGCTGTCTTTTTTGTGTCATTTTTTGGTATTGATTTTTGTCCTCTTTTGGAAGTCCACCCTTCTTTACCGCTATCTGTCAGATACGGGATGCCAGAGCTAAATACGGTTTTCTGTATATGTCTTCACTACAGTTTTATAGGAAGAATTTCTAAATTCCTTGCTTTTTTAAACACAGGTGAAAACCATGGTTTCTTTGTTGAGCTACCCTGATGCAGGTTGATATCTTTTTTTTTTTTTTTTTTTTGTCCACCTGCTTCTAGATTGCTTGTTCTCGTACTTTTCAAGTATTTCTTTGTCATATTGTATATAGTCTGATTCCAGTCAAAACCTAGACAGCTCTTACTGAGGCGTCCTTGGATAAAGATATAATTAATGCATGTCAAATTCATAGGCTAGTGGAACATGAGAAGCTGGGGGAAATGGAAAACATTCTCAGATTTCATTGAACAGAACTTTCCCATACTCTGTTTTATTCAACTTGTTTCAAAATGTGGAGACTGCAGTGTATTTATATAATGAAGCCTAAGCTGAATTGACCCAAGCCATGAAACGGCATCAGGATAGACTGTGATTCAAAGCAAACAAGTCCTGTTGAAGATTATGTGCGTTTGGGAAGGATCTGGCTCCGTGTCACGCCAGCCTGGACGGGGTGCAGAGCAAGCGCACGTCTGGTCTCTAAATCCCATGCCCACTTTGTGCTAGAACCAGGCTTCCTGAGGGACACTGCTTTCTTCTCTATTTAAAAGCACTGTGTTTTCCCATAAAATTTGATTTACTAGGGTCCCATTTTCTGTATTCAGCAGAGATGGCGTAAAGGTAGATGAAGGTGATACTTAAGTTGGATTTGGCTACAAAGTCAAATCAGGGATAGGGTTTAAATACAGATTTCATGGCGTCAAAATCTATCGTCTCTTACAAGATTTTGAATTCATGTGGTAGAATCCCATTATGAGATCAGGTGAAATTACAGGTTTCTGCCCATATATTGACAGGTTCTGGGGAATAGAATTGTTTTGGGTTGAGATCTGACCTGAAATAAAACCTGCAGAGCCAAGTTTCGATTTGAGAAATTGAATGAAACTAGAGGTGCACACAATGTGAAGATTCAGATTCAAGCAAGTTTACATCAAATTTGGGGTTTTCTGGTTTTAAAAAATTTAAAAAAGGGAAACCAGTAATGAAAAAATCACCGTTTGTATTAATTTTACCTCTGGAATACAAAACTTACTTTCACAGTTTGCAAATGTTACTTGTGTTCCCATGCACATTTGGTTAAATAAGTTCAGAAACATTGGTTGCTTGGTTGATGAGCTGCTTATATGTAGTACACAAACAGTTACATGTCCTGTGTAATTGTTGTGTATCAATACTTTTAGCCACTTGAATGCTGCAGCATAAAATACCTGGATACTCATTTAAGCAAATGACAAAGAGGAATGTGTTGTGTTTCCAAACTGCTACCCTGTTGCTTGTACTTGTGTCAGTTGTGAAGGTGAAAATGTTTGTTGCTGTGCAGAATTTCCAGGTGTTAGGTGTGCTTTTCCTACTAGAGTTCAATTATTTTGTCTTGTGTGTTTGATTTGATTTGTCGTTGTAATTTTCTTTATTTGCAGCAGGGATTTCCTTTGGTATAAAATAGACTTTATTAGACTTCCTTGTCTAAGTGCAGGAAAACTTGTCTCCTGTCAAAAGATAGAAATGCTTCCAATGTTTGTTCTGGCTTAATTATTTATTTTATATATTTATTTATGTCCACTGTTTTTCCACATGATTTAATTCTGGCAATAGATTTTTTTCCTCGTTGCTTCTTTTTGTCTTCCTGCCATGAGTCTGTTGATTCAGCTGTGTGAGTCTGAAGGATTACACATTTTACGGTGCTGTCAATAAATAGGGTAAGCGGTGAATAGCACTGTTTCCTTTTACACTGAAAGACAAACAGAATGTCTCCTAATGCCCTTGTGTGCCGGGCTGTATCTCATGTATCGCTCGGGCAGGAATCAGGATGTGGATGTCAGCGGTTTCGAAGCAGAGGAGATATGAAGGATGTAGGGCTGGCACTGATGTCTCCACTGACTGCTCTGCAAAGAAAAATTAAGTGCCAAGTTCTTAAGGGCTCATTTTGTACATGTTGGATTTAGTTCTTTATTTTAGTTTGCTGTTACTGTTCGGGGCTGCTTTGGTAGTAACTTAGAGTGGATATCAGTGCAAAATACCAGCTAATTTCCTTTACCTCTCTTTACTTAGTCTTCTGTCTTGGTATTCTCAAGGAGTTGGAATTTGTGCTTAATACATTCCAGAGTTTGTCTGTGTCTTACCGGTGGTGTCATAACGAAGGATTAAAATGGATCCTGGAATATACAGAGTTTATTGCCGTGACACGTATGTCCTAAGCACTGTTCTGAGGCGGGCAGCTGAGCTTTGGTATTAGTAGTCCTCCAGGGTATCCACAGCTGAAACAGTGCTATGCTCAGCAGCGGCTGTTATCCAAATTAAATGTGTCGGCCGTACAAATGGGGAGAGCAGAAGTAAAACGTAACGTAGTTGTTCAGAAATGTGAGTATTTGTAGTCACAACAGAGTGCCGAGTCATAGTTTCATGTAAAGGTGAAGAATTGCTCTGGGAAAAATAGGGGGTGGATGAAGGCCGTTGCCATGTGGGCACCTAATCTATCAACCCAGGTAGTTCATTCAAACTTTAATAGTTTAAAATTCTACCGAGATCCAGTAGAACATGCTGTTTCCCTCTAGTTAAAATAATTTTCTTGTTAGTGGGGAGTGGGGAAGAAAGAATAATACAAATTTTTCTGATATTCCTGTTGTGGGAATTTCAAGATCAAGTGTAGCACGACTAACTGTGACTAGACAAGTCTGTGACATGTGGATGAAGCTCCTATAGCACTGAAATACTGTCGATATCCATTATTCTCAAGCAGGGACAGAAACCAAAATCAAATGTCTTCTAAAGGGGCAAAGTTCTCATGCTGCAGTCCTGTTCACCTGTCAGGGAAGTACTTTCAAACCCTTCAAAATGATCAAGGTTTTATCTTTAAAAAATGATTGAGGGTTGTTTCCGTCTTCCCCCCAGTCTATCAGTTGAGTCTAAAGTCCATTGATGGAGGAGCTAGTCTAGCCCTTGAATGGTGATTCTTTTACTCTGCTATCACACAAAGATTTATAGGTAACTTTGTGTTGTATAAAGCTGCTTTGTTCCCAACAGAAAAGTGAACAATTCCTAATTTCACTGGAAAAACTGCCTGTAGTGTGTTTAATGTCTGTCCTCCTCATTTTTTTGTCTGCCGTGTCTCTTCCTTGGTGAGCAATATAATTAAAATTCATAGTTTGGCACTGGGATTTTGATTATATAGTTAATTCTTCATCATTCCTATGTCTCAGATTAATCAGGTTTGCCCAAGCTTGTGTCGCCCACTAACAAAGTGCTCTAAATTTTTTTGGTTCATTAAGGGTTTGGCCTAGATTCTGTTCTTTTCTACCTCTTCTGTATTGTGGTAATCAAAGCTTTTAAATTATCTTCTAATTCTACATACACGAGTCAGTCTGGTCAGCGGTCCTCTTTAATTAATGACATGCTTGCCAAGTGCAGGAACTCTGTGTGGCTATTGAAAATAATTAGTATACACATTTATGTTGATTTAATCAATGTCAAAGACAGCTGTATTGTGTTTCAGGAAATACCATCTTCTTAAAATATGATCTTCAGTTTGTTTCCTGTTGGTTTTTTTTTTTTTTCTGATTCAGAGGACTAAAGTAATTGCAAGCATGTTAGTGTTGGAGGTGGGAGAATGCCGTTCATCTTAGAGGTGAATGTATTTGTTCTCATTACTTGAACGGGTGAAATGTAATTGCAAAACTATGCAAAGTTTGACTGTAGTCTTAAGTATCTAAAAGAACTGAGATCAAATCAAATGTTTTATTTTGCGCTTAGAGGTTTTGTTTTATTTCCATCTGAGCTGGCTTGGTGTTCGTAGCATACAGAGTGTACAGGGAATGGAGAAGTTTCTCACTCCAGCACTTCCAATCTTGCAATTGCTTGTTTCTTTTTCCTAGTTGCAAGATGGAAAATATTAAGTTAATATTTATAAATAATTAAATTTTCTTATGGGATGAAGTTTTTGTATAAATCTGTAAATAGAAAGCAAATGTTAGACAGTTAAACATCCCAAGTTGGTCTCTGAAAGTTATACAGTTACTGAAATTGTTTGCTCCTGCAGTCGCCTTTAAGTATCCTTTGATCTCATGACGATGTCTTTTAATATGGCCATTTCATGACAAGAGCCTTCGGAAGGGGCAGGGCGTTCAACCTGCCTTTTTCAACATCTAGGATGTGAACTATGATTCCTGAGTGAGGAGCTGTTGGTGACTTTCCTCTGATTCACTGGTCGTCTCACACCTTGTCTGGTGTGCCTAGCACAGCAGCAGAGAACGGTGTGTCGCAGTCTGGCCTGGCTCCCTGTGGGCAGGGACCTCTCCTTAGGTTTAAAGTCCTATTACAGAAAGGAGTTGAATTTCGATCTCTGAGCAAATGCCTTAAAGAACAGTTCATTATATAAAGAGTTATATAATTATATATAATATAAATTATAATTATATAATTATATAAAGTTCATTATATAAATATATATATATTATATATATATCAGCACCGGTATTCACAGCAGAAAAGGGTCCCAGCTTTAGTCCAAGTTGACAGAAGGATCTCCCTACACTTGATGGAGAGAAAGGTGAAGGTACATCTGGCCTGGGCATTTTCTTCATACCTTGCTGTCGGCAGTTGTACACGGCGCCTGCTCACTGATCTCCTCGCTGTCCGTGTTACCTAGTTATCTCCAGGTACGATTCCTTTGCAGGTGCGATGCGGGTTTGCTTGTGGGAGCCAGAAGGCTGTTAGATCTTCTGGTGCTTAATTCTCAGTTCTCTGTACCTTTGAAGAAAGTTGGAGAGTCTTGCCTGTTGCTGCTCCGCTGTTCAGAGCCAAATGCGGTATCGTGGTGGGGTGGGTTAATCCCGGAGGGCGGCTCAGCCCCACACACCCGCCCGCTCAGTCTCCCACAGTGGGATGGTGGGGAGAATCAGGAGGGTAAAGGTGGGAAAATCGATGGATTGAGGTAAAGACAGTTTAATAGGGAAAGCAAAAACTGTGCACACAAGCCAAGCAAAACGAGGAATTCATTCACCCTTCCCATCCACGGGCATCCCCAGGAAAGCAGGGCTCCATCACGTGTACTGGCTGCTTGGGAAGGCAAACACCATCTCTCTGAACGTCCTCCCTTCCTGGTAGGGAACATCTCTTTTGACAGCTGGGGTCAGCTCTCCTGGCCCTGTCCCCTCCTGACTTTTTGTGCAGGCCCAGCCTCCTCACAGGTGGGACAGGGGGAGAAGCAGAAAAGGCCTCGAACACTGCAAGCGCTGCTCAGCAGTGACCGGACGGTCCGGGTGTGATCAGCACTGGTTTCAGCACAAAGACAAAACAGCACCTGACATGCCACTGTGAAGAAATTTAACTCTATCCCAGCCAAAACCACTACAGGAAGTTTTAAAAACTTTGTGATCCCACAAAACACATTCCGTGCATTTTCAGTGTTCAGTGTCGAAGTTGCATGTGCCGAATAATTCTTCGTATTCATCTTGGTGCCTGCACTCTTGTATTCCAGCTAATAAATCACTTCAGGAAAATGATGAGATGGCATATATAGTCTGATTGCCTGAAGGATACTTCTATTTTTAACCATGACTCAGTTGCATTTCTGTCTAGCAGAATACTGCTTAGAAAATTTCCCCCTTTTCAAACGTGTCACAAGCTGTAACAGGCATTTTAAATTTCTGAAATCTGTGTGCTTTGAATCAAGACTTTGTTGCTCATATTCAAGTTGTCCACATTGCAGTTTTTCCTCACTATTGTATTTCTGAGCCAACTCTTTGTTTTCAGCCTGTTGTTCTTGTTAAGATGTCCTACTTCAGTATTTACAATGTCTTAATCTGACTTCTGAAACGGTACCTTCGATATCTCTCTTCATTGGTGATGCTTGAAATTCAGATACCGCTTGTTTACTTAGTGGTACTAGGCATTTCTAATAAATTCTGCCTTATTTGAAGGAAGATTATCTTTACAGTCTCAGGCTATTGGTGGCTTTAGTGTCTTACATCAAGTGGAATAATAAGCTACAATTTTTATGCAAAATCTGAGAATGGGATTTTAGAAGTTAGGGTGTTTAAAGTAATTTTGAAGATTGCGTTATTTTTATTTCCACCAAGTAGAAGAATACAAGATTCAGGCAGGAAATCATACTGGTCTTTCACCTTGAGAAAGATAAGGAAAGAGTAAAATATATGTATTGTACTGGGGAGAAAGGATGGCGTTTGTCATATCATTACGTTCTACCTTGCAATAATATTACAACGTCAAAATAATATACTTCAAAAGATTAATGTGTACATGATTATTTTAATGGACGGGATTTTGTTTTATACTACCACAGAATTTCAGCTTTCCAGCACTGTGAAGCATTGTCACCTATTTTTCAAAATAACTGATAAGCGATTTAGCATACAAGAATAAGCTTTGCTCTTTTCTACCTGTTGGCAGAGAGCTTTGCTAACTGGTGAGTGATACGGTACTTAACCTAAGTGTGCAGGATGATAAAGATTCTTTTCCCATGGCAAACTATTCCACTCTTGTGCGTCTTTCACCCTCTTGATGTATTTAAAAAAAAAAAAAAGCCAGAAACAATCAAGAAGCTTGCTCTGGTGTTACAATTTCCTAACATACCAAATCTAGATAAAGTAGCTTTTAAAGCTAATTATGAAGCAGTTTCTTCTGTTCCTATTAATATTGTTACTTTGTTCATTCTCTAAACTCTTTAAAGCAAGGAAGCGTAACTGAAGTGTGTCAGAGTTTCTCCATTAGTAATTCTCTGTTGGTTAGCCTAGGGCGTGTTTCCTCCGAGCAGCACAACTCAATCAATACCTTTCTTGCCTGAGAGAGACGAGGGAGTCTCTGTGGCAAGCCAGCCTCCGCATTCAGTCATCAATGTTCCGAGACTTAAACACTCCTGTGTTTAGTGGCGTTCTATGCTTCTGATGCTGGATAGAGTGAGAACACTTACTGCTGTCAGATCCCGGTTGTTGCCATTGTATTTAGGGTTCATACTGTGCTCGTGAGTTGACAAAAAGAAAATTATCTGAAAAAAATGGACGAAATACGTTGTCTGTGCCTGTAACTTCAAGGAGGAGGCATACCCTTAGCTGAAGATGTTTGCCAGACCTCCAAAACGGAAAGAGTCTTTCAAATTGCAGGTTAACTTTCTCTGAACAGCAAACTGTTAGTCCCCTGAATGATTTGATTGTCATCTTTCCAGTGTCAGATCTGCAGAAGGTCGGCTTTGTGAGTTGGGGGTCTTGCTCCTGTGTGTCTGCCGTGCTTTTGCCATGGCTGTACCTGGCCGTGTGTCACTGCCAGCAGCACTGCCAGGTATCCTCAGCATGTTAAGAAAAACTGGGGCTGGCAGTTTTGCCTTTCAAATGTGACCCCCAAAATAGGGCATTGCATCACCTTGCAGCAACTGACTGGTTCACCTGGGCGAGTCTGGGGAAAGAAATGCTGTTTCCCTGTCAAACAAGGTTCCTGCAGTGCTCGTTACGAAGTTAATTAGTGGGGGCTAAGGTCTGCTTTACTCTTCAGATAGAGGTTCACTTTCTTTGTGAGAAATAAATATTTTTCTCCAGTTCTCCAACTTTTTCTACATAGGAAATTGCAGGAAATTTGCTACTGTGATAATTAATTGAACTGCAAGTTAGTATTAATTAGGGAATAGCATATCATTCTTCTTTGTTTTGATAATTAAATTTTTTTGAAGTGAAATTTTGAGCATATTGTGTATCAGTTTTGTAATTTTAATCAAAATAGATAATAGTTGGTTTTTAAAATGAAACTATTGCGTAAGCTAAAAGGAGCAGAGGTCAAACTTTTGCATGTTCAATGATGTCCTGATATTGCTGTCTCTTGCAGTCATTTTGCACGCAACAGGTGGATTTTTAAAAGATTTTTTTTTAGAAGATTTTTCTGTGTGTGGTGAAGGCAAATGGGTATCAGTAATAGCAGTCACTGAGGCTTGCTTATAAGACCTCTTTCATAAGGCATCAAGTCTTGAAGCGGAGGAGGAGGTTGAACATTATGGTAAATAGCTGTGAGGTTTTTTATTGTTTTAAAAAAAAATCGCCGACTGCGAGCTGTGTGTCTTTTCAACTTGGTGTGATGAAGAACACAAGCCCAAATGATGCTGCTGTTGAATGGCCATTATGTTGGAACTATAATTACGCTACGTAAGTGAAAGGTTATTTTATGCTGCAGACGGAGGATATTGCTTAAGATTAATGCATTCTGATACTTCCCAACTGAAATAAGTTCATTTAATACAAAGCTTTCTGCAGTATGGGTAACCCATTTTGTGGGGTAACGGTATTTCGTTTAGGGAATTCTCTGTGTTTCTTGTTCAACGTTTATTGAGATGGTGTGCAATATTGCATTTAGGAGTTTTCAGAATTTATAGTAAGAACTGTTGGATCTCTTCAGCAAATGTGGGAATCAGACTGCATCAAGGTTAATGGCTGTTTGTAGAAGGTGAAGCCTCCAGGGCGATACAGAAGGTGAATAGGTCACAGTGTTCAAGAGCAGCTCTATTTGATTTTCAGTTAGAATCTAGCAGTTTAAGTTGTACAACCAGGAATGAAACCCAGAGCTAGCTTTGTTTCATAACACTTCACTGTGCAGATGATTTCTTTTTGTTAATAATAAAAGATACACCAACAAAGGCACTGAGATCCTGTGCATCCCGTGTTACAATTAGAAAGTCATATTAAAATGGAATTAATTTTTGGCTTCTGCAGAGAAGCCTCACTGATTTGTTGGGTTTGTCCTGACTCTATAAAATCTTTCATTGTGATGAAAACTGGCTGGTAAAGGGTTTTTTTTTGTTATTATTTAAAGCCTCTGTGAGCACACGTGTGCACTAACAGACCATTTGTGAACCAGAAGGTGCCTCATTTTGCTTTTCTTGGCAAATTTAGTCCAGAAAGATTTTTTTGGTAGATTTCACAGCTGTTTAAATAAATATATATAAAAAAATTCTCTTTTTTCCTCTGAAATTGTACTGGAGCCAGCATCCTGAGTAGATGCAAGTTTGCTGTGAAATTTGTGCTCTCTTTACTCTCTTTCATATTTTAGTTTTATTTTTTTAACAGTTATTCAGTTCTTACAGTAGGTCTGCCCAATATAGTCCCACTGAATCATTTTAGTGCATAAAAGTTTGTCATGCTTAACTTGTGCTACCTTTTTTTTTTCCCCCTTTAGGTATATCCGAATTGTTGGGACCCACAACACAGTGAACAAAGTTTTCCATATTGTGGCATTTGAATGTATGTTCACGAACAAAACCTTTACTCTTGAGAAAGGTCTGATAGGTAAGAGATAATACTCTTTTCCTTCTACATGAACTGTTGTGAACACTTGCCTTCTAAGACTGGCAGTCACTGCACTCTTGTTCTTTCTGTTTCCACACAGAAATCTCTAGCTTGAGTGAAATAATGCTGTAAGCATAGCAGTAGTTGACTAGTCCTCGTGACTTCTTTGAAATTCCAGTACTGTGGATTAATTAGTGATGCTGCAGGAATGCTAAAGTTCAAATTCAATCAGCTGCTGCTGACAAAGCCACTGGTAATTGAGTTGCTCTGTGCTGCTAATCTGATTTTTCTTTACATGTCATAGTCTGGTTGCTCTTGTGTCCCACTAGCTTAGGATGAATTCTGTGTTGAGGATGGAGTAACCAGAGCTGTATATTGCAGTGAAGATGGATTTAGGCATTTAGAGCCTCTTATGCAGCCTACTGAAAGTAAACTCTTGTGTTGATTTTCCCCCAAAGAGTCATAGACACGCGGAGCCATGGCAGAACGTTATATTGGCTGCCGTTATTCTCGGAGCACCACACCGATGGAGCTCTGTTACCTCCGGAGATCCGGGCAGCTTATATAATACTGATTTAAGTAACTCTACATAGTGCTGTATTGCTTAAGGTAGAAATCTCCAACAGACCAACAATACTGAGTGATAAATGATATCAAAGTAATATTTAATGCCAATTTTTTTTTAATAGTCCAAACAGGGTGATTTCTGTGCTTTCTTCCATATAAACTCACATGAGTGAGATCCTGAAATTCATTGGGAAGAATTTAGTGCACCTCTTAGTAGTTGTCTAGGTGGGATTTCCCACAGTTGGTTACTTCTGGCATGAAATTGAGAATTTCAGCAAAATTCTCAGTGTTCATGCTGGTTTTAAACATATATTTAAATTTTAAGTATGCACCTACAATAGATGGAAGGGAGGAGTTTTCAAAAAAGAATGACAAGGAAGATTTTACTAAGACATTTCTTTTTTTTCTGAGAAAACTATCATATTTATAATAGAAATAGAAAACTAATATTTAGCTGGGAAAAACTGGGACCCAACTCCTTCACTCCATTCCCCATGTATCATACAAAGGCATTGCATTGTTACATCTGATCTCATGAGGTTTGCTGTGTAATTCCATGATTTTCTAGAAGCATAAAATAAGTAACCTGCCAAATCTTTAACAATTTTTGTGTTCTATAGCCCCAAAGTGTACAAGCTGTCCCACTAGGCAAATAGAAGGTTTTCCCTTTGTTTTAGGGAGTTTGCAAGTAGTATTGCAATTTGACAAGAAAATAGAATAAGCAGTAGGGAACAACTGTGTTTAAAAAAAAAAAAAAAATCTACCTTCAGTAAGCTAGTTAGTGGGGAAACAAAATATTTCAAGTTTGATGAAACCTTTGAGCTAAATTTCACGTTTAGCGCTGCCAGATATGGATTTTTAAGAACTTCATACAAAGTCAGACTTGCTGTATGTAGATAAGTATTTATATGTATTTGGTATGCATATGTATTTGATTTAAGATTCAGTCTTTTTTAGCAAATACTGAATTTAGGACTCAACATATTTGCTTTCGTTTTTTTTTTTTATGTTGACTCAAAGATTGTTTGGTCGTAACAGTTGGCAAGGTTGTAGTGAATCCATGTACGTTCGTGGAAGTATACTTCTGCTGTAATTGACTTGTCTTTCAGATACTTGAGATATTTTATGGTTTAGTGAGCATTTTGGTGAGACAAACTCTTTGATCCGTTTCAGCATTTCATGAGTTTCGAAGATAATCTAGGGGATGGAGACTTCATATGGCTTTACTAAAATTTACCCGTTTCTGAAAATTTTTTTTGTAGCTCAGGATCTTATAGGTAAATCCGGTTTGGACTGCACCATAGTAAGTATCCATTGTTGTTCATGGTGATCAGTGGAACTATGCTGTCGTTCAGCGTGGGTCAATCAAGCGGTTGTATGTGGAAGCCGTTTGAAGTGATCTACAGTGAGTGACGAGAGGCCTGTAGAGCTCTACAGCTTTTCATGTGGAAGAGATGGTAGTCGATACAATTAAAAGAAAATTAAAAGAGAAAGAATTCAGTGGGTAGTCAACTGAAAGAGGGATGTGAACCAACTTCTGATGGTAAATGAGGCAGCAACAGTTGGGTACATGACCCTGCAGAATTTATGGTGAGCAAGGGACACATGGAAGGATTTGGGGACTAATTGAGGGCAGTCCAGTTGTGAAATGGTGCAGGGGCACAATGGCTCTTCCACCAGAATTTGTGACCATCAGCATTACCTGTTCAAAAATATTCTCAACAGCTTTGATCCAGCCAAGTGACCTTATACCCATTTAGTGCTTTGTTTTACGTACCTGTGATGGTTACTGTAAGGCAGCATGTTGTCTGGCTCCCTTGATCAAGCAGACTGTCCCAGTTCCACTTGTGTAAAAAAATCTGTATAACTGCTGATGGGGTAGCTGGTACAGATTTATTTGATTGCTCTAATGAGGATTTGTAATGTTTGTTTCTACTTCTGCAGTGACTGGATAGGGTAAAGTGAACTAAAAGCCGTTGGGAAAGCTCCGTGAAATAACCTGCAAGTGCAGTAATCAGAGTAGGTTACTTTTAGCTTGACTGAGTATCGAAGCTTTCATCCTTACCCTTGAAAAGCAAGATTAGGTAATACTATTGGGTTCATTGTTTATCCCATATCATATTAAATGTGGTATGAAATTAAGTTGGAACAAACACGGCTGCTGTTTCTATAACCTATTTTGTTAAGAAAAAGGGATGTTGGTCAGCCCTTGAAGGCCATATGGTTCTTTCAGAAAGACTTCGTGACCCTTACTTCTACCGCAACAACACTGAAGATAATATGCAAAGAGCTTGTCATTTGGAACCTCATTCCAAAGAAACAAGGCCACTGAGGTATTTGTTTAGGGATCTTATGTGGAGATTTAAAAGTAATTATTCATTTAATTTTCGTGAAACCTATTCAACTCGATCAGAAAGCTGTATATACAAAGAGGGTAATTTATCAGATATATTACTGCTGATAAGTACTATCGATGTAGTGGCTGTCACTGTAAAGTGAAGATTAGAAGGCTGGTAAACAACAAAAATGAAGCGCTGTTCCATGATAACAGCAATTTTATGTTGCAGGGGTTTTGTGTATAAGATTACGATGTTTTTCATGACAAATTATTAACTTGACGCATTACATTTAAAAGTTAATATGGAGGATGATTTGTACAGTTAGTTTATACAATACTGGATGCTGTACTGACGTGACTTGTTGGTAGTTGAGTAGCAGTTTTGAACTAAAAGTAGTGGGAAATGCTCTTTCTAGCACTGTCTGGTGTTTTAGTGTTGGTTTACACTTCGTTGTCTTGTGAAATGAGGTAAGTGACAGAAATTAATTCAATCATACGAAATTATTCCCTAACACAGATGTTAGGGTTGAGATGTAATTTTCCTTTTGGCATAGTATTACCTCTAAACGTGTAAGTTAACAGTTCTACATATTATATTCACAAGATTGACGTAACTGTTTCATTTAACAGGAGTGTAAATATTTTTTTTAAATCTCAAAAGCGTAGCGTTTGTTTTAATGACCTTCTGCTTTTGAAAATTTGAATGGTCTTACTCATGAATATTTAATCTAGAATCCAAACCAAAAATTTTCACAAGCAGGAGACTACTCCTTCGGAGGCAGAAGTGGTACAGTGTGATGGGATGTTTGGAAAAGCTTCTAATCTGCCCAGTGGCAAGACGGCAAGAAGCTACAAGAGTGGGCAAGGGGCTGCTGCTATGCGATGTCTCTTCGTTTGTTTGGTGGGGTTTTTTCCCACCTAAATATAGGAACCAATTCCTCTTTTCTGCCTCATGGGGGAAAAAATTGATAGCCTCGCTTAGTCCTTTACTAAGTACTCAGTGCTGAGGGGCAGTCAAGGACCATGCGGGCGTGTGGGTTTGACCAGCCTCCCGTCCTAATTTGAGCCTGGTTAAGGTCATAGGGAGTGCAACGGGGAAGGCTGTTCTATGGAGCTGTGTTCGTCTGTAGTCTGTCTCAGTCTGTCAGACTGTCTTGTAACTAGTACATCACACATGAAGGAGAACAGTGAATAATGGCTGAAGATCAGGAGATGGATATAAAGCGCTGGAATGTCCTTGGTCACCCTCTGGGGAGTGCTGCTCAGTGCTTATGAATCATTGTCAGCCTTCGTTGGTGTGCTGTTCGATGCCTTAGGAGATCCTGCTTTAAAAGGGAAAAAAAGGAAATGAATAAGTAATCATTCACTTGCCTTTTAGTCTTTGGCAGTTATTTAAAAAAAAAAAGAAAAGTGTAACAGGGAGAAACCAGTCGTATCAGTTTCCTAGTGTGTGGTTCAGGTTTGTAAAAGATGCTCTATCTCTCTCCAAGGAAGCAGTGAGAGATGCTATTTCTGTGTCTAGTTTAATGTTGACTCCACACAAAGCTACCGTATTTTGTTTCTTCTGTTTTTTTTTTTTTTTAATATTAGCCTTCTTTCAGAACCATGCAGGTTTGCCCAGCAATGTAAGGCAGCTCTGCTGCAAGCATAGCCTGAGGAATTTATGAAAATATGAAGCTAATCTAAATACTGCAGGGATTTTTTTTTTTCGCTTTCTACAGGGAAGGACAGCCACATGGTTGGTTTAGTTACTGCTACCCATTCTTCAACAGAGATCTGCTCATACGGTTCCAGTTTCTTTTTTTTCCCTTCTTTTTCTTTTCTTCCTATTTCCAGTGCTGCCATGGAGGATGCGTGGTTCCTAGGGCTCTTCTGAAAGAACTGCTATTTCTGCAAGCCTTCTTCAGGCAAATTGTCTAATGAAAGAGCCCTGCAGCCAGCCAATTGGTTGGTAATTAAAAGCATGGCCGGTTCTAATGACTTGAATGCTCTTGTTCCAATTTATTGGATCAGGAATCACAAGCTCTAGCAGATACCAACTGAAAAACCAGCCTTCTCTGGAGTTATTCTAATCCAAACTGACGGTAGGACATAGACAAATATTAATGGAGTTTTCTTTTCCAGCTAAATATGGCTTGCAGAAAGCTTTTCACTGAAACAGGCAGAAATGCTGTTGATACTTGTTAAAGTTGATATTTCTTGAGTGATTGCTTGATTGAAGATTCAAATGAAATGTAGCAATGTCATCAGCAGGTTTCAGCTCAAGAAAATAAGAAAGAGTATGTGGAAGGGGAGTCAGGACTTTATGACTGTAGTTTTAATTAACTGAAAAGTCTGTAGACTTAATATTTCCTACCATGTAGCAAATAAACAAGTGCTAGTTCATATACTGAATAAAGATTAGACTTAACAAATCTTTTGGCATGTGGAAAATAATGAAAGCAAAATGCTCAACATCATTTTAATTATTTAATACGATAAAATCAAACACTGGAATAATAATGACATCCCTGATTCTTTTTATTTTTTATTTTTTTTTCCTTCTTTGCTCTCAGCTTGCTTTTTTTTTAATCATTACTTTCTAGTGAGGAAACTTGTCAGCTCAGTAGCTGTTCAGGTAGAGAAGGAATGCAGTTTTACCGTTAAAAATGGAGTGATTGAAAGCTGAGCATTTAACAGATGGCAGCAGGAGAGAAAAATCACTATTAACTAAAACAAAAATTTATTACTTCCAGTATAATTTCTTGTTTATAGCTTCTTCACAAAGTGCTAGTTTTGTACATGTCTTAAGAGAATTCAGCAAAACGAACAGTTGGGTTGCAGTGGTGGCACTTCAGCTGGGAACCTCTGCCTGTTGCCTAGGGTGCAGCATTTTCAACGGTCCATAATGCTTTGAGTTACAGCTTTGCTTTAAAGTAAGACTGCTTAGTAGATCTGCTGTTTCTCTGTATATTTATTTTAGGAATTGAATTAAGGTTCCTTAATGGCTGGTGTTGTGAGCTGGTGCGGCAACCCACCCCATTCTGTGCCTTCCTGTGTTGCAAGGAGTTATTTGAGGATTTTCTGTCATTTTTTTCCCCCCTTGTTAGCCAATTGATTGCAATGAAGTTGCAGTGGATGGGAAGAAAGAAAAGTCTGGCCTGTTCAGACTCAGAGATGAGAGCAAGTAGTTTACGCTCAGATGTGGAAGCCAGCTAACAATGGCTGCATTAATGCTTTTCTGTATACTTTGGGGAAATAATAAGTAAATAATAAGTAATTATGACCAAGGCTACTGCACACTCCTGGTATGTTTTTCTCCTGGGGGATCTCTAAGGGCAGTTGAATAACATATCTCCCTTATCTTTAAATATAGCCAGTATGGATGGCCCTTCGGCCATGCCTTGAAAATGACAATCCTTTATAAAAATCCTATCACTAGAATTAAATATACTGCCAAGCCGTTTGTCGCTCCATACTGCAGCGTAAGACCAGGAGCCAAGAAAGTAAGCTTTAATAAAGGCTTTGATGCTGCTGTCCTGTATCCTCAGTCATCATCTCCTTTTGTTTGCTGACAGGATGTGTGTGCTTTGCAAACGCACAATTTCTCTGTTCCATAAAAGCAAATTGGATTTGTCAGAGCAAAACTGCTGTATGAACAGTGGGAAAAAAAAAAAAAAAAGAATTTCCGTATTTGTAATCACCTCTTTTGTTTTCTCTTACAACATTGGTTCCTGTAAAAGCTGGAGAACTAGTGGAATGCAAAAAAAAAAAAAAAAAAGAAACAAAAATAGAAACAAGACTGTTGGTTTTGGCAGTGTGTTTTTGTAAATAAGTGACCTAAATTGAAGCAGAGATTTTAACGGGAAAAAGGAAGGGAACCAGAAGACTTGAAAATACAGCACAGAGCAGAGTCCCCACCAGATGGTATTTTTAATAAATTTATCAAGCGGATATAAAAGATGATAATGAACATTCAAAATAGGGAGTGGCAGACCCCCCTAGAGAGAAGGAACAGTATGGTACCTTCTGCACACTGCAATTAGTTAGAATCAGTTTCTAATTAACAGTTGTGGGGAAGACCACAGAATTACATTAAAACCCCAGATATTATTAAAAACATTAATATTAAGGCAGTCTCTGTGCGGTTGTTAAGGAGTTTGACTAATCAGGGCAACATCTTCTGAGGAGGTCACGGACTAATGCAGAAATCTAAATGTGAGAAGGAGCAGGATGATGCTCAGAGGGTGTGCAGATAAAATATTGGATGAATCGAGCTGTAGAGCGTTCAGTTAATGCCTTACGTAGCTCAGAGGGTGTCTGGAATATTCTGTGGAGCCTCAGTGTGAACCTGATTTTGACACTTTATCTTTTTTTTAATCAAAATTTCAGTAGCTTTCTCTTCCTACAAAAAGCAGCAATATATAGCAGATACTTTAATGCCTATGTAAAATGGATACCAAAAGAAGTTCCCTTATTGTTAGGGAAGAGGGGAAGGAAAGGAAGTCAAGGCAAACTTTCTTTCACTGCCAGTACTCTTGGTTTGCCTTGTTAGTCTTTGTTTTATTCAGATTGTTCCCAGTGAAGTACTTCTCATGGCTACCACCTGCTCCCCCACAAGAGTCTTGGAATTTCTGAATGTCTCTGTTCAGTGATAGGGAATGAAGAGGTTTTTAGAATTATACTATGGTGATTTTAGTAATTTTTTATGAGCAAAGAGATGGTAGTACATTTGATAGTGCAGCAGATTTTTCAGAAACTATTGCTTTTCTGCTGCCTTGGATTGTTACTTGGCAACGAGCTTGCGCTTTTTTCCCCTGTGTGTTTAATGGTGGTTTGGTTGGTCGGTGGTTTTCTTAAGATTGTGCTCCTGACACCACTAGCACACTTAAAATGCAGAATCCTGGCTCTTCGTGGAAAATTGTCCCTTTTTTTGGGTGCGGGACACTCTTACAATTAGCTCTGAAATTTCACATAGCCATATTTCAGCCATTTTCAGATGTTGTGGTATTTTAAATACGTATTTTACAGACAACTATTAAAAGTATGTAATTAAGTTATCGGCGTGTAGTGGGCTTAAAATGGTACATTTGCATCTGTACTACACAGAATTTGTTTTCTTGTGAAAAATTCAAATACTGTTGGTTTCACATCTTCTGTATTCGTAATTTTTATGTGCTGTTCCTATTTTGGCTTGTTCTTTTTCTGATTTTAAATGTTTGGTATGAGATATTGTGAATTTGGAAATTCTGTTAAATTGATCGTTGTCATTCAGTTAAGGTTTGGTAACTTATTTCTTCCTCTCTCTTTTAAATTGCTTTACCACACAGATTGGTTGTCCTTTATCAAAGGTTGAGACACAAAATCTTACCTTTTTTTTTTAATACGGTCTGTGCCAGAAGAATTTTTGTTATCATTTAGATAAAACAATCAGGGCTTATAGCATTTTTCCCAAAAAAAAACAAAGGCTCAACAGGCAACATTGATTTTTACCTGTTCAGAAAGCATCATTTTTCAGCCTTGTTAATATTGATTTTTTGATTGAGAGAGAGAATAGAGGTGGTTTGAAAAGCTGAGGACGTTAGCTAAAACCTGAGATTTTTAGGAAAATGCTGGACCTGACTAGGGTGTCTCAAATAGCTTTTTTTTTTTATGTTCATCTGTTCTCGTGCTGCAAGGTGATGTTCAAAAAGCTTGGGATTTTCTCTGAATTACAAACAGAAAGAAAGTACCATGCTTGATGAAATGGTAACAAAGGGAAATAATAGGTAATTCCAAAAATAAGTGTTCAAGTGCTCGTAAAACAGTGCTGGAAAAGTACTTTACGCACGAGAAAAGGCACCTCCTTCTTAACTGCGTGCTCCCAGAGGAGCTGCTGTTGTCTTGTCTTTGAAATTGCTGAAATTATGTGAAGTTCTAGCTATACCATGAATTCTGTTTGATTTGAAAGGAAGAGGAAAACTCGTTAGCGTTGGATTTAAATTAGATTAGGCAGGACTAAGTAAGCACAAGAGCAGCATTCCTTTTCTTGGAGTGATTTTCTAGAAACTGATGCTAAAGCTACACCCTTTGCTAAAGAATAACAACTCCCACTACTACGCTGCTTTTTATTGCCACGTATGCAACGTTCCCCCGCTTCTACAGCTGCCTAGTAAAGGGTTATATTCTCTGTTATCTAATTTTGGCTTCCGAGCTGGAGTGTTCAGTTATGGCTGTACCGGGGAGAAGGAAGAACTGAAGTCAGATGGTGCTGACACAAGGACCACAGGGTTGGATATGTACACGGATTGCAAGAGGGGTTGTAGAGGTGGAAGAGAGAGTTCAAGTTGCACCACAAGGTGCAATTAGAGTTCTAATTTTTTTTTTTACTGAAACTCATTTCCTCTTGTTATGATTTTTTCAGGAATGCTTTTGCTAATTTGAAAATTCTTTGAGTTCCCTAACTTGCTCCTTTTCCCTGTAATAGTCAAATAACTGCCTGTAAGGTGACTGAAAGAAGGCAAATGTGATATTCTGCGGTAACATCTTTGACCTTGGCGTAGAAGGCTACTGCATGCTGGCATTTTTTTTATGGCTGTCTATAGGATAGAAAAAAGAATTATCCAGCGAACATCTCTGATGCAATTAAGGCTGGGGGATGAGGGAGAGTTACTGTATAATTCCATCACTGTCTCCTGGAGGAAAATCATTATCTTAGGTTTTGGCCTTCCTTTTTTCAAAAGAATAGGTTCTAAGTCGTTTCTGTTCTTTTGCTATTGAGATATTATCATTTCTTTTTTGTGGCATTGAGTCATACCTTTTTCTTGTCTCTTGACTGAATGAGAAATACTTCTGCCTTGCTGTTCCAGTTGTGTGGCAGACCTGTTGGGCTCTCCTTCCCAATACTTGTATTGAAGAATTTTGTAAATATTAAAAAGACTTTTAATTTTTTTAACTTCGGGGTGCAATTTCTGATCACAGTCAGAGATGCTGTCAAAAGTACCAACGGGTCCTTGTTGAGAATAGTCTCCTGAGCTGTGAGACTTCAAGCCCTGGTTTGGAAGACTTTGAGTCCTGACTTCCCAAAGTCCAGATCAGTGCTTTAAACTGTCTCCCACTTATTTCTGTCGCTATCTCTCTTTTCTTTTTTCTTTCTTGTGGGGGGAGGGAGGTTTCATCATGAAAACAGAAGAAATTGTTTGAAAATTTCAAAAGTTTTGCTGGATGAGAGGTGTTTGGTTTTTTTCCCTGATTGTATTAAAAAAGTGCTTTCATATCACCAAGACAGAAATCCATCTGTTGATTTACCAAGCTGTTCTCGGATCAATGCTATAAAAATTATCTGTACCACTTGATTCTGCTTCATAGTTCATGCTAAATAAGAGTTAAACGTCCTTGTGTTGATCATACTTTGATTCTTTTTTTATTTCCCAATTCTTTGTTAGAAATAAAGGCTGTTGGCATCTGAACTGTTTTCTGACTGTGTATCTGTTGTCTTTGTGTTTTTAATTCACAGTTCCCACTGAAAATGTTGCAACAATTGCAGACTGTGCCAGTGTGATTGAGGGTGTAAGTCGCAGTCGCAATGCCTTATTGAACGGAGACACAAAAAACTATGATTGGGATTCTGGGTACACATGCCATCAGCTTGGGAGCGGAGCTATTGTAGTACAGCTAGCACAGCCCTACATGATTGGATCGATACGGTAAGGGGGTTTATTTTTCTCTAAATTAAGGATAACAGTGAAACTTTTGCTGAGCACAGTTATTTTCTTTAGAATATATGACATTTGGAAAAGACGGTAATTAGGGGACTAGTTTAGTAGTTGTCATTTGGCTTCTTTCTTCAGTATAATGGGCACGTTAAAAATTAAATCTATGAATTCTGGGCCAAGATGTAACAGTGCAATTCCAGAAAATTTTACATTTCAGAGGCATAATAATAGTAATAGTCAAATTGTAAGATTAAAGCTATATACATATATTAAAATAGGATTTTAATTGCAGCATCACTTGTGATCAAAGTAGGTGCAGTTCCTCATATCCACCTCATTGTGAAAACAGAAGCATTTATTGAAGAAAGCCATCATCTCGAGTCAGTCGGGTTTCCTTTTCACTATACAGTTAGTACCAGTTCTTACTTGAACATGGAGAGTATAATAAGGGTATGGTAACCTGAATATTGCTTTACAGTGTTGAATCAGTAAATGTGCTTAGATCTGGACTGAAGTTCGCTGGGCTATTTCTGCAGTGAATGTCTATATACATGTGAAGAACAAACTTTTGGCTACTGTAGAAACTTTGGAAATAGATTAGAAGGTGGGATTGTTCACAGGTGAAGACAGAAATATTCTTGACAACTTCACATTCTCTGATTGTGAAGTGGTTTTTCTGTTTCATAAAGTCAGACGTACAAAACCTTGCTTTAGCGGCTTCCCCTTCTTTGTATGTTTAGAATATGCTGTCAGGGATTTCGTTTGTGTTCTCTGTGACAGTGAAAAAAAAAGAGAAAGGTTTCTGATGTTAGAGTACCAGTGAGCCGAGGCTGAAACCCCAGGTGAGGTACTGGCTCGCCACAGAGACCATGTGCACAGGTCCACATTGCTAGGAACTGGTGCTGCCCACCTGTTAGAGCTGCCTCTTCAGGCTGGCCGATGAGCAAGTGAGACTTGAAAGCTCCTTTATAACTGCCAATTTCTGTTCTATGTGCTTTGGTTTTGACTTGTGGCATTGCTATGACCGTTGTAAAACTTTGAAGATAAAGTTTAAAATCAGACACGCAGGCACCTCTCTAACCTAACAGAAGTACTGCTCTGTCTGTGTACTAGCTGTAGATGTTATGCATAAGGCCAGTCTGGCATTGTTCTCACCGAGTAAAACGAGTTGAATAAGTGCAGTTGGCAGCTTTCCACACTCAATGTTTTATGCTTTTGAGTTTGGTGGCTTTAATGTTCAATTAAGTATTGCATCTCAAGTAGAAAATCAGGAGACACAGTACTCGGATTTCTTAAAGGAGGTAATTGAAAACGTAATTACATTATTTTGATGGCACTTTAAACTTAGATTTAAGTAGTAGCAGAAGCTCTGGCTATGTGTAGGAGTAAGAGAAGAGTATGTTAACTAAAATGCATCGTTTCTCAATTTGTAGTCTCTGTCTTCCTATCTTACTGTTTTCTGCTATCTTTCAATTGGGACATCATACCATCTTTTCAAGTCAGTGCAAAAAATTAACTTTCCTATATTAACTACTCTGCTAGTGTTTATTCTCGAGCAGAAGATTTTTAATAAGTCTCATTAAATAGTGTTAGGTGAACTAAACTTCTGGTTGCTAAGAAATGATAATTGTATCATCAGCGAGTAGAGCACATTTAAAAAAAAAAAAATAAACCCCAAACCAAAATATTACATAATTCAAAACTAGTAGGTGTTGGTACTGCCTTGTACAGATACAGGGTCAGAATCTCATCTTTGTCAGCTTTCCTGCACGTGTAGTACGAAGAAGATGAAGAGCTTGCCTTAAAAACCAACAATAATAAAGATCATCATCTAGGGTATCTTCTGACAGAGGAGACTGCCTGCATTGCCTAGAGACAGGAATGCTAGCACTATGTCATCTTTGCCTTTTTGTGTCCTAGAACAAGTGTTTTGAGTTGCAGCCACGTCTGTCGCAGATCGCAGGCAGCCAAGGGATGCCCTCTTGCGTGGGGAAGTGTGGTTTCACTACGGGGCAGCTACAGCTTCGGCAAGGATCTAGAACATGTCCTGTACTGTGCAATGCTAGAGATGGTGACAATGGTCTAATTTATTTAGCAGCAGGAAATCTGTGACTGGTGCAGAAATCAAATTACATATAAACGTAGATTAGAGCAAAAAGTCCTAATATTTCATCTTAATGAAAGCAAGAGATTTTTATTTTGTAGCAGAATGTCTTCCACAACTGATTGAACTGTATTCATTGCCTGTTTTCCTGCTGTTTGCTTGCTTGAAAACTCCCTTGATCTCAGCCTCCCACCTAATAGAAAAAAATTTCCAGGAGCCTTTTCTTGAGGCTGGCTGTGCACTGTGACTGCAGAATGACATGAATTGCTCTGCCCCCAGAAACTGAGTCATTAGACCTGTGGGTTTGGATTGTAAATGAATAATTAGGAATTAAAGTACAGATCTTTTAAGTTCAGAGACATGAATGTGCCATTGAGTATATTTGTATCAGAGAGAGTAAATATATGAGCCTCTGACAAAAGGGTAGTGCTGCTTTCAGTCTATAGAAATCGGAATACCACAGGGAAGAGCCTCCAAGTCAGGATGTGTTACCATGGCAACTAAATTCTGAGTGTGGAAAAAAGAGCAGAACAGCTCTTGGTACTGAAACATGCGTTAGAAATGCATAGAGAGCTTAATCTTTCAGGCGGATATCTTGTGTGCGTGCTTTCTGCGGAAGTCATGGCATTGTCTTAGGATTGTAGAACCGCTCAGGTTGGAAGGGACTTGAAGACATCAAGCCCAGCCTGCTCCTCAAAGGAGGGTCAGCTGTGAAGAAAGACCATCCTACTCAAGGCTTTGTGCACTCAGGTCTTGAAAACCTCCAAGGAAAGAAATTCCACAACTTCTCTGTGTAGCCTTTTCCAATGTTTAATTATCTTCGCAGTGTATTTTTTTTCCCCACTTTTCATGCGATTCCTGGTTGCCTCTAGTCCATATGGAATGTCCTGTTCCAATTTTTGACCATCATTTTTTGTGCACCTCCGTGAAGAGCCTGGCTCAGTCTTTTTGATAACCTGCTCTCAGGGATTGAAAATTCTCTTATGTTCCTCCCCGACCCCAAGTCATCCGAGGTTAAACAATCCCAATTTCCTCAGCCTCTTGCACGGTGTGTGCGCTCCAACCTCCTGTCCATCTTGATGGTCCTCTGCTGGACTTGCTCAGGTCTATCAGTGTTGTATTGGGATCCAAAATGGGATGCAGTATGCCGGGTGTGATCTAACAAGAGTCTGAGGAGAATAACCTCTTTCTGTGGTTCTGCTGGCTCGGTTCCTACAGCGGCTCCATGCGCTGCTGGCCTTCATTGCTGAGAAGGCACACGGGCAGCTGATGGCATCTTCTGTTCAGTGTCACTCCCAGGTCCTTTTCAGCACAGCCAGTCAGCCTGTAGCATCTACTGCTGCAGTGGATTAGTCTGTATGAGATACAGGATTTTGCTTTCGGTCTCATTGAATTTCAAGAGTTTTGACTTGCCAATATCCTTAATCTTCCCAGAGGCTGGCAATTAGTCCTCTGAACAGCAGCCATGCTCTTGAGCGTATCCATTGCTTGATGAGGGCTCGTTCCAGGTCATTGACAAAGGTATTAGACAGGGTAGGTCCCAGAATAAACACTGGAGGAACTCCTTTTGCATCAAGTCTCCGGGTGGATGATGGACTGTTAACCACTACCTGTTGAACTAAACCATCTAGCTAATTTTTACCCATGTTGTAGTCTACTCATCTATACTGTAACATCCCAATTTGGATACAGGGATGCTATTGGAGACCTGACTTCAATTTGTATTGTATATAAATTTGTATACAAATTTGTTATTTGTATATAAATTTGGAGCTCTTGAATTTCACATCCAAATTTACTCGGAAATTCTGAAACAGATGCGACGATAGGCTGTGCTCAATAGTATTTTTTAACATGGAAAACATGGGGGTTGGACTAGATGACCTTTAAAGTTCCCTTCCAACCCACACTATTCTATCATTCTAATACTTTATTTTAAAGTAATTGTAACTAAATATTGTCTTTTAGATTATAGAAATTAATAAAAGAATAAACCTCTTAAATAAAAAAAAAAAAAACCACCCACAATATTTTAAGACCCCCTCTTGCAACAGTTAACAGAGAAAAACATAACTTTAGGTAGTTGCCTGTCTGGACAGAAAGTAACCTTGCTATTTTTCCTCTCTGAAAAGGCCCTTATCAATGACAGAAAAAACTTTATATTTAATTAGGAACAGAAAGGCAGCAGTTGATGTGTTTAACATAGTAAACATAATTGAACTTTTAATATTGAAAAGGCTGCCAGATCACAATGGTTTTCTATCTAACTCTCCATGCATTTATCTGGAATAGAAATGTAATACTATTATGCTACAATCTTTGACTGATAACTTCATAGGCTGGGGTTTTTTTCCTATGAATTTTTAAAAAAAAGAAAGGAAAAAAAACAACCAACCAAAGAGAAAAGGTAGAACAGGATTTGTGATAGTGTGCGTGGTAGAAGGAGATAGAATTCTTCTGTAGCATAGTGGTTTTCATGTTAAAATACATAGAAATATTTTGCATCTTTGTGAAAGTAGATTAACCACTTCTCCCAGTTTAAGCTATTTGAAGACTTTATTACTAATGTGAATACACAGCCAACTGTTTTGCTTTTCATATTGAGAGTAATTCTTAAACTAACAAACGATATCAATTAGCTTTAATGTGTTTTCTGTTTACTTATACCATCATCATATACATCTCTTATGCTTTCTAATTTTCCATACCACTTCTGCTTATGAAGTTTTTGTTTCTTTGCTGCTCATTTCCTGGGCTTGCCTGAGAGTGAAATCGTAACTCGGAATGAATGATCATATAAGCATACAGCAAATATGTAGGAATTTTGCCTCCTTTGTAGGATCCTGAAGAAAGATTGTTTTCGTGCAAGGTAACTACTGAAACACAAATACCTGCAGAAAATGAGAGGGGATTATAGACGACAGGAGGCAAAAATGCAAAGACAATTGTATAAAGAAACTCTTTTCCATACAGTTTGGGTGTTCTTTCTTTTCCCCCATCTTTCAACAAGTGTTGCTACCTCGTGTTTTAATTTCTGTCTTTTGGGTTTCTAAAAGTATGCAAGTAGTTCATGAGCACAGTACTATCAAATATTTATACTGTCTGTGGTAACTACTGACTTACACTATTCAGGAAGCAGGTATCACCCTGTCAGATGCATGACTGTTATTATTCGATATTCTGTTATTACCTTGAGTGTGTGTAGTTATACAGCAGTCTGAACAAAACAGTGACAATCTTTTTTGCAGAAATCTAAGAATAAAAAGGAAGCAGAGACGGCACAAAATGCTTGTACACATGCAGAACAGTCAATCATAAGGCAACACGTGGCATTTAGGGAAATACTGTTTAAAAAAAAGTACTGCAGCGTCTTTTGATGTGGCAGGTAGCCAATATAGTCAGCTCCCCACACCTGTAATATGAAATTTTATTTATATTTGAAAAGCTTTTGTTTTATAACAAGAAGCATTGTCAACATGGGATGTGACTAACAGTACCATGTTAAATGATTAACAGACTTAGACTTTACATACCCAAAGAAGTCACGTATGAGAAATAGGTTTGAACCTCACGGCGTTGCACGGATAAAGCAAAATAAAGCTGGATAAAGCTTTGTTCCACTTTTCCTTCTCAGTCCTGAGGGCAAGATTTATGAACAATACCTAATTTAGCTTTTTATTCTAATATGGAAAGTCGTAGGAACATGGGCAATTTTGTATGAACAGATGCACTTCCCATGAGTATAGTTCTGACTTTAAGTGGAATATTCTCCTTCCTGTTATTTAATACCCATCTTAGCAGAGCATAGTTTCTCTATAAAAGTTTAGCCTGGTAGTTTGCCTGGAATGTGTACCTGGCATAAAAAGTGGCCCTTGTGCTCATAGTGCACTAGTGAATATTCATGTAACCACCTGAAAGTTTTTCACAGCTTATCCAGAAAGGCCTTTCATGCAGAGTAAATTCCAAATAGGTTCTGTCGTTGGTCTCCCTCCTCAGTCTCTCCTACAAAAGCTACTGCAGGGAGGTGAAGAAAACTTTTCATTTTCTTTCACAAGTCCCAAAGAAACAAAACCCTGCATTTGGCATTCATGCTGAGTTACTTTGGGAATCATTCTGCCAACTTTAATTCACTCATTGTTGGGTTTGTAATAATTCTAAGCCATATGCTTTTTTAAAAGCTGTTTAACTTGGGCTAGGTTGTTTTGGGAGAGAATAATTATACGCATTCTTAAAAGGAACACATATGTCCTGTTAGCCTTTTGCTCTAAAGCCAAGCCAGTTGTGTTTTAATTACGGTATTGTTAGTTGAAATTACAGGCACCAGTTTGCTTCTGATATTCAAACTCTTGATCATCGCTTTGAAAACATGGATCAAGGAAAGAACATTGAGCCCCCATGATGAAAAGGATCCTGTTGAAAAGCACAATTAGCTACATTTTAATAGCCTTTTTAAAAGAAAACAAGTTTACCTATGTTTTTGCTTTTCCCTCTTTGTATCTTTAGAAGACTTGGTTTAAATATAGATGTTAAATCAATGCAGGATCTGTTGATTATTAGTAGTTACCAAATCCAGGATTTTAATCCATTGACTTTTTTGTTTTGCCTTTTTTTTTTTAAAAAAAAAAAAAAAACAAAAACCAAAAAACAGAAAATGCACTTCATTCGGTCTCTTCAGTATTTGGAGACCTTCAAGCTCTAGAAAAGCAGAATGGGGAGGATCTGATGAAGCAGGGGAAGAGGAGTTGGAGTTGGGTGGTTTTGTTTTGGGGTGTGGGGTGGTTTTTTAGGTCTTTCATGATGCCACAGGCAACTGTTTTTATTTTTTACTAAGTCAGCTCTGAATTTTTTCATTTGCAACTAGACAGTATTAATAGGTCCTAAAAGGCTTCTGTTAAAAGGAGTTTATTTTAGCTTCTTAAAGCTATTTTTGATAGCTTATTATTTCTTATAATATTAATGAGCTGGGTTCAGTTGAGAGCATCTAGGGAGTTTATTTTAAATCTGCTTGTCCAGTAGACCTGATTCCACTTTGAATGCTGGGATTCCAAAACCTAAAAAAAAAAGGAGCTAAACTAGATTGTTTTGAAAAGAAGGTAATAGCACTGGGTTTTAGGGCAAAGATCCAGACACACATGTCCTTAATAACCAAATTCCAAAGATGGCCCAGCTTCTGCTTGGGACAGCATCTCTGTAAGAGGAAGACTTCTGCGTTCAGCAACTGGCTGGGTCATTTTCTTCTTCTAGCAGTGTTGCTTTTTTTAATGTAAAAAGTGAGCAATGATTTTTGCAGTTTTATTCTTCGCAAAAGACGCAGGAGCTGAAAGTAAGAAAGACTTTCTCAACTGGAAGAAAGGATTTTATAATCTAAAACTTGAGCACTCTTCTGAGGCGATTAAAGAGAGCGAGCTTGAAACTCCGTGCCTGGGAAGGTCTGTGGTGTGGCCCAAGTTCCCTTCCTTTTTATAGACGTCTGATCTATTTTCATTGACAATCACTGGCTCCTTACCTATTGCACTTTGAAAACTTTGGATCTGTGGAAGTTCTTTCTCACAGCTGGAGAAGGAACCCAGGTTAGCTGTATAACCTGGCTTTCACACTTCTCTGTGTGTGTGGCTGTCGTTATTCTCATTTAGGTCATCGTTGCAATTATAGCTGTTTTGGATAGCTAGCTGTGCTTTGGTTGTTTGCCTGCAGCAGGTTCATTTGCTTCTGTCACAAATGGTCAGATTTAAGCAGTAATCCTAGTAAGCATTCGTGAACTTTGACAAGAACCCGAGGATCAAGAGACAGCAGCAGTTGGTAACAGCCAATATATTGCAGTAGAGTATTTATTTTCCATGGGTGTATTGAGTAGGGGTTCAGAGACTAAGAGCTTTAACAAAAACAAAATCAGCAAAGCATAATTTCCCATGACAGACATCGTGTGGATTGTTTAGTTAGAATATTGCAATTCAAAAACTCTGGGTACGTTGATGAGAAAGCATTATTTCAGAGAATGGTAAATGCAGCATGCTGGGTTTGCCTTCAGTGACCTCTAACTCAAACAGGAAAGACTTTTGAAATTGTGTTTTTGCTGTCACATTTGCCATTGACTTTCTATGAAAACAGCAAGAACAGCAGGTAGTTTTCCTAAACTGTACCCTGCTTATCAGTGGAATGACACCTGCCAAGGGTTTTACGTCAAATGTAGGCAAAAACACGTCTATTAATCAAGCCATGGACAACATTTAACTGCTTCTAAAGAGGAAACTGCCGAGGTGTCTGACTGTTCTGGCCAGTCCATTGCCTCCTGAAGTTGTGTAAATAAGTTGTGGGGGTTGGACTAGATGATCTGCAGAGGTCCCTTCCAACCCGTGCCGTTCTGTGAAATACCCTCTTGTCATTTGTGGATGCTCCATTGGAAAAAGGGATGCTCCATATTCGTTGACAAACATGCTGGATAGAATTTTTCATGGTTTTTGCATTCTGCGCTGGATCTTGTCTCAAGCCCATCCTCTGAGGGGGAGAGGAGAGGCAAGGTTCTTGGGTTTGCTTTAATTCATATGCTTAGAAACAAAATGAAATTGAGGAATGCTGTTGAGGTTTCAAATATCTCTTACAACAGGGACATAATCCACATATAAACAGAAGGAGAGAAGATATAACATTTGCCAGATGTGGTTTTTGAGAATGATGTACTTCAGTTAAATCACATCCCTGATGCTTTAGATCTTTCTCTCTGTGAGACAAGTATGGAAATTGAAAGCAGTTCAATATATCATTTAGTGACCTTCCTGAAGAGCAGCATGTTTGTTAAAATGAGTATGGAATGAGTCCTTGAGACCTCTATTTTCTTCCCTTTTCTTCTGTCTTTTAGCAGCTTGGTCAACAATTCATTGCCTTTTTCCTCATATTAGGATAAACTAGGACTGGGAATTTCCATTTTCCTACTTGTTTTTTTAAAAAAAATATTTCTGATATATTTAGGAAACAAAAGATACATTTAAGAAGACAGTGTAATCTTTTTAGTCACCAGAATGTTTTGGGGTTTTTTTCCCCTCTTAAACTGACCTTTCCAAACAGATCTTTGATTCAGGTTTAAAGCAGGCAATGCCACATGCCAAATAAATTAGTTAATTTATTGACTTTCAAATAAGTTAAAATAATTGGATTAATGTAATAGGTTAATGTTAGTAAGATGTTTATCATAAGCCTGTAAGTCTATTACTGGCCTTAGGATAAGAAGAATAGAGAGACTGAAGTTTGAGACGACAGAAACGGTAAAGACCTTGTTGAGTGTTCAAGGCACATTCCAAAAGAAACAGCTAAGCTTATAAAGGATTAAAAGGAGGAAATACAGGACTGGAAAACTTAAGCAGCTTTGCTTAATGTTTATTTTACTTATCCCTCAACTTCTTCCTACTTAGGTTGCTACTTTGGGACTGTGATGATCGGAGCTACAGCTACTACATTGAGGTTTCAACGAATCAGCAGCAGTGGACTATGGTGGCTGATCGCACGAAAATTTCCTGCAAGTGAGTTCAATTTTTTCCACTTATTTGCACAAAGTTAGGACTGGAATTTTTTTTTTATCCTTTTGTTCAGTACTTATAGGTGACTTTTAGGTTGTGAAAAGAATGATCGTTACGTCACCTATGGATTACTAACTCTAGACCCTTGTAAATACAACTCTAGGAAGTGACAGCTTATAATGTGGCTCAGTATCTAAACTTTCAAACCAGAATCAAGTTCTGAAGATCCACATCACTACTGCGTCTTCAAACAATCGGTTTGGCTGTTCATTCTCAGAAACAGTCTGCCTACCATACCCTTGGTTTTGTGATCTCTGGAAGTTAAACCGTGTTTCTCCAGAGTTCA
The DNA here is from genome assembly GCF_034619465.1 of Leptosomus discolor. Taxonomy (NCBI): domain Eukaryota; kingdom Metazoa; phylum Chordata; class Aves; order Leptosomiformes; family Leptosomidae; genus Leptosomus; species Leptosomus discolor. The sequence goes on along the minus strand of NC_141392.1, from coordinate 2,924,973 downwards.
CATGTTCACGGTGACCTTGCTGTCAGATCACCCTGCCTTGAGAAATATGGCGGGAGAGGAAAGAGAACATGGTTGGTAAAGGATTTCCTTGATCCAATACCTCTGTCTCTTGTCAAAGCACATAAATGTATAATAATTGAAGAGGGTGGAGAGGGTGAGGCTAGGGACTAAACCATAACAGATCAAACAGCTACCTAAGCTTGACCTCGTCTGTGTTCAGAAGCAGAGCACCTGACTTACGTGCACTGACTGATCTGCCTTTGAACAGGACCCTTCCGTAGAAAAAACATGGTTCTTAAAAAGACAAAAAAAAGAGAGAAAAACTGTTTCATTTTCATTTGTATACTTAAATTAGGAGAAATTTGGCATAAATATACTCCACATATATACTCTTCATTGGCTTTTCTGCAATTATTGGATCTGCTGATAAACCCCATTCTCTAGTAGGGAAGAACAATTCAGTTTTGGTAGCCTTCTTGGCTATCAAGTGGTTTAAGTAAAGAATGACCCAGATACTTGTTGTGGGACTGAGAAGACAGGTCTGCCAATTTATACCTTAATATCCAGAAGCCAGGTGTGCTCAGCATTCAGTTAATGTTGATAGGATGTGATCTCCTAGCTGATCCCCAGGGAAGCTCAAGCTTCTAAAAATCTTAATTTCCCTCCTTTTACCTGAGTCAGTTTTCCATAAGATATGCTTTCTTTCCTGGGACAAAACTGAAGTCATCAACTCATTTGAGGAGAGCCCCACCCATCCTGTATTTATGCCAGCCAAAGCAAAATTGACTTTACTGCTTTGGAGATGTATCTCAGTTTGTCACATCAAGCAAGAGAGTTATTCAATCCTTTCTAGCAGTGCTGCTGATAGACCTTTTTGTAAAGTTTATATTCCATCTCTTAGCGTGTTTGGACGGCACTCTTTGTTACAGTGCAGTCTAGACGTGTTGGTGAAGGAGAACTTGACGCGTCCTTTCACTGTCTGTAAAGAGCAGGGTATTGATGGGCAGAAAACTGGGTTCTGCTTGCGGGTCTGGAGAAAGAGTAAAGGAGACTTAATCGTTCTCAAAGGCATCTCAGTGTAATAAGTAAAATTCATCTTTTTGTCTGCCTCCAGCAGTAGGAGCACTAAAAGGCTGAAACCAAGGGAGAGGGGGGGAAGGGGAGAGGGAGAGACTCAGAATCAGAATCTTTTTGCTCTTTTTCCTGTACATTTTGATACTAATAGCCTATAACAAAGGAGCACTTAAGTATGCTCAGGTGGAATTGCTGACTGACAGCCCAGTTCAAGTCTCTACTCACCATGTTCAAACCACACTTTTTTTATTTAAAAAGCATTAGCCTTGGCCAAGTGTGGGCACATCCCTGAAACACAGATAGCTGCCTTCTCATGGTGTACTTCAAGATCTTGCATCTTGCCGTGGCTGCAGGACCTATTTTCACATGGATTAGAGAATTGCATTTTGCCTAACTTCTTGCTCTGGCAGACAGGCACCCAGCTGGCAAAATGCTCGTCTTTAATCTTGTAGTCTACAGACTTGATGTCCTAGCACTGTCTGTGACTATCTGCTCTGAAGAAATACAAAGACCTGGTCCTGAAGCTTACGATTACAAAAGCTCAGTGGACTCCAGAACAATTCTGTTTAACAAGGACTAGAAAATTGTAAGGAAAAAGCATCGATTTGAAAAAAATCTTACTTCTCTTTGAAAGTCTTCTATCCCCTGCAGTTGCACTTAAAACACTGTATCATCTGTCACTGAGATAGGTTGAAAGGTTTGTGGCCCCCTGACACTTCCCCCCCCCCCCCCCCCCAGTTTTCAGATGATTTCTTTGCATTTGACAGCACTTTTTTCATATTCAATTTAAATCTCTTAGCCATTATGATCAGCAAATTGGACTTTTTTTTTTTTACAGTCACACCACCACAGAAAAGAAAACCCTTTAAGTATGTTTAATTTTCTTTTCAAGTAAGATTTGCAGAAATATGGAGGTTACTTCAGCTAAAAAATTACTTTGATTGTAGTGGCAGGTTGATAACTTACAATATTGTATAAGTAAGAATATGTATCATATAGAAAAATAAATATATACAGTAGTACCTGTGTATTTGCATTGTATACATTTCTATATATTAAATATGTAAAATAAATATATAAAATGTAACTGCCAAATGCTGCAAATGTTACTGGTCTGTAAAGTACAGAGGATCATAATTGCCTACAGTCAGAGCTGAACCACTTCTATTTTGCTGAAAAATACTGAAACAGGATACTATGACCTAAAAAGCCATATTCTTAGTGCTCAAAGCCAGCTGAATGTAGAACAGAAGAGACATGATCATTCAGTGGCTCATGCACTGAATTAAGGCCCTCACTTAAAATTGTTGGGCAAGATTTCGGTGTGGTGATTGAGACAGCTTAATGAAGAAGAGAAAGTTGAACCAGTCGCTGGTGGGAATATGTGAAGAATGGACATTTTGGGTTAGTTTCTGTAAGTTTTTTTTTAAAAAAAAAAAAAGTAATTTTAAACTGAATTGAAAATACGTGGATTTTTTTCCATGAAAACGACCAAGTGACTTTCATTTTATATAATTTTAGCAACAACAAACAGAGGAGATGAAGAGTCGGATTTTAACCAAAATTAGCAGATGCTGTAGTAAGGCGGAGGTGGTGCAGTTTGTCTGGTTTACTGTCACAGTGTGATGGTAAAAATACTCCTGCTGGATGCAAGAGATTGGTTATCATTTTTTTCCTGCCTCTGCCCTTCCTCTTACTGTGATTACCCTGGTATTTTATGCAAACAGCCCAGCTCCAACGGAGAGAAATCTGTCTGTGAATGCCTTTTAGTCAAGTGATTCAAGCACTCCCCAAGGAAAAGCAAGAATCACACTCGTGCACTGTGCCTGGGTTTGACTCATCATCAGGTGTCGCAGACAGAGATTCCTGCATTACGCAGACTGCAGCGTAACGGGGTGGGAGCAGCAGCACCCTCCTCTCTTTGTTCCCTATATGTTTATGAATGCTGTATGCCTCTCTCACCTGGAAGAAATGAAACAAATCTTTTGCTAATGTGGTCAAATTTTGCAACTATTCTTTGTCTTGGCCAAATCCCAATGTTTTCGATTAATACTTGGACATCCCAGCCTGAAAAGGACTAATCCTACATTAGTATAAAAATTGCCATTGCTTAGGTTATGGGTCTCTTTTTAAAGAAAATGAGAAGTGGTTGTGTCCTTGTATGGGACTGTGGTTGCCTGTTTGACCACAAGTACCTCTCAGAGCAACAGTCAACTAAGAGTCATTATACATGTGTATGTGTCAGGCTAAAATATGAATTCTTTCCAGAAAGCACACTCCGAATTATGTCTCTTATAAATTTTAGAGATGTGAGTGCGGTCTAGGTGGTTGATAAGGTTTTGAAATCCTGAGTTTACCCTTTCTGGCATTAGTTCTGTGCTTTAGTATGCTGCAGTAATCCAGAAAAGTAACTCACTCTTTTCAATGTAGGATCTGCTGCAGTAGCCAATGAAAGTGGATGGAGTTAAAACTCGAGAGAATTTCACAAGGGCCCACATTTGAAGAGACAGAGTACTTGCAATGAGAAAATTTACTTTGCTAATAATATTCTCTGTTCACTTTCCTGTCTTCAAAGCCATGTGGATAAGAGTTGTTTCCTTTGCTGTTTGCTGCCTGGCTTCTGTCTCCCTGGTCGTTCAGTGGAGTTACAGTCCTTTGTGAAAGTCATTACCCTGCTTTCTTGTAAGCGTCCCATGAGGTCTCTGTATCATTTTGCTAAAGCTCTGGCACAAGGGGTAGGATGAACCATAAATGTAGCAAACACAAACCTCAGCAGACACCTTTGATGATCAGTAAGTGGCAAACAAAACAATGAGAGAGAAAATTAAATTGTGTTTAAATAGCATATCTTGGTTTTGGCAGTCTACTGAAGCATGAACTTCCCCTTTAAACTATCAGTATGCTGCTTTGGGTTGTCTTAATGGTATTTTTAATGTAGTATTTTGTGTAAATTAATAATTCAATGCTCAAAGCCATGAACTGACAGGCTACTCCTAACCTCCTCTTCTCCCAGTTTTAAAAGGCTGAAGACAGAAACTGGATGTCTGTTATCTTCACAGGGGAAGCCTGCCTACTTTCCCTAAGTCAGAGCCAATTAATGCATGCTGGTTGTGTAATTGTCAATTTTCAAATGCTCTATGGAGGCTGGGTTTTTTTCCTATCCACAATAAGCTGTTTTTCTCTACACAGTATGACAGTAATGAAAAACAGTCATGTTCTGTTCTGGTTTTTAAAACATTTACGATAAGTGAGCTTGAGCGAGCGTGTTAGCATCCAACATGAGAGACCTGCACTTTGTAGAAAAATTTGTTGACAAAGAGTCTGAAAATCAAATGAAAAACAGAAGCTACCAAAGGCCAGTAGGAGTCAGACTTCAGAGTTAATGACACTTCTGATAAAACAAGCCCTGTAAAGACAAATACAGAACAGGCGATCACGGTGGTTATCAACTCAGTATCGTTCTTTAAAGTTCCCTTGTGTAGTTACTGTGAAATGGATTTAATCCTCTGGCAGCAGACGGACCGTGTTCCATTCCCAGTAGGAAAAAAGGGTCTAATACTCTGATAGAACCTGGGAGACAATGAATATTGTTTGTTGATGGGCAGTTCTAAGGCAGTTGGTATCAACTGTCTATATGACTGGTTTGGGACAGTTTTATGGTTTTCTTGTGGAGGGCATGACTTCATTTTTGGAAGGTTTACAGCGTATTGCATTGTATCTTTTTTATTTTATATCTGCCCCCCCTTGACTCATTGTTTGTCGTTCAGCATATACCGCTGTTGTGATAAATGTTTAAAAACTTCCAAACTTAATTTCACGTTTCCATTGCTTATTATCTTTTTTATTATATATTGTATGAATGTAATTAGTCCTTTTACATGAAAAGCCCTTTGGGATGTGGATGTGTGAAATTCATTGACAAAATTTATTAACTGTCTTCTGATTGATTTTTCAAGAATAATTTTCAGCTTTGAGGTTTACTGCTCTTCTCCAGTGTTTCATATTTCTATCCTATGATGTACTGTGTGCATTTCCAATTTTTCAGGCACTGCTGTATTTCCTTTGATAATAAATCACAGGTAAAGAATACCTCGAGAGATCTAGGTCCTGCACTTAACGGTTCTAAACTACTTTTCAGATGTATAGAAGAGTGTTTTCCATGTTGTCTAAGGATTTCACGTGAGCAGATAATTCTGCTTTACACAATGTTAGTGGCAAGCTCAATTTTGGATATTTTTTTTTCTGTTACACTTTTGTGAAAGCAGGCTCATCTCCATCATGATGTGATTATTTATTTTGCTCTAGAGATAATATTTGAGATGTGGGAAGACCTTTCCTCATAACTGCATGTGGCATGTTACATACTCATATTTGTAGTTCCTTATACTTAGCCACAAACACAGCCTGGACCTCCTGTCCTCTTCTAGTTCCTCCACTTCCCTCTATGATCCCATCTCTAGAATTCCCTCACATCCGTTTTCATCCATCATTCTTAACCACTTCCACAGGACTGCTTTCTCTCAGGTTAAAACATCTTGAACATTTCTCAGCCCTCTTGCCTTTCCAGCTGCCTGTACGCTCACTTCGCTTTCTCTGTTGCTTCCCATCAGTATTGCGTGCATCCGCTGTCCTGTCATACCTAGAATGAGAAAATAACATCTTCCCTAATTTTTGTGTAATGCTTAATTTTGTCTCGTGCCTGAGCTCCCGAGTGGCAGGGTGAAACAGGATGAAAGCAACTGCTCATGTACCTGCGATGTCAAAGTGTTTTGACCACACTTCATCCTCTTTTACATGAAGAAAATTTCACAGCAACTCTGTGAAATCCAAATGCCTCCTCGAAAGTTGCCGAACTCACTGTAGCCACATCCATACAATACAAAGATGAAATATATTCAAGCAAGATGTCTGGGAAATTGCCTCATTGTTCAGCTCAATTTCAAGTCTCGCTTCGCAAAAATAAACTCAGGGTTCTCATTAATCTGTTCATTTTGCCGCTAGTAATGCCGACTGGAGCAAGTCAGACAGATATAAAGGGTCGTTTTCTGTAATTATTCAGCTTAAAAGCCCTGAACGATAGAGGCATTGAAGGACATGTTTTCCTTGTGTTTATATGCTCACATTTTGAAAAATTCTAATAAGACAAAAGAAGAAACAGACTCCAGCTTCACAGACCTGAAGAATTAAGAAGCACGAAGAATTAAGATTTCACAGACAGAAACCAGACTTGTATTCCATTTCAGAGCGTTAAGAGTCACCTCTCAGAAGTGTGGCAACTCTGCGTCCTGCATTTCACTTGCTAGCTTTTATTTTAGCCAAGTCTGGTTTGATTGAAGAAAGATCTAGCTTCTTTCAAGTCACGTTTCTTAACAGTGATTCCGAATCACAAGGGGGTTTTCATCCTGTTAATTTGTCTTTTTTTCCACTTCTACCTTCAGTTCCTTATGGTTGCTTTTCAGCCACAAGTGTGCACGGATCTTTGGAATGAGCCTTGAACAGAGTAGCGAGGAGTTGCAAACTGCAGTGTCTTGGTCTCCCTCGAATGTTTGGCCATGGCTCATTGCAGCTCTGCACGTGCCATATGCATCGAAGTTTTGCTTTGCTCCGCTTTGCCTTGGGACCAGCGTGTGCTCAGCTCCTCGTCGTGCACGTCACTGAGAGTGAAGAAAACATCACAGTGACTCTGACGTCCATTTGGATGTTAGCTCAGTTTTGCCTCAGGGAAAATAAGCAATACCAAATAATACTCAGAGTAGCAGTACCTCTTTCTTTTAGGCGTTGGGTTTTTCTCCCAGGGCATCCAAGACTTGAATGTCTCTTTGGAGGCCTGTAAAAATTGTCAGGCTACCAATATAAAAAGATATATGTTTTATTGCTTTGTAAGGCATCATCTAGAAGAAATATATTTGGGGTAGTGAAATTTGAAATAATAATTATCCCAAAGTGTATCATTACTGTACACCAATAGCTTTATAAAAGAAAAACTCTGCGAAGGGCCAAGCTGTGCTGATGAAGCTGAATTACATTTGTTCTTTTCTGGGTTGGAGGGAATAAGCAGAGAGAGGACTTTAAACCCTTAGCTCCCAGAAGTGAAATCCTAGGGAGTTCTCCAAAGCCACAGTGTTCTCTCAGAACGGGTAACTTGATTCCTGTGTTACTGGATTCCTGTTCACTCTGGCTGTTTTTTGGGTTTGGTTTGATTTGGTTTTTAATATTTCAAACAATAATACAAATCCTGAAGAAAAGCATATGCCTTCCTCTGCCAGGAGTACATAATCTACTTATGCTATTCTGTTCATCAAGCTTTACAATAAGCTCTGGTGTTTTCCTGCTCTTGGATAACTAGCAGGAAGTTTGTATTGACTTTTCATCGTAGTAGGTTCGGTTTGACTGCATTTGTGAGCACTTTTTGGTTTTGAATTTTTTTCAAAATAAGTAATTAACTATGTGTAAAGTATCTGTTCTAATTAAAATAAAAATCAAAGCAAACATTCATTTCCTTTCATTAATTGTTATTTTCCATTATTATAATTATTTTATAATTATTATTATTTATTATTACATTGACATTTCAGTGGAAATTAAACTTCCCAATGGCTTTGCCTTTTTGATTCTTGCCAGGTGACTTTCTAAAGCTTCGGTGATAAAACAGTAAACTTTCAAGTTATTCTTATTACAAGAGATTACGTTTTAAGTGTAAGCTAGTTCTCCCTCTGTACAGATAACCACTGCTTCTACTGTAAGCGCTAGGTAGAGGAGGGGGTTTTAGTACGTGTGTTTTCATTCTGCTATGAAGAGGGAAAAGGCAGTACTGAAGGAGAGAGGCTGCCTTAATTGTTTTATCCATCCCCAAAGAGGTTTCAGATATTCAGACATTTTTTTGGTTTATTCTTTCTCTGGTTATCATACTTCCTGGGTTGATAGTCACAAAGCACCTTTGGTTTGGCCAGATAGGGATCTGTGTTCTGTGTTGTGAAAGCGGGTGGGATTCGGGCTGTCCGGTTCCTGGCTGCTGCGCTCGTTCTCGCCTGTTCTTTCATCCCTGTGTTCCTCTTTGCAACTCCTCATCCCAGCCGGACCTGAGCATGGCCAGCTGCTGCCGGAGTCCCCGGTTTTGTGCTGCCTCGTGAGTTGGGTAAATCGCCACGATGATGTGCCGTGGTGCTTTCATCACAACCTGTTGCTGTCGTTCATCTGTCTGGGACACGGCATTCCCGTAGATTTCTTGCCTCCTGGTTTGATACCTGTGGTTTTTAAAAACCTGTTAATGCAACATACAGTTACAGTTGATTTGGCAAATTTGCGTCCATTGACCACGTTTAGCTTGGAAGTTAAGAATGCGAAGTCATGGGTCGGATCATCAGTCTTGTCCTTTGTGTTATTTCCCTGCACAGTGCTCAGCATGCCCTTCCCTTCTGACACACCAGCTTTGCTCGGTCACTGTCTGCGGAGCAATAGAGTCAAGACTTTCTTGCACATGTATTTGTTGGAGATTTTATTGAGCACCTGGTTTCTAGGCTTTTCAATAGGAGCTTTTCTTGTAGTGTTACTTCTTAAAGACAATATGAATTCACTTTAAACTGTTTCACCAATTACTTTACCTGCACTTTGATGGTTTCTGGTGAATCTGTCGTTCTGAGACTTCACCATTTCATAGGCCTTTTGTTGCATATTTCACATGTGCATTGGGTAGATTCACGTACGCTTCAGTGTCCACTTCTCAGTCCGTTTGCTTTTTAATATGCCAGAGACACAGCTTTGCTTCATGGACAGAGTATTTGTTGTGGGGTGGGAGGGAAGCACACACCAGAATATGAGATAATATTACTCATTCTAATCTTGCCTTTACTGCTTATCGTTAGGATAGATTTCTACAAACTCTGAAATTCAAAACAGGGTTGTGTTTCCCTGAGCCCAGGGACCAGATTATAGAAGCATTCAGCCTTCCTGGTTCTGAGAACATGTTCCCTCTGTTCCATTTTAAAACACACTTATTCTAAACTTCACTTAATTTTCTTCTGCATTTACCTGAACATGGTACCATGGTCTTTTCAACCCATGCCACCAAAACAACTAAGAATACTTCCCCAGTGTTAACAAATTAGGTTTTGTAGAACCAGTGTGAAGTTCATAAATACAGCGTGTACATTGTAGACAGGGGACACTCCTGGATACTGAAGCTCCAAGACCTGATCTACATACTCTTAATTCCTGAGGTTAACCATAAAACTTTCTCTCTTCTTTGTACTGTTTCAGTACTTAATCGATCATCTCTGCCAGGCTAAAAAAGGAGATCAGGTGATACAAACAGTCTGATTTCTAGTGAAAGGCGAAACCTTTATGCCTTTTGAAAAGTTTGAGAGTGCTGAAAAAAATTCTGAAAAGAAGATAATTATAAGGAAATGCTTGCTAGGATTGAAGACTCTTAAGATTTTGAGACACTGAGATGGATACCTGAGCAGCCCATTTCTGCAGCAACATACTGTGTCTGTAAGTGTTCCTAAGGGTAGGGGTACGAGAAATGCATATATTCCTTGAGAGTCACAGCAGGACTACATTGCTGTATTTTGCTTGGTCGTCCTAGAGTCACTTTTTAATAGTAAAGAAGATCAGGAAGATGGCAAGTTACACACTGAGTATTTTGTCAGTACATAACCCTATTTTGCAGATGCCGGATGAATGTCAAGATGATGGGAAATGATCAGTGTGTCTCTTAAGCCTTGTAGATAATGCTTTGCCAGGATTGAATTTTGCTTTATGAGTAAACATTTATTTTGTCTTATGAATTGTAGTCAAAATCTTGGCTGTTGCTCTGTCTTACAGCAAATACCACTGTTTTCAGTGGTCAGCCTCACTTAAATATACAGCCTGTTCGACCTTCTGTTGTTTGCCATGGAGAGGCTCTTGGATCGTGTAAGAAAACTTGCTCTGAGTAGGTTTATTCCTTTTTTAACTTCATTCTGTTGTTCAGCTTTACCTCAGCGTATCTTGCCCCTCTCAGATGTTTGTGAATTCTATCATCCTCCTTCTGTGTTTGGTTGCTCGTAAAGGCTAAGAATACTAAACATTTGGGTCTCAGCTTGACCTACAACATGAAGCAATTCTGGAAAAGCCGGTTGTTTTAAGAAGTCTCCTTTGCCAACTGCTGCCAGCTCTGCTCAGTGTAACAGAAATCCTAATTTTCTTCCTGGGAGGAGAATACTGCTCCTCTCTTTGCATCCCGTTGAGCGAAGGTTTTTTCCCAATCAGCACAGGAACAAATTTGCAGCTTCTGGGTAAGGACTCAACAATGCAGATTACTCCTCCTATGTTATGGAAGGATCCTGTGGCAATGCTTTGGATTGCCTTCAACGAGTCGTAATATTCCATGGCGGGTTAACCTTGGCTGGATGCTCGGTGCCCACCAAGATGCTCTGTCACTCTCCCCAGCAGGACGGGGTGGGGAGAAAATGAGATGGACCTTGTGGGTCAGGATAAAGGCAGTTTAGCAAAGCAAAAGCCACGTGCGGAAGCAAAGGAAAAGAAAAGATTTGTTCTCTACTTCCCACCAGCAGACGATGTCCAGCCACTTCCCACAAAGCAGGGCTTCAGTAGGCGTGGCGGTTGCTCCTGAAGACAAACGTTGTAATAAGAAGTGCCACCCACCCCACCCCTTTCTCTCAGCTTATTGCTGAGCAGATGTCATGCGGTACGGAATGTCACTTTGGGTCAGCTGTCCTGGCTGTGTCCCCTCCCAAGAGCTTGCCCACCCCCAGCTACTGGGTGGGGGGGATGTTGGAGAGGCAGCCGTGATGCTGTGCGAGCCCTGCTCAGCATTAACCAGACCCTGGTGTGTTACCAACTCCTTTCTAGCTACCACTACACGGCATGGCACGAGGAGGGCTGCTGTGGGGAAAACGAACTCCATCTCAGCCCAAACCAGTACATGTTCTCTCTTTTGACGACGTCTGTACCTGCGTGCAGGCACCCACACACGTGCACACTCTCAGCACCTTTATAAATAAATATTACTACAAAAAGGTTATCCAATTATAGATGTCTCCTGTGAAACTGGCCCATTTATCTGCCTGAGAAAGGAATGCTTAATACTTGAACTGCTGTTTTGTGGTTACGTTTGTTCACTTGGAAATTCCTTGTTGCCTAAGGTCATCTAATAACCCAATGAACAGGAGAGGCCCAAATGTTCATGAACTAGATGGTAAGTTACTATTTTGGCTGCAGCCCTTTCTTACAGGCCAAGCCATTAAATGTAGCAACTGTTGACACCTCCTTGTATAGTCAGCAGGCCAGGGAAATGTTAGTGCGTCAAATCTACAGATTTGCCCTACTTAGGTTGTTGATATTCAGGATCACATTTCATTAAAACTCTCAAAAGTACACATTTGCTTACGCTGGCTGAAACAGGTATGGTCTTTAGCGTTACAAACATCCTACGTTGAGATATATGCAGCATTAAGCCATTGATTTATTCACAGTAATGTTTTTGCCGGGACAGATTATATCCATGAATCACAAAATGGTAGAATTATTATATCTTTAGGTTCATCCTTTGGGGATTTACTCACTACGTGGTATGTGGTGTATTTTTTTAGCATAGTACTGTAAGTTTGTTTCATGTACTTGAAGGGATGGTGCTTCTGTTCTGCACTTTGCTTTTCTATCACACCGAGTTCCCACAGTAAGAATTTTTTCTTGATGCCAGTACTAAGCATTATATTACCTAGTTTCATTCCATTATTTTTCTTGTATCCCATTAAACCACTATTTGTTTCTTAACAGATTTCATACCCTTCAGCTACATATTTATAAAGTTATTCTGCCCTTTTCCTGTTGCCTCAGCTGCTACTTAAAGAAGTTTTGCCTGACTTTTTGTACTCTTTCATCATGAGTCAAGTTTCTTCTGTTTTTAAAATTATATTTATGAATTTTACCCAGCTCTGTCAATAAATTTTTAAGGTACAGGGTTACAAAATAAGTATTTAAATTCAGTTGGTAACAAACTATTGGGAAAGGAGCTACATTTTCTCTGTTCTATAGCACAGTAATAGAAGCAAAAGTTGTATTTGTTATTTTTGTCTGTCTTCGCTTTAGTCTCATGTCTAAAATTACTGCAGTCGTGGATGTGGGTCCAGGTGTTTTTCTAGGTGAGTCTCAGTCTGAGGTTGCAAGGCTTTGTTTTCTGACCTTGAGGTTAATAGATAATGCAGTGGGGTAGGAGAAAGGGTTACAATTTTCCTCCCTTCCATTAGCAAACCTCAGGATGCTTGTGTTGCTGTTAGGAGGAGGCACATGCGGATTTACTTTTTTCAGTGTTTTATTCTTCTTAGAGGCTGTGGTTCGATTTACTGCATTCCTTGGAGGTTTGACATGTCAATTAGATGTTATCGACAGTAATAGAAGGGCGGTTGCTGTAAATGTGAAGTTTTATGAGTGGGCCATGAAATCATACCCAAGGGAATATAAGAGGGAAGTGTGATGGATACAGTGTTAGTCTGCCCGCTGCAAAGGAGCGGATTAACAGGGAGCATGATTTTTGTCTCCTATCTCTAAAAGTATTGTTTGTGTATTTGCTGATAATCAACTGTTCCATTTGTATGAAAATTTATATAATAGAAATAGCTTAAAATATTTGTAGATTGGGGGGGAAGAAGTCTTTGAAGTTAAAAGCAGCCCGCAAGTTGTGTTACTGGGTGTGTTAATGTGTTGGATGCTGTTTGTGTCTTTGCTGTCTACGTGAACGTCAGCAGCAGTAACTGTTGGTAGTGAGTGAGCACGACAAAACCAGTTCAGCCTCTAGGACGGTGCAAGCTTGTCTTCTGCTGGTGTGCTCTGGCGTACGCGGAAGGGCGTGAGGTGAACTCGTAGCCCAAGTCGCTCAAGTTCACAGCCCCCCTCCGCCCAAGGACGTGTGTGTAGGTGCTGCGTGCCCAGCTCTTGACACAGCGTAGAAATACGGCTCATGGCCTTCTGCCAGCCGGTTGCCAGCTAATTGCTGATAATTTCATTTTGTGTAAGATTTTTAAATATAAACTTTCTCGGAAGTACAGAGACAACCTGTTGAAATTGAAAAAAAATGTGAGAGCAAGGTAAATTATGGGAGTACGTGGCTAATGCAGTACAAAACCGCTGCTGGGTGCCCACATTGGCGTGAGGATATATTTGAGAATTGGTTACTGCGTTTAATTAGAAAAATAATTACTACATTCCGTTTTACTGTTGCTTAATTTGACTGTATTTTAACATTTTCTTTACGTAATATTTTTTCTAAAAGAGCAAAAATGCCAGCACAGGAGCTGTGAAAGCAGGGGTTACTGTAAGGAGTCTTTTACATTAGAAGCTTTATAAAGATGTCAGAAAGTTGGTATAGACTTCATTAGTTATTTATTTTATGTCAGAATTTTTATTCTAATAGGTCTGCTTGATCAAGCCTGCATTTGGTTTCTACAATAAACCATACAATGATACGTTCATAGCAGTTCAGTAAAGTGTTCTTACTCATTTGGATTGGTGGGAGGGACAAGTCATAGGGCAGAAATAACTGCAGATTTTGTTCAGATGCTTTTGTGATTATGTATTCCTTATGGGAAGTATATTTAGAATAAAAAATTCTGAGGGGAGTTTTCCCAAAAGGTGGGGATACATGTTTTTACTTGTCAATATATAAAGCTGTTCAGTAAGAAATACTGCAACAGGTGATTTTTAGTATTTATTATTCTCACAGTTACTCTAGACTCTCTTAGAATTCTCTTACCATTTTTATTACCTCTGCCATTTGTACTTCAGGTCCTTTTTGTTGGGTTTTTTCCTTAGCAGACTGGATAAAAGTACATTTACTACCTCATCAATGGACTGTAGCATAAATATAACCATGATGCATTATTAGGTGAGTTTTGCCTGTGCCCGAGAGCTGCAGCAAGAAACCGTTACCTCTTGCTTGCCCTTCCCTTGCTTCCTCAGAAGTACCCCATTTGACGGGCCACCTTTGGAGCGAGTGCTGTCATGGTGACAGCAGAATAGAGGGAAACTCAGTTTTAGGTCGCAGTTTTCAGTCGAGGTAGACCGGGGTGGAACTGCACTTAAAGTGACTTTAATTTAAAACCCAAAATATAGATGACCTTTGATTCCACACTATTTCTTTCTCATACTTTGTCTTCCCCCCTAGTGGCTTGGGAGGCTGGATGGAAATGGGGTGGCTGAGCCAACTACTCAGTTTGACTTCTGTGCTTTATGGGTCTGACTCTCTCTGAATTAGTATGTTAAATTACAACTTTAACAGGAGAGAGAGTAGTACTTCACTTTATTGTTTAGTGCCGTTACGGTTGAAAACGTGGGTTTTATAGGCAATTTATAAGGTAGCTGTAGACCTTTTAGGTATTTTATAAAGAAAAATGTCTGTATAACAGTAACTGTTATAGCATTTTTAGTGCACGCTTCTGTGTTTTGGCTTTTTTTGCTGCTGCATAGTAGAGGTTAGTACAGCATTCATTGATAAAGCGAGGGGTGTAACACGTATCGTGCAGAACATACTATGGTTCTTCTCGAGTCTCAGTTGGCTTGCTTGTGTGTGCACACGGGTTTTTATTTGGCAGCATCGCATCCTGGTTACTTGCTGTCTTGTTTACATCGGTACAGCCATCAGACTGATGGATGGAAAGACAACACAACTCTTCTTTCCTTTTCCTGTCATCTGCTTTTACACATATCTCTTCTCTCTTCCATCGTAATGAATGATTTATTTCATTAAAAAGATGTGTAGTCACAGCTGAAAGTCCACATCCAAATAAGCAAAGAAGTGTTCTGTCACTTAGTATAGAACAAGGCATATGTGGGCAAACGTGAGAAAGCAAAATGGAGGTTACTTGCTGGTAATTGACATTTTTCAGGGTGTGTTGTTCATTTCCACATTTGCTTCCAACTCCTTTGCTTTTCTTCTTGGAGCGAGCAACAAAGATTGGAGGTTGTATGTCACCTTGGAAAGTGAGGAGACACAACATGCACCCCCAAAATGTGCGTGCTCGGCCTAAAGCAAGCCGTGATAGGAATGTGTTACGGTTATTGCGGCTTGATGGATGTTAGTTATGTGCAACGGCTCTCGCTTTCATCTTACCCCTATTGGCCTGAACGTGGCTTCAGCTATAATCAGTGCTGCTAGGGTGATCCCACAGTGCGGTGGTATTCTGTCGTGCCAGTGGCTCATTAGAAAACCTCAATAAAAGATAAGCTTCCACTTCTTTCTTAATTTGTCCTTTCTGGAAGAGAAGGAAATAACCAGGAAGGGTCACTATTTATATCCTATTATATGTAATAAATCTTTAGAGAGATTTAGAAAGCTTTTCACAGAAATAACTAGGCAAGGATTCCAAATGCTGAAAAAGCTATTAAATTCTTAGAGGTGAATTCGTGTTTTGGAGCTATGGGTAGCTTAAGCAATAGCAAGCTATTGTTATAATTTACCTGGACAGCAGTATTTCTTGTGTTCTTCTTGAATGCAAGCCTAATAAAGAAAAAAACAGGAACGTGAAAATGGGGAGGGGCTTCTAATGATTTTCTTCTTCCTCCGACTAGAATATGGCGAAGAGATTGTGGGCTGCACAAAGCCATTGGGTTTTCAGTGACAGCTGTTGCTGTTGGAGAGGCGAAAGCACTTGGCCCAAGAGTCTGTTTATATGTTTGAGCAGAGCAAGTGATTTTCATTGCAAGGAGCTCGAAGTGAGACAGGCAGAGTCAGAGAATGAGAGAGCAAAAGATAATTATCTAAATTATGTTCAGGCTATTACAGAAGACGAATATAGTTAAAATGTAATTAAATATGACAGGCTCACAGGATGCAAGCATGGCTTTGGAATGCTAATCATCAATTACTGCATCTCCTTAGGGGAGCTGGGCAGAACAAGAAAGGTAGAAGGCGGGTGGCTGAGGTGAGATGTAGAGTGTCAAATAAAACACCATAGGACTGTAACAAGGCTAATTTCTTTTGGAAAATGGAGCTGTGGTATCAGGGGCCCTCTGCTAGCCAAACCACTGCTGGTGCTGCATTTCGGCTTGAGGACCCTGGTATCAATCTGAGTAGGCTGCTAGTCCCAAGTCTTGTCTTAGAGAGGTAAACCTCAGCTTGAGGTAGGGATGACTTGTGTTGTGCAAGTCCTGACCAGGACTGCTGCAGATGGAGCGGCAAATCTAAAATGAAGCAATCAGCAAGTCAGGGGTGGAAGCAGAAAAAGTTCAACATTTCCTGAATATTCAAAAAAGCTAAACCCTGAAAAATCGATTTGTTATAGGGTCACTAATAATGACTACAGAGACACAGAAAGTCTGAAGACAACAATGTCAGTTTATGGGAGAAGTCCTTCTTTGTGACCATGCCCAAGGTAGAGACGGTGAAAGTATTGCCACCAGCTTGCAAGACTGGTTTGTGTGGCGTATGGGGAGTGGAGGTGAAGGAATGGTATCTGTTACACAGAAGTGTCTAATCCCAGACCAAAAATTAGGTGCTTCTGGTATGTTTTAGTGCTGCAGTTCCTGGAATACAGTGGCTTATGCATGAACCGATACCAGAGCTGTGTTTAAAGTTTGGGGGAAATTTTTTTTGAAGACCATCAAAAGCGATTTTGAGGATCGAAAGACTAGCTCTTCTGAGGAAAACATAGAATAAGCACGTAAGCGTGGCATGACTACAAAATAATTTGTAAAATAGAATTTCTACAAAGAAACTGAAATTATTACAATAGTACCAGAAGAGATAAATAGTAGTAAAGGAAGAAGATTAAAAAGAAACTTAAGGCTTACCGATGATGTCTTTAATTTAATCAGGAAACACCACTGAACAATTGTTATGGCTTGATACGTAAATAGAAGCCTTACTGAATTTATTATATCAGCAAAAAATGCAAAAAGAGGGCAGATAAGCCTTGATAATGTTCTGTCAGTAATCTCTCTTCCCATATGGGTACCGTTACACTGCATAAATTATCTCTTTGCTGCATAATTACGTCTGTGCTGGAGAGGTATTGCTTTGTATGTACTGATGTTCTCAAAGGTACTGTTACGGTCAAAATCACTGCAACTTTCCAGTGAGGGTTTGCCTTGCTTATTTCAAAAGTGACTTTTTCCAAATCCATTTGGCTTGTTTCCTACTTTGTTTTTTCCTTTTTTGCTAAGGAAGTAAACTAAGACACCTAATTTTCTCATTATCCCATCAAGTACTAATTCTCTAGTGGCAATATTCTTGAATTTTAATAACTTGAATTTTAATAACTCTTCTACAAATTGTCTATAATTTTGACTTTCTTTTTCCAGTGGGAAAGGAATAAAGTGGATGTGTATCAAAACAGTAAATATTCTTAGGATCAGATTTGTTGAAAACTTATCTTCCTTCAAGTCTGACATTCTCAGTATTTTTTTTTTTTTACTATTTTCTATAGTATTTTAACATTATTAAAAGGGTAATTATAATCCAGTCCTAATAACAGCATTGTAGCAGAAAGTAAGGACTTGTAATGCAGTGAGAAGTGGACAGAACTGAGGAGCTTCCTGGAGGAGCCGATCTAGAAGCGTGTTGTCAAAAGCATCTTCAGCGGCCTTTTTCTCAGCCTCGCTTAATATCTGTCAGGCTCTTCAGCTGTATTCCTGAACAGATGCGTCAGCTTCCTTGCTGTCACTGCGTACAACAGACAATGGCATTTACTGCCACCTCTGGAAAACCTGCACTGAACTCTTGCGGTGTGTGTTTGACCTGTGCTCAGAACTGCTATAAATAAATATAGACCCATTTCTGTTCTATTCTGTGATCCCTAATTAACTGATTTTCTTGTCCCAGAACACAAACTCTGCCGTAAAGGCTGCTAAGGCATAGGCTGATCTTAAAAGCTTCTTTAGGGCTTTAAACTATTTTATTTAGAATATTTTCCAAATCACTAAACGGGGAAATCTAATAAAATGTGTGCATGTAAATGTGAGAGCGCATGCATAATGCAAACGATGGCAATGCTTTGTTATAGCAGGGTGGCAATCGTCTGATTGTCCCAGCCACTCATCTTTGGGACTCTGTGCTTCAAGGTAGCAAGTTATGTTTGGCCATGCAGATTAACTGACTGGCTGTACTAGAGCAGTAGGAGAAGGAAACTGAAGACAAATGGTTCTCCTGTTTAGGGAAAAGAATGTTTAAGTCATAGCAATCTTTCAGATCTTGAGACAGTAAACAAAATAGTCCATTCTCATTTTATATTTTATTTAGAACTTGAAGAACCAGCCTGAGCTTTAAACTAAGGAGGACATGGGCACACAAGGGATATAAATAAACCATGCTGTTAGGTAACTGCTGTACCTCGGAGGCCTGCCCTAGACCGCACCTTTCTATTATGATGAGTAGCTCTAATTACATTCATCACTTCATGCAGTAATACCAGTAAACTACTTGAAATTAGGTCTTGATTGAGCTCATAATCTTCTTTAAGCACATAGAACCTGACAGCGGCGATAAAAGTAATAGTTGACTAAAATAAACCCAGAAATGCTATGTTTGTGACAAAGAGGTTTTCCTTCTGAGGGAAAATGCAAGCACCTCACAAAGAGTCAGCCACCAAGCTGTTCGTACCGCCAGGCTTTGGGGTGGTCTGCTGGTGGCTAGTGGTGTTTTAGTCCAGTTTGGCTTTGGTCCCTTATTTCTTACATGAACACTTCTGAAGGTGTTCTGGACACATTCAGGAAAAATGTCCAATGTCTTTTTTCTGTGGTGAGTTAAGTTATACTTAACTGCGTTTTATTTCTGAAGCCTTCTGTGGTAGAGTGTAGTTTTGAGAAAAAGTTAAATTCTGTACCTAGCGTTCATGTTGAAAATCTAAGGTGTTCAGCTACTAGTGTAGTGGAAGACTGGCATCAGTCTGAAACCTCTAGTTCCCATTATTCTTTTTGTTTCTTCTGGTTTTTGTCAGTGCGGTCTGGAAGCACAAAGGTATGGTAAGATTTGGTGTCCTACTGCAGGTGTCGTACCTCACCCAGATCCAGGAGAGTATGAATGAGGAAGGAAGAGTATAGTGGTCCCAGTGTACTTCTGGTGTTCTCAGCCTGGCCCAAAAAGTTATACTCCAGCTCTGGAGGGTTTGGTTTTTCTCCCTACTGCCTCTGCATGAGGATGGGGAAATCCTCACAACCCGAACTGCCAAGAACACTTTGTCATTTGCAATTTACTGGAAGGACCTTGGCCCGCACAAGGGACGCTTGGCTTCTCTGCCTCCGCTGCTCCACTTAGAGTGGGAGGAGTTTATTTGAGGTTTTGGGTGGTTTTCTTTTCCCCTAGAGCTGCAGTTTTCTTTAACCAAGCTCTGATGATTTCTCATGAGTAGTTAGCAGATGGATGTGTTTACTTTTATTTATCTGATCTTTTGTTTATCTAATACAGTCAATATTATCAAGGATTTTAGACTTTGATTCAGTTCTTTTTTTTTTCTTTTACCATTCAGCAATAGTATGACTATTATTCCTGCGTACAAATTGTAGTAGCATGAGGTACATATGAAAACACATAAGCAGAGTCAAGGCACTTAAAAATAAAAATGAACAAGGGGTGCTGGAAATTCAGGTGATGCAAAGTGTTTCTATATTTGCCGTATTAAGTAATAATAGTACATACCGTCACTTCAGTGGATTCTCCGTGTATTTTACTGCAAGCTGTTGTTACAGTGTTTAATGTTTGTATGTCTTTCTGGACTTTTTTGTAGATCCTGGCAAACAATCACTTTTGATAAACAGCCTGCATCTTTTATCAGAATAGTCGGCACTCACAACACAGCTAACGAGGTAAGGAACTTTTCAGAAAGCCTGTAGTCTTCATGAATATACAACAGTACAGTTTTTCGTATCTTACAATGAAATGGATGATGTCTTCTAAAATGTACTTCATTTTTTTGCTCTGGCAATCCAGCAAAATAAGAATGAATGCTGCTTTTATTTGAATATCTGTGAACTGTGTTATCATCTTCCCAGACTACCGAGTTGAAGGGCTGTTGCCACTGTGGTGGGTATTCTGAGGTTTTTACAAAGTACAGTCAACTGTTTCTGGTTTTGGCCTTTGCACAGCGCCATCAAACAGTCCTGTCGGGCTTGGTTTTAAATTATTCCTTATTTTGATGAATGATGGAAGTACCATTTTAGTGCACTAGAGAAAGGCGTATAGTCTCTGATTACTTGGGTTTATCACCTTTACGTTATCTTTTTTAATGAATAAAACATAAGAAAAATCTCAATTCTTCATGAGAAAATGTTATTTGCATAAGAGTCTCTTATAATTAATTTTCATACTTGGTAAATCAGTTAACCAATAGTGGCCAAACCAAGAGATTTTTTTATATTTATACGAAAAAATACATTTTGCCCTAACCAACCGAGTGCAATCTCATCCTCTTTTTTTTTTTTTTCCACTTGTGCTTCTGTCTTTCATAATTGTTGTGTGTTGCCTCAGATGAAGTCCAGATTTTACAGTTGACTTCAATAAAACAATTAACAATACGTGAATTTAGGAATGTATGCAAGTCTTTGTGAGACTGGACCTTGTATGACAAGATTATGAGGCAGCAGAAGCTGCTGTTTCTGTACGTACGCCTGCATGTCTACATCCCACACTGAGCTCACGACAAGACCGTGTACTTTCACCCTTTACAATGAACTTTGGTTAGCACTGTTACGTTTGGGGTAATTAGAGTTTGTCAACTCAACAGCACTAGGAGTCAGGACTTCTGATTGTGTTTAGCATATGGGGTTGCTGGTTCTTAAGCATCGGAGGAATTGCCAAATAGCATTGTTTACGGCCAATTTTAGAGCAATTATGGCAGACATATGCACCACCAGATGTCAGCGTTAGTTCTCCGCAGACACTTGGAAAGAAGCTGACCAATCGGCTGAAGTGGGAATATAAATTTTAGTTTTCTGAGCACTGTCCCTTGCGGTGTACAGTTCCACATTAATCACGGAGTTCTTAGAAATACAGGGTCAGAAGCTGCCTCCAGGGTTGCTGTACATGCATGAAGGCCTTTTCCATTACTGATCCATACAGACACTCGTGTTTGCTCTCATGCCAGTCTCTGTAAGTTCTCACCTCTCTATTAAAAAGGAATGAGGTGCATTGCGTAAACTTGGCAAATCAGCCTACAAGAAACCTACCTCCAACTTATTCTTAAAGGTGGCTTTAAGCCCTGAAGAGTAATGGGCTTTTAACCATAATACTAATTTCCAATTGGTTGCTATTTCCAAGGAATTTAATGTCCTGTGTAGTTATTGCTATGGAACACTGCATAATCATAGTGAAGATCAGTGTGTGCAAATTGAGGTTACAGCTATTCATGTAGTGGCTCAGTGGAACTATAAATACGTGCTGCTGTTCTGGGTCTTTCCCTCTTTTTGTCTTTAAAACCTGTACCCAACACTAATTTTTGGGGTTTTTTTAAATTATTTCTCCTAGAGCTTGCAGAGGAGGAACACTATCAGCATGCATGTATCACTAAATTACATTGTTTTGATGTATATTCAATAGATGGTCTGTAACATCTTGTCATAAATTTTCATTTTCCAAAGAAGGCAGGAAGATACTTTTCATACTTCCAATTTAAATAACAACAGCGTAACCAAAGTCTTGGTTTGTTCTTGGTAGTCGCTTCAGTGAGAACAGAAGCAACTTCCAGAGTTATTTGCCCACAGCTGGTTCTATTTTATGTCAAACTGTTCTCATTTGACACAAAAGATGCTAATGGCAGCATATTCTCATCAAGGAGTTTTACTGTAATAGGTACAAAAATACTCCCTGCTTGTTCTACCAACATACACCTTGAAACTGTGAAGCACAGTCTGTGCTTTCCAAAGGGAAGAGTTAATTTTTTGGGATTGCAAAAACTCCCATAAAACTCCTCCGTTTTGTGAACGATTTAACCTTCGAAACTCATCTTTGCCTTTCCATGTTTTCCAAGACATGATGTTCACAGGGTTTTTGACCTGGCATTTGAGTATTTTTTGGTGTGTTAGAACATGATAGAAGTGTAACTTTTTTCTTGAGCTTCTGGACATCCTACTTTTATACAGAGGAGGATTCTTTTTCCTTAGTCCTTGTCATCAGTTATTTGTCAGACAGGTCACCTGATGCTTTGACTGTGTAAGTTTTATCTTGTTATGCCTCTTCAGCATTACTGACCTGGAAAGGACACCTGGTTGCTAATGCGAGAGCTTTATCTTACAAATGACTGCGCCAGTATATATGTACGTGGCCTTCCTGCCTTATGTCAGACCTTTCTTAAAATATCCCTGAGATGTATAACATGCTGTTGATCAGAGGATGATGCTGAGTTGTCATCTCTGCCTTTGAGAGAAACACAGGCAGGATTGCTTGTTTTAGTAATAGTGTTCTGAAATACCTCATTCCCGTTCTGGATGAAGCACATGAGCTCTGTTGTACTTCTCTGTCCTCTGCTTCTTCCCCAAGCTGTATTCTCTGTATGTTGAAGTGGCAGAGTAACTGAAAATCATGCTGTAAATTCACAGGCTCGTTAATGTGCCAGATGCTGAGTTGAGCATTAAGAATTTAGTACGAAAGAATCAGCGAAAATTAAATTTACAGTTTAAGAACTGAGTTCTTCAGACTTTATAGACTAGTATTAGCCAAATTTCAGTGGTGTCCATACTAGATTTTAAAAAGCATCCATCACGATGTAGTGAAGCTGAGAAAGAATGAGAAACACTACTGGTGTGAGATACAGTAGAAATCTAGAATCTTCTGACTTGGGAAACCTCCATCCCGCTACTTAGACCGTGCTGCCTGCCAAGGAAAGCAGCGTCTTACAGAGGTGCCCTGATGAGATGACGTTCTTCTCTGCAAATCCTGATGTGGCAAGTGCAGCTGGAAAAATGACAATAGCTGTTACTTTAAAAACCTGGGAGCGGGACGAGTATAAAAGGGGCTTTTTAAGAAGTGTGGCTGAATGCCAAAATGGACGTCTCGAACTGTAACAGATGGAGAGAATTCAGGCCGCTGCAGAAATGAGTTCAGCTCTAGGAAGAAACTCACCAGGAGAAATGCAGAGAGAAACCATTTTGTGTGTGCGTGTGGGTACGAGTGTGGATTTGTAATCTGGTCCTGTGTGCACGTATAAAGGCAGAGCCATACGTCCTTGTGTGGGGGTGTGCGTGGAAACAGGGACGTGGGTCGCTATATACCCGTGTGAAAACCTGCAGGAATTCTTACACCGAGAGGCACGAGAAAATGGAACGAGGATAAAAAGAAACAGTGACTGTGAATATTTTTTTTGCTTCATGTATGCTGTCAGAATTTGAATTAACTAGCTACCTCCTCAGAAAAGACCCAGGGGCCGGTGCAGACGTGTCATTGCAGACATCTGCTCAAGGTGCACTTGAGCAGGGATGGTCAAAAAGATTTTGGGTTGTATTGAAGAAAGGATAGAAAATATAATACTCTGTAGTCTTCCGTGCATATGTAGTATACCCATGCCTTGTCTCTGGTATTTGATTTTGCCCACATCAACTTGAAAGGGCTTGGGAAAGAGAAGTCAAGATTATAAGAAATTACCCTTGTTTGCGAGAAGAGCTTTAAAGACATGATCTACGTGCAAGAAGGATGATAGAAGATGTCATGAAAGCATACAAAATCAAGTTAAAACAGTAATTTTAAAATTCAGGTTTTAATATTCATCAAGCTTCAGCTAAAAAACTACAATGCATGGGAGAATAGCAAACATTAAATCGGTATGATAGAAGATTTCTTTCATATCTAGCAAAGCTGTGCGATTCATAGCAATGAGAAATCACGTGGAAGGAAGTTTTGTAACCATTTTAAAGAGTTTCCTTCCCCTTCTTCTCCCAGGCACTTCAAGAATAAGTAGAAATAAGAGTAAGTAAAGTAGAAAATAAATTGGAAAAAATGCTTAAACAGATGGTCCTCTTACTCTAAGATACCGTCACCTGTACAGTGGTCCCAGGTATTGTTTGAAACACCAGAAAATGATCACTGTTTTAAATGGACTATTTCATCTGTTGAAGCAGCAGCCTCCTCGGACACTCTGCATGCCCGTACCTACTCCAGGATACGTCTGCAGAGCTATCGTTGCTATCACAGCAGAGGGCAATCTTGAAATAGAATCATTTTGGTAATGATTTATTTAAATCTCATTTCTAGTGTATGTGAACATTCAGTCTTTTGAGGATGTCATTAGATCGTAAGATAAGTTTAAGACAATTAATATAATTGTCGTTGTCATCCGATAGCATTTAGGAGATATTTATGCCACTTGGCAAAGAAAAAAAAAGTCATTTTGAAATACCTGTATCCGCTTTGGAGCCATCTTTCTGATTTTTAGTGCCCTTATGTAAATGTCGGTGTGATTTGAAGGCCGCCTCTTGCTCCACTTGTGTCACTGTATAATGGTTATGGCCCACGGACAGATGTGTGATCTCATGGTGGAACGTTCTAATTTGACTAAGTACTTCGGCACGGACCTGGCCTGCGGACTTCCATATAGACTTCATCTTACTTTGATCGTGCTTTTGCCAGCAGTTAATTGTTTTGCTTTATCTTCATTTTTTGTCCTCTCCAGGTGTTTCACTGTGTGCACTTTGAGTGCCCAGCACAAAGCGGTACCCACAAGGACGAGGGTAGTAAGGAAGTGGCCACAACAGAGGTGGGGACTGGTGGACAACAGCTTGTTTCTCGCCCTGTTCGAGCTGCAAGCACTAGTTCCCTGCACTCCCCTCCCGGATCCACCTCGCGTTCACACGCTCACCAACCGTAAAGGAGATTGAGAGGGCGCTTTTGCAGCCCCCCCCTGACGTTACCTGAAATTATTCAGAACCTTCTTGTGCTGGCACCTCTTCTTTCTTTTTCTCTGTGAACAAAGGGGACCATGTCTGAAAGCTGGAAATGCTGAGATGGATAAGGCTTTTCCCAAGGACATGAAGAGACTGCTTCGCTCTCCGCAATTTGTTCAAATCAGGCTGATCTCCGAGGGGGGAGAAAATACGTCTTCAATCTTCATCAAGTACCCCATTAACACCCTACCTCTCTAATCTAACCAAGGCAAGGAGAACAGAAGGAAATAAGAGGCAGAGCTACAGTGGAAATCTAAAATTGCTCTGGCAGAATGGAAGGTATATGAAATAAGTATTTGTTCCCTGAAGGCTTCCGTTAGCAAAGAAAATGTTTATGGAATGCATCAGTCCACAAGATATGTTATGTTTAAAAGTTTTTCTCCATTCGTATTGCTTTGTAACTAGTAATCTCTTTTCTAAGTTTCTTTTGACTCTGTATTCCACGTTGTCTCTTATTTTTGGCTGTAGCAAATGCTGTGCAGTAGATTAAGGAAGTATCAAACATGTTTACCTGCTGAGATGCAAATTCCCTCGTTCATCAGTGGGATGACAAGAAAAGCCTTCATGATATCAACAAACTAATTAATGGATGCTATATTAATCTTGACCTTAGTTGACTTTTTAATGTACAAAATTGTCATTTCTGACACTCAAAAAGGAAATTCCTAAATCAATCATCTATCATGAAGAAAAACATAAAGAATCACCTTCAGGAGTGAAAATTAAATTTTACCTGTATTTCTAAGAAAACTTAGAACAGGTCATCAAAAATGTTGGGTTTAGAAAAGTGGAACTGCGTCTGGTCGCTGACGAGCTGTTGTTCAGAATACAAAAAGAAGAATTTGTAGATACTTCTTTCTTTCCAAGAGAAAGATGTTTTGCAGTCTGGAGCTAAAAATTCAAAGGCTGTGTGTGCATAAGCTTTTCTTATAACCTTCATAAAATATGATGCTTTTACACTGCATTGTAAAAGATCTGGCTCTTACTTTACAGTCACAGAAGTTGTTATCTATCTATGTCTGTCTGGGTTCCGTTGGCCGCTACTTTGCTGTTTCTGAGTGGTTCCACACTGATGATGATGCAGCCTCTTAGTCCCCAGATCTTACGTGACTTTAAGGAGGAGCATCGCGTTGGTCTTTCACTATGGGATAACGGGATTTTGTATTAAGACAAACGCTGATGTAATTGGCACAATGGATTAGGAGGATTGTTACCCTCACAAAGTGTATTATATTGGAAATGTCAGCTATCCAGTTTTATGAGCTTGGAATTTCCTGTGGTGACAAATAGCCTTGTCAGAAGAAAAAAAAGCTAGTGTAGGATAAATATGGTTTTCCTTTGCATAACTGTAGTGATAAAATGAGTTATATCAAGATAGCAAATAGTATGATAATTTATCACACTACTTAATTTGAAAGCATTTCCCTGTCGGATACTGGTTGTGCTAAAAAACAGGAAGAAATATAACAGGTGGTAGCAATGAATCAGTAGAAACTTTGAAGGAGAAAAGCTTCCTTTTTCTTGTTTCCAATAAAATTGATTAGGCTTTATCAATAACATTATAGTATTTTTCATTGCCAAATTGCTGCCTTCTGACCCGTGGATGCCTGTCAGTGGTGGCGTTGTACGGCCCCGGGCGCTCTGGAGTTCTGAGGCAGGACACTCTCGTGCCGCCAGCACCTGCCCTGGGGTGCTGGTACCTTATGGCTTAACAGCCCTTGGGGCACGAAAGGATGGAGACCAGCTCCTGAGACACAACTCTTATTGAAGTATAGGTCCAAAAAGTTGGATTTATTTGTTTTTTTTCTTTTAAGAGTAAAACCAGAAAACTTTTTCATGGTTGCAATCCATGCTGGAACTACTGAGGTGCATGGAGCCCGTCTTGGTTTTGGTGGGTAGGTCCTTCAGTGTCAGTGGTGGTATTTCTTTTCAGTTTGATCCAACCAGTTTGCTTTTCTCAAGCTGTGGGTAAGCAACGGCCATAACTTCCTAGCTGTTAGCCTTTCCTAGTCACCATTGTAGAGAATGCTTAAAAAAACCCCCAACACACGATTTTTAACAAGTTTGTGCCAGGTATTCTGAGTCTAGGCTCTCAGAACGAACAAGATTTTCAGTTTTTAGTCTTTGATGTGTGCAATTAATTTTGATGATACCGATAAGTCTTGTAGACTATAACCTACTGCAAACCTTTTTGATCTTGTCCTATGACTCACTGTTGAACAGAAACGTCTATTTATTTCCCATGACATTCGCGCATTGCTCTGAATGAACAGACCTGAGAGATTCCCAGAGCAAAAACTATCAGGTCCTACAAACCCTCCAGTTCCCCACCCCCAAAAATCAATCAAAACGAAAACCAACTGCTCCTTGTCCCTGTATATGGGGGAATAGAAATTGGTAGGATCAGATGGATTCTCTGTCACACGTGGCCTTTCTCACTCTGTTTTCTTCTGTTAGAGTTACTCTGAGAACCCGGCCCTGAGGGGAGCCCGATGGTATCACAGAGCTCCCAGGCTTTTACGACAAGCCCTGCCCCAACTTCGCATTGTCTAGTGGGAGTCCTTTACCTTTTTATTCAAAGAAATAATGTTGAAATGTTTAAGGGACCGGAACTCTGCTTGGTCCTCTAACACCCCCTGCCAACGGACACCCCCAACAGCTGCATTGCCTCAACGTCTCGCTGGTGACAAAAGCAGATTCCGCAGAACTGATTGCTGGTTTGCTGGGAATGTTCTCATTCTAATTATTGGCTGTATTATGGTGACTCCCCATTTCAGACGTAGTTCTTGCATATTCTTTTGAAATCTCCCCCCCTCCCCGGTTTTCTTCTGCCCCCGGTTTTCTTCTGCCCCCGGTTTTCTTCTGCCCCCGGTTTTCTTCTGCCCCCGGTTTTCTTCTGCCCCCGGTTTTCTTCTGCCCCCGGTTTTCTTCTGCCCCCGGTTTTCTTCTGCCCCCGGTTTTCTTCCGCCCTCTGGTTTTCTTCCCGTGGAATTAAGTTGTGCTGTTATGGCTTAATATCAGGGTTTATCAGAGTGATGAAATACTATAATTATTCAGAACTGTGTTATCACTTACTGCTATTTTATTTGCGACAGGGGTAGAGCAGAACTGACCAGGTTTTCATTGCTTTCTTGTCAGGAACTATGAAATAGAGCTGTTGTTAGACTTCTGTGTAATAGCACTAACTATATTGTCACTATTAAGCCACTATTTCTGTTTAGGACTTTAGTATCTAAATTCCCCAGGCCTCATTTTCTCAGTTTTTCTTCCATAGGTTGAATTCAGACTTGGGCTCAACTTATATGGCGCTCCTCAAAGCTCTTCTTAAGTCTCTTTATTTGATTAATCTATTCCAAGTGCATTTAAAAGATTTTTATTCACAGAAACGTGCAGCTAAATATTAACTCCTTAAAACTGATTTATCCAGGAAAATTAATTCCTGAAGTAAGTAAAAACGCTGCAGCTCTGTTTTCAAGCTATTGCAAATCAGCTCTGAACCAAGTTCAGATGGCAGGTTAAATGGAATTGCAATGAGAGAAGTTAATCCAAGTCTAATGTAAAAGACAATAACAGAGGAGGAACTGTTCTTCATTGCAGTTTCCTTCCTGTAGAGCTCCATTGCTTTCTTTTTTCTCCATGAAAATCAGTTTTTCCTGTTTATTATGACAACTCATGAAAGAGCTCAGTGCTTCTCAGCATTGCTGAAAAATTCAAATTAATTTAATGCATATTCATCTTTACTAATGATAACATAAATTAGAGAATTTCCAGTTTAGTATCTGACTTGATGAGAGTTGGTTTCCATGAAAGAAAGCAAAAGATGTCTGTAATTGTTCCACTCTTCAGTAAATTAAGTTTTCCAACTAAATGCACGCGAGCATCTGCTCGTTACTCAGTGATGTTTTGTGCGTTTAGAGTCAGTGCCAAAGTCGGAAGACAAAGTTGATGCTATCCTTAGTTGGTTGTGGTGTGTTAGTCGTGGTTATACAGTGATGCCCACTCGGAGACACTCGATAAGGAGTCAGGACTTAGATGGGATTTCACAGAAAGCAGACGCTCTACATTGCATTTCTCTGTAGAAGTATTAATTGCTTATATTTTGACAAGGGTTAATACACTGTCAAGTGGACAAGTGAAACGCGTTGGTGGTTCTGTTGTTGTGGCTGGAGTAGTTAGCAAATAATCACTAAGAGTTAATGCATTTACCAGTGAATGTTTAGGCTTGTACGTCACGGTATCAGTTGCCAGAGGGCTAAACCGTGCTTCAGAAACGATAATTTGTAGATCCCAGAGGATGCTTGAGGCCTGGTTCCCATCCCCATCTCTCAGTTAATGGTGTATTTAGGGTAGAATCCTTAGTTCTCTCTGAACGGATTGTTGTTTTCAGTGGTATTAGTTACCTCAGATATATATATATAGAAGCTCCACAAGGCTTTGTTCAGGATACAGAAGTAAAAGTCCTAGTTCAAGTTTTAGGAATACCTAAATCTTCTTTCATATATATATATGTGTGTGTGTTAAATTGAGCTAGTAGATAATTATTGAGCTTGAATTTAGAACAGGTTCTAAAGCTCCAAAAATAAAACAAAATTCTGTGCAGGCAGGTGTGAAATGCTACCGCTGCGGTATGGCAGGGTGCTCGTTCTGTTTTATGGCCGCTTGAAAAGAGCAGACGTCTGGACAAGGGGTGGGTGAGCAGGTCCAAAGCTGGCTTTTGCCCAGTGGTTAAGTACTGGCAATTTGGCCATGGTGAGGTGTATAAAATAGAGCAAGTTAAACGCTCATCTCAAAGGCAGGGGTGCAGTCCGAAGAACACACCTGTATTCCTCCTTGCTACCTTGCACGCCAGTGTTTCCAGAGTGAGGCTTCTGAAGACTTTGGTTAACTGCATAAAAACACCCGGCAGGCTTTTCTTGGGCCCTTCACCAGCTTTGGCTGAGGGAATGTCACAGTCCCACCCCTATTCCATGACAGAGTCTGGGTCTGCGTTTGGCTTTGAGAATGCTTCCTAGAAAAATAGTTTCAAAGTCAACCCACAGCTTTTCTTAGATAAAGAAAGCCCAAATTAAAACCCCTAGTATAAATTTGAGGAAACTGCAGGTATCTGTCACTTACCAATAGGCTGGCTGCCAGCACAGCCCCATACCAGGATTGTCATACTGTGTGTGCGGAATTACTGTGACACGTACCCGTGGTGGAAGGAGGTGAAGAATCAGCTCCCACACTCTTGGCGCTAGACATCATCACCTGACCAGCCATCAGAGAATTACTTCTCTTCCCACTCCTTCCAGCCTACTAGAGTAATACAACTCAGTGTTCTGAAAAAAATGAAAATTCATTGCGTAAACATCATGGGAACTGAAGTTGGGATTACTTTTGGCTGAAAATCTGAACGAGGGTGACTTCAGCTGGCACAGGTATAAACACGTCTCCCCAGTGCCTCCTGCTGCCCTGGGCTGGTGTGGGGAGGAGAGTGGCCCTGTTGGTGCAATGTAAGTGCTTCTCCTTAGAACTCTTACTCATTTATTTTGTATTTATCCCTTGGCACATCTATTCTCTTGTGCAGATACTCACCCCTCAGTTACAAGAAGGTAACCTAGTTTCTCATGATTTTCCAAATTACCCAGTGACTCCTGCAAACTGGCAGATCTACATCAACAACCTCAGTCTCTATTAAGCAGCCTGAGGAATTAACAAAACTGACCTGTGGGGTCTTTTACAGCAAACGCTGTGTCCAAAAGGCACTGGGTGGCTCCTGAGATATCAAGTAAGTTGGGCAGCGTTGCTGTCCAGAGGAGGGTTTGTGCATCCGAACCTGTGCCCTGTAATCCCAGCGAATAGTGGTTATCGCAGCCTCTGTCTGTGGGGGAAGCGGGGAACTTGCACACCTACTGGAAATGACTCGTTTCCTCCGTGTCATTGCTAAGTTACGTCACCCATCTGTTGTCTCTGTGCTCCTCAGCTACAGTCACCAGGTGACTTATGGCTGATACCTAGAACCCAATCAATATGTTTTAACGGTAGATGTTACAAAGTTTTTGTCTTCACATAAAAGTTTGAGATTGTGCCTTCGAAGCGTGGTCAGGCCACAAAATTGCTTCTTTGGCATCTTCTATAGCTGTCGGTTGGGGTGTTTTAGTTATTTTCCGCTGCTAAAAGATAGGAAAATTCTTCATAGGAATTTCTCATAGAGATTTGTCACGCTGAGAAACAGCTTTAGAAGCAATCACGGCGGGTTCGTTGCTGGAGAACAGGAGCAGTTTTCTCCTGGTCTCTACAGGCCAGGATCCCGTGTGGGTCATTCTGTAAGTTTGTTTATGCCATTTTTAGTAACAAGGGTGTCGATGTTGCATGATTTGGATCTATTTCAGGAGTTACGTCACTCATTTTGGGAGATGACTAGTTTGAGTGGATTTTGTTATGCAATAATACAACGTTCATGGGATTTGGATGATTCGAAACACGCAACAGCAAGGGCTGGAGTTGCAAGGAGCAGTTTGGGGGGAAGACTGCTGTGGACTTGCACGTGTGCATTTGTGCATATATAGCTGGGAAAATGTACGTGTTACCTGGGTTGAAGTGACTGTTTGCAAAGATGTGGTTCTACATGGCCTTGTTTTCTTTAATTTAGGGAATTTTGTGAAGGAATGTATCACTCACCTGAATGTGAGCACTGGGGGGTGGCGGTGGGGAGAGGAAGAGAACATAGAGCAAGGCTCTAGTAGTTTTTACGGGAAGAGCAATACACAGATATGATTCTTGTGGTCTGAGCTAGTTCCATTTGTCTCCAGTCCTCACAGCTCTTACTTTTTCCTACATGCTTCCCCCAATCCGCTTGTTTCTCATTTTCTTTTCCTCCCTACATAGCATCGTATCACTGTTGCTGTGGTGTTCTGTGGAACTTTCCTCCAAATTATGATATATTAAGGATTTTTAAAATTTATTTATTTTTATCGCTTTGTCATATGCTGAATAAAATATTCTCATCCCCATTCATTCACATCAGACTTTAAAGGCAACTTCCACTAGGCTGTCAACTGCTAGTCAGCAAAATTTCCGTTTGGCTGTCTATGGACATGGGAACTACTGGCCCTTTTGGAGCATGGACTTCCATAATCTGTTTGCAATCTCTTTGTTACCCTGCAGAGAAAAATCAATAAGAGGTTTTCTGTTGACTTTAGTAGGTCAGGCTTTGTGCAGGCTTATCTAATTTAAGTTTAAATATGAATTTAAGTATTTCTCTCTCACCGTGATGTGCCAGATAGACACTCAGTTTGTGAGTTGTGCACTGCTCAATGTGTTAGTTGTACATAAGTGTTGCTTTCGAAATAAACTGCATCATCAAAAGTGAACCTTGAAAGAATTCGTGACTCTTCAGTGTTCCTAGGTGAAGGTATGTGGAGGTATTTCAGCTGTCTGGGTATGTGTGTGAAGGTATGTCTGGATGTTCAAGCATCACACTGAGCCCGTGGACTCATTTTGGGAAGTCCAGCGTTACTTCACCATTCAGTGCCCGTGTCTATGAACCTTCTCCAATGTCTTGTAAAATTTTCTTTCCTTTTTGCGTTGCTCAGTTTCATTATTATCATTAGTTTTCTTTCTGGAATGAATGTCAATGTTGCTCCTTCAAAGGTCATAGATTAAATATAAGGAGCCAGCCTAAACAGAAGTTCAGCTTTTCATGAACTTTTTCACTCATTTCTGCCAGTGCTTCTCTTCCTTGACAGGCAGTAGTTTAAAACTGTGTGGTTACACTCCCCTGCTCTGTAGCAATGATCATTGTATCTTGAAAGTTCTGTGCGTTAAATCCCTTTCCTTCTTTCTCATATCTCCTAGACATAGAGTGGTTCTAAACTACCTCAGACCTTGTTGCGAACAGGTACGAGTTTCAGCTAAAGTTTTCAGACTTCATCATAGCCTGTGAATGTTCGTTAAGTGCGTGTGCCAGTAGTGAAATCAGCCTGCCAGACCCCCGGTGCGTTTTCAGTGCCGCCTCAGGCGAGATGGCTGACGCACGGCCATGCCCCTTCAGGCTCATCCCGATACCTCTTTCAGGAAAAACTTCCCAGGGGCGCAACTTCCGATAGGGGAAGCGCTTCAACTTTCTGCTCTCAGCTCTTTGAAGGAACATGATATCGCCTGCACTGGGCTACCGTCACCTCTCTCTTACTGGGACAACCATCATAAAAATGGCAGCGTCAGGCCTCCAGTCCTGGCTGTTGGCAGGAGCTGTGCTATGGCGCTGGACTGTGCTCATCGTATGACAGCTCCCCCACACGGCGCGTTCCGATGGCCTCGGTAAGATCATGCGCCGCGACGGCGACGCGCTGCCAACCGTTTGGGCTGATTCGGTTTCAGGCAAAATGAGGGTTGCGGCTTGTGCTGCGGTGATCCCGTCAATAACTCTGGGAGTTGTCTGGTTTGGTGAGTTACCCGTCGAACAACTCGGCAAACCTTGTTAGTACTGGTGTCCGTTTCGCCAGCAGACGTGCGCCTCATCAGACGAGCATTTTGTAACGTGGAATTTTCTATGAGCATCTAGGAAAAAGAAGCATCACATTTATATCCTTAGTAACAACGTGTGTATTTGTAATAAAAGGTATAGAATTATTAAACTGCTATAAGCTATTCTGTGCATGCCCGAGCATTGTAGTAACAGTTTGTGCTAAGAGCTGATAAGCAGAGGGTTCTGGAGAGCGAGGAAGGCTGGCTCTGGACTTCTCCTGAGAGTTCCAAAGAGCAGGAAAACTCGCCGGAGTGGGTGCAGGACCAGACAATGCTCAAAGCGAATCATAAAGTGAAACTGTTGTGCTTTGTATTTATTTCTTCGGGGATTTTTCTTTAAAGTATTTAACTTCACAGGAAAATAGAGAATATATTTAAAATAGTGGCTTAGAAATGCACCTTTTCAAGAATGAGAAGGGTGTGATTTGAGAAATAAAGTCATCTTTTGTGTTTAACTGCTTGTCTGGAGTTTTGTTGAAATCCCGGTGGAGCCCGTCTGGTGCTGCTCGCGTATTGCCTGTGCGAACAGACGAGTTTTGGCAGAACTGGACGGGTTTCCCAGCATAGCATCAAAATGACTGTCATCATCACTGATTTATTAACTCGTAACGACACAGTGTTAATATCAACATAGAAATCGCTGGTGTTTTGCACAGTGGCTTTCAGGCCAGTGGGCATCCGTGAAGCTGCTGCGAATGTTGAGAACAGCTGCTGTAGGCTGCTGCCAGAATGCGTCACCGTATTGTCCAGAAGAAGCATATGAATGAGTATTTATTTCCCTTTGTTTCACAAAAAAAAGGGGGCAAATCTTTTGACACTTGGGAGCCTGTCTTCAAATGAACCAAAAAGGCTTGATTTTTTTCAGAGGTACTTAGCACTTTGATTTCCTTTGAACTGCCATGAAAGGTGGGAGCACGGAGGGTTTGATCAGTGAATATTAGGCCTGTCTCTGCCTGGCTTATCAGCCTCACCTGTTGAACAGAGTTTTTATAAGTCTTGCTTGGATTTCAGAACTTCACGCCCTGAAGTGGGCTGTCCTCCACTAACAACACCACTTTCCTCTATCGTATAATCTCTTAAACAGTGCCATGCTATCCCTTCCATAACCGTATGTGACCTTTGCCACCTCGCCAGTGGAGATGGCCAACCTGAAAGAGGGAAGTACGATACCAAGTTGTGAGATCAAGCTGAGGTGCCGCAGCAAACCACAATGCCACAACGCACTTGGATCTAACATCTTTTGTGTGTTGATTAGCCATACAATAGTTAAAGGGTTTGACAGTTATTGCTAGATTTTGAGAGTAAAAATGGGATTTTTTAAGTGTCAGATCCTGCTGTTCATTTTAAAAAATGAATGTGTGGATTTTGGAGCCTAAGCTGCCGCTCGCCTCGGTTACTCAATTGTGACACTTGTAACATGTGGGAATACCGATGGGAGGAAGCCTTGCTTTTGAAATGGTGTTGGCCTGATGGAGTACGGGCTGAGCGTAAGCCAGAAAGTTGTATGATCCAGTCAGTGAGAAGCAGCACAGGCTGAAGCTGTCTGTGTTCCCAGGCCACGTGTCCAAGTTAAAAAGAAGGTAAATGCTTTTAGTTCATCTGAACAAATCGGAGGCCTCTTGAGGAAGGCTTTGGGGAATTTCCATTGCAGCCCTCAGGCAAAATCTTGATTGTGTTCAAGATAATGCAGCTCAGAGCAAGTGTGGATGTATCATACTAGAAGAAAAAATACACTTGCAGAGTGTAGAGAGGAGGAAAAAAAGTTGGATGAGAGCAAACCAAGAAGAAATACTCTTTCTCCTTGCTCTGGTAAGGGTCCAGTTTATCTTTAGGCTTGTAAAATCCTCATCCCCAGGCAGGGATCAGGAGGAGAGTGCAGACTGAGGGGGAGGTACAGCCGCCTTTCCAAACAGCAGCAGAGTGAGGAGTCACTTTGGATGCTACAGCCTGAGGATTTGTTTACAAGTTGTTTCTAATTCTCAGCGATGGACTTGTTAATGAGCAGTGGCAATTGAGGCTTAAACACCGTCACACAGCGCTTGATTATGAGTTGGAAAGACCAGATAGATAATCACAGTCATTTTATTTTCACTATATGCAGCAAAATGCACATAAGCAGGACATTTTTGTTACTTACTCGTTTTGTAATTTACCATCTACTAACTGCTGCTTAAACATCCTCACAGGCTCTCCCTAAGCAAATTAAATCTCCTGGAAAGTAGGCAATGGTTGCCTTACAGCTCAAGGCAAAGAAGAAATAATCCTATAAGGCCTTATTTGAGTTTCTGTATTTCTGTGCTTGGCCATTCACTTTCCCTTTTCCTCCTCCAATAATATGTGGACCTGTAAGTGGAAAAGTGTGTGGGTTTTGTCTCTCTGAAGTGTATAGAAAAAAGCATATCCCATTTAATAAGAGTGGATGCATCACAAAAATAATCCCTTCGTGTCCCTGAGTCACTGGGAAGCTGCAGTCTATGCAGTGCCGACTTTAGTCCCATTTATGAATGACTGTTCTTTGTGGTCTGCTTTTTAGGTGTTACGTTTGAAGGCTGATGTTTAAATTGTTAAGCTTTTTTCTTGAAGACGGCGTGACTTGGGGAGAAACTGAAATACCCACAAATCTTCACTCCTCTCAGCAACAAACTGTGTGTCTGCTGCGCTTCTGTCTGAAGGTCCCTTCCAACCCAAACCATTCGATGATTCTATCACCATTTCTGGGATAAAATCAAATTGGCAAGAGGAGGTATTAATAGAGTATGAAAGTTATTTCTTTATGAGAGGACATTCTATATTCTGTGACGGCTCAGTTTCTTGCAGCCTGTGGTGAGCAATATAGTCTCCCTGGTCTGGTGTCCTGTCCCTGATGGTAGTCCATAGCAGAGTGAGATTCTGTGAGGAACCTTATCAAAAGCTTTTGGGAAACCTGAATATAATATACCAACTAGATCACTGGTATCCTTGTGCTCATTGACTTCTTCAAGGCACCAAATGTGAGGTAATTATTTCCTCTACAAAAGCCATCTTGAGTTTTCCCGTTGTGTGTTTATTGAGGAGGAAACAGAGGTGACCTGTGCTTCTGTGCACTGTGGAAGAGCTTTTCCGTATCCAGACCTGCCAGGTCATACCTGTGCTGAGACTTGCTCATCCGTCCCCAGTTTCACTGTCCTTCACTACCACTGGTGGTGTGGTTTTCAGAGCCCAGGAGCTGCTACTTGGGGCCTGCATGTGCTGTCTGCGGGTAATCCACCTGCCCCCCAGCCAGAGAGCACAGCTACAGAATAGCCGAGAGGTTTGGTCATCCCCATGGAGAGGTAACCGCTCTCCAGGGCGTCTGCTCACCTGTCTACGCTTAGCTACTGCCTCATGCCTCGGCTGTTCTCAGACTGTGGGACCTACTGCCTGGGCAGCAGCGTGGGTTGGGACACAGCTGTGCCTGTTGAATGCTCCATGGCTAAAAAAGCACCATGACACCTATTTCCAGGATGGGTCACTCCGGCTTGCACATCTCCCTGCGTCCCTCGTGGACAGAAACGGCTACGCGCGACTCAGCTGTGCTCCTGCACACGCTTTGCTCAGGAGAGATCCCTAATTTGATTCAGAGAATCTGTGAGCTTTGAAAATGTGGACAGTTGTATTCTTAGGCAGTAAGCAGGTTCCAGGGCTGCTGCTCTAAAACCGTCTAAAAGTAAAAGCGATTCTAGGAACAATTACTTCTGATTGCCCTCGCCTTGGAGACTGCTTGAGACCAAGTCTGAGCTCTATTCAGAGTTACTTATTTCTGATAAATAACTGTTTTGCAGCCGGATTTCGTGGTTTCATTAGGCACAACATGTATGAAGAGATCACGCACAAACAAATGTCCTTGAATATCTCGATGAGAGGCACGGCAAGAGTATTAGACATTTGCTGAAGGCACACCTGAGGCTGCTGGTGCAGTTCTGC
This sequence comes from Leptosomus discolor, assembly GCF_034619465.1. Lineage (NCBI taxonomy): Eukaryota > Metazoa > Chordata > Aves > Leptosomiformes > Leptosomidae > Leptosomus > Leptosomus discolor. The sequence continues at coordinate 2,887,593 of NC_141392.1, read as the reverse complement.
AAGTCCATTCTGTTTAACAAGGCAATTTACTGTCAATCCATCATTGCAATGCATTAAACTGATGCCACTCTGAGTATCTCAGAAGGTCTTCCTTTTTAACAGCCTAATGCCAGGAACACGTATAATGTGTATTTTAAGAAATGAGAATGTGGTACAAATAGATGTATTTCTGACAGGTGTGTTCTTTATGCTGCGTGCTCTGTGCTAGACCACTAGAATAAATATCCTTGTTGTTTTAATTCAGACATGACATTATCACATTCTGTTATCAATGTCTGGGTGAAAAGATATTTTTGCTAAGGTGCTGACATAGTGTAGTTTTATTGCTGCTTGCACCGTTCAGACTTCAGCATCACATAACAGAGGTGATATTTTCTTTTATAGATGTATTTTTAAGGTAATAGTTTCACTATTAATAAACAGATAAATGGGGTTTTATTAATATAAATGAAATATGTGTCATGGTGCTCTTTTAGCCATGTTGTAAGCTATATAGCATCAGGAGGAGTCTGCTGCCAGTATATAAGCTCACATTATAGTTACATTTTGGTTTCTCTGGTTATTAATGATAATACCAGATGGAAACAGGAATGAGGAAAGGAATTACCTATGCTCTTGATGCTGTCATAGTATTAACTAGGTTAAAACCCACTAAGAGGATAAAAAAGCACTGCCTTTGCAATTGAGATTCTTAGAAGAAATGTGTTTTTTCAGCAAAAACACAGGAGATAACAGTAGGGGTATACAAATATTCTCAGTTAACAGCTTTACAGTTGGTAGGTACACTAAACTCTTTCCCGTATGTTTAATGGTGCTGTTTTCTTGTCCTGCTCCCGGCAGCTTCCGTCCTCTTTGTGCTGTTGTAACTACACAAACATTTCCTTTCCTCATGTTCTCAGGTAGGACTGCTGAGAAGTGTTATTTAAAGGGAAGGAAATACAGGTGGCTCCCTTGCTAAAAATGTCGTTCCCCACTGCAGACCTGCAGAAATATTTGGGCAGAGAACATTGAATACAGGGTCGGTAATTTCAAAATCTGAAGAACTAACTGGGGAAAGTTTTGGCACAATTATAGATTAATATTAGTCCCCGATTAGAACAGCCAGCAAGCTACAGTATTCTTTCCACTTTTCTGGAATTGGGAGCGATAGTATAAGCATACATACATTATCCTGCATGTTTTATGAGATCTGAATTCCCCATTACACTGATCTCTCTCTTTGTTTCAAACAATACTAGGACCCATGACTTATAAGAAGAAATCCGGTAATCTTCTGGCATTTGCCAGAGTGATGGTACATTTAAGAACTTCCACTGTTTCTCACTTGCACATTACCTGTTGGGGTGATGGGCCAACCTCTGAGGGTTTCAGTACATGGCTAGGGTGATTCAAGCATCTGCTCAAAGAGGATGCTGCTGTTCCTGTCCTGTCCTTATTAACACTTGGCAACCTCAGAAACACAAGCTGCAAGTTTACTAATACTCCAGAGCGTTTTCTTTCTTTTTTCCAAGCATGAGCTCTGAACAGGTCCCAGCGGTAGCTGTTCAGGGAAATGGCTGTCCCAATAACTTAAATGCGATGATTTCTAAGCTGAACTATTACACATGTCAAATATTCTCTCAGTGAGATAAGGAAAGAGGAAGAAGGCTTATTATTATTGATCTTCAGAAAAGGATCCTTTGGCCAGACTTAGGTATATGAAGGAGCTCACGAAAGGGCCTGGCACTTCACTTTAGGCTATCATCATCCATCGTCAAGGAGATGCTCTCGTAGCGGTTGCAAGGTTTTTTATCTGCATGAAGGAGATGAGATGCCGATGAAGGAGCCAATGAAACATGAATATTCAGGGCCACATCAACCAACTGACCTACAAGTAAGGTTGGTGTCTGTAACACTAACAGTTTCTAAGATCAGGCGGTGGCAAAATAGTTTGGACCAACTGCTTTCCAAGGCTGCCAAATCCTGGCCCGCTCTGTAGTCAGTGGGAAATAGGCTGAACACTGAAGTTGGTCGGTATCTGTATCGCGTGAATTGAGTGTGATCTCTAATTCTCTCTGCTGAGTGCAGCAGCAGGCAGGCCAAATCAACCGTGCTGTCCTGGGCGAAACACAGCAGTAGGCACATAAATCTGAGATGCCGTAGAGAATGCCCCACGGTCGCCTGTAGCAGTCCTACATCAAATTTAAAGGTTGCTTGTGTAATATCTAAATCCAAACCATCAGATGTTTTCAACCTGATTACAAGTTTGTATCAAGCTAACTGCAGTACAGCCTCCCTCACAAACGTCACTGGCAACACCTCCCTGGGTTTGATAAATATTAAGGGTGACGTAAGATCACAAGGTCAGTAGTGGTCTAACTGAAGACAATATTCTCTGCTAGGTGCGATGCGAAGGTGTATGTCAGGTGTAGTTTGGAAGTGTTGGCTGGTCCGTTTTACGGCAAGGAAGACACTGACATATTCTGTTCCCCTGAAAATATCACAGTAACTATTAGGTAACAGCTGCTGTGTAGATTTTACTTCTGAGAATGTGAAGCAGCAAGTTGCTTTATCATTTTCTTCTTAAGTGAAAATAAAATTGCCCGTTGGTTTTTGAGTGATTTTAATCTTAAGGTTGATGGGCAGATCGCAGTCGTATTTTTCTCAAGATTAGTGGCTCTCCTTACCTGTCTTTCTCCCCACCATGTGTTTCCTTTTCCCTCCTCCTTCAGAGCCAAATTACTAAAATATAGCAGATGCCGACAAACAAAAAAGAACCCTTTATGTATTTTATTTATCGTGGAAGTGCTAAAATGTTAGCTTTTTAACTCACTTAATCATGTTGACAAGATGACAATACGATGTGTCATCACCAGACAGATGACAATATTAATCCTGCAGCAGGTTCTCAAGGGAGATTTTTATTGTAAAAATTGACATATATTGTATCAAGGTGAACATCATACACTTGGGAAAACAGCAATTTGCCACTTTGTGCCGTTCGGCGTATCTCTGGGTCTTTATCACCGTTGAGTCACAGTTTCTTCTAATCTCAGCTGCCTCGGAATCCGGGCTCTGGTAAAGCTGGCAGGTCCTTCATGTCAGCCCCCACTTCTGGAGCTGTTGAGCTGCTGACAGGTAGGAGGGACACAGAGGTTTGCTTAATGGGTATGTCCCCAGGGGCTCCTGTCAGAGCTGTTGGCGGGGAAACGGGAATTACCTTGGAAATTGCCAACTCACTTTCGCTGAATGGTAGACGGGCGCGTGACAAAACAGCTTTGACCTGTGTGCGAATGTATGAACTGCCTCCAGAAAGAGAGGAACCCGTTCCTAGCAGAGATGTTGTCACCCGTCTGTTGCTGGTCAAATCAGTTATGTTGTCCTTGGCAGGGACCGGTGTCCGATGCTTCAGCTGAAGGGAGGCGTTCTCTAAAACGTACGTCACCTGTTGAGTGGTCCTGGACAGAAGACAGAGTTGGGAAGCAATTCCTAGGAGATGGGGGGGCAGGGGGGATAAAAAAAGGATTTAATTTTTGTTTAAAGGGCGTTTTCAGAAACCATGGTCATCAGCACGGTATAAGATATGGGTAAAGAGAAGTTCTAATTATCCCTTCATGGGATGACCGATTGTCCTGCCGTATGAGGTCTGATTACTCTTTTCTTCATGATGCAAACACTGATGTCAGACGACCAGGCTGCAGGCGGGGGGAACTGGGGTGGCTGTACCCCTGTGGCTGCAATCAGGTGTTGGAAGCGTCAGCTTGCAATCCGTTACGCTGCTCATTTTGCTCCACGGATTACTTGCTGCGCCCACATGTTGAGCTGCTTTTAACTCGTGTGCAGACTTTGATCTTTCATATTTTTTGCCTGGCATTAGCATTTTCTTCTGTGACCTGTGTAAGAAACACACAGCCCAAGCTGAGAATGTCTCAGCCTTGCTGATGCCTGCCGTATGTTGACTTATCCTGAGATATATTTTTCTTGATTTCTCTGATATATTCAACCTCACAATCCCCATATGGTTACTGCTTCCTTGTGTGTTCCAGTGGGAGTTTATCTTCTGCTTTTCAAAGGTTTGCCACAGCGACTATCCTTAGTGGAACATCATTTCGTGCCTGGTTCATCTAATTATCCTCCCTAGTCAGAGGTGCGGCAGGGGCTCTGTGTGAAATGGGAGAAGGCTTTTAAAGTCGAATATCTGAATGCTGAAAGCTGTAGCAACACCGAGAGCGAACAGAAGGTGTCATATATTGGATAGGGGCGTTCAGAGCTGGGAGCTATCGCAAACAGGCAGCTTTGGCTTCCGACTACCTGCAGCTGACTCTGCCTTGATTTCCACGGCGAAACGTGGGGAATCACAGGAAAGAGACCTCCCCTCCCCCTGAAGTGATCCGTTACAGCAAATTCACAACATGCTGCGTGCTCAAGGCTCTTTGCTGAGCTATTGCAGTAATGTAGTTCCACCCATGCAGCATGAAAATATGGGTTCCTTAATGATACTGCCAAGTCAAATCTGGTGCTCAGAAGATTTTTAATAAAAGGGAAAAAAAAAAAAAAACCAAACAATTTAAAACGTATTGTTCATAGTAAAGCACTTGTCCTGCTGTCTCACTTATCTTTTCCTGAAGACCATGCCTTTTCACAGCGTCATCCTGAGGGAATGTCCATAGCAGTGGTGGTGTGATTCCAGCGGGAGCGAACAAGCGCATCGGGCTGCTTCAGGCTCATCTTGCAGAGAGCAGCCGGTGAAGCCAGCAAGTCACACTGACAGCAAACCCTCCAACAGGGTCCAAGGACACGCGAACTGGGTGGGACTGTGCAGGACAGGAGCAGCACACTGCTCCTATGCAATGGTTTCCAGTGCTGAAGAAGAACCAGTTCAGACCACAGCTGCAAAAAACCACCAAACTAACCAAAGCAGATGCTGCTTTTCCCAGTTCCTAGTCGACATGTCACAGCACGGCATACTCTGCTTTCTTGCATTAAATATTTATCATTCAGCCATCTATTAGATTTTTCCATCCTTAGCCATAGCAACAAAGGAGTTTCCTATACTGTCTTGCTGCAATGGCGTCAGATGTTGGAAAGCAACACTGTGAAGGATGTCACCATGATTTTGAGAGGTACAGTGTATGCACACCATCCACCAAGATGAATTAATGGTAACAAACAATAGTGGTGTGAAAAATTTATTAACTGCCTTTGGATTATCTTCCATGTGGTTTCAAAACAGAAAATACATAAACAACTGTCATGTTCTGCTCTTCAACCCCCAAATCCACTCTTCTTCCTTTCTTCCTCCTCCTTTTAGTCAAGATCAGGCAGATGGTGGGTACCCAAAGGCTGTAAATCAGGAAAAGTACAGCCTGAGGTCTGTGGCAAATGCGCTATTTATAGTTATTGCCTATACTCTATGAATACTTCACACCTCTAAAGCATCAGATATATAGTTCTATTAAGATGACAAAAATAGGAATAGTAGAATAATAAGAACAATTAAAAAAAAACCCTTCAGAGTTTTTTCTGAGAATAATCAACTGGTTATAGATACTGATTTTACAACTACTACTGTGTAAGCCTGTCTAACTCCGCTTTTCTAGATAAATACAGCTACAGATGAATGAATCTGTGCACACGTATCTATGAAGAAATGCAGATAGACACACGCACGCGAGAGCTTTCTTTGATCCAGCTCCCCAAGTCTCTCGGCTAACTGGCAGATACACATCGCAGCTCCCACAAAGCAGCGAAAACCAGCAAAGACAAGGTGTTCTATTTACCCACGGTTCCTGCTCTTCCGATTCTGCCTGGCACAAATCACAGCGTTTGGCAATGTTCTCGCACAGTGTGAGCTGCTGTAAATCCTGGAGTTCCATATTAAAGCTACACGGTGAGCGCCAGTGTATTGCACACTAAATCACAGGGTTTTACCACAGAAGTTGCAATATCAGCTGCTTTCCTGCATTGTTTGTATTTATGGAGAGCGTTCATCGGTGATAGATAAGGTCAGTTTGTGCTGCTGTTGTCGCTGCCCAGAGACTCGAGAATGCAGTGATTTCTCAGAAATTCCTCCTGCTTTTTGCTGTCCCGTGTCACCCGGGAAATGAACTCTGGCAAAAGCAATCAACAGAGTGACACACCAGTGCGGATTCCAGGCACATTTGAGAGACACTTTTGATCTGATCACTGCACAGTTCTCTGGTTTGCTCTCTTCGCTCTTGATGAAAACTGCTGTGGAATGTTCTGCCTGGGCACTCGGGTACCACAGAAGGGAGCTCTGCCTGTGCCCAGCTACATCAGGTAGGTGTAGCGAGGTGAGAGTGTCATGTTAAACGCGACGGCTGGATCAGCATTACTTTCTATAACATAGATTTACAGAAAATGCTTGGAATAAAACCCCCCTGTAAAACCAGAAGGAAGTATCAGTGTCCCAGCCATGACAAAATTAGGTGTCTGAGAAAGACAGGAACAGTGGAACATGCATGGCTTGAAGGCAACTGCTTTTCCAAAGAGCTGGTATTTTCACAAGACAAAGGGATCTTTAAATACTCCAGAAACACTATAAAAAGCCTCCTGAGCTAATGACTTCAGTTCTTAAGTCATGTCTGTGGGGAAAACACTCTTCTGATCAGTCAGCTGGGTGGTGAGATTTGTCTTTCCTTATGCAGGTGACAGCCTGCTAGCAGATCTGTATAACTAAAATATTGTAAAAACATCATGCTTACAGGCTTTGCTCATGGTTCACCCACCTGCAATCTTTAATTCCAAGTCTAACCCACAATCCTTTCTATGAGAACCGGTAGAGATGTGCATTAATGAGGGCCCGTGAAATTCAGAATCATTGCCATGTTATATTTTCTTCTTTTTTGCATGTTTTTGGAGTCACCTCAGTGCATTCGAAACACCTCTACAGTGCAAAATACATCATGGGACTCGAGGAACTTGAAATCTAATTTCAAACACAAAATAATAGATAAGGTAGCAAAACAATAGACAGGTCTGTGGCAAAGCACTGCAGCCTGTGCAAGCAAACGAAAAAGGTTATATTTACATACCAGAGACTGGATTATGGATTTAAAGGGACTTTCCCAAACATCTATTACATGAAAATGGAAACCATAGAACAGTGGTCTCTCTCGTTAGTATCCTGTTTTCACTGCAGTTTTAAATCTAGAGGAAGCATCTAATATATTCCATCCTGGGATGGCCTTTATTCAAGATTTGCTGCAACTACCTGACAACATAAGAAACTCAATTTGGGGTGCTGGGGTTTTTTTCATGCAAACCTAGAGGCAAAAGAGATTGTAACAGCTGTCTTTCATATTTCACTATTGTACCTCTGCGTTTCAATTACTTTTTTGGTCTAAATGTCCCTTTAGCAGGATTTAGATGACCAAACAAGACTTCTGGCTTCACTAAGGGAAAAAAATCAAGGAATTTACAGAAGTCAGTGTATTTCTACTGATGCTCAGCCTGGTGTGCTTGCACTAAACAGCACAGCTAAATTCAGTCCGGGACGACAGAGTTACAATTTACGCGGGTGGGAAGCAACATCCCTATGCTAAGGGAAAAAACTGCTGACAGAGGAGAAACCAACAAGTGAAACAGGGTATCTCAGATGAATAAATTCTAAGCTCCACGTGGTTTTGTCTTCATCTTCCTGGTCCTTGCTGCTGCTCCTTTGGGCAACCATTTTGTGGCGTGCGTTTGGTCCAAGTGTCCCTTTGGTGCTAGTGTGGGTCGAGAAAGTGGCTCTCCCACAATATAACCAGGATCAATAAGGTGCCTCAGCTTGGTGAGAAACTGTTCTACTGTGAATGGAGTTGCTAAAACGTACCCAATGAACTTAGCTGAAAGGCTGTCGGGGCTGACAATCACTAAATTCAGAAGAGCCTTGGATTTTGTGAGAATCTTTTTGCCTGACAAGTGCGCTAATTCATCATTAAAGGAAATGAGGCAGCTCAGCACATGAAGCAGAGTGGGAGGAAACTGCTGGCATGATTAACAGCTGGTAAAATACAAACTTGAATTAATTGCACTGTTCTCCCTGCTCACGGCCTCTTTCTAGTCACGTTACACTTTTCTTTTGGTGACAGCTATCCCACCAGCTAGCCTGAGAGCCGTAGGAACTGCTCAAGAGAAAGCGCTCTCTAACGGTTGTAGCAGGGAAAGAGCAAACACATATCCCTCACTACCGTGTCAGGTCAGGGATTTACAAACCATAGCTGTAGGACAGTTAAAATTGTCTACAGGATACAAGCTCCAAAGTGGTGAATCTATGCCTCATCTGACAGATTCCAGAGTGAAACTCAAAATAAACTTGCATTTCTGTCTACCAGCCTGGTCCCTGCAGTCAGGCAGAGGCCCTTGTATGGCTGTAATTTGACTGCAGATGGAAAGGTACAGGCTTATGTTTTATGGATGTAACTTTTATTTGCCAAAATATTGTTTTAATTTTAAACGCCCACTCCTGAAATGCCCTATTTGGTGAATCTGGGTACACACCTCTGCATTCAAATGGATTTTTCAGCCTGACATGCTACTGGCAGGACAGTGATTTGGCCAGGGAGATTATTAATTCTCCCATGATTATTAGTCAGCTAATAACCACCTCTAAACTTCCTGTAAGCCTCAGCAAACCACGAAGCTGACTTCACCTCTCAAGTGGGATTTCTGAACAAATATGACTGTGTCCTCCCCACGGCTTGCCCAGGAAGTTAGGGCGACACTGGAGAACGACATACAGAAAGAGGAGGCAGCGCAGAGAGTAGTCAAATTGAAGCATAACACTCGAAATCTCATTCTATATTCAAATATTAAGGTTGACACCAAGGTATACTTTTGTACTCTAAAAGTGGAAGGCATTTTAAAGGTGGAAGGCTTTTCATGTAAAGCATGGCAAGTGAAAAACCCTGCAGGACTGAGAAGAGGAGCTTCTACTCCACAGTAGAGAGAAGCTGGAAAGAAAGAGGAAATTAAAGGTTAGAGGGGTGAAAGTGAGGAAGAAAGGAAGGAAAAACAGAGATGTGGAGAACTAGAATGAATAAAAAGGGCAGTACAGATCCTTGAGAAAGATATGGAAGAGTCATTAAAAAGGAAAACAGACCATAGAATTTCCCTGAAGAAAACAGTCATTTTCTGGTTCTTTCAATAAGGGGAACCTCAATAAGCAAAGTTGCTCAGAATCTCAAATTTTTGTCTCTCAGCCAAAACAAAGAGAAAACTGAGAAGCTGTAGCAAAAAGCAGATAGAGGTAGCCAAAAATCCCAAAGAAGCTTAGCTTTGGAGACACTGAGTTAAAATGAAATGTGCGTGCAAATATGCTTTCTATTAAACCAGTTTGAAGGAAATCACACACGTAAATGGGGCAAAAAGGACAGCCAAGGACTTGGGAGTAGAGCTAGAAGTGATGAAATAGGAGTCATAATCAGCTAGTTCAGGAAATTATTTACTGTTATTTCCCTCCAAAGTGGTGTTTTTCCTACACATGAAAGGCTCAAAGCATATTAAATGTTTTACAAACTACAGTTAATTAATTTAGCACCCTTGCTAGAGAAACCAGTCCATTTTTCTCTGTGCCAGGTGGCCTCTCTAGTAGCATGCTCAGTCTTGGCACTCTGCCTGGTTGTTCCCTCGCCCCTTGGAAATGTAAGACAGGCACTACTCCAGGTTGAAGCTGTCTTATCTGTGTGTAAATAAGTAAACCATCAGAGGCAACAACTGAGACAAGAACGAAGCTCTGTTCGATAAAGTCATGCCCAGGCAGTTTTTCATCTTTAGAATTTCTTGCAAAATGCGTTCAGCGAAGAATGGAAACCTGCGTCCTGCACTGCTGCAGTTGCGCTGTTTGGCAAATTCGCAGCTGCCGTAGTTGTTCTTCTTCCCATACACGTAAATACTGTCGGATAAAGGATGGGAGACAGATCCTATAGTGAAATCTCCGTTATCAAAGGTAATGGGGCAACTCCTGAGATGAGAAGCCTATGCAAGTAGTACTGGGTGCACCTGAGAGCGCAACATAATACACCCAGTGTCTGTGTCCAGTGCAGGCCTGAGGTCAGTCAAGCTGATTAGCTGGCCACATCAGAGCTAGGCTGGTTCCTGCAGTCACACTAGTGTTCCCCAGTCTTCCAGAGACGAGGATTTATTAATCCAGCACAGTGCTAGCCCAGATCTAGGTCTGTTGGAAGCTGGGAGAGGGCAGGTTGAGACTAGATATAAAGAAGTTCTTCACCCTGAGGGCGGTGAGACACTGGCACAGGTTGCCCAGAGCAGCTGTGGCTGCCCCCTCCCTGGCAGTGCTCAAGGCCAGGCTGGATGGGGCTGGGAGCAACCTGGTCTGGTGGGAGGTGTCCCTGCCCAGGGCATGGGGGTTGGAACTGGATGGTCTTTGAGGTCCCTTCCAACCCAAACCATCCTGTGGTTCTGTGATTCCATGATCATGGCTTGAACGAACAAGCCCTGGAACCAGGAGCACGGAGCTGCGGGTGCGGAGGCAGCGGTTCTGCGCGGCATGAGCGGCTGTGCACAGCCGCACTCCGTCTTACGTCTTGTGGCTCCAGAAGTTGTCCCTATGCGCTATTCCTGACAGCCCACCTGGTCCTGCCAGTGTGGCGCAGGCACTGAGATACGTTGAGTCTGACCAGGTTTACAGTCGGGGGCTCCATGCAACCAGAACAGCTCTGTGCTTTCCAAGCCTCTAAGTGGTATGGCCATGTTCTCCACCACTGCACCTAAGCTATGATATAAAGTGTGTCATCAGAGCCGACCACCTCTGCAGCCATGCTAGACATAAACCACAATTGGAATAATCCAGTCCCAGGAAACAGGGAGGTGATCGTATAGTAATGTCCGTGGCATGAAGTTCTGCAAATTACAGCTCGGCAAGGCTAGGATGGCCGTGAAATGGAGGCGCAGGAGAAGAAGATGGATTGCAAAGGTGTCTTGAGCTGAGCATGGAAAAGTGCTTGCCTTAAACACTGTCATGTTAAATCAGATGCATGACTATCAGTATTTTCAGTGGAAAAAGAGGATGAGCTTCTTAGATCAAGTGAAATGTATCTGCAGAAGGAGAGGCAGCTAAATGAAAAACCCTTGAAGGGAATCCCAGGTACTCAAATATTTAGAAAGAACCAAAGCAGGTTTCATTTGCCTCCTGGATATGTTCACCTCCCTGGGAGAACACAGAGAACTTTGGGGGGACAGAGGTAATCTGAAACATTCGTCTTCTTGGCTAATGAGGGAGGAAGGAAAATGCCATTAAAATGAATATGTAACCAACCACTAAAATCAGTCCCTTTGTCATTCTACAGGCTTGGAAGGAGTTTTCACTGGAACAGCACTGACAGACTATCCTGATTCTCTAATGGATAAAGGAAAAGAGAACACCAGCATCCCTCCCCCCAGAGCTACTTTTTTTTTTTTTTTGTCCCTTTGATACATCCTAGAGAAAGGACCCAAAGAAGATTTAGTGGATGATGAGTTAAAACAAGCAGCTTTCAGACAAAGCAAACAATCCAAAATATTATGAATTCAGTGTTCTAGATATTCTGGGAAAAACACACAAGCTGAAGTTAAAAGTGTGGGATTTTTTCCCTAATAAAGGACTAATTACTCTGGTTTCAGGGAGCTTGAATGTGAAGCACAATTTTCTTTCCTCCTTTGGACTCAGGATGAGCTTTTAGGTCTCCAACTTCAGGCACTTCAGTCCAACGTTACAGTTGCAGAAAACAAAAGCAAAACCAGCCTCTTTTTTTCCGATGCTGGGAACAGAAAAAGCTACTGCAAGGCTTCACTCTACTTTTTAACGGACAGCCAGAATCATAGTGCCCAGACTGATGAAACAGGAACCAGACACAAGAGGTGTAGGGCCTCATCTAGAAGGCACCAAGGACAGGTACCTAACTCATAGAAATAGCTCTGGGCTCAGCACTGGGCACTGCAGCCATGAATTCATTTAAATGTTGTGGCTGTGACGGTGCCTTTAGTTTTTTAAAAGATAAACAGTTACAGCACTTGTCTAGAAACCTGAATGGTCCAGCTGTAGTGTCTCCATGTAAAGGACCCTCACAGTTGCCTTCCAGGAGAGTGCCAAAAGATGACATTTTAAAGCAAGCTGTAGGAAGAAGGCACCCTTCCCTGGCCTGTTAGAGCTTGGCTGCTGCACAGCGAATAACATAAGGTAGTGCAGCAATTAAGCAAGAGGGAGACAATGTTTTTAATAAAAGTGATTAATGTATGTCCTGGGAACGATAGGATTCTCTGCCCTGGGACTTTATACCTTCCTCTGATTTATCTGGTGGTGGCAACTGCCAAGGCGTGCCCAACACCGTTAAGCTAAGCAGGCACGCTGTTCTGGAGTTCACTGAGAAGGGGGGGCCGAGCCTTCATGAACCGGTCTGCTCCCATGCAGCAATTCCATGTTTCTAAAATGTCTTCCTGAAGCAACAGTCCATGAGTCACAACCTTTCACTCTGTCTCAGTTTCCTTATATTTAAAAATGAAAATAACAGCTCCAGCCTATCTCACTGGGGTTTCTGAGGCTGAATTAGCAATTATGAACTGTTATAAGATCTCTGGAGAGCTGGCAGAGCATAGTATTATAATCTGTTTTCTGCTGTCTTAAATACTGGATTTGGATAACTCGGTGTGTGTTCTGTTGCCCTGCTTCAGAGAGACAGAAGGGAGAAGAGCAAGACGATACAGATTGGGAAATTCTTCTTTATTACTGTATAATGAAGGGTAAAGGCACATTGCTTCTTTTGACACAATCTTCTGCTTCCCACACGCTAACACGGTTTGGGTTAAAGACTAGGATTTTGATTGATACCTGTGTGCCAGTACTTCCCGTCCATGAAGAATCAATTGTTTTACTTCACATGAAGCAATAAACAATATGAGTCCTACATTTCACCTTTGTGGATAAGGATTCAGAACGAAGGTTAATAGAAAAGTCCTGGTTAAAAGTCCCCAGCTTCAGTGAATACCCCTTTGCTCTGTTATGTTTGTGACGACAAAAAGATGGTTCAGGAATTGGTAGAAAAGTGTGCGTCTTCCTCAGAGGGTGCAAAAGCCAAGTGTGTTCTGAGGGCTGGCAGGAGTGGGCTAGAGATACCAGCGGCAAGAGGCCTACTGATCCGTATCTACTTCATCTGGCTGCCAAGGCTGCTGGGGGCTTCAGGTTTTGTGCAGAGGGCAGATAAAGAGGTTATTTTCCTTTTCTGGGTGAGGGTGATGGCGGGGGCGAGTCACTAATCATCCCTCCTGGGTAGCCAACTGCCTTCACAGCAAGGTCCTGTGCACTGGGACCATAGCCAGGCACGGTCAGCATGAAACCGGTGCCAAATCACCGAGGTTAGGAAGCCCAGTAAGCAAGAGGCTAATCACGTTTCTTTAATGAGAAAAGCGCCATGTCATGCCCAGTCCCACAGCAGTTCTCTCTCCAGCCTGCCTGGAAGCTTCAGCTCCTTGTGAAAAGCTCTGGAAGAGCAAATCTCATCTTGGCCACCACCTAATGTGACAGTGACGCCTATATAGATGCAGACTAGGTTGTCCATCTGCAGCTTCTCAGATTTATACATATTCCCTTTTTTCCCATATCCTCCTCAAGCCCCTTCCTCAGAGTGAAACCAAGTCACATTCCACCCCCCTGGAGCACACAGCCTTCATTGTTGGCCACCTTACGGCCACCTGACGGCCAGCAACGAGGCTGTTACGTGTCAGCCCCCGATACTCACATCACCGTGTCTTACAGCAAATACGTCACATTCCCAAGTCACCTTGGGTTTTAATGAGCCATATCTAAGCGACTTGCCAGCATCAAAATCCCTGTTACTCTTTTAGCTGTACCTCTGAGATAAGGCAGGCGGTAAACAGATCCAGCTGGACAGCAGATTTACCTGCAAAACGTGTGCTTGTTCTTTTGGAAATTTCAGAGAGCGCTTGCTTGACTTGCCCTTTAGAAAAGCTTTGTTCTATTTGAGCTTCCTATTTCCTGCCCACGGCTTCATGTCATCTACTGGAAGCAGCTGACAAAAGCCTCATGTTCACTTTTCCCATAAAGAAAACGCTTGATGTTCTGCTTGTCCTTTATGTTTACATGCAGCATGTACCCTGACGAGTGCCTTTTGTGGGTACAGAGGAGCACAGCGACAGTATGCCCAGCCTGCCGCTGCCCATCTACCCCAGCTGTCGGCAACAAATTATTTACCCACTGAGTTTGAATTCTGTTTCGGAACAGAGAACAGTTTCTATAAGTGGATCTCACACCCAGAGCTACTCACTGAGTATTTTGTGTGAAGAAAATTTAGCAGAGGGATGGCACTCACAGCCATCGCTGTTTGGCACTGTAATGTTTGCAATCTGAAATCAGACTGATACGGGCTTGCTCCATGAGGTCCTATAGCTGTTGGAAACCAGCTAGTACCCAATATAATCAGCTCTCACAAACTAATCATTAACACATACCGTAAGCATGATTTAACTCTCTGTCCCAAGTGCAGAATGCTCTTTGCTCCTCAGCTGCGTAAGTCAGGGCAAAACCACCACATTCCCTGTCAGCTGCCATCTGCCAGATGGTTTTGTAATGGGGAATTTTGAAAACAATTCTTTTTCTACACTTTTCCTTTAAAAAGGCCACTCTGTAGTGAGAGATGAGAGACACTGATCTAATTCCTTATCAGTAGACCTTGCACGGTAGAAAGACCTTTGTGAGTGGTTTCACCCCAACACCACTCAGCGGAGATTAAGACGCTCCTCTGCTGCCAGCTTCTTGGCTAACACCGCTCCCAGCACGGTGGGAGGCTCGAGGTGGTGGTGCTTTTCCTAGCACGACAGCCATGCCTTTAAAAATACACTTTTCTGTTACGCTTGTAATGTTCTTTCTTCTTGTGAAAGGTGTTGGAAGCAGCAGGAAATGTTGTTTTCTGATTCAGTCTCTAACTAGAGTGTATTCTTGGCAAAGAAAGGCTTCCCACATGGGTATTTGGATGGAGATTTCTGAAAGGTGGGACTACTTGTAAACAGGCCGTCTCCCATTTTTCGGCTGTTGTGAAGTATTTTGAGTGGTTTTGGTGCATTTCAAACATTTTCTGTTCTTGTTCTCTATTTAGCACTATTGCATTCATAACCCTCTGCTTGGCATTAATCGTCATTATCAGATTCAACAGTACTGCACTATGTAACCAGAAAAGGTTTGGGAGGTTCCTCTTCCTTATAGAGAACTTAGCCCCAGAAAGGAGGATGACTAAAGCACGGCAAAGCTTGCTGTTCACCTCTTAACTCCAGTGGGACAGACTGTTCCAGAAAGCCTTACAGATGGGAGTCCAGGAATAATATCAACTCTAGACGGTTTGAGAATCTGTAAGGATTTAGGGATAGTTTATCGGGTTTCACCTGTGTATTTTACTGCAGAAGTCTTGGCCAATGGGGCCTTCCTTCTCCCTCCCGCCGCTGTTCACCTGGTCCGGCTGCGCTGCGGTGGGATGAGTTGGCATTACGGGCTGGCTTGTCACCTGGGGTTTCCATCGAGCCGCTAAAACCACTCCCGCTGCAAACTGTTCAGGAGCCAGCAGCAGTCTGTTCCTTAGAAACATCTGTATTTGAAAAATAAATTAGTTTTAGATAAAAGACAGCATGTTACCTCTTCTAAGTAAATTATTTAAACTTGCAACCTTTTTCTATCTTTTCCATATGAAACATTAATGCACCACAGGCCCTTTTGCTCTTTTTATAGGTTTTCCTCTCTTAAGGAACAGAGAAAAGGACTTTGCGCAGAAAAGCGTCAGAAATTTTAGCTATCAATCTCAGCCCCCACCCCCCCCACGGCCCCCAAAGGGGACAACTCTGCTAAGGAGCATCTATATTAACATAACTGAGCAGGCCCATTAACCTCCAGAGCACCATGTGCTGCTGAGAAAGAAAAGCTGAGTCAAAATTGCTGCTCTTAACATTTGTGAAGAACAAAACGAGGATTTTTTTCCAAGTGCCACGTGGATCTTGCACGTGGCCTTAGACTGCTGCTTGATCAAAATCATGGTCAAAATCTTCAACCTGGGTGCGTAAACTAGGCTTTTCTTTTCAAATCGATGCACTACCTGAACAAAACCACTCTAATTTTCAGCAGTGCTGAGCAAATGCCCCTCTGATTCATTTCACCGGCAGTTACCCAGCACCTCTGAAAATCCAAGAGTGCTTAAATTTGCAGTCCTTCTCTTTGAAAATACCTCCCTCAGTCTCCATCTATTTAAATGGAGAATTGTGAAGCCAAGGGCACACAGGGATCTGGGCGGTTAATAACGTTTTCGGTGATGTAACAAAATCAATGAAATGCTTGGGATTAATGGCACCAACTTGGATTTAACAGTTTCAACTTCCGAACAAATGGACGTCGGGATTTTTCCCCATATATTTCTGTATGTATCGTGGTCATGTCCCTCCCTCCACCCCAATCTCCACTTTGATTCTCCTTACGAACAAGCAAGCCGCCTGGGCACGTTACTTACTGCCCATTCTGTAAAGGTTTAGAAATCCTGTGTGGCATCTCCCACTTGCTGGACACACGGCATCAGGGAAAGGTGAGTGTTGCCCTGTTTGTCTTGGGGGAAGGGAAAGGAAGAAAAGGGAACAATTCCAGATTTCCCTGAATTGGCTTCAGTCATTGCTGAGCAAGGCCATAGGTTTTTATTGGACTGAAACAGGAGACTGACTGATCCCTCTAGGACAGCTGCACGGAGCTCATAGCTGCAAGTAGGACCTGATTCTCCTTTCCCTGGTGAACTGCAATTAGCATCTGTCTGACTACTTCCATGTAAAGCATTAATATTTCTAGCCCTGGAAGTGTCTGTGCCTGCGTTTGGAGTTTCACCGCATCTGCCCCGAGCAGCGGTAGCTTTCTTTTCCATGTCCTCCGCGCGGGGCGGCTGTCTGGGAGCAAAGCCATGGTGGTGTTTGCTCTTGTACGAGACTGCTCCCTTGGGCATTCCCACATCTTTATGGGCCCATCTTGCAGGGCCTTCTGCTTCCTCTCGTTACTTATTTATTGCATTTAGCTGCTTATTTGGCTGACAGTGCACTTTCTGTCCTTGTACACCTTGTCCCCTCCGATGCGCCTCATACATTTTAAAGACAATTTTATTAAAAAATAAAAGCAAGTGAGTTAAATAACAGTTTGTCTGGCCAAGACCTCAAAGGAAGATTTAGCTGAGCTACAGTATGAGCTTCACGCTGTTACGGAAGCTGAGGCAGTGTTTGATTTTGCTTCTTTCACATAATTTGCTGCAGAGAATCCCAAGCAAATGCTGCCAAACTGCTGGGCAAGTGAAGGGAAAGCGACCTACAAACTATTTACTGCTCCCTGATCGCCATACACCCAGCCAGATGGGTAACGGCGATATATTAAGGTTGACATCGCGAGCTTAATGCAATCATGTCTTTAAGGGTTTACTGTTTTGTTGTGGGATCCTTAGTGAAATACAGCTGAAGGAACCGACTGGGAGTTCTGGGGCACCAGATGAAATTTTACATAAAGAAACTGCTGTGGAAAGTCCTTTGCCCTCTGGAGATGGATGATCTACAGTGGCCATCTATTTCTTTCCTTGGTATTAATAATGTGATGTGTATATTGAGCACCGCTTTGTGAGAAACCCTTTGATATCTTTGTTAAACATCGCCCTTTGCTGTAGCTTTATCTCTAGCAACAAATCTGGTGTGTTTTGTACAGACAGAATAAACGATAAAACCAACTTATTCTATTGAAGGAGGCCATTCAAATTCAAAACGAGATTACTTTGGACAAGAAAGGTGGTTTATCTGTCCCAGGGAGACGTGATCAGATATCACCGTGAAAGGCACAACACGGCAGCGCCTCTCAGGAGACCTTCACAAGGCAGGGCCGGGCAGAGCCAAGGGAACTCCCCGGGGAGGCGATCTCCCGCCTTCGGCTCCCTCAAAAGAGGGGTTCAGCCCCCTCAAAAGAGGGGTTCGACCCCCCTCCCGCAGCGCGTCCAAACTCGCCACCGGGTTCCCCTTCGCCGCCGCCCCCTCAGGGGGGTTCCCGCCTCCGCCAACCGCAGCCCCCGCGCGCCGCTGGCGGCAGCGGCCGTTTAACGGTCGCCCAACGGCCCGAGCCGCGCCCGTGAGGGGAAAGGGCGGCGGGGGGGGGGGGGGTTGGCTCCCGCCGCCGGGGCTGCAGCCGCGGAGCCGGGGGCAGCGGCGGCGTCGCCTTCGGTGGCGGCGCCTCCGCTGGTGCGGCCCCGGCAGAGGGAGCCGCAGACCGCCAGCCCCGCGGCTGAGGCGAGGCGGGGCGCCGGGGGCTCCTTTTTTTTCTTTTTTTTTTTCTTTTTTTTTTTTTTTTTTGTTTTTTTCGCCCCGTTTTAACGCTGTTGGTGAAACAAGCGGCTGGGGAGAAGCAAGACCCGAAAGCAACGCGGTCGCCTCCGGGGCGGCTCGTCCCTGGGCCTGGCCGCGCTGCTGGAGCCGCAGCTGTGGCGTGAGGGGCTGCTTAACATGCCGGCGGTGTCCCCCGCCTGCTGCTCGGCTCCTTCTGGGGGATCAGTCAGGCCGCTGTGGAGCCGCAGCTCACGGTCTGCGGTTCGTGTAACTTGATTTGACAGTCATTTCCATCGTTGTTATGTTTATTTACAAGAGGTGCCCCGTGATTCGTTCAGATTTTATCTGTCGTTTTTTCCTCGCTTTTCCAATCACGGCTTCATCATTTCCCAGCTAATTCTTGGGGGCTGCCGTGCCTCCTGGCTCCCCAGGTGGCATTCGCTTCTTTGTGCTGCGCTCCAAGGAAGAATGTGTGCAGGACCTGCTCACCCTTGCGTAGGTAAAACTGCTATGGTCTTACCTGAAATCTCTAATATTACAGGTGTTTTCTGGTTTCCATCCATTTAGTTTTGTACTAAAAATCAAACAAACAAAACTTGCTGCCTTTACCTTCAGATGCTTTTTACCTTTGAGGAAGGTAAGTACAGCTTCATTACGCCAGTTTCAAAGAGCTGGATACCAAAACTAATTTGGCACAATAAAGTATGATGCTTTAAATGCTATAATGATTTGGTTTTTAATCACCTGTCCCTGGATTTGAATCTGAAACCTCTATCAAATCCCACTTGCATTCCTTGAATAAGATGTATCAAAGTGACTTCCAGAACAGTGTTTTCAACACAGGACACAGCTAACCAGTAGGAAATTCTGAGTGGAAGGGTTTATCATCCATCCTGTCTCTCTCTAGCATTCAAGCACTTAATTTGGAAACACTTGGGATATCATCTGGAGTTCTTTACTGAGCAGAGATGCCTACAAAGAGAACAGAGATTTTATTTTTTCCTTAACTTCTCCTCATTGTAGGAGAAGAGAGGGAGGTGTCATCTTGGTATATAACACCTTGTCAGAGAAACCATACAGAAAGTGACAGATTGTTTTCTTTGCGACCGCATGACTTTGAAAGTCACATCTTTACTCCCAGAACTACTGAGTAGCTTACTGGGAGAGAGGTGGAGTACATGTTACCTGCGTTATCGAGGCTGTGTTGTTATGCAGAAACCAATACATGGGAAAAGGAAATTTGGCTTCCACATGAAGTACTTCAGTCACCTGAGAGTCCAGAGTTCCGATCCCTGTCTCAGGGAACACGTAGTTATTTTACCAATTAATAATGGTCCCTGGAGTAATGCTGAAAACCCAATGCTGCCTTCTCTCAGGTGCATAATTTAAGTCCTCAGGTGTTTTTTAAAAGCAGACCATTGCCCTCAATAGGCCACAGCTGAGTGAAAGCTGTTGAGTAGTATTTTGGGATCTTGATATGTTAATTATGCACAAGACCCAACCAGCTGGCTGTCTTTGTTTTCCTCTTTAAAGAAAAAAAAATCCAAGAAATAATGGTGTGATCCTCTTTCTCCAGATTTCCTGCAGGCATCTGAATGGTAAGATGTTTTTTGTGGTTTTTTTTTCTGTGACACAAATGGCTGCTTTGGAAGTAAGCAATATCACAAGCCATGTTTTACTGTCTAAATTATATGTGTAAGCACAGTGAAAATTTCAGGATGGAAATTTTAAAGGTGATGAAAACAATGATGTAAGTACATGCATGTGCTAGGTATGCAGATAAAAGGTACAGAAAGAACTTCTAAAGCGGGATTTACATATATTAACTTTGTAATTGTATGCAGAACAGGCAATTACATCAGAGTTAATACAATAATAGTAATAATGATTTGTACTAGGTAATTGAAATTTATGAAGCAGTTTTGGTGTCTAATAAAGCTGTGATGTCTTCAAGTAGAGCTAATGAGTATGACGGAAATTACTAGCATGAATAAACTTAATTAATGTTGCGTTTGTCAAACAGAGAGAGTAAAATATTTTTAAAAGGTGTCTGAACATTAGTGTCATTATATAAACGGGAAACTGAGGAAGGAATGTAAGTCACATTTTGGTTTGCTTTGCAACTCAAGTCAGAAATGGGATACTGCAGCCTTTCATCTAAAACCCCTTTCCTCCTGCTCCGTGAAACCTTGCCTGTTATTTACAAATACTGTGCAAAGTGCTGGTGTGCTTCAGCGTGGCTTCCCTGCCTGTGGCGTGTTCCCCAGACCACTGTTGTGTGTAGCACAGTTTGCCTGCTTTGCTCATGTTTGCACCACTTTAACAGTTCCTTTGACTGTAACTGTTACTGCTGAGCTGTGGTGTGTGGCACTCATAAGGAGTAAGCAGGTTGCTTCTGGCTCAGGGCGTCATGTCTGTGAGGAAGGAAAGAAATGAGATCTCTGAATGTGAGAATGTTTTTGTTTGAGCATGGCTTTTTAAAGTACTGTTTCTGTGCTTGGGGTTAACGTTAAGGTTACTTCCTTTATCCAAGAGTTTTAATTCTGTATTCTTTCTTTTCTTCCGCACTGTAGGATATATTTCCAAGACAAGAGCAATTGCTTTTTCTCACTAGAAAATTCTGTGTAATTTGCAGATGAGGTAATTACCATCCAGTTAGAACGGTCCTTGTTTTGTCTGTTCTGTGGGGGTTTCACCTGGACAGAGAATTAAGACCTTCATGCTGGGAAGGGTTCGCTTTTGTTTATGTCCTTGTTTTATTGCAATGTCAGTCTCCTACAGAGAGCATGTCTGCTGTAGGGTAGGATGAAATGGTAGGGAATGGACCCTTTCAAACTCTCTTGCTGGTCACATTACTTTCTCTTGCTTCAGAGAAGTGCTGGGTCATAATGGTATGGATTGTTGGTGAGGAGTGATTTGGGGGGGATGCAATTAGGAGGGACAGGGGAACACTCCAGGAATAAGGTAGTAGAAGAAGTGGCAAGCGAGTCAAATTGTTTTTGAGATGCGGTGTTAGCAGCTTGGAGCTCTGCTGTCGGCAGGGAGTAAGGACTGCAGAGGGCACAAAGGTTCTAAGTTGAGGTGTACTGGCAGAATTATGTATCAGTATTTTGAGAACTAGGAATTTGTTTATGGAATTAGGTTCTCTGTTTCCCTCCTTTCCCACTCCTTCCTTGCCTCCAGCTGAGCTCCTAATGGAAGGGCTGGGGGGAGGGGGATGGGAAACAGCAGAAGGATGTTTATTGCTGCTAGGTAGGAATGTAAATTAACCAACTAATGATGTGCATTGAATAAATGGGTTTGGTTTTCTTGTCTTACTACTTAGTGCAGATTGCTACAAACAGCCTGTCTCTGCCTTTCACTCGCACATAAGCATGTGTAAATTTGCCCTATTCCTAAGACAGTCTCACCAAACTGAGTCTTGTTTTTGAGCATCTTGCCGTCTTGTTTTTGAGCATCTTGCCGTCTTGTTTTTGAGCATCTTGCCGTCTTGTTTTTGAGCATCTTGCCGTCTTGTTTTTGAGCATCTTCCCCTTCCATAGGAACTGTAAGTTTCTTGAATCAGGTGTGACATGGCGAATCTCCACCAACACTGGTCACATTTAGGACTACAATGCAACGTGGGAAAGATGGGTCTGGTTGCCAAAGCTCTGGGAACCCTTCCTTTTTTTTTTAAGTATGAAAGTGGGATTTGAAAGCCAGTGAGAGCAGATGGAATGGTGGTGCTTCTCCACTGCCCTCTTTATTGCTTGGTGAATTCTGAAGTTTGTCTGGGTGCAGGGCTGGCTGATGTTTGTCCACTCCACAGGGAGTGACCTACAGTAAAGGTGCCAGAAAGCTTCACACATGCACCTTTTCCTTCAGCTGCATTTCTGAAGGGAGTTTGAGCTGTTATGAAGGCATTGAGGTGGGAATGTTCCACATCCTCCTTTAGCAGGAGGAAGTAAAATGAGAGGCTCAGCGGTATTCGTTACTGGGCATGCTGTGTTTGACAAATGACAGCAATGGGAAGCCAAGGGGTGATGGCCTTAGGTGAGATCAACTCTGA
The DNA here is from genome assembly GCF_034619465.1 of Leptosomus discolor. Lineage (NCBI taxonomy): Eukaryota > Metazoa > Chordata > Aves > Leptosomiformes > Leptosomidae > Leptosomus > Leptosomus discolor. Next base: position 2,865,239 of record NC_141392.1, on the reverse strand, counting down.
TCTAGCCACTGGTGCTGAGCAGCCAAGAGAATAATCGGACTGACACAAGCAGCAAAAATGAGTGAAGCTACACATCATGCCAATTGACCTTGGAATTTAACCGAGGACTTTGCCAATTTAACCCAAGAATGAGGAAGGAGTGGTTCAGTTCTCTCTGAAAACTGGAGGAGCCATCAAAGTCCCTTTCCATACAGTAAGAAACACAGGTCACTAGGCTGCATTGTAAGTAGACATAATGCTTGCTTCAGCTGCCTCTGGTTTAATGTAAGAAGGTGGTGTGAGCCAGTCCTGGAGTCCGGTGTCATGACTGAGTTATCTCGCACAGCCCTTCTAGAGGGTCAGGCTCGGATAGTTTTCTGGTTGGTATCTGTTGCAGGTTTGCCCTTATCATATAAGATTCCATTTTTTTCTTGCTGAATAATCCAGCCTGTTTCCCCCCTTACCTCACCAGCCCAGCGCGAGGCTTCCTTGCTTACATATGTAGGAAGCTGGGACAGTAACGTAAAACTGGGAGCTGTCTGCTGAAAACTGCTTGGCTTCGTTCAGTACAAAGGCTTGCAAAATGCAAGCTTGTCTGGGGACAGCAATTTCTCTCTTCGGCAGGTAGTAGAGAAGATGGGTGACTGCTTTAAGGGAGCGCTGCAAAAACTTGATGATGTTGTTGTTGTTTTTAAATCCTTTCCCTCTGCTGTCTTGTTTTATCTTCTTTCCGTGCTTGTTTTGCCCCTATGCGCAGGCTGAGCCTGAGAAATAAGGATTATCTGCTAGGGTAGTAAATTCAGCTCCTTCCCAAGCCACTCTCATAATCCTCACCGTGTCTGTGAGGATGGCTCAAGCAGGGTGGTGTGAAGAGAAATACTGGTGAGAAGGTGTGAAGAAGAGAGGAAAGACTTGCAGTAACAAAGATGCTTTTGCTTTGGCACAAACGGTTATGATCTCTTCCTGCTTGTTCAATTTCTGCATAAACACCCTGATCCATGAATTGTATATTCTCTGGACAGCATGTCACTTAATTATTTTTCACTGGATGGAAAAACTGTAATTCCACTAAATTAAAAATAGAGCCGCAAATGGGCTTGCTTTGATCTCTGTGGTGTCTGAGGCAGAGGAACAAGATTAATTCCTGCAATTAGATGTTAATTGATGTCTGAGCGTGTCTATTCCTAGAAACAGCAAGACCACATATAGCATAACTGCCACCATTTAAACAGCATCGTCTGCCCTCTGTGCTCAGCAAGCGCAGGGCTGGAGGAGGCGGCACTTATTAGGGACCCACATCTAGATAACTGAGCAGAGACTTGCGATGGGGAAGAGGGAGTGCAGCCACTGAACGGTTATGATCTGGTGGTTAAATGCACGGGGTGTTACAGAAGAACTGTGGGTTTGTTTGTTAAACATACAGCCACTTTATTTTCATTTAATCGCTGGTCAAGTCTGCTTGAGATTCGTATCATAAGCAACTACAAAGGTTTATTACAAACTGATGAAATACCTAATAAAGGAAAAAAAAAAAAAAGACAAAACAAATTTTCTTTGGCCTTTGAAAAACCATATACCAACAGTTTTGATTAAATGGAATAAGAGGTCATTGAATCTGGTCTTTTACCTACTGTGTGTAACAGCTTCAGCTACATCCATTTCAATAATGAAATTCTGTTTCTGTGCTGCCTGTGCCTTATATATAAGCACCATGCACTGTATATATTTCATTTTGTTTCCATTTTACAATACAGTAAAAATCTTTTTCAAGTAGAATAGATGCTAGCCTTGGATACTGAAGTGCTGAATAGAATAATAAATCCTGTGCATCACCAGCTTGACTTTCATCCAGGAGTCTCAAAGAGCTTTATAAACATCAAGTAATCTTTCCAGCATGCCCATCACAACTGGAGAGTATTGGCACTGTTCTGCAGCTATTATTATTAATTTGTATCATCGCATCTAAGAGCTCCAATCAGACTCAAGACTCTGCTGTGTCTCTAATGAAAAGCCCGATCCCAAAGACCTTTGAACAATTAGAGAAAAATAGGAGAGGGACACAAGAGGCTGGAGGAACACAGGGTAACAGTAGAAGGGGGAAAAAATGGCAACTTGGGAAGTGACCAGTGTTGGAGTAGCCTGGTCTGTCCAGCCATTGTCACGTATCTTGTAGGCAGTGCAGTGGAGATGAGTCCTGACGAAGTTTTTCGATGGCTCTTTGGATTTTACTGTGTGACTGCTTCCATGTTTAAAGGGCAGCACAGGGAGGGTACGCCTGAGGCACAATGGCTTGATGAGCAGTTAAGTTTGCCTCAATATTAGGAAAAAAAATTGTAGAGTGGAGGTAACTGAACTCTGAAGGAGTAAAGACCATTGTTTTATGTGTGGTAGTAATGGAAATGGAACCAGTGGGCTGAGGAAAACAGAGTGGCCAGCCCCTTGCCCTAACAGAGCTGTCAATGAACTGAATGTGGATAGTGGGTGTTACGACAGAGCTTGCTGTACCTGCACCCTGTGGTGATTGCAATTTTGTATTCCTGTTTCCAGATATGCTTAGTGAGGATTTCTCAGCAGAAAAAGGAAAATACTAAGACCATACCACCTTATGTCGAATTCTGTATAAAGCCTGGTCACTTGTGGTCAAACCAATTAAACTGCAGCAGGTGTGAGGAGAGCTCTTCTGATGATTCAGCAAGTGCAGAAGCAATTTTAGGAAGCAACATCTGGCACGTTTAGGCTGTGCAGTGATTCTTGAAGCCTTCTGCTGTGTCACTTGGGCTTACCCTTGCATTCTTTGTGCAGTCTAGTAAGTGCGGCAGTGCTTTTGGGGTAAGGAAGAGCTTTCTGCTGGGATTTCCTCCCAGCCCAGTGGCAGTTAACACCTGGGATAGTAGGGAGAGTGCTTAGCTCGGAGCATCCCCTACACCAACAGTTGGGGGGGAGGGGGGTGGGGGGTGAGGTGCATCTGAGCCATCCATGCTATGTGTGAGTTCTTTACTTGATAAGCAAGTGGAATGTCTCATTTTACAGCTCCTCTACTGCAGAGCTAACTGGGGTTATAATTCCCAGCTTGGGTCTCTCAAGGCCTGCCTCAATGGCTGCAGCCGGCAAGTTGGCCGGAATATGTGTCTGCTAAACTCTGTGCTTTTCCTCGGCGTCGCCAGTGGGCTGAGGTGGCTGCTATGTCACAGAGCTGGGTTTTGTGAATCCCGGTCTGTGATTCTCTGAGTGTATCATAGAATGGCCGTGCTTAAGAAACGCCTCTTGTGAAGTCTGAGTTCCTTGTGGTCAGCCGTGTTATCCCTGGCTTTAATCTAGAATCCCAGAGACTTTGTGGTCTAGGGAGGCGTCTTCCAGCCCAAGGATAATGGACACAATATAAACACGGGGCTGCGCCTTAAATGTAACGAGTCAGGCTGACTTAGAAACCCTGGCTGTTGGTTCATTCTCCTCCTGACTAGTGACCTTACAGGAAGCTACTGGATCTTGCTGGGACTTGCACAGGTGAAGGAAAAGAGGGGTGACACTGTGGGTGACTGCCCTTTAACATCAGCGAATGCTGCATGCATTCCTTTTGCGTGTCTGGTTTGTCCATTCCCTTTCACAACTCCCTGCTGGGTTATAATATCCGTGTCTCGTTCTGATGCAGTGAGATTTCACAGCCATCGTAGTGCTGGTCTGTCCTGGTGATCAGCGCAATACCTTGCGGCTGTTGGTCTCTCTGAAGATGTTACTGGAGCTGAGGAGCCAGCTCAAAGGCAAGCAGCCAAGGCTGGAAAAAGGACGCTCTGACTGCACAGATCAGACTAGTATTTTACTTTGCAGGCTGTGATTCTGCTTCCTTCTGTGAGGTAAGGCAGGTCCAAGCTTGGTCAGTTCTTAGGTGGGAGAATGCTAAAGGAAAACCTTGTGCTGCAAGGAGTGTTGGGGTTTTGATGGAGGAGCTGGCATTCCTCTCCCTTCAAGGGCGGGCACCACTTCAGTGTGATAACAGGCGATGTTGTCCTTCTGGAAGTGCCATCATTCATGCATGACGTGAAAATTGCATCTGGTTTATGCTGCAGTTGAAAACTTCCCAAGGCGCCGAGAGTCTTATCCTGTGTGGCCCGTTCAAATTTCCATGTAAACAACTTCAGCGCTGCCTCCCTAAATCTATGTTCGTACGGTAACAAATGTTTGAGGTGCTGCGTGTGAAGGACTGCGTTTGCGAGAGGAGGAGAATGCGTGCAAAGTGTTACTGAAGTGCTGGTGATAAATGGTAACTTAGTACAAGATTTTAGCTTAAACCAGGTGGAAATGGTTTTATTTTGCATTTGCAACGGGTTAAGAGCATACATGGCCTTGGCTGCTGTTGCTCAATGGACAAGTTGTAATTCTCTGCACACCACGGTAACTCAATTGCTTGCAGTTCTGTTCTGGATGGAGACAGCAATCTCATTTGAACATGATTTGGATTTTCCATGCCAAAGAAATGCGTAGTGTTGCCAGTGTGCTCAAAGGAATAGTGATTAATCTGTTTAATCCACATATTTGATGATTTTTCTGTGTGAAAAGGGTTGGGCTTTGTTTACTTCAACGTAGGGAAACTCGGCAGAAGGAAAGTGCTGTTCGTAGTCAAGGTTTTCTTTCTGTAAGAACAAATTCTTTGTCATTGGGCCTTTGCAAGTGAGTCTAGGTCTAGCAGTAAAATTTCAGTCGTGGAGTGAACATTTGGAGTTTTCTAGTGCAAAGGATAATGAGATGTACTGATGCCTCGTATAATCTCCAAAGGGCATATCTCGATGCTTATGGCATTCTAATTGCCATGTGAAGCATTTCAGTTCTCTGATCCGGAATTGTTGGGCACCTAGGCTTCGCGTGGGATTTCTAATGCTGCTTTGTTGCACTTAGACTTTGGTATGACTGTGGAGACTCATAGCGAATACTTCTGATGATATTTTAGCATTTTTGCTGCCTTTTAAAATGTAAGATGAAAAAGAATGTAATGAGCCACCTAATCCGTGCAGTATGTGTGCTCTCCCCTTCTTACATACAAGAGGAACTGCTTTTTTTCTTCTCGCCACTAATTGATTTGATCTTCCCTTGATACTGCTGAAGGTAAGATGCTGCTATGTGCTTGGAACAAGGAGGAAAAATGGCACGTACAACGTAGGACCGTTCAGCTACCACTGAGAAACATCTACTAATGACACTGATTTCTCACCTCCATCTATAGTGACAGAATTGCTTGAGAGGCAGAGGGTGGGGGCCCAAGCTGAACCACCGTAACCTGTCTTGCCTTTGAACGGGAAACCTTCTGGGTGATTGTTTTACCTCATGGGTGCCTGTTTTACAAAGTCAGCAAAATGATTCCAAATGAGAGAAAAGAGCCTAGCCAAAGTATGCCATCTCAGATGTCCTATTTGATGGTGGGGAGATGAGAGAGGTAGAGGGGTGCTGCATAACTGTAATTAACAACAACAAAACATTATTTTTGCTTTTTCAAAAGGCACTTCTTACAGTTTCATCTGCTGGGTTCAGCATCTGACATTGATTGGCTTGTGCAGCCTGACTCTGTTTCTGGTATTCTCAGTGGAAATGTATTCCAGAAGACAGAAGTGGGACAAATTAGGAACTAAAGCCATCCCCATGCTAACTAACTGGATGTATTTATGAACATCCAACAAACCCACAACTGCTGTTGAAGCTATTACCTCAAATAATCATGACAATTCTCAAAATTTGTAGGTATAAAACAGCTTGGCAGCTGGGAAAGGCATCTGTAAAAAGGGAGAGCTTTTTAAAAGCATTTGGATTACAGGTTCACACATCTCATTTAAAAACAAAATGAAAAAAGGGGAGCTGTTTCACAAACCGTCTCCCTCTGATGCCTGTACAGTGCAGTGAACACGTACCATCGTGCCATTTCGGTTCTGCAGAACAGAGAAGCCCCTCGGAATGAGCTGAGCCACTGCACAGGTTTTCAGGCCATCTGGCACACAGTGCTCAGCTGTCCATCACTTGAGACCAGTGTCACCTCTGGGCTCAGGGAGACCGTCTGTAGCTCCGTTTCTCTATGACTGTCGTTTGTTGACATCAGGAAATGGAGGTTATGGACGTTATTTATGTGACTAAAACAAACGGTACCTTATTGGCAGCAGCCTTCTGTTTAGTTTCTTCTTTGTAAAGGGAAGAATATTCTCTTTGCAGCTCTTCATGGCTTATTTTTAAGTTGTGCATCAAATCTGACAACAAAAATCAAGGTTTAACACTCTGAATTAAATTTAGCTAGCCCATTGTTCCCAGGTCTTCTCTTCATGCTGAATGAGTTTTTAGTTACTCTTGGCTGCAGGAAATTGATTACCTTGGGCGTACGGTAGTAATGCAGATTTCGGGCATATCAGTTGAGCTCTGCTCGGACAGTTCTTGGTGTTTGGTTTTGAGTAGATGCAAGCGGTACCAGATGGAGGGCTTAGGCAGCGAAGGGTATAGCTGCTTGCTTTGTTCAGTTCGTTTCAAGTGCTGTGGGTTGTAGCAGAGCAGCAGTGAGGAAGAGCTGCCTGTTTTTCTTCTTGTAGCTGCTGCGCTCAGGTGAAATACTGTGGAAGTACTTGCACATTCTCTCAGAAAAAAACAGCCATTCTTCTCAGTTAGGAAAACCTTTTAGAGGGAAAGAAGAGCAGCGACAGGCGTAGGAAACTCCAGCAGAAGAGACAGAGTCCCTCTCTCTTTCCACAAGGATGAGGCAATGAGGAAGGGAGGATTTGCTTTGAAACGTATTGACTGCCTTACCGAGCACATCTCGGTTTTTTATCTGTTTGAAGAGAGGGCTTATTTTAGAGCCTAATAAACTGGAGCGTGTTCTGGTTTAGAGATTGGGAGCTTCTTGGCGTACTTTGATGTGCTTATCTGAAAGAAAAGGTGGGAAGTAGTTCCACATGAATACTCTAGCTGATTCAGGGTCCTGTCACAGCCTGTTTTTCTTCTCTCTCTTTGTGTTAATTGGACAAATGGAAAATAATTAAGAGGGGACATAGAACAGGCCACCTGGATCAATAAAAATGTCTGTCTGGCTGCATCAATGTAATAGGCAGAGCTAATGTCATTTGGCTAAATAAATGGGTGTGTTTTGGGCAGCGTCGTGGTTGTCCAGAGTGCTTTAAAAGCAAAGATGATGACAGAGCTCAGCAGCTGCAGGCTAGCGTGGCCTGGTGATCTTGGAGCAGAAGAGACCTTGTCCAGTTTCCAACAGCAAATGGTCTTTGTGCCAAGGCATCAGCCATACTGAGGTCAGCAAATGGGCCATGAGTCTCAGTAGGGCAAGGTTTGGCACAGTTTAGCTGCCAAAATGCCGAATATAAGACATAATACAAATTTTTACCGGTCTGGTCAGTGTTGCTGCTGCAGTCCTTATTGCATGGTGGCAGTGTGCTGATACCGAGGTGTTGAGCGCTGCGTGGCTAGCAAACCTACAGTCAGGAGATCACAGCATTGCACTGGTCTAAATCTGACCCACTACAAAGAAGGGTGTCTTCTTTTGCTCACTTTATTTCCCACAGCACTTAACTAGAATTCCTTGTACAGAATTGTTGTAACACAGCTGCATAATGCTGTGCATTTAAGTTCTGTCTACAGAATTGTTATGAGCAATATCAACCTAAAACTGGGGTTTTTTAAGAGTGACATTGTGCATAGGCTTTGCTGCCTGAAGAGATGGTAGCAAACTCATTTTCACAGCACTTTTAGTATTTGCTGTGGGTTTTTTTGAAGTTGTCACTATTCACCCAGAAATTTACCAAAAACAAGTCTTGTGCAATTTCTCTGGTGCTGCAGCATTCCCAGAGAGGGTTTCTTTAAATATCAGTGGAAGGGGAAGGAATCTTAATGGTCAAACTGAAGCAGCTGCTACTTTATCTAGGAATAAGTTTCATTTCAGCCAGATACCAGAAGTTATTTGATACATCTCTTGCTTCTCAGCTGCTAAATGCTGCAGTTCAATAAATTTTGTCCATTGATCATTAGATAAATATAGATGTGAAATTGGAGTGCTACCAAAGACCTGATCTATGGAAGAGGTAGCCATGTGAGAGAATTTCTGCTTTCAAGGCTGCTGAAACTTAAATGAAAGGAAACCCTGACCTTCAGGTTTACTTTGTTCACCTTCCCCTTCGGAAGCCACATACTTGGCATATTTATACTGGGTAAAATAAACGTGTGACCCTTTCTCCTACATACAGGCAGCTTTTTTTCCTGATAGAAAAGGTTCTTTATGCTATTCTGAAATTAATACTGACAGGCGGCCTCTTAATAGCCTGTATGTAACATTTTTTTACAAATATTTCAGTGCTTTACAAATGTGATTGCATGCTTTGATCCCTTTCCCAAAGGGCAAATACCTCTGGGAGGAAACAGCCCCATTTGCAACATCACAAGCAAAATCAAACACACTCTTAGTGTGAGAAATAGTAGTCCAGCTAACCTTGGAGGAAACTTAGATGGCTTGTAAGTCAGTCTAGTATAGTCACCCTGGTTAGTGACCTGTCCTCCCAGTAATCTTCCATGTCTATTTGTTTCTCGTTTCTTATGAAAACCAAATACTGAGCCAAAGCCCTAGTTCAGCACGGAGTCAGATATTTTATGTCGTATCTTGGCATCGTGCAGTCACTGCTGGGCTCATCTGGAGCAAACAGAGAATGAACCTGTGGCAGAGAGATCTCCTGTTCCTGAGGAAGAGTTTGGTCTTGTTGCACCAGCAGGTTGGGTCAGTAACTAAAACTAACTTCTGCAGGAAGCTCCGTGTCCAAGATGATAAAATGGGCACTGTTCACTAAATGAACTGCTAGATTCTGCTTTCAGCCTGGCTTCCAAGAGAGGCTGGTTAGTGCTAATCCTAAAAACCAGCAAAGCAATTTCCCTTGTTGCATACCAGGAGGACGTTCCACCCAAGTCTTGCATCCCCCCCTTTTACTGGTTTGGCGTAGTCAGTATGGACAAATACACAAACAGAGCTTGATTCTTGTACGTGAGTGGGTTTGGGCTGTAACTGTGTCAGAGCTGGCTACCCCGTTCAGATAAATTCAGGATGAGTGGACTCTTTAGAGAAGTATTACTTCAGTCCTTGTCAAATTACATGGACAAATTGCTGGACTGCTCGCAAGTGAAGGTCGTGTGGTCTGTCATCTCGGATCAAACAACGCCTGTATGAGACTGTCCTGTGAGTGTCCTAGGCCTGCTGCAGCTCAAGGAACATGGCCAGGTTCCAAATCCTCCAGAAGGAAAGATGTTTATTTGTTTGTTTGCTTGTTTGTTTGGTTTTGTGGTGTTTGACTAAGTCTTTGTTTGCTCGGCGCCTCTCCAATTCAAACAGTTAAGTTTGAATAAGTTAATAAGTTGTTAACAAGGCCTACGCACCAGCAGAGAGGCAACACAAAAGGCTGGCTGGAACAGCATCATGGAAAGCCTTTAACTGCTGCGGACCTTTGAAGTTCAGCTGCTTCCATTGACTCTGAGAGTTGGCGTGCAAGAGTTGTACTTTTGTCTGGTTATGCTGGCACAGCTAGGGCCCCAGTAGTCACGGACAGCAGCCTCAGTAATTTTATGCAATAGAAGCATGGCATGAAGAATGTGCTTCTGGCTCAAGGGAGCAAGTCACTCTGTCATTTTTTTTTTAAACTGAAGACTATGTACCTGGCAGCTCTGAATTGACATGCTGATGAATTCTGTGCAGGAAGAGTTTACACAGATTCCTTGGAAGTATTTACTATTTTAGATTTCTCTGGTTTTCTATATTTAGGGGACCAACCCCTTAGCCATACGCTCCAAAGTAAAGGATAAAAATTAGCCATTCTAAGACTTAATGCTTTCATTCTCATATGCTTTGGAGTAGCACTTATCTAGTAATGGAATTACACAGTACCCACAAACTATAGTTCATAGTTAAGCGCTCTCAAACAGAAAATTACACCAAGGAATCCATAAGCAGTAAGAACAGCAAGGGTCAGACTGTCTTACCATGAAGAATTACATGGTGCAGGAAGCCTTATTGCCTTTTGTTCTGTCTGCTGTTAATGCCCCAATCTCAGCTCCCACGGTGCTTTCTGAGAAATCAGAAATGTAGTGTTATATTTGAAACACATTTTAGTATTAGAATTCGGTTTGGTACATGTTAAATGAAACTGTGTAATCCTCAGATACTTAGCTCTGTCCGATGTGTTTTATCTTCAGACTGCTCTCAAAATAATTGATCCTCCTTGCCTTTGCTCTAGAAATGTGCTGGATGTTGGCTAAGAAAAACAGACCCATGTTGATGTTAAGTGACTGAATCGGGGCTGGTGTGAAGTAAACGGTTAAAGACTGCATTGATGGATGTACGCAAACTGCCGAACACTCGTTTCGGTTCCTGTGGAGAGATTTAAGTTCCATAGGCTGTTGAATTTCCTTCCCTACCTTTCTGCTGTCAGCCAAAGGCTGACGAAAGAAAGCCACCCCAGAAAGCACAATTCAGTCACAGGTCAGCACTGTCTTGTTTAATACTTTATATCTCTTTATAAACAACTTTATTGTTTCACACAACAAATGTGGTTAGAAAGAGCAGGTACAATATACAACTTGATTGCCTTCAGGGACTCATGGATGACAGGTTCTGTGAATCCTGAGCTCTTCCAGGACTTGGGCTAACAGTGCAGAGCACCCCTGTAGCTGCTGAGCCAGGGGACAACTTGCACACGCATGCAGCGGGGCAGCTAAGTGGCTTTACCTTTATTCTCCAGACTAAGAACAGCAAAGGCAAGAAACTGGTTAGATTCACGCAAGAAGTTTGACCTAGGTCTACCAGACCCGTGGTTTCTATGATGTCAAGCAAACTGCCTGTTTCAGTAGTTGTGACAGTTGGGAACTGACTTCATGAAGCTTGATGTAAAGAAACCAGACTAACCCATAGTATCAACCAGATGCTAATAATTTTAAATCAATCAGTGTGATTGATAAACATTAGGGTTACTTGGCAAATGAGTGACAGTTCTGTATTTTATCCACAGAGTACCAACTTTGGGTTAGCAATAGAAAGAAATAATTAAAGGCAGAACAGACAAAATTCTTTATTCTTGGTCGGGATGGGTATTCGGTACCTGTAGAGGTAACTGTCACCCACCACCTGCCCATCTCTAGTGGCTGTAGTCTCAAGCGAGCCTTAAGGTTGCTTGTATTGAGAAAGTCCACAGAGGAGGTTAAGAGCAATGAAGTACTTCCAGTTGAAACCCCAGTTCAGCCCTAATGTTCTTTGCCACATTGCATTAAGTCAGCTCTGGGGATTTCATATCCTAAACAGCAGCAGTCATTTCACACTTTAAAAAAAAATATTTTCATTGCAGATGGAAACGGCTGCTGGCAGTACAAGCCTCAGTACCTTTAGATGGCATCATCTCGGCTGTTGTCTTCACGTAGACTCTGTCTTTGGACACCACAAGAACATCGCAGCTTTGGGGGGAGGGCGTTGTAGCTGATGAGGGAGAATGCGCTAAAGGGATAATGGAGAAAGCCTACGGGTAGCAGCAGAGGGAAGCCAGGGAGCAGAGAAATGAAGGCCTGCACGGGCGCTAGAACAGAGGCTGGCAGAGATATCGGTAACAAGTTTCAAACAGCACGTATGTCCCTGCTCCCACTAATTTAGCAGGAGTGGCTGCCTCAAGCAGAAGCGAAGTATTGCTGTTAAGGTAGCAGCTGGAATATGGTCAGCAGCACCTAACAGATCCGACACCGACACACACGCACCCCTCACCCGCCCCGTCAGAGTTCCAGGCCCCTGGGAACAGCGTGAGACACGACTGAAAAGTATGAGTAACCCGGCTCGTGGGGGGAGCCTTTCTAACGGCGTTGCAAATGAGCATTAGTGCTTCCAGGACTGAGGCTGCAGGAGTTGGTCATGGTTAAGTACAGCCGCCATTCAACAGGCAAACTGAGCTCTGGGGCCAGGCTGCATTGCCCCAGAAGAGAAGCCAGACCAGGACTGATTAGATGTATGTGGGGGTGCCGAAAAGAAAAGCCGTTTTCGAGCCCAGCAGCATAATTCTGCTTCAGCCATTTGATGTCCCGGGAGATTGGTGCTGTGTCTGTGTATGGAAGGATCTGTTTGGAACGTTAGTGTTGACAAGACCCAAGACCAAACAGTCAAAAATAGAGAGAAAGCAAAGGTTGTGCAGGGTGACTTGGAGCTAACTGCTGCTTACCAGATCAGCGTTTTAATCTGCACAAACATGGTGGGTAACGAAGGGGAATGTCTGCACGCAGCCAGAATAAGGGGGACACCTCTGGCTGCTGAGCATGTGACAGAATCCTCCAGAAGAGCAGGATTCAGGGAAAGCCGATATGGGTGGATCAGTTAAGGCATTTTTAGCTAGCCATCATTTTAATACTCTGGTGTAGACGGGAACAGTTGTGCTAGCCGACAGTGGTTAGCTTAAATTTTAACTTCTTCTTGGAGCTCATGATCTTCCTCATGCTGTTGCTAAATGTAGTCTGTTAAAAAACGTCTCCAGAAACTGGTCTAGCGAAAGCTTTCAGGAATCTAAAGCCAAGTGTAAGGTAAGCACTGCAGAAGAAGAGAGGGGGAGGAAAAAAAAAAAGACCAACTATTGCTAGAATGAACACTGAATTTAGCTTATCTAGCAGAGGGCTGAGATTCTTTTCTCCCTCCTCTAAGAGTCTTGCTTGTATTTGCTCCTTTGAAAAGTAGAAAGACAAGCCTAAGCACTTCAGGAGTTAATAACGAACCTTTCATTTCGCTTTCTTAATGCAGAAGTGCTACTTCCACTCCAAAGATGATACAAAAAACCAAAAAAGGGCCTAGTATTAAGGATGGCTACTTTGCTTCAGAGACCCTGAACAATTTGAGATGCAAACCCCCCCCCCAGCATTTTCAATTGTGCTGACAACCCTGGAGAGAGCTCCTTCTGGTCTCGCATGTGATACAGCAGATGACTTTAACTCTTTGCTTTCAGGGATGTCACCTTTTTTTTTTTTTTAAAGCCTGAAGTGTTTAGAACTCTAGTTACAACGTGGTTTTCCATCCTCCCTGAGCATGCTTGGTAGAGGGAAGGAAAGTCTGCAACTCGGAGAAGAATAAAAGGGGCTAAGCAACAAGGAAACAGCGGGTGCCATCTTCCGTCCTTTGGCGTGAAGGGAAAGCCGACAGACAAGAGTAGGTCTCTATTAATTTTATTCTCATTACTTACACAGTCACTGCACCGTGCTACAAGTTATTAACTCACAGCATCCTATTGCATGTTATTAGCTTTGCACAAACCTAGCAGAAAGGAACATTCTGCTTACGGTTAAACCACTGCCATCAACACGTGCTACTATCAGAAGAACAAACCCCTTTTGTTAGAGGATGCAGTCATCGTCTTTAAAAACTACATAGAATTTCAGTAATCTTCTCCTAAGGCTTCAGATGCACGTATTGAATTTGAAATTGTTTACAGTTAGTCTTACAAAGTTCTGCTTGTTTTTCTTCCAAAGAAAATAGCAGCGTATTGCAAAATAGGAAGGTCCTGTAGCAAAATATGTAGTTATTACTAAATAATCCATCAAAAATGTTTTCTAATTATGACAGTCCTGTTTCATTTCTTTGCATATAACATACGTTGCAGAATTGACTCAGACGAACACTACACAGGTATATTCACAGAGATCAAGCGACACAGTTTTCTGTAGTACCAAGTCAAGAAAGTTGGTGCTGTCTGGCAAGTGATTATTCGCCTCTTTACCATTTTATGATCTGAGCTGACTTGAAAAGGAAGGTGGGTGTCATCAGTAAGCACGGGTCTATCTGCATCCTCTGCCTCCTGCTTTCCCGCCTGCCTTCCTCCTGACTCAACTTCAGATTGGAAGGTGAGACGTGCAGAGTTTATGGGAAGGTGTGTATGGACAGTATCACAGAACTGAAGTGCAAACAACCCATCGCCTAACAGCCAGAACAAGGGAATCCCGTCTGCAGTTAGTTTCAGTTACCTGAAGAAAGAGCCTGTCACTGTACTAAGACACACAAGGAGGTTATTGCTTCTCTAGACCCATGTCCATATTTCAATCTGCTTGAACTAACGTGCAGGGGCTCGCAAGAACAACACAGTTGATGTGTTTGTTTGTGTTTTTTTCCCTGTGGTGAGTACTGCAACGCTCAGGCAGAACTACTTTCAAATGCCCAGCTGCACCCGCTGCCCACCTCGACAGAAAGGGAAAATGACTGAAGACCGGGAAGAGAAAGAAAACCACGTGTTTCTCACGGCTGTCTCTTGGAACTGCTATGGAAGAGTGGCTCTTTCCAGCAGCACTAAGATTTGTTCTCCTGGAAAAGCTGCTGCTACTGAGATATCAAGCCCAGTGCTGCGCAGGTTCACCGTGTGAAATGTGAATCCTTTGGAACAGTTCAGTCCTAGGCACTGTGCTTCCAGGGTGGGCCTCTGTGCAGCCACGTACTGTCCCAGCTAAGCACAAGGTTATGAACTGGTGACACCAGAACTGGTGTCCTTACACAGCAGCTCCCGCCCCGTCAGCGGTTGTGCTGAACCACAGCTTACAACCGCATCTATTGGCTTTGTTCTGTGTGCAGAATTCGGATCAGGTATTTGAGTGATGAAACAAACACCTGGTGCCGATTAAATACAGCTCATTTTAAGTAGTGTTGTCTTAAATGTTTCCATTTGTTTTCTCAAGTGCCCAGGAGCATACAAAATTATTTCCAGCATGAATTGGCTACAGTCTCATTCTGACATTAAGGGATTACTTCGATTAGACTCTCGTTGCTGTTCCACTGATGACTAACAATTTCAGTAACTGCACTACAACAAAGAGAAAGTTAATTCATTTGTCTGGGCACTTAACTGTGTACACATCAACTGTGAGCATAGGTGCTGTCAGTTATTCCACTGATGCATTTCTTGGAATCCATTCTAAAAATCTCTATTTTTATGACACCATTAGTATCAGTTTTCCTCCCTGGCGAGACTTTGTACTGAAATAGTCATTGTAAGATTTAAAAAAAAGTGCTTTTATCCCTCAGAATTATACCGAAGGTGGAGCACAGTCACAGAAGGAAACTGCTACAACTGTAGAATGAACAGAACACCGCCATGAGTACAAAGTTAAATATAAACAGAACATCGTGTTCAAGAGGCCAGGGGATTACAGCTTGTCCAGAAGAAGGAAGTCATGCAAAATTCAAGCTTTGAATGTATTTATCGTCTTCCATGGAGTAAATAAAAGCGGTTAATATTACTTTTGGACTGCTGAAATTGCACCAGGACTCGTTTCAGGTTGTTGCCCTGCGCACTACTGAAGAGTAGTTCGTGTTCTCAGGTACCTCATTTTACAGCTAACGCTGCTTCTCAAGAGACTGAACTGCTTCCAAACCAACACCAGTGCGACTAAGGACAGGCTCCGGCCCAGCACCCTTCATGGGCAATTCTTATTTTGCCCCGAAGCCTTGAGCTCGCACCCAGCTGTAAGTTTGAAACTTGCCGGAAAGGCGGAGCTGTTTACGTAACTTACCTTAACGATACCACAGCCATCTTGTTCAAGAATCACACCCAGTTTTATAACTGAAAGTATCACATTAATTGGAGGGAAAAATGGGCGTAGGCGTCCCCTGGATCAGGCACACTTTCAATTCCAAACGATGTTCAAAATGGTTTAAATAATCCCCTTGATATTCTCTCTCCCTCTGATACACTCCATTGTTTTTTAATTAGCCTTGTGTTTCTAGCATCGAAATGATTAACAAACACTAGTTATTCCTCCACTTCTCCATTACGAATACAGCCCGTTCTGATTTGGAATACAGCTGCGCTAGGTGCAGAAGTTGTCGAAACTTGCATGAAAGAACATTTGAGACATTTTAACACTTTACGCCAACCCTACAGCGCACAGTATGCATTTGACTTAAAAGTATGAACAACTTCTCCATTTGATTACTGTATCTAACCTCAAAATTAAATTGACCAATACTCCGGCTACAGCAGATTTAGCCAGAGTTGCTTGCAAAAATAAATCACTCAACTTGAACCCAGCAGAAATATTATCCTCCCCTTCCAAACTGGCAGAAAATACTGCCCACCTTCCACCAACTGTGAATTCAGCTTCAAGTTACTGGCCTAGCTGGTATTTTCCCCATTCGTATTCCTTACGTGAACTTGCAACAGAAATGGTGCAAAACAGCAAGACCTGTTGGAATAGGCAGAAAGGAATTCAAACTTTAATCTGATTGGTTTAATTTTTGTTTTAGCAGGAGGAAAAAGAATAAAGTTACAAGATTCTTTTAATATTTTCACAATGTTAAACTAAAACTGAGCTCTAGGCTACATGTGTAAGTAAATCTAGAACACAAAAGGGTTAAATAAGATCTTCTTTTAAGATACAAGAACTTAAGCTTTCTTTACGTTTAACAAACTTCACAGAACAGATACTGCAAAGGAACAACCCCCTCCCCAACTTTTTGTTTAAAGTGAACATTGTCCATAATTCACACAAACTTTAAGTAGTGTTCTCTCGAGAGCCACCTCGAAACCATCTGTGCACTTGTAACGAGATTAAAGAGAATATTAAGGAGGAACAAAAGAGCATCTTCAGTATTAATGCAGAAAAGTCTCGTGTATCAATCAGAATGCCCATCAAATGCTATGACAGGATTTTGTAGGAAAAGAAAGTGCGTATCACAGCAGCCGCCAAAATCCACGGTTTGTTAAACTCCTCACGGCAAAGGTAAATCATATCCTTGGACAGTCTGTCTCCCCAGGACCAGTTCCCGAAAGTGCAGCACGTTACAGAAGACTCTGCTGCTGGTCTCATACTCTTGAATAACAACAACAACAATAAAAAAAAAAAAACAACCCCAAAACAGCTTGCCTTTTGGATAGGTTGCATTTTATAATGATGGGACACTTCTGATTTGCTTCATGGTTAATTAACGCTAATACAGTCAGATGCTGAGTGTGTGCGGAGAGACATATATATTCTTCTTTTTTTTTTTTTTTTTTTTTTTTTTAAATTAGTTGTCTCCTTGTTAAATGCTCCTAGCTGGCTACCAAAGTAACAACAGAATTTGGCCTATAAGGAGTTAGTTACCTGTAACAAGCAGAATGGAGGATGACTCATACAAGCTTACTCCCAGAACGCTGGGGTTTTTCAAGTGACACATTACTTCACCCCTCTGACCTGTTATATCTGCCCAGTGTTTGAAGATGAGACAAAAATCCTTCCCGCCCTCAGGTCTTCTTGCAAATTTATCTGACTGTTAACACCTCGCTAACAGACTGAGAAGCTCAGTTCACTCGGCATGAAGCCGGGCCCCATCGGCACAAATCCTTCTCCCCTGCACAAACGCCGGGCGCGGCAGGAGACGTGCCGATGGTGACGCTTGCTTTTTTGTTTCCCAGCTGCCCGGCCTGGTGGGACTCAGCTCAGCTCAGCGTGACGTGCCGTAAGGCAGCACCACAGCTCTAACGGCTCCGAAGCATCCTACGCCGTGTAACGCTTTTCCATTCACTTGCTACACTTGCTTTGCGCTAGGTGCGGGCAGAGATTTCGTGGGAGCGCTCAGCTGCATAGAAAGAGGGCCGAGAGAGCCCCTGCGATTATCTCATTGACGCTCTGGACGTGAGGAACACAAACTCAATCTGATAAAGGGTGTTTTACCGGTTGTTCCCCAATACTGTTACTGAATTCCGTTTGCTACAAAATGTCCTTTTTTTTTTTTCCCCCCCCAATATATAAGTCTAGCTACAGAAAGTCAGTCTGTAGAATCCAGCCATGGCTACTGTGCTGTGAATTAGCCTTATTTGATCAATTATCAGATACCTGCACTTAGCAAAAGGCAAACAAGAGCCAATCAGGTTTCGGCCGGTGGGAACGGCTGCGCTGCTCAAGGGATGTGGAATCTGTTCACACAACTCGTAGGATCTCTGTGGATGCCATGTAAAAAGTCTGCACCATTTACTGCTCTGGGATGGAGTTGGCTTTAAAGTGAGATCATAATTTAACGGAGAAGGAAAAAAAAAAAAAACCAACAAAACCCCTGATAGGTTCTTTATAGTAAGATAGATATAAAAAATTTTCATAAGAATCTCTGTCCCCCTTTCTTTTTGGCTTCCTGGGAAGAACCAGAAAGATGTTCCTACCCCAACAGAATCCCTGATGCTGGTGACACTGCCTAACTCAAAAGCCACACGCGATGAAGGCACGAGTGACCAGTCAGGTCTTCTGGGCTTAAGCAGCTGCAGTTGCTGCTCTTCGTAGTATTTCACCTCCTCAGGATTCACTAGCAGTGAAGAGGTGAAAGGCTGCACATTAAACAGTTTGTCCGAAAGCCATGTGCATAGCAAACTTTTACACCAGCTTCTATACAACTATTTGTGTTAACTCTGCAGCTGGAATGCTTCCAGCATAAGGCTTTTAGAGTGACTCCAGCAATAACAGAAGCCTTTGGATTTTTCTTGTTTTGTTTAAATCCACTAGCCATGCTCAAAAATAATATTTCTTCATGTTTTATTTTGTATACGGTGGCTAGCAGGCACCTTAGTAACCAGCCAGAAATCGATTTCAACCACCATCAACCCCTAAACTACAGTACCAGGACGGTTGGCTAAGGAAAGGAAACTGATTGGCTGTAGTCTGAAACTTGCCTAGTACAAGGTGTCTGGCTGACTTTGTCCTAAATAAGGCTAACATTAGTGAACTAAGAGAACAGCATTTGGTTGCAGTCTTGCACTCAGGAACATCCTTCGCCAATGCGTTGGCAAGATCTCCCTACTTTCCGATCCAGTTTCACCATTTTCATAATGGCTTCCTCACGCCCACGTCCCATGTGGTCAAACGTGCAGTCGTGCTGTTCAGGCAGGCGATGTAACATACAGAACACATAACCTACCGTGGAGAGGGAGAAAAAAAAAAAAATACAGTTAGGGACTTGGTTAACCAAGTGGCAGCATCTTACCTGCATCAGCGCTGAAGGACCACCTACCGGGGGACCACCCAGTTCTCAAAAATGAATGCCTCTCAAAAATTACAGGTCTTCCTCACAGGGTATTAATAAATATCTGATTATTTTCTGCATTTTCTTGAGTATTTATCAACACAAAATCAAAGCTCAAGTCATATTAGGTTTGGGTGGTTTTTTGCCATCCTTTCATCTGATAGAGCAAGCCCTCAAAATCACGTGAACTAGGTATGCCCAGACGGTAACGAAGCTGCTGTTTAAAAAAACCAACCCACCAAAAAACCCGGAACTGATCACCTTCACTGAAATCTTTAAATCTTTCCTGCTTCCTGTGGAGCTGGTGGTCATTTCTGAAGTTCATGCCTGTGGTACTTCAGGCTGAGCTCCCAAGCAGCCCTTCAAGTCAGAACTGCTACATCTAAGCAGCACCTTGCTCCCTCCTTACTGCCAGCAGCCCAGGCTGCCAGCGGCTGCAGCAGCGCTCACTGCTCCGCTACTGTTCCAGGTTCCAGAAGCTTCTCCCCATGAACTGCTGTGACACTAACCACGGGGGGCGAACAGGCATTTGACACAGGGACATGCCATGCCACGTCCCCTTGCCCTGCAGCTGGAAAGCCGCAAGTTATCGTCTCTCTGGCTAAAGCGAGCCAGCGTTACTCAGTTTGCCAGGGCGCGTATGGTTCAGAAATACACGTCAATACTTCTTCCTACAGGCGAGGAGGGGACATCTTCCATAGCCACCTCTTTCTAGTCTACAAAGAAAATCAGCTTTTTTCTTATTTGGCCCTAACACTTTGTAACAGTAAACAAACTGCCTCACATTTCCTACCTCTAAAATGAATGTGACACTGCGGTAAGTAGCGGTAAGATGATACAGCAGGGAAGAGAGTCACGTAGTTACAGGGTTCACGTCGGCCACTGTGTATGAAACGAAGTGTGATACCGCCTGTGCTGCAGTGTTTTTCCTGCCTGATGGTGCAAAGATCACCGCTTTGCCTCCCACTGAATGCCTTACGTTACTGCTGCTCCTTGAATGCTCAAACGATATTAAAACCACAAAATTATTACATTTGAGAGATGCAATAGGATAAAAATCAGTGAATGTTCGAGAGAGTGCGTGTTTGCGCATATATACACGCACATACAGATATAAAGATATGTATGTAAAGTATTTCAAGCTCCTGGACTATAAAACATCAACTGTAGGAGAGAACAACAGGCTACCTTGGTTGGTGCGATTACTAAGAAAACAGAAAAAGTATCACACACAGAGTTATTAAAAAAAGAAAGAAAAATTGATTTATCTTTGCTCTTTGTTTCAATAGCACCAGCTATGAAAAGACACGTCTGTTATCTGTGACTGGCTTTGAAACCCAGTTCTAGGAACAAAGCAAAAAGAGACAAGTTTTCTGTATTGGCATATGGGATTCAGACGTACGGATGGAAAGATGCAGATGGAGTTGATGTATAGCTTGCCCCTCGTGATCGTTACCTCCACTTTAATCTCAGTCTGGGTCATACCACCCTCAAATGGGACAAATATCTTTCCTGAGGTGCCAAAAATTCAAGGTCTGATTGTCAAGATGAAAACATCCTTGGCCTACAGCTTCCATGCTGATCAGGCATTTCACTCAGTTCTCTCTTACAGACAGCATGGACAGAAGGGTTCCCTTCTTTCTTGAAATAAGACTTCAAATTACCGGACCGACATCCACTACAGGCACGAGAATACATAAATACCCAACTAGATGAGCTCAAAGATGAAGTTAATCATCTTATCTGCAAGGGATGTGTAAGAAGCAGAGGCGAGAAACCCTGCAGATAGGGACTGGGCTGAAGTCGTTCAGTCCCCTGTAGGTAAAAGCTGGTTTTAAACCCTCACGGTTTTTAGAGATCCTCTCCACATAGTTATCAAGCGTAGGTAGGAATGTTATTTAATGTTATCTTAAAAGAGATCTCAAACACGCATACAACCTTCTACACGGCTTCAGCAAGGCCCTTTTGACAATTCCATAAATCTCGTAAGAAAACACATATACAACATGATTTATCACTGTTCAATGTGACCTTCCAGTTGCCCCATCTCCTCACTTTCTGCAAAGCCTCCTGCCTTTTGTAGACCAAGTATAACTTCACGATGTTCCCTTCTACTTTGCCACCCCCAATACAATCTATTCTGTGCTTTGCCATATCTTCATGTCTTTTTTGAACACCTTTTAGTTCTTTTTAGAGCACCTGTTTCCATGTAGGAAAATCTGTACTGTACGCTATATTTATTCCAGATGGAACATGTTATTGATTTTTTCGGTTTGTCAAGTATTTCCTTATGCACTCTCAAACAGAATTTCAGTAACTGTCCACAAAGAACGGCAGGTGATTTTCATTTTCCCAGACTATCGGAAAAGTCTTTCTAATTTCAGCAACTAAATGATCTAAACCTGTTATTCATAGACCTATTTAAATATGTACTGCTAATTAGAACTGATAATTAGAATGAAAGAATTGAAATGAAAGAATAATGACATTTATTCTATGAATCCTAATGAAAGAATACCCAAGCACATTCTGAACATTACTGAAATAGTTTTGCCTATATTGGCTGTTTTTATGGAGGGGGTTTATTCTTGGTGAACGAGCATTGGGGATCCTCTGGAAGTCTCATTTCCAAAAGAGACGTCAGATCTTTAGTCCCATTGCTCAAAATGCCTTTATGTCACTTTAAAGACTGGAACTTGTATTTTTGGAGGTTTTATTTAAAATGTGACTCACTTGAACCCTGTTACAGAGTAGCTAGTGCAGTAACAGTAGTTCTGAACATTTTTTTCACTAGTTCAGAGTGGATCTATTCAATGAAGTTATTACTGCAATATTCACTCCTTGTTTCCTCACTGGTCTGGCAATCAGCGCGGACATTCTGCGGTCCGTGTGCGCACAAGTGCCTGATGTCACGTCAAGACCATCAGTTCGTACAACAGTTCCTTTGTTAACTTGCACGCACCAGGGCAGAAGGCAAATAGCTGTCCCTCTACGTTGATCCTTAAACCCAATCCAGGCTTAGCGGTGAATCCTTTTCTCCTGAGAACTCTGCTTTTATGGTTATAAAGCAAGTTAGATCAATGAACTCTTGCAGTGTATCACTGTTCAGTTCATTATGAGGAGATATCAAATACAGGTTGTCTCCCCTAAAGGATTTTACTGCAGAAATGCTTCCTTTAGGACGCTATAACTAAAAGACAAAATAAATAACTTTCTGCTAGGGCAAAGAGCATTGGAAAAGGGAATCCATCTGCCAAGTAAAGTTAGTTTACCCTCGTCGTCAACCGAAAATATGCCAGACTCCACTCCAGGCGTAGACGATTTCAGCCCAGTAAATGTAATCATACATCTCACAGCATTGCAATTGTTGTTTTCTGATGTTAGAAGTAAACTATGAATCACCTACTCCGCACGCCTCCAGTGCAAACATTTGGAAAAACATTATGTAGGGCCTCAAAACCTTTGAGCTCCTCTCAGCACCCTAGAAATGACTTCACAAGGCATCATCACAAATTCCCTTCCATTTCATCACCACAGCGTGAAGTGCTAAAGCCACGAAGCACCACCTCGGCATTGCTCGTACCCACACGGGCGAGCCCTTTGCATACCACGTGCCAACGCCCGTCGTTCGAAGGAAGTCTACGATGGCACACAAGCAACTGCTGCTGTCATCCTTCCTGGGGAATCTCCTAGGAAAAGGCAAGGGGAAAGGACAGAAAACAAAAAAATCTTCCCACATTCAAGACCAGCGAATACCACAGACCTACGGTTTGCTGCGTGGGGGCGACGATGCAAAATGACCCCATTTTTTCCTCACTTATTTTCAAGAGCACTGGCTGGCTGGGAGTATGGAATGACAATAAGCAAGTATTTCACCCAAGCCCTACATTTAATTCTTCACTTTCTGTCTTCAAATGCTGAAAACTGCAAGTTTTAGTAAGCTGCTAAAATACCAATACAATACGTGAAGCACCCGAAACGATTCAACAACCGGCATAACGATCCACAACGCAAAAGCCAAATTGTAGTTTTGGAGGGTCCCCCCATTTTATTACATTTCTTTTTTTCCTCTTTGTTAATTCAACTGAAACGGTCAGACTTTCTGGGATGTGGCACAAATGCCCAATAGATGGATTGCTGCCAACAGCACGCTGGTGGGACTGCTCTAGTGGATGTCCCTGGCCAGGCAGGGAGTCCCAGACTCTTCCAAGGTACTGCTGGAGAATGTCACACTGTTACATGAAATATAGAATAAATATAGTGATCCCTGTTACGGGAATAGCATTGTGACAGAAAGGAAGCTGCTTTTTCTCCTGCCCTGAGATTTGGATCCTGATCTCATTGCTGAGACATCCAGAAAGTTGCTAAAAGAAGACAGATTTGATTGTTTTGGTTGTGAGCATGTTTAGAAAAGCAGTGCAAGTGTCAAACAAGCTTAGTAAATATTTATACAGCTTAAG
The DNA here is from genome assembly GCF_034619465.1 of Leptosomus discolor. Lineage (NCBI taxonomy): Eukaryota > Metazoa > Chordata > Aves > Leptosomiformes > Leptosomidae > Leptosomus > Leptosomus discolor. The sequence continues at coordinate 2,841,800 of NC_141392.1, read as the reverse complement.
CATTTACAAAGAGACTTAAAAACACTTAAAAGTGTCCCTATTTGAAACATCTTGATGTACATCCCCTAAAAAGTAGTTGCATGCTGCTGCAGTTACCCTGATATTTGGTATATTCACACTTCTGGGAAAAGGAAGTGAAGTCAGTATTACCATACAAAACCAGAGCTTCCGACACTTAAAATCGTCTTACCTGCCCCCTAATTCTGCTATTTGTCATCTTCATTCCCAGGTCAAAAGGCTCAAGTTCAAAACTGCCAGAATTTGCAGCTTACGCCACTTTCAAATTTCAATAAACAACTTGTGTTTACACAGATCCCCCACACAAAGCCTATTCAAAATTCGTCTTAATAATGGCATAGACCTATTCCTGCGCAGAATTCTGTGCTGTGCGCTTTGCCGCCTTCCCGTGCTTCACAAGCAATTTTACCTTTCCTGCTAATTTGAAATTCTGATCCACAGGGGTTCAAACAGAACTGAAAAATACCTTGTAGGTGCTGCAGAAATTCCCTACCAAAGGTGTATTATCTAACAAGGTACTGCGAGTCTCCACGCAGATTTCTGTGCAAGAACAGATTTTAACATACCTTCAAAAGGTGACCACGCCTACAGGGTGCCACACAACACACAGCAAAACCAGGGAGACCAGCCAGCAGAGAAGATTAGCTCCTGCAGTGACGCATGCTGCCGCAGCACAGTTCAGAATAATTGGGCATCATTCACCAAAAGTGTCTAATAATCCCCAAAACAATGTTTATGCATCTTCCCGGTCCCTTCCCACTGGGAAGATGACTTCATGAGTTGTAAACGATACTAACAATAAAAGCTCTTTAAAAAAAGCGTGGGAGGGAAATTTTTTTTTTCTTTTTCCGAGACATGAAATCGGTAAGAAATCAAGGTACGAGGAGAACAAATAGCTACCGAGATGCAAAGCAAGACCCTGAAGGCTTGTCCATCGAGCACCTCAGAAACCACCTGCTCTCTGGATTTCAAGGTAATCCAGCTTGCTCCCCTGCTATTTTGGCAGTTGTTGAAAAAGAACATCCAGCAATGGAAGGCCGTGAAAGTGTGCTACAGTCCAGCCTGGCAAAGCTGCCCCTGCAGGGTACACGCACTGCTGCTTTACAGGATGGAAATATTCTCGTCTGCTGCTACCTTGTGTTCTCCTCCTAGACAGCTCCGTTCCTGCATGCACTCTAATTATCTCTCCCTTCTGTGGGGAATGCTCTGCGTTTGCCTTGTCAGCTTTTATTACACAGCTCAAGGATCATTCAGTTTTACCGACAGCTTCTGTAAAACCAAACCAAATCCCGACAAGCTAAACCACAAACTTTCGGAAATAAGTGAGCTAAACTATTCTCCCATTTCCCTTTCCCAGCTTTCCACAACGTCATGGACTTTTAAGTGCTAAGTTCAGAATAACTTGGCTAGGAATCTTGTCATTCCTTCCCAAGGGCAGAGGAGAGTGGGCCACATGGTGAAGCTTTTTAACCAAATAGATGCGTTTTTATTAAAACTCCATAAAACATACCTTGAGGCAGTGCCTTTCTACCATTTCCACTCCAGGCAGAGTGGATGGGGAATGTTGACCTCTAGAGTCCTCAAAGTTAGAAGTCTCTAAATATATCATAAAACATATCATAAAAAAAGCCCTCTCAAGGATCCACGCTCCTTCACGAACAGCACAGCTGCAAAAGCTTCACAAAACACACGGTACAAGAAGTGTACGTAACTTCTTTGGTTATTTGTCTAACCATTTGCTATGGTCACTGCCACTTGCCTTTCAGTCTTGTCTTCTTTATACAGAACATCTGTACTGATTCGTGACTACCAAAGTGAGCAATAATGGAATCAAAAAGAGGAAAAGAAAAGAGGTGGCAGAAGGCACCTCAGAATGTCTCTTTTGATCTGCCAACCTGTCCCTGGGACTGGTCGGGCACTTGGGACTTCCACCCTGCTCTTCAGTCAGTCATAATCGGGCTTCATGCCAGAAGCTCTGCCACATCTGTGATGCTACATAAAATTTTATGTCCGAGACTCAGGATGCTTACGAGATGCTGCAGATTCGTTTTGCATTTCTACTACTGGGTTGATGCTTTGGCGAAAAGAAGGGAACAAAGGCTTTCTTCCTTTCTTGCTCCGTGTCACCATCTACCTCAAAGAGGGTAAAGCAGAATGTGTAAGCATGCATCGGAGACAAAAAGCTGTTAGTGGGGGGAAAAACACCCAGGAAATGAACGGAAGAAATTGTACACAAAGGAAAGACGATGTCATCTTAATCCTGTAACAGCCACTGGACAGGTATGGTTAAAGATTCTGCAAGAACTCTTTAGACTGCAAGGCAAAGACTTTGCCTGTCCCAGTTTAGTCACATACAGCCTGTGTTTGAAAGCGCATTCTGTCTGTTTTCTGGGCGATCGTACGCCTGGAAGCTGCTTTAGGGACCACGCAAGAGACGTGGGTTTGCCTCATGGAGGCTCTGCAAATAAACTGCGTGTTTATCCCAGTTTGTGCTAATTTCAAATTCACTTTCCTATTTATCTTACTACTTGCACAGACAAATTGTATCAGCTCATGCTGATTTTTTTAGTGTTTGTTTGTTTGATTAACAATTCTTACATTCTACGTAAGACACTATTCTACTCCTTCACTTTTGGAGCTAAGAACTCAAAAGAAATAGTTTCCTCTTGTTTCTTTAAAGACAATGTATTTGGAGTGGGAAAAAGGAAGATATGGCACTCTCCTAGATTCAAGCCCTGCTTTTGCTCCAGTGGATACCAACTCCACAGAAGAAGGGAGCACCTACAGCAACAGAACTGAGGTTTTCAGGAAATTATTTCTGAATTTCAAAGAATCCTCAATGAATCAAAGTGATAAATACAGCACACCTGCTTTGTAACAGCAAAGGGCAATTAAAAAACGTTCGCTGTGGGTCAGGTCTTAACAAACAGTGCTGGTCTCTGCCAGGACCGCGTCTCAGTTTTGCCACGTACCACCAAGTAACAGTGGCGAAATCTTTTGCTTCGCACCAAACCTTTTTCTTGCCCTACAGCACACACGCACGTAGGAGTAACTGCTTCTACCTCACAACCTCTCCTCTCCACTATGGATTCATGACGTGAGGCCAACACCTATCGGAGAGAGTCTAACGGAGCAACCTCGGATAAATACTCACCCCCACGGACTCAGCAGGCAACTGACCCTCACTTCTAAACTGCCTTACACCTCAGAAGTCACCGACCTACACGTTTCACCTGCAGGCCGCGCTCCCAACATTACACACTGTCCTCGACTGTTCTGTCCAGGTTGCGATCCACAGCCGTCAGGCACAAGCAGCAGCTGTGACGCTGCAAGCTGACGGCCCCGCGCGCACCAGCGGTGGGTCACCGCTGTGGTCAGACACCTGCACAACCGGGGTAAGACCCCAGGGCATTTATGGTCAGAGATGCAACTTCACAGAAATTAGCATTTTCACCTGTCACTTACTTTCTCAATATTAACTGAAAGAAACATTTTGCTCCAAAAGATTTGCGCAACTGTTGAAGCACAAAGGCAAAAAAAATGGTTCAAGTTTATCCGAGCAAGACTTTTCAGAGAAACCATTTTTGCTCCCAACAACTTGCAGCATCAGCAGCAGTGCCTGACAGTGAGCCCCAATGTATGACTAACTTGAGGGAGAGGAAAAGCCAGCTTCAAAACTAGAAGTTTAGACTTTAGGTAGGGGAAGAGCTTGCTTTTTTGGAGTAATTGGGTGATCTTGCAATGACACATTCAGGAGGAATTAATATCCCTGCGGCACTTGTGAAAGGAGCATTGACTGCCGCGACAGCAGGGCTGCGAACACACTGAAGCAACGCTGCACCTCCCCATTCCTGGTTTCACAAGGTTATATCCTGCAGGATGTGGGAGAATGAATCCAAAGAACAAGACATGTGGTAAAAAACGGAATTATGCCAAAAAGGCATCCTAGTGTCCAAGAGCAGACACCTCATAAAGCAGCGGTAAACCCTAACAATAGGTAACACTATCATAGTGCTCTTTAAAAACCAGATCTTCCACAGGCGGTACCAACATATAAAGAAGTTTTGTTTCCCACCCAGAACATTTAGCTTTGAGAGCAGTGTGAAATCTTAAAGGAATTCTACTGGGAAGGGGCAGGCGGATGACAGAGCTACCCCGGCATCAATGCAGGATCGCCTCGTGCGAAGCGTTTGCCATTTTCAGAAGAGTTTGATAAGGATTCGTACTTCTAGAAGTCTCTCTCAAGCCCACCTGAGCTAATACACTTCTCCCAGAAGCTGAGGATTTAATTAAAAGCCAAAGTGCACCCAGTAATTTAATTAAAATAGAAAGCAATGCTGAGTGATTCAATAATGTACGTGTATCATTTTGTTTGGCCCAATGAAAACGCGGGACAGAGAAAGCTGCTAATAAAGAACCGGCATGAATAATGAACGGGTCTGTACCACCGTACCGTGCGCGTTGAATCAGTTCTAACGGGTCTCCTGGATCCTGCGTGTATTTTAACTTCAAATCGTCACCTGTTCAATACGATTCCAGGGCTGACTTTCAGTACATTTCCTGAATTACATTATTTATGCCTTGGGTTTAAACAGCTTTCTAGAGGTTGCTCCATATTGATCCACAGTCTGACAGCGAGGCTTGCTGGCCAGATCACTGGAGAGAAGCAGCTCCATTTCTCTTACACTTAAAGGAAATTTATTTTATGTCTTTATCCCCTGTTTACACCTTCTGCCCAGGGTCTCTTAGATTACACATTCTGCTCCGTGCAAGCTGCAATCTATGTCAAGAGTAATTCTCCTTCTGACCAAAGGGACACAGGGCTCTGTTCAGAAGCTCTATTCAGACCAGAAAGGAACACAAATGCTTGGAGCGATGTACGCTTCTGCCCCTCCCCTTGTTTTGGGTATGAAGACTCACACAACATTCCCTGCTCCTGCTTGGTCAGGATACGGCAGGAATCCCTGTACACACTTAGGCACCTCTCTGAGCAGCTCCAGAACATTTAGTGGCTACAAACACCTCTGTAGGTAAACATTTGCATTTCAATATGTGTAAAGACACACTTACATAAAAGTATTACTTGTAAAAACCTACTGAAGAAAATACTGTACCTTAATGATTAGAATATCCATAAATACAGGTTTTCAGCTCTTGAAACTTTCCTCCAAGGCCAGAAATACTTAATATCAAAAGCCCCTGACACAGACTAATATTATTCTTTTAACTTTTGTGGAAGCTGATGCACACGGATCTTTGTGCCATGGCCTTAGAAGGCCCACGGCAACTTCGCAGAGAACTCGAGCAGAGACCCAGGCAGGCTCACGTCCCAGTACCCAGCTCTAACGCTTTCTTACGCCTCAGACACAGAACGTAAGGTGGCGTTTTCCTTCAGGTAATGATTTATTTATTTGGCTTGTAGGGGGGAGAAAACCTGTTTCTGGAATGAATCATGCATTTTCAAGGTGAATTTTGACAATTCCTTTCAATCTCCTTTTTCTCCTCTCAGTTCCAACGCAGCAATTGGTGTGATTGTTTTTTCCCCCACTTCATCCTATGAAGAATTTAGACCAAATTCTCTGGGCATCATTCCTCCCTACCTAAGCCTGACTCCCTGGTCAGCTGAACCAGCTGGTAACGTTCCCCCAGGATTTGTCAGACGATTAGCGCGTATTTCGGGGCCTTCCGCGTTCACTTCCAATGTCAAGCACATCAGTAAAACCAGTACTTCGTGCGTGGCTGTTCGTCAACCCGTGGGCAAACGCGTTTGCTTCACTTTGAGAGGGAGGCTGTGGAGGCAGCGTCTTTCCTTTCGAGAACAGACTGCTGCAGCCTCCTACAACCCGCAGCAGCACAGTCCTGGGGAAGCTGGGACGTGTGCCTGTGAGACCCTGGATAAACAAAAGTACTGTAAAGAAAGAATTTTGATTAGAAAACGTAGAGCGCTTTAACCTTCCAAAATGTTTCCTTTAACATCTGGCAGGTAGGTGGCTGTTACGTTCATTTTTGTGACAAGAAAAAAAAATGACTTGAAGACTGAGCAAATTACTTCCCTAGAGGTACTGAAACGACGGAGTGAGAAAGCACGTAGCCTCAGCGAGATTTTCACGTTCAAGTTCACCAGGCCACGGGTCTCTTGTGCGTAGAAGACACTTAAAAATTGCCTAATCTTTTACTTTATGCACATGCATCTGTCTTCTGCAACCACAGCACAGGTATGGACGTGGCACATCAACAAACCACCTTTTTTTTTTCCTCATACTTTAGTTTCCATGCGAAAACCACCCGAAGGTTGTATCAGCGGTGTCACAATAAAACCTCTTTTTGTTTTGTTTTTAAAAGAAACATGCTAACTTGTTTTATTTAAGGAAAACTCAAGGATTTAAGAGACCCGCTGACCCATTTCAGCTACACGCAGTGGCTCAGTTACACGTAGGACTACGGGGAGGTGACTACCGGGCTCAGAGCACATCACTAAATCAAGGGAGGGCCTGTGGCAGAACTTCAGGTAGCGCGGTGGAAGAACTCAAAATGAGCACATGCTGTAGGAAACCACATTCGCTGGACGAGCTGAGGGAACACACCAGAGCCTCTTCAAACTGCATTTCATGATTCCTCATGATAAGCAGCCCAGGATCTCCATTTACACTGCCAAAGCTGTGGACGGCTTCTCGAAAGCCTAGACACCACAGTGGGCTTCTGGGACCTGTCCTTGGCACCCGGGACACACCAGTTAGTCAACTGCTTTTCACTGTCTGGTTTCCAGTATTGCCAGAATACTTATTACTCAGAGACACCAACATTAGTTAACAGCTCCTATTCCCTATCAATTAAATTAGAGTCTTGAGATAAAATCTTTGTAAAATCAAACAAAACAAAAACCCCCTTCGAGTTTGAACTCAAACTACAATAGTTTTACCTTTTGGGGTTTTTTTAACTACTTGCAGCAATGGAAGCGAAGATTGCTGGAATGGCTGAGGCAAAAGTACTGTTCTGGGAGCAACAATCTTAAGAGAACAGCCCACAGAAGTCAGCTGAACATGGTACCTCTTAAGGCCTGGCGGGAAGGCCTACCAGAATTACAGTACGTAACCAGTTACTAATAAGATTCATTTCTCCTTCAGTTCTTCTTATTGAACGGGTTGAGTCATCATCTCCAGAAGCAGTGAGCATAGGTAAAGTCAATCAATGGCAGAACATCTGTTACAGCCACACACAGTGGTGGCCTGAAGCGATTTTGGTTTGCACCAGATAAACCTTACCCAGCTAGAAAGTGAGTTCACCGGTGCCATGACAAATTCTTTGCCACAGAAAAAGGTTCCACAGAAATGGAACCAAGATTTAACATTTTACCAAATTTTAAAAGAAACGTTGGTTTCGATACATGTTGCACTACTTTGTACCAAGACGAAGCAATTGTCAGAGCTTTTTCTTTTTCTCTTATCTATTCAAGTTTGTTTCCTTCTTCCCGTCCTTTTGAAGGTAATTTCTAAATTAACTGAGTAAATCAAATCATTCCAAATTTACTCTGGCACAATCCAAACAAGTGCCTCATCTCCTGTGTTTATGAACGAGCAGCTCTGTTAGACAAGAATCTGCAGCTGTTTTTCTTCCACCTGTTGTATTACTGAGTCACGGTGAGACTTGCCACCAGTGTTGGTAAAAAAGGTACAGTCCCTCCTGTGTGGACACATTTTGTTTCTGATGGCTAACAGAAACGCCCAGTGCTTGATACGAGTCTGGTCTCTCCTTCCTCTTACCTCTCTGCTCAGCAGAAGACCAAAACAGAACTAAAGCAACATTTTTAAATAATCTGAAGAAAAGAATTCTGCCGGGTTACTACAGATTCCTACGGAACTCAATTAAAAACAGGGTCGTGGAAAAAACAAGCACAGTAACATAACTAGAACTCTCTTTTTTTATACTTATGAACTACGTTTATGTGTTTGTGTGTATATCTCTCCACACATATATATGCATAGTATCAGAAATGGCTTCGAAGGATGCTTGCCAAGTATTTTAAAAAGTTTTGCTCCCGTCCCTGCCAAGATTACAGATTTTTACAACTTGTTTATAATGCTTTCCCATGATGGTTGGATCTTGTTTAATCTGCATTTACTCATTAATGTTTTAAAGTCCTTTCCATTGTTAATTGTACATACATAGATAATTTGGCAAGCACCAAATTATCTTTAGAACACACCGGACTTAAGTCAGGAGACAGTTGAGGATGTTTTGTGAGAGATATAATGCCAGTTTGTTCTAGTGCAAGATAAACGCGTTCCCCACGGGTTTATTCCCTCATCCCCGTAGCAGCTCTCCTTGGAGCTACTTTCTTCAAATGACTTTCCAAATCTGTAATTTTCTTCCCGTGAGTACCCTCCCTCACGACCACTGTTCACATACAAAGGAACGTGGTGCTCTGACACCTGTACAGAAATTAACCTGAAGCCTTCACATGCATTTTTTGGACATAGGGGTTTTTTTGATGAGCTGTCTTAAATAAGTTTCTTCTCTTATTTTAATAATCAACCAGAGCACCTCTGTTTCTGTCAATGATTACTTTCATCTACTGACTAGGCATTTATCATTGCCACTATCCTGTCTGTTTGTCTTCAACCAATGTACTTAAATGTTCATTTACGTGTTTTTTTCCCCTCTAGGCAAGCAATCTTAACATTACTCAAATACTTAAGTCTGTTGCTTCACCTCCTTATTTTATACTCATTCACACTTCAGCTGCTCCTTTATCTTTCTTTCCTTCTCCTGTCCGAAAGAATTTGTCATCCAAGGCAACTGCACTAAGCAGTATGTACATCTTGTACCACTATGGCCTCTTTTCTTTATTTTCTATTCTTCCCGCCCTCTCCTCTAATCGAAGCAAAGAGTGCAATATCTTCAATGTTTTTATACATTAACCTTAAGAGAAACAAGCCACAAAGTAGCCAGGTACAAATTGAGTTTTCAACTGTTCAGATGCGTCGATTTTCTGTGTTGCTATTAAACTTGTTAGAACAAGAAACCATTTTATTGAGACAATGTTACCCACTTTGATCACCTCTTGATAAGCCACTTCACCAACTTCTAATAAAAATTTAACGTGGCATTTATGCAGTTTGCATTAAAGTCACATTCAGCACCATCTCCGAGATGCCCAGCACACTGTATACTGCAAAGACTAAAATCTGTGTCCTCCTCCTCGAGACAAGCTTTAGCAGCGAGATTTCATGGGCAGTGGACGGTGACCTGTCGCAAAAGTTATATCCAAATAAAGTTTCTACCTAGTCAGGAAGGAAACACTGTCCTGCAGGACATCCCTGCCTCTAAACTGGAGAAACATGGATTTGATGGATGGACCACTGGGCGGATACGATTTTGGCTGGATGGTCGCACTCCAAGAGTCGTGGTCAACGGCTCAACGTCCGAGTAGAGACCAGTGACAAGCAGCGTTCCTCAGGGATCAGTACGGGGACCGGTGCCATTTAACATCTTTGTCAGTGATGTGGTCAGTGGGATCGAGTGTGCCCTCAGCAAGTTTGCTGGTGACACCGAGCTGTGTGGTGCGGTGGACACCCTGGAGGGACAGGAGGCCATCCAGAGGGACCTGGGCAGGCTGGAGAGGTGGGCCTGGGTGAACCTCATGGAGTTCAACAAGGCCAAGTGCAAGGTCCTGAACCTGGGTCGGGGCAATCCCCAGCACAGACGCAGGCTGGGTGATGAGTGGATGGAGAGCAGCCCTGGGGAGAAGGACCTGGCGGTGCTGGGGATGAAAAGCTGGACATGACCCAGCCATGTGCGCTCACAGCCCAGAAAGCCAATGGCCTCCTGGGCTGCATCAGAAGCAGCGTGGGCAGCAGGTCGAGGGAGGGGATTCTGCCCCTCTGCTCTGCTCTGGTGAGACCCCCCTGCAGGGCTGGGTTCAGCTCTGGGGGCACCAGCAAAAGAAAGACATGGACCTGCTCGAGTGGGTCCAGAGGAGGGCCACAAAAATTATCAGATGTATGGAGCAGCTCTCCTGTGAGAACAGGCTGGGAGAGTTGGGGGTGTTCAGCCTGGAGAAGAGAAAGCTCTGGGGAGACCTTACAGTGGCCTTCAGTGCTGAAAGGGGCTGCAGGAGAGGTGGGGAGGGACTCGTGATCAGGGGGTGTGGTGACGGGATGAGGGGTAACGGTTTCAAACTGAAAGAGGGGAGATTGAGATGAGATATTGGGAAGAAATTCCTCACTGTGAGGGTGGTGAGACACTGGCACAGGTTGCCCAGAGAAGCTGTGGCTGCCCCCTCCCTGGCAGGGCTCAAGGCCAGGCTGGATGGGGCTGGGAGCAACCTGGTCTGGTGGAAGGTGTCCCTGCCCAGGGCAGGGGGGTGGAACTAGCTGGTCTTGAAGGTCCCTTCCAACCCAAACCATCCTATGGTTCTATGAAAGTTATGCCCTTACAAAGGAGCAGTCTCTGGTGTGCTCCAACAACGTGCTACACCCTCACTCCACACATTGAGCACAGCGAGGCAGCACTCTGGCTAACCAGCAGAGTTACTCTCGTTTCCTGACCCCAAGTCTTACTGCTATAGAGGCCACTTGGGAATGTTCATCACTCCAAACCAAGAAACAGCCAAACATCAATACAGCTCACAAATACATCAACAGCTCACAATAAAAACTGCAATACATTTTGCCTTCACCCATGCCAGGGATTAGTAGTTCCTGCAGAGTCTCCATCAAGAGCAGCACTGAATACGTAACTGTCCCAAGTCTGTCCACATTCTGGGAAATTATAACTTCTTACAACACAACCCAGGCCAGTAAAACTCTAAGAAAGTCTTTTCTGTCCACATCGGCAAGAAATACTGCTAACAACTGTTTGATCAGATTGCACCACAACTGAGCAGTTATTTTTTAACGCAGTCTGATCGAACTGGAAGGTTTCGGGATCTTCCCATCCTTTTAAGCATCTTCTCCAGCCAAAGAACACAAGAAACTTGAGGTACCTATCTGAGAAGCGCAGAAACAAATCAGCAACATCTCTCCAACGCACTACTGCTACTGGAAGCTAAAGGCAGGGTTACTTTCCAGGGCCCATCATCTTGGCCACCCCACTGATCCCATCCAGAACTCTTGGCCAAGAGGTTCTGGCTAGGTGGAGCCCGAGCTACAGCCACCTCCATTAGGATGTGGCCTGCAAACAGCAAACCATTCTGGGCAGAGGTTGCTGAGGAGCTGGCAGGCTGTACTGACTTTTCTTTAATTGCTGACTAGGACTGGATCTAACGTGGCAGGTGGGATATTCCTTTACTGATATCTAGTATATCCTCCTCCGTCTTAGGCAATTCCAACAATGTTGAAGACCACTGCAGGCTCCTCTGTGTTGGCTTTACACAGTAGGTGATACCAGAACTACTTTTTCCTCTAAAATACTACGCCTCTGGCATAAAATTAAGCCGTGCTTTCTGTGCAAATAACTTCTGTGGCTTAGAAGTTTACAGCTCACTATCTTTTAAAAACGTACACAACTTTATTTCATAGCAATATACATCTACCCCAGGAATTAAGACAAGGCCCATAACTTTATAGTGTAATTCGCAAATAATCAACCTGCCTTTTTCTAAAATACATCTCCAGAACTCTCGGTTATATAGCTACTTTCACGCACAAATTTGCTGCCTCCAGTTTTAAAGCAGGTTTGTGGTAACCACTTGCTTATCACATCACAGAACTGACCATTTTCAGACCAAGGATCACGAGGTGATTGATTTCAGGCTCCTTACACTTCCAGCAGAAACGCTGTAGCAGAATGTAACTTGAAGGATACGATTTCTGTAATTCCTGATGATATAACTGCCTACTAAATCTAATATTAAATAAATACATTATTTCAATACATCGTTATCCATCATAAGACACTCCTGAAAGGCCCACCCAAAACCTGAGAACATCGCTGTCTGGAAAACACGCCTAGTGTAACTGTCACCTGGAAACTTCTCACAGAAAGCTGGTTTTGTTCCAGCAGTGCTGATTTAAAGGTTATCCAGTCAGAGGGGCACAAAACGAGAATTCATTTGGAAATTTCTCACCGAAGCTTGCGAGGTGCATCAGCAATTAACAATTCCTATCACTTTCCCCAGTTCGCCGTGTGAAAAGGCTCAGAACTCGTCTTACAAATTGCTCTTTTGAAGATCAAAGGGAAGCCGAATTTGTCTGTGTGCTCTGGATGAGTTTGTAATTTACTGGAACTTTCAGAGGAGGCTTGGCAGCGCGCTCATTTGACAGCCCCAGGGTACAGGATTCAGGAGAGCTCTGTGACTCTTCCCTTCCGAGTTCCTTCCTTGCCTTTAATTGGCACCTCATTACAAATTAATGAAAATGACATCCTCTGTTCTTCCTGCTCCAGGCACAGAACGCTACAAAAAGGCCCATCACAATTCATAACACATTCAATTTATGGAGCAATGGCTCTTAAGCATTATTTATGAGATGTGAATTTCTTGTCAGCAGTTAATAACTTGTACAGAGCAGCAGCAAAATGAAAAAAAGATCTTAAGAGTACGCCTGTATGAAAATAAACAAACCTTTCCACAGCTGAAAAACGTTGTGTTTGAGTCTGAAGAAGCCTGACTGGGACTCCCTCCTCAGTAGTGAATTGTTTTCCTTCACGGCAAAGCCCTGTCGAACCTGTCTAAAATTCCATGTCGTGCCGAGGGAACAAGCGCAGCAGCGTCACCTCTCGCGGGGCAGGTCTCGCGGGAGGCAGCAGAGCCAATACAGCCGTAAAGCAGCAGCTCACTCCCTCTGTCCCCTTTCAAACAGGCTGTGCCCCGTCAGACAAGTCCCATTCAAACTGGATTAATACCTGCAGGTACGTCTGGATCAAAACATTGTCCAGTACGTACAGGTTTTTCTTGCCGCTGCGTCTCACTAAAAATCTCCCTGGAAGAGTCACCAGGACACATCAGCAAAACACGAGACGATTTCCAACACTTTTAACGTTGGGTCAAGAAGATGTGTAACAGCAAACAATAAAATTGCTGTTCTGGGGAGGCTTAAAGAGCTAACTTAGATTTTAACAACAGTCTTTCAGCCACAGTTTGGAAGAACATAATATTTACGTGGTTAATCCTTTTCCCTCACATCCCAGCAAACACACACATTTCTCCTCCTAAAGATCGCACCTGCCTTTTTATCGATCTGGACTATCACAATGTCTTTTAATGTTTAAAGTTGAGGTTTTTTCCGTGTTTTTCCCCCATTGCTTCAGTTAAGGCTTTAACAGCAGCGGCCCAAAGTCCGGATCAAACAATGTTGTACCTTGACCATTACTTTTGAAGAACATACATGCTTATTTTACACCAGTTGATTATATTTCCAACACTTCTGTGCTTCCACTATGACAAAAGGACAACCTGATCACATACGGACTCAGAAAACATTCTACATGAACAAGACTTTTAATATATTGATTCCGTCCCATTTTCCATCACGCCCTCCCCAGGGTTTGTGATCTGGCTTGTCACTCACGCCCTAAAGCAACCTAATTTTGCAGACAGCAGGGCAAAGATCGTGAGAACGGTTTCTCGGGCAGCTTCTTTAAAATGACAATACAAATGAAACAGTAGAGCTGCACGGATAAACCAAAGATCTCCCGTCTTTTCAGTCATGTTGTACACACAGAAAGAGACTCCTCCCTCCCACTGCTCTCACTAAATGTGGGGAATATAAATGTTTATTATACATCCTGCACAGGAATGAAAATTTTCACTTCCTCACTTGTTGCTGAGGAACTCAGAATTTTTTTTTTTCATATTCATGTTTCATTAACACATTTTATGAACTTGAACAGAAGTATTTCCATAAAGCTGTATGTATCCAGTGGAAACAATTTGAAGAATAATTTTTACAACGTTCATATCACAACAACGTTGAATTATGGAACTACTTCAAGAAAACTTGGGAGGAACCAACTAGATGTAGTTGTCATCCAGTTTATGGAGGAAAAAAAAAGGCAGGTCTTATTTCATGATTTTAAAAACATTACTAACCCGTGTAAGGACTTTTAAAAAGTTGCTTTCAACATCCTTGCTCCTACATAGCCCTGATTTTGCAGAATCACCAAGTCATCTTTTCTCCAGTTCTCCCCAAACTTGTAAACTCTCTTGCTCCCGGTATTAGGGAGGATTCTTCTATTTCAGTCAGGCACCTGCGAGCAGGCTCCGTCACTTGATACGGGACAGCAGCAGACCAAGAGCAGAATCTCCCGCCTCTGCCACGCTGAGCAGCAAGGGCCAAACCAAACCGTGTCACCGTTTGAAGCTTCTCAGTTTGACCAAAACCCGACGGGACACTTCAGCGTATGATTTCCATCACAAGAATTTCAACATTACAGCTTGTGGTTCCACGTTTGGTGGCCTCACAGATAACGTACTAGTTTTGTGGCGATGCTCCACATCTGAAACAAAGCCTGCCTTGTGTCCCAAAAAGCCCCGCACAACAGTACCCTCTGAAGGCAGACAGAGGCTGAAGAAAGGAACCGAGGAGAAGACGGAATCTTTGCAGCTGGCTTTCCCCTCTCTTCACTGGATACTAGTTACCCAGTATAGAGTTTGTTACCCAGTATAGAGTTTATTAACTGGGTCTTTGTAACCAGCTTAGCCGACCCCTGCTCTCCCCGCTGCTGCTCAGAAGGTCACGCCTTCCGCCCAGAAAACATTTTCACACAACGTTCTACGTTTCACAGGCGCAACGGGAACGGCCCCCATCATCGATGCAAATCCTTCGGAAATTATCCTCCTGCGGAGGCACAGCGAAGTAACTAAAACTTCTCCAAAGGCATCAGCACAAGCACGCTCCGAGAGCGCAAGCGTAAGCTTTCGATATGTGATGACAGGAAAAAATAATTAGCAGGTAAAACCACCACGTGCACTATCACTGGGTCTGGTGAGCACATTTAAACCGGTGCTGAACACAATTGTTCCATGGAGGAGAGAAGATCTCCTTTGGAATCTCGTCACATTAATTATTGTTTCAGAAAGATTATTTGCATGTAAGATGAACCCCCAAATTAGCTGTCTGCATGAGATTATCATCCTCAATTCAATTAGCTGAACAGGGCCATCGACTTTGGAAAAACAGGCTGGATGATTCTAAGCGTACGGTGAACAACAAGTCTTCCCCCCGCAACAGCCAACTGGGAGAATGAAAACATCTTCAGTTAGAGGGTTTTTTTGGTCTTAACTTTTAGTAATAACGTAATTACAAACCACAGAATGTAGATGCTGACCTATGTTCCTTTAAGCTCTGTAAAAACCTTGTCATCTTTGCACATTTACTAATGTGCTTTGTGTTTCTTCTCCTGTCAAGTGGGTATGACGCTCTCCCGCCTTACAGGGACTTCTGAAGCTCAACTCATTAACATCCGAGATCTCTTGAGACAAGGCAGTACATCAAGCCCAAAGTTTTACAGGGAAAATTAGACAGGAACTAATTATAACTTTTTGCTGCCAGTGGAAGCCGTAGCTTCTGTTTAAAGTATCTTTGAAAGATAAAAAAGAAAAGCAAAGCAAGTGTTCTCTGTATTCCCACCTGTGGTACGGACCCGAGCCCAGCTGACAGACAGTACTCACCACAGCGACATGATCCCAGTTCCTGCTGTACTAGCTCCAGTTTTGTTTGGCACTGGAAGCATCGGCGTCTGCTCTTCTGTTTGGATCGACTGGTTTCCTCGGGCCTGTCATTACTGTCATCCAGTAGCCGTGGCCGTTTCACAGGAGAAGCCTCACTCTCCGACTGTGAATCTGTTGTATTCGCAACAAATAGTGTAGGAAAAATATTAGAACTCCCTTGCTGAGGCAGCCCTTTGGGCAGATTGAAGGTCTACTGCTGTCAGCTGGGGTCACCACAAGCAGCGTGGTGCTCCCCGTTCTATGGCACATACACATTTTCTTAACAATCAAAATGAGCATCAAGCAAAGGGCAAATTACCTTTGTTCCCTACAAGAACCCCTCCTGCTGGCAGTACTGAACACAAAATGAACTATCAGCTTCCTTCCAGCCTTGGCTGGGTCATGTAGAGTACACACCACCCTCCACAATCGCGGGCTTCATCTGTCATCTCATTGAGATTCTCCTTCTTCATCCTCCCCGCACAAACTCACCCAGCTAGGCTGCTGATGACAAACCACCGCACGCAGGTCTGACCTGTCTCCTCCCTTGGCAGGAGGGAGGTTTCTCAGGCACAGCACGGCAATTGTGCCTCTCGCGACCGAAGGCGGTACATGAAAGCACCATGCCGTGCTTCCCGCTCTTTCCACACCGTTAACCATTTAAAGCTGAATTAGTGTACACCGACCATGCAAACCCAAACAAATGAAGCCCAACCTGTACAGGCACGCTATAAATTCAAAGTGCTCAGCCATTTTTCAAGGATTAGTCAGAATGCTATTTGCATGAATAACTTAATTTCTTGTAAGCTGGCATTTATGAAGGGTGGGGAAAGCCTTAAGAAGCTGAAGTTCAGGACAGCGTTACTTCAGGTAGCGTAGTGCCTTTCGTTTGGTTGTTCTGCTTTCTCAGGGGAGAGCACATGGACCAGGGCTCTAGAGTAGCACACGAAATGCACACTGCTGACTGGAACGTGGGGGGCCCAAGCTTTATTTTTGTGGTGTATCAGAGGCAGTGGATTCCAGCAGATCTGCCACTCTGCCAGCTGAGTCAGGTCAGGCTAGAAAAGACATTTTCCCTTCCCAAACCTGCACGTAGCGGAATCAGCTCTGTATTTTTTCTTTTTTTTAAGAGAAGCTGCAAATAAATTTAACCAAACTGTACCAAAAATTAAATTGTTTCTAGTAATGTTGTAAGGAAGCTGCTGAAAGCCATTCCTGCAATCAGTCGTCACCCCTCGGTGATCAAGGGGAAAAAGCACTTCAGTTCAGTTAAATCCATTTTGAAAGGACTTGAATCCAACAAATAACAAGACACCTATACCTTTTTGGCAGGACAGCAGCCTACTGAACATGCTTTTGCTTTTAAGTTCCCACTGTGTGGTGTCCTGTGCCTATGGAAAACACGCCTACTTCATGTTACTCGTCCTGGATTAGCCAGGAAAAGATAACTGCCGTGGCTAAAACATCATCCACGTCCTTGTTATTGCAATGATCTTGTCTGATCCACTGCTCATCAGCATCAGGCCTTTCCCTGAGCAAATCCCTAACCAAGTCAGACTGGGAATACTGGCTAGCCTCTCCCTCCAGGGTGGGCTCTATTACCTTCCCCCGCTTCCTCACACGCAGTATAAACTACCCCGCTTCTCTTCCCTGTGTTTCAGGCCTTGTCTCACCGTGGTTTTCCAGTTGTTGGACTCTGTATTACAGCCACTACAAATACACAACTGGCCTCGCTCGGGTCTACTTTATTTCTGTCACACTGCTCCTAAGGTGCGCCGAAAACGTGCCTGGCTTTACAGTGAGAATAAAGTCTCCACATCTTGCATTTCACAGAAGAGTGAACTGCTTTCTGCACGGTATACAGCTGATAGAATTGCTACAGCTGAATAAAAACTTATCTGACGTGTGCCTCAATACAGCTGCCTTCTTGACCAACGTCACAGATGAACACTGAGACCTTACAAAACACATTCAGCACGTAACGTCCTCCACAAGCCTTGACAAGGAAGAGAACGTAATGCGGAACGAATTAATGCAGTTATGGAACAACCAGCCCTGCCTCAAATTAAGTCTCTGCAGAAGGTGATGCAAGAGGAAGATCCTCTGGCCAGACTGCCCGACTTTCTGAGCAGAGGTGCCGACTCGTACTCCAAGGCAACAACAGTCCCCTCGCACAGACGCTTGTTGTCAGAGTGCCTGGAGGAGCAGGCCAGCCTCGGCTGCGGCAGCGTGCACCCTTCGGCAGGCAGCCGCTGTACGGTAACCCGGGTGACTCAGGGTTCAGTCAAAAGCCGGTCCAGCCCACCTTGTTGCCAGAGATGGGGAACTACGCGCTCTGTCGTCTGTTCGTCGCTCAGAGAAACAGATCCGCTGCTATTTTGGAAGAGCTGCCTCCCACACGTCTTTCCTTCCGGCAACACAAGCCGTGCTGGTCGCTCTCCGAAGCAAACTTGGAGTTCTGAGTTAAGCTGATGGAAACCGCAGGGGTCTGCTTATCATCAAGTCCACATGAGGGATTCATGTATGAGTCAACCAGTGTCTAATCAGTTAATGAAGCCATGGGCCTTAATGAGAAAAATAGCTACCTCAAGTCGGGCTAGTAGTCCTATAATTAAAATATTTAATTATACATTTCCCATTAATTGGTAAAGACTAATTGAATATTAACGTAAGCTGGTTAATACGACAGAAATTAAAATGGAGATATCTCATTCTTTAAAATGTGCATCTTTTTGCCAACGAGTGTTAACAGGAGGTGGAGGCAGCCTGGCTCTCAGGGCTGTACCAGCTGCTGGTCACGGGTTGCCCACACGAGCCCAGGCTCATACGCAGTTCAGGACAGACCAGCCGCACACGTGGCTGCACCTCCTCGTGGGCAAGTGCGAAGAGCAAGGAGAAAGCACAAATCAGAGCGTTTAGATTCAGTCCCGCAGGCGTTTCTTCCAGACCACGTTGCCTTCCACCGTACTGACAGCGGCCATACCGGACACGAACACATCTGGCAGCACCTGGAATCTTGCAACACGAGACTTCAGAGATCCGACAGCAGAAGGGAACGGCAACGCACAGCTTCACTACCTGGACTGCAGGGAAAAAATCCCTAGGAACAGGGTGAAGCGCTGCAACTAGACTCGGGAGTAAATGCTCAGTGTGAACTACGAAACAATCAAAAACGGCTGCAGAGAAGAGGATTCCTTCAGCCGGTGACTGGCAGCGGCTTTCCTTCGAAGGATGATTTCTGCAGTAAGAACTACGTCTTGTTTAGCTTTTAAGAAACACTTTCCACACTCAACTCGCATTCTAGCATTACACCTAAACCAACAAATACCCAGCCTGAGGGGGGGGGGGGGAAAGATTGCTTTCCTTTTACCTGCAGATGTCAAAATTTGTAAATTTTTTCTATAAAAATGAAGAAAAACAAGAGATGAGATCCCCAGAATTTCACAAAGAAATTGTTCAGCAGAGCAACTGCCGTTGACACTCCCTCATCACAACTTTAGCTCAGAGTTAAGAAAAAAGGACTCTTCTAATCTATCTGATGTGGAGATTCTTCTAATTGTGGTGACTCCATCAAACTCCTATTCGAAATGAGAGAACGAGGTCACTCAGCCGAGCAAGACTGAAATTAGAAGCTTGTCTGGAAACAACAAGCAGAGTAATGCTCTTAAAATTTGTTATGTCTTGGACATTTGTTCCTTACTGTCACTGTTCTCCTCTTTGTTACCCGTGTTCTCCCCTCCCAATTTTCCAAATCAACGGTGTTACGACTGTCAGAGCTGAATCCCACTCTCCCGCCACGGGGGAGTTTGCAGGCACACGGCTTCACGAACAATCACGATGTCTCCTTCACAGCACTTCGGGGAGAGGGTGGGAAGCGCTCAGCCCAGCAGAGGTGAGCTGAGAAAACCTAACAGCTAAGGGGTAAGGAAGAGATGAGAGAGGAGTAACAGAAAGGGGAGCCCTCTGCTGCTGCTTGCTTCAAGAACGAGATGAATCTGTTTAATCTCTGGTTTGATGACAGCTTTCGAGGCACTCGGTTTTTTTTTTCCTTTTCATAAAGAACCCATCACACTGACAGACTGACATTGATGATCTCAGCTGCCTGTGCAAACACCAGTAAGAGCAATAATTAATGAACCCTCAAACATCACTGCCATCTCCTCGGAAACTACTCTAAAAGGAGCTTGAGCTGTTAAAACCTCTGTCCATGAAGAAACTGGCACGGTCACGCACAGTAGCTCCCTAACAGGGATTAACTAAAGTTTGAGCAATACCTTGTTGCTGGTTTCTAGGTTTGGGGGTGTTTTGTTTGTTTGTTTTTGGTTTTCCCCTTTGTTATTCCCTTTTTAGATGACAGATTACTTCATTTCCTAGCATGTTGACTATGCATTAGAAATTCCATCTAGAGGAAACTGCCTCTTTGCAAATCTTTCCTATCACACTTACCAGAATCATCATTTAAAATAATCTCCTCTACTTCCAATGAACCTAAAATTAACACAGATGTTCCAAAACCCATTTGCTTGTTGACTACTAGCGAAGAGACAGAAATTCAAGATTAACATTTTAGGAGCCCAGTCTGACAACTGTGACCACCTCAGTTCCCCCCCGTTGCTGTACAACGCTGTGAAAACTGACATTTCCATCGAGAGGAACATCTCGCTCTCTCACACCGTCATGACTGCATCTCAAAGCTGCATCACATACCTAAGCGTGTGCCTCTTTGGAAGCACTCATGCTCATAAGAAATTCATTTCTTTTGTGAATTCGCCTCAAATTTTTCTTAAAACTCCACAGACAAACGTCTCAAAAATTCAATCACACAATCTCTTTTCTAGTATTAGCGCAGTGCCCTTAGCATCACCATTTCACTGATTTCTTTTTTTCCCCCGCCACAGAGTTTAAAAGCAATTGCACTAAAACTCGCTGTCCCTACACAACGTGGAGCAGGGAGGCTGCACAGGAACAGTCCCTGTAGAAGTCAAGTCCCGTCAGCCGCTGCTTTGCCTCGGGAGGCTCCTGTGAAATCACTCTGGAGACCATAAATAACCCCCAGAAGCTGCATTACAGAAGTTATTATTTCTCATCAGTTATCAAAACCATTCAACTATAGTTGTTCCCAGCTATAATGAGTAAAAACAACCACCACCACCAAACCCCCCCCACAACTTCTAGCCTAGCTGTTGGAGACCCGTAACCGAAAGAGCTGCTGCAAGGGGTTCCAAGAGCAAAACATCAGTGATGAGCTTCAAACTCTGCCAGCAAAACCCACCTTCCCCTTCGCAACAGCCATTAAGGAAAACGCTTCTGTTACAGACAGTGACTTAAAAGTGTTGCTTGGGGTTTTTTTTGGTAATGAATGCTAAAAAAACAGCGAAAAAATGAAATTTAGCACATATATGGCTTTGCGTGTAAGCGGTACTTTTGAGCTCAACATGGCCTGATTTCCCCAAAACGAGAGCTGGCGCTCACGATGCAGGTGTGGCGAGGGAAGGAGACCCAAACTCGTGCGGTACCAAGCGTTTTGCCAGCGCGGGGAGAACAGGCAGTTGTGGAGCACCGAGGTGACGCTCCGGAGCACCACAAAACTCGTGTAGGTGGGTGACCGACAGGGCCGCAGCTGAGCTAACAGCCGTGGGCTCCAGCTGACTTGAATCCAGACAACCTGAAATGCTGGCAAGGCAAGGTGGGTCCCCCGGCCACCAGTCACCCCCAGAAAGCAACGTGGGCTGATGTGGAGGAGCCGCCAGCCACAAGTTCCTTCCAACAGGGACACTGATGTGCCTTGTCACACATGTACCTCCTCCAAGTACTAAGCTGCTCTTTTTCCTAAAACCTCCATGTGAGATTAGTGTGTTCGAGACCTTCATACCTGTGTGAAGTTGGATTAAAATAACCCAAGAGATTCAGAAGTTGTCGTGGGACAAACTAGGAGGGCCTCCCTTCCTTAGGAAACCGGGCAGCTGCTGCCCCTCAGCCCCCGTGGTTTGTGTGAATCAACCTAATTTGTGTTTGTTATCACCCAACTTCACAATGTAACACACTCTGGTTAAAATTTCAGAGATATACGTGTGCGTGAATGAGTTAATGCATATGTTACTGCTGGCATATGATTTCAGGGAAACAGAAAAAGGTGGGAGCATACAAAACCGTATATTTTTAGTAACGTTCCACTTGCACTTAAGAAAACACTTTTTTTACCGTAGGGGAGACCTGACACTGGCACACGTTGCCCGGGGGCGTTTCTGGAGGCTCCATCCTCGGAAGGGCTCAAAACCTGACTGGACACGGCCCCCAGCCTGCTCTAGGTGACTCTGCCCTGGGCAAGAAGGTTGGACCAGATGGTCTCCAGAGGCCCCTTCCACCCTCAGCCGTGCTGTAACTCTGAGATTCATGGACGGGAAAATGAAAAAAATGAATTTACACCCCAATTCCTTCCCACCTCTCGCATTTTTTGTCTTCCTCTAAACCTGTACTGCCGGTACCAGCACCCGTCAAGGCGGCAGTATATATATACTGTCTGGCAGCGTGACTTAACGCGGCCGTTAACCACCATCTCTAACGAAACAGAAGAGACGAACCCAGTGCCAGCAACCCAGAGGAACGAAATGCCCGTTGAAAACTGCATGACAAACAGCGACCGACATCGGCTGCTGCGGGCGTTTCAGGGAGGTTATAATTAGAAAAAGTGAAAATGCCTGTTATCCCTTCCTCGTCAATACATTTTGCAATTGCTAAATTAAGTGAAAAGCTAATTAATTTTCATCTCCTGTTTAGGCTCCTATATTACATCTGTTTTATCGCTAAATTCTTGCGTTACTTCCCCCTATACTCTCTGACATCAGCATGCCTTTAGCTAATGGAAATGTCCATTTCTCAAACAATTTTACTTCTATACCCAAGTGATTCAACCAAGTACACACTCAGGCACCTGCACCGTACAGTTCCTTTGACGGATTCACTTCGGGCATTTCAACTACTTTCCTAAGTCAACGGCCGCCCCTCCTGCTGCTGGCTGAAAGAAGGACCTTGTTTATTTAGAAAACCAGGGGAATAGAGCTCCTTTCCTGCATTACACCAACGGGCCAAGTCTGTAACACCCTCCAGAGCCCGCAACAAGAGTTTGTGAGCCCTGCTGAGCACTCGGCCCTGTGCTGGCTGCCCGTCACTTGAGGGTCAACAGCTGAAGAACGCGCTAAAACCCAGCCGCTGGCAGCGAACCCACACACAGATAGAGACTGCTCGTGTGTGCAGGCTCGAGACCCAGTTCCTCTTGTCTTGGTTACTGGGGGCAATTCATGCAGTGCAGAAGCTTGATGCTATTCTAAGGGTGTTAAGGGAAGCTGGTTTGGGGGGTTGTTTTATTTTAATAGCTGACAAACAGCACCTCAAGCCCTTTACATATTCAGACTATTATAAAGAACGAACCTTGAAAAGGCCAGAAGAGAAAAAAAGGGCACAATGCTAAACTCACTAGTTTCCAAAAAAAATATTTTACAGGTGTCAATTTGAACTTATTTTCTCATTATTAAATCATGTATTTCAGCAGCATTAGGGTTAGGGTTGGGAGAGGGACAAAGGCAGATTCTGGTGATGTTTAAAGTTGGAGAAAAAATGATATCATAAGTGGCCTGAATAATCAGAACAGGATTATCAAGGGAAGGAATAATGCACAAATACAGATGGCTAAATGTGAGCACAGAAACACAAGGAGGTAGACAAGAGCTGTTAACACAGGAATATACATGATGAAAAAGTTATGAAGGCAAATCATGAACATGCTGGCCGTTCCATAGCACCTGAAGACTACTTGCTCGTATTCAACCATGCGTATTTACATCTATGAATATGCACGTACAAACACACACAAACAAGCTTACACTGGCTCTGATAAAATGGGAAATGCAAAAGCACTCAGCAATATCATAGTTTTGTTTTTGCAGACCTTAATGAGAGCCCTCTTACGCCGTGTGGAAGTCCCCAACATCCCACTAACGAGAAGAGATCACGCTGGAAGTGCCGCACGTTCACTAGCCAGCTCCAGAGTGCATAAATAAGCGGTGCTGCTCTGCTTCAGAATCCTAGTGGTGCACTCCAGCTCTGTCCTCATCAATCAGACGGTATACAGTACTCAGGAAGGTAATTCTTCAAACTAATAGCCTAAAACCAGTTCTAGATAGAAACTACTTGCTCTGTTATTTTTCATTCATACACTGAGTTTTTCTTGGTATGCCCTTCCCCCCATTGGCATAATGAGGGTTTTCCAAGGCTAAGACACAGATTCAGAAGAGGAATTGTAAAGAACTCTCGCCTGCTAGCAGTGGAAAAAAAAAAAAGTATTTTCAATATTTATCTTTCAAAAAAACTTATTTGTCATTAACTGCAGAACCTCAGCGATGCCATTAGCAGCAGAAATCTTGCGATGAGAGACTACAGTTCCAAGGACTGTAACTGATTAATGTGAAGGAAAAATCCTAGGAGCTCTTGTATTGTGACAAAAGTTTTCAAATTTTGCCGAATGCATTAAGAGTAGGTTCTGAAATGTACAGCTAATCTATCTTCGAAATACACTTGGTTTTGATTCAGTTATTTTAAAGAAAGCTTAAAAATCAGTTTATATTTTGACTGTGTTACTTTTTGTAGCAATTTTGGTGGTGAAAAAACCAACCAGCCCTGGTATAGAAGACAAGTTCTGTACACTCGATTGCCGTCTACAGTACATCAGGAGTCAGGCTGGTTTACTGGGCAGTTCTTCCTGTTTTGAAAGGAGATACTTGGGAAGCAGCTCACTAACCTGAACCGAACACCAGACCTAGACAAAAGGAGAGGTAGAACTCAGAGGACGCAACAGTACACGCACTCTCTTTCAACCCTCTTTTGCCCCAAGATGTTGGTCTCATTAGCTAGTCCCTGAAGTTTATGCTATGGAAAAAAACTGAAACAGGAAAAGGAAAAAGAGGTAACTTGTTGCATGACAGTTCAGGGAACACACAGATATCTCTAAACCCCCTCACTTTGTAGGAAGATACACTTCCCCCCGTGTATGCTCAGACCTAAGCACACTTCTGAGAGACTCTGAAACGGCTTCCATGTATTTTTAAGGTCCTTATGAAAATTAATATCCAAACAGAAAATAGTGAAAACTTGCACTTAAAAGCTGTCTGATGCTCACTGAAATCATTACTCAGAACAGAGGCCTTCACCAAACGTCAGATGAAACCTCTGACGCCCTCACCTCAAAAAGTACAGCACTAACAGGATCACGGATTAGCTCCCTGCAGGTTACATGTGTTTTAATTTAAGGTAGTAAAAATAAACAAATAAATAAAAAGCAAATCTAAGTGGCTATGTGCTTTTAAATATACTTCAGGCCAGTTATTTAATGCTGAACTTGTTTAAAAAAAAAAGTCCAGTGGAATAAAATAACAAATTTTAAACGATAAAAAGCCGCTAAAGCGCACCAGTTGTCTGATCTGGACAGATCAGATTGAGGTGCTAATGGCAACACTGAGGTAAAACCAACAGTTCTTCAGGCTGACAGGAGCGGAGTTCCTCACAGAGTCTGAAGTTAACGATCTCAACTGTTCTTTGCAACACTCTCCATGTTGTCTTGCTATTGGGCAAGCCCAGTCCAAATTAAAGCAACCCCTAAGCTCCCCCAATCCTGTTCCAATATATATAATTTTTAGTAAATCTTAGGAAGGGGTTGTAGGTGGGAAATGCAGCACATGTAACCCTGATTCACGTGCCCTTGAAATTAATGGAGATGCAGCTTATTTAAAGTTATGAGCTGCAATTTTGTTATCTGGGAATGGCTTTCCAGCAGTCTGTGGGTGGATACTGGCAAAGACACAAGGAATTCAGAGCATAACGCCAAGTAAGCTTAATAGATGTATATTGTCTAATAACTACCCTGTGCCTACTATCAAAGGTCAGTTAACTGATCACAGAGATCAGGATGGCTCTGAAAACGAAACATGGCATGAAACCCTTGAAAAAATATTCCCAGTAAAGCTGTTTCATTCTAATCAAAATACACATAAAGAATAAAACATTTAGTCTTCTATTTCAACGATTTCAGGGACAAATCTTTTGTCATAATTCCCTAAGACTTTAATACAAAGATGTGGTCATATATGAATTTTAAAAGATATCTTAAAAACGTTTTGTCTTTGGCCTGAATTTCACCGACCGCACCGAAAACCACCCACCAGACCATAAAGAGAGGTGAGGAAGCGGTAAGGGCAGCGGCACACACTTTTTCAGGACAGGAGGGTATCTTGTTTCCCATAGCACACTTGGCTTATCCTGCTCAGGGCCGCTGAGAACCTGCTGCAAGCACCTTTGCTGTGCACCGACCATGCCCAAGAGTCTCTCCTGGGTCCCCTCCGCAACGCCCAAGGCTCTTGTCCGTACTTCTAGAGCCCACCTGCCTCAGCTCTCTAACTCCTGCGAATGCTGCTGAGGTTACACTGATACCTTTAATCACTCAGGTACTTGGTTTCTGTTAGCGTCACTGAAAAACTGCACTAGAAGGGATGGCTGGGGGGCGCCTAGTCCAGGCTCCTGCTCGATGCAGAGTAGCAATCAAAGCTGGATCAGGTTGCTCAGAGCCTGGTACAGTCCATGTTCACAAATTGTCAAGGACTAAGACTTCACAGCCTCTGTGGGTACCTGTTCCAGGGCCAGCTAGAAGAGAAAAATCCCTTCCCTTGAGCAGCCAGCTATAGCCTTCCTAACACGGCTAATCCAGAGACAGCGTTTACTATTCTGCTATCACCAGGTACTGCCTTTAATTTGACATTCAAAATAATTCTCCTGCTTTGAATTTGAATTAAGGGCGGCAAAAAGAGGTAGGAATGGACTTAGGAGTCATCAAGAAAAGTCTCAAACAGGTTATTTGGTGAAGTAAGAAGAAAAAATGTAGGTTCAAGGGCATATCTGTACAGCACAAAGGATAAAAGATGAATTTCAGTGATATAAGAGAATAAACAAACTTGTAGGAGTAACAGTTTTAAAGTACCCGGAGGACATTCTCTGTTAGGATGCTGGACTTGAAAACTCAGACTTTGAATGAACTGACAACACGGTACTGATTTCATAGAGTTGGGAGTATGCTGAGGTACACAGAGGTGTGGGTCTCAGCACCTGCCTGGGAGGCTGCACAGGCCAGGAGACCCTTATTCCCCATCCACATACACATTTGGATTATTATTTTTTAATTCTGTTGTACTGGGGTTTTTTTTTACTCCTCACAAGGGAAGAGATGCTTGTGTCTCATAACTTAAGCCCCCCTGTATAGCCCAAATCTAACTAAATTGAGACACATTTCTGCCCCTTACACCAGCACAGGCCAAATCCCACTTTCTGCACGAGGCAGCTAACTACCAAAACACACTGATACACCACGCAACGGGGAAGCAGCAATCCTCTGCTGCTCAGGTCTTCCTGTTGCCTTTAGAAAGTTTGCATTAGTAACACCCAGATCACACATGACTGCCTTACGTGCTCTGAAGGGAATTAATCTGAGTTAGTACAATGTGGGGGAAATACAATGGTGTAAAATGGGAAACATTAATAAGCATGTAAATTATCATGTTCATCTGTTTATCCTATTCCAGTCATTTTGTTTTCTTTCTTAAGGCCAGCAAGCCTTTCATGAATGGCTTCAACAGATGGATTAGAAGGAGTTATTCCTAAGCAGGAATTACTAGCATGTTCTGTAAACATCTTCAAAACACTGCCTGTAAGTATTTTTAATTCATCTATTCAGCACATGAAACGGGGCTTCCACAGCCACATTACATTTTGTGTCCCTTCGGTCACCCCGACTACCTCGCTTCCTCCCTCACTGAGCAAGGCAAAGGAAGGGAACACCTGGGATCCGTGAGGCTGAAAGTTAATTTCACAGAAACGCTAACTACAGAAAGGATGAGTTTCCATCCATCTCAGCTGAGCGAACTTTAGCACAGGCAGATGGAAGTATTCCTGTCCTAGTATTGTAACATGACAGAAAAAGAACCTATTTATTTTATCCCGACTGTACTGAACAGACAAGGATAGGAGTCGCTGTTTTCACACGCTGTCATGCTGCTGCACACCTTGTCATTTCTGAACGTTGTATTTTTCCACTACTCAAGGAAATTCTCTTCAGAAGCAAACAGCATGAGTGATTAATGTATGAACTATGAAGATGCTTGCAAAACTTCTCTTTAGATGAAAGCAAGTTCAGGCTAAATTTCAAGGCTTTTTTTTCCACTATGGTTTAGTAAAGAGATGATTTAGATGTCTAGAACAGAAATGTGCTAGACTGTGATAGATAAAAGATCAAGAAAGACGTTTTTGTGAATATTACCAATTATTGTGTGCTAACAAGCTCTTAGAAACCTTCCCAGAAACAGCTGAAATTTTCGTAACTCAGAGGCAAGGATCATCATAGCTACAGCTGACTTTTAACAAACTTTTTGATACACGGAACCCAAACCCATCTCTTTAGATTCTCCAGCCACGCTGGTTATAGCACATTTAGTCTAAAAGGCAGGGGATGCACTCCGTGTAAAAGAGTTCAGATGACCACATCCACTATTTTTAACGAATGAGGGTGATTTTGTAAAGGGGAACAAGGTGACAGTGGAAACAAATCCTACAGTTGCAGCAAGTCCTTAAATGTGTTGACAGAAGCGACTATTACGATCCTTACCGTTAGGAGGATTTTCATCTACAATAATCGTAACACTCTGAGAAGGCTCTTAGATAACCCGTAATGGCAACTACCACAAGGTAGACGTGCAAAAAAGCAAGCTTGAGTATACGTGCTCAAGCTCCTTTGAGCAGGAGAGGAAACCAATCTGTCCATCCAGAGCGCCACGGAAGCCCAGAACGGATGATACAACACATCACAGAAACAGGCAGTAAGATGAGATAGTAAAACCCCATCAACATGCATCATCTGATCAGGCTACGGTGTCATCTCCCAGCCTCTATCAGCTCTTGCCGCGTCAGTGCGAGTCCCAGACACTCCATCCTGTTCATAATTGCTGATGAGCAGTAATGAGGCCGCCATGCCTCAGCTCCCGCCCGTTCCACTCCAGCACCCACCTATGAGGTGATAACTTTTATTTACAGCCTCGCTTGCTGCGCTGTTCTATGAGTACAGCTGGAAACGGAGCGGGGGGGCGGTGGGGAAGAAGCGTGTCCCTAATGGGCACTATTATTGCCAGGGCTGGGTGATTTATTAGGCTGCTAAGAGGCTGTTCTATCACCAGTTTCCTGGCGGTGAGAGAGCTCCAAGAAAGCTGGATTTCTAACACAATGCCCTCCAGAAGTCAAGCGCTAAAGAACACCTTAGAAGTCCCTTGGAACACCAATGAAAAACGTACCTCAAAGTTGTTTCAATGTTATAAACTCCCTTCAATAATCTTTTCTATACTTTTTGATCAGGAGCCTAACACTTCCGAGCAATTAAAAAAAAAAAAAAAAATCTAATTAGCGGTGTACCAGGTCGTTTTGTCCTTACTCAACACAAAGATTGATTAAAAAATGATCATACAAACATAATAATTTCTCGGGTTTGTTTCTGGCTAAAAATTTGTGTACAATCTATTTCCACCACCTGTCCTTTCTACAGCTCCTAAAAGGCTGTCCTCTCGATTGTACAGGTTCAACCTCGAAGCATTAGAAGTGCTCAAGGCCAGGCTGGACGGGGCTCTGAGGAACCCGGTCTCATGGGAGGTGTCCCTGCCACGGCAGGGGGTTGGAACTAGGAGGTCTTTGAGGTCCCTTCCAACCCAAACCATCCTCCGATTCTGGCACGGCTACGATCAAGCACATGCCTTCGTTAAGATCATCAACAAACCCTAAACTTCAAAAAGGGCCATACACCCGCTTAACTGCTTTGTTCAAGCAGAGGAAGAACTATTTGCATCTTCCAGACTCAAACTTTAAAGTAGAAAAAGCACAGAGCAACGAGGCAGATGCTGTGCACGGGTACAATACAAATACTACCACATCCACCTAGGACAGATGTCCTCATAAAACGTGACATGTGCAGAGAGCTCACGATACAAAAGACTAAAGATGCACGTTTCTCATGAACTGCTACTGAGAAATAAAGTACTTAAAAACCTCACCGACTTTATGGATCTACTGCATGAATTGATTGTATCATTACCGCACTTTATCAGCCAGTTTCTGCTACCTTCTCTGCTGCACAATTAAAAATTAACTGAGTGCACTCACACAGTTCCACCGATTTTTTTTTTTTTTCCAGGTTTCTTTAAGCTGCCTGAAAATGTTTCAAAGTCTGGCTGTTTAGAATTGCGTCTTAAATCATCATTAAAGTTATACAGCAGAAAAAGAAGAGTAATATGCCACTTTTACTGCACTTCCACAACACCGGCACCCAATATAAATGGTATCTGGATGCCCTACTGACTAGAGCAAGCCTCCCAGTACCTGCCATCAATTGTAACATTACCTAGGCATTAAGAAACAAATCAAAATATAATAAGCTATACACTAGGCCACACGGTCCCATCTTATTTCCTACAAAATCTTCAAACCGCTGGCTCTCAAAAACCTTTGAGGCATCATCCAGCCTAACGATTGCAAGGCTTTATTCATTCTTTTCATTATATTCCTTGTCCTATGGGCACACTTTGGAATAGAAATCCTTTTTACCAGAGCGATGATTCTGGCAAACAGGAGGAGGGGGAAAAAAAAAAAACCACCCCACCCACTATTTGGTGTCATAATACAATTTTTTATCTGACAGCTCCTCCAGCACGCAAGCTGACAAGTGCATGAGGTAAAAACTCTTTTTTTTGTGTAAGAGAACTCTTCCTGTGTCTTGGCAGATTTATTGTTTTGATCTTTCTTCAATGGTTACACTAATGCTAATAAAATATGAAAGGTTTATGTCTTCCTTAATGTCCTCCTGATGGGAACCTGCATACAACATAAGTAGGTCAAATTTCTAATTTTCTGTCTCGAATGCTGATATAATGGCAGACTTAAGGGAAAAACTGCGCCTGAAGGGGGAAAAAAATTACACAGATGAATTCCACCAAAACATTCTTCCTTCAAAGCTCTTCCAAGCAGAAGAAATGTAGAATACTTACAGAAAAGAGGATTATACGCAACATGTAGTATTGACAAATATTGCATGTATCACTTAAATAGCTTCCTAGGAAGGGACACTAAGCTGAAGTGAATGTAGTGTGAAATATTCACATACACACTCTGCTGCTTATGCCTGAAGATGTCACACCATTTCTGGGCAATATTTGGTAGCCAATGTTTTCTGTCAATTCCCATATTTATCTGGATTCCCAAATGCAGACTTTGAAAACATGGTAATTTATTTTAAAAACTAAAGCTTGCTGAAAATTCAAGCTTTGAGAAGAAAACTGTAACTCCTGGTAACAGGTTTATTAGTGTAAGGGACTACAAACAGAATGTGCAGATCACTGAGCAAATAATGTAAAAAACACTGCGGGAAATCGAGGTAATATAACATCATTAGGTTTAGTTGCCTGAAGATGAAACTTGTGGCATCAAATTAAAAAGATCTCCTTATTTTCTTGCTAAACGCACCACATGATTAACATACAAACACGTAGGGACCAAACAGAAAATAAGAGAACTACCAAGAAAAGTTAGCCAACCATTCAATGGGTATTTTTCAACGCATCTAGTAGCTTCATCTGCTTTATTCTAAGGAACTTTTACATTTGACACTCCAAATTGCAGACACAGTTGCCTTTTTGCTAATCACAAGTACATCTTTTTAAAATATTCATACAGCACTCTCAGTTTTCAGTATCTAGAGCATCGCAGAGAGCTTTTAAATTACACTGCAATGAAAACCAGAGTTAAACATTACAACAGCTAATGTATAAAGAAAATACAATTTAGTAATATCATGAGCAAAGCAGACTAGCTTGCCAGGGATACAATGGGAAACATTCCATCTTGTTTAGGTACACCTCCATGGCTACGTAGGAAAGAAAATCCAGAGTCTTCCTATTCTGGAGACTCACGGCATTGTCACAGGGTATCCTGCATTACCCAAGAGGTCTGCACCAAGTGCAAGGTAACGTAGCTTCTCTTTAACCTTCCCTCGCTGCAGACCAAGCCAACGTGCATCATCCCGCATTCACTGCAGGCTAACAACATGCATATGTGGAATAACGACAGTTCAGCTAAACATACAGTAACCTGAAACACTAAAAAGTGAATGACTTCAGAGGAAATGTACCTTGAACTCCTGAAAGAATAAGTAAGAGCCTTTACTCCAACAGGAATACCTTTCCTTTCCATACATTCAATCTAGCTAATGAACACAAACATAGGCAAAAATTCTTTTGGAACCACAGACTGCTAGAACATTACCACTACCTAGACGCCAGCCACTGCCACTCCACAGGAGGTTATGGCTTCCCACAGCGGTGCTGGTGGAAAGGATCAAAAGAGCTCCCCATAATCCACGCCAAACCAAAGCCTGACAGAGATCTGAGCCAATGGGGGTAACCTGGCTGCCTGCCCGAACGAGGGCTCACGTGATTCTTTGTGACAGACCTGCTGCAGAAGCAGCAACTTCAGCCTGGCAATGCCCTAACATGTCGCTACTAACACTAGCTCTGTGAGAGATTACCCGTCTGTATCCTCCACGGAGAAATAGCCATCGGAAGGACCCAAAGCAGCAACGTTTAGCCTCAATGCAAACATCAGCTGTCTGCGCTGCATCTTCAATCAGGGAAAGTAAAGTCAATATGCTACAAACAGCTTTCTACTCAGTAACTTGCGTTTATAAATGGGGGATTTCCAGAATCATTAGACTTAAACCCACTATCACAATCATCAGACTTAAATCAAACCGATTACTTCTGTGTGTCTTACGCTTACAAAGATCAATTGAAAACATACTATATTTATGGATGAACTATCTGCCACACAAATCCTTTTATATATACATTTCTGACAGCAAAGCAACAATATTTATTTTCATTTGGCATCTGCCAGATATAGTTACTACCCTTGACTATCAAAACGTAACCATACAGCTACATATAATGCTAAATCTAATTCCTCGCCCCCCCCCCCCCAAACACATACCTGAGTCGCAAGATCTTTTGGTTGGTGTGGTTAACGAGGCGTGAGCTGTACCTGTGCATGGCCCACCTGGAAACAGAGAAGATCATATGTCTCAAAATACCACCTCTAGTTAACATTTACAACCACATCAAGATTATACTTAGGAATATAAAACGCTGAGGAGCACTTGTCTTTGGAAAGCACAGATGGAAGTAGTCTATTATTCTCAGTATTTCTTTCCCAGTCAAATTTGAGTATGTCTTGCGCTGAAAAAATAGACGAGAAGTTGGGACAGAAAGACAAGTTATGTTATACTTCATAAATATTTCAAGAAGCAGGAAAATACACACTGTAACTGCAATTTTCCCAGCGTTGACAATGACACTGTTTATGTTGGAACAAATCTAGAAACGTTTCTAACCCGCAAGTAACACAACAGACGAAGTGATCACTTCCCCAACGTCAACAGAAACCTTGCCACTGACTCCAGTGAGATAACGACTTGGCCTCTTATCTTGTCCTCGTTATCTTTCAAAGCGTGGCACAAGCATACGCTAACAAACTCCCTCCATGTTTAAGGTTTTTTTGTTGAACTCTGGACTTTTGCCCACTCCAGTATCTGCTTTGTAGTAAACTGCTTTCTGGTTTTTTCCTTAACATGCATCATCGTTCTCCAGAGATCTTGTTAAAATAGCAGCCAATTGAGTGTACCAGCAGCTAGCAGTAAAAATACATACATACATACATACATACACACCCCACGTAGTGAAGCCAAGACAAATTGACAGTAGCATTACCAGTGGCAATAACACATCATAGCTTTGATAATTGGATATTACAAATTGGATGATGCTAGAGAGCCTGAAATTAAGTTAGATCTAGCAGAGTTT
This sequence comes from Leptosomus discolor, assembly GCF_034619465.1. Lineage (NCBI taxonomy): Eukaryota > Metazoa > Chordata > Aves > Leptosomiformes > Leptosomidae > Leptosomus > Leptosomus discolor. Next base: position 2,808,149 of record NC_141392.1, on the reverse strand, counting down.
GGCTATCAAAATACCAATAATCAAGTTTGCACTGGACTGCTGGCGATGCAGTAGTACTATGCTGGCAATACAAGAGAGCTTAGTATGACAGGATAACCTTTAACATAAGTCTTCACGTCCTGAAAAATACTTCTTCCCTTCATTTTTTTTCAGTCTTTGCATATCTGGAAAGCAGCACTGTGGCTTTGAAAATATTAGAAAAGAGAAAAACATTGTCAAGTCTGGCCTGGTAGTAAACTGTTTCTTTTTGCTTCTCTCCGAGATGCTTGCCCTTCAAGTTTTTCTTTCATTTCTGTTTGTTCAGTATGTATAAAGTCTTGGGTAACTTTGTCTACCCTGTAAGACCCATAGCATCGTAACGCTACAAAAACAGAAAAGAAACTTCTGCAACTGGGAGGGAAAGACGTGAGGAAATTATTTTGGTGAACTGGATTTCAGTGAAATGCAGCTGTCAGTAAAGATCTCACAAGTTTTACGCTTTCAGTTTTCCAGACAAGGACTGATAAACTTCTTGAGTCTTCTCCCAAATAATCCCTCTGCCAACACCCACCACTTCATAACTGTGCAACGGGTAAGCTTTAAAGGGGTGCTTTCAAAGGCCGAGGAGCCAGCGGTTGGCCTGCAGGCGAACACCGAGGCCGCTCATTAGGGCCTGGCCTGAGGTTAAGCGAAGTGAACAGGACGTGGGAAACCACCAACACGACGTAAGACACGTCTGCGTGGGACAGGCAACAGCCCGAGCTGCTGGCAGACAGCGCTGCAAGGGATCCTGCAGGCCGGTCAGGAGGGAGCTGGTGAGAAATGGTTGAACTGGACAGGTAAGCGGAGGGGAGCAGCGTGGACCTCTCAGCAGTCAAGTCTGCCCACGAGAAGAGCCAAGCTTGCTTTTGCAACGAGGAGGACTGGAAGGCACGGGGTGGATGCCTTCCCGGCCAACAGGAAAGCATCCCGGGTGGAGGGATCATCCTGGTCTCACCACGCTGGTGCCCGCTCCAGGCCTGGCAGCACTGGCAAGCAACAACCGCTTTGCAACAACCAGAAATGGTCAAGTAAGCTCAAATAAATTTTTACGACATATCTTTTTCTAGGCTAGAATACAAAGCCAGAAATAGAATCTTGATCTACGTTAGTAATGCTGTTGTAAAAGGCTCACAAATGCCTAGTCTAGGGTTCAGTGCATTTGGGAAGAAAATACTGCAACAGAACCCTTACCAACTTTTCTACTGAAACCTTTTGGATATTCAAAAAATTACACAGCAGGTCTGTTAAGTCAGTCTCGACTTTTAAAGACCAAGTACATAGTATATGGTTTCAATACAGAATTTATGTAAACAATACATACAACAGGATATGGAATATATCAAAATACATACAATGGAGTACGGAATTTCAGCGAACTGACTTTAGACCATAGCTGCCTCTTCAGATGCAGTAGCTCTTCTTTAAATCACTTTAGTTACATTCCCTGAGTTTTCACTGAATAGATATTGACAAGCATCATCACTGCTGAGCATCAAATAAGTCTAATCCTTGCAATTATTGTACAGTAAATATTTACACTACTTGGTACTTTCAGTACCCATCTAAACACAAGATCTTTATTTCTCACTCTCCACAGTACCTCAAGCTGGTATGTATTCTGCACTTGCCTGTGTCAGAGGTTTTCTTTTATTTAATCTTCCCTCATTAGGTATTACTTTCATATAGCTTTGATTTGTGTAGCACAGCACCAGAATTTCAACAAAGAATATCTTGGCATTTGCATGCATGTACACCAGTGCCTAATAACCAGCAAAGGCGGTGTCTCCTTCCGCTCCTGGTTTTGTCCCACGATTAAAACCGCCATGCATAATTCAATCCTATGTGGTATGGGCTTGACTGTGCAACTCTACGTGGAAGTCATTATGTAGAACCTCTTGATACACAGAAATACAGGCATCGTTGCATTATTTGAAGCAGGGCAGTGTAGTTCCCACAGCTCTGATAACAATTCTGCACGAAAGACGAGGGAAGTCAGATACCAGGAGAACACCAGTCCTCCCTGGCTGTACACAAAGGTAGGCTCATAATTTAGCTTGATTCAGGATACATCTGCACCTTCATTCCCCCCAAAAGCAAGCGTTTCAAGGGAATTTAACTGTGGCACATAAAACGCTTCAGTGCACAGTGAAAGGCCACACATGTCCAGCTTCTAACATAACCCACAGGGCTGTAGCCTGCTATTTTTTTTTCTCATCATAAACAAGAGATTAAAATGGGAGAATAAAGGTATCTTTCTACTCTATCTCCAATTAACAGATTAAATAATAGCTTCTGTTCCTATCTTCTTTCCAGTGTATGGTTTCTGGCCTTTGCAACTCCTCTTCCAAACAAAAGCAGCCACTGCCCAGCAATAATGTCATCCCAAGAGAAGATGATTAAAAATGTAAACCCACTAAAAACTACTGAAGAAATCAGCAGGATTGTGAGAATCACCAAGTTTGAAAATTCAAACACAGAATTAATAAAGGACAAACCAAGGTCCTTTAACGTGAACATTATTATATATTAAAACGAAAGGTCTCGTTAATGTAGCTGCGATGGCTTCTTTGTGGCTTCTGACAGCCCTAGCTTTCTGTAACTCACTGTTAACTGTACTCTAAATATAGCAATTTGGAAAAACAGGTTCAAAACCAGTTAGCTCCACTAACCCTCAACAGTAGTAAAATTTCATGTATTATTTATATTTCTATATATACGTTAACATTGTTATTATTTACTATTACAGACTATTATAATTTCTATACAATTAAATTGACCTTTAGAATGCCTTTCGGCACTGTCCACCTCCCTTCCTGAACGACGGCAACAACTGCCAAGTACCAGCTGTCCTGCAGGACGTACCCTGAGTCAGGGTAACTTCTGATTTCCCCTTCCTGAAGCCTTTGTAAAGCAAAGTGACCCCACGCAGTCAGAACTTCCTGAGCAGGAAAAATGAAACACGAGGGTAACCCCCCCCCTCGCTGCCCGGGGCAGCGCTAGGTTTGAACGCAGCGTACGTGCGTGAGGTGTACCTGAACGGCACTTGGAAGCACTTGCTGAGCAGAGGAAGAGCTGCAGAACGGAGCGAAACCAAGCCTCTACAAGAGTACAGTAACACACTGAAACAACCACGGACTACACAAACTGCAAGCCAGACAATGAACAAACATGAGAAAGGAGTGAAGGAGCCCGAAGCTCAGTAACACCTGATCACAGAGACATAAGCACGCTCAAATACTACTTCGAGCTTTCAGTACCGGGATGGTTCCTTCCCAGAAAAGAGCACACCAACTCCCTGCACGCCACGGACTGGAAGAGGGGAATAAGAAAGAGCTGAATTTCCTCGGACAGCAGGGTTGTAGCCAGGACAGGGGGAATGTCACAGCTATTTGCAATACAGGAAAGCACCCAGCCTTGGAAACCCGTCCAAACCAGCAACCTAGTTCTGCATTTCCTGAACAGGTACAGACATAGTCTAATTAATCTATGCAACTGAGTTTGAAAACAGTCATTGATTACAAACACCAACACATAAAAAAATGGCAACATAAATCTCTAAATTCAGTCTGCACAGACAGAACACGCTCCCTTTAAGGGAAAAAAAAAAAGGCAAAAGAACTTTAGAGCACTTACAAACTGCCTATTTGCTGCAGAACGGATAGGCTGCATGATAATGTAAGCGATGTCATTACTAAACAGACAAGAGGATTAAATCACATACAAACACAAACTTTTTAAAAATCTAGTTTTGCAAATCTGCCATTATTTACTTTTGTGGATTTTTATCTACGTGCAGCTTTTGGAGGAGGAAGCGAAACCTGGCCTGCTTTGCTGCTGCTGAACGGCTGGTAAAGTTAACAACTGTAGTGAAGTAAATGCAGACAGGATTCAGATTGCACTTTTCTCCCCTGCTGTTGTCTCACTCCATTACCTGCTTTTCCTCAGTTCCTCATTTGTAAAACACACGTGATATTTTCCTATTTTATAGATATATGTTGAAGTGTAAAAATGTGCTTTTGAAACCAGCAGTTAAATCATATTTTTATAAATAATTTTTATCTAAATTATGATGGCTGTGCAGCTCCAACCCACATTTTTCTTATGTGACTGTGTTTCTGTTTCACGTTCCATGGGGTCCTTTCACTTTAATAAATGGGACCCTGGGACACACTGTCTACTCTGCAGTGTGAAGCGACTGTAAATCAGAGGGAACAATTAACAGTGGTACGATTCTGCTGGTCTCCATTATGTTTCAAAATTATGATGCCACCGATGTGGAAAGAAGTGTTCATTTCATAAATCTATGCGCCAGAGCTTTCCTTGAGATGTTAGAAGAAACAAAAATATTCTTTAAATGAAACTGGGGCTGTAGGGATTAGATTGACACTTACAGGAAGATCCTCATGCCATGGAAAGACAAGGAAGGCAACTCTTCTACTAGACACTGTGTTGTTCAAATCTCTAACTGCCTGTATGTTCTGTACTGGACCTAATACTAGTGGCATTTCTCAAAAGACAACTCAATTAGCCCACAACCCAGTATGGTTTTAGATTTGAAAGCAGCCTTGCAAATTCCCAGAGAAAAAGTATTTGCGTTGATACTAAAAACCCCATGTATTTTGTGACGAATATTCAAGAAAATCAAGGTCTGATGATAATCCAAAGGAAAAACTGAATTATGTTAATTTTAACATTAAAAACAGTACTAAAACTTTATTTGTACACAGTATCTAATGAAAACAAAGCTAAAAAAAAATCCCTTAAGATGTAAAACACCTTTTACTGTTATTTAACTTAATAAAAGAAATAGCCTGAGAAAACAGCTAGTTCTTATTCTGTAACACAGAAATCCAAAGATGACTGTAATATCAAAAATCCGGGAAGTGCACATACTATATTAGAGGTGTGTCTCCTCTTGCTCTGATACAAGACAGACCAAACTGAAGAATGAACACATGAGAATCTTGTGAGGAAAATCAGAATTATTCATTATCACCCTCACCTAGCTCCAGCTTTCTCAGGTATGTTTGGGTGCAAGTTTAATTGCGATATTAAATCATGTGGGTCAGGTAGGCTAGGTTTGTAGCTCAGCATAATTTTAACAGCTACTGCATTCTTTTGGATCAGAGAAAAACATACAAATTGGTATCAGAATAAATCAGGTTAGCAATAAAGCAAATTAGTTTCTACAAGCATCTGTGACAAGCAAGACAAAACTAGGCAGCTAGCTTGGTCTGTTTATACATTTAACACTTTACAGAAGTGGGTATGAACGTAACTTTCAGTCAGAGACGAGCCAGAAAAAGTTTCCCATAGCCAGAATTAGGAAAAAAAAAAAAGAGACAGGACGTACAAAACTGACTCCTACTGCTGTGAGCGACTGAATTCCCAAAGCCAGGGCATTTAGAAAAGTATACGATGGATAGCATCCAAGAGCAATTGTCATTTTCAAAATCACTGTCCTTACTTAAAAGGCATAAAATACAATTAAGGATATCACAATAATAATTCAAAATACGAAGTATTTTCAGAGCATACATAGGAAAGCTGTCACCTCTGCCGACGAACCCAGGCAAAATGCAAAAACTGTGAAGTTGTTATAAATGGGGAGAAAGCTTTTGCATAGTGTCAGAGAGAAGGCCATTCAAAAAAAAAAAAGAAAAAAAAAGAAAAGAAAGGACACGCTTGTTTATCCATTTTTCATAAGGTTATGTTGGAAAAACTGACGTAAGATTATTTTTTTTCATTCCAAAGACAGAAAAAATACCATTACTTTTCTAGTACTATAGCCTGTGTGGCTTTTTACACAGTCACGCATCAACAAGCCATGAAATTCAGCGTATAAACACCCAATCAGTGCAGGAGAAAAACCAATCTCTCACCTTTCTGCCAGGGATCTTTTACAGAAGCCTGGTGCCTCTCGGTCTCAGATGTAGTACATTGGTGTACATAAAGTAACTTCTCCAAAATAACTTCATAATTGGGGCCATTTCAGTGCTTGCAGCACATGCAAATGCTTAATAAAATGAAGTTTTAAAGCATTCTTTAAACTTGTCTTGCAAATTTAAGTGTCTGAGACAAACTAATGATGTTTTAAACACTTAGCTTGACATGCAAGAGTTCAAATTGTGGAGTGTATACAGTAAGCAGTCCAAATTTGCAGACATTTGGTCCTGAAAATGCATATTTAGGCATCTAAAATTCAGCACACACAGAGATAAGGTGTGGTCAGTGATCACCAACTTCTTTCTGGGCTGAAATCTCCAGTGTATTTTTTGACATTTACAGCAATACCTCAGATCTTTGTGTACTTTCTTATAAAGTCTTCAATGTAGAAACGTGGAGCATTTAGTCTGTTCTAGAAACATCAGATATTCCTTTCGTCCTTTCCCAATTGTGGTTCTTGCTCATTCAAGGAGGCCAGGAAGAGTTAAGCACACAATTAAAATAAAATCACGTCAACCGAAGCGAAGAACTACTGAAATATCGAATCTCATCCAGCTGCCAGAGTCAGAGTTGTTCACATGGACATTTCTCCCATCACATAACGCCACAGTTAGTTTTAAGCCTTTAGGTCTACTGATACAGTGACAGAAAAATAATGTCACAGTCCCAAAGAAAGCAATGAAGGTCTGAAACTAAGCAAAATTATTCCATGTGCAGTGTGACCTTTTCTTTACCAAAGTACATAGAACCTTCCTCAATAAGCTGATTTTTTTAAAGCGTGCTGGTGGCTGGAGGTAGGGAGAGAGAAAAGCAAGAGCCATTGTCAAATTCCCTTTCTCCTGTCTCTTAAAAAGAAACAAAACCCCTGCCCATCCAATAAGAAAAGGAAATCTTTGACAGAGCAACCAGCTCATATGGTAACTAATACTGAAGTTAACTACCATTAGGACCCCCTAAACAAAGTGATGAGATGGAAGGGGAAAATGAGAACAGAGGAAAACTATACAAGAACTTGAACAGAAAAAATTATCTGCACATAAAGCAGCGAAGTAACAAAAAGTTAGATTGATTTAACCATCTCTTAAAGAAACACCACTAAAATCCATGCAAATCTAGACTTCAAGTTATACCAATATCAGTATATTCCTTGTCTGCAAAGTTGATTTCAGAAAACTTACGCAACTGATGAGACCTGAAGGTTTTGGGTAGAAAAAGGCAACTCAAGAAGCATGGGGAGGGGGAGGGAAATCTTAGAATGTTTCCCCCCCCGCCCCCCGCCATTGCAACAGCACTTTTTTAAAATTGGTGATAAGTAAAACTAAGATAAAAACCAAAACTGAACTCCTGCAAAATCCAGTCCAAGGAACTTTTCTCCTATAACATTCCTTCTGTGTTAGAAAAGGCAAAACCTACTTAAAACCAAGTAGAACAACCCCCCTTGCTTTCTCTTACACAGAACACGAATCTTACCGCTGAGATTTCTATGGTTCTCTTCAGTTGTCGTAACGTGAATGGAATTTGTTAATTGCCTAAATGACTTGGTGCAATTCCGTCCAATCTGTTCACCCTATGGACTCAAGTACTACGGCAAACGCCTGGATCTGAGACTCTCCTCAAAAGCTTGAAAGGGAAGAGAGGGGAGTGGAATGCACCAGGAGAAACCTTCCCGAGTACTCCAATCTTTCCACGCTTTGATAGGTATTACCCTAATGATCCCACACATTGACTGCTGGGGAATTAGCACAATTCTATTCAGCACATAGCTGTACATCAAACATAGCTGTACATCAACACATGGCCTTGCAAAGTATCAGTCTTCGCAGAACACAGCTGTAATGAGAGCAGTGAATACCTTATAGAACTTGCTGCAAAATAAATAGATATTGTACAGAAAGAGACACCCTCAAATTAAAATCAAGAAGACACTTAAAAGTTCGGGCATTCTTCATTACAGGAAAGAAGATTCCACGCCGAGGCCATTAGCCATCAGAAAAGCTCCATCTGTGTATAATTATTTCTGATAAATGATATTAAGCTTCATTAAAGAGGTAGTAGGGATGTGAGAGAAGACAGAGAGAGCTCAAGCTGTAAATAAATCTCTCCACTGTATTTCACTTAAAATCACCCCAGCAGGAAGTCATAAAGAATTTTTTTTATAGGTAACATTTTCAAATGCTCTGCAGGCTGTGCTGCCTAATATCCATCACCTCATGTTCACAAGCTTGCAGCAATTCAGGATGAAGGACACTATTTAATTTCCTTCCCATCCCCGTAATCACCCTCTCACTTACCCCCAAGTCCTTCTCAGCCACAATAGAAACACTTGGCTGTAATACAATTTAATTCCTAACTGGAAAAATTTTCACAAAACCTGACCCAGTAAGCACTGGAGAAGCACCCTGTAACACCAAAATAGTAGATCCTGGCTAATGAGCCAGCAAAAGTGCTGAAGCCCCCTGCCCTGCGAAGGCCCAAGCGTGTTGCTGAAGCGGAATGTTTCGCTGACTCCTCTGGGAAGGTGGGTTTAAGGCCTTGTTTTCACAGCACACTACAGGTTTCCCCTTAAGAGTTGCTGGACAGAGGGATGAGGCGATGGGTTGTCAGCAGCAACTGTGCATGCGAAGGAGAGACAAGGGTTATGTGGCAAGTTTGCTCTTATTACAAGAACTGGTGTTGGAACAGTCACCTTTGAACCCTGTTGTATTTCTGACAATATTCTCATATACAGCTAGAAAACAATAACTCAGAAAAAATTACTTTAGTTCGTCTGATAAACGACCACAGTCCCCAAACAACACTTTGTGCTTTGTCCACAGCCAACCTGCTTAGGTAAAAGGAACATACATGCGAAGCCTACCCACCTGTAAACAGAATAACTACTTCAGCCAAGCAGCAAAACCATCCCACGCAAATAGTTAACACAACTGAAAACAAGGGCAGCATATCAAAGGTTTTTTAGTCCTACTGCTTTGCCAGCGTTGTTATTTCCAGCAGTTGCCTCAGTGTTGAAGATGAGCTCTTGCAGATTTCCTGCTAAAAAATACGCATGTTTTCCTTGCAATGTTTACATCTATTTACCAGCCCCAACATAAAGTCAGCTCAAGAGGGATTCTCTCCATAGAGCACCTCCTAAAATAAAGCTACAGTTGCAGGGAAATGAAATAACAAATTGAGCTTAAGTTGTAGAATGCACATTTTGAAACTCAATGTATTAGACACAGGATGAACTCATATACAGGTTTAGAACAATTTAAAAGACAACTTTATCTCACTGTGTTTGCTCATTTTTAACGTCTTACCTTACCTTCAGGGAGAAATTTTGCCTGACAGAGTTCACTCAAGAAGAAAGATGGGTCATGAAAGAAGAGATGGATTACTACATGAAACTCAAGTTTTATGCAAGTAACCTAGCAGGAGTCTAGACAAACATGCATTACAGTCAGTGCTATATGCAATGCAAGAATTAAAAAGCAAAAGGTTTGAAAGTCAAATTTCACAAGATATTGGTGTTTATCCTAGAATATATATTAATTTACCAGTAATGTGAGAAGTTTCTCAAAATGAGAGTACCTCAAAATCATAATTAAATCGTACACTACCATCCAAACAGCTGTAAAGTTAGTTAGAAACTCCTGAGACCCCTTTTAATTTGTTCTTTGGTTAAAGCCATCAATGTCTATTTTGTTAATGACTTCTAGCCTTTCCCTTCGCCCCAAAAGACAGGCCATTTACTTCCAAAGGGAGTCAGTGAAACATAAGCCTGAGAACAAAGCAAAACGTTTATGCCTCCTCTGCTGCCACTTAGGGCTTGTGCACTTACATTCCTCTTTGCTCGGTGAAGTTACATTCAGTTCTGTCAAAAGTTGCTGGTTGGAGTTAGCGGCCTGCGTGGTTAGAGAGGTATTGCTGTTGTCACTGTTCGTTTCTCCAGAGAACAAATCTGACTGGCTGTTGCTTGTGCTGGGAGTAGAGTCATCGTCTGGCTGCTTCTTCTGGAAATCTATCAAAACCAAGATTTCATATGTCATCCCACTTGCTCAATCTAATAATCCAATTTTATGCAAAAAAAAAGCCCAGCATAACAAAAATCACCCCAAACCACTATCGTGATTCTGATTGTGTATCTCCTACAGCTCAAAGAGTAGCCTTCAAGTTTTCACTTCAGATTTAAAGTATCTTAAAAGTTATTTGTTGTTGAAGAAGAACAAACATTTTAAGAGCTCCATAAAGTTCTTGTTTCCCCAGCCATTCAAGAGCATCCAAAGCCTCCCACTGCGTGTATCGGTATACAGCATATGACATAATTTTAAAACCAGTTCACACAAAGCACACACAAAAGCACAAAGGAGCAAACATCTGATGAGGGAAAAACTAAGGCATGTAATACAAGTGTAAGGCAACGTTCAACTTCTCTAAAAACAGTACTTCTCACTGCTTTTATACAAAATCCCACCAGTAATGGTTTTGGCAGAGCTAGCGCAGACAGCTATGGTTCCAGGTTAGCAAGTGGGAGCTGCTGAGGGATTGCCTTTGCATCACTTGTTTGAGGGGGGGTTTGGGGGGAGGGTCCTCCTTCCTCGTTCCTTCACTTACTCCAACATCGGTATTAAAAATTGCTCACGGATCTATGGCCACAGAGCTAGATATTTCCTTGTTGGCCAGCAAGTGCCAAGTGACAGCGAGGCTCCAAGCTGCCCCCACAGTCTTTGATAAATGCCATCCTCAGGCTTACCTCGCCTCCAAAGCAGAGGCAGGTTTGAGGGGAAATACTCTTTTAAGTGCAAATCCTCCCTTGAGGGCTTTTTCCCCAACCCACAATCCTGACACCTGATCGATGACAGCATTAGTCTCCGTTCCTTCCAGACACACTACTGGTTTCCACTCCGGCACAGGTCTGCCACTGGATGCCCCTGGGGAACACCCCTCCCAGCCAAGTGGGTTTTGGGTTGCCTAACATCCAGTTACTCTCCCAATGCAACGGCATCTCTTCCTTGTAAAGAGACACATGACGTGCATCACCTCTTGGTACTCCTAAACACTTCTTTTTTTAAAAAAATTACATACAAAGGCAGAATTTATTCATTACGCAAACACGTACATAAATCAGTATTTGGTTGCCCATTATCATGTCATGGCAGAGAGGAAAACAGAGCAGTTCCTAACGGTTTGTGGATGATGACGTGTTAGAAACACGGGTCGCCAACATGACTCACTGGGACTGGGAAGCACTACAGCCAAACAGTCCCTAAACGCTGATTAGGATCTCAGTGATTTGCCAGAGAAATTAAGCTGTAACTTCTGCTATGGAAGAGTCAGCCAGAACTCCGGCTTGGAGAGGAACGAGCTCAAAGCCAGGGAGGAGGAGGAGGAAGGAGGTGGCAGGAAATCACCCACCTCCAAAACACGGCTCTGAAAAACAGGCGGGATGCTTTTTGTCAGGGAGGAGTTACTGGACCCAGGAAGATGTCCTACTCCGGCATCACTAGTTATCAACAAAGTTTCACCCAAGTTTGGCTCCTGGATATTATTAGTGTGTTTGTGGGACTGAGAAAGCTTCAAGCACTTGGGGCTCTGCACCAGCCACCGTCAGACAGTTGCAGCCATCAGATCTGGAGCCACCGCCCCAGAAGACACCAACTCTTCGTGCCTCTACTGAGGCCACAGTCCTGACAGAAGGAGGGCTCACAGCTGGAGATGTGGTGAGAACCACTGGTCTACAACTCACCAGTACAGAAAACAGATGGAAGTCTCACATGGTGCCTGCAAATATAAGGGGGCTACAAAGATTGTAAGTGTTTAACGCAGACTGCACAGAACTAAAGCTGTGCTGTGTGCACGTATCAGAAGCAGGAGCTCCCACCTTCAAGGAGCAGAGCAAAAATAATGGTAAAGTTCTATATTATACACCATGAGCAAGCTATAACATGCATTACAAAAGGAAGCAGAGTTACAGAACAGCAATAGATACTACGAAATACATTCAACTTCAGCGAGTTAAAAATTCTCAGCCGGTGTTTTGGTTTTTTTTTGCTAGATAGCTGCAAATACTTTACTGAGGCTGCACCAGCTCAATGTCATCCACAAAAGGCACTTACAGAGAAAGGTAAAACATTTTTGCAAAACGGTCTATATAATAAAAGTCCTGGCAGCCCTTTAATGATAGCATGGTAAGTACTAGAGCTATATTGGGTCTCCCAAAGCTGCAAGTTTAAGAGCACATTGACCAAGGTGGTTTTTTGGTGGTTGTTTTTGTTTTTGTTTTTTTTTTCCTGAAAAGCTATTCACTTTTGCAACCTATTGATAAATTCTCCAACTTCAAAGAGGGCATAAAAGGCTGTCAAAAGCGATCACTCAGCGGCAGCATCTCCCAACAAGCTAACTCGTGAAACAGTCGAGAGCTGTCACACAGCAGCAGAAGCCACCACGGCAGTTCAACGCCCTTTGCCTTCAGGAATCCAAGGCTTCGTGATCAGAACTAACTTTTACTCAGACTGCAAATCAATTAACTTTCAAAAAAGTCTTAGCCTGCTTAGTTGTCTGGAACCTGAGAGCATCTCCTGTCTCCCCTTTTTAACCGCTTTTTCGCTGCAGATGAGTACTTGAGGAAAGTGTCGAGGCTGCAGATCTCAAGCGCCCCGGACAGACTGACTGTAGCTGAAGCTCTCCTCGCGCTACAGCAAATTATCAACAGTTGCCTCAGTAACGTGGTGTCAACAGCACCACAGGACCTATCAGTAACACAGTTTATATAATAAATTTGACCTAAATTATCAACAGATTTCTGAAATACTGCTTTATATGATTTGTGGTCCAGTATTTACCAGTACAAATACAAATCTAATGACAGAGTGGATGGGCTGTATTATGTGTGTATCAGTGGATGGTATTTAGCTTCTGTTAACCAGGACTCTCGTTAACACGACTAACTTGCAGATCACCTTTTTCTCCCCCCAAGCACAATAAAAGCTGGCAACAATCACAAGAGATCTGTGTCTGAATAAATCCAGCTAAGCCTTAACTGCTTAACAAATAAAACAAAACAAAAATGCACACACAATGCAAGCAAGACCCTGGCAAGTTTGAAAGGGAAGCTTTATTCTGATTAAAATCAGAATGTAATTCTGTTGACAGAACAATGACCTCTCCGAACAATCTCAGCAAGGAAAAAACAGAACAAGAGTTGGCAAGACATTAATAATCATTTCCAGAAGTTTCTATTTAACCAGAGATGCACGCAAAACACTGTCATTTAAGTTAATTTTTTTCTTCGTTTTTACTGAGACTTTCACTATGCTAGCAAAATCCGTGCCAAAATGCACGATGACTGATCAAAAATCAGTCAAATCCACGTTCCTCTTTCCTAGTTACTGAAATGCAACTTTGTCACTTCAATGGGTACACTTGTTTAGTGGAAACAAACCTCCTCCCTTGTCAGAAAATATGTTTTCTTTTTCTTCTCAGCATTGTCTCCTATTCTCCACTGCCTTCAGGTTTGCGTTCTTTTTGTCAGCTGCAGCGGCTGTTTCGTGGGGGGTTTTTTGTTGTGTTTTGTTTGTTTGTTTTTTGGTTTGGTTTGGTTTTTTGTTTGGTTGGTTGGGGTTTTTTGTTTTGGTTTTGGGTTTTTTTTTTTAATTTTTATTTTATTTTATTTTTAAGTGCAAGTTATCCTGGTGTTACTTACAAGGTGGATCCAGCACCAAAATAAGAGATGAAAATTAGCCATTTCCTGCATGGGGGAGTAACAGAAGGAAAGATCTAGCAATAAAACTCATGAAACGCCTCCAATAAACTACTACCGCACGGCAGAGAAGCTGCTAGAGCAAGCACCAACACTGCCTGTCTCCGGGGTCCAAAATCCTTCTGCTTTGTTGAGTTTGAGGGTTGCACCCAGCCTACCACCTAGCTGAGCAGGAGCAGAAAAATCTCAGGCAGGGCTCTCACGCACTGGATGTTAACAGTAAGAGTGTTGGGTTTGTCTTGTTACTTAGGATTTCTCTGGAAACAAAACAGCACCTACCTGCATATATAGACATGATACAACCATTTCATATTCTATATATGCAATGAATTCAAGTAGTTTAGACCAAACGAAAGGCAAGAAGTCAGATTTGTCTCCAGACTTCAGGAGACAAGTTCTTTTGCAAGACACCTTTTGTCCATTTGTTTTCATAAGATAACACTGACAATGAAAGCTGTTACTTTTACAGCTCCTGATCCTAACCCACAAAACCAGGGGTGCCACATGAAATCACGCCTTCTGCACAGGACTAAAACTCCCTCGTACCTTTGTCCAGTTACTGCTACCAGGTTAGGGTGAGCAACCAGAAAGAGCCCATCTTCTCAATACGTTCATTTCACCCAGCATCTCAAGATCAAACTAACAAATGTTTAGAACATCTAACCTCTTCCATCACCTAAAACATTCCTAGACTCTGTGGCACCAAAAATCAGACAGCCCCAAGCCCAGTATTTAGTTTACTTTACTCATCAATATCTAACAAAATACCTAAGGAAATACTGAGTCCTCAACTTCTGCTTGACTGTAAGGGGTCTGCAACTATGCGGGGAACACCCCTGCTGCTTCTGGCAAGTAGCTCCTGTGATTACCATCAGTTGAATCTTGAGGTAAAGGCGAATATAACCAACATTTTATTCTAAAAAAGACTGGCATGTCAAAATATTACATTAAACCACTTAGTATTAAGCCAGAGCTTCTTCTCATTTGCACTCATACTATGGTATAAGAAATCATAAAATTTATGAAACTCCCTCAGGGTCTTAAACTTTTAGCTTATTTTAAGGGTTAAGGTTACAAATACTTCCTGTTCTCTGGTCTATAACAGATGTTTTCATTAATAAGAAATGGGTTCCTTCAAACAAATTACGGATACTGCAAGAAGCATCAAGAGTAAACAGCATGCTAAGAGGAGAAAATTAGTCTTCAAAACAATTATTTTGGTTGATAGGCAATATTACACCACTCCTGTATTCTTCAGTCCTATAGCTCCCATAACTTAGCAGCGTGAACTAGCAAAAACATTATTTGGAGCACAGTGGCTTCTTACCCTGCATTAGAAGTGCAACCTCCACCTTTTTTATTAACAGAGCATCTTGTTCTTTCACAGAGCGTAAATTAATGCATGTCCCATCAAATGTCTACTAGTCCGTCAGCATCCCAATGTACGCAATAGACTTCTACTTACCTCAGTCTGATCAGAAAACAGTTCCACACTTAAAAGAAAAAGCATTTTGAAAGCATTTTATGGGAAGTAGCACAAATATCATGACATTCAAACTGCTACTGCATCATTTTATTTTTTTCTTCATGTGCCTGGAAAAACTGTTCACGTAGGACCAGGGAATAGTACAGCCAGTCCTAAAGTATTTGTTTACTTATTTATTGAGAGCTCTTCACCGGATTTTTCTGGTTCATAGCTTACTGAAAGCGTTTCAAGTGTCACTCACATATAACTACATTTTGCATAATAAAGTATAGTGAAATGGATAAAATCTTTCCGTTAAGTAGATATCTGAATGCAATCTAAAACTCCAATAATGGACTGGCAATACAACTCCACTTGGAAGGAGGAGATTTTTTTTTTTTTTTTATCTTTTTAAATAACACACAGAAAGATGCACTAGCCCACCTGCAGAAGAAACACAGGAGATCCTGCCCTAAGGAGAATACACCATAGAATTTGCACAAGCATTTGTATTAGGGGAAGACAACCAAAGTCATGAAACTGAATCAGAGGTAAGTACTGTACAAAATTATATTTATAAACAATATAGAACATTTAAGACATCCACAATAATAATAGCAACAGTAGGTGGATGAATTGAAAATTAGACTGGAGAGTACAAAATAGCTATCACAGTACATTCTTGTGTGAGTTATCAGCAGAGCTCATCACTTTCACAGTTAAGCATAAAGTACAGGGAGAATTAACAAACCAGAAAGATGATTTTTCTATATAATGGGCCTTTATCTAGAATTGCGAGCACACGTGGTATAGGAAAGCCATTCAGTGCTTGGGGTTTTTATTCATAAATACAACTTTTTTTTTTTTTTCATTTTACTTCATAAATACAAAGAAAAAATGAAATGAGCGCTTTACGCTGTTATCCTTCATGACTGCTATACTTTTTTGAATGGCAACACATTAATAAGAGTTTCAGATAATACTGTGATTTGCATGTTACATATACGAAGCTTTACAGATACATTTTATTTTTTAAATAAATAAGCAGCAAAAATACTAGAAAAATGGCAAAACAAACATACAGACAAAAAAAGACGGCTCTGCAAGGGCGGTACACAGCCAGTGACAACACGGCTGCAGTTACATGTATTTCTCATTCAGGAAACAGGATCAAGTTATACAATACGACTGTCATATTTGTAAAATTACTGGGACGTTTAACACGATCAAGGTTGTTTTGGTTTGTTTCTTTTTTTTGTTTGTTTCTTCTTTTTTTTTTTCCCCAGGAAGTCTGATAACATTGTGTTTTGACGTGTGTTTCTCTTGAAAAAAGACAGCCCTTGCTTAAAGGTGACATTCCACAATAGGCCTTCTTTCTCCTGGCTCTATAAACTGATTCTCCCCCAAAGCTACACAGGAAGCTCCAGATTTGACTACAAGATTTTGCCTATTATTTAGCAAGAAAATCAACGAATAACTAATAAACAAAGGCTAGCAAGACAACAATCATAACAGTATTACAGATGACCTTCAACTTAAGATCCAGGCCATTAATAAATATATACACAGACATCTTTTTAAGGAAGGGAAATACAGTTTTGTATAAAAGTGAGTAGATGAATCTATGGTAACTGTATTAACCAGGCTTCTAACACCTTACATGACGGCCATGAAACAAAAAAAATGCCATTTTTACACCACATGATCCCAACATCTCCAAAGTACTTTCAAAATCCTGAATTGATGAAAAAGGAATTTCGTCCTCATCTACAAAAGCATCCTCTGAGAGCGGCTTCCCCACAGAACAAATGCTCCTTGCTCTGCCTGATAATAACAACTTGCTTACTGTAGCTATTTCAGTACATTTCAGTACTGCCCAGAACAAGGTCACTGAAAACCCCGGTAAATAACATTTTTAAAACCCTTGCGTCACATTTCCTATTGTTACCTAAAGTAGCATGCTTACATTATTTCAACTAAAATTTCATTATTCCATAAAACTCACCAACATAAAGAAGAATAAATATTATTGCCTGTAATGACAGGATCCAAAGTACTGAAGCTATGAAGAATAAATTACTATTTTAACAACCCACTTTAAAGAATCCCTCAGGTCCGCAGTGAGTATTCATACTTTAATTCATTACAGAGCATGTACAGTGAGAAAGTACTATAGGAAGGTACTATTAAATTGAAAAACCTAACACCAATGAGAGGCTAGCTATGGAGCACCTGCATCTGACAGTGGAACTAGGAAATTAAGACAATTTATTACCCAACTAATTGCGACTGTATGGATTCTTGAATCTGTATCAAAGGATATTGGCAATAACCAAATCCAAGGGGAAAGCATGAACTTTAAACTAACCGGGGAAAACAAAGCCACCACTCCTTGATCATGACTGCAAGAAATAAAATATTTTTCAATGATATGTAAAGTAGGAATTCATTAGGAATAACATCTACCAAAACAGACTACCATGGACTCTTACATGCTGCCACTGCAAAAGATGGCAATGACAAGGATTTGACCAATTCTAGTGAGAAATAAGAAGAGAAACTCTGGTACCCAACAGCCAGGAAAAGTAAATGATAAAAGGTTATGGAATCAGTCTCTAAATCTCACTGGCTGCAGCTATTTGAAGGATCCATTTGGCACTTAAGGAGAACAATCATTTAACATGATCTGAGGGTAATACAACAGCGGAGATATAACAGAATTAAATATAGGGGAGTGAAAAAAAGTACCTGGGGAAAACATCTAAGCAGCTGTGATCTACAGACTTTATTCTAAAAGAAGACTTGGAAAACATGTAACACGAGCATTTAAAAAGAGATAAGACAGAGTTCTAGAAAATACTCAAAAGTGTAAGTTTAGAATTTACTACGAGCAGCACACAACCTACCACAAAAACCGCAGCTCTATCACCCCCCTAAACTTCTGCATCTTTATTGCTAGAATTCTTTCAGTACTAGTACCCCTTTCTGAAGCTAAAAAATAAGAAATGTCCCATTTCAAATTAAATGCACAGAGTGATGATACATCAAAATTTATGCTCCTAAAGGGAGAGAAACATCCATTTTGATTGGAAGAATCTGATCCGTATAAACCAAGCACTTCGCAACAGCAGCGAGTCCTATGAAGTAAACTAATGAAGCGAACTTCTCGAGGTGCTTTCGTAACAAATGATCTTGAAAATGGGACTGTTAACTGACAGAAACAGAATTTAATTACCATTCATATTTATTCTGGACACTTCATTCACCAGGCACATAGGAACCAACATTGTTTTAATAAAAGAAATGTTTCAATTAGCTTTTCTCGTACTGGAGCTGTCTTTCAAGTCACCTTATCATGCCACTTCCAACACCTAGAGAGAACCCTCCAATTTAAAAATGCATGTCTATTATTTTTTAATTAATTCCTCAAGTCTAATTTATGTGGTTCAAATTAAAGTGAACGTTTGCCTCATTTTCTGTCAATACCAGTCAAGCATTCCCAAACTTCTGACTATACTATAAATCATCAGGATATTCACGAGGGATAAAAGGCCTCTACAGTAAGTTAAACCTTTATAGCACTAACCCACAAACCCCTCATCAGCTCCCTCTCCCTCATCTCCAGTTAAGGCACCTTAATAACTACCATTACCAAAACTCTCAAAACACCCCTCAGAATTACTCATTTATCAGACTCTTTTCCCTAATCCCCTTTGAACAGCCCAGAGGCAGAGCTAAAGACCACGCTGGAAGAGAAGGGAGAGCAGGCACCCTGATTCCCAGCCCTCGCTTCCCCACAGCCAACCCGACCCTTTGAAACGTGTGTCTGTAGGAAGTGTTTTGTCGCTATTTAGGTTTTACCACCAAAAGCAATGGCGAGGTGAAGTGAACTTTACTGGAATCTGATGCTTCTTGTTGTAATAAATATCTGCCTTTTATATGCAGTAGCTAGAGAAAAGCATGGAGAGGAGAGGAAACTCCAAGTCTGACAGTCCTCAGTTGTGGAGGCAAAAACTTTGCCACAGTTGGAGTTTATAGGAGCAATTTGTGACTGCAATGATCTACAAAAATATGAAAAGAAACAGGTCGGGCTCACTGGAAACTCATCTGACACCTTTGTGCCTTCGCTTCAAGCTCCACGTTTTACCAACTTCCCAAACGAGTCCAGGAGCTTAAGGACGTAGCTGTAGTCTCCCACTGACCATCCCCTCCATCCTGTTCTGTAATCACACGGGAGTGCACGAGAGCAGCGTTCAACCTGCTGACAAAAAACTGCAAAAGTTCAAGGACCAAGGAAAGGAAAGTTGATCCAAATTTATTAATCCCAAAGATCAGACACGGCAAACTCTCAGTAGGTGCGGCCGCTGCAAACCACTGTGTTACATTAAATTCTGACTATGGAACACTATGGCTCACAAACCCAAGCCCAGCTTAAGTGCCCCTTGCTTATTTTCATCGAACTTGAAAGGTCTATGTTTCTTTTCCACTCTTTTAGGAACAAAAATACAAATGTACACAGATATCAAAGAATTGCCTACATAAAATAAACATTGCTTAGACCTCTTTGTGAGCAACAAAATACGCTGAAGTTTTCAGTCAATAACTTTTTAAAATTTTATTCCTCCTTATTAAAGTCATCTTCTAAACGATAGTAGAAATGTTGAATTCAAGTCAATGACAACAGCATTTGCATCTTTAGCCAATTAATCCCAAAGAAAATAGCTGGAACACAAATTTGAAATCAGTATAAAATGGCTGCAAAAATAAGTCATCTAATGAGTTCATATCTAAAGCTTATGGGTTTTTTTACTTCTTTTTTTTCTTAGACATACTATTTCAACATTTAGACGCTTCTCTGGTTTGTTTACACTAAAAATGTAGAAAAGAAAAGGGAATGGAAAATCTACTCTGCTCAGAATGATCTATTCCTGTCCCCCCAGTGGAAAAGACGGATAAATACACTCCTCCTCCATTCACTTGTTTTTATATAGCGAATACATGTGAACTTAAAGCATCTCTTGCAATGACAAAGTGATCCTTCTGCCTGTCAGCGCTGGAGGATCACTGCTGAAACTGGCTAAAACACATACTCTTGTCTATGTCTTCATATGGAAATAAAGAGAAAGTGCAATAAACAAAAAAAATCATGAGAAGAAAATGAACCTTTTGCTTCTCATATCCATGATTTGTGATTTGCTATGATGTGGCTTCTTGTACTACCACCTGCAAGTTATTGGAAATGAGAAAATAAGCCTTTTGCCAGCGCCGTTGCAAATGTTTGTTACTGAGCATGATGGATCTGGAATCCCTTAAATGGGAGTCTTCGCTAGTAAAGCATAAATCTCTAAATCGAAGCAGCAATGTGCTGACCCTAAGCAATACATCAATTAAACGCTGGTATCACTGGGACTGTGCACATGAAAACAGGTTCTGTGGCCAGTCCTCCACGTCCCCAGTTTGGTTTCTCTGAGTTTACGCGTCACGGCCACGGAATGAGACTCCAACCCACAGAAAGGCCCCAGCTTTTTTGCTCTTCACCTAGAGCCTTAGAGAAGATTTACAGGGTTTCGCAGGTTCTTCTATTAACGTCACACCAAAAAAGCAAAAACTATTTTGAGTGTTCAGCTGGGGGGGTGGGGGTGGAGAAGAGCAGTTTTCACTATGGCCTGAAAGAACAACAGGAAAACTCATCCTAAAACGCTTACTAAACAGAAAGGAAACAAGGACAAAACATCTTATTCTCACACATTCAGCTAGTTTGTTACGCCTTCTGAAGTGCAATGGCCATGAAAAGCAAGAAACTAAAATATGCTTTCAAGAAGCGTTTGAAAGCATTCTTTCAAGGATTCTTTGTTATGCCTAAACAGAGCTAGAAATAACAATTATGCAGCCTCTTCAGGGGCTCACGTTCTGTGGATTGAAAGACTGAACCCATCCCTCAAAAGCTGATAGAGAAAATCTTAAGAAATTATCTGTTTCTTGGCATTAATAAACTACAATATAAACAGTTAACAACCACCTTTCTCCTCCTCCTAATTGTGTTTCAAGTACAAATAATTACAAGCATCACTTTGGAAACTAAGGACCGGCACATAAAATTCAGATCAAACAGCTAAATGTGACTAAACTAAAGGATGAATAAATTTTCATAACGAGCCAAATGACTGCTAGAAGCTATTACCCGTTTTGTGCACGTTGTTCTGATTACCTGCTTAAAGCACAAACATCCACAGCGCCTGTCCTTGCCGCCCAGCAAAAATGGCAAAATGTAACCGATCCCAGCAGCATGAGGGGAGGGTAGCAGAAAATTTTAATGAACTGACAAACTCGGGAGAAACCGGGTCAAGCAGCCCAAGAACCCCCATCATAAAGAGCTAGAGTGGCAGGAAACCCTACATGCAATTCAATTATCTTTAAAAAAAATAAAAGTTCTACTAGTTCTTCAGGGGATGCTTCTCAGACTGCTCCACCATGAAGCTGCCAGCTCCGTGCGCTGATACAGCAGGTTCAGCTATGTAATGTCTGCCACCAGAGGGAGGTGTTCTATTATATTGCATTTTCCAAAAACTTCCTTCCCTGCCCATGGATTTCTAGTCTATTTAATCATCATCAGTAGAGAACAAGCTTCCTTCTTTCTGTAAAGACACTTGGAAGACTCTCTTGTTATGTATATCCACTTAAGACTAATTACTGCTATGGCAAATTTGATTTCCTATTTAACAGAAGCAACTTGGTAACTAATCCATCATTTGCATCTCAAACTATCAACAAAACCCCTGCCCTTTATCCTCTCTTTCTGACCCATAACACAAAGACAATAGAAATGCTCATCTTCCAGGGCTCATTACAGAATTTTTCCAAAACCAAAACTACTACTGCTTTCTTCAGTGGGGAGAAAAGAGGGAGGGGAGGGGAGAGAAAAGGGGGGGTGGGGGGGGGGGTGGAGTGGAAGTAAAGTAGTATCACCTTGTTATCTTGCACAAATCAGTTCAGCAAACTGTCAAACTTGAAAGATACAGACATTAAATAGAAGGGAAAAAAAAAAAAAGACAAAGGAGTGGTGCCAACAACACCTAACTGCAGGCATTTGATTTGTGCACACAGGTGAGCGCTCAGAAGAAGAACCTCTGGAAAAAAGATTCAGGGTGCCAATGTGAAGAGAAAAACTACTGCCGAATAAAGCATCTAAATCACTTTCTTGAAATATTTACTTGCCTCTGTTGAATACGGTGGGCAATGCAGTTATGCACGGGGAAAAAAAAAAAAATCCCACAACCCAGCCATCTTGCTTTACACTGATTCCACCTATTCGGCACACGTCAGGAATGAAACCAACCCCCTTGTGCTTGAAAGAGGAGAGTGACACACTTCTGATGCTACGGAGCTCAACAGCTAAGCCCTGCAGGACTCGAAACAGCAGCAAATTTAAACACAGATGAAAAAGCGAGCATTGCATTTTCCTCTGGGTGTCCCTTCAAATGCAGGGTGCACCAACTCCAGTCTCCAGGAGAAGAAACCTGTCATCCATCGCGTTGGCTGTTTCTAATTAAGTCTGCAAGTTCTTCCATACATGAACTTTAGATGATAGCTTTTATCAAGAGACTTCCCAATGTGAAATCTGATCTGGCTGGAGAAGCAGAAATACATCTAATAAAAGAAAGGGGAGTAGTTTTCCCTATTAAATGGGTTTTGCTTGGAAACAGCAGCAGTAAATCTAACAGGCTGACTTTCCACTGTTCTTCCTCATCTAAATGCTATAAAGGAACATTTTAATGCTGCCTAATAGTCTGTATATTAAAGTATCTCAGAGACAAACAACTTCAGAAGTTGCTCTTCTGACGGATGGATTTTATTCTCAAAATCATATAGTAGGACCACAGTGACAGTTATTGACACCAGACTTGTTTCATGCCTGTATATAAAATAAAATTGAACAAAAGAAATGTATCTAGTGCAGGCCAAAATGGAAGAAAAAGGATTTTTTTTTTTTTCTATATGGGAAAGGAATACTAGGACCATTACTTTTATTCATACTATGGGTTTGGATTATCTCTAGAAACACTATTTACACACACACGTTTTATGTGGTTTTTTGAATTAAAAAAAAATGAGCAGCACTAGCTATTCTAAAAGTCAACTTTAAGGAACATTTCTCTTTCTCTTATTTGTCCAATGTTTCTGTAAACATTAAGATTCCTGGCAAATAATAGATGCAGTTCAACTGAAAACAGAGTAAAATGAAGGTATTTCAGATTATTACATCAATCCACAGCCTAATGTTTGAGGGTTTTTTCTCCCAGAACCAAATTCCAAGTTGATACATGTTTTCTCCAAGATTTTAACCACAAAATTAATTTGTAGACTTGCATGTCAACTGCAAGTTCCACAGGAACTCAAATCCAATTAAGATTGAAAATTTTAATCTTAAATCCTGTTTTATAAAGGCAAGCCTTCTGCAAGTCTCCTGCACTTGATTTCACAAAGACCCAAGAGCGTTCCTGGTTATGCCCTGTCTTCTTCCTGCCAAACTCAGCAATGACTAAGAACACATTAGCACTACAGACACTCTGATATGAAACCCATGTGTTCAATTCCAGGAACATAGCCCCTCCTTTGCTAATTAATCTGTAACCTCTGCAACACACTCTGGAACTTCAATCTACAATCTCCTCCAGTTCCTAGTTCAGAACGTAATTCAATCTTGACTGCAACACTGGTCTGGTTTCCTGCTTATTCCTTCATTTCCAAGTTCCCCAGGCTATGTTAGAATGTGTCAGTGCATCTGGGATGAATAGTGTGATTACAGAAGCTCAACTTTCAATTACAAGATTTCAATACCTCATATTTAATTCCAGGAAGAACACTCATTTTTATATTTTGCAGACATTTACACTAACAGCTGCGCTACTTCAGCTTTGGCTAGTCTGTCCTGTGTCAAATCCTGCTCTATTAAGTTACCACCAAACCCAGTTAACGTTGTGCTGCTGCTTGAAATAGCAGATTTAAATTTGCACATTTAAAAGAATTTTTGAAAAACAGAGACAAATAAATCAGTGCCCCAAAAGAGACCACGGTGGCAGAGGTGACAGATGAAATCCAAGCTTCTGTAGGATGTTCAACTGGATTATTTTAAGCTGCTTTATACTGAACTGTACACCTTTAGAGTGAAAAACGGCCCATGTTGTGTGTCTGAAGGTGAAGTTTGTGTTTGTTGATAAGTGATCTTTTCGGTATTTGCAAATACACTTCCAGTGCTGTTAGGTACGTTTTCAAAACCATTTTGCAAGGGTACCCCATTGCCTTTAGAGATAGGGCAAAGCTGTGTATGAAGAAAATGAAGCCGCTTGCCCAATTTCTCCATGCTGGAGATGCACGACCAAGTCAGGAAGCCTACATTCATTTCAAATTTAGGAAGGGTTTTTTTGGAATTATTTTTAGAATTCTTGAGAACAGTATGCCCTGTTTTCTCACTTTGGCACTCCTGGCCACTACAGATGACAGAGTGCTGGCTAGTCACAGCTTTGGCTGGCCCTGTCCAGACATTCTTTTATCCAATTTCATGAATTATTTAGGAATTGTTCACTTCTGTGCAGGAAACAGTTTGAAGCGAGCAAGCAACACTGTAAAGAGAAAGGAGCTGAGGAACAGAAATCAGCAAAGAAAGAATACAGTTAGGAGTATGCTGTGTGAAGAACTCGGTGCCACAAATCAGTTAATATGAATATTCCAATATTAGCCATTTTACTTGCAAATTGTATTGCCATTTATATCTTGCTTAATCATACTGACCCGTCTAGGCAAACAAACCTGGAGGGTTTTTTTAAATTTTTTTTTTCCTGAAAAAGAGCTCACCCAGCCATTCTGAAAAGAAACAGCACTTATATCTTCTTTATAAATACTACAGAATACTTAAGTAACCTGTTATTTTGTGAACAGCAAAGTGACTAGTGTAAATTCATAGAAATGCCATGGGTGACATCAATAGCTTTTCAGTCCCTGACTTTTTTTCAGAGGATGCTGCAGTAACTCAACACGATGTATGGAAAAATTACCACTTTCTGATTCTAGAGCTTCTTTCTCTTATTCTTGCTCATCAACCCTGAGTATCTCTTCCCTTCTGCACACTCCCTCGACAAAGTAGCTTTAGAAACATGAAACTTGTGTTCTCTGGTCAATTTAAGGATGTATTTCTCATCAAACTTCCTTTACAAGAAAACTGCAGAATGATACTGATATGCAATGCCATGAGAGCATCAGTCTGAAAACCTGCAGCAGTCCTGCGTGTTGAAGACATGGCACTAATCTTAAGAATTTTTGGATGAGTTTTCACATCAAAATTAAGCAGCAGAAAAGCAATGATTTTTTTAAAAAGCATTACAGTCACAAAGACTGCTAGGAACAGGCTTGTCTGTCAAATCCATCACAATGCTAGATTCTCAAGCTTTCTGTTTAATTCATGCTGAAGACTGAGGCAGGCATTGGTCAGTGGAGAGAGGCAGCTGTACAGGCCCATGAATAATGTGTCACCAGCTTCTAGATTCAAGCCTCGTGTTTATGGTTTTCTGCATTAGCTGCCTGCCAGACTTCTCCGAGTGCTGCAGAAGGTATTTTATCTTAGCGACAGACGTCTTCTTTTCATCACTTATTTTCAGAAGCAGTATCAGATTTTACATTGATAGACACTTCCTGCAACTTTTTTCCCCCCTCCTTTTTGATAATATTCCCAAGCAAACAGTATTCCACAAAAAGGAATTTAAGACTATTGTTGGTCATATTTGTATTGTTTTCTCACTTGAGCATAAAGCATAACCCTACTTTCTTTTTCTCTAGTCACTCTCTTACTTCTGCGATCAAGCACAAGGGGAAAAAAAACAAGGCTAGAAGCAAGTAAGAGCGACTTTATTCTTACCATGCTGTGTTAGCAGAACCCGCTAACACGAGGCAAATGCAAAGCAGTCCCAACGCACCCGAATCCTGTCAACGGCAGAGCGTGCTGACAGTATCACATTTAGGAAGATCTGGAAGTTCAGTAAAGGCACAGAGTTATCCCCCTGCTATGCTGAACTCTTTTCACAGTTTAAGGAAACAAGTCCTAGCCTGCTCCTCTGAAGCTGAGAAAGTGGAGTTTCTATTATCTTCACTACCTGCTCAATGACAGCAGACTGAAAGGCTTTCATCAGATCTCATGTGGTGAAGAACAGAAAGCTGTAGCTTTCCACCTGGATGCCTGATTAATACCAAAATATCTTCAAAAACATCTGCTTCTAAAAATAGAAGCTGGAAGCACAGCTCTTTATGTTAATACAAAATGACTAACTGAAGTTCAAACGAAACTGATCCAAAACTGCAGATTTTTTCTTACTTTGCAGATTTTGGTCTTACTGACAAAGTTCTAAGTTACTTTTACATCACAATTTTTCACAAGAGGAGGAGGAGAATTGTCTGTAAGGGGTTATGTCACAGACCTATCACTGATTCCTAGCAGTTCCTCGGGATCTTCACTTGTTCATTTTTCCAAAAGGAGCTGGAATTTCTGAGATTTTTAAAGAGAGATTACATGCCTTGTTTAGGCAAAAGATGACATCTGTTCTTCATTCAGGTCCAAACAACGGATTTTTTGGACATACTATCTAAGCTAAAGAACTAGAAGTCACATCAGAAAAGTACAGAACACTACAGTATATATCATATCCACTTAAGAACAGTTGCTGTTTCTCAAAAATGTCCAGAGTACGTACCAATACCTCATGCAGTTTCTTTAAAAAACACCAATTACTCCATAATTCAATTATTCACCTACTAGAAATCTGTAGATGCAAATGGAAAAGCACCCATATGATAGCAACTTCAAGTATTTTTTCCAACTAAAACTGTAAGTGCAACCTAAATATTATATTTACTTAAAATTCCGTTCAACAACTAAATATAACGAGAAAAGAGAATAAATAGAGAGTAATTAGCTACACCAAGACAGAAAAGATGCTCCTCAGGTATCATGCACCTGAAAGTAATTTTATCAGAAAATAAAAATCAGAATGAGCCTCAGAACGAGACATTGCAATTTACACACTGCTTTTATTTTAGACAAAAAAATAATCATTTGCCATCTTTAAGAAAGCACCAAACAGTCTTAGGTTAAGACTCAAAATTACTAGAGAAGTAATACAGATACACCAAGCGCTCATTAAACTATTCAAAAAAGCCATTTAGTTTGGTTAGTCGACTTTACAGCAAAATATATCAATAAGTCTATCTTAAATGTAATGATGTCTGTGCATTCCTGCTGCTCGCCTAAAAATGATTCGGCAAGCAAAATTTTTGTGAGGAAATCCAGTAGGTCCGTTCTCGTCTCTGTTGTCCTGCAGAGACTTTGAGCAGGCTGGGACACATCTCCTTGTCTAAACTCTACCATAGTCCTCATTTTCAAATGTAAATGGTGCATGACAGCAGAACTATTTAATTCACCCATTTAATCCTCTTAATATTTTAAATATGCCAGAATCTGGTCACAGTGAAGAAAGCTTTTCTCTTGTGGCACAGTATTACCTCTATCTACTCTATTTCAGTATCTATTTTCCATGCTCATTCACCCTAATTAGGGCTTTACTGAGCAAGAAGGTAACAACTACTGGGTTCTCTAGCCAGTGTGACAGTGCCTCTTCTACTCAACATGTTATAAAAAAAAGACAAGATAAAAAAAAAAAATACTGAAACAACCCTGAAAACCAAACAACATCAAGTGATTTTAATCCTGTACCATGACAGCCAGCTATTATCAGAGACTGTGATACCCAACATGAGCTAGAATTACTGCTACCTGCCCTTGTTAAGATCCAAGTCCGTACTCAAATGCAAACCCTGAATTTTCTCACAGAAAAGAAGTCAGAGCAATGAAGAAGTGCAAAAGAGCGGCAACTTACATTTGGTTTCAGAAACATCTACTATTTGAACCGGTTTTGCTGATTTCATGGCATCTTAACTTGTGCTGAGTAAGAATCTTTCACCTCAAGTATCCATATTGGTTGTATGGTCTCCGCTGAGAACAGCACTCATGTATAAATATTAATGTTTTACACCTAGGCAACAAGCTGTGAATAACTTTTTTTCTTCAAAATTTTATTTTGATTTTCTGTGGCTCAACCCCATACTGCATAAACTGAGTTAGCCACAGCATTCCACTGGGATTTTAATCTTTTATATGTTCATTGATATTTTATATACTTAACTATAAGTATTAATAAAAATATGCTTTCAAAACGTTTCTGAATACAAAAAAATGTGCCTTAGGAGATATAGTGTGGCAAAGAACTCTACAGTGACAGTACAAGATGTTGAGGAAAAACATGCCTCCAAAGTGAGTATCGTCTTTTTCCTCTTTATTGCACCAGACTCAAAAGGATGAAATAAATTCTTGAGTGCCACTCGTTGTTTCACGACTTACACAGTTCACCTGCAGATTTTTGGAATTTGAGAGCAATTGAGCTATGCAGAACGTCTTCTGACATTTACATTTAACACAGCCACAGCATGTTGACAGCCCTCGGTGAGTTATGGTTTGATGAAAAAGGAGGAAAGGGGAAGAAAAGCAATTTGGAAAACACACAAAGTATTGTGATTATACCGATAAAATCCTCAGAACTGACAAGTTACTGAACATGTCTTGACATTTGCAGCCAATGCTTTGCTTTAAGATCTGACCATAAATTTCCAAGTTACAATCAGTAAATACATGGATCTGTGTCAGACATCAGTTAAACATTCTTCAGATTTCAGCTACGAGCACCTAAACAAAGAGGGGTTTAACTTGAATCAGTGCCTTTCATCTATGAGTCCGGTCCTTGTACTTGCGAAGTTTCTTGCTTCCCAGTGCTAAAGTCTCAAAGATCTTTGATTAAGATATTTGTAATTTGATGGTTTGCTATTTCTACCTAAGTATTAAAGTCTTAACCCCTCTGGCTTAAAGCTTCCAGAGTTCAACATTTTCCTCGAGCCCCTATGACATTCTGAAAATATGATGTAATCTCCACGTAGCTGAATATATATCTATATATATCTATATATATCAACCTTCAGTGTACAGGGCCAGAAGTATAGGTTTGGAATACAGGAAAATATTAAATCTATCTTCTCCTGCTTGTTGAGATCGTGTACTGTTTAGTGTCAGGACCATTTTATTTTTGTTTACATGGTACTCAGACCTGAATTTCTCTCTTAGATATTTCAATGGCACTGATTCCTCATAATACACATATAACAAATGAGACATAAGCAAAAAAATTAAGTAACTTTGTTCAGGGTAGTAATTTGTGGGAAATTCCAGACTAATCCCACATCTTCACATGCTTTTCTTTTCCTACTTGCATTTCTTTCTCCTACTATACTGAGTTTAACATCACTTTATAGACTTAGGTGCCTAGATAATACCCTAACTAGTGAGCGTGCCTATCTGTATAGCCATCCATATATCTCCACATTAAAAGTAAGGGAAAAAAAAAAATTAGAGACCCTAAATGACTACAAACCCAGCAATCCTAGCAAACCTGTGTCCTACCATCTTTAATGTAAAAAAAAAAAAAGCTAAAAGTCACTTTTGAAAACAGGACTTTTCTACTCCTAATGGACAATTTGATTGCACTCAAAAGAGCTCTGCTTCCACCTCCAACGGACTCCATCAACGGGAAACAACACTTGCTATGGCTGTCATTTTCTGCTGGCTACCCTGCCTCAGTGGCAAACAGTCCTGGTTTTGATGGCACCTAAGTTTTCTGTGCATACGCTGAAACACCATTGTGGATAAACATAGGCACATCTGCTCAAAACCCAGAGGGTGTTGTGGGATTAAATCGATCTTTACACTACATAGAGCTTCCAAAACTACTGGGATCATACTCAAAATGTCCAGCTTTAAAGGTGTTCACCTAGAGATGGCACTGACATTGTGGCTGCCAGATCTCTGGAGAAACAGAATGCCTTTTTTTATAATAAAAATCAGATAGCTGAAATGGAGGAGGCAGATTGTTCACCAAAATCTGCAATGAACACCCTCCGGAACAATGAACCACTATGAGCTCATTTCATTCTGCTACATAAGCAAAGTATGTTTTTTACCCTTTCTAATATGTAACATATATATATATATATATATATACACACATACATACACACACCCTTTCACCTGCCCAGTCCCATCCCTTCCCCAAAACCATTCAAACAAACAAACAAAAAAAACCCACTTGCATCATCTGCACATTATTTTACCCCAGGCAAAAGGACAAGGGCATTGCCAGCACAAAAATAACACTTTTTCAGCAGCGTTGGAAAATGCTAAAAAATACACAGTGACACATGGTAAAGATGCCTGTAAAATCAAATGTCATACAAACATGCCTTCGAGCTGATACAACCCTAACTAACGCTGGACAAGATGGAGCAGTATGCACCCCAAAGATTGTGAGAGGCAATACAAACCATGAAAAAGTTCATGCAATATCAGTTTACAGGAAAATCCGAAGGAGAAAATGGGAAAGTTGAACCGTAGCATTTTTTAAAGGTTTTGAGGGGTTTTTGTTTGGTTGGTTTTTTAAATGACGCGTGAGCAGAACACAAGAGAATTTTTAAGCACGCCCAACAAAACCTAGAAACTTAGACAGACCTTTTTTGCTGTTCTCAAAATCGGAGTACAAACCATTCATAAGATTCATTTCTCTAAACTGGTGCATGCAGCAAAACATTTTTCTTCATTACCAATCGTGTTTCACCCATTAAACTATGAGCTTCCTTGGAGGCTAGAAACAAATCACCAGCCATGTTCAATGGGTAAAAAGCACCAAGAATAATTATGAAAAACTACAGAAAACCCAAGAGACAGTATTTATTTTCTATTAAGAGAGCAAGCCCCACTAGAATGGAAGGAGTAGGTGGAAAAGGGAGATACCAGATGTTTTTACGAGCAATTATATATGTAAAAGGTAGGGGTGGGTTTTTTTTCTTTTTCTCTGTGAAAGTGACAGTGACTCTGGAAATTAAATTCACTTTATACCACACAATGAGGGCAATTGTGTGAATTTTCATCAAAAGTTTTTATGAGTAATAATGCAATGATTACTAAAGAGCAGAAAGGAACTCAAAATATTTAAGTCAGATTATGAACTTGGTTTTAGCTTCAAGAGGCCCAGAAACTATTAAGAACAGAACACGCCTAGTGACAAAGCTGATTTTATTCCTACACCAGGATTAGGTTTATATATCTGTATTTGTATGCAGCATAAAGATGTTGGGTAGAAAGAAATACTGCATAGGGATAAAACACAGAACACACAAATCACTGTGACAGAAGGTACTAGAGATCTTAATCATCTTTAAAAATTGCTTATTTCACCAATATGCTGCGACCAGTGGAAGCAGAAAGCTTGTCCCCAGCAGGCTGGGCAGGAGAGGCAAGTATCTGATCATTCCATAGTACCCTTAGTTGGCTGCTTGAAAAGCAACACAAGCAGCCTTCAAGAAGACAAATTTGATGATACCATCAAGGATTATAAAGAACAGAGATTCTGAAGAGAACATCACTGGGTGAAAAATTCATGGTCCTGCAGAATATGAGAAGACAGAGAAAGCTGAATGAATAGAGGAACTTCTGTTGCAGTCATTTGTAGAAGACTGCACCGTTCAGCATAGAGGAAACGTATTTGTATCAAAGCACTTGGGAGCTATTCCGCTTTCCAACACTGGCTTTCTGGGTGTTGTTCCACAAGTCACCTCAGCTGAGTTTCCTTCCGCTTTTTCCACATGCTGGTCACGTCAAACTCGCTTGCAAACTCACCAGCACAATGATTTGCTCTCAGGATTCACCTGCAAATGATGCTCAGGAAAGTTAACACAAATTAAAATGAATTAAAAGCTTAATAAGCACAGTAAAGCCTCACAGAAATTTCTCAGAGATACCAAATATTTAATTAGACTTCGCACCTCCAGTGAATACATTTAAGTGTTCCCAAGTCTCGCGCTGGCCACCTATGCACGTTCACCAGCAGACTTCCAAAGTAATATTTTAATGAAAGCCTGCATATACAAAATCACTGCTTCACTACTTCATTATTTACTATTGCTTTCACTGCTTCAAGCAGTACAAAGACGTTTTCACTCCCCCAAAATTTCTTTGTCTTAAGAACGAGAATCAGAATTCCCTATTCTGCAAAAATACACCATTCAATACGCAACGAACCAGCTGCAGCCCGTGAAACGTACCCAGCACTCCTTCTCCATTTCAGTACGTCTCTTGGCAAGCCTCACACCAATAACCCTACTATATCCTGACTTTCATGGACAAGCCCTTAATCTTCCCCACGCTGCTTATCTCAGCTAGGATAATGTTTGATCTAATTCTAACAGATTTTCATTTCAGAACCAATTGTAAATCTCAGCATGGGACCGTACACAACTCCGACGAGACAGTCTCATCCAGGAATCCGCTGCGGTGCACTTGTTTAGGTTTGCACTGTTTTGCTTACGGGGGTGGGAGCTGGAGGAGAAACGTTAGTTGAAAAAAGAAAATTTAAAAAGCAGCGACACGTCTTTCCTGCTAATCATCCTGATATGACTATATATGAAATCTGACTTAACTGCTCATGGCATTTCTATTTACCTCTAGAAATTTCAAGGCAAACTCTGTATTCTCTCTTTAGAGGTGCTTTTCACTGCAGCTCGTGAGTTGCAGCAATTAATGCAAAGCAAGAAAGCAGGTCTGTAAACCTGCTGACAGCCATTTAATGGGAGAGGTGGCAAGTGGTGGACATGTCCTGGCAGTGTGCTTAATGGATGCACAAACACCCGCAGTCACCAGCCTAAAGCGATACTGGCAGAAAATTAACTGAGAGATACAAAGCTCATTTAACAGAGAGACCCACAGCACTCTGGACAATGTAAGACTGTGCAAAGGCTGGGGGAAGGAAAATGAAAAGATGCATTTCTTCAAGGAGAAGGCAGTCTTTAATTTCACAAGTCATTTTATTTATCCTTGTTGCTTCAGTGCACAAACCATCGCCTCTGCTATGCAAAGCAAATGCTTTTGTACAGATCTGTAAGCTCCCTGGGTAGAGCATGTCACAGACTTGCTTGAGTTAAAAGGAGATTTTCGTGTTAATAACACTGCCACCATATCATGCTTTCTTCAGACACTTCAGAACGTGGCTGTAATAGAAATGATAGTCTCTCCCTCACATTATGACCATTTCAAAATACAAACCTCAACCACTGTCAGCAATATTGCAATTACTGACAGAAAAGAAAACCAGTACGTTGACTCCTGCCAGCTACTGGCATTGGGAAATAAAGAGAAAGACCTATCAACAATGATAAAAAAATAAACCAACCAAAACAAAACCCAAAAAACCCCAAACCCACACACACCCCACAAAACCTTACTGTATGCTTAAATAAGAAAACCCCAATTCTTTATCTACTCACGCTGCAGTAATAACTAGCAGCCCAAACAGGGCAGGGCGGCTGTTCGGCCATACAAGGTACGGTGTAAACAAAAGAGAACATGCAGAGGCAAGACCGCAGAAAGTCTATTTGAGATATTACAGCCTACTTCAAATATTGTCATGAAATCCAAGTTCAAAGTCTTCTGTAACATTTCTGTGGGATTCAGTCTTTGTGGTGACTAAGATAAAAGATCAGACCACACTGTTTTATGATGTAGTATAAAGGGTAATCATCCTGCTAATTAGTATTTTTAAGCAGCTTTCTGTGGCACTGACAGCATGTTTCTTATTGCAGAGTAATGAAAATTCAAGTCCATGAATGCTCTGCAATAGCTGAACTGAGGAAAACGTCAGGCTGTCTGTTTTCTAGGATCTGACATCTCCCAACACAGGACACACAATCTTGAAGTGACCTGTACATCCACTACACACTCTCTTCCTCCAGACCTTCTCTTTGAACCATCTGTATACCAAGAGCTAGGAAAAAAGTCTATAAACCCCCAAATACTGTAACAGGATAAATAGCCAGCATTCCCTGAAGTTTTAGCATACTGGTAAGCCTCACCATCCTCCCTTCTTAGGTAACATTAAAAAGTTTTACAAGTTGCAATAATAAAAGTTTTTACCCTTCGCAAAGATAAACCTCCCTTCACTTTCTAAAAGCCATTTTTCAAATACAGTTCATCTAATCTCTACTTGAGGATGATTTTGTTCTTCAAACTGGAAAAAAAACCCCAAAACTAAACCGATCCCACCCCGTTATCTACACAGGCTAAAAGTCTGAAATTTTGTCCAATGCAAAAATACCCTAAGCACTTTCCAACCAAAATGTATCCAAAACAAGATGACTGCATCCTTTAAAAATCTCATCCTGAAGAGAGAAACATGCCACAGTTCAGAAAACACTTCTTCTAACAGCTGCAGCCGTTTAAGCTGCTCTCCCTGCATGTTCCTCAGCCAACCGTCCTACACTGTGCCGGTATTACAGCGTGATGGAACCACACCAGGAAACTGATCCAAATTTGGAAAAAATACAACACCTCCACTCATCCCCAAGAACCTCACACACCAGAACAAGCACATTTTTGCTGTCAATGGGGTTTTGACTCTGGTCAGCACCACATAGTTCCCAGCCCAGTTACACAACAGAACTTTGGGGTCAACGAACAGGGAGTCCTTGACATCGTATCAGTCGCAGAAGAAATGTACCTGAAGCCCTGGCTTTAGTTTCACCAACCTACAAAGTAAGTAGTGACACAATTTTCAGAGCAGTCATGTTCCAAGTATCCGAAGCTGTTTGCAAAATCCAGTAACCTAGTTATCTCTGCTTCCGGAGCTTTAAGGGAAAGTTTTCTTAAATTATACCCTTGTCCTATAGAGGCATACAGATTTTAATGTCCATATTAAATGGATATTAAATATGTATTTGGAGATAGTATGTCAACATCCTTCACCTTTCCCCCACCCCTCCATGCAGCTCAATCAATTTCCTAACAGCAAAACTTCAGAATACCTCTATCTTTTGGTATGACAGTCTCAAGTAAGACTTTCGATGTACTTTCCATTCAGAAGTAACTCTACAAACCATAAGCAAGTATTACTGACTCTCTGACACAGTTAAGTGTTTGTACCAAACAGTCTAAAATCAGCCATGCGTCTTCCACAAATATCCCTTCTTCCATTTTTTAGCTAAAGGACAAAATTCCTTTCTTTGTAACCATGCGTGTCTTTGCCAGAGGTATCACAGAAGCCAGCATTTTAGAAAGATTTAAAAGCAGCAACATTGTCAATGCTTCTATCTAAAAGATTAAATCAATTCTAAATGAAATCCTCCTGCTCCAGGGGGATAACAGTTGCCAACAAGGGTCAAAAATAAATCTCCCTTTGCTATCAGTTATTAGACAGTTGTGCATTTTGTGCTCTAGCTAATTTTTTCGTTCCTTTTCTTAGTAAAAGTCCTGGATATTTCCTACTCCAGACAAGGTTTTGAATGCAAACTGACTCAGTGCAGTAATTTTCATGATATTCCTGAATTTCTTTCAGCAATAATGAAGGGAATTCTTAAATTTATTTTTACCTTCTAGCTTTCACTACTGTATTACTTTGGTTGAAAGGCACCTCTAAGCATTGCCCTGTCCAAAACATGTTACAACATCTCATTAGCATTGATTCCTTTTTTCTAGGATGCAGAAATGACAAAATCAAGACATCTCTAGTTATTCCTAAATTGAATTTCAGACAATTTGACAATCTATCCTTAGTTTGTAATTAGCTTATTAATTTCCACTACCCATCCATTCTGACCTATGTGTAATTGCCCCCTCCCTCGTGGTCTCAAAGCTATTTGTGAGGCAGTAAAATATACTAAAATACAGAGCTCATCCAGGTGCTTGCATTTTGATGGGTTATTTTTCCCCCAGCTCAGCCTGCTGTGTGGCCAGAACAGCCGTACCAGCATAGGGGCATAGCAAGTGAGGCTTCCTCATGCGGTTCACCCACACCAGTTCTTATTGCTGCCTGAACTCCACAAAGTCTAACTTAAATTTTGAGTTAAATTTGAGATAGCTTGACTCTTCAATCATCTAAACACAGAAAGCTTAATCATGTAGAGCTTCAGGTGAAACTTCCCAACGCAGCGTGGAACCATGCTGGGGGGGGGGGCGGGTAGCAAGATTGGTCCAAATACAAACTTAACAAAACATAAACAAGGCTGAGAAATCTAAAGAGCGAACTGGACAACTCCTTGGCTTAAACACTTCTTTGAGACACAGTTACTGTTCAGCAGGTAAGACTGGGAAAGACCAATACATGAAGTCTGCTAAAGCAATCTACACCACCGTTTGTCTAATTCTACATGACATGTAAGATGATGTCCAAAACTGAAACAAAATTAGAAAAATTAGAGGAAAGATCCTAGATAAAAGCAGCTCTTAAATAAGGAGACAGTACAGGCCTTCTAAAAGTGATTTACAGAAAAATTAGTAACCCAAAGCATAACATTATGTCTCTAGGGGATGGTTTTGTCTTTGAGATAAAAAAATTAAACATATCATAGTGTCACTTAGCTGTCTGCTGAGAAACCTGTACCCCATCATCCGTCCAACTCAAAGAACAACAGCAGGAGAAATCTGAGCAACGAGCTCCACAGCTTCCGAGAGGTTACGTGAATTTCCGTTCTTCCTTTCGGGTTAGGTGATAGCTACGAAGCTGTGGAATTCTGTTTTCCTCCTATTGCTTCTGCATTGTCAAGAGACAATAGAAGAAGCTTTAAGAATAAATGTACATTTCAGAATTTAGCCTGAATCCCTGTACACACACATGAAGTGAGGAGAGGCAGTTAAGTGTTTTAGGAAGAGGAACACTGATACAGCGGAACTAAGCAGATCAAGCTTTCAGAGTGTATTTTAAAAGCACTGAATACATGGCTGGCTGGGCACACTAATAACCAACTTCAAATACCAGCTGGTATGGAAAGACAGCCTAACTAAATAAATGCCAAGCAGGAAAAACCAGTTATTTTTCCATTACTCCTATTTGCTTGTCCACAAAACCCACAATAGAAGTCTCCACTATTTGCCCTCTATCTAATTTATCATATTGAAAATGATTACACACGAACTCGTGCAAGTGGAACTTCAGAACTATTTTGTGTACAAGGCTAACGACTCCGGTTATACGTCTCAAGAGTTCCCTATTGTTTCAGTTGCTTTAGAAAGTGTTACCCACTGTTCCAAAAATAAAGTCGCAATTATTGAACTATTCTGAATTTGGATAAAACATAATTATTTAGACTTAGGAGCACTGTGATAAACATTTGCTTTTCATTTTCCTTATATCCAGAACAGTGAGAACGACCACGCTCCGCTTTTCCCAGGTGCACCTGAGTTATAAACCACAGCTGCCGTCCTCATTTCACTGCCAATGGGGATACCCACGCCTGCTCTCACTGGGTACGGTGCAGCACTGCTGCTGTTACAGCTAGGTTTTTTTATCTGACCTCAACCCACATTCCTGACTATGTTGCACGATGGAAGTCAGAACGGAAAGTATCAAACCGTGTGGCCCAGGTATCAATGGGACATCCAACAGATACGGTCAACAACAACATTTTTAAACAATTACGGCAGAGCAGCAGGAATTAAGAGATGTGACACTGTGTGGATTACAGCAGAACCCAAGGTACACATCTCAACTGGAAAGTCATCCCTGATCTCAGGAAACTCTCATACTGTCCAAGCCATACGAAGACAGACGAGAAGCAAGATAATTAGCAGCTAGTAGTAAAAACAACCGGATAACCTCTGGAACATATGCATATTCATTAACGTACTAGAACAAAGTTCCATGCTGGCTGTCACTGCTACAAACTATCTTTTCTGGGTGAAAACTTTGGGATAGAAAGTACGCAGGACACACGGTCTTTAGCAGTGATAGGAATTTTAGGATTTGTTATTATTCACTGTTGGCAAAATGTACTGGCAACCAGCACAACGAGAAATTAAAAATTCCAGTAAGGAAACAAAAGCTTGTAAGCCCCCCTGCTTAACTATCCAAATGTTTATCACGTTAGCAGTAGGAAGCATGGTGACAGACGAGAAAGCTGGGGTTTCATAAGTGGAATTAAGAGTTTACAGGACCGCAACAGACAAGCACAAAATCCTGCTTTGGCAGGTTGCTGGAAAGCCAACAGATGTAAAATAGAGATTTTAGAAGGTTATATTGGTTCACCTGTTACTCCAAAGCGCAGCGTATTTGAGTTGCATTTGGTGAGCTAGGAGATAAATACTGCTCTCAACAGATAGATGGCTGTATTTTTGAACGGATACTGCTCCACGGAGATGGATTGTGAAATATCATCTATAACCAACAAATTATAGTGTGTGCAAGAGAGATTACATAGGACACTGCTTCTGTCATCTGCACACTGGCCATTAGCATGTATTTTCCTCATGGCATTATATAAAAGACATTCAAACAAACAGTAGGAATTGTCATACCAATGATGGTTGTTCACTGTTTCGGAAGGCACAGATGCAGCTACTTTCCCACTCATTTCTGCTAGTATGACATTAATGTACGGTAAAGGAAACTCTCAATAACCAGTGTGAAACAATCAATAGCAATTTAACTTAAGGGGTTGATAGTCTTTGCTCTAGTAAATCAAGCAGTATAAGCAATGCTTCGTTCTTATAGAAACCCCGAGAAGGCAGCCCTTGCAGCACCCAAATGTCTTCTGTAAGGGCAAAAAAAAAAAAAAAAAAATGCAGACACCCCTGAGAATTCGTTCCCATCACTTTCCAAAAAAGAGAATTCAAAATAAGATGATAACCAAGCTTCTTCATATTTATTTCTGTTAAGTATTGTAAGTCAATAAATTCAAGATGCTTTTGTACTGCAATTCTGCTTGGTCAGAAGACAAACCAGGTAACTGAACAAACACACCATCAGGGTCCAGCTTAAGAAATGTAGTACGGATTTGCCCACTCGCAGAACTCGGCCCATGCTTTGAACCAGCAGAAACACTTCTTATTCCTCCCCTTCAGGAAGAAGGTGATTTCATTGTGCCCAATACAATCATCAGCTTCTCTGAAAAGCGGCCAAAGCCATGTCAGCTTTCCCTTAGCAACAGGCCAGGCCAACGCCTCACACCACCCGTGAGCACCGGTTATCAGTGGCACAGCTACCCCGCACTGCTTGAAGTACCTCCCAGCACGTAATGCACAGTAGCCAGAATTTACTATTTTTAAAGCTGTGTATCAAGGTAGCAAAATATTAAACTTCTGCCGCTCATCATGTGAGCAGGCTGTTGTCATGGGGGTCAGGGAAAGCGCAACGGCAATAAAATGGTGTTTATATCAACACATGTAGCAATTGACATCCTTAATTTTGCTCACCCAAAAGCAGGAACATGCTTTAAAAATACTTCCTTCTTGCAATTTCAGTGTTCCTGAACCAAATACTGACAACACTTAACCAATTTGGGAACAGTTTTCTGTATCATACAGCCAGTTCACTTACCTGACCAACTTAACACCCGGGTAAAACGGTTTGTAAGAACTATTTAATACTTCAACTAAGTTTGGGTTTTTTGTTGTTTTCCCCCTCCTAATTTCTTAGAAAACCAGAAAATGCATGCTTAGTTCCCAACAACACATTATTTCCTCAGTTACAAAGTGCTTAAAACCATGTAGATAGTTAAAGAAGAGAAACATTACTCAAAATTCAATTCACATTTATGCCAAGGATCGCTTCTGTACATACTGATCCCTAACATATAGTTCACTTGCGTGCATTTGAACCATTAATAGCTCACGTTCGACACCGGATAAGATAAACTATGCTCACAGCATATATATATATATATGGACAGGTTTCCATTTAATTCTAGAAACAAACACCATTTTGGTTATAATACTTCCAAAGAGACTTCGTAGCTAAAATATTGATTTCCCCTCCAATACGTGTCAGCTTGAGGGCAGTTTTCAACTCACTTGCTGATCCCTGAAGTAACTTTGATTTTTAAAAAGTGTTCTTGTCTTGCAGTTAACACTCACCTTCTCAAGAGGGCTCTCATTTATGGTGCGTGACTTCACTCTGGGCATTTTTCAAATTAGCTGACACCGAGAAGCTACAGCTTCTCATCATGAGGAAGTGCTATTTATTCCGTTAGCATAGGGTGCAACCTTTCTGCTGCCCATTGGGGAATACAAGAATTACCAAGAGATGGCACCACTTTCTAATTATCTGGAGTCTCCAAAATTAACACCTTCATCACCTTATTTTGTATATGGATATAATTCTTTGTATATAGGTATAATTCTTCTGAATGCTATTTCTTGTTGATTTCTTCCCCAGAATCTCTAGTTAGTTAGAGTGACCTCAAACCCACATCCAAAACGCACATTTAAAGGCACATTACCAGGATTTTGAAAAACTGTTCAAGTTATTATGCACCTATCCGAAGAAAAACAATCCAGGACAGACTGTAATCTGCTAACCAATGCAAATCAGTCAAGGAATGAGACAGAGGCAACTCAGCAGGCACCTCCGAGGCATCATTTGCAAAGCAGTCCTGTTTCAACTCGGCTATGAAGTTACACACCATCCCTTCAAGGTGTATCACTGAGGAGGAGTAAATGTACTTTGGAAATTAGTTCAGTTAAATCTCTGGGTTTACATTTAATTTAGAGAGGGCATTCTCTTAATTGCAAGAGCCTTTTCATGCTTTGCATGAAAAAGAAACAATTAGAACAATCTGAAACAAAATGAGTGTGAAATTTCTCCACCATCTCACATGACACTGCAGAGACATGTAACAGATGGTCAATTTAACTTACATTCCCAGTTATTGGACATTACCTGCAGGTCCATTGAACTGCTTTTCTACTGGAAACACTATATAAATTACTTAGCACCCACAATGCAGAGGATTAACTTGACCTTTCTCTAGGGCATGATACATCGCTGCTCAAAGCCATTCAAATA
Source organism: Leptosomus discolor (assembly GCF_034619465.1). NCBI lineage: Eukaryota > Metazoa > Chordata > Aves > Leptosomiformes > Leptosomidae > Leptosomus > Leptosomus discolor. Next base: position 2,767,012 of record NC_141392.1, on the reverse strand, counting down.
CAAACCTAAAATGGTATTAGCTGTACTTCTGGTGTCAGATTTTACAGTTACATCTTTAGTAGGTGAGCTGGAGGGTGTCAGTCATCTAGATTATTGTTTCTTTATGACAAACACCACGGAGTTAATGGGTACTAAAAAAAAAAAGCACAGTGACAGACTAAGGTACTATAAAACAGTCATGTGAACGCAGGAATTGAAAATCCTGGTCCACACAAGAAGGGGAGAAATAGGCTGAAGTACTGTTTTACACTCTTGCTATCTGTGCCTATTATAGGCAGTTTACACAACGACTGTTTCTTGTTTCTATAAACACGCTTCAATAGCTCCTGGAAATGTCAATACACAATACTGGGCCACTGTTTTTAACCCTCTGCCTGGAAAAACTAAAATACTGAGAACTTGATCAAAGACTGATCTTAGCCAAAGTAATTGCTTACCTTATGGCAAGCTACAACTTCTTAACTATGTAATCAAAATAACTGTATGTAAATTAAGGTGATTTCTGAAATCCATCACTACAGCTAGCCTAATTATTTGCTTTAAAGTATTCAGATCCCTGTAAACAGTACAGAGGATGAAATGCTGTTTATTATTATTAAAAGCTCAAGTAAAACTACTCCTGCTTCAAATGACTGCATTTTGGGAGGTATGAAGACAAACCCTTCCTATCTTGTGACCTTTAACACCTGAACACTCAAGAAAGGATGAACTTTTCACCAACCAGGAACTACACTTTTTACTTGAGTAAGCTCTAAGACACGAAGTCAGGCGAAAAGGAATACTGCTATGCAGCACAGAAAGAAGACTCAGGGATATATTTGGCTGCATTTATTGAACTATGCATTTAGATATATGACCATGTCAAAGGAAACAGAACTTTGAAAACACTGTCCTTTCCACGTAACAGCTTCCACATACAACAGCCCAAGGAAGCAATAAATATTCCTTGAAGCAACCCGACAATTAAGAATCTAACTATGTTTTTCCTCCTTCTTCACAAATATTTATTTTGGAACAGCAATGATGCTTATTTAGAGCACTTGCCCAGCCTGCTCCTTCCCTGACAACTACTTTCCTTCAAATATGGGCAACGGGCACAAACTGAAACATGGGAGGTTCCACCTGAATATCAGGAAACACTCTTTCACTGTGACAGTGACTGAGCACTGGCACAGGTTGCCCAGGCAGGTTGTGAAGTCCCCAACCTTTAAGAAATTCAAAAGCCATCTGGATGTGGTCCCAGGGAACCAGCTCTAGGTGGCCCTGCCTGAGCAGGAGGGGTTGGATCAGATGATGGCCCTCAACCCTTCTGTGATTCTGTGAAACACGCAGCAGTCTGACCAATGATGAAGAATCCCTCTCTGTGTTCTCATTAACTGCTGATAGAGCTACCTGCCGGTACTAAGACTGTATTCCTGATGCTACTGTTTGAGAACAGAAACAAACAGATTTGGACAGCCTGTGGAATATCAATTCAACAGCATCCATGAAAATCACATATGATCTCTTATAGTCAGCTTATAGGAGACAGTGATCTTACACCAAGCCCTACAGGTAAACACGATCTCTAAGGAATGGCTGCAGTAGGGGAAGCTGCATTCCATCTGATGGTGATGATCTGGCCTCAACTACATTCACCTTTGTCATATCCTGATGTTCTACAGCAATGCTGATGGCCCAAACCCTCAGTGAACTAGTGCTGAACACACAGTCATCATCAAACTGCAAGTAGCACATGAAACCTCTCCATACCTCCATACCGGCTTCTCAGAGAGGAAATTCAGGTGAGATCTCAGACCTTATCTTTGTGAAATAAAGTGATCTGCCACCATGGTACTAGAAGACATCTGAAGAGAACCATGCGGTGAGCCAACACACCACGAATTGCCTAAAGCAAGGGTGAAGCTCCCCTGCATAGCACAGACTCTTCCCCAGAGTTTGCATAATGAATTCCTACAGAAACTAAAACCACTGCAAATATTCTCAGCATCTTCTCTGAAGGCAAGGTACACTTTGGCGATCTGCCTTTCACTAACATAAATATAGAGCAGCGAATAAAATCACGTGTTTAATAACAGCCCTACAGGATTTACCTTGGGGAAAGAAAGAACAAACCGCCCATAACAGATGTTAATCACATTGCTTAATTAATTTCAGGCATTACAGTAAGGAGAATGATATATGAAACAAAAACCCATACCAAGGAGGTAAATTGATTAAAAAATACCACATTTGAGCCAAGACAATTAGCAGTCCAGGACACTATGAAAACACTCCGTTTGAGGCAGACAAGTAGCTATGCTGGAACACAATATCCTCTAGAAGATCATAAGGTGCCACAGAGAATTAAGAGAGCACCTGTGCTTTTGCTGCACAGAACACTAACGTGAAGTGCTGCCAGCAGCTTGGAAGCATTATTCTCTAGATATTTAAATACAGATAGACACACTTTAGACACTTCAAGCAAGAGTATTTGTAATTCTTACAATATTCCGTAATAAAAGATGACAATACCAAAAAAATAATAATATCCAAATACTGGAGTATTGACAGAGAGTTCATTTTAAAGAACGTCTCTGGATTTTTCCTCAAAGACACCACGTAATATTGTTCAATTCCTCTCATGAATTTTAACTTGTTCCCCTTTTGTTTACAAACGCTGTCCTGTCAAAATGGAATTTTATGTAATTTTTTGTTTCGCATCCATCACCCTGGAGACTAACTCTCATTTTTGTCCTGTAATATTGAGAAGCACTAAAAGTCCATGGAGTGTAAGTGTAAGATACAAAGGCTTTCACCAAAGCAAGTTATTTGTATGTTTACACTTCGCAATAAAAGGTATTCTATCCCATATTCTACATTCAATACTAGGGTATGGCAACTGATAAATTAAAGCAAATGTATTTATAAGAATCTCTGGTCTTCAAAATGGGCAAAAACATCTGTTCTCTTCACATAGAAAATATCTTATAGATATACTTAGTATTAACCACACATTCATTTTGTTTAGTACAGTTAAGACTCGACTCCATTATCACTCTTTGGAACTCCTGCCTTGCTTTGGGATTTATTGCATCTGTGGTAACAGGACTGATGCCACCTCCTCCACCGCTATTCTCATCTTTCAGCTAATGAAAATTTCACTTTTGGAACAACGCTTTATAGCCAGACAGGTTTAGTAATTCTCAGCTTCTTTTAGCAATTCTTATCTGTTAAAATTTTTGTATTGTGCAATCAGTATAGCAGAGACAAGTGCCATATACGAACTGAAGAAAGAAAAATTATAATTATTTAAATGAGAAATTCACAGCAGAGTAAAAGGAGGATGCAAAAATCAAATGCATACTGTGTACAAGAAAATATTTGAGTACTATGAAATAGATTTAAATGCTGTAAAAGTAGTCTAAGTTTATCTTTTAATCTGCTGCTCAAAACCAAGAAGTAAAACGTACACTTTTAATCATATATTATCATCATCAATGGGAAAACTGCTTTGAACTATGCCCATTTATGTTTGCAGATATGAGATTTTCATAAAGGAGAATGAAAATCCAACTTAATATTCTACGCTGAGGTTCTTAGGCAAACGGGAATTGGTTTTTTTCTTCTCTTCACTAAACAATTTTGTAAGGTACATTTTCTGCATTCAACATCTGAGTTGTACCTTCCAGAAGAGAAAACCTCTTAGCAACTAGGACGTACATTCACACACAGCAGAACACACACATGCTAGAGACAGCACCAAACGGAACTCACTGTAGAAATTTTTAGTTTGATTCCCTAAGGCAACTGAAACAGCCATTTATTTCCAAGAACTTGGACTAAAACTCTGAATAAAGCATGTGATAGAAGTTAATTTCCTTAACACCAACTCAACAGAGGTAAAGGGAAAGGTCTGTGTCAGGTTAACAAATTAAATTTCTACTAAGCAGCTTCCCAAATTGAGAAAAATCTGGTTAATGGAATCTGTGCAAGAGTCAACAGCTTCCACTATGACCCTGACACAGGACAGTGCATGAATAGACCTAATATTCTTTTACAAATGTCTCCAGCATTATGACACCGTTGCCCTCCCTTTTCTGTTTCCACCTTCCACTCTCCCATTCATTCACTGTCACACCCAAAGTAGCTGAACAGTTCTTACTTCACTAGCAGCAAGAGAGATACTTTCTACTCAGAACTGTTGAAGTAGTAGAGGACACATTTCAGGCCATGCTTAACACATTTTTCCCCTCCCTTTTTGAACAGCTGCATGACATACAAACATGTTTGAGGAGCCTCTTGCTGGGGGAAGAAGAAAATAAAATACGTATTTATGTACAGCACAGACTATGCATAAGGTAGAGAACGTCCTCTTGCAAAAGTCCACCCCGAATTCCAGTCAAGAGTTGAACTACAAACATGTTCTGTTGTTTTGCCAAGTGTTTCATATCTATATAGTAAGAAGTAAGTTAGAAATGAAACCAGATGAAAAGGTATTTTACTGATAAAACATTCTGCAAAGCACAATGATAGGTAACAAGACGAAACGTTACTCTCCTTTCTAGGAGTAAGTACTGGATCTTCTTCAATCAAGGAATGAAATTTGAAAAGAGGAGTATTTCCTCTTTCTACTGAAATCAGGATAATTGTAATTTATTTCTATGGAAACAGAGCCAAAACAGAGGCAGGGAAGAAGAGTCTGAGAAACATCCCTATAAAATTGTGAGAGAAACAAATATAAATATGTGTACACACATGCACACACTTTTCTTTACCTCTCCTAAGTCAGCCACAACCACCTAATATAATTTGAAAACCAGAAAGAAATCTATTTCATCATATCATGCCAAATGAACGGTCTTTGGAAAGAAGTTGCTCTCAGCGTTAAAAAAACAACACATTATGTCCTAAGAATTAAAAAAGGGCAACAGTTTCAATGGTTTGCTGCCTTCGCTGTTTTCAGAAGCTATTACAACCTACGTGGTTTCACAGGACAAACGTGCCTTACAGCCTCAGGCAGAGCACCCTTCCCCAATGCCACATACACTGAGCCCTGCACTTCCATTTCTCTGACAATTCCTCGCTTTGCTGAATGCAGACAATCTGAACACTTACTAAAGGACCTACTGTTCAGCAAGCGAAGAAAGGAACATTTCTTTTTAAAGCAGCTGACTTGAATGAATCCAAAATACACTATATATGGGGCCATCTGATGAAGAAAAAGGAAAAAACCTGACGTGTACATGCCTATATACTTCAGGAACATTAGCTGGCTGCTTTTGCTCACAACGGCCCAGGTTTTACCTCATGAGTAAAAACCCTGCGTCCATTAGAGTCTTTAATGAGGTCTGTGCCTCGCTTTAACCTGCACTCACCTTTTTCATAAATTGTTCCTCTGTAGGACAGCAGAAGTGAAAAGGCAAGAAAGAAAATGCTACCTCTATTCAGAAGGCAGCAGTTCTTTCTAAGGTGGTATTTAGAACCAAGCACACATTTGTGATGAAAGCTCATCTTGCTCTCCTCCACCAGGCAGGAACCTTCCCTTAAAAGCCTACATGAGCTCTACCTCGAGGGGAGGAAACAGCTCATCCTTTCATAAAGAAATCTCCTTTTTTCCATGCAGTCTATTCAGTTATGTATTTCCCTTCACCACGCTACTTGTTCAGCATCACTATCTAAGAGGAGATCAACGGTCATTGAACTATGCCAACGAAAAGAACAGCCCGTTAGCAAGGTGAAGCCACAGACTGAGCTCTGATGAAGCAGCTGTCTTCTCCCCACCTTTCAATGTCAAGGAAGTCTACTCTGTGCCTCTGAACCCCAAAACTAAACATAATTCAGTTATTTATGTTCCACAGCAGACAAGAGCAAGGCAAAAATTTCCTATACAGATGTTTTCCACTCGTAACGCAAATGTGGCTTTGATTCATTAGTTATTTAAATATACTATTTTTTTAAAAAATAAAATGAACTTTAAAAATTCAACTAAAAAAATCATCATTCAGAATTTTATTATGCGTGGAAGTTTTTGCCACTGACGTGGAATGGAGACTTTCAAGAAATACAGGACCTGTCCCACTGCAAGAACCCTGTCTGCGTGTTCCTCCTACTAGCAGGCTCTGCCTCCCCAGCACACTGCCCATCTCCTAAGCTGTCGCACTTCAGCTCCGACTGTGAATCGTCACTTTTATTTGCACAGTACACAGCTCCGTTTGTGACCGAAGCACACAGAAGTTACAAAGCCAATTGCCTCAACAGTGGAAAATGCACACAACAAAATTCCATAACGCTATTGTCACTGTAAAATGAAACAGAAATTAGCGTAGAGTTTTTATCATTATTTTTACTGAAGATCATGTAGAAGATTTATAATGATGACTAGAGCACTAGGCAGAAAATAATTTTTTCAGGCTTATTAATAACTTTTCATCACCAGTGAAATCCCATGGCACCACCAATTCAAGCAGATTCAATTATTTTTAAATTTACTAATTACTCAATAGCTCTGAAGGTTCCAAAGGAATAGGGTGATGTTCCAACCCAGCGGCCAACCCTACACGAGTGAGCGCAGCACTATTGTTTAGTGCTTTCAAGAAACTGGACAGGAGTGGCGTGACATACTGGCACACTGTAAATGAACAGCAACGCAGATTTTTGTTAAGATGTTTAGACTGAATCCTAAGACTCAAGATGAATTCTCAGACTTTTTATTTTACACACTTTTCTCGTGTCTTCTGCCCTATGGGAGAAGCTCTGCACAGCCACTTCACTGGCTACTGGTACAAGAGGAGCTACAGCTGTTATTCCCCCAACTGTGCCAGGGAGCCAGATACAAGCTACTGAACGTAGAGAAAAATTAAATATAAAAAATTGTCAAAAGTGAGCATAGTTTCTCTATGGGTTCTTTTCCAGTTAGTTACTACACCTTTCACAATTTGTCTGTCAGTACCTAGTAACTTAACCTTACCCTAAGTTTTTAATCACAGAAAAGTCCAGTATCACACACGTACAATATTGCCAGGTTAGTGTTAAGATTAATTTTCAGTTCCTGTGGAAAAGTAATAATCATACCTATCGAAAAAAGTATTTACTCTACTCATAGCCCAGTACATTTCAAGCGTGAACATATCTGAAAGCCTTGACGAGAAACTAAAACAGTTTTGAAATCTCATTACAAGAGTTAAAAGAAAAGGCCCAATCAATTTAAACACCAGACAGCACCAATGCAGAAAACCCCTTCAAAAAATGCAGTTCACATTTACCATTTATACCTACACAGAAAATGATGACAGGGAGAAGGGAGAAGCATTATCACAAACGTCTTATGTTAACAAAGTATAAAAACCATTAATGTTTCACTTAGTTTCTCCCTGAAAAACACCAGGAGCGCGCCGTTTAACATTTTAATGCACACCTGCTTCTTAGAGAAGCTTCATAATACTGGCTTTACAGTTCTAGAACACCGTGGGTTTGATTTCAAGAGGTTACCCCGGAATGTCTGATTCGTAAGGAACACTTACCACTGACCACACCAGACAGGCAATGTATCACACCCTAGGGACTAAAACTGCTCCTCGGAAAGCTGTCGGAGATACAGACGCTTTCCTTTAACCTTCTGGTGCTGCACTCTGGAAGGTATCACCACACTGACGGACGTATCTACCCCTCATCTTCTGAATCAGAAAAAAAAAAAAAAGTGGGGGGACAGTAACACGACAACAGTCTAGTGTAAGGGCCCTGTTTCCAGCAGACACCTGTAGACCTGGCAGCACAAACCACTGCTACGTGGAACACAGTGATCCCAAACTCGGGCCCTCATTTAATGAAGTTTTTTCTGTTCAAACAGATCCTCCATTTTCCGCTGGACATTTCCATTGATCAAACTGAATGATTTGCATTTTCACACCAAAAAAAAAACCAACAAACCAAAACCACACCAGTAATGATCCACTCTGAGTCGGGACCAACCACGAGCACACTCTGCCCAAGGCAGGAGCTGTAACCTATGAGGCCAAGCTACAAAAAGCTCGACTGACAGCACTGTAAGAATACTTGAAAAAAGGCAGTTCCCAAGTAAGGGACACGCCTCAGATTCTTTACATCTATTGGGAGCCAAGCCATACCCAACATTCTGTGAAGGTCTTGCTTCTCAGAAGGAAGGAAGAAGATTAAAAAAATCAAAACCCAAAACCTCACTTATTACCCTCATTTATTTTTACCCTAGAAAGCTCACACTCGTGTCTTGCACCTTTTTTGGTAAGGTAACATATGCATGAACCTAAAGTTTTTATTTTACAAACTCTCTAAAAGCCTCTAGGACCAAATCTAGCTCAAGTGAAAAAATATCATGGTGTTTGACATGAAAATCGAGGGAAAATGCTATTTTCTTGTAGAGCAATACCCAGATTTTAAGTATGTATGTTTCAATCCCTCTTGGTGTCTCATTTGGTAGATGTCACGGAAATGAGCACTTTTTCTGTGTTCTTTTTAAAGATAAAGCAATTCCATTAACTTATTTACCTTTTATCCTCAAAGCAATTTCTGTAGACCACATTACATGCCAAAAGTATATCAGAAATCCTGTATCATCTGCAGATGGACTAGGTGATCACGCTGGTTTTACTTCACTAGTTTACAGCTTCTGACAAACCAAAGCTTTCCTCTTCATAAATGCCATTACGGCAAGAGTCCGTCCCACCAGATGAGACACTGAACTCAGACTTTTGGCAGAAAAGTTCCCAGCTATCCCGTTCGTGATCTAAATTTCAGCAACATGGATCAGAAGAAAGAAGCTAACTCTAACCCTAATTTTCATATCTCAACCTACATCTCCAGCCAGCATATGACTCTATTTTAACCAGCAGTTCAGGCCACTTTAAAATGTTTTCAGCACAAAAATATTGAAGTTTACTTTACACTTGTTTTATTTTTATATCGAGCCAGATGAACATAATTTGAAGACATTAACTTTAACTGAATATGTTAAAAATATACACCTTACGTAATTCTGCTGCTGCTCTAACAAGACAGCAAGACGCTAGAAAAACTCCTGGAAAAACACAATTGCTCCACAGAAAAAACTGAAGATAATTTTCTTCTTCCTCAGCTATCATGTGTTGCTGGCCATCCCACCAGGAGAAAAACAAAACAAATACAAAACAGTAAAAGCAAATCATCACTTGCCTAATGAATAAAACAGGTTCTGAAATGACCAATTTAAAAACTATCTCTCAGGAAATTCAGTGCTTCTGTCTAGGGCTGTTAATTAGCGAATTATTCGCCATTCACCTTTTTTTTTGTGAAAGCGTTGAGTGTTTTCCTTGCACACGTCATGCCTCTTGGCAGAAGTCCGTGCTCCACCACTTCTGCCAAATACCAGGTCACCTACATTTATGCCCAAGCTTTGTCTGAAGGACTGCAAGTCTCCAAGTAGGGTGGTGAAATTATCTTAAAAGCAAAACAAAGAATTGCCTTACACATCCCCAACCCCAGCCTCTTACCGGTTCTGCTGAACACTCTATCTTTACAGATCTACCTCTTTCCTAAAGGTAAAAGCAAATGCTCCATCTGGAGTATTCTGAAATTTTGATGAAAGTATTAAACAGAAACTGAATTATAAGGACAATTCGTCTTCCACAGGCAAACAGAAATTCCGTATCAGTAACTTCTAGTTTGGGTTGACTCAAGTTGAATCAGAGCAAAAATCTATAGTGAAAGCATTTGCGAAATGCCAGCTCCAAACCTGCACCCAGGTTTGCACAAAGGCTCTTTTCAAAGCAAACAAAAAAAGAACAGCCACCAGGACTGACATTTAATTTCAAACAGCTTTCCCACCTCTCTGTACATCACACGAAATTCCCATCACCAAATAGCAAGCAGTGTCACAAGGCAGTTCCTGAAAAGGCATCACAAAGGTATCTAAAGGCAGAACTCTGAAGAGTTACTGTCCCTTGCTATACTGGCACGCACGGACACAGGTAACTTCTGCAGTTTGGCTTTTCTCACTGTCATTTCACCTCACCCTTACCTCCTGCATTCTCCTGATGCCCTGAATGTTCCAAAAGCACTTTTTCATATGTGAAAGCAAATCTAAAGCAGAGATTGATCTTACGTTATAATCTTTCTATGGGAATTCTACTTCAAGCAAGGTACTGCTTATCAAACTATTAATTTTAATATTCCAGCAATAAGACTTTTTTTCCCTTTATGTTCCAATCTGAAGACACGAACAAATCCAGTAATTGAACATCAGCATTAATTTAAGAGGAGATGAAAAATGACTTAATAACACTGCAGCGGGATAAAATTCTATAACAGCTCACGGAGGCATAAAATTCTCAAGAAATTCATTCTTGTACCACTGTATATTCCTGCTAATAGACCAGGGCACAACTAAAAGATTGTTAATACCTTGCTGCACAAACTTATATAGCAGAAAAAGCACCAACTTTTATAGTTTCAGCTTCCCTAATCAGCAGTAAAACTGGGCAACGAGGCAGGAAGACTCCTACTTGCTTTCCCTTGAGCAAAGGGCAGAAAATGAGTTGCAGTTAACCACAAAATTCGACTCCATATTATGCCTCTATTTAAGAAATGATACTAAATAGTACCACAGAAAGGTTTTAGCAAAGCAAGTTTTAACTAGAGTGCCAGACCAGCACAGGCCAAAAAAGCCATGATAATAATTTGCTACTAGTTTCACTCAATCACCTTCCAACTGGAAGCTGCAGCACAGTCAAAACTCAGGAAACTTTCCCTTCATTAACCCAGTTATGGATGAATTAGTATTTTGTAAAGGTGCCCATGCCCTTACTGGAGTACAGCCTTGTGCTGTACGTGATATAAGATGCAATATAAAAGGGAAGAAGAGTTTTCTAAGGCAGGAAAGAAGTCAACACGTTAGACACAGTAAATGCCATGTCACTGTAACCTCTCCCCCCACCCAACCCTTAGCCTTTCAGAGAACAGGGAACCACAGAGGAAGCTTGGGTAGAAACCAGCAAACATCTCAGCCCTTGCAGCTAGACGCGTACACAGGTTCTACAGCTACTCAGCCTCAGACGTGGTAGGAAATGCAGAACATAGCGTGGCATTTCTTCACCTGCTCAATAATACCACCTCACAGTAGTTTACGCATTTCTTCAATTCTCAGGTACTGAATTCCTTAGAATTTCACTAGGAAAGGAGAAATGGAAGAAATTGGTTCTAACCTGGCAGCTCTAGAAAGAATGGTCAGATTTTAAAACTCAGTAAATGTCATTCTAACCCTGTTTCACAGAAGACTGATTTGAACCAAAATGTTTTAGAAACTAGTGATCAGACTTTAAAGACTGATTCTCAGTCGCTGTTCACATTTAAATATATCAACTTGCAATAAAAGATGGTCTTACACAAAATTTAGCACTTCATTTTGTTAGCTAAATATCTACATGCATTTACAAAATACTCAAGCTTAGTATTTGACCTGTTCTGTTGAACATTTCTTGTTTGCTGGCTTATTTGTCTATTCACAGTTTAGGAATACATCTGAATGCAAACTGGAATTTAATCGTTTACAAATACAGGAACTTAAAAATAATTACTTGGTTAAACAAGAAGTAACCTCAAATGCTTTGGATTTTTTTTTGTTTTTAAGTTTAAGACATGCTTTATATTTATTTAGAGGAACTACTTCTGTTGGTAAAAATGACTGCTTCAGACTGTCACATCCTCTGTGACGTTCCTTCCCAACACCCCTGGTTACAGATTAGAGCAAAGGGGCCAGGAAGCTGATTTTCATCCTTACTGTTTCACAATTTCATGTTAGTCATTAAAATAATTAAAAGAAACCAAAATTAATAAAAATAATTAAATCTTTTCTCTGCACTTCCAGAAGAAGTTACTGGAACAAGATGTAGTTCAGTATTTCTGTACAAGTGCTTAGCTAGTGGCTTCTATAACTTCACGCCTCATCTGCTCCTTTGTAGGATCCAGCAGGTAAAAGCTAGTTGGTTCAAAAAAACCACACGTGGGCACACCACTGAGGTCCTTCAATTTCTAAAGGATTATTTTGATTAAGAATGTGACAAGTTAACTTGAAAGTCTAAAAAGTACAGTAACTTCATAATGGGAAATATTTAACATACGATTCAGAGTAAAAACTCACTTCAGAGCATTTACATATAATATAGAGCACACATCTAGGGAGAACATATATACTTATAAAGCTACAGAATGTGTATGTGCATGTGTATGTGTTTGTATAAATACAAACCAACATTTTAGCTTATTTCCCCACTAAATATGTAGACACACAAAAACCATGGTCCAGATTAAGAGATCTGATCTTTATTCTTGACTGTCATGGAACAACACTCTAGGGAAGAGAAACTGTTAAAGAACTTCAGTATTTTTCTACTCACTGAAGAAGAATAGTTAAAAACCTATGTAGACAAGAGCATTTAATCTGGCATTATTCAAGCATAGCCTAAAAAGATGCAAGACTTCTGCTTGCTAACACAAGCCTTGAAATGCTACCCTCACACACATTTATATGGGTAAATACATTAAAAAAAAAATCTGTTTCACATTTTGAAACCTCTAGAATGGTTTCAAAGTTTTCTTCTTAACTAAATCCTTATAAACTCCATGAAATGGATTTTGATCAATCTTACTGGAGTGCAGAAAGAGTTACAAACTGTTCTTGTTCTTCACAGAAACCATCTTCAACTTGAATTCATAGAAAAATAAATCATACCAATAAGACTATCTGCTTAACTTTTTTTTTTTTTTTTAAAAAAAAAAAAAAAGAAGCTAGACTCTCCTTTGAATACCTTTGTAAGCTTAATGCAACGTAAACCTACAAGGTTTAGTACTTGGACTATTTTCTGAAGTCCCCTAAAGTAAGATACACTCTCAAGTCCTACTGACATCTTCAGAAGGCAAAAGTGAGTGAGCTCTAAGTTTTCCTTCCCTGCAGGTTAAGGCACAGTTTAATTTCTGAGGCTCAGGTGTGTGTATGGAAAGAGCCACGACTGACTATTCATCCTCTCCCTACCGGGAGTTACCCACGGCACCTTGCTGTGTGGAAGCAAAAATGGTTTCAAGTGAAAACCAAAACAATTACATCTGCTCTCCTGTAAATGGACATGCTGTACTTTGCTGCAGTAACTACAGAAAAGGCCCCAATAAATATCTTAAAATTCCTTCACCATTTACTAGGGCATGGTCAGCAGAACACAAAGCTGCTCACAACGTCAGATGTTTATGCAGTGCTAACTCACAGTAAATAGCTTATAAATCAAGAGCAAAATAGCGTTCATTCTGTCAAACAGAGCTCAAGTGGGAACAAGTACATGAAATGTGACCTTTACATCAAAAAAGCTCTTTTGGTTACCACCAAGAAAAAAAGGTGCTGTTACAAAAGCTTCCAGCACTCTGCATTTCTAAACCTGTTTGATGAATATTTCTGTATATTTTTCCCCAACTGAGGGACACCAAGCCCCTTTCAAAGAACGAAAGAAAGAAAGAAAAAAAAAAGATGGACTGAAGTGCACTGAAGACCTACTGCTATCCACAGCTACCAGATACGTTCATTTGGAGAACAGCACCAGCCAGCTTGATCTTGGATTCAGAGATACTCTTTTTTTCAGTTCAGTTGTTCATAGATCCAAAATGACAATTAAAAAAGTTATTCCTGTTGTAACCCATCCAGCTACCCCTGACTAGCAGCAGTCCTGCATCAGCTATGCTTTACATGTGCCAATTCTCAAAACAAGAGACTGCTATGTCTATCTTAAAACTAAACCCTTACAGTTAAAAGGTTCCAGTTACACAATAATTTCAACTCTTTTAGAATAATGACACTAACACTTTTAGAATAAAGACACTAACAGAAATGGTGAAGAATGAAGACTAACATTCGAAGTATTTCTAAACATTAACTTACTTCTGTTCACTGGGTAGATGTCAACATCCGCTAATGGCTTCTGCATTTCTAGGACTATTTGTATCTATCACAGTTTTCTCTAGATACTGTGAGTCTCATTTAAAAAAGGAAAAGGAAAGAGGAAAAAAACAGGGAAAAAAAAAGGGAAAGAAAAGGAAAGAGGGAAAAAAAAAAAAGGAAAGAAAAGGAAAGAGGGAAAAAAAAGGGAAAGAAAAGGAAAGAGGGAAAAAAAAAGGGAAAGAAAAGGAAAGAGAGAAAAAAAAAGGGAAAGAAAAGGAAAGAGAAAAAAAAAGGGAAAGAAAAGGAAAGAGGAAAAAAAAAGGGAAAGAAAAGGAAAGAGGAAAAAAAAGGAAAGAAAAGGAAAGAGGAAAAAAAAGGAAAGAAAAGGAAAGAGGAAAAAAAAAGGAAAGAAAAGGAAAGAGGAAAAAAAAAGGAAAGAAAAGGAAAGAGGAAAAAAAAAAGGAAAGAAAAGGAAAGAGGAAAAAAAAAGGAAAGAAAAGGAAAGAGGAAAAAAAAAAAGGAAAGAAAAGGAAAGAGGAAAAAAAAAAAGGAAAGAAAAGGAAAGAGGAAAAAAAAAAAAGGAAAGAAAAGGAAAGAGGAAAAAAAAAAAAAGGAAAGAAAAGGAAAGAGGAAAAAAGGAAAGGAAACAAAGAGGGAGCCAGCCAGCATTGTCAAAATCTAGCTTTTAAATTCTTGCTCAAAGCTCTTCAGCAGATGGCAGCTCCACTGAGGACCTGAAGTGATGCACAGGTTTTGCTGAGGCAGAGGAAACGCCACAGTGAAAGAGTTCACTCACCTACACTGCGATCAGCTTTCTGTTGCTGTCTGTTGCTTCAAATATTGTGGAGCAGGACGTGTCAGAGGTGAAGGAAAGCCCGCCTATTAAGAGCAGTACCACTATACTAAACGTTGCTAAAGCCCAACAACAGATAGCAAAATGTATTTCATTTTCAGCCTATGAATGAGCCAGACTCTGGCATTTACCTCCACAGATACCATCTAGTGTTGGAGAGCTTTTTCCCCTACTCCCAGGAAAAAACAAACAAGCCAACCAAAAAACCACAAACAAGAAGACAGAAGGCAAAAAACCACTATCTTTGGTTAAGAGAGCAAAGCCTGTAACTTTCTACTACTACCAATGAAGAAATGCATCTTTTATTGCTGATTTAGCTCACTGCAAACAACTTTCACCTCAGATGCAGAGACTTTAACTAGAAGCAAGTGAATACCATGTCCACTTTGAGCAATCCTAAAGAATCTGAGATGCACAAGTTTACTTCTGGCCATTTCTAATGCTTACAAACCTCCCCCCCCCCCCCAATAAATGTATTGCCTGTTCATAACCTGTTCTCCACTTATATGGGACCTTTCCCACAGAGCTGGGCAGAAATGCCCCAATCCCAAAACATATAATCTCCTGTTATTTAGAAACTGAGATCAAATAAAGCTGCTCCCAGTTTTGCTGAACTGCTAATGTATATAAATGTGCATAAATACAAAACAAAGTTTAGAAAGCTCCAAGCGTTCCTCCTTACACACCAAGTTCATTAATCTTGTTCAACGTGAAGTTTATACGTTCACTTATTCAAGTAAGAAAGAGCTATGCTGTGGGTAACATTAGTAGTTAAAAATACACAAACCAGAGGCTCCCTCCGAATTTGTCCCATGACAAGCCTTAATGCAAAAGAGAAAGAAAAATCTTGCATTATGCTCCCAAGACCATTCCTAGAGCTACCTCTCAGGAGGTGGGCTCTACAGAAGACTGCCACCAGACTGCTCGTTCCGCTTCAACACCTGGGATCACAAGTGACACAGAGCATTTGGGTCCAACTTGTGACCTGACTGCAGCCCAACAGCTCACCATCAACATTCCCAACTCATGGTTTCCAAATGCTTTGGCCCAGTCACAGTCACAGTTCCACATAACTGAGTACGTAACCAGAAAGGTGGGGGTGGCATTACAGGATGGCAAAATCCTACCCTAAGCTTGAAAAGTCAAGCAGTCTGAAATCGGGAAGTGTCTGAACTTGTCCGTTTTGTACACTGGCGATCTGACCTCTTTATTTAATTTTAAATTATTTTCATAATGCATGCAATCACAGAACTTCTCTTTTAGAGGACATTTAACTTGCTTACTGGGTAGAAAGAAGTTCAAAAACGTGCAATCAGAATTTTATAGAAAGCAAAGTCCTTTCTGCTAGACTCCTGACTTCTTTTTAACCCCCCCGAAAATTCTAAAGAGAAATCAGGGAGAACTAAACTCTACCCACTGTCTCTGCAATGGAATTCCTACGTGACTTTTGTAAGTTCCTCCTACTCATATGTATTTTCAGGGTGTTCAAATAGGTATTCTTGGGTCCCCACTAGCAGAAACATCCAAGACCCTTGTAATTTCACAAAGGTAGGGAGATCTGTGCTTTCCATGTTTAAAGCATCATAAAGTTATGTGCTTTGGGGGAGGGAGATTAAAAGAGGACTACAGTCCCAAGGCTTCTCAGACTTGCTCTCCAGTATCTGTCGATGTTTGACATTTGTGCTTTGGATTCTTATCTATGTATAGTGAATAAGAATATCACCATCTTGACTCTCAGAAATGTCAAGATGGTAAATTACTTATTTTCTTGAAGCACTAGGGGGCTAATTAGTTCTCTAAAGAAATTCTGTAAAGAAAATAATTATTCTCTATCCAGGTCAACATGCAAATGCTGTAGTAAGAAGTTATAGGGCACGACAGAATGTCTTCTATTGCTTCCTGTTCAGTACAATGAACAAAAGTAAAATCCTGTGGAAACATCCCTACAGTGTTGCAACTAAAAATATGTACCTTATTTCTTACTTAACAGTGATGGAGGTTATTCATTAGGAATACTGGTGCCCATCGTGCATGCAGAACCCCAGTGTCTTGCCATCAGGACAGCGTATCTACTTAAAGGAGACATTTCAGCAAATGAAGCTTACCTAGATGATATTTAACGACCTCTGACTTAAAGCAGGAGATTAGGCCGGTAATCTTATGCTTTCTCGTACTCTTTGATCCTTTTAGCATAATTAAAAGACAGTTATAATGCATACACACAGATTGGATTAATTATCATGGCACCATAACCTGTCTTGTCCTTTCCTAGATCTTCAGTGCCAGATTCAGTCAATACTCTATACATTCTGCAAAGGAAAGGAACAAAAAGTCTTACACATTCAGTTAGTAGAGATGCAACAATTTTGGATAACTTTTCAAGAAAGCCCTTACCTACAGTCCTGCAGGCTTAGAGATCTCCAGCATAAGATTTTTCCCCCTACTCCCCCCATTATGGAGATTCATCGACTCACTGTTAAAGCCAGATTCCCACTGGAAACTATTGTAACTTACTATTATTGCCCCTGACTAATAATTAAGTGATATTTTGATGTGATCACAAGAAAAAATTTTATTGAAAGGGGGACTTTTTCCCCCCAAAGTTTGCTAATTAGTTCAACAGGTTAAATGTTAAGCTTTAAAAATTCCCTCTCATTCAACTTAAAATACTAACTTCTAGAACTCTGAAGACGACAGTCCTTATACTTTCCACTTTCTGTCTAATTAATACTACATGTAAACTTATTCACAGGCAGTATTTTTTTAAAAAATAAAGAAGTTATAGTTGTATTGACTAAATCTGCATGAGCAGTTTGCCCTCTGGTGACTAACTTTGTGAGAACATACAAGATTTGTAATAGATGTATGAAGAAGGGTATGAATAAAGAATGCCTGGAATGTTTGCAGGCTCCACAAGAAACAGCATTAAAAAGTTTAAAAGAGATGGTATGCATTAATTGCAACAGCACAATGTGATTTCTTCCAAATTAAGACAGAAACAAAGTGAATTCAAGATAATGCGTCAAGAAGATGACGAACAGAACTACAACTGTAGAACAGAGAGAACTGAAATTCCAGAATTGTGCCTAAGACTTATGAGGGCTGAGACAAAACAAAGCATCAAAAGGTCCCTCACAGCATCCGTTCCTCAAGTGCATAAAAGGCAAGTCCCAAATCATCTTGTCATCACAGTGAGGGCTCAATAGCCAGAAGTCCTTGTTCTCTGTGTCGCACAAAGGTGGTATCGGCCAGACTACTTGGACATGCATCTCGGGGCTTGTAAGTATATGGGTGTGAAAGCATAAATAGACAAAATCAATTTAATTAGAGATTTTTGTGAAATAAAATTGCCTTTCTCCTCCATAAGGTCTGACAGTAATTTGTTAGATAAATCTCCTGCACTATCACTAACACTATGCTAGAGTTGTGGGGTGTGAATCTGCATTACATACAACCAAAGAATCAAGCTTCTGTCCCAGAGTTTGGGGAATTTACTCAGCCTGAGGGCCTTGACTGACTTAAGACAGCCAATTTCCATGTATATCTAATACGTGCCAACGGCATGCTTACTTCAAGCCGATTCGGAAGAGGATATTGTTCCTCAAAATGACCTTTTGTTTCCCAAGATAGGGCTCTAGATTTATCTCAGCTCCTTAGATGACCACTGGTACAGTACTGAACATCACACACATCTTATCTTCACAAGCATTCCAGTGAAGCAGGGAAATACTATCATCTCTCAGTAGCTGATGAGTAACAGCAGTGGAAGACAAAAAAAGAAACTTGTCTAGTGTTACAAAGAAACGTTCATTGACTGTGAAAAGGAAATCAGGTCTCAAGTTCCTAGCTAGCTGTCTAGCTGCTAGATCACATTCCTGTCACATAAAATGGATAGACAATTGAAAAGTCACCAGTTACATTCTGTTCTGTTATCCAGATCACATTTGTCCTGTACACCTGCTTACCTAGCAGCTTAAATCACCTCAGCAAACAGCTATACTTCCATTACACCTAGCGGCTGCACTACAAGGTTTTCACAAGGGAGGTTTTTCTTGGTCTTGCCTTGCTTGCAAATGCAAAGACTGCTGAAATGTTGTCCGAGTCAATCACCACGACTGTTCACCTAAACTCCTTCTCGGTGTCCTTAGCTGAAGGTTGTTGGTGGACGGTAACTTCTTGCCTTTCAATATGCGCAAGCATGTGGAGTGAAGAGAGGAGAAAGGAAACGTTGGAGCTGGAGTGCAAGAAAGCAATTGCAAAGTAGATTTAACTTCTAAAATTGTTGTTGTCTCTTGCTTGAATTCACCAGGAAGTTTAGTTAGTGTAAAGACCAGTAGAATGCTGGATAATTTCTGCAACAATCAAAAATACTGATGATCATTGAGTTCCTTTTCCCAGCTACCTCAAAATGGAGAATAACAATGAGCCTTTCCTCATGGTCACCTGGCACATAACCTTAGCACTCCTATTAAATAAAGTGTTGTTTCTAGATTCCTTCCCTTGTAAAATACATTTTGCAACTAGCTTTTTTACCACCTGGCACTCTTCCTATCCGACCTCAGCCTCTTGGGTAGCAGTAGAAGGGGAAAGAAAAAGGTTAGCTGCTAGTCCTGTACAATTTTCATGTGCCATTAGCGATTAGAATCCTAGAAATCATGCAGTCAACTCACAGCTATCTTGTGCATTCCTAAACACTCTGCATGCAGTACTGCACAGCCCTTCCCCAATGACAAACTACATTTTATTTGCAAGATGAAACACAAATTTGCATCATACTTCTCAAAGAAATGAGTTGAATGTTTCTAAAACGTGCTCGCTGATACAGACCTCTCTTCTCAAAGAGTTAAATATCCTCTTTTATTCCCTGAAGGCTGCTGGTCCCACACAGAGGTGCCATGTTTTATTTAAAACATGCTCGCTCTCAGTAACCACTTGTTCTAATTGGCAAGGCAAGGCTGGGTCCCCAAAGCACACAGCTCGTTACGTTCAGTTTGGATTACAAAAACACGATGAAACAAACTGCATCGAAATGTACAAATTAACAGCTCAGGAGTGCACGACACGGACATGGAATTAGATTGTAATATGGAACAAACTCCACAGGGAGGCTAAGGAACAAATCACTAGTATCTCTATAAACTATAGAAGGTTTCCAAACGAGCAAATACACAAAACAGAGCACAGGCTTTTCTATAAATCAAGCAAATTGCTAAATGGGAAAAAAAAAAAAAAAAAGAAAAAAAAAGAAAAACATTCCCTCTCCTATCTCATGCATACATTTGCAGGAGAATGGAGTTACAAGAAAGTTCAATAAATTAAACTTGTGGGTTGCACATTCTAAATAGGTAGCTCTGCTTTCATGCTGGCAATGTGCAAACATCATGGCAATTAAGTTATATTTCTAAACATTTTTTTTTTTACATCGTCAGAGAACCTATACACGAGAGACTAAATTACAGCTGGTGTTTCCATGAGTCATTTGGAAAGGTTACAAGTTAGAAGGTGAACAAGATATTAACAAAAAAGAAAGAAACTGGCTTTACCATAAAGAAGAAAACATGCTAGAAAACAGAGCTATGAAACACTACAAAACAATGCAAGCCTGAGACAAAAAAGGGCTGAGCTCTTTTCTTCGCCTGTAGATCAACGTGTACAATGGGACTGGCAATCCCCTGAGATAACAAAAAGAAAACACATGGAAAATATCAGTGATGTCTTGTCAAGGCAGACCAAAAAAAAATAAACTAACACAATTTGGGAGTCTTTTCAGGTAGCCAGTACTGAGAAGAGGTCATATTTTCGTTTGAGTATAATTTATATTTTTAAGAAATGAGCCCCAGACTACTAGACTGTGAATTTAGCAAGACACAATCCAATGAAACAGCCACTAATGTCCTCCAGGGTAGTTTGCTGATAGGATTGATTGACTGTAAAAAGTTAATGTTCTTAATTAAAAGGCATTCAATTTTCCTAGACTCTGTTGGTGAAAAGACACTTTCAAATGCAACTGGAAAAAGCACTACTAACTTGAAGTTAGTAGTAGCCAGAAAGCAGAAGAGAGAAAAAGACAATACCTGTCCTACCTCAGGACACAACATTGGAGTGCCAGCTGATAAAGAAATTCTTTCTTTCACTAAAGATTGTACAGAAATAGAAATACTTCATGGGTCTGTCCTCCATCAGCACTGATGGGTAACAAAACCATCTCAGTACTGCTGCAAAGCAACAGAGGAGCCCTGTACTCCACAGCTTCCATGCCATGATAGCACAGACAGAGGGAAAAAAGTGGAGCCCTCTAATTAATATAATACTAACTTCACTCAAAATGTGATCTCTACTGAACTCTTAAAACTCCAGCAAGCCTTCAGGTATCCTTCTCTCCCATATTTCCAATTCTCCCGTATACATTGAGTCCTAGGAACATGTAGCACAAATATGCTGGGTAATTTGGTTGATAGTACTGTTTTTGACAGAAGTAAAACCATTAGTCCTAAGCTTAGATAATACAACTATACTTGAATAAACTCATTTTCTTTAAATTTGTAGTTCCTCTCCAAAACTTTAAGCCAGGTTAGGGGAAAAGGAGTCAACTAGAAACATACAAATCCTCCCCTGGTCCTTCCACAAAATACTGCCCTGTTCTAACAATCCAAACAGAGCTATTACTCAGATCTCTACATTTTTTTAAAGCCACAGGATAATGCATACTAACAAAGTAAAAAGAATCTTTGGGGTCAGTAGTGCAAATCAAGCTTATAAATAAGTGAGGCCAACTAAAGTAATTTATCCAGTTTCTTTTTCCCTTAATTCCATTTCATAGTGATTATCTCTCTCAAGCTTAGCATACATCTCACTTTTTCAGGTTTACTAATTAAGCTCAGACATCTTTTCCCTACCAGCTTTCTCCTTTTAAAAATTCTTCGGGCATAGAGTAAAAGAAATTAAGTGTATGCTAAACAATATCTATGTTTATAACTGGAATGTTCTAGTTCTTTATTAGTAGGTGCTCTAGAAATTGGAAGTTTCTTTGTTGCCACTGTAACCAGCTATACAATTTTATATAGAATTCTTTATTTTATATAGAATTACGTAGCTACAAGCCTGACTGTGTAATAAAAGCGGAAGATGAAGCTTGGCTACTTTCAAGTGCTAGCCAGTAAGCGCTGCTTTTTTGTAGCAAGGAGTCCATGTACTTCAAAATACAAAGACAGACATGAATACAGCAACCAATTCTAGCCTAATGAAGCAGCAAATTGAGGCACCAGTTTCCATTAGGAGCCAACAAAGGGAATACCATACTGAAAAAGAAACATTTTATGTACAGATAAAGAAAACTAGTACTTAGTGCTGTTATCAAACTCCTGAAAATGCTTGCTGCTTCTCTAGCGAAGGACTCAAACATGTGGATTCACATCAGAAATCACAAGACTATAGAAAATGCAAACCTAACAGATTTTTAATCAATCATTTAGGAATGAAAACGTCATGAAGAAAAGGACTGAATAAAGCATAATTTATCATTTATCATACAACAGGATACAGCAAAGATAACAAAATGTGAACCAGGAACATGCAAGAGGCACCTGGTTGAAAAGGTTTGCACTAAGCAAGCTGAAAGCTTGACTGAGGATCAAGTTAGCAGTTGATTAACAGCAAAATCTATTTAGGCAGGAACGCTGATTTTTGCCAGCTCATGCTTACAGTAGGTGCTATTACTGCCAGACAAGGCAGTGCTCTAAATAGCTCCCAGGATTTACAAAGACTGAGAGAAAAGGAAATGGTGTTATTCAAGTGACTCTGAGTCACATAAAAACCCCAATTTTGTAAGCTCCAAAAACTGTGTGTGGCTTAGGCATGACAAAATAAAGGTCTGCTCAACAAAGCAGAAGGGTTAAGATGCACAAACCCATGAAATAACTCTACAGGCAGACAGCTGAGTGACTTCAGGAAACAGGAAGAATAGCGCATAATCTGATACTCCTAGAATCAGATGACATATAGAAGATATTAGTGTCTATTTTTATTTTTTCCCCTTACCGTTTTTCAAATTCAGGAGAACAGAAGATACTATGGAAGTTACAAAATTCCATAGTCTGGCATAGAACTAAGCATATGTATTGAATATACACACATATGTGGTTCCAGCAATACTGAATTCCTACTTGTTAGATGAAGATGAAAAGTCTGTAATTTTTACTCATCAAGATACCAATATGTAAAGAATGTGTTTGATTTCAAACTGAAAATAAAACTGAACCAAGAGCCGAGGCCCCTAGAACTCAGAGAATTCTTGGGTTATATGGTTGAAGTATTTTCTCAAATTCGGTGACGCTGATCTACCGCGTCACAGAACATGAACATAAACATTGCATTAAAAAGCCTCCAGAAGTTTCAACCACACCTTCAGACAGAAGGGCTACGAAGTTGATTCACAAATCCAATCATCTAATCATCATTTTCTCTTCCCCCAGTTTTCCAAATGCATCTCTCCACCAAACCATCCACTGCTGCACTTACCTTGAGCTTCACATACTATGGAACAAGCTGAAATCCGTTTCCTGCATCCCTCTTGCCAATGCTGATAGCACCATAACACAAATGAAACTTTCTAGACTCACAATCACATGGTTTAAAGGCAGACTGCATTTTTTTGAATGAATTAAGTAGGAAGTCTAGTTTTACCATTTTCTGTATTTAAATATTTGTTCTTACTCTGTAATAGTTTGTTCTGTGACTGTTCCCAGAGGTTCCAATTAAAATTGAGTTCTTGAGGTACCAGCTGTTGTTTCTGTGAATGTTGGTAGAACTCCTGCCTGAAAGAGCTTGCTTTTCAGAAGTACTCAAACAACGCCCCTACCTGATGTTGATATTAAAACTTTCATAAACCTAATGGGAGCAAAGATAAATTAATAGAGAGTACTTTTGAAAAATTTCACTCATCACTGTCCTGTATTTTAATTACTCAGGTTTCACAGTTTACCATATTGCAAGAAGAGAGGCTACAGTGCTAGCAAAAGATGCTGTGTCACCAAGGGAGATATTCTGGCCTTAATTTGCATCTTTTCACTACCAGCCTACATTCTGATTAAAAGAACCCTACACTTTATTGCATTTGTATTCTGGACATGCAAGAAGTCTGAAGCAACTATGCCTTAACCATCTGGAGAGCAAATTTACTTGAAGCAATTTAATATGTAGAATTACACTCGTACTGTATCTGGAGACTTTGAGGCATTGACAGCACGTGGTCAGCACTGAATTGGAGACAGAATGTTGTAAAGTACTTTGCAGAAGCACAATTAACTCAAAATTATTTCAGAGAAGCTCTTGAACGTTTCAGAGTCTGCTGCTTCTACAGGGCTTAAATGAAACACGTCAGGTATTCCTTCTTTGAACAGGCAGATGGGGCGAACAGGAGGCAAAGTGGGCTGAAGAGGATAGCTAACTTCAAGCTCCTCTCCAGTATTTATCAACCATTATGTGCAAGCCAAGAACTAGTCTGTGGCAAATGAAGAGCAGATTTGTAGCTGTACAGAAGAACTTAGTGAACTTTCTAGATCTAGGTCAAACCATTAGGCTCTTCCAGGCAAAGGGCTGCACGTATCTGTGCAGTATCCAGCTCACTCTTGCCGTAGAAAGCTGATCAACTTAATCTCTATAATAACCTGTGAGAAGTATTCCTGTGTTTAATATAAGAAAAAAGTACAAGCATAGACAAAATAAGGAATTCCATTCTCCCTGCTACATAATCTGGTTGCTTTTGCTGTCTGTTTCATCTTTGGGTAAATGAGTGAAAATTCAGTGCATTTATCTCCGTCATAACTTTAGACATCACAAGCGTTTGGCCAAACCAGAAGGCAAACTGACAGTCCCCTGACCATGGCCCTTTGCTCCATTTCTGTGCTAATTAACATCGCAGACATCAAACTATGACTGTTTTTCCCAAGGGGCAGGGGAGAGAGGAAGGGCAGAAGCAAAGAAGAGCTCACGATCACGTAGTTACAAAATTGTACATAGCACGAAGGCTGAAAAACCCATAAAGACAGGAAGGTTCCACATAATAACTAACATTGCAATGTCAACGCAACAATGTTTGATGACTTGTCGCCCTTCTCCCCTGATCTATACAAAAAGGTAGTGCTTACTCAAATGTTGCTGCTGTGCGTGTCTGAAACGAATTTAAAAAAAAAAAAAAATAGGAATTCCAGATTCTATCCCTTCCCTGAAAAACCCCCAAACACCCAGTCATTTAACAAAGTTACTAACCTTTTTCGTTGTGTGGATTTCTTTTTTCTAAAACAAAAGAGAAAGGAAACGATGGTCAAGAGAAATAATTATTCCCAATTTTCCCTCGCATACAAGTCTGCTTCAATACATTCGAATTAATAACTTGCCATATTAAGAGAGAAACAAAAGGAACTTTTTTCACACCACATCTTTGGAGCGCCTGGAATGGTGAGAAACACCTTTCAACAGCTTACTTGTCTAAAATCTTGCTATCTGCGGTGGTTAAATTCATACAAACAAGAGTACACATCTTTCTATTCCAATACTGTGGCTGGAAACCCAGTATCAAAAGCATGCCAAAAAAATTTCAGTAACACCAAAAAAAAAAAACCCCAACCAAAAAAACACCACAACCTATGTGGGAAGGATGACATTGAAAGGTTTTGAGTTACTACTCAAACAGAACGGTTTACTTCAATGCTACTTGTTGAAGGAATCATCCTTAAGATACAAAACCAGTAAATTTGCCTTTTTCCGCAATATTTGGTTTTGTTCCAACTAGCAGTAGCTTTTTAAGTTACTCAAACTTTTCAAAAGTCTTATTTCATTCAAATAAACAAGCTGTAAGGAAAGCCTTGAAAATTTAAAAAAGTAATCTTCCCTCCCCCCACCCCCCCCAAGTCACACAAATATTTAGATATCGTTTTGCCTTTTTACAGCAGAAAAAATGAGCTTGACCAGAGGTAATGGCATTTCAAGAGATTTATAGAATAGAAGCCAAGAATTTTTCTTCTTGTTAAAACAAACCACCACAAAAAAAACCCAGTAAAACCAAAATAAAAGGTTCTTTGCATAATGCCTGGTCTGCTGGCTGTGAAGTTTTGGGTATTCTGTTAAACTCAAAATACAAGGGATGGGCCATTTTTTCTCAGAATCAGAAAATACACTTTTTTTGAGGTACAAAAAGAAGTTGTTTACAGTGCTAATATGAACATAACAGTTGTACTGAGTAACATCCGACCTAGTAGCTTGTTTCTGGACGTGGTCAGTAGGGAAAGAGCACAAGAAAGGACTTGGGCTTTATTCAATATACCCTTTCCAGTGATCCATGCTTTGGAAAACAGCCAGAGAAATACAGGCATCATTTTGCTGAACAACCTTTGACAATCTTTAATTCCCATGTGTGTGTTTAATGAAGTGATGTTGAACCCAAGATCTGAAACCTACAAGTCAAAATTCATTTTTTTTAAAAAAAAAAAAAAAATCAGAAAAAGCTTTAAAGTTTTTTTAAGATTTTGAATTTTTTAATACTTTATCTTTTCCCTCAAGAGAAATTAAAAATCGTGAACTATCACAGCACTTTAATGACAATTAAAAATGAGTTTACAGTACTAAATAGTATCAAAAAAATTCAGAAAGGCAAAGATAGAAGATGCTAACAGGAAAAGGTCAATAGCAATTTTACACAGTAGCAGTGACCTTGCAATAAGAAAATAAGATGTAGCAATTAGAATTAGCCTACTGATGAGCTACGGATGATTTCATGTTCAAAGGCTGCAAGTTAAAAAGAAATGGAACAAGAGTTGTTCTAGACCAACTTTTCATTTTTCTTTTTAACCCGTACCGTATTTCAGAGGTTACTACAAAACAAATCCTACAGAATTCCAAATGACAATTCAGACTTGTGCATTTCGAAAGCCACATCATCTGTGTAAGAGCTGAGCTGACAGCAGAGCTTTGTAGTTCAAGGGTGTTCCAGAATTCCATAAACTTCAAGAACAGGCTTTGTCTGGTACATTTACACAAGAGGTTCTTGATTAGCAAATAAAATGAAGCACCAAAGTGAGGAAAATCTGATTACATATACACACTGAAGGAAGAAAAACCCATGCACAAACCCTAAAGGAGGTGCCAACAATGTGGTTTCGATAATCTAACAAAAACACAAAACCTTTTACTGCACTTACCAGCAAAGCATTTGGAACACAGATTCATAGTCTTGCTGGACCTGGGGCAAAAATAAAAAAAAAAAAATAGAGCTAAAAAATTCATTATCATTCTAATCAATACAGGGAAGTTTTGGGGGGAACGAAGAAAGGGTACAGAGAGGGTAAGAACTTAAATGGCTAGGAATCAAAGTTAAGTGGCTCGAAGTGGCTGAACTAGGAGCTGGGACAGGGGGAAGAGACTTCATCTGGCAATCTCTTTCCAGTTTAAAGACCTTCCAAACATCACTTCCACACATTTACCTCATATATGAAAATAAGCTTACTTTACCATTCAATGTATATGTTACACGCTCATCATTCGGATCTTTCTATTGCAATATGATGATAACGATAGACAGGAAGAGCCAATACATTCCACTTGAATATTAAGACTCCCCTTGGCAACAGCTCTGCACTCCTGACAAATCCGGAATACAGCACAGCAACAGAGAGATTGAAGTATTGCACTTATAAGGACACAGACAGATGTGCTCTTGGAAGTCTAGCTGGAATGGCTTAAGAAGTTATTACCTCAAGCTGTTCGTTACTACCCTCAGCTGCATCCAGCAGTAATTTAAAACAACCTGGCTGACTTTGCACTGACATGGACTAGGATAGTTCATACAATCCATTAGCGTGGCTCAACTTTGAGGGCAGCAACCTTCCGCTGAGAGAAAAACAGCTGGAGAACGACAGCAATATTTTCAGCCTCCCAAATGTCTCCAAAGTGTTTGTGCAATTATGCCACAAGTGTTCACCCTCACAAAGAAAGTCAGCAGGCTCAAAAGAAAAACAAATTTAAAAAAAAAAAAAAATTTAAGGCTATAGACCTCTTTATGGCCACCATGAACCTACCCAAAGCAATATGCTATGGGAGAACAAGTTTCTTACAGTTCACAACAAGTTCTCCTCTAACCTCACAACAACTTCTTTACAAAGTGAGCTGGAGTTTATTCTCATAAGCTCTCTGAGTGTTGAAATGTCTTTAGGTAAGAGCAACCCAGTTTCTGGGCACACTGCCCAATATTTGATTTGTTCGGCATTCCTGAATCAGCTCCACCATTACGTGTAAGCATTAACAGTGTCCTGAGACAGCCTGGAAGTACATATTGACAGGCAAGGTGGTACCAAAACTGTCCTGGCTCACAGGATCTTTTTGCCTCCTCAGAGCAGCCTCTAGCTGGAACATATTATTTAGCCAAATTAATTGCATCTTTATCTTTAGAAATATGCACACACAAAACCAATCAAGACTACCAAAAGAGTTGTTTTCTATTCCCAGCCATGGATGGAATTTTGAGACAAGATCTGCTTGTTACAATATACAAATTATAAAAATCAAAACTGCTTATTATCTCAAGACAAAAATTTTGACAATGTTTTCAAAGCAATTACATCACACATGAACACACCTATCAGAATTACAGAATCCCCCCCTCCCCGAGCGTTTGCAAATGGGTATTTTGTATGACTTTCCAGTAACAAAGTAAATCCAGACTTGGTCAATCGTATCTTAGTATTAGTCACATCAAAACAAAATTACAGATGCTTTTCAGTTCATGCACATTTGAAAGCTGGTTTACATCAGGCTCAAGAATTCTAGAAGAACACAGTTCACTGCAGATATGAGACATAAGCATTTGCCAGCTATAGCAAGAGCCACAGACACATGAAAGCTAGTTTTAAATGCAAACAGTATGTGCACAGGAGAAAAGTTAATTCCCAGGAAAAGAAAAGCAGAACAGCATTTGTAGCCATACAAATACATCGTCAAATTGGTATATACCCGAAGATTCAATATCTATGTTGACAGTCTGCACAGATTATCTACCTTTAAAAGAACTGCAATTAAAAACAGCATGGTGAGTCAACACCTACAGCATTAGTGTGCTGCAGTTCAGTACTCACTGCTTATGGGTTAGACCTTCTGGAGCAGCTCAATATGCCAGGCAGGAGCTTCTCTGCAAAGCCATTAAACCCCAGGGGCAGCAAAGAAAAAGAAAGGCAGAGTTCAGATGGTTCATATTGATGACATTGGAACGGGCAATGACAAATGTTTTCAGTGGTATAATCAACCATCTCAGCTGTTAAATATCAATCCAAAGCCTCATACAATATTTACTTATCAGCACACCAACAATGGAAAACACACACAACATACAGCTACAGGGACAGGGGGAAGGAAAAAGGCTGCCATTTACTCATAACACAAAACCCCCCGCATTTTCTGAAAGGACAGAGCTATTGGACGAGTGACCTTGTGAGCTAAATAACTTCAGTTCACTGTTAACGGTTTCAGGGATACCTTTCTCTCTGATCCTTTTACATGCATCCAAGTCAGTCTGAGGCTGCTATGGAAGATGAGAATCTAAACTTTGAGTGGTTTTTTTTCCTCTTTTAGTTTCTTTTACACAGTCACTTATGTCACTGCAGAATCATCAACATTAAACTAGCGCTAAGAAAATGGCTTTTTTTATTAGAGACAGAATAACAGTGTTGATCAACAACCAGGCCCTTTTGAATATTTAATTAGAGCAAAGGCTTTACAAAGAAAATGCATTAAGCAGTTTACGTTCGTCAAACTTACTAGGTATTATCTGAGAGTGCTGTCAATGTCTGTCAAGTAAAATACATGTTCAACAGCTCTTTGTTACATTGCAAATCCCTCCTCTCATTGCTAGGATTTCCTCTCTCCAGCAGGCAAGAGCTCTCTCATCACTCTTAAAACCGAGCAAACCTGCATATTGCCGATTTCTCTATGAACCAAATCCTGTTAATCACATTGCTGCTTTACGTTAAATACTTCCCAGTGACTCCAGCATTCACCAGAAACTCCTACTGCCAGGCAGGAACACCACAATTTCTTTGCTCCTGACAGCCTTTTCACATATATCATGCATCTGTAATATCCGTAATTTCTAGAGGTAATTTTATTTGAAACACTCAAAGCTCTGAAATATCCAACAGCCCTAGTCATGGTACAGTCCCCTGTTTCCACTTTGTAAGAAAGAGATGGTCACAGCAGCCAACTCTACTTAGAGCAGGTGACTACTAGGGAAAACAATACATTTCAGACTTCTAGGAACACACAGTAAAATCCTGAGTGTAAAGGTGAATAAGGCACAGTGAAGCTACAATTCAAAGTCAGCCCTGGCAATGAGAATTGCATGTTTCAGACTGCCAGTCTTCAGGCTGGCACCCAACATTTCTACACCTTGCTGTTACATGGGAGATATTCGACATGCTTCTCTGAATCAGACACCTAACCACCACGGTTTTTAACCGGACCTATTAAGTCAATTCCCAGATTTCCCCCATAAAAGTCATCTTCATGCTTAACAGCACCTAATCCAGAATTACTACAGTATACATTTTATATGTACAATGTCCCTAGAAAGCCAGGTTTATACCGATAATTTACAATCTCCATTTGTACATAATTCAAGCTGGTATTCAGAAAGACATTCATATTTATCGATAAATCAAGTCAAATAAGAGTGGTACTATCTCTGAGGCAGAATATAAAGTTAAACCCTATTTGAAGGTACTTCCATCTGTCAGAAAGAAACCATTTAACTAAAGGGTGACACAAAATTATTATGTAGATCGGAAACCACAAGGTGAAGCCAGCTCGGAAGGTCAAGTGGCAAAGCAAGTTAAAGGCAGGGGACACTTCAAGCCAGCTGGAAACCCCCAGAGGCTACAGAATGATTGCATGCAAGAGTTCCACAGGGCTCAGTCTGAAACAAGCGTAGGTATTAAGAGTACTTCCACTGCCAAAGGAAAAAAAAAAAAAACCACTCCCTTAACACCACAGCCATTAAAGGAGTAGCAATGACATAGGGACTTTGAAAACAAAGACATTTACAGAAATGGGAAACCTTGGAAGTTATAACATATTTATACTTTAAGCAATAAACAAATCACACGTAAGGATAAACATCACATTTGAGGGTATTCAACCCATCATCCCTGACTCGCACTGTTGTGCCTACAACTCTCCATAGCAAAAGAAACTATTTGAGCCTCCAGAGGACGCACAGGCAGCCCATCACGAGCTCCAGGCTGCAGCGAGATCAACACCGGCATCTCCGGTGAAAGGTGCACAATGGGAAGGGACAGCCAGCAAGAGGCATTAAATAGCCAAAATAACATCCTTCAAACCCCATGTATTGATATGTAACTAATAAATAAAACCAAAGATTGCTTCCCTGATTACATTTTCATATGGTACTTCCAGTACATTCTCAGGAAGGTGTGGCCTTATCTACTCCACTAAAAGCACTGGAAGCTATGTACTCAAATTCATGCCCTAAACCACTCATTATTCCTTTTCTGCCTAAATATTCCTTTTTTTTCTTGCCATTTGGCAGTACGCCATTGCAAGGTACCATCCAAATCAATGCGCATTCTACTCTGTCTCACTGGAAGTTTGTTTCTCCTTCCCTCTCTCCCTTACCTCTCTCATTTAATCCATATGAAACCGCCTCTAGAGAGTGAAGTTGAAATTCTAGCCATAAATCTCAGAGGCAACACTGTTAGATGTATAGTAGCTGATCTGAATAGCCAGAATCTAAAAAAAGACAATCTCAATACGAAGGTTCAAGAACAAATTACATGTGAAAATTTTGCACATTCAAAGAGAGTTAAAAAGAAGTATACAGAAATCTGTCTGGTCTCAGGATACTCAGTCTCTCTAATGAAAACAATTTTCTGCCAAGAAACTTATATAGGCACACCTAATAAATACTGAATGCTTTGTAACAAAATCTTACATTTTCCAGCAGACTGTCAGGCACTTCCTAGCTTCCTCATCCCATCTTTAAGAGGAAAGAAAAAAGGCAAACCAGAAACAGTGAAAACTAATACTAGCTCAACTCCACACAAGTGCCAAAGGGCAACATAAAATGCTCAGTTTCATCTATATTAGGATGCCTCCTACACTTTTTAAGGTAAGAGTAAGCCAGCATGATTAATGTAAATGCTCACCAATAGCAAGAATCGTGCAGCTGCACTGGAGTAAAAAAAAGCAAATATTCTGGAATAGATGTATATTCTCAATGCCTGCAAAACACCACCAGAGTAATAGTCATTCTTGAAAATAATTTTTGTTCAATTGTCTTTTGAGGATGGAAGAATTAGGAGTTTGGAGAAAAAATGCTTTCATATCGCATGCATGCATCAGGTATTTAATTGTTAAGATATTTAAGCGACAGATGCTAATTGAGTATGACTGCAAAATCCCAGATTCTGCATTTTTATTGGGAACAAGGTTTTCCAGCATATCTAGTAGTGATTCTTTATGATTCAGAAGTTCTTATGACTTGCTAGTAGGAAAACATACCAGCTGCAGTGGGCACTATAATCGCACTGGTGAATAAACACATGACGTTAAATGCTTCTTGGTCCCCTTCCAGTACAGCAATTACAGCGAGCCTGCAGTGTCACTACAGTACACATCTATCTCAGCCCCTGAATGACACCTGTCCAATACTGACAGGGGCCCTACGTTTGAGAAACATTTACACAACACGAATCATGTTATTAATCAGTAGAAACCACAAAGAATCTTCCTCCCTGTACAGTCAGCACGCACAGTTTCATGTATTTGGCAGCTTAGGACAAATATACATATGTCAAACCAATGCATTTATACGACCGTAGTTAATCGTCTGTCACCATTTCCATTATAAAGTAATTTTCAAAGGTTTGTAACTCTGCTGAAGAATTCACTCTGAGCTGAATCCTGGCACACGGCAAAAGCAAAACCATAGCCCACATATGTTTACTTTCATCCAACCAGACTAGAAGGATTATTTATCATTAAAAGAAAATCGATCCAGTTCTCTATTTCCCTTACACTTTTCAACATGCACTATAACACTTCACCTTGTACAGCAAGGAGGTTAATTAGACTGTGTTGAGAAGACCCTCCATCGTCCTTTGAAAGTTCTCTGTGTCCTGTGCACTGGCTTCTGGAGAAAGCCATTTAACTTTCCTAAATCAGAAGTCACCTCATTGATTTCATATATGCTGCATATTTGCTATTTATAGTTCCTCCTCAGTTTATGATCTTGCTAAGTGGATACAGGCAAGGCTTTTTTGGACAGTTTAAACAATTATTCATATTTTTAGACTGAGGCAGATCAGTTGCTCTTCAAGAACAATGTATGCCAAATTCTTTTTCAATAAAAGAGAAGTGGAGCGTGCCAAATGCAGGTGGACTCGCGGAGTACTGGGCAACCAGAAACATTCACATCCACCCAGAAACAGATTTTTAAGTGAACTAAAATCTGAAATTAAATATCCTACAAATGCAGTCAATGTCCTCTACTTCATCAGCTGTTCTATACCCATACGCTCAGTGATAAGAATTCTAGTTCAATTACAAAAGTGTTACCAGTAAGATTTTATTAAGATTACTACTATTACAGGGTTTTTTTTTTTCAGTATTCTGGTTTTGGACTCCCCATTTTCACCACAAACAATCCCAGTGTTGCTTATCGTCTCAAGATTTTTGGTAAGCTGCTGAAAATGATGCTTCAGATAGTGAGTCACATGTTCGCACAGACCTCATCATCCTGACCTCAATTTGAAACGAAATGGAGGGTAAACTTCGTGCACAGCCCAGTATACTAGTGCAACACCCTTCTGGCAGCTTTCCACACTCAAAAGACATGCTGATGTATCCCAATGAAGGAGCTGTATCCTTGATTTATTTTTTTTTTCAATGGCTACACTAAAGCATTCTTTTAAAACTCTAGGGCTGAAGCACTTTTTATGTTTTAAATATACAATGACACTGAAGCGCTTTGTTGACAATAAGGCCAGAGAAGAGCAAAAATACACAAGAGTAAGAGAGGGAAATAAGGAAAATACACAGCAACAAAGTGGGTCCTTACTCTTACAAAACACACCATGGGTTCTGACACAAAAGCACTGATAGAGTTTCAATTTAAAGCCTACACCAACAATTCATACAATACATGGCAAGGAATCCAATGCATCTAAACTAGGTAAGCCAGGTTGTAAGAACTGAGACCTGATTCAATTGGGTTTCTAGCTGAGCTTACAATGGTGCTGCCCTCCAGTCAAAGCTAAATGCTTCATATTCCCATGAATACCTGTCCCTACACTTTCTTTTTTTTTAAAAAAAAAAAAAAATCTCAGCAGCAAAATCCTATACCAAACATTCCTCTGCAAGTCCTCGAAATCTTTTTCACAAAGATGTGTAGCCTACTGTTTAAAGGACAGTAAAAAGGTCGAAAAAAGGCTGAAATACTAAGTATTAACAGAGTCCAAGAGGCCTTTAGTAAAGTAGGAATAATATTTCAAAGTTCTGGTCTACCCACCTTCCACCAATTCCTCCAGCACATTATTATTTACCTGTAGGTAATAACTAACATTGCTCTATGACAACACAATCACCATCTTCAGATTTACAATATGAAATCACATCGACTTTATCTTTTTCTCCAGATCAGACACTCCAACGCTCCGCTGGTAAGAGGCACTCAAAAACCTGTTCCATTTGTGTTATTCCTTCTACCACAGGGTCAGTAACAGATACCAAATAGTAAAACATTCTTATTAAAAAAGAAGCTGGAAGAAACCTCAAGAAAGTATCCATTTTGTCCTCTGACTTAAAGGCATAGCTCATTATGTATCAACCCCCCCCAGGGAACCTTCCCAAAACCCTTCCTGACCTGAACAATTAGATTTGGCTTAGAAAATAGGAAAACTTTTAATTCTTGCTCAATTTAAGTCCAGCATGTCTCTTCTCTATGCAAACGCATAGAGAAGCATTATTTTTTTTTTATAAAAGTTTTTATTCTGTGGCAAAAAAATACTTTAAAATGCCTGGCATTATAATGGCCTTGCAAAATATTTCAGAGACCTTGTCTGTTGTATGCATGTTAAATACCATTTACAAGGACAACTTATGTAAACCAGCTAAAAATGCCGCTGCATCGTGTTAACAAAACACACTAACAAAGTCCAGTTCAAGTACTATGCCGTAAGCGTCCTCTCAAAAGCTAGCAGAATATCAAAATTGTAAGATAAACTCCTTTGTTGCAGAGATCTAATTTTAATGTCTAACGAATCAAACATTACACAGGCAAAAAGGAGGTTAAAATGTTCACCATCGCAAATACGGAGAGAGAAAGCACTTGAAGGTGCACTACACGCAAAAGATGCGACAGGAAGATTCAGAACCCCAAGAATTATTTTGACTATTCATTTCTAGGAGTTACAGCTCAGGAAGCTAGGTTCAGAAATAAAAAAGAGGAAAGAGTATCCCTTGGGCAAAGCAAGAAAGTGTGGCTGTCCAGGACTGGTAAGGCTGTTCAGTAAGGAGCAGGTTGTCCAGCAGGATACCTCACTTCCCAGACCTCCCTAAGCCACCCCAAAAAGCAGCGTATTTTGGAGAATGAGAGACAAGTTTTTACAACTTTCAGAGTTCTTTGCACTCCTTGCTTTCCAAACCCTTCTGGAACCGCATGCTACGGTAGAATTGTAGCACTTCTTGAAAAGCAGTTGAAAAATTTAGACAAGGTGCCTGCAGTCCTATCTTCTTACACTGTTCATAAGCACACACGTCTAAAAGACATTACCAGTATGTAAGCGAGCAGGCATTTTTCCTCCTCCCCATTTAAAAGAGGTTTCAGTAAAGTCTTCAAAAGGTTAGCTGGAGGTTCACTGCGGGAAATACACTTTCTTCCACCCTAGTTAGCCCAGCTGTACAGTCTGGAAGCAACATGGCTCTTACTTCAGCCACTGCGGCCTCTACACCTGACTACACACAGTCTCTTTCAGTTCTCAGGTGGGAAATTGTAGCCACATCTCATGATCCTGTTCTAGAGAAGAGTGCTTCAACTCTTCCTGCAGGAATCTGAAATGAATCCTATCAAGCATAAGCCCTGCACTAGGAGCAATCTGCCAGTTAACTCTTTAAACAAAACGTTCCTAAAAGCAGATCCCCCTATATGGGCAGAAAACAATTCTGTCCTGCTGGTACGATAAAAGAAAAATAAAAGAGAGAAACAGGAAAAAAATACATTAAGAGTCACTTGAAAAAGTGAAATAAACCACTGGTAACTCATCACAACCAGTGCAAAAAACACTGAGGTCCTTTCTGGCAAACTGTCAGCTGTATTTCAACCACCCAGAACTATCTTGCTTGGAGCACAAGCAGGTTTAAATGTGTTTTTTAGTCGCCCAGAAATTTTGGTTAACTTCCTAATAGCTCTCAGGTAGATGTCTGTACCAGATTTTGCATCTCTCAGGTAATGAACAGAGACTGCCAACCTCAGAAAAGCACTCCAGAGTGAAGAAGCAGAGTGCCACTCGCTTGCTATACTGCAGAAATGTTATAAAATAATTTTTGCACTAACACCTTACACAAAGTCTTGGCCCAGAAGAACACTTTGGATATTTAAACTTGGTAAGAGATCTCTTCTCATAATGTAACTTCTGGGTTTTCTACCACAAAGCCAGAGTTCAGCATAATTCCAAGGAATGCAGCATTTCTAAACAGCGTAAAACTGCTTATAAACAATTCCTTCAAGATGTTTCTGTGTTAAACATCCAACTTCTGAAGTGTCTGAAAAAAACCCTAAATAAATCAGGTAACATTTACAACAACAGAGTTCAAGGAACAAACCAATACAAACATAAATGTTTGGCAACACCGCTTAGAAAAGCAAACAAGCCCTCACAAATAAAAAAACCCCTCACACTATAAGCAAGAGTTAGGCTGATAACGACAAACGATTTCCACAAGGCAAGATATTAACCTGAACACAGAAGGTGGCGGAATTTTTTTTTCCCCATAAACATGCACCCAGACGCAAACGTAAGTAAAGAAATCCAAAAGAAGCCATAAACAAAGCGCCGTTAGTTCAGTGAAATAGTGACAGCTGACCAGTTGTTACCTACAGCTCACATAAAAGCAGCATCTTCTTTTCCAAGAAGTGTTTGGTATAAAGTTGCCTTCTCAGGAGTTTGTAAGACACGGTGGATGCTGGCCATGAAAACTGCCTTCAGCCCTCAGAACCTTCGCTTTGTCATGCATGACGTATACTCTACAAACCGTCCCAAATCATCCCATTAAAAGACAAATCCCAAAGTGCAGGGGGAAAAAAAAAATCTGCAGTTAAGTCAAGAAATCCAGAATGAAATGGAAGTGCTTGAAAGACTGTGTAGCAAAGGGAACACTGCAAACCAGGTCAGTTTTGAACCCTTTGCACAAGGCAAGATTATGCTTGTTTCTCCTCCAGCTACCCCTGAGAAAAACCACTGCCTCTCCTATCACTTGTGAGCCAAACACTCAACATATTATCCATTTATCCATGATATCCAAAGGATATTTTTCTTTAGTGTTGTTTTGTGGGGGTTTTCTGCAGTGTCTGTTTTTTTGTTTTGGCGAGGGGTTTGGGGGGGGAGCTTTTTTGGGGGGGGCGGGAGGGCTTTGGTTGCGTTGTTGTGGGTTTTTTGGTTGGTTGGTTTAGGTTTTTTTTAAGCTGTGATTAAAACACTAAGTATACAAAGGATATTTTAATGGCTGAAAACCTCAGCTGCCCCCTGCATGTTCAACACGATTTCTAAGACCTGAGCTTGACCCAGGGCATGCCGGTCAACTCCACTCTTTTTCCAAGAAAAGGATGCTGGAAAGGTAATGACCCAACGACGTGGCAGAGTTCAGCAACTGGACGGCAAGTCAATGTGCTGCTTCCCTCAACTCCTATGACTCACGTGCCCGAGAGGACCAGCTGCCTCAACCTTGCACTTTACCCAGCTACGTCATTTCAAAACTCTTCTCGGTTTTACTTTGAATAGAAAAATGCTTCAAATACGTCTCACTGGGCTAATACACATTAAACTACAGGATCACCGTAACAAATAGCCTGAGCCCAAATCACCGCGGCCATAGCGTCCAGAATCTGTGGCGTAAAACAGGAAAGACCTTTAAAATAATGGAATGCTCCACAGTGTTGATGTCTTGCTTTTTAAGCATTCTGAAAGCAAATCCTTGATCGCCAAGAGCAAATGTAAGTAGCAGTACTCAAGCTTTTTTCCAGGAGAAAAAGCACCTTAAATACTCCAGCACAATTCCAAGGGGGAAAATAGTTAGTTACAAAATACAGACTTGAAACCTGCTCATCTCTGACCTAACAGCAAATACTAAATTATTATCTTCAATCTTCTCATTAACTACAGTTAGCTCATGGGTCTAGCTACTTGTCTTTCTGCAATTGTAACGATATGATTTGGTTCAAATATACAACAACTAAGGAACAGTAAAGCTGCTGCAAAAACAGGATGAAGAGAATCCTATGCATTCTTTTAGTGGATAGTATTTTGGTCTTTGACATTTTCTTTTATCGCCCGTTAATCCAAGATAACATGCACCTGACTCACTGAATAAAACTGGTGTATTACAAGTCTATGTTTATTAATTTCTTCCACAGAAAAAACTGAAACTTTAAAATCAACACCTGACAAAAGAAAAACTTTCTGTAAAGGGAAAGTTGACTTTTATATATGTTTAACTTTCTATGTAAATAATGAAAATCAACACAAAAGGATACAATTAAACAAAAGTATTTTGAGTCATACTATGTAAATGCCATTAAAAACTATACAGATGCTTTTCCTTCATCTTTTACACAGGCAAATAAAATTGTTCCCTCCTCTTTCGCAGCTATATGGTCACTATCACAGCCACTGCATTGACCAAGAAGTCAACAGCATGAGGTACCTTCCATAGGCACTGCAACAGGATGAGCATGGTACACAAACACCACCCCAGACCAACAGCACCAGTGCGGAACGGGATCCAATAGACAAGAGTTTGCTCCTTATGGAGCTCCACTGGCATTTTACACTAGACTATTCTGAGTCTATCTTATTTTTTCCATCTCTCTGTTCCTCTTCAAAATATATATAAAAACTGTATTTCTCAAAACTCCAAAAGGAAACAACAGCAATTCATTCCCAAATATTCAAGATCGGGTAGTTAATATATCTAGCCAATCCAATAAAACAGTCTTAGTTAAAATA
Source organism: Leptosomus discolor (assembly GCF_034619465.1). NCBI lineage: Eukaryota > Metazoa > Chordata > Aves > Leptosomiformes > Leptosomidae > Leptosomus > Leptosomus discolor. The sequence continues at coordinate 2,727,972 of NC_141392.1, read as the reverse complement.
CCCAAAGTGCTGGGGACCTTGTCAGAGGCCTCAGTTGTTTTGTTTCTGACTGTGATCAAGAATTGTTCTCTCTTCTGCATGTTCGACTGCAGCATGCCTGAAAATTAATCCCTTACATTCCAGTATGAGCATCTGTGACTAGGGAAGAGTGAAAAGGATCAGGGGAAAAGCACAGACCCACAGATACCTTTCAGATATCCTTCCCCATACAGGCTGTCTTTTGCATATTAATAAAATTTAAAAAAAAAAATAAAAAATTGGGAAAGTTCTCCTTCTCCAGTGTTCTTCACTCATTACTCCTGCCCTCCCAAATATTCTCATTATTGGAGAATAAGACAAACAAGGCAAAACACTGAACTGGAAGAAAAACATTAGCAAACATAATCCAAACCAGTCCATCAGTTTTGAACAATTACTAAAATAAATTACACTGAGTGGGAAGAATGAATTAAAAAAATATATATCTTAAAAGTCAAAATGAAACAGACCATTACAGGTAAACACTCTGATTTTGCTTTTAACACCCTCATCACAACTATTGGAAGGATTTTGTCCTCAGTCTAAACAAAAATGTACAAAAATTACAAAACTTAAACCGTAACTACTCTGCCACATGAAACTGTTCAAAGAAGTACCCCCACCTATTTAACCTGCCTGCACAGGGGGAAGGCATAAACTGAGGCACAACTCCATTCTATCAGCTGAAGCATAAGGGACTTAAAAATAAGTGATCACAAGAATACTCAGGCTGCTCCCACGCCACACTGCATAGCTCCCAAATTATTTAGTAGCACAGGAGACCATGCAAACTACAGCATGTATTAGGTCATGATGTGCACCAGGATACGCACTCATGCATTCAAGTTTTAGGTATTATCATCTAAACAGAGCATAGGAAATCGAAGTTACAAAGTGTGGACATTAAAACCCACAAAGACTGAAGAACTGATGTTTTAGTGTGCACTTACAGGCTTAAAGGACTCACTATTTGAAAATAATTTTAACTCACACTCATCACTGTAGAAGTTTCCATGCTGCTGCTATTATACCTTACAAAGAACAAAACCCTGTATATAAATTCTTTATGCTGTCAATCAGTATTGCTCCCAATCGACTACAAACATATTCAAATCACTTCCCCACAGCCATACTTCCAGCTACCACACATCGAACCTGGAGACCCCCAGAATTTGTTAAATTAGAACCAGAGGCATGAACATCAAACCTTATTGCTTATTTACTCAATCATCAGCTAAAAAGGCAGTCAGATCTACAACAACAATATTCCCTAATCAGAACTCATTTTCTGAAAGGTATTAGGGTGATTGAGAGCGAAAGAAGTAATGCAGGCGTTGTGGTATGTAGGCAACTATGGCCAACTTTAAAAATATCTTTTAAAAATAATTCTCAAGCATTCTTAAAACCATTTATTTTCTTGAAATAAGTTTCTGGTATGAGCTAGGTAGGGGTTTAACTGAAAGAGATTCTAAGAAAGATCACCTGTGTCCCACAGTGTTCTCCACCAATGCAGGAGGTTATTTAATAGTAAATATTCCACCTGTCTTTCCTTGAGCACATCCTATGAGGAACTGGCGAATTGTTCCAGTGGCTAATTGACCTAGTCAGAGAAAGCGGCCTCGACTTCAAATCTCAGTTTAGCTCTTGCTATAAAAGGTCTGCAGAATCCTTAAAAATAAAAACCTGACATGGCAATACAAAAATAGCAATGGAAGTAAGGACAGACTGCTCATCTTCTATTAGGTGGTGCTCACTTCCCCTTGGCCTTCAGACATAGCCAAAATCAGAAAGTTAAATTGACTCTTTATTCAATAAAACCTCTGATGACCCTATATACTTTCAAATATAACATATGTGTAACCACCTAAGGGCTTGCACTCATGACCCCTAAGACGACAAGGCATCACAGAAAGGTACCCGCACAGGACAGAAGTTAGCACGCTGCCTTTCTCTTGTGTCTCTGGGTCTCTGTCAGTTTGCACTGAACATCTATAATCCTCCAGGTACTCTAACATCTGTGAAACATTTTATAATTCGAACTATCGGCACACAAGTGTGTTGTAAACACTGAATCAGCTGAACTGCTAGAAACACTAATGAGAATCTACGGCATAAAGGAAATGTATTACAGAAACAGGTTCCCACAGTTCTGTACCGATGGGTAAGTCACGGTAGGACTTACACCAAGTTCAGAAGATCATCCCTCAGCTCTGTGAAATGCAAGTGAAATCACATTTGTATTGCAAGGCTGCAGTAAATGCCAGCTGCAGTGGGCACTACTGTATGATACTCCAGCCTGCAATGTCTGCAAACAAATCTATCGGGAACAAATACCACGCACAAAAATTGCACTGTACTATTAAGAGTCTACCAGTATTATATAGCAATTAAATACAATTATCAATGGGGGGGTCCTGCACATTATTCATAGAAGGAGAAATGCTGAATACTATATTAAGAGAAACAGGATAAATCTTGTAACTTATCTTGTTACATGATTCAGTATCATGTATGCAAAATAACCCAGAAAATTTCCACAGTAAATGAAAGAAAATACGAATAATCTACACAGAAAAATATTTGTTTGCCTCTTTTCTTACACTACATTACAAGAGTTCTGGGCTATTTTTTCCTGCTTCTCTTCCCAGAATAAGAACTAGCAAATCAGAAGGTGCGAGAATGAACACACTGGGAGGTATTACCACCAAAAAAAAAAAAAAAAAAAGTAATCCAGGAAACCAAACATGAATATTTAATCTATTTAAATAGAATGAGAGGCATTCACAAAATCCTTGAGCAACGCTACAGTGAACAATACCGTATATTTTCACTCACTTCCTGCTCCCGCAGTAAAGGTTTGCAAGAGCTCCCACTTCTGCTCTTGAGACTTTATTAAATTCAACAAAGCAAAGAAGTGGGTTGACAGTCCCAACAGTTCTACTGATAAATTTCAAAGACTTTAAGTGTCTTTATAAAGGTAAAAACAACAGGGGAAAAAAGCAAGCGAGACACTTTCTTTTAGCAGTTCCTTTTTAAAAACCTAAGCGGTTCAGGCTTTTCAACTGGCCGAAGCTTCAGACTTCAGAATTAAATTTTCCTCCAAATTTAATTTGTGGGTCATCTGAGAATTAGAATTATCAAAATTGCTAAACACTGATAAAGCTTTTAATTTTTGTTGCACCACACAAGAAATGACCAAATTTTGTTTCCCTATATCCTAAAGTTTAAAAACAGGTAACACAGCTTCTTTGCTGCTGTCAACTACACAGATTAAAATGTTTGACTTAAAAAAATACTAAGGCCCACGGCTTTGATATAAGTGATATATATAATACATATGGATATTTACATACTATAAGGATACTGTTTATATCAATTTACGGCTTGTGAAACACACTGCCTGGAAACCCCAAACTGACGAGAAATGGTACAAGAGACGTAAACTGCAACGGTCAAGCTCATGCAGTCAGCTCGGTTTTAGTAGCATAAGAGTCCAAAATAATATAAAAATATATTGCTTAACAGTCATTTTCTCTGGACAACTTTCTAAACACACTCAAGAACCCCACAGTTCTTTAAACCTTCGCATTTAAGATTAAATGCCTTAACATTATAAAACAAGTTCTTCCCTGTCACAGTATCCCTTCTGGGGAAAAAAATAAAACCAAAAACCAAAACACCCACAAATTCTCCCATCTCACAGTATTTTTGCTATTAAAACTAGATTTACTAGTTGCAAATCAGCGACCAACACTTTGCTAAAGCTTCACGATGCAAATACAATCCTACTTGCATTTAACTAATTCACCTGTCATGGTTTATCCATCAGCTACAGCAATACAACCACCGCTGCGTGAGCGGTTTCAGAGGAATAAAAGTTATATTCAGTTTTGTATTCTTGCTCCTGTGCAAGAGAACCGTCACTACACTGCAGCAGTTTTCATTTCTCCTTTACAACACCTATACTACAACCAGCCACACAATGCGGGCAGGGTTTGTTTCCGTAACACACCGTGAACAGCTCATCCCAGCGCACACAAGAAGATCCAGAAGGCTCCTAATTGTCCAAAGGAAAAAAAAAAAAAAAAAAAAATAAGAGGAGGTTTGGAGCAAGCTGCCTCTTTTCCTCTGAGCTACCAACGGGACAGACTGTCATATCTGTCTTTCCTTATACTGCTTTTTGTTCCTGAGAGGTGAGCATCTCATTTTGAGCCATCACTTTTACTTGAAACAGAAGTATTACATGTTTTGGGGTGTTTTTTTTTTAAAAAAAGGCCTATCAATTGGACTAACCAGGTGAATACCTTAGTCTCCACTCTTCAGTGAGGTTTCCCTGACCTACAAAGCAATGCCCTTTACATATCGGGCCCAAAGGTTTTGAAAATCTTTATCTTGCCATTATACAGCTGAAGGTCAGTGACGGTAGCTGTAATCCTGGCATTTATATTATAGAATATGAAAAAAGCTGTATGATTTTACAGAAGTGTCTCAAATAATTCCAAGCTTGGTTAGGGGAAAGCTGAATACCTCTAAAAACTTTAGCCTTCTCCACAAAAGCGATGTTGTGTGAAAGCTTTACGTTCTATCGATACTGCGTGTAATTATGAAAATAGAATTTGTGTGGATGGAATAATGCATTTTGTGACTCATCTTCCAGTTTACTGAGGCTTTTGAAACTGTACTGTATCAAAGATCACACCCCGGAATGTCAGAGCTTACAGCTTCTCTGGACTTGGGGACTATTTCTTAGCCAATGCAGGCGTCCACATCTCTAACGGGGCTTTTTCGGGTGCACGCATCCACTGTTTACTATGGCAAAGACTGGTGGCAGAAGTAAAAATATTCCAAGCTACTGCTAAGTTGCTAAGTATTGAATGTTAAACAGTCATACTAATGACAGCTATTGCCCCTCCCTCTTTGCCCTGCCACCTCTCCTCTGAATTTAACAGGAAAAGTAGGTGAATTTAAGACCTTGCTGATTCAGGATACCTGAACTTAAGTTGTATTTTAAACACCTCTTTTTCCATTACCATCATCTCAGTTGTTTCCCCCCTACACTAGTCAATGTGTTCAGCAATCCCCTCTTGTTCACTACTTCAAGCAATTTACTTGATTGCCCTATTCAGGAAAAATCCTGTTGCTACCAGGGCTCCCCACAGGCTGTTACAGCTGCCTAAGGCACAAGGAAAGGGGTTAAGTGCAGGAGAAAGTTTCCATGAGGTACTGGAACATATCGCACAGTCAGGCTGCAGAGAAACTTGTACAGCAGCTAAAACCCAACAGGAGAACAGACCTACTAGATTTCGGATTTCCAAATTTTTCCCTCCAACTTGTAGACCATCTTGCGGCTCTAAACACACTCGTGCAACACAACAACTTATCTTTTCATGTTTGTGTATCTTTTTTGAAGTACAACAAACATCCAAAGTCATTTCCAACTCAAATCTGTTTGGAAATAGGTCAAATGACACAAAAATTAGGTATATGGCTAGAGAGTCTGTCAAAGAAAGAGTCATAAAAGGCACGTGAACCTAGTGCTGAGAATGTGTTTCTCCCAAAACAGTTTGTGAGCAGAAATGATAATAAATTACTGCGGAGTTGTGCATCTTACTAATGGTGAAAATATTTTATTTTTTTTTTTAAAATACACAAGACTATTTCTGCCAGTAACTAAACACACAGAGGAGTAACCAGTGAGAAGTCCAAAAACCACTGCCTTATTAAATTAAATAATTATGGTACAGCTACGATGAAAAGAATTACATTTCTGTCCACAGCTGCAGAAAACCATTTCATACTGATATTTAAAGTGCTAATAAGTCACCATGTATTTATGACTCATTTTCACATGTGCAAACTGTGGACAGAGCTATGGTTAGTTATCCCATTTGATGGCACCCCTTCATTTGAACGTGCTGAAGTTTTGCTACAAGCCCAAATGCGAGCTACAGATTAAATATACAACAGGTTTTGCTGTTATCACGCCAGTTGGGGAAAACATTAGAATGTAAACTGTATTATTTATTTCAACACGTAACTAATCTCAAAGTGGTTAAAAACCGGTGCAATAGTAAACGTATACATGCTCTATAAAAGAAAAAGACCACACAACTACACTGTAAATGCACTTCAGTCATGCACAAGCCTATCAAATGCTGACTCTGCCACTAAGAGAGCCACCACATTTTTGGCCTTGGATTCAGTCCTCCAAGCCTACAATCACTGTCTGATCACACGACAAAAGTATGGATGGTAACATAACATTTGCAAAGGCTCCCGAGTGTCAGTGGGATTTGACACACAAGTCATTCAAATGCTTCAAAATCATTTATTCTATTTGGACTTTCAGCAAAGGGCACTCAGTCACAAGAACTATGTTTGCCTTGCTGCCTATGAAAGATAAAGAGTTCTTTTTGGTTGTAACATGATGGTGTCACTTTCAGGGTTTCTTTAACCAGGCCCTCCCAGAAAATAAATCAAATCTCAACTTTCACAAGGAAAAAAGATATATTAGACCCTATATTACATGATCAGAATTCAGGTGGGTTTATTTCAGTCCTAAGCTTTTCAATATTTGAAAGTGTATAAAAAGGCTAAACAATCTCAGCGAGAGAAACCCAGGAAGCCGAGACCATTGATTCATGATCTCTGTCAGTGTAACTTAATTTTTTTCATTTTCATGCTACGAGGTGTAGAAACAAGCTTTAGCTATTTTTCTCACAAATCTCATTCAGCCTTCTGTATTCCAGTATTATCCTCATTTCTCTTAACATGAGAAGCAAAATAAAGTTTGAGTCCTTTCTGACTGTTTCCCTCCCAAAGCTGGCGTTCGACAGCGCCCATCCACTGCCACAAAAAGCTGCTTGCTCTGTGCTTCCTCTGGAAATCAGCTCAAGCGACTACGGGCGGGTTGCACAGCGTACAAGCAGCCCTGCCCTTTGCTCTCACCCAGTCACCGCTCAAATTTTGCTCCTGTAAGCGGTGACAGAGCCAGTGGGGAGCATTCAGCACTCCCCATACACACCTTCCATTCATAAATCTCCCTTTATGTTTGCAGTAAGGTAACAAATAACTCGGTTTTCAATCTCCTCTGCATTTTCCCCAACTTTATAACTACACTCTTGTAGCTGAATTCATTTGCACCTCTACTAGCCTCAGGTATTTCCTGGTCTATGTCGTATCACACTTCTCCTCTCTTACCCAATTACTTTGGGAAGCAATTCCATTTTAGGATTTTGAGCTATTCAAGTGCAGAACACACTGATTTATTAACAGTTGACAATTTCACATAATGTCAACTTGATAGATTATTCTTCCAGTTTAGGGGGCTCTTTGGGTCTCTGAGGTACAAATAAGTATTTTCATATGATTGCTGTTCCAAATTTAGGTTTAGTAAAATCAAAGTTTTAATGAAAAATGTGTTTATCTTCAGTTTCAGTCTCTCTGTGGCAGCTCTGCAAAGCAGCGTGTACATGGCTAGCACTTACAAATAATAAATCATGTAAAGCTCAAAGAAACAAGTAGAAGGCTTTTCTTTTTATAAAAAAAAAAAAAGGCATTTCCTATTAATTTTATAATCTTAGTAGTGCAGCAGTACAAGAAAGTGTTATACAATAATCTGCCAAAACATAAATAAAACCTGCTAATCTCATCTCCTCTCAGGATCTAACTAATGAGAAATGCAACTAAGTAAACACTATGCATGCTAAATCACAGAGGGGTTAGTGAAGTGTTTAGCTTAACATTCAAATGTGCTATCAACAGCCAGAAGCCTTGTTTGGAAACAACTTCAACATAACCAATCTGTTGAGCTAATCAGTGACCCACAACCTAAACTCCCCAATTTAACTAGCTTGATCTACATTAGCCCACTTTTGCATTTTAAGCATGCAAGTTCTGCTCATTCCTACAATTCAAGACAAGCACTAGCTTACTCTTCTGAACTACCTAAACTCCATTAGCAGCCTGGTTTAAGTAAAGAAATTATCAGCTCTCAAACACCTTAAACACAACCCTCCAATATGCTACCTACTCCCTCACCATCTAAAGCAAAATTGCAGAAAGCATTGGTATTTACCATTCTACAGCGTGCACCTTGCTTTGCCATAATACAACTGCACGCAAGCTGCGAGGTTTTGTTTTCTAAGAGTAAGAGGTTTAAGCAGCATATGGAGAATTTTGCAGTGTCTACATAATTAACAAGAGAGATGAAATTTTGTGGCTGGCCACTTGACATTTTCCTTATAAATTTATAACTAAAGCCTTTATGCAAGTACAGCATATCTAAAATTTAATGGCTGGAGGACAGAGAGAACAAGGTCACCCCAAACTGTTAAGTTTCATTCTCTGACAAAAATAAAAATACATAGCTTTTCTTTTCTCCTTGTGAGGACTTAGAAGAAAAGGTAACAAGGAAACTAAAGGAATAATCAAAATGTGAACAGGCTTTACCCTCCCCCCTGCCCACCTCCTGCAAAGTTTTGCCACAGTCTGAATGAATTCCTGAGCGTAGGCGTTTGTGACAGCCTTGCTCTTGTCACGCCCCGCAAGCTCACCGTCAGGAGCTCCGATTCCACGGCGGTTCAGATGAAAGATTTTTGAGTAAAACTGCAACTGCTGCAGAGGGCAGCGCTGTACAGGTAGCTCACTTTGTCCCCGAGCGAGCACCGGTCCCCTAACCACGAGACATGTGCCGTTTGGGGGATGACAGGGCAGAGAGCAGCACCTTCCAGAAAGGGAGTCAGCTGTAAAGCTGGGGTGAGACCCTCTACTTAAGGCGTTGTGCCTTTCTCCTATTTCTACACAGCACACTTCCCAGGTCTCAGGCAATGGCATTTCAATTTCCAGGGCAGAAAGAACTCGGCACGCACGTTTTGCTTTGAAGTTCAAGGGTTTCAAACATCCTTCATCCGACGTCCTTCGTCCCGTGACAGGAGAAGGAAACCTTCACGCAGACTGGTATTTTGGCTCTTCCACCTTCGGTGATCCAGACTAAGGCAAAGGCAAACCGTAATCTTCACAGCTGTCATTTTCACAAGGTAGCTTTTGCTATTTTCTAAGTGTTCAAAGCAGACAGCCTAGATTTATTCGCATGAACAAAAAATCACAGAAACCACAACGCTCGCAGAAACCTTTATGTTATTCTCATCATTTTCCTATTTTGAAATAACATGGGAAAGTGTGGGAACAAGCCTCAACTTCTTATTTGCCTCTACTACTCAAGGCTAAAGGGATAAATCACAATCAGTACACTTATTTCATCCAATTCAGACAGTGGGAAATCAGGGCCAAGTTAAATATTTCATTCCCATGCATGCAGAGCAAACAGCAAAGGCTCTTTCGTTAGATCTGCTTTTTATGCCTTTCTGAAGGTAATATTAGGCAAAGGCACGGTAACCAAGCTCAGAGTGATCATTAACAGTAGGTAATAAAAACGAGCCCTGTAACATTACCTCATCCTGAACTCTCATCCAAGCTACGTGTAACCTTCCCAGTACACAAGAACAAGCGAGTTTTAACTACCTAACCACTGTGACAGGCCACAGCTGCAAACTGCAACTCTACGGCTTCATTAACTATCTCAAATTAACACGGAATCCTAAATACAAGCAGGAGTTAAAAGGAGTTTTAAAAATTTAGCAAGCAAGCAGCCGTATCGTAAAATAAGCAAAAGAAAAATTGATGTTTCCATGATTCTGCCTGACTTTAAGCTTTTAATCATACATCTCTGCACCTTCCTCAGCTGCATCCTTTACTCGTGGAAGGCCCCTACTGCAAGGGGACAACACAATCTTCTCTCACTCTGCCCTTTCACCAAAGCACCACAGCAGTCTGGGAAATTAAGTGGCAGGTAACAGAATTTAAACCAAAAAAAGTATCTCCAACCATGAAACTAATGAATAGCAAGTATGTAAATTATGAACTTCATATACATTGTTTTCCTGCCCCCCTCTTCCCAATACTTTTACTTAACACCCTACCCCCTGCAAACAGTAGACTGATAGATGAAAATTTTGGATTTTTAGCCCTCTAAGCATCGTTTTTCTCAAGTCAATTTAAGCAGATGGTTTTGCTCTGTTAGGGGAAGGTAAAATGCTATCTATAACCTTTCAAAGAAAATGTTTACACTCAACTAATTCAACTAGAATCAAAGTGAATTAAAAACATCTGTAGCTACCTTCAGACAGTACAAATTGAACTAGCAACTTGTATCTTCCACGCTAAGGATAATTCCACATTCAGTGTTTGCTACATATTGTGCTACGTGATTTTAGCAGAAACAGTGGTTTCTGAACAACACCTACAAGCAAACAGCTGAAAACAAACATCAGAAACATTAACTCAGGCCATCTGTCCAACTAGCTCGTAGAAGACACTTGTCTTTCATGTCTTAGTAGCAGTTTTGTTGCAGCCACGATGACCTAAGGATATAGGCAAGATTGATTTTGGGGACAGAGGTAGTATCCAGGTATATACTTCGAAAAAGTAGACCAGCTTCCCCATACACTGAAGGGAAGCCTGTGCCTCCAAAAGCTGGCCCACTTTTTTCCAAACTAGGTGCTCAGTTGTGCTACTAAATATGTAACATCTACCTTCAGAACTTGTCCTGAATAGATTATGAGGGACAAGAAAGCTGAGCAGAAGAAAGGAAAGCACCATTGATTAACCAGCTAATAATAAATCCCAAGATGAGGATCACGGACACCATTTCCCTTACCCTCTTCTCTAACTTCCACAGGCACCCAAAGAATACAAGCCTTTGGAGCTCCCATTTGTGTCAGTCTTGCTACATAACCTTAAAGAGTACAAATCCATTTGGACCATAAATTCACTTATTGGTTGAGTGCCTTAAGTAGTCCCCAAAAATAGTTTAAAAAAAAAAACCCTGATTTTATTTTTATGACATTCATACCAGGAAAAATACTACTAGAATACTTAGTCAAAGTCATGTTCAAACAGAAAATGTTCCTTTTACTGCCATTTTCATCCTGAAAATTGACGAACACATATAAGCATTCTTCTGTGCTACAGTAAGTCATTAGCTACACAATCCATCTAGACAAGTGCTGCAGAAGCCATTACAGATTTTATAAATCTGTATCAAAAGTTGCAAAGAAATGAAAGGTTGGGGAGGGGGGTGTATATATTTATATAAAAATAAAAATCCCTACGCAATTTCAGCATTTCCAATCGCAACATAAAGACTACTGGAAAGCACTTCTGGATTCAAGTTTACAACAAGCACATTGCTAACGAAGTCAGAAACTTGCTACGAGATCACAAACTGAAATAATAAGGACAGAAACAATGCCAACAAGAAAGCAGCTACATCAGTTTCTGTCTCAATGGCATCTAGGAGTGTTCTGGGAACCTGATCTGAAAAAAAAAAAAAGAAACAGAAAAAGAAACCAAAAATTATAGTAACCTCTGAAAGCTGTAGGCTTCAGTTTCTCAAAGCCCTGGTCCAGCGCTGTTTAGTTTGAGTTTCCAATTACAGCAGTTTCAAAAGCAACCAGTAATTTCAGTTATCTGAATTTTGGATGCACTTCAGCAGACGTGCCAGCTCAGGTAACTCAATTTGCTAGAGTTCTCGTTACGCCAGTAAGAGATGGAATTTCCAGTATTTTCGTTTACTTTGCAAGAACGATACGATGCATCGGTTTGGTTTACTATATAATGATCTATATATCACCGTGATTTGCTTTTACCTTTCGAATCTGTCTTTACAAGCCACTTGAGCAGGACAGGAAGCGTTAATTATTCATGAGAAAGATTTCTGGTCTTTCCTGAATTAGTCACACGAGAACATTAATAGTCAAACGAGAGACTGCATCACAGAATAATGGATAATAATGGGGTCCTATCTTCAACAGGAGAGTACTGCACAACCACCTGAGACTTGCAGATGTGTAATGCAGGCGGTTCTTGCTCTTCTAATTGCATAGCAACTCTTCTGATTGAGAGAGACCTCCTCCACCCACCAAAAACACTTCCTTCTCCATGAACATCCTTGGAAACAACATGTCCATGGGTCAATATTGTCCTAGAGCAAGTTCCGATTTAAAACAAACACCCGTCTCTAAAGGGCCGAGCTGGAGAAGCTGCAAATACTCCTTGCTGCCAAGTCTTTCATCCAAGGCTCCTAAAGCACAGTGGAATTAAATGAAGAGTGATAAATGATTCACTAGTGAAGGAAAACATGTAAAGGGAAAAGCATGGACCAACTGTCACACAGTGCATCAGTGTCAGAAACAGTCATAAATCCTTTCCAACTTATTAAAAAGGGAACATTCTACTACCCTCACCTTTATGGGTTTACAGTCTCTAAATTCTTGTAATAAATGTGAGATGTATGAAAAAAAAGAAATCAACATTAGAGTACAATGTCTGCAGCACCTAAGAGAAAGCTAAAACAACAATGTTTTATAATAATAAAAACAGATATAAAAATAAAACTAATGCTAACAAACTACAGACAAAACAAGATAATAATATATAGTGACATTCAACACTATATATACAATGACATTCTAACATCTAACTAATTCTGGAAATGAAATATACTCTAAAATAGGCATGTCAGAAGTATCACAAACACCCCATGTATTTAACAACACCGGAGTTACAAGCAGCAGTGAGGAGTCAATTTGCTCCACGTTAAGTTAATTATTATTTCCGAGGCAAGTTTAATTTCAGTTACTTTGCCATGAAGTATTACTCAGAAAGCCCCACTGCCAAGAAAAAGGTATTTGTAGGGTTCAAATGCTATCGTTAATTGCTTTCTTTTGAAAGCTCAAAAATGAGTTAACACCTAGGGAAGTTACTAAGTATATATGGATTAATCCTAAACGCCCTTTATCAGTTACAGCACAGCTGATGGTTCATCCACACATCTATGTAAAAATGAAAAAACAAGATTTCAGCTGCTTCAAAGAACTACTGTATTTTAAATCTTGTAAAATTCTAAGCATGTTTTAAAATTAAATCATGATGCCTTCCATATAATTTTTTTCCTATTAAAAACTAAGCAATTAGACTAACAGGCTTGCAAATTAAAATTGGAAAGAACCTTTACTATGGAAGCATGCCCTGTTAAAAATGCTTTCACTCCTCCAATGAAGTACACAGTCAAAAGTTGTTTCTAAAAATAGAAATTATCGGATTTTAAATTGATCAACATGTTAACAGTTCAGGGGAACACCTGAAACCTATCTGCATGAATAAGCAAGCATTTGTTAACACAGGGACAATTTTAGAAACCATTATTGCCCATTAGTTCACTGGAGGAGATTAATAAAAAAAGGTAACACTAAGACACTAAATGATGAACAACCATTACTGCACCCAACCCTAATGCCTCTTCTGTCAAACTAGTGTCAGCAATACCTGACCTAAGATTCACCTTTCTCCAGCTAAAAATGCATTTCATTGAGTAATACTGGATACCTCTTAAAGAAAAGTTTCAAAGACAGTTAATTGGTTTACCAAAAGCTAGACTCCTCACTATTGACGTTATCTTGGATGAAAATAGCATCTAATCAAGTTAGAAGGCCAATACAATTTCCAATACTGAGGGACTCTTGCTAAATGCAAGCATTTTGCCTACTTTACACATGCAACTTCCTCTGAGACACCTCTAACAACATATAATTAAGAGATCAAAAAGCTGCTGTTATAGCGACAGGGCTGATCTCAGTAACAGTCATATTTTGAAGGCCAGCTGGTTTTTAGCAATTAAGTCAGTGAGGACATGACTTTGGATTCTGCTTTTCTAAGTGCACAATTAGGAGGTTATCGTGGAACCAGCTTGCTTTTTGTTCTTAAACACTGCTTCCAAACTAGTATTGTGCTGCCTCCTTCCCCCCCTTCCTTAGGTGCTTAGGAATTAAACAGGCCTTCCTACATTCAAACAAGCAGGAGTTAAATACATTCTCTACTAAAACAGGTCCTCAAATTAAACAACTCGCCCAGCATCAGATACTACATAGACTAAAGAGCTAGAAAGTAAAGACAGTCGTCAAACAACCTCTTTTTCTCTCAGTTTGTCTGACTGCTTATTAAGATTATTTTAGCAAAACCAGTTTTTTTATCTCCATTCAAAATTTTTCATTACTCCCAGTTAGTCTCTTCAATTTACACCAAATAAACCCTGGAAATCCAACATTAGCCAGAGTACATTTATTAAAGGACATAATGCCAACAAAAGTCATTTTAAAAATAAATTCCCTTAAACCACTAATAAAAATACTACTACATTTAGAAACTGAAATTTATCTTCATCCCACTGACCTACACTGTTCAAGTTCAGAGCATGCATATGGTGAGCAGATTAAACAGCAGGAACTGAAAAGGATACCTACAATTCTTTCATGAATAACATAGGGCAGCATTCCCTGCTGCAGGGAAGACCTCAGAGGACAGATTAAATGTAAAAATCCATCTACAATTTCCTAATACAACTTCTCTGTACAAGCAAGTACTGCACCTACCACTGCTACTACTCAGATGCTATTAACAGAGAAACTGGACACACAACTACAAAGATCTTCCTTCTCCAACTCCTGGAATACTGTAACTCTTCAATTAATAAGTTTTCCTGAGTACAGATAAAGAAGAATTTACAGTGAATAGAGCTCTAAATTACAATACGTTGTTTGACTTCCGAGTTACAAGATTTCAAAAAATGTGTTAAAAAATTAAAAATTAAGTTTAAACCCCACACTCCTTAAGCATATAAAATTCTCACCAATTCAAATAAAAGATACATCCCTATTATAAAACAAACAAACAAACAGCGTTACATCAAAATCTCAAATTAGAAGATAATGGTTGGGCATTTTTGTAGAACCTCAAAATACCAACCCACTTCTACTGCGTGTTAACATCACCTCCACGGTCGGAAACCGTTGATCACGGTCATCCACGCCAAGGTTTCATTTTCAAAAAGGGTTTTTCAGAATCATTTTGCATTCACTGCATATAGTGTCCTCAACAGTACTTTCTTTCGTGGCCTTCTCAGCGTCCTAAGAAGATGCCTTTCTAATATCTGCAACTACTCTGACCTAAGTTCCTTCCCAAATCTGATGTCGAGGGAAGTCAACTCATGCTGCAGCTATTGGCTGATTTTTAATTCTCCTTCTGACACCAGAGAAAGGAGCCCATGCTAGTGAGCTCGGCCTATACTGCAGGGACAGGAAGGACTTTTGCCATTTGAGTAAAAGCAGAGGGGGGAAAAAAAAAAGGGAGAGAACAGATCGACATAATTTACCTGCCTAAAGTGAGTATGAAGTTTATCTCTGAGATCCAACATAATCAAGATCAAATACTGCCCAAAAACATTCACAAGCCATTATGACACAAAGTTAGTCAGTCAAGGTTGCATATTTGAGGAGATACAGGAGCACGGAGACATTTTAAACTTCAAAGAATACAGGCCGTATTTTGCTGAGAAAATACATCACATTCATCATTCCTACCAACTGCCTCTAAAGAAGCCTGTGCCTATTTATATGCACAAACTTCTACTTTAAAATAATTTTTAATTCCAGTAATAACTGCCATAGCACGTCCGTGAAAATATTCAAGTCAAAACGAAACATCTCCAATTAATACGTCCACCAAGGATCATTCTCTCAAGTTCATGCTTTGCATCACCGATTTCAACACCTTGAAGGAAACACTGGGTCACGACGCTTCCATCAGTTTGAGACTCCAACAGCTCGCCAAGCCCAACGTGCAGCAACAACATTACCACCTCTGTGGAAGTTTGATATCGACGTGGTTAAAATTTATGCAATTAAAAACTGCAGCAGTATTTCCTTAAAACTGATACCTCTAACCCTCTAACAGACTGGACTGAACCATTAGAAACTTTCAGGAACCCAAAGTATGTGCAATAAAATGAAGCAATACACAAAACACAATATATGCGTGCTATTATGTAACAGTTGAAGATTTTGCTAATCAGCATGAAGACAGACATTTCACAGCACTAACTGTGGTATAATCATTAGCACTGCCCAAATCCCAACACCTGCAACTAAGGGCAGTTCACAAAAACCATGAAGAAGGTACTGACTGATAGGAAGATAGAACGAAATGTAGGAGGGGACCTAGACACAGTTACTTTTAACTCCTCTAAGCTTCAAAAAGCAGCACACAATCTACTTCTTTCTTGTTCGTTCCACTTGTAAGAGCAGCAGCTATGACACCGAATTTCATTCTGACTGATGAAGTAGTTAGGGTTAGATTAAAAGGTGCTGGATACATCTGTCTATAACTAGCATAACAATTAGAAAATACTTCTAAAACATTTTATATAAAGATTTTTAATCAATTCATGGTTTAAGCAAGTGTTTTCTCAAATTTGGGCTTCACTGAAGAAGTGAACAGACATTTTTAATCAAGCAGGCTTATTTTTGGATCTTCTTAAACAAAACACCCTCATACACCAGCTGTTTGAATTTATTCACTCTTTAGAATTATCACATAGCAAGATTAAAGGAAACAAAAGCAATTCTCTTTTTTTTTTTTCATAAAGGGAATGGTTGAGTTACGGAACTACTTGCTGCAGGATGTTGTGAGGGTCAAGAGTACATATGGATTCAACAAGTCATTATGCAAATTTGTAAAAAAAATAGGTAAGACCTACTAAGCCACAAATCTGTAAAACAGAGGACAGCCTTATGTCAGAGTGCCAGAAGCAAGGAGGTATACCAAGATAAACATCACTGCATGCTGGCTCTGTCCTTACGCTTATTCCCTCAGCATCGCTTATCACCCAAATCAGAAACAGGGCTGGGTGTATCTTTGGGCTGATCCACAACAGCTGGTTTTCATTAAATAAAATCTCCTTTCTGTTTTGTCTATTATATTAAGTACTGCAAAAGAAAGCATTGTTTTCACATTCCTAGAAGAGAGCTTATTACAGTTAAAGCATTAAATCCAGTTCATCTGCTTTTACTTTGAGTGCCAGTAACCCCCATTCCTAAAGGTAAGCTCTGCAGCAAACAGAAACTTAGCCCTGATCCAAAATGCGGGACCTTGCAACTGCGGTTGCAAAAGGCATTTGCTCCCTGTACAAAAAGAGTCAAAAAATTTCTTTTTACATTAGTTGAGATGCTCTTAGTCTGACGGAAATCACAAGAACCTCACAATTTATCATTCTTTATTCTGCACATTCTTATTCAAGCAGGGAACATGTCAAAGTTCAGTTCCCCACCACCACAACCGCTCTCATCTCAGATAGAAGCTTCTCTACGTCTCAGAACTCTCAGTATCTTCTAAAATTAAGATCCAAGCAAAGAATTTCAGTGTCTTTCCAATGCCTATTATCATCCTCTGTAGCACTTCCTAGGATAAATTGTAAATAAATCAATTCCTCATCAGACTGTTTCTGTCAGCTAAATAATTTGTCACTTCTGTTTGTGCCACACACCTGTAGATGTGTTAGAGCAGTCAATGACGGCTTTAACTACAATCAAGTTCTTTTACCCAAGGATTTGAGAGTATTAAACAAGTTCATGCAGAACTTGTTTAATAAAATTAATTTAATAAAAAAAAATTACAATATTCAAGTATTTTTAGTCTTAACCTAAGACTAAAACAGAGTTCAAGGACCACGGAGGGCAAATTAATTGCTTGATTCCAACCAACTACAGTTTCCTGTAATAGATGACCTACAAACGTTTGTGATAAATAAGAGCAAACTTTTGCTAAAACACAAAAAATGGTTTAGGTCTTGTACAAGGTAGCAAGAATGAGCCTTCCTAAAACATAAGCGTCATTAATTTATTGATTTCAAGCAATTTATCACTTTAGAGGGAAGAATTGACCCTTCTGATCATCAGCAACTGCAGAGAAACCCTGCCCCTCAGACAGCACTACCCACACACAGCTACCCCAAAGCACCTCACTTGATCCTCCCTGCTCGCTGTTCACTCGAAGACACCGGTTAGACTGAGGTCTAACAAACCGTAACCTAGTTGGTAATGCATCCCTTGCCTTGCAGGAACTGACAAAATCATTGCTTATTCTAGCACCTGACCCAAAGCTCCCGAAAGCGAAAGCCTGGCTAAGGAACTGCAATGATACAAGCCCAGCGAGAACGAATTCTCGGGGGGAAAGGTACATATTTCAACAGTTTCCTCAAGTCTCTTTTAGGAACATCTGTAGGTGAAGTTTCAACAGTGGTTAAAGCAAGATTAGGTTTATGAAGGCATTATGTGCTCATGATGACCTACGCAGCCTATGAGATTAGAAAGTATTTATTAAAAGGACAGTCACTGACAGTTCATGTGGAAAGAACAGCTGTAATCACACACAAAAAAAAAGAGGGAAGAAAAAGACTAGCCAGAGAAGCAGCTTCTTAATGGCATATATATAGTCATTATTTGTTTAGAAGCTAAAAGCAAGCTTTGGTGATATACAGTCAGAAACTAATCATGCTTACGTGAAATGATTCACTGTTTGATCAAATGTTTAATTTCAGTAAACAAAATGGAGAAAAGCGCCAGATTGGCATGGCAGGGACCTGATGATACATAAGTGACTGGAAAATCCAGACTCCGAAGCAAACTCTGGATGGGGCCTGCACAGAATGCTCGGGGCACAATGTCTCATCACACATATGATGCACGCAGTGTCACAGAAAGGCAGAACAAATGACAACATCCCGCAGAAGCCCTCCTGGCATGTTCACAAACAGTACTGCCATCAGTCTTAGCTGACTACAGTACCTTCTAGCTGCCAGAAAAGAGATGAGATGAAACTAATCACACTGTGTTTTCAATCAACTTCCTGCTGGCTGCCACCATTTCAAGAATGGAATTCATTTGTTTTACGTCCATTAACATATTTCCTTCTTTTCTGGTTCTAAGGCACTGAGTGCAACGCTACGGCATCAGTCGGGACCGCACGAAAAATAAGCAGAGTCACAAACAGAACTGCAAAAGTATCATCCTCCCTGACATGCTCCTTCACAGTATATGCTTCTACCAGCCAAGGAGTATTGTAGCCTACGAGTCTCATCTACGCCCATACCCGTTTGATACCAACAGCCCCGGCCCTTTGATGAGCTCTACACGAGTGAAACCTTCGTGGAGTCCTTTAGAAGCCAACGGGGAACTGCCAACATGGAGTTCATGAAAGAATCCTGCCTCATCTCTAATAAACCAAAAGGTTTAACTGGAATATATATGTATAGTAATATTTTCATTTTATTAACTGAGAGATGAAGATTTTATATACGCCATATAAATCCACTAGTCTAAGGAAAAAACCCCAATATTACATAGTCCGTTAATCAGGAAAAGAAGAAAGAATTTTTCCAGGTCATAACAAGTTAAGCACAGCATAAACTCCAGGTGCATTAACATAAAGTAACATCTTGCACACTGCACCCTTTCCAATCTAAGACTATTTCCATTAAAAGCAACGGACTGAAGTTTAAGATATAAACTGACTGAAGTTTAAGATTTAAAAATAAGAAGAAAGAAGAGCAAAATATTTCCAAACAACGAGTTGTGTGAATTTTTCATAAATAACACAAACACATAGGAGGTTTCCAAACGGAGATTATCTAGGTAACCAAAATGATTTTGTAAAATACAAATATCATCTCAGTGCTCCATTTGCACTTCCCTTGAGCAGAAATGACAGACTGGACGTTCTAAAAAGAAGGGCAAGTCTGCAGAAGATTTAAGGAGGGATTCCATGATCTTCACCAAGAGGTAAGCAAACGTTACCCATTGACCTCAAGCAGATGTTTCAGAAGTCCTGAACAGTCCCACTCAAGTCCCTTCTTTCAGCTGTTCATTTTTCAGTCTCTCAGATCTTGAAACATCAAGAGTTTAGTAGTTTTCGCAGTCACTAGAGATTCTTGAAACGGACAGGATCTGCATTTCTAATGTAAAACCAAGCACTTTAAAAGAAGAGCCCCTCCAAATTTAACACAATAGTACACACTTAGTCTTCTCCTGTAATCTCCTTGCATACCACCACTATCAAGGTGCATTTCAGGAGCTACTTCTATCACCGTTCACCAACAGGCAAGTTTTAGCCCAGAAACCCACAGCTTACTTCAACTGTAATGCTTCTTCAGTATTTTCTTTAATGTTCCCTGTCTTTGTGGATGACGACAGAAAGTGTGCATCTTACTGCAAACAGCCCTGGCTAAGCACTACGTAAAAATCAATTAAAAAAAAAAATCACCATCTTTTATACTTGGCAAAACCTAGACCTTATTGTTTGACCCACTGACACTGACTTGTTCTGCTACCGAGTGGTTCGGTCTCACTCAAGAACAACCATGAAAGGATTTTCAACCATTGGATCGATGGGGACCAGGAAACACAAAGCAACACTATTCCTTACACTACTTTACTTATAAATTTCATGGAAACTACGACATTAAATTACAAGTGTCAGAACTTTTCAGAGCCTTAAAGGTCCTGCAGTTGAAGAGGAAATATGGCCCTCTTATTCCAAACTGTGACTTGGCAGGCATATAAATGTGACATGGAAGTCACAAACAAGACTCTGTCTTAAGACATCTTGCTGGTAGTAACCCTAGCTGACATCTAGAGCAGCGTAATTCCAACTTCAGATGCATATAAATCTTTTTGCTATCGTGATTTACTTTCTTCAGAAAGCTGGTATAAAACTGTGACCCCTCATGCACTCCTGCCAATGCAGCTTCATTAGAAGGGCCCATCTCCACAGATCTACCAGCCAATCTTTTCAAGCTCTACCAAGGCTCAGGTAAATAAGGACAGGAAGACACGTAAGTTTCCTCAGGACTGAAAAGTACAACAAACGATTAGATCTGAAAGCTGAAGTTCTGGGGTTTGTTTGTTTGTTTTTAAGTGAATAGATACATAGTTTGCCACTGTGTACTGAAATGTAGCTGGCAGACACTTAAAGAAACTGAAAAACTGATTGATTTATTCACTGTATTGGTGAACAAAGTGCGCTTTTTTTCACAATGCTGTCTTTCAAAAATACCTTACAAGAAACGCTACTGCATGGATGACACCCTGAGGGGGAAAAAAGGCCAAAAAAACCCCAAAACATTTTGATAGCTGCTCGTGCAAGGGAAGCATATGTTAAAAAAAAAAGTTAAAGACACTGGGCTTTCTTAAGAGCCTCCTGTCACTATTAAGCAGATCCTTGAACACGAAGCACCAGATTTTCTTCTCATTATCACAACATGCTCAACCAGCCAAGAAATTCAGCCCAAAGAAAAAGTTCACTTTCAACTTTCTGCAACTCTCCTTTCACATCAGTATCACGTTGCAGAAGTCAGCACGCTACACTAGAGATAGCAGCAACTCGCTTTCCACTACATTACAGAAAGCATCAGGCCCAAATATGGGAGCCTAACAAAACAAAAATAAACAAAATAATTGACTGTATATTTATAACCTGTTGTGCAAGATCACTCCCAGCAGGGCCATGGCATTTGTTGCAGTTCAGGCTTTTGTTATAACCCAAAAATGGGATTTCATTTTAAATCCTGCCACTCCAATAAACCAATCAAATCTACAGTGACATCACTAAATCACTCTTATTGCATCTTTCTCTCAGCCTTCACTTCCCCAGAGTGCCTTAAATGGTAGGACATAAATCCCAAGAAGGTACAATCACAGACAAGTGTAAATCTCAGGTGGGCCCTCAAAAGTCTATCCAGTCACATATTCTTTGAACTTTGCATAAATAAGAACATTAGGGACTAATGTTTCTGTGATCTACACTAAAGACGCTTTATGATCATGCATATCTGTCAGTACACCATCTGCCATGATACATCAGATTTAAAAAAAAAAAAAAAAAAATCAATAATGGAAGTATCTTCCACGGACATGGCCCTAGAGGTGACAGGAGTTTAGCAAGGAGCAGGCTTACTTTTTTTTTTTTCACCTTTGGCAAAGGAACGACCCTACTTCCTTCTTTCTAAAAAGGGATCAGCCAACAGCTAACGAGGACCGTTCCTATGACGAACCTCCCTGCCTTCCTAAGGTGGAGAAAGAAATGTATTTTTGTCCTTAACCTTTTTCCTTTACCACTTATGCAGCTCCCGGGCGCAGAGCAGGGATGTGGCAGGCACCGCGCTCCGGGACACCCACCCGGGGGCCCGCATTACTCATCCCCGCCTCGGAGGCGCTCCAGGCAGGCCCCGCAGCGCAGCCCGCAGCCGCCTGCCACCCCGCAGCCCCAGAGGAGGGGGCAGCCGCTCCAGGAAAAAAAAAAAAACAAACAACAAAAAAACAAACCCTCTGGCTCTGGGAAAGCGAGCAGGCCTCCCCCCTCACCGAGCTATCGGGAAGGCCGCCCCGCCGAGGGGCTCGAGCGGCCGGGGGGGGGGGGGGGGAGGCCGCGGGGCCGACCCTCGCAGCCAGGCCGGGCCCCCCCCCCGCACCGCCACCGCGCCCCAGGGGCAACGCAGCCACCTCCCTCCGCCCGGGTCACCCGCTGCCTCTAAGGCAGGAGCCGCCACCCCCGCCCGGGCCCCCTGGGACGCGGCACAGCCCCGCCACACGCCGGCAGGCAGGGGGACACCCCTCTCCCCAGCGGGCAGCCCCCTGCGGCCTGCCCGGCGGGTGCCAGCGGCCGCCCCCACCCCAAGGCGAGCTGCGGGCTCAGCGCCTCCCCCCCCCCACCCCGTGACAGGCCCGAGCTCAGGGCTCCGACCTGGCCTGGCGCCCCGGCCGGCCAAGCCGCCAGGCCAGGCCCGGGCCCTGCCCCCGCCCGGCCGCGGCCCCCCACCGCCTCGCCCTTCGCCGCGCCGCCCGCCCGGCCGCCCCCCTCCCCGGGACAGGCCGGGTCGGCTCCAGCCCAGCCCCCTCCTCGCCCTCGGGCCTCGCTTACCCCCAGAAGCCGCAGGGGCAGCGCGGTGGCAGGCTGGGCGCCTTGCTGCGCTCGCTGCCGGCGTCTCCCATGGCGGGGCCGGTGCGCGGGGCGGCGGCGGCGGGGGGGGGGGGGGGGGGGGGGGGGGAGGCGGGGAGGGAGCGCGGGGCTCCCAGCCGGGATTCCAGGCCGGTCAGCTGGAGCCGGGCGCGACCACTGGGGAGGCGATGGAGGGGAGGGCGCGGGAGGAAGGGGGGGGGGGGGGGGGGGCGGCCGCGCCCTACCGGCTTGGAGCGGGGACGCGGCGGGGAACTCTCTCTGCGGCGGCCCCTTCCGCCCGCCGGTTTCTGCGACGACCCCGCCGTCGCAGCGAGGCGCGCCCGCCCTCCCCCGCCACTCGGCCCCTGACTCAACAATGCGTGCGTTCCCCCCCACCACACACACACACCCCCCTCCGGCGCTTTGCTTCCCCCCTGTCCTGAGCGGGATGGTTTCGCCAAGCCTCCGGATCAGCTGGGAGTGGCATATACCATAGCCCATCCTCAGGGGGAGTTGGGTTAGTTCGGGGGCAGGAACTAGGAGAGTAGCAAGTTTGGAAGGCGCCCATAGACTCGAGAGCGGAATGAAGTTTTCCTTGAGGAAGCTTGGGGCGGAAAGGGGGGCTGAGGCTTGCAGGACTCCCTGGAGCCGCCGCCCTCTTTTGCCTCTACCCACACGTTAGGCACATAGTGGTACAGCCAGGGAAGACCAGTCGGGGGGGGGGGGGGGGGGGAGTGCCGGCTTTGGCCGCGCATGCGTGGAGGGCCTTCGACGCGGAAGTCGGTCTGTGGCGTGCGGGTCCCCGGGGGCCTCCCCCGTGGTGCCCAGGGCCGGGGGGGGGGGGCCGAGCGGGTCCGCACCCCCCGTACACCCCCCCCCATCCTCCCGGCACCGTCGGGCCGCTGGAGCTTGGGCCCAGGCTGTCGCTCGGAGCTGCCTCGCCGGGAGGGGCTGGTTGTTGCCGGCCGGTCGGGGGGCGGGCGGCCTATGCGCCTTCGGGGGCTCTCTCTGGCGGGCGGCTGCCCCTGGGGGACCCCGGCGGGGGGGGGGGGGGAGTGCGGGCCGGGCCGGGCCGGGCCTCACCCCCCGCGGCCTCTGTTTGCGTTCGTACCAGGCCTCCGCTGCGGGCTGTGAGGGAGGCCTGGAGGCCGGCGAGGGCCCTGAAGGCGACGCTCCGGTTTTCGTGCTTATTCTGTGGGTGTTCGTCCTCGGTTTCACTCGGTACGAAATAAAATCGGTTACGTGTCTAACGTACGGGGTGGTTTCCTTGCCCGGGGTGAACAACACTCCCTGCCTGAGGGCTGGCTGGAGCCGGGAGAAGGCGGGGGCCGCCTTGGCCCTCCTGGTTTGGCCCCAGAGAAAGGGACCTGCGGAGGTAAGGTGTGGCGAGCAGGGGAGCGGACAGCCGGCACGGCGCGGAGGTGATCACCGCCCGCCTCCCTTTGGCGGAGAGGAAAGGAGAGGGGAGTTCCCGGCGTCTGGAGGGCTGAGTAATGGGGATTGTGCTTCTGGGACGGGTCAGCAAATGGCCTTGAGCAAGTTATAAGTCTTGCCCTCGCTGTCTGTGGAGTGGAAATCCTGCTGACCCCTTGCTAGAAACTGCTTTTTCATCCGAGTGAAAAATGCGATGTGGAAAAATACTGGTGTGGCAATAATGAAGGTGGAATTTTGACACGTTTCTTGAGGTGTGGTTACTCGTACTTTGATTTCTGCTTTGCACTTACAGCCAAGGTTGTAGAATATTGAAAATGATAGACATCCTTAACAAAGCCTGGAGTATGTAGGTCTTTGTGAGCACCTAATTAATTCTGCCAACAGCCTTTTGACTTAAATATTCAGCCTTCTTAATGAATTTTATCTCAAATTAATTCATGGCAGAGAAAAAAAGTACTAATGGAATACTTAGATACACACATACTTTAAACTTTTTAATGAAAAGTTGGAATTTAATTGAAATCATGTGAATGGTCTTCTTTTGAAGAGACTGGTTTGTGACAGGGTTTACTAATATCGGTTGCTTTATCAAGCCAGTGAGCCCGGGGTTACTTGACTCCCTGTTAATGCATCAGGCGGGCAGCGGATGCTTGGGTAGCTCAACCCGCCACTCCTCTTCCTCAGCAGCACTTGGGACACCGTAACGTTACTGAGTGTGAGACCGATGTGGTACGGTGGAGGTGGGGCATGTGTGGAGAGTTTTCACTGACAAATTAATTGTCCCAACTGCCAGCCCTCCCTGAAGTGTCTGGGGCTGCGTAGCACCCCGTGCACCGAAGCATGAGAGCTTCCTCTGGCACAGCTTCCCGAGAAGCCTAGCTGCTGCCGGCTGCACTCGGAGGAGTGAGCACTTGGAACAAAACAGCCTCAGCTTCATTAACTCGTCCCTTTAAGCCAGTAAGTCAACTGAACATTAAAGTTGTCTTTCTGTGTGCTGGCTACCCATACTCCTCCCGGGGGCTGTAACTCCCCTCGGATAAGCAGTACCTGCTGGCTTTTTAAAGATGATTTGGTAGTTTGTATGTCATTATTTGCTATTAAAGTGAGCTCACGTTGAGTTAGCTTTCAGGTATTACAGATGTCATGGAGAAGCATTCTCTCTGGTTTTCCTGCTCAGTACTCTTGGGTCGTTTCAAATAAACCTTTCTTGATTTTTTGTGAAGTTGTGTTGGGATAATGTCAAAATTCTAGTTTCCCAAGCAATTCAGATTTTTAAAAACCCTACAGGGGCGTGGTAATTCACTCCAAAGTTAAGCATAAGAAAAACATGAGTTTAGAGATAATGTTACGATGCAAAGCAAACAAATTTCAAGCATGATGACAATGAAGACATCTCAACAACTCTTAACTCTGCCTACTGGTAGTGCCCTAAGGAGCAATAATCTGAGGGGGGGAAAAATCTTTAGGATTACAGTGCAATTGAATACTATGGGACAGAGAAGAGGGAGCTTGCGTGCTTTCATGCTGTCGTTCTGCGTGCTTATAATCTTGTTTTTTAAGTACAACTTTTGCAACACTAGTTTTGTGTCATTGTGGTGTTTCATACTTTGTCTAAACAGCACAAAATTTAAATTACTGATGAGTCCATTCCCCGTTGTTTCCTGAAAATTTAGCGTACTAATCTTAATCTGTACCTGCTTTTCCAAACACTTTAATCTTTTGGGTTGTGTCACGTGACTTACAGTCATCTCCACCCAGTTGCAACCACCAGAAAGGGCGTTTTTGTGGTGCATCGCGGCAGCGAGGGGAAGTACCGATGGGCGATGCTTCTCCAGAGGCTGGCAGGGAGAAAACTGCTTCAGCTGATGTAAAATGAAGGCAGGCATGGAAAGGGCATCGCGGGCTCCCGTCGGCGTGTGAGCTCCCTCCAACAGATCTCCTGTTCAGCCAGGCCTCTGGCTCCCGGAGGAGTCTTGAGTGCTAACTGACGTTTTCTCCAGCTTTTTTTCATCCAAAGAGGCCAAGCCCTGGATACTTTCTCAACTGATGTGTAAGCATCCTGAGACAAATGGATCAGCAGTGCTTAGCAGGGTGTGAGCTGGGTAGGGTTGGGAATATTCATGCACAGAAAGGCATCTTTTTTGCAGACAAGTTGGAGAGAATGCAGAGAAGAGCAGCCAAAATACTGCCTGCAGACACTGAAATACTTTTAAAAAATCAAATGTTTACAGTTTGGCCAGGGAATGGTTGCATTTGGGGAGGGATCATAACCGTATATTCATGTCTAAAATTAGAAACAAAAATGGGAGGTTATTTGCCAGCAGGACACACGGAGTTTAGTACTAAAGAGATGTCTCTGAGGGGAGAAGTGCTGAGGACATACACAGAAAATGTTCTCATGGTGAAGTCTGATTTTTTTACCTCTCACTGAGGTGCTTCTGGCTTGTTCTCAGCGACGCCCCATTGCAGGATTGGATGAGGTAACAGACCTCACAGAATCAGGAGGCAAAACTCCACCAGATTTAGCAGCAACAATTAAAAAACCATTGTTCCTCAAGTGCTCCCTTTTTTTTTTTTTTCCAGATACACTAGAAAAGGTTGTACCTGTATATAATCAGAACATTTGGGCGTTGTTTATTTTAGTATAAGCATGATTGCCTGATTGAGGTAGATGTGCACAACCATAAAGCGGAGCAGGTGGAGAATGTCACAAGTATTGTACATCTTCCTTCTCGTCTCGACATCTAAATCACCATAAAATGATAAAAGTGACTCACGTGGTGCCAATCTGTTAGAGAGACTCTTGAGCTGATTGAAATAATCGCTTTTTATTCCTCTCCAGTGGGCAAATATCTTGGGGAAATCTTTTCTTTTGGAAGATCATTCTCATTAAACCCTGTATGGAGGCTGAAGAAATGAGCACGTGGGAGAGGGCAGCGGAGAGGACATGTCTGAGCTGTAGTCCTAGCTGATGATAAAGGGGAAGAGTTACCCTGATCCCAGGGCACAGGCTGCGGACCATGAAGACATTAACCTGCAGCGAGTCAGCCACACGGATGCGCCCCGGAAAAGGCCACCGAACCGTGCCGAAAACCGGCTGAATCGGGACCAAGGCCTGCTCGGTGGGGCGTGGCTCATCTCATTTCCCACGTTTGGAAAGCACCTCTTGGTTTTTGTATGCATCTGGCAGAGCAGGGTGTGATCCAGCTGAAGGCCTCAAGATTTGCTTGTGCATTTAGTTCAAGGTAGGTGTCAGTGCAAGCAGTCCGAAGGGAGAAGAGCCCGCACCTTCGCCTCTGGCTTGGGCCTCACTGAATTCCACTCCAGTTGCCTTTGCTGCTTGAAGGAAGTCTCCAGATTAAAGAAGGCAAGCTGAGTTCATCTTGGCTCTCAACATCGGTTGTGTTGACAGAGCAAAAAAAAAAAAAAAAATTTAACCAGCCATGAATTATCAACTTATGAGTCATGTAGATTAGAAGGTTTTCGTAGCTGTGTCTTTTTTTTTTAAACATAAAAAAACAAGTTTGAAAACTAAAGGACAAGTTTAAAGAGTTACAGCGCAGAATTTGAAGTCAGGACTTGGACATTCTTCTGATTATTTTAAGTCTCTCTGTGCCTCAGTTTCGTTTTCTGGAATGGAAACAATAATAATCTCATGGGCAGTGTATTAAGTGACTATTGGGTGGCATTTTTAGAAATGAGGAATCGCTGCTGCTGTTATTACTGTGACTGAGAGTGCCATTTCTTTGCAATTAACGGCTGGCTGGAGGGTCCGAGGTGAAAGAGAAAACTCTTAACGCAGCCTGTTGCAATTTGCATGGATATGACTAACCCAGGGGCAATTATTATTAATAATACTTTTCTTTATTTCACCCATGTCTTACTTCCCCTTCCTGCACCTTATGTAACCCAGGGCACTTTGAGAAAAGCACAAAGGCAAAAAATGGGGTGCAGTTAAATGAACATTCCAGGCTAGTCTAAAAATGCCAGATAAAACATTTAAAATAGATTTTTTTAAAAAAAAAGTGGGTAGTGACCCCACACAGATGTGACAGTACTAATACTGAAGTCACTCACAGAAAAATAAACCTGCAGATAGTCTGTATAAGCCAAGACTTTTATTATTATTATCATTATAAGCCGTGAGACTTGCGAATGTGTAATGATGATCACGTTGTGCCAGGCGTTTCCCGATGCTGGATGGCAGACTCAGCAAAGACCATTCTTAGCCTTTGAAAGCTCTTTTTAGCAAATGATCTCCAGCACTTTTTTTTTAAAAAAAAAAAAAAAACAAAAAAACAAAAGGTAAGCATTATTACAGCAGTTTTACCAGGAGGAAAGCAGCCTTGAAAGTGAAACAAGCTGCCCAGGGTCACGCAAGAAGGCACCTGCAGATCTAGTGACAGCATTCGCATCGCTCGACTCCCGATAGAGCAACCGATGTGGGGTCTGTGCCCTCTGGCAGAGCTCGTGCCTTGGCTGCTCCTTTAGCAACCCCCAAGGCCTGCCTCCTCTTCCTCAGGGTCCAGGTTCACTCAACAGTGGTGTCCCAAATCGTCTTTCCTGCAACTACTTGGTTTATAAATTAAATGGATCAAAATAAATAAAGCACTGTACATGTCCCTCCAGTTGAAAAAGGAGCTTGGGCCAAAAGGCTATCATTAAATGGAAAGGTAGAGGATCAGTGGTATTTATAGATTTCCTCTGTTTTCTTTACTTGCCTTCTCTTCAGCATTTTCATAATGCCCAGCACAAAGGGACCTTGTCTGCACTTAGGTGTTCTGGGTCCTACTGTAGCACAGAGAAACAAGCATTATAAACCCCTCCTATAAATATAAAACAGCCCAGCCTTTATTAGACGGGAAGGTGCTTGCCCGTGGCAATCTGAATAGAAGCTATTTCTGCTCTTTCCTCTGCTGCTCTGAAGATGTCAGACTGGGGACTCGGCAGCTGAACGTATTTCCAGGCACCTCTCTAGGTTTATCAATTCTTTGACTTCTGACCCGGTGGTTCTGAGCGTGGCTGAGACAGGCAGTAATTCCCTCATAAACGCTCTGGTGTCAGGGAAGCTTAATTGCTCAGCGGCATGAGAAAGCGTTCGGTAGTTCAATGACAAAAGGTCTTGGAGAATGTGAAATGGGAGCCGACAGTCCTCCTTTGCTGCTCCTGGCTTCTCCCCTCCATAATGTACCCAACACTGAGCTTTTTCGGGGCTGTGGCCCCAACGTTAGCAGAGCAAATCCTGATCTGGCCGTTTACGGTATCCGCGTGAGCGCAGCAAGATCAGAAGTTAGAAGTCCTAAGTGCAGCTTGGGTAATTTTGTAAAGAGCAGTGGCACCGGTTTCTTTTACAGCGAGTGGAAGGGGAAAAAAAAAAAAAAAAAAAAAAGACATTGCTGCTGGGAATGAAGAGCATACAGAGCAGCTGTTCCGAATTTGTCTGACGCGGTTACAAAACGGGTTTAAAGCGTTAGCCCTTGTACCCGTGGCGCAGTTGCCCCCGCTGTGTGCAGGCTGACAGCTTGCCTTTACGCCGTACGACTGAGCTGCCGCATCGGCCGCTCAGTCCCCTTGCCTTTCGGAGCAGCTCCTCCGAGAAGCTTTTCCCCAGCTGTTGGCTGCAAATGGCTGAGCAGAGCGGGGGTGGACTTGGGGGCCGGCAGGCGGGGGTGCCGTGCGGTCAACCCCAGCTGTCACTCCAGGCAGGAGCATCTGCTGGGCTGACCGGTGCTCGTGGTGGTGCTCCCGCCTGCCCCACCTTGTTAAATCTCTGCTGCCTTCTGACCCCGAGCTGGGAGCCACCCCTCCAGCTCACCCAGGGACCCCCAAACTTTCCCACTCCGCTCGTTGCATCAGGGTGATGGCAGAGTACAAGCAGGACGGGTTGGAGGAGGTCGTGGCCCTGAGCAGCTTGGTCCTCCCCAGGCCAGGGCAGCAGGCACCGGCCTTGGACAAGGGGTGAAGAGGGAGAGGAGGCGAGTTGGTGAGGGGCTGCTGGAGAGTCCTGCCCTGCCTCCTGCAGTAAGACACCCGCTGCGGCGTGCTCTGCTCTCCTCTCCCCGGGCTGGTAACGCTGAGATCTGAAGGAGGCTTTCACGCCGAGGGGAGAGCTGCAGCTCGCTTGGAGGAGCTGGGGCACATGCCAGAGGGTGAGGAGATGGTGGTCTTTGAAGGGAAAGAGAATGCTGAGGTTTTGAATTTTCCTCAGAAACGCGGCAGGGGATCTCTGTATCTCCTTCTGTCAAGCTGCAAAACATTTCACTTTGACGGGCTGCTCCATTCCGTTTCAGAGGCAGGCAAAAAACCTGAGGAGAACCTAGAGAGCAAAGCAGCAGGTAAGAAACGAGAACAAAGCAGCAGGTAAGAAACAAGAGCAGCAAGGTGTGAAAGAGTGGTTTCCAGGGAGGTGGGAGAGCTGGGACTGGGAATCTGGAAGTGAAGCAGTGGTTGGGGAGAAGCTTCTAACAAGACACCGGCGGCTGGGAGAAACCTTGGCTCAGTTGCAAGAGGAAGAAATGGAGTTGCACAAACCCACTGTAGTTGTAGGCAAGCGGGAAGCACGCCGGACGAGAGAGCAGCTGCAGTGCCAGAGCTGCATGACCACAGTCCTCTACGTGAGCAGCCATCAGACTCCAGCCGCTGGTCCTTGCTTCGTTCTGCACAGCTCCGTGGATGCCAGCGGCAGTGCAGAAGGAGGCACGGACGGTACAGCGTGGGGCTGCTGCTGCGGTCATGATCTCTCCCCACAGCACAAGGAGCTGCCCTCCTTTTTCTTCCCACGGCAGCAGGCAGGGCAAGCCTTGCCTCCCAAGTCTTTGGGACTCTCCATCCCAGACTGCACAGTGTGTAACACACATCCCAAGGGCGTGATGGTGCCAGAGTCACGGTCAGCTGCTGCGAGAGGGACGAGCTCTTACGAGGGAGGGAAGGCGGCTATCAGTGTCTGTGTATGGCTGGGGGATGTCAGGGTCCTGAAGCAGGGAGGGGAGATGGGAAGAGACTTAATTTCACCTTCTTAATTTCACCTTCTGAAGGTGAACTCACCCCTCCAGCTTCCCAAACACATCTTTGACTTGAGCGGTGAGTCTGGCCTGTATGGGCTACGAACATGTGGATTTGTAGGACAAATGAGATTGTGAGTGGAGTAGGAGTCTGGCCAGAAGACCAGTGCGAACACCCACACCCAGGTTTGGAGCTGAGTGCTGGCACAGGAACGAAACGCTGGATGATCATACATGTCTAACCACCCCTATCCCATGTAGGAGAGAGAGGAGGAGTCACTATTTGGGTTAGCAAATGGCTTTCAGGAGGATCACTGAATTTTACAGACAACTTTTCAACAGAGGGACAGGTTACAGGGTACATCGTGAAGGCTGCTGACAGGAGGAGACAGGAAGAGGTGGAACGTGGGGACAGGTCAATGGTTAACAAGCTGGAAAAAGTTCAGGGAAATACCACAGGTGGAGACCATAGCGATGGAGAAAAGAGTAACAGTAGGATAGGAAAAGGGAAGGTGTCAGCAGGCTCTTGGGAATCGATACAAAACCTGAGAGACTTCTGAGCAGGGATCCTCAAGTCCTTACTGTCGCAATTAGCCTCCCGAAGCTGGTCAGTGTTGCTGGGACTGTCACTTGTGTTGCCTGCTGAGTTTACTCACGGCTTTTTTAACCCTCCCAGTGGTGGTTAACAGGCACATGAGAGGTTTGAGGAGGCCAAGGGAAAAGCTGGCGCAGTGGCTTTGTCTGTAATTGCGACTATTTGTGAAGTGAGATGGCAGTTTAACACCTTGAAATGGGATCTGGGACAAACTGCTTTGTTTTCCTATTCTGTTATTCATAGTAAAGGTTGGATTAAGACCATGTTGGTGTAGGCCAATTTCTAATCAGCTCTCCAGGGAAGAAAGCTTTCTGCTTTCCGGGTTCAAAGAAAAGCTTGAAAACCCTATCCAGGAATTTCTATGGGCTTTTGAAGGCAATTTGTAGCTCTGAGGTGTGAGCTGACTGTGCTTATTAGTACAGTTGTTACCTGCAATTAGTAGGAGGGTCTCCTTAACTTGAGCTCATTCACATGCGCGATCAGGAGGTCATACAAGTCCTCCAGACATCACGGTTGGGAGGAGGTGTTGACAGCAGTAACTCATTCTCAGTGGTGGCTCCCTACATTTCTGGGATGAGACATCACCTCTCTACTTTGGGCCCTGAGGGAAGGCCACACGCTGTGACTCTCTGGTTTCTACCCCAGCGCTTTCTGGCCATGCTGATTTATTGCAGAGAAGGAAATAGCTGCTCTCACACCCAGGGTCTTTCAGCTGGCCCTTGGCTGCACTGGGGAAAAGGGCTACAACCACTAAGCAAGGGCCCCTGCGCTGCGTGTGCTGCGAGGTGAGTATCCCTTTTTAAAGACAAGCAGGCTGCACTGCTGTGGTTCAAGAAGTTCAATGCTGAAATCAAAGCACCGGGGAGCCCGCGGTTTGCACGCGCTGAGCTGGCACTGACACATGTGATACTGAAAGTCTTCACAGCTGCCAGTAAGCCGTGTGCATCGCCAAGAGTGAAGCAGAAGAGTGTGTCTGGTAGCGAAAGGACCCGTGAAACCAAACGATGGTGTTTCACTGGCTTGCACAACGCCTGGTCTGCTCCTGTGGTGACAGAGGGTGACAGGGCAGCAAATGGGGACTTTTGTCCACGTGAGGGTGTGGAACTCACCACCAGCATCACCCACTCTTAGGTTCTTCACAGGATGGGGAGACTGCTTGGTTGCTTCAGAGGGAGGTGGTACTGTCACAAGCGCTGTAGGTGGGGGTTTTTCTTGATGGCCATTTAAATGATGAGCCATTCAACCTCCTGCTGCTGCTGTTTGTCCTCTTCCCTCTCTTCTCACCCCACGTACTAGGTACCTCCCTGTCTCCACTCTCCCTTCTCCTGTCCCTCTCTCCCTCCTGGCACTCAGGCACATGGACTTCCCTTGCACCTCGCTGCCTCAGAGTTCTTTTGCATCTCTCTTAGTGACAAAGCTCTTGCTCAAAGGTCATAACATCTGCCAGGCTGAGGTGGCAAGTCCCATCAAAACAATGCAAGGGCATGTTATTTTTTTGTCCAGGGAAAGAAAGAAAATCCTATATTAAACGCTGCAGCACGGCATGGCCACAAATTAGTATCTCTGCTTACTAGGCATGCCTACATTTAATTGCTTAGCCTGTTCAAAAGGTATTAGTGGCCTGGTTACGAGCAGCAGCCACACTTATGCTATTGTCATGGTTTCAAATGGTTTCATTAAACAAATTCAAGAAAAGAAAAAGGCAGAGGTAGCTTGAAATGTTAAGGCAACCATTTGCACAGCAGTTCGAATGCTTCTCCTGCCCAGGGAAACCCTGCAAGGATAGCATTTTCCTCTAGGCCCCTAAACAAGAGAGTGGATAACTTTTCTTGGGCTTTTGCTAGGAAATCATCTACTTACTCAGAGGTGAGATTTCAGCACCTGTTGACTGATCGTCATATGAATGAACGGGGAGAGCTAGCTGGCAGCTGTTGGACATCTATCCTGCTCCTGAATATCACAGCTTGCAGCAAGTCTCTCCTCTGTAAAAAATCAGAAGCATCCAGTCAGGTGTAAGGAATAAGCAGGGTGAACGTCCAGGTGGTGCTGAACTGAGATACCAGAAGATGGTTAAAAAATTATCCCTTCTTTAGCTTCCTGCATTATTCCCAAACAGCCATCTGTGAACAAATAACCTGTGGAGACTAGTATTCCTGTCAACAGTTTAATTTAGCAGAGCCTGGGGACTTATAACAGCCTGTGCAGGACAATGTTACACCACAAGTATTGGCACATCTGTCTAACAGTGCACTGACCCGCTAAAAAAAACATTTACCCACGCAGACCACCGTTCTCCGTTTCCTTCTCCGTGCTAACAAATGTGGCAATAGCAATCTACGTAGCTACAGATCCAGCCCTGCCGCTGCTTCTATTCTGAGCCCCTTCCCCAGGAGATCTCTAAAATGCAATTATCTCCAGCTTCACTTAATCACACAATCTGTCCCAAGGTCTGTTCCTGCTTTTTTGGTCCTCTCGTTGCCAAGGTCTCTCCCAAGGTACTCGGTTCTCGCTTGTCTTTGACCCTGTATGGGCACTGGACCACGTGCCTTGTAAGCCACCTTGCTGGGGGACAACCTCATGGCCGTTCTTGCTGTGGCAGTACTTTGCCTTGTAAAGCAGGTCGTGAGATGGTTTAATTGTGTTTAATTTGCCCTGAATGCACAACATCCGTGTGCCCAGGCCTTTCTATTGCCAGCCTCCCGTGGCTGTTTTCATACAGGTGTCAGCGTGTCCCCGCCCCAAACCGTGTTCTTTCCACTTCTGTCACCAGTGAGCACCCAAGGCTGAGCACTCAGCCCAGCAAGCAGCCCATTCAGGTAGTATCTTTTCAGGCTGTTGAAGAGACCGGAGCGGTGAAGAAATGCAGTATTTTGGGTTTCGGCTTTGCTAGAAACAAGCAGGTGGCTTCCAGTAAGCTGGAGGAAATAGAGGCAATAGAGAAAATACAGGCTTGGGAGACACAGCAGCGTTGAAGGGCTACTAAAATTAAACTCTGCTCTCTAGGTTTCAGCTGTGTCCAGTTTGGGTTCAGCTTACACTGAAACCGAGGCTCTAATTTATACCCTGCAAGAGGTCTGTGGCTAGCTTTGTTTTCAGGAGGATGAAAATAAAGTTTGAAGTGAAGTGACTGAAGACTGCAGCGATAGGTGAGGTGGTACAAAAACGGACGAGAGACAAACTATCGGTAGTCAGCTGTAGTTTAATCCATAATTATTTACTGCAGAATCTCTTACAGCCATGTTTGTGTCCTGTAGTCTATTTCTGGAGACAGGCTGTTAGACATTGGTTAAGCAGGTGGTTTGCCGATGACTCCCACATTATATATTGATCTGTTCTGCGCTCCCTGTTCCTGGCTGGTAACTTTATCAAGGCAGAACTGCCTCGGCGGTGTATGTTTTGGCAGTGCCCAGCAGTGCTGAGCTCCTGAATGAAACATAAAATCCTCTATGTGTATAAAACACTAAAAAAACCCAGGCTAAAGTACCCATTTATTAAACTCCCTCTCCCCTCTTTTACCCTCCCATGCCGTGCCAACCCTGGATAAAACCTAACAGAAAGCTCAGCTCTTCCCCAGAGAATCTGTGAGCATCTGTTCTCCCCCCTCAAGCTGCAAGGTGCTAGAGCAACTTCTCGGCCCCCCCCCAAACCCCCTGCCTGGTTGGCAGCATCTCTCAGGGAGGGCCACTTGATTAGACATGTCAGTCCTTTAAAATACATCTGAGTTTTCTTTGTCCCTTCTGCTGTCTGATCCTTTTGGTTGGCCGTGACCCATCCTAGACTGATTTCCTCCTTTACCCAGTAACATCAGCTGCTTCTTGACGACTATTTCCCTCAGTTGTGGATGCGATGACGGAAGAGACAGCATGCAGCTTTGTTTGCTGCCTGTTGCCCGGCTCGTGCAGGCTGGCGCAGGAGCCACGGGGAGCTCTGCCATGCAGCGTGCCTCATGGTTTAAGCTGTGCCTCTGTGGTGCTTGGGCGTTTAGAGTAACACGTCTCTTCATCGTTTTCACATCGGAATGCGGCAAGGAAATAGCACTGATGCTTCATATTTTGGCTCTGTTTAACCCAAAGAAGTACCTTCTTCCCTGGATAGCACGGACAGCGGTCCTATATTTTCTTGAAGTGACAGAACTGGGCCTTTGCTATCTGTTGTCTGATTTACCCAGCTGGATTCT
Organism: Leptosomus discolor; assembly: GCF_034619465.1. Taxonomy (NCBI): domain Eukaryota; kingdom Metazoa; phylum Chordata; class Aves; order Leptosomiformes; family Leptosomidae; genus Leptosomus; species Leptosomus discolor. The sequence continues at coordinate 2,691,863 of NC_141392.1, read as the reverse complement.
CCTGATACCCCAGGGCACCAGTTCAGCATTGTGGTTTCCAGAGTCAGATGCTCTGTCTGTAGGTGAAAAGAAGTCATGCTGCAAATTTGTGTATTAGGTGCAGGGCACCCACTGGTTCCTAGCCAGACAGAGCTCAGTCAGAGCGATGTCCCTCCTCACACCTTCAAGAGTCACTCAAAAGAAAGGGTTGTAAATGGGCTTATTAGGAGGCAGAAGCAGAGAATGACCTTGGGGAAGGGTGGAGTTCATATATTGGATGATAAGAATAATTTGAATCCCCAAACCAGGTTTTTTCCCACTGCTTGAGTTTGGTTATGAACTTTCTCATTCTGAGAAAAGCTCTTTTGGCCTTTTTTGTGCATAGTTTTTGCTCAGTCATACTCTTTCCTTCCAACAGCTTATTTTACATGTCACCTTTTGCCTGGCAGCAAAATGTCTGGGAATGGTTTGAAAATCAAGGAGGGCAATCTTACAGCAGAGAAATAAAAATGTCTTCTTTCCAAGCTCGGTTCTGCATAATATCTATAAGCTGCAGTTACTTATGCTGTCTGAATCAAAATCATTTATTGCCATTATAAAAAAAAATATTTTAGGAGCTTCAAATAGGAACTTGTAGCTTGATGCACTGATTGGTGCTTACAGATTTATTACACATGTGATAAGTAACTCGAGAATAAGAAGATAGCTGTAATCATGTGAAGATGCATTTTACTTTTAAAGTTATGGAACCAGAAAGCATATATTGGTTGTAATGTTCAGAAAGCACGTGCCCTATTTCCTATTGGAAAGAATGACTCGTCTTGAACTTTGCAGACATAGTTCAGAAGTAGCTTTCTTCAGCTCACACGGATAGCTAAGGAATAGATTTCCTATTCCATTGAAAAGAGGTAAAAACCTACCAGGGTCTGTTCAACTGTGCTCATAAATGTTCTAAACATTTCAGCATCTCCTTGTATTCTTGTTTCAGGTGGTCTGCAAGGTGTTTCCCACTTTTTTTCATTTATTGCTGAAAGACTGGCTCAGGAAATGGGGTTTGGTTCTTCTCCTGCTTCCTCGGCTTTAAAAGCCTGAAATCCTGTTCATGACGAAAGGAAATGACACCTGCTTTAGACCAGTTAAAGGCTGCAATTATTAATGTTATAGTAGCCTTAATAGCAAATATATAACCACCCTTAAGATTAGGACTAAAGTGAAAGAGAAGCGATGCGTATGACACATTGGCCTCCTGGAGCTTCAGAAAGCTTCATTGTCTGAGGGGCAGATCTGCGAATCAGAGCTCCTGGGTTTCTGCTCTTAGTACTACTATGAATTCATTTGCAGTACTACTATGAATTCATTTGCACAGATCATTTGATCTTGATGTGTCTTGGTTTGCAATAGCTACAATGCTTTTGCTACCAGGGAGGCGTAACCCATTAATGGTTGTAGAATGCTTTGAGACCGTAGTAGTATCGAAGGTGCTGCATGAAAGCTCGAAATTGCATACAGCGAGCCTGACTTCAGACTTCCTGTTGCTTTTCTGGATGACTTATTTTAATTACAGTAAGTTAAGCAGCTGTAAACATGCAATTGTTGCATGTTGAACACAGGTTCTCATCCCTGGGTTCCCATTCAGGTGTGTGATTGTAAGTTGACCGGTGCTGTCTCTGCTGATCCTCCCCTGGCTTCTCCCCTGCAATCCATTCCAGCAGTGATGAATTCACCTCTTGAAATTAATAATGTCAAGTTTGTCAATATTTCAAAGCCCAAACTTAATTTTGCTCTCCTGAGCCTTGCCTTCGGCTCGTGAAAGCAGAAGCGTTGAACTCTATTATTTGGGAAATCTACTGGGATGCCTTGGTGTGGCAGGTGCTCTATAAGTTTACTGCTGCATTGCTATTAAAGTCCATTAAGAAGGATCTTTCTGGGGCTGTCAGCACACTGCAGATTAAAACCAGAAAAATAAAGGCACACTCAACCAATGCTGCTGTAATGGTTCAGATAGCTGCAGAGAGAGGGCCCATCTTTGGCTTGTGATCAGTTTACTTCTGGGTTCAATGGAAAGGTTGTTTGGCTTCCTGTATAAGCTCTGAACAAAAATCAATGTGGAGAACCTTGGAAGAGCGCCAGAAGAAATGCTGTGCTGAATCCAGAATATAGAAATCCTTCACAATTGCTATATTCTGCTCCATACAGGCTATTTTTATTCTAGCAAGAACTAAGCTTTACTATGATGACTCCAGTACCACTGCAGGGTTGTACAGGGTGTGAACAAATTGTCAGATTTTATTTGATCATTTAAAAACACATACCAACCCCCCCTGCCAAGATACTGGTACAAAGGCAAGGTGGGTAAAAGGTGAGAGGAGGAGCCATCAAACACCTGCAAAAGGGCTGGAAACAAAACATAGGAAGAAGGGATTGGTTTTTAAGTTGATAGAGATTGGCAGCAAGACTGTTGGACTGTTTGGAAAAAGGAGGGGAAAGTGAGGTGTAAGAGGCGGATCTGACACCGCCGTGAAGTCACCTCACCTCCAGAGGAGACGGAACAATGGCAGAGGCAACCCGTGGGAGCAGAGAGCAGCGGGAGGCCCGTTCCCCCACTGGCAGGCACAGGGCGATGCCTCCAGAAAGGGTGATGGAGAGCAGCCAGGCGCCTCACCGGGTTTTGCTTCAGCTGTAACGCCTCAGGAGGGGAACTGGGGTGCCACAAGGGAGAGCACAGCGGATTCTCTCACTTGAGGCATAGCAGGGTGATCAAATACACAAATAATTTCAATCGACCTAAAGTTTGGGGCAAACCAGTCTGCAATCATGGTAAGGCCCTCGTTTAAGTCAATGGCACAATCTTCTGGCCCTGCTCTGGTTCCCTGTTTGGGTGAGGTTCAAGTGGGGAAGGTCTGGAAACACTAAAAGTTGTACATCAGAGAGGAGGTCCTGACTGGGATGTGGAAAATGTGGGGGGTAGAAAGAAGGAAAAATAGATGCTCCATCCTCCCAGACGACAAGGACAAGGGGATATTCAATGGAAATAAAAGACAGCAAATATGAAACTGTTAAAAGGAAATATATTTTATACAATGCCTAATTAGCTCATTCCCATAAGATAACATTAAGCCTAAGAGATTAGTAGGATTTTAAAAAAGGATTAGACATTTATATGGATAATGTAATTGGGGATGTTCTCATTAAATAGAATACATATTTTCTTTTGTTATGAAAGGATATAAACCCTCTTGCTTCAGGGCCTAGGCTAGTTGCTAACTGATAAGAATTAAAAAGAAACCTCCCCTGTCGGCAAGTCATTCACTACTTGTGTTCTGCCAGGTTCCCTGTGCTTAATCTGGAGCGTTTCACCAGGCACTATCACAGCAGGATCATTAAACTATATGGCCCATTCGTTTGGCACAGATGGCAATTCCATTTCTTCGTAATCAGACATCTCGCTGTGACAGATCACAAAAATCCCAGCGGTCTGAAACAGAATCCCTTTTTTCTCCCACTAGCTCCATAAGGGGGTTGACCTGGAGTGCCTGCCGATGAGGCACCTCCAAACGGGCACTAACAAATCTCACTTACCTGTACTAACAGTGACACCTTCAAACTCTCCTTCACGGCTCACATGAGATCAGTTAGGATCAGGACAGGTCAGGACACCAAAGACCCCACAACCTACAGCTTTTAAGAGCATGTCCTTCTCCCACGCGTGTGAACGGGATTGTCTCATGGATGCTGCAGGCTGTCAGAGGTTGGAACAAAACACATTCAGGTAAAAATGAAACAATCGCAATCAGAAAGAAAAATTGCTTCAAAACTCTTCCTTTCACTTCCAGGCAAGATAGGAAAGATTCTGGTAGTAGCCTTCCCATTTAAAAGCATCAGAAGGCCTTACCTAACCTGGCTAAAATACAATGGTCTTGCATTTTGGTTACTGAAACGACCTTCTCTTTGGCCTCGCCAAGTGTAATTTCAGTCTGTGCACATCTCTGCAAAATACTGCTGTAAAGATCATCCTCCTAATCCATCAGTTTGAGGATTTTACACGTTCTTTGCTCCTCTCTGCTACATTCCTCTCCTTTACTCCATCAAACACAAGCTATTTATCTTTCCTGCCAAGGCCCTTCCCACCCTGCCAAAGAGCTCTCCTCTGCTATGACAATGTCGTTTCCCTTCTCATCATTCTGCCAGTCTCTATGTCTCACTTGTTAACATTTGTATAGAAACACTTCTGTGATTTTTCCTTGCTGTTATTGGCAGGAACCTTGGTAAAGAGCCGTGAAAGACCCTCATTATCTTTCCAAATCTCTGTTGAAAACCCTCCTTTATGCCGCCTATGAAGAGCATGACCGTGGTTTGGCTGCTCCCCATCGTGCAGACAAACAGGAGTCCGCTCCTCCTATCTATCTGCTGCCCTGCCTGCCCAGATACATCCATTGCCCTCTAGATACCCACATCTGGAAGGCAGGGATGGTCTTTTGGGTCTGCAAAGTGTCTCCACAAAAGCTTCTCCATTACTGATGAGGATTTCTAAGGGCCGTCTCAAAACGAACATTGACGTTCCTCATTCCTTTTCTACCAAGGCTCACTCGAACAGTTTACCTGAGTCCTGAAGCTTTTGTGCTAGTGAAACACCCAAGTTAGCAACTGCCTTCTGCGGGAGCTATACACGGAGGGCCACCGTGCTCTGCCGGGGGGGTCTCTTCTGAAGATGCGCGCAGTGAAAAGTGGGCTCCAGAGCAGAAGTGTGCGGTTGAGCTCTGTTCCTGGCAAGGTTGCTTTCCCCTCATCTGCTAATGACTTCTGCAAATCCTCCAGTCCAAGAGGGTGTCTTTTGTGTACTAAATGCTGCCATTATTTATAAAGCACTCTTGTTGAATGTGCTTCAAGTCAGTCCTGCAGGACAGTTTCAATCAAATTGTGTTCAATTTATTCCAGCTGAATAACTCTGAAATGTAAATAAAATTAAATTAATGGTGCTGTATTTGTATTCTGTTACAAATGTAATAAGCTTGAAGTAATGCTGACTGTAAAATCAGATGAAGACTGTAGAGTAAGAATCAACCTCTAGAAAACAGCACAAAATTTGATATCTGGCTTGCAAGAGCAATCAGGGGTACATTTAATCCGGAGGGTCTTTTTAATCGTGTTTGTTCATACTGCTTCTCTGCTTCATTCTAATAAAAGGCAAGAATAACTCGGTCTCCTGTAGTGGTTATGTTTGGTTTAATAAACATGCAGAATACCCTGTATCCGTTCCTAGCTTACTGTTTTGGGACTAGCAATGATATTGTTATTAATAATAATCTTACATTTATAGGACACCTTTAATCCCAAAGCACATTATAAATTAGAGTCGAGGCCCAAAGTGCTTACTTAGCACTGTCAAAATATGTGTGAGTTCTTCCAATTATTCAGGAAGAGACTCCAGATTTGGTCCTAGAAATTGTAAATATTGATACATATGTGGCAGAATATCTTATCTATTGAATACCTCCCCGGGAAATTTACTCCCCAGAAGGTCTATGATTCCTGCCAGTTAGCTATTGGGATCAATCCTGGTGCAAACATTACCCAAAACCACTGGGGAAAACCCAGCTTTCACCAGAAGTGCTGTGGGTGTATCGCAGGCGTACTAACCAGGCGCAGCCTCAGGATGTGAAGGTCTTATCTAGAGTGTTAGAGACAGGAAGATATGTGGACAGCAGTTGAGCAACTGGGACTAGCTAGCTGAATTGGCCCTGCTGGGACTCAAGCCCCCGGCCCCCGGGGAGCCCAGGTATTTCGAACGCCGCCATCTGTTCAGCTACAAGCCGCTCTGCTTCGAGCTGCCAGCCCAGGGAGTCGTGAGGAGCCCATCCCATCTCTCACATACTCGTTCTGCATATTTTACAGGAGCACCAAGGGCTCCGTGGCAGAGGATTGAACAGACTGGGGGAAAGGATGCAAAAGTGTCTGGGGCAGCACAGGCAGGAGGATTGGGGAAGTGGGACCATCCCATCACGAGGCACGCGAGCTGCACTGGGGAGGGCTGAGCGACCCCCTCAGAGCCTTTCTTTTTCTCCACTCCTGTTGATTTATTTCTAAACGCCCTAAAGCTCAGTGCAGTACAGTTGTTCCCACAGTAAACAATGGGCCAAACATCGGTGTATCTCAGGTCTTCACCAGTTACGGCAATAGCCACCTCTATGTCTGAAGCAAATTCTCTTTGGTAAGGTAACTGATACCAGGTTACCACAGACAAAGTGAGGTTGCCAGTGGACAAGAAACTCTTCTGAACTGCTAACAAAATTCAAATTTTAAAGACATCTGGTTTCCAAGACCTTTGTGACCTTGAAGTGCTCGGACAGCCTCCTCTGAAAGTCCAGTCAGATCGACTATGAATCCTGCTGCTGGACGGGATATGGAAAATATTAAATCAGGGTCAGTATTGGTAGATTTAAAAAAATTGGTGGCTTAATATTCCCTCACTTCAAAACCTCGCCTAGAAAGCTTTCCAAATTCATTCAGACTGGAGTAAAATTAATGAAGTTGCAGTCATACCTTTCTTGCTATTTAATTTCTAGTTCTTACATTCCTTCCGTAACTGCCAAGTGCAGTTATGTGGCCTCAACAGGAGAGGGCAAAATCAGCACTGTGGCAATGTGGCCCAGCTTGGTGGAAGGCACTGGGGTTATGCCAAGACCACATTCAGTCCAAAAAGTACCAGCTCAAAGTGCTGAGTGAAGGTCTCCTCAATATGTGATCCAAGAACCATGGAGGCCTTTCAGTAATCTTTTATTTCAATTAAACAAACAAGCGATCAGTGGGTTAAATAAGTTCTTAAGAGGAAGAAGCTCTAACATTCCTTCTGATCCTCCTTTCTTTTGTGTCTCTCCTGTATGTGCTGCTCACACGCTTTCCTCAGTTATTCACAGCCCCACGACAAACGCTACCTAATGGCCAGCTTATTCTATTTGTGCTTTTGTACTACCCTCTTCTTACAAACCTGAAACACTTTGAATTCACACAGTGAACTACGGCAAGTCAGTGCCCACCTTTCACAGGCTGGATTCATTTTTCAAGTGGCTTATGTGAAAACCTTTGGATGAGCCACAGCGTATTAAGTTTTCTGTGGACACATCAGTACTTTGAACTTTTCTGCCTGGCCTCTTGCTGCTGTCCCATACAACTGTGCTTCATGCCAGGGTTGATTCATCTGCTTACCTGTAGGCTCTTACTGCATCAAGGATCGAGCTAATGGGATTCAGCTCGTGGTGTGTGTACCCAAAAGCAGCCTGTGAATATATACTCTCAAAATCATGTATACTGTCTCACTGCCTTGCAAATTCCTTGCATACATGAGGGGTCATCCAGAAGTCATAGGTCACCATATGCCCAGGGAAAGCTGTTCAGACTTGTCTGGAGTGACCTGGAGATACAGAAGTATGTGCTAAAATGAAGGAATGGAGAACAATCTACTTAGGGTTCAGCTCATTGCAACAAGGAAGGAATGAAACTCTGGCAAAAATGGGGGAAACCCCCCCAAGGCTGTAAACAAGGTCTCTGGCAATGTTCTATGTAGCTAGTTCTTTTCCAAGGCTTTGGGTCTGACATTTGGTGCAGGAGGTGGCGTGCAGGGCTGTGACTTGTGCTAATGGCAAAGAGGACGCTTGTCTTAACTTAGCCAGGGCTATGAGCATGGAAAATTCCTGTAAATCCAGGCTCTTTTCCCTGTGCAACAAGCCAGGGCAGACCCAGCCAAAGATGCTCCCTAGCACAGCATAAACTTGCTATGCCACTGCAGTAAGAGGGCTCTCGAGATGGAGGTAGTAGACTTTATGTTCACGTGTATCTTGGGGTTACAGCGAGAGGGATGAGGCAAGGCACACAAGCGTGTTCCGCAAGCCCTGCACTTGATGTTATTTTCGGCCACAAGGGTTAGGCAGTTTCTCCAATCCATTTGGCTTGTAACTCCCATTTTGCTGAGAGCAGCATCCGTGCCAGAGAAGTTTTGTTTGGTGATGATTATTGCCCCAAAATGTGCGTAGTCATTTCACGTCATCACTTCCTCACCATCCCCATTCTCCCAGCCTTTTGCATTTTCATGCTATCCAGGGCAACCGCTGCAGCACGTGCCTCCACCCCAATCAAACGAACGGCACCGCAGCACTTTCAGATAGACGAATGCCTAAGAGAGGCACCCAAGCCTACTGATACTTCAGCTAGAGAGAGTCTGGACAATAAAAAAGGCACTTTGCTGTTTGAAGGACACTATCAGCTTTCAGATCCCATGGCATTTTATGAGATTTCCCAAAACAAGACTTGTGGAAACGGAAGGAGGTTAAATACCCCTTGGGTGGTGACAGTCACAGTCACACTCTTGGCATCATCAGAGCTCAGGTCTAGTAAGGTTATTGCAGGGCCCCGCTCGGCATTGTGCTTTGAATGTGTCCCCTAGTGAAACAGGGGAGAACTGCGAGCAAGGGCAGTGCTGCAGCTTCTCCTCAAGAACGCAAGACACAGCGGGTCCAGAAAGGTTGTTGGTGAAGAGGTGTGGGAGGTCTGTTCTGCCACATGAAGTGACCACCTCCCTTGCCTTCTCCTACAGCTCCGCTCTCTGCCCTTCAGGGTGAGAGGCCTTCTTCGTGCCAGGTTGAACTCCTCCAGCATAAGGACAGCCTGCCTCAACACACAGGCAGGGCTGAGCGCATCCCCTCCAGATCCCTACTCTTCTTCCAGCTCTGGATTTCTCCTGCCTAACCTCCCAACACTTCTCATCCCTGCCACCTTTCCAACTTCTTAGGGCTCCTTCAGAACGGGGAAGAAGCAGCGTGGGAAGCATTTTATTGTCGCTAAGCCTTCCCTTGCCTGGGGAAGACACCTGGGAACAGCATTCCAAAATCATAATTTTGGAAATGTTGTGATGGCTGCTACAGAGATCCCGGCTGACACAGGAATGACTTGATCAGTTCCTCAGCCTGTCTGGCTGCCACATCACAGTCTCCAAGAAGGGGGAGAGTATCAATTGCAGAGTGCCCGACTGATGGCCTAAGTAAGAAAGAGAAGGAAAGAGATCGAGGGTTTCACAGCACCATGATGGTATTGCAGAGGATGAACAAAGGAAAAAGATGAGGAGGAGGAGGAGGAGGGAGCTCTCCGAGCAGAAATACGAGGCGGTTTTTTACTCGAGGTGAGGGGAAGACAGAAATGAACAGCAGAAAATGAAAAGCAGCAACGGCAAGAAAGGAAAAAAACCTGCAGAAGGGGCTTTTGGAGTGGAGACAGCAGCAGAGAGCTGGTGGAAGATGTGCTCGTGGCTCGTCCTTGCGCAGTATATCAACAGCAGCCAGTCGTGCTTCGGAGCCCAAGCGGGACAAGCGCAGTACGCTTGCCAAAACACAAGCCAGAAGCTCTTCCCTTCCTGCTGCTAGGGCAACAAAACCAGCAGATGCCCTGCAACCACCACGCTTGTAGTCTGGCAAGGGCATCGGACGGAATTGCCACCTCTGTACCCACCCGGGAGCACTGCAGCCTTACTGTGTGCACCCAGCAGCTATGCCGTGGCTTTACAGCCCGGGCTTCATCGACAGCATTTCACAGATTGTTCCGTGAATGAATCGGCGCTTTGCTTGATGGAAAATTTTGCCTGGATTTGCCCGATGGGAGGTTTAACTACTTGCATTATTTGATTTTCAGTAAAGGCTATTTTTGACGCAAAAGTTAAAGTTTCATAAATTTATATGCAATCTCATAAACACCGTAAAATGCCTTTTTTTGACAAATCTAATAAACATAACAAAATGCCCTCTCAATAAAATTGCTGAAATCTTGCCAGGCTGCATAACAAAGTTGCATTTCAGCATGGTTAGCATCTAGGTTTAAAGAAGGCATGCAAAACCACCCTTACCTTTGAGCCACGATTTGTGGCAGTTTGCTGACCTTAACGTGTTGAAAGACCCTGCACTTCACCCTTCTACCAGCCAGTGAGGCTGAGGGCTAGGTTTAGCTGTGGGGCAAAAAATACAGTAAGTTCACATTTCCCAGGAGCAGGTATTATTCCGTAGCTTCCAGCTTTGTCGTACCTTCATCAGCCTTCCAAATCTATATTTCATGTGCGTTCCACAATAGCTCTTGGTGAAATGGAGCAAGACTTACAGAAGTGCTCAGGGAAAAGTTTCATGAGCCAGGGAAGACGATGGGCAGACGGTTTTCTTAGAACAGAAAAAAGTCACAACACCCCTGCAGTCCAAGTGCTGTTGGAATGAGAAAAGCTGCATTTCTCAGTGTGTGTGTGTGACCCCCTAGTAGGTAGTTACCAGCTGGTAGTAGCTGGGAGAGAGGCGAACTTGCAGTGTAATGATGTGGTGACACCCGTAGCCACAGGCAGAGAAGGAATAAATCCTCTGGGATGCGTGTCCAGAATTACAGACCTGCTATTTCACAAGAACTGCCACAGCCTTGCAGTGCTGCGGGGGCACTGAGGCGAAAGGTGGATGAGTGGACATGGTGTGCTTGGAGTAGTTACACTGGCAAGGGTTGTGAGCAAAGAATCCCAGCGACCCTACTCCTAAACCAAAACTATGTGGCTGCAGGGCATCCAAGTGGACTCCTCCCATTCTCAGCATCAAGTCCTTCATAAATAAAGGCAAATCCTTGTCAGAAAGGACCAAATCAGGGCAAAACTGTTAGATATACTGACGCTGCTCAGCACTGCTGGGCTCCACGTGCCAACAAACCCAAATGCAAGGAACACATGCCAGGAATAAATCCCCTCCAGGAGAGGACCCAAGCTGGGTGCCAGCCCCAGAACCGAAATTCAGAGCAGCTGCCCAGGGCTGCAGCACACAACCCCGAGTGAAGGCAGCTGCCTCGCTGCTAGGCCTGACCCGGAGCTGCTGGTAAAGCTGCTGGAGGAGTGCTGTGCCACGGGGAAAGCTGCCAGGAGCTTCTGCCAGACGGCTTCAGGTGAAGGAGCCTCTCAGTCACACCTTTCCTTGGATACACTGCTTATGTGCACACCTTGCCCGAGACTCCGTGTGTGCACACCTTTCCTTGCTCCTTTGCCTCCCCGCTGGGAAGGGACTTCAAGCCACCCGTACTTACCTTGGTTTCTGCTGCCTGCTTGTAAGGCAGGCATCCCGTTTTCACAGTTCACTGCCACCCCAATTCTTCCTTTTATCCAAGAAGCGGAGGAAGGTGACGGACAGATGGGAAAAGGGAGAGAGAGGAACATTTCCAGATAAACAAGGCAGTGGGAGCACAGTCCAAAGAGGTGAGTGCTACCACATTTCCCTGCTTGGTTCATATATGAACCTTATGGCCTTGTTCTTAACCTGGAGCATCTTCAGCAACTGTCGGAGCTTCTCAGAGGAGCAGAAGACTATCACTCTGACATGGCTAGTGAGACAGCATCCTACGGGGGCTGAAGGATGCCCTCTTAACTTCTCTGTGCAATGCAAGCCCTTCTCTGGGTCCTGTCTCCCCCTACAGATGCTCTGCCTGACACAACATGGTTAAGAGAGATTTGGCAGCGGACCCCCAGAGCCATGGGATGCTGTTAGTAGCACTGGGCTGTCCAATGCAAGGAAATGCTGTTTTCATTTTCTTCCACTGGCCTTTGGTGTAGCAAATCAATGGTAAGATGAGTGTCACCGCTGATCTTGCTGAACTGTGCTCTCCCCTAATGAAACCAGTGAGCCCTCCCTAACTTCTGTCTTCCCTAAGTATCACCTTCTTGGTGTTATCTTCTTCCACAAATATCTGCAGAATGGTCATGGAAATAATTTGAAGTTACCTCTTGCTCTGACAGATGAACTGCCAAGCGTGAAATGTCTCTCCACTGGTGGTGTTTATTAAGACCCTTCTGGAAATGACATGCATCTTCCAGTGGGCTCTAGGTTGGCAGCTGATAACTGAACATAAATGGGAACTCCTGCTTGCAGAGCGAAAGATAAACAGCAGGAAACAACAAAGCACTTCTCTGTCCCACGAATGAAGTGACATTCTTCAGCGTTCTCCTCTGCTTTCTCCAATTTCATGCAAGGTATTTAATTACTTTGCATTATAAATGAGACTTAAATTAGACAAATGTGCTCAGAAATCTTCCTTTCATTGCACAGCTATATTAACTTTATGATGTCACAAATGTCAGAATAAAACATTTATATTCTTCTCTTTATTGGCTGAAATTTGTCTGTGGCTGTAAATCCATGGAATTCAATTAGATTACACCAGATAGCAATTTGATCCTGTTTGTTTAGGTTCTGAGGTGAAAAGATTTACTAATGGCTCTAATTCCCTTATTTCCAGAGTTAGTTTTCAAATTCACTTAAATGTTATTCTGCCTTCAGTGTGATGAGAACTATTGCCAAAAGTGGAGGCAGAGGAGTCAGACCCTTCATAGAAGATTTTCCTCTCCATGTTAGATATTCACAGCATAATCTGAGCATGTAACATGACAAAGATGCTCAGGGGGCTGGAGCAGCTCCCCTGTGAGGACAGGCTGAGAGAGTTGGGGTTGTTCACCCCGGAGAAGAGAAGGCTCCGGGGAGACCTTACAGCGGCCTTCAGTGCTGAAAGGGGGCTATAAGAAAGATGAGGGCAAGCTTTTTAGCAGCACCTGTTCAACAGGACAAGGAGTAATGGTTTTAAACTGAAAAGGGTAGGTTTAGACTAGATATAAGGAAGAAATGTTTTACAATGAGGGTGGTGAAACACTGGCACAGGCTGCCCAGGGAGGTGGTGGAAGCCCCATCCCTGGAAACATCCCAGGTCAGGTTGGACGGGGCTCTGAGCAACCTGATCCAGCTCAAGATGTCCCTGCTCACTGCAGGGGGGTTGGACTAGGTGACCTCTAAAGGTCCCTTCCAACCCAGACTACTCTATGATTCTGTGATTCGATGAAAATGCACAGCTTTTGCCTGGCCTCCATCTGACCCAGGTTCCCTCCTAGGCTGGGTCCCTGCACACGCTTCTTCCAAATCCGTATTTGATGGGCCAGGCCATTTATCCATTGTTTTGAGATTCACGACCCACATTATGCCTCACAGTATGGCACAAGCAGTGAGATTGGTCTGATTTTCACCCGCAAAGTGTGGCTCTTCTCTGACAGCCTTCCACATCAATTCACAGCTTCAGCTGAGCTGTTTGCTGGGTGGTCAGTGGGTGATGACTGAGCCGTGTAGGCTCCGGGAAAGGGTTTCGCAGCAGGGGCAAGCAAAACAAGGCTGCAAGTGCTGATTTTTAAAATGCCTTTGATTAATAAGATCCCGTGCAGCAAAGGAGAGTCAAAGCATTCCACCGAAACCTCTAAAGTGGATCCCTCTCTGGCTCCTTTGGGGTGAAAGGTACTACAGAAAGGGAAGATGTTATTGCCATTGACTGCGTCGATACGGCTTGGTACTATGCAGGGAGGCATTGTTTGGAATGACAATGCAGGTTTGCTTAACTTTCACTGGTAAAGTCATGCCTGTTCAGGAGCTTTTACGCAGAGCCTGGGGAGGTGATGAGTAATGCTGACTCAAGTTGTCTGTAGTTTCCTCTCTCCAAGTGAAATGGACACAAGATATATGGTTATATCAATGTAAGTCTGCAGCACCACGACTGAATATGTGAAAACAGTCTATGCTACTGTAAATCTGCCAAAGTTTCAATGAATTCAGTGGGTTTATTCCAGATTTACTGTCACTAGGACCAGAATCTGTGCTGAGTAGTAGGGTCAAAAGTCCCCTTTGTTTGTGGGAGGCTGCATTTATAGATATAGCTTTGCTACTAAGCTAGCTGTAGAGGCATTAACCCTGCATCACTGCTGTAACTGTGAGAGACGAGCATCATTAAGCCAGCACGCTCCAAAACATCATTTCTGGAAGATTTCATTATAATATACCGCATCCCTTGGCCAATTATGTCTCTTTTGACTTAGATCTCGCACGTCCAGAAAACCGCTGCTTCTGAGTTCAGCTTGGATCAGCTTTCCCCCGCAGCCAGGCTTTAATTGAGCAAAGTTCCCTGAGCTCATTTCAGTAAATATTGAGTGGATATGTCAGTGAGTTTCTTCCCGAGCCCTCAGAGATCTCATTTGCTCTGGAATCTGTAGTCTCCATCAATTTTACTTTGTCTAGCTTGGAACATGTTTGTACCCATCCTCTCACCTGTTTGTACATAAATGGAGGGTAATGGCTGAAGAATGCACAAAATTCCAGGAGAATTATTCCATACTCTGTTCATCTGCTTCTTGTTTACAGGCTCTTTATTTACTCATGACTCAGCTCTTGCTGGAGAAGTCCAAACCGAGCTACAAGCTCAGAAAATTAGACAGCACTACATGCTTTGTTTGTTCCTTTACATATGACACTGCTGTATAGATACAGTGCTGACACCAAGGAAAAATAAAGTGAGAAACTGCCACAGAAAGATTGGAGCAATGTGGCAGGCAGGTTCTGCAGTGACTTCCAACACTGTTACGGCCTCCAGACCAGTCCCAGAAGAGCATCTCCTTTATTAGTTTCTAGTTATCTGTCATTTTCTGCTGTTTGTGTTACTGCTGATTATTATCCTTACGTTCTTTTCAGGAAAAATGGAGGAAAAAAATGAGAATAAAAGAACAGGAAGGCAGAAGTGTCCACAGTGAGACATAAGCAGTCTCTTTCAACACCTTCAAATCTCTTCCTAGAATAGCTGGCCTTTCCATGCTTCTCTCCCAGACTGCACTTGTTCTACAATTCCTCATGCCCAAACACCCAAGGGAAGTGTTTCACATAAGAAAGGAGTTTCTCAGAACGAGCAAGGAAGCCCCAGGAGGTTGTTTAATTCAAACACCCAAAAGTATAAGTGTGCCCTAAAAGAATTAAACAAACTTTGGAAGTTTCTGAATGCTCTCAGCCGCTTTCTCGCCACGTGCCCTGGACTGTGTGAGACCCTGTCTTCCATCTGAAGAAGAAAGCTACAGGAGACATCACCTGCCTGCAAAACTCTCAGATCACGAACTAGGCGGATCTCTGCGTCTTCATCCTGGAATAGCCTGCTGCTTTGCAGCTTCTTTGCTTCTTGTTCGTAGGGTGATGTCAAAAATGTCATTCCTTATGAAAGCTGGGAGGAAAGGACAATGTCAGCGTGTGATGTGTAGTGACTGTGACAGGGAGAGAGGCCAAAGATACAGGTCTAATGTCACTAATAATGTCACATTATTAGACACAGATATAGGTCTAATGTCACATGAGGCAGCATAATGGGAGGTCTTTGGAGAGAAAGGCAGCACTTAAGGGATTCTGAACAGGTGGAATTCAGTCCTCCTTTGGGGGTTAATTACACCAATTGGCCCAATAGATCCTGATGTTTCACCTTCTTTGATATATTAGACCGTTTCAAACATTTAACCTTGAAATGACAGAGCTGCTGTAGCTCTTCTTGCATGGTCCTGCCTAATAAATTGAGGCTAGGGTGGGTCAGCTTGGAGTTGCAGGCTCTGTCTGAGACTTGCTGGGATGCTGTTTTGATTGCCACAGGAACTTCTCCAGCTAAGGCACAGACTGCAGAACATCAGTAATGACTCTGATACTATAAATTTTAAGCTCTTCTGGTTCTCAATTCAATACTACCTTAATCTTTCATCCTCTCAGCCACCGATGACTTCATTGGGAGCAGCTATTCTGAGCACCTTACCTGAGATACGCAGCACCCTGCATTTTCACGTAGCAATTAGACATTTGGGGGTAGGGTGGCTGTGGAAAAGAAGAAATGCCAGTATGAACCCTGCCAGCCAGACCCACTTGGGGTCTGTCTATCCGCACAAGGACAGCTGCTGGAGGGAATGCAAAGATGGTAGAACAGCGTCTTTTGTCTCCTTTGCTGGAGAGGCTACTCCAAGAGTCCAGGCATTCAGTCATTGTCTAAGTGCTGTATAAATGTCGGTAACTAATTTGTATTCTACGCTATTGTGATAAAGCAAACATGTAATTTTGTTTGTACACTGACGGCTCTTTCCCTACCTGGTTATATTAAATTAAAGTTTAGACCAAGATCATCTGATGTTCTTTAAATTAGAGGGAAAATATGGATGTCACATTCATGATTGAATTGGCAGGTGAAATTTATGACTGTGTTTATGTCAGAGGGATTATATTAAAGTGCTGGGTTTATTTTTACACCACATCGGGCCTCACACACTGTGGCACTCTGACGCACAGCTGTCAAGACAGTCAGACAGGTTGCTGTGGGGGTCTTTTGCTGCGATGGCACTGGGATTCCTGCAGGACAGACAGCACATCCGTGGCCTCCTGGTACCTCCCCGAGCAAGCCGATACTGAATGACTGTTCCAGTGCAGTGCTGGTGCTCTCCTGGTTATCCCTTTCCCCCTCCAATACGCGTGCCTCCCACCAGTATTTCTAGTTCACTCTGCACACCGCCAGCAGGGCTCAGCCCTGACCCCAAGCTCCTTCTTGAGAGCTTCCTGGCGTTTTTCCTGGAATACGAGGGGAGTCTGCTGGAGAATGACAAATGCCTAGTGCATAATGCTGCAAAGGCAGAGGGCAGTGTTCAGCCTTCCTCTTGCTACACCGAGCTCATCTCCACCAGCCATGACTTTGCTTAAGGTCTTGCATTTTGTTCAGTGAGACCCAAGCTCCAGCAGTTGCATTCCCTTGAAATTAACGTCAGGCACTCAAAGGCAGCTCTAACATTTGGCATCTGAGCAGGAACTCCCCGATTTACATGAGGAAGGCACCGGGCGGCATCCAGCTTAGAGCTCTGCTTGCTGCACGACAAACAACCATCGGTTTATTTAGCTTTCGGTAGCCTTGGAGCTAGACGCTTATCACCAGCTGCAGCTCCCTTTACGGAGCGCTAGCCTTGGAGAATGCTCTCCACAAATCACGAGGCTCTTGTCTGCAAGGCTCCTGCTGGCTTTGTATCTCCGTGCTGTGCTCAGAGATATTGCACGGGAGGAATAACAACAGCTCCGACAGCATTCGCCGGGGACCCCGCAACGGCTGAGCAGGAAAGCTGGAGCGCTGGTGCTCCCAGCGGGCTGACCTGCATTTCTCCGCGTGAATCTATGGGAAGGGAAGGGCCAAGTGTAACAAAAGAGGAGGGTGGGGGCGTCTCTTTTGCCCCTGGGGCGGGCCACAGGGTACAAACACAGGTTGTGCTGTTTGTTGGAGCAACACTCTACTTTTTGGGGTCACGGGTGTCATTCCTCACCCTCTCCTGTGGCTCCCATGCCGGTTAGCACGTCACCCCCTCAAGCCCCGCCAGTAGGTGAAAGCAGCACCACTGACATTCCACATCCCTGCGTCCAGCGCCACGGCTGCCTCCTCTGGGCCAGGGCGACTGTCACACGCCGATACTGCCGGTTGAAAGCCCTTTACCGGGCTGATCCTTGCAACACCCCAGGCTTGTCTCCTTCCAGCTTCAGCTGACCGTGTGTCAGCGCCAGACACAGCTCAGCTTTTACAGCGAGTCTTTTGTCAGAGAGGGCTCCAGCGCTAGGAACTCACCCCGCTGCCCCTTCCCTCGAAATTCATCTAAACCACATTTTTTTCTCACGGCGTGCTTTGAAACCAAACCATCGTAACCACCTATTTATTCTTTTCTGACATCTCCATCGCTCTGCCTCTCAGGAACTCAGCATGGTTCGTTTGAGTTATAAGATGATGCTAATACCGTGTTTGTATTGTGTTCTGAAATGCTTCTATTGTTGTTCTGCAGTGCCCCAAGTGTCCTGGCTGCAAAGTGCTGTCAGTACAACCGGATTATTACTTTGCTTAGGTAAACACCAGAAAATAGGTTTACCGGTATTGCCAAATGCGTTGGAGCAGGCCCTGAATAGATGTATAAACACACATGCCAGAGTGCACGTAAATAGTCAGCAGGTACATGCACACCCATACATACACCACAAAATCGTATTCATGCACTTGAACCTCCAGCAGACATCAAGGAAACGTGTTGAAAAGATGACCTCAAATTTCTCTGCCTTTGAGGATTTGAGGTTAAGTTTGAATGCAAATCTGAACTCATTCATTGCATCTCCTGGTTTCTATAAAAGCTTCTCTTGCTTTTGTGTGGCTGCCTCAAACTAAGAAAATATTCTCATTTCTGCCTTGCGTAGCCTCTACCCACAACAAAAGGCGTGTGAAAAATCTTGTTAAGCCAAGTGAGTTTTCTGTTCTTGTGAGAGGAATTCTGGGGAGAAATGCTCATTAGCTCCTGGCAGCAATAATTCGGAAGGCAAACCAAATCGTGTTGTGAGGCACCTTGGGCACTCTCTCATTTACTTTCTTCCTCCCAAATATCTATCCCCTTGAGGGAGGAAAAGCAAATAACAGCCAAGTCGCAGTGGGCCACGCATGCGGCTGCGTGAGGAAAGACACAAAAAGCATGTTCCTTCCAGGCTGGGCAAACAGGCAGGCTGGCTGAAGAAAACACCAGACTCCTTTACCACACTGGTGGTTGCTCATGTAATTACGACGATGCTGGCACAGAAAAAGGAGGGTGCCTGAAGCCTTTGCCTTTCCACCAGCAGATGATGGCAGAAGATTCTTAGCTCAGGGGGGGAGTGGAAGAGGGGTAAGTGAGGGTGGGAAGAAAGCTAGATTTTAATTCAAAATAATTTCTTTGTTCCTGGCCCATTTTCTCAGAAATCCTTGAGTGGTTTCTCTTTCCAGTGTTTTGATCTGATTTGACTGGGAACGAAAGCACAGAGTCGAGGTGATCGATAGCAAAAGGAGCACGGTTTATCTTAGGTTGCTAAGCCTTGCTCTCTGCTTTTGTCTTGTCTTGATTATTGTTATATATGGCTGTGCCTGCAGAAATTCAATAGGAATTAAAGGTACCTTCCAAGGAGCTCAGTGTTGTCCTTTACTGAATTTTCTCGGACCCTGGGAAGCAGGAAGGGAGAAAAACCTGTGCTATCCCCTTGTTCCTTATCTCCATTGCAAAATGCCGGCCTGACTGAGCAGAGACCGTGACTGTCTCGCAGCACTACGGCTTGGTAGAGCTGCAGAATTGGCAGCAGCGAAGGATGGTTTTAACACAATCAAGATCAGTGAAGCTCTATGAATATATTGGTCTGTATGATGCCCTGCTGATGAAAGAAAGACAGAGGTTTTGTTCAGATTTGCAGACTGGATTAGGTGGAAGCAACAATGTGCCTTGAGATTCCTCTAATTAGGAGAGGCTCACAAGCTTGTTCTCCTGCTTAAAAACTAAGTTCATCGTTAGCCGCCTTGGCAAAGCAAATCTGAATGATCTTTAGAGCTATGAACTCTTAAAACATACATTCATTTATTGACCACTTCTATAAAGAGGGACCAAGGAAACAGCAACGCTGCATTGGATCAAAAGTCCATTCAGCCCAGCAGCCTGCCTGAGAGTGGCCGTGGTGGATGCCTCAGTGTAAATGCAAGAATAGAACGCACATGGCTCGCCTCGTTCACCTCCCCAACCTCTGGCAATCAGCGTTTGAAAAGCTGCTGATTTTGCTAATCTAGGATTTATTCAAAGACTCAACTTCCAGCAAAAGTTCCAGGATGAGAAAGTTTTTCAGGGATGTGCAAAGGTGTGGCAGCAAGAGAAACGAGGGACATTTGCTTTGTTCATGTCAGGCGCTGTCGCACTATAAAATTACTGTCCTTGGCCACTTCTTTTCCTCTGCCTCAGTAAACCAGCTCTTCCAAGCCTCTAGATCCAGATTTCCAGTCCCGTCTGAATGGGTGGTTGATCTCAGCTGGTGGTGACGGGATATCCACTTACCTTCATGACAATTAGGAAAAAAAAAATGTGAGTGGAGAAAGACCTAAGGGTTTATTTCGATGGTGGAGGAGCAGAAAAGGTTTGAAGGTGATCAGCCGGTCCTGAAACACTCCTGTGGCTCCAAGCAGAAAGCTGCAAACGTCCCTGCTTGTACTGGTGTTCCTGGCACATGCTCCTGAACCCTTTTCCACTGTGATCAGCAAGGCAGCTGTTTTCACCAACACCTCACGATAAATAAGCCAGAAGAGCAGAGAAAAGGCTGGGTGATGGACAACAAATATGAAGATTCCATTCTTGGCCTTTTGTGTCTTGACTGAGGGTCTCTTGCTTACCAAATTATTAAAATTGAACTGAAGGAACTGTTAAGTATCTTAATTGCTATAGGTAGAAAACAAAGTGGTATTATTACCATCTCCTTGCAAGAACCAGATCACCCCCATCTTTTGGGTCTCTTTGCTAAGCATCTTCAGGATCCTCTTCACTCCCCTCACATCTGCAGTACTCCGTGTCCTGACTTAGTTGGCACAATTGTTCTACATGTGCAGGACCCAGCTCTGCTCAGGAGTGCTTGGATGTGTAAGTCCAGCACCTCCCTTTTATTTTTTTTGTAAACCCAGTCCCTAGCCAGCACCTGGCAGACCTCTGCCCCTGTCTGGGACACTTCATCCCGTAGCAGAGGATTTTCTTCAGCCTCTCATTAAACATAGTGTGTCCAGCTTACCTAGCTGGTTAATCACGGGCCTTGTGCCTTACTGCTCTTTTTGTGGCCTTGTTTCGGTCACACTTGGCCACATGGTGAGACGTGGCAGGGCTGGGCAATGTGCCCTATGGCTCAGCAGCACTCCACTTGGATGGAGGGCTGAGGGCTGGCTAGTAAGGAGAGCTCTTGTGCAGATTTTGGCTGCTGAAATGGCTTCAACTTGGGATGTCAGCAGCCGTAGAGGTTAAGGGAATCAGCATCCCAAATTTTTCACCATAAGAGCCCTAGAGGCAGCAGCTCAAATCCAGTACAAATTATAGTTTTCCTTTGTAATTTATTTCCTTTGCATATTTTTAGCTCTCATTATCCTTGCCAGAAATCTCTCTGGAGCCACATCTCTCTGTGTCTTTTAACAACACCTATGTCCATGGCATGCAAGCGCCCTTCTTCCAACATCCTTTGGTAGCTCAACACTGTAGGCTGGAGCTGAGGATTCATCAGCAAATAGGTAGTAGAGATAAAAATGACCCTGAGGAAGATCTGAACTAAATTGTTTGAAGTTTTCAGATCACGGTGCTTTAATTAGCTAACAGACAGCCATGCACTCTGGGCCCTTGTAACATCACCCTGCAACTAGCTGCTTTCCTGGGCCAAGAGTCTCACGCTAGCAGAAACTCGGAGGACTGCAATCTCTTATCTCTCTTGCAAACTTTGCCATCAGTTTTGAATGTGACATTTGGTGATGTAGCAACAGTACAGCAGAAAATATATCTATAAAAAAAGAAAGAACAACAGAAAAAAAGCCTCTCAGACTCCAGAGAAGAATAGCTCCTGCCATTTCCCTTTTGTATCCACTGCCAAGGTATTTGAAAAGAGCAGGAGATAAGTAGCCTTATGACTACTCCAGATTAACAGGCTCTGAGGTACCGAATGTGGATTGCTGCTGCCAGGAGCATAATGGCTTTTGAAATTCACATTTATACAGACATTTCCATGGTGGCACTGCAAAGAGCAGGGTGTACAGAAGGCTACAGACCATAAACACTGAGCCCACGCAAAATAAGACACAGAGCAAAACCCCTGTCACTGGGAAGCAGTAGGGCACCGACCAGTTCCTGCCATATAAGAGACTCTCTCCAACTTCAGATTATTGATCTTCCTCAGAGACGAAGGATGCACTGAAGCTTGGAAAATTCCTGCCAGAGGCTTTCTACAGGGGAGGGAACACGAGTCCCTGACGTGCACCGCTGAGTGACAAACTGCCACGAGGTGTCTGCTGCCTCGCCAGGCTCTCCGAGGCAGGTCATGGGCACGGAGGGACTCCTGCCAGCTGAGCCAGGGAAGCTCTGAAGGACAAAGGTCCAACAGAGTTCTTGGGTTCTCTTGCAGCCTCTGGGCTTTCTTACAGCTTGTGCTGCAGAGCTCACCCAACAGGGATGGGGCTTCGTGGAAGAGGTGCTATGGCTTGTCACTGTTGCAGAGGCACGTTGTGCAGTTGGCCTTGACGCGTGGGCTACAGCGTGCCGTGTCTTTTCCAAGGTGTGTCTCAGAAAGCGCAGGCAGGGTTTGCTCAAAAAGCCTGAATGGCTTTTGCTTTCCTTGCTTCAGCACTGGCATACGAGAGGATCAAGATCAGCTGCGCTAGGGGATGCGCCAGGACAACGACACCGTTAATTCTCGTCCATGATCTGATGCAAACCGTGAAGCATTCTGCACGGGAGAGAATTTCCTGAGTTGTAAGGTCATTACTGTTCCCAGGCTATGGCTGGGGAAAGGGATGTACTGAGAAGAAAAGTGCTTTTTCCACAATCACCTAGAAGAGCAAGGACAGAGTTGGGAAAATAACAGAGATATTCCTTCTCCAAGTTTCCTGCTCTAACCCCTGCATGTGCAATTTCTCAATAAAAACACAAGTTGGTTCTTTTTGCGTGTCCTCACAGCGTACAACATCTACACCCACAGCCTCTGAACACCTTCCAAGCACTTGCAGTGTTATCCTTCTAGCATCCCTGTGAAGGAAATACCAGAGTGCCCTTTTATGCCTAAGGAACAGCAACGTAGGGGCGTGCCTCCTGCCGCTGGTTTGAAGAAATCTGAGATTATCTAGAAAGCTGAACTGGTAAGGAGTGACGGTTACACAAGTTCTGGAAGAAAGCACTAAAATAACCTGGGTTTTGATATTTAGTTGCAGAAACCTTAATACTTCCTCCGCCAGGGGAGGAGAGGCAAACTCTCAACCCACCTTTCATGTTTGCCCCTCTCTCTGGAGAGTAGCATGTGCACATCAGTTTTAGATCTCAGTTATATCCACACATTTCTCTCCAGCTGCTGCTGTTACTCAGCAGAAAGGTGGGATGTTGATTTTCATCTCTTATGTGCTTTTGATTAACGGATCCCCAAGGAAAAGAGGGATTAAAAACCACATCTGCAGGCTCCCGAGGACATGTCCTGGACAGATCTGTTCTTCCTCCTCCCTCCCATCCTACAGCTTTCCGTCCTCTCAGCGCAGGGAGGTTTTAGAGCAAAGGCAAACAATTCCAACTTGTGTGATGGTTTTGTGTTATACTTCTGCCATCAGAAAAATGTGAGGTCTACATCGCGTGGGGCACTAGGTGCTGTAACAGTAGGGGGTGTCATGGCTGAGCAGCATTGCAGGGGTGTGTGGGGGTGACACTGGAACACCAACGTGACCTGGAGGTCAGAAGTGCAGAAGCTGGCAGATTTGGGTGCGTGACAGATTTTGATACGGAGTACCTTTGTCGACGAGGCGTGTCCTTACTCCCTCGGAACCACCAACGCTCAGGGGAAATTCATGGTGTCAGAGGAGGCACAGTTTCCTCTAGAATTGCTAAAATTCAATATAAAACAATTAAAGGTTAAAAATAACTCTATGGCTGTGTCCATACCTCTTGCTAAGTAAACGTTTATTTTCTTTGTTTCTATGTTAGTGGCAGTGGCCAAGTCAGCCCTCGGATGCGGCAGAACTGAAGGAGTTATTGCTTTAGCCTCCGGGGTCACACAGAGCACATGGACATGATGCAAGAAGCACATAACTTATTTTTACTGGAGGGAGAGTGTGGAAATGATCCCCAGGTCTACAAATGGAAAGAGCTGGTCCCATAACAGTTAAGGCCACCAGGCTGTCTTATTAAGGTCAGATCTAGTGTGTCATATTGAATGTAATTATTCCACTGCTTATAATTTCAGTACATTTGATTCTGAATATAAAATGAGGCAATTTTCTTCCTGGGGATAAGAGAAATGTGTGCCTTTGCAGAGCATGAGACACAATCACTCTCAGACTGGCCAGCTTTATTTCTTCCTGATGAGGCACTGACTCCCCAGGGAATAAGCTGAAAACAGTATTTTCAACAGGGAGGGCAAAATACAAAGAGGAAAAGTTTTTTTCTTCTGCTCTCAGGGGTGTTGTGCTTGGATGGTGGCCTGTTGCTAAGTGGCCCCATGGGAACAATTCCCAAAAGGATCATAGTTCTGTGTCCGGGGATTTCATTCCCTTTAGACCTCTTTCATCTCTTCATTGAAATCCTAATGCTGAGATTGACCCTGTAAGCTATTAGTTGCCCTCAGCTACCATTCTTCCTGTTTTAAAAGCAAGGCTGATAGGAACATTAAAAAAAAAAAGACTCTTCAGACCTGGCAAATTCTGTCATTAGGTAAGTGCAAAAGACTCTCCTTTTTTTTTTTTTTTCCCCTGTTTTCTTTGTGAAGTGAATGGGATTGGATTCTTTGTTGCCTTGCACTTTATACTGAAATGTATGCTTGTGCCAAACGCTTATAACATGCTGCCAGAGCCAAAGAGTAGCATTTTGTATGTTCTTTGTTCAGGCATGAATGCCTGTGCAAGGTGCAAAGCAAGACTAGCTCAGATGCTACAATAGTCCCAATCACAGAATGTTACTAGAAAATGCTAAAACACAGTAGCACATTTCCTTAGTTCTTCTGCCTCTTGTCTGAAAACAGGATCACTGAGACTGAGCACACCCTACAAAACTGGCATAAAATTAGAAAGCTACTAGGTATAAAACACCACTTCTCATGGCCTTGTTCACTTCCAACCTGCAAATAAAACATAATTTTTCAAAATCTGAGCCTGGATAGGAATTATAATATTGCGAGTTTGTACCCTCGATAATTTTCAGGTGTCCTATGATCCCCTATAACCACGGCACAGAAGGGATGGCAAAGGATTCTGTAGGCGCTCACAGTTAAAACACTTGATACCTCTGATCTGTTTCATACCTCAAATGGAATGAAAGGTCCTTTATTACACAGAGGTTCTGCACATTTCTGTTTTGTTTTGTTTTGTTTTTTTTTTCCCAAATGGTTTATAGTCCTGCAAAATGTTCTGGGTGGTGGCAGTGCTGACAGCCGTGTGCCCTCCCTTAAGCCTTACTTTCAAAGTGAGTGCTCTCTGGGAGAGCAGCGTAGGGGCTGGGGCTCAGGTTATTATGAAGATAGCTATTGGGGGATGAGAGGAGGCAGAAGTTGTTGAAGCCCTGAAGGGAGCGTGTTTCGTACTTCTGCCAGTGAGGCTATCTCCCTTTGCCCACAGAAGGACGTGTATATACTGTCTGCCAGTCCAAATCTGGAGGTCTTGATGGCGCAGGTTCTTGAATTGTTTGGTGCAGTGGGCTATTATCCTCGGGAAAATGAGGTGATGGATGTGATCACGGCATTTAGGAAGAAGGACCTTACCTGTAAAAAGGTATGGCTGGTGCTAAGAGTTTCCAGTGCTTTTCATAATGAACCCTGGCCAGCTGTGGTTACCCCAGGCAGTGCTGGACATGACTGTTCGAGAGGCTGCACACTGGTGTCTCTAGTTCTCCTTTCAGCTCCTCATAGCAAAGACCTGTTCTGTGGGGAGGAGAAATAAAGGGAGTTACATTCTGCTCCTTCTTGAAAAACAGAAGCTTTATAATTGAGTTTGTCCACACAACAGCAAAACCTGAATTTTACATCTGCTTCTCAGGTTCCTGACCTGAAAGAGCCCCCATCTTTATCTCTAAGCTCCTGTGTTAACTTCAGGGCCGCTTCTTCACCTGATCCAGTGTGGAGACAGGTTCTAACTTGGCACTGAGATATGGAGAGGCTGGGGTAAGGCAGCCTGAAGAGCAATCTCAGGGTATAGAGATGCTCCCTCAGCAAAAATTGCCGGTCTGGGCTCCTGTCATTTGTGTAAAAAAGTGGTGTTGAATTACTGCTAAACACATGAATAAGTAGTGATGGGATTCACTGAGAGCCTCAGCATCTGCCACAGGAGTTTGCTGTGCTTGGCTCAGTCTGTAGCCTCCCTGGAGATCTGCTGGCATTTAATTTTGATCACTGCAGAAAAGGGAGGCTGAGCTTGCAACAGTGACTGACTTAGCTGATGTATGTGCAAACGTTATTAAAATGGGAAAATGTCTCTCCAAATGGATTTTGCTTTGCCGTTTAAAAATCCCATGTAAATGATGCACAAAGGATTTGGAGTGAGGGAACTATGAGAGATAATAATAAACTATTAATATGAACTAGTCAAGTCTCACTCTATAGGATTAAGACTCAGTCATGTCTCATTCAGGAGTGTAGTATTAAGCTGTCCTTCAGATATGACAGGGTTTATGTTTTCCCTGAGTTGTTTCCAAATGAGGAGGGAAATCTCAATTAATTTACATTTTTGCCTGTTGTCAGTCCTGCCTCCATGGGTTTGGGAGTCCAACCTGTTGCCATAACCTACACCGGCAGTGATGGAGGTAGGTTTATCATTGACAAGGGAGCGGTAAGTACCAAAAATAGGTGCCGAACACGGGAAGGGTTGCCTGAGGAAGGGGCGCTAAGAGGAGTGGGGAACATGCCACCCCATTCTCTGGGAGCCATAAATGTTGCCATAGAAAGAGAATTTGAAATGGTAGTTGGTTTTACCCTCAGAAAAACAAGTTTATTTGTTTTTCCTAGCACTGGCTGCTAGAAAATCATAGCTATACGTGGTAAAGACCAACTCAGCATCCCTCCAGCCACCTCTGTCCAGAGCAGCTATCAAACTGAATGTCTGTGTCTCAGAAATGTGGATCCTACCCCTTCTTTGGCGATTCTGTCCCTTGGCTCGGCAGATTCCATTATTACAAGCTCTCCTTTTCATGATACCTCACGTTAGATATCCTCTGTAGGATTTTAGCTCTTTATTTTTACAGCCCATTGAAACAGCTGAATCAGGGAACTCGCCAGCAGTGTAGTTAGAACGTGTGGCATGCGTGAGTCCTCAGCGTGTCACAGCTGGATTCACTGACTTTCTCGGCTTAGCACAATGCAGACGTGTTGTTATGTTTTGGTAGGATTTACACTGGCCTTTCTCAGCTCTGCTACGTATGATCTTCAAATATGTGCAGGAGGTTATTTTGTCTTCCTTAGATGTCACTTACAAACATCAACATCAGCAGAGCTGCGGCCGCTTGCTGCAATATCTGCATTGTTGTCATCCCAAATACTGTGGCACTTAGAGATTTATCGCATTAGCGGGATGGGACCTGACCATCCTTCTCTTGCACAAAGAGATGTGCCATCTAAACTCAAGATACCTCCAGTCATCAACACTAGAGCAAAATCAATCATTTAAGGAATTCCTTTCGTCAACTTGCCATCAGTATTTGTGGTTTTGAATGAATTTGCTGGGATTGTCCTTGCTTAGGATGTCTCTTCAGCTTCTCCAAAACATCTATCTGAAATGTCTCCCACTTTAAGAGATGTAAGCTCAAACTTCTGCTCTCCCCACAAGTGTATCCTTAATTTTGATTTCTCTAGTCCATTGCTGCGACTTTTCCCTCTTTATGGGACTCGGTTGTCCTTGTCCCTGCCACGTTCTCCTGAGGGCACCTGGAAGCCAGAGTTCCCAGGAGCACACATACACACAGAAATTTTGTAAAAAGTAAGAATTTTCTTGCTTACAGTTTACCAGGAATTTTAACTGGTGTGTGAATTTTTTTCAGGCAGTGTATTTTGAGTGTGCATTACAACCTGCCTTTGAAAACCAGTATTAGCAATTAACGAAGGACAGAAGTTAGGGATAGAGAAGCATATGAACTCATCTAGAAATCTAGACAAAACCAGCACAATTTCACGTACTGCATTTTTGCAACACACCGCTTGTGAATGAACTGTAGGTAATTTGAATTAACAGTTTTCCAGATACAATTTCAAGTGGTGAATTAATTTCAGAAAAAGATCTCAAATCAGTGAGCAGACACGTTGTAAAGAGTAAATAGACTATAAGATAAACTTCATTCAAGAAGCTTTTTACATTAAATAATTCGCTCAACTCCACTGGGGTTTAGCAGTTCATCCTTTTGGTTCTAGCCCCGTGCACTCACATACACACACACAGAGACACTCACTCACTCTGGACAATTTAGCTCTTGCAACATCTTGTCATTAGCCATCATCACTAGTGCCACAGTCGTTTTGCTGTTCCAGTTCCTCCTCTCTCACATTTCCTGGCTCTGCTTGTGCACTCTGGTGATTCCTCTCTGTCTTGTAGTATTAATTTTAAACATGAAGACTTACGTGCTTCAGTCTTTAGATGGCACCAAAACTGAATGCACTAATTAGGGAAGCTTTATGATTTCTATTATTTTCCAGACACCGATAGGCCTTTTTTTTAGAGCTTGTGAAGGTTCATGAGTTCTGATTTGGCCAGGCTTTCTGTGAGTTGTGCGTACACGCTGGCTGTAACGCTAGTTTTTATGTGGATTAAAGGGCACCATCTAAATAGGAACAATTGCACTAGCAGCTTTGAAGTGCTCTGTTTGAATTGAACTGCAAGAGTTTAACAACAAAATATAATCAGACTCTTGAAATATAAAATTAAATGGTGAGCTTGTCTGATGTTGGTAGTGGTCCTTTCAATTCCTTCCTATTCAAGCATATGAAGCAGTCAAATACTTTCTTTTCATCTCAGGGCATTATTATCTTTAAGGAGTTTGTGTACTGACTTCAAGCTGTCTAGGTGATATTGACTGAAACAAAGCAATGCATGCAATTGCATTTCTAAAGAACCAGTGCAAAATTATATGAAATTAAAACAGATGGAGACATTAAGTGCTCCCCAAGGGCAATAACACTGGTACTTAATGGTCAGAGATGTACAAGAGACAAAACTAGGAGTTATTTACTACGTAAATCCTTACAGACAGGTTTCTGGTAACTGGAGCTGTGGCAGAGGAGGGTCTGAAATTGCTGCTTTCTTTCAGTGCCAATGCTGGGAATTATGCTGCTAATAATAATGCTGCTAACGCTCACAGTCCACCCAAACTGAACCCTTCCTGCCCCCTCAACCCTTCCCATATCCCAGTGCCTCTCGCTAAACTGCTTGTTTCTTTAGCAGCAGTCGTTAAAGCACAGTCAGAAGACTAGAGTCCTGGAAAGCTGAATGACTTTAAGGAAAACTCTTCAGGTTCATTTTTCTTGAATTGAACTTGAATTACATACATTAACTTTTACTTATTTATATTGCACTTCCAAGCAGAGCACTTTTGTGGCTAATGAGCAAGTGACCTAGCAGATTTGAATTTTATCAAGTGCAAACTTCACTGCTAAATACTGAAATACCTTAGGCTCGGTTGGTGCTAGAATTACTTGAAAAAATAAAATTCCAGTGTGTGCAAGCATGTCGTACTGCCTATTCACTCTGTTTGGAGCAACTCGTTTCAGAAAATGCATCACATCCATTTTTTAAAACACCCTAAATACACATGTAGTAACAACCATTATGCAGAACAGAGGCAACCCAGCCAGTCTGCTATAGCATTGGCCTGAGCCAACAGCTAAAATTTTATTTCATTAGACAAGCAGCAAGCTTTTTTGTTATCTCAGGCATTACTAATAGGACAAATAAACTACTGCAACTTCTTAGAAACATCTCAGCTTTCCCCAGGCATTCAAAGGTCTGCTGCAGCCTGCGCCTCTCTCCTTTCTTCTAATGGAAAGGCCTGGGGGATCACCATCATCACAAGAGCCAGCAAAACGGTGGCAAGGTTTATGAAATGAGGGACTCACCCGGGAGTTATGGAGAACCTCTGACCTCTGTTAACTACACTCAAACTAGCGGGTGCTACCCTGCTTTCTAGAAAGGCATTTCTTGAAGGGCTCAGTCACTCTTCTGTGCCTGTCACACAAACACCAGCGCTCGTTCCAGTGAGGCCTCTTCCAGCAGTGGCTCAGCATTTAGCCACAGTTTCAATGCATCAGCTTTGGCCCTGAAGCTGGCATAACCTGGTCTCTTGTCCTCTGACCTGGGTTGCTCATTGCTGCTCGTTTCTGCCTCCGCACCCGAGCTGACTCCCCCGTTGGCTGTACTGTGGACCTGGACCGCTCGTAAGGTCTTGAAAATATAATGGGAGAGATGGTAGGAAATCTACTGCAGCCACGTTATCTAGCAAAGCAAGTGTGTGTAACACTACGAGAACGATGAAAACACAGGCAGCATGATGGGTGATAAGGGAGTCCCTAAATCCCCTTGGTTTTGAAGTGCAGTGTGGCCATTCCCCTGCTGAGGGATGCTCTGGGAAGTGCTGGACTCACAGCAGTGGTTCTTCAGGGCCGATTGTGTTACAGATCTTTTCCTCTCTGCATTGCTTACCAAACGGCTGTACAGGCTGACTGACGCTTCCCTAGGAGCTGGCATCCTCGATGTGTGTTGTAGTCGAACAAAGGCTTGAAACACCAATTCACCAGCTCCTCTTGTGGGCCTTAGAGTTTTCTTGGGTAGATGCTGAGCCCCAAGCCCTTATTTTCATGTTTTGCCTTGAAAGGATAGCTCAGGACAGGTACCAGACACAAAGCCCTTTATTAGGCTGCTGTATTAGCCTGCACGTTGAGCGGTCAAGCACTGGAACAAGTCTCCAGAGAGGCTGTGGCATCCCCATCCTTGGAGA
Source organism: Leptosomus discolor (assembly GCF_034619465.1). Taxonomy (NCBI): domain Eukaryota; kingdom Metazoa; phylum Chordata; class Aves; order Leptosomiformes; family Leptosomidae; genus Leptosomus; species Leptosomus discolor. The sequence continues at coordinate 2,661,529 of NC_141392.1, read as the reverse complement.
TTTTCAAAACTTCTGGACAAGGCCCTCAACAACCTGATGTACTTTTGAAGCTGACTTTGAGCTTGTGCTTGGATTAGATGGGCTCCTAAAATCCCTTCCAACTTGAATTATTCTAGATCTTAGAACTCCTTCATGTTGATTGTTTTGAGTCATCAGCTCCTTTCATTTCTTCCCCGTCTGGTCTCCCTTAAAAATATACCCCCTTAAATGTTATCATGTCTGTGCTGAAAAAAGATAAGATCCACAGAAATACACAGATGACCCAAGTGGAAATTTTAGTGGTACCATTACATCAGAGGAGGGCTTTAATTAGTTGGCCTGAAGTAAAGATAATCAATTCTGCCTGTATCTGTTACAGACACATGAGAGGGATGCTAAACAGATGGAGACCGTCACTTGCTAAAGTGAAAGGTGTCTGCTGTAACCTTGCAAAGATCTCTATTCCAACACTTCGCTTCCCTTCTTGAGCAGCTCAGCAGGGCAATAACTGTGAGGGGAAGAAAGAACAGGAGGATTCAGAGAAGTAGAACTTGAGGAAGTCAGAAACTATCACATCTGAAATGTGGTTTTTAACTTTTGCCTTGCTGGTGCGTTCTTTCTCAGGAACTGCACGGATTTACCGCGGCCTGTAGGGAAGAACTAATCCCTCATGGATTCAGCCAGGAAGAAAAGCACTGTGCCTTGCTCTCATTTTGAAAGTTTGGGCACGGGAGCAAGGGGGCAGGGGTGCAGATACAGTTCTCATCGGAAAGATGACTCCTTTCCAGCGATGCAGTATGGTCACAGGGGCTGCACAGTGTGACTCTAGATCTGCGTTGCCTCAAAGTTCCCACCACAGAGATGAGAGTGCTGTGGAGTAAGTGGGGCTTCACCTGTCCTCATTGTCACCAGCCTCCCTGGGAAGGGCTTGGGCCTATCCTCTTTGCTACAGCCATGAAAAGGAGATTTTGGCCAAGCCAAGCACTCCCATGTTCAAAGATGCTCATTGCAGGGGGGAGTAGCCTGAAGGACGAGCAGGAATTCCTGTATCTGGTTTAGGAAATCACAACTGAGGCCATTAGGGGAAAAGTAGTTAGGGACAACATGGTAGGATCCCCACCGTACACTATCTTGGATTATCAGGTATTTATGATCATCTGTTTTTTAAATACTCCTTGCTGTTGGATCTCTCGGAGAATGGGAGAAGCCTCGAAGATACAGAAAAAAATGGCAATGAGACAAGAAGAAAATTAAAGAGACAAGCAATGACTGTAAGAGAGAAGGGATCCAATTTTCCTAAGTGTCTAAGGGACTTAGGAGATCAAATCTCTGGTAAATTTAAATCACTTGAGGCACTTCTGATAATTTACCAGGAAAAAAAAAAAAAAACAAACAACAAGTTGTAAAAGGTTTGGCACTGGTTATGCTGGAGGCAAAACAACCCTTACTCACAAGGTCTCTCGCTAGACTCTGTACCTTAAACAGGGTGGTTGATCCCCAGGGAATTTCCCATCGAACACATCCTTTCTTAGCAGTCAGAGAGCAACTAATGTGTGAGAGTGCCTGGAAGGAGCAGCTAGTCACTGTTTTTGAGGAACAGCACGAAAACCACACAGCCTCCAGTAGAAAGGCTGCCTGCTGGTATTTCCGTGCTCTGACTGGGATTCTGTTTCTCCTGTAGTCTGGCCTCTCCTTGTCTGTTTGTTTTGTTACCGCTTGTATGGAGATCATCAGATCCAAGTACATTTGACATATGGAGATAACAGTCAGGAAAGGAAACAACATATGGCAGACAATTCGTATCCATCAAGATCTGTCATAAAACCATTTTTAGCAATAGAAAAAGACCAGAAAAAGACAGCAGGTTTGAATTTAAAAGAAGCACGCTACTCTAACGAACAGGAGGCCTAGGGCTTGCCTTGCTGAAGGAGACCACTGGTTCACTGAAGACAGCACCCGTTGGCACCCAGCGCTTCAGCGGCGCGTTAAAATCCTCTGGCCAAATCCTTGGTGGCCACAATGACTGATGAACGACTAGTCTCAAAGCCTTGCAGGAAGCCAACCACACTGACGGTCTGGCCAGTTGAATCCACTGCCTTGGGGTACTTCTGGGCTAATCTTGCTGTTCAGGCCAGGGTCACAGGGAGGAGGGAGAAAGGGAACATGTATAGGTGCTAAAGGGTGAGTGTACCTGGAGACCCCAGCGTGTGTTGCATGGCCCTGCTGTCCTCACGTATCTTCTTTGCCCTGTAGCCACATCACACGATTGACTGGGCAGATGAGATGGTCCAAGCCCTTCCTAGCAGGGCACTAATATTGGAAAGATGGGCAGGACTGAATTCGGGCTGAATTCAAATCATCTGCAAGGGCGCTTTGGATCTGTAGTCCCGGGTCTCAGGAGTGCCCTAGGCTTCAGGCTGCTCCTGGGACTGAGCACCTCAGGTGAAGTGTGGATGTACACCAGAAACATGGCATTTGATTTCTTCAATTAAAAAAAAGCTGGTCCTTCAGTTTGGCTGAATTAAACTTTTGGCTGGAGAGGAGCATTTTGAGGGGCTGTATCTAGTTCAGACACGGCTGTATTTGGATTTTTGGATATATTGGGGAGTTTTAAAGGAATGAGGATGCTTTCCATCATAGAAAAATACTGTGTATGTCACTAACCTATGTAACTCATTTATTAGTAATAAATGGGATGTCTTCTGTAATCTACAACCATTTTTCCCTAGGGGGCTTCTGGCCTTTTACCAAAGAAAATGGCCTTTTGCTTTTAGTTGGTTTCTTTTTTATAAACCTGTGGAGGAGTCTTCCAGGATTAAGAGGCTGTTTTAAGGATGAGGAAACCTCTGCGAGGGAGTGTTTACATTGCCCAGCTTAACAGAGTTCTCATAGGCTCAGGCACAGTATCCCTGACGTGCCAAGAGGAAGGAGCAGCCTCAAGATCTTTCTCACGAAACCAAAAGCTGAAAGACAGGAGGAAGAGCTGCTGTGCGGAGATACACTTTCAGGGAGGATCTTCTCCCTGTCTTTTTTCCTGATGTTCTTTCACATGACTTCCAGCGTGGCCAACTCCCTTCCTCCTCTGCCAACTGCCTTCCCATCTGTTTCCTCTGCTCCAGGACCTAATGATGGGGTTTGCTGGTACGACATCTCTGGAAGTAAAAAGATAGCAAATCTTGTTGGAGGAAGAAACAAACGCTCTCGGAGATGGATAAGGCATATCTGATGATCCAGGGCATGTCTCTAAGAATGGAATCAGTCAACCTCATCTATGGGTTAAACGTGCTGAGCTGAGCAGGGTTGTGGGAGAGAGGAGCTTGGCCAAGTGTATCTCCCACTCCTGTCTGGGTAAGCAGGAAGGATTAAACCTTTGTCTGCTCTAATAGGGTGTCAAAGCCCAGCCCTGCCCAGAGCCTTGCCACAGTGTCAGAATAAAGAGGTGTTGTTGCTGAGCATAGCAATCCTTTACAGGTGCCAACTTGGGAGGGTTTAAAAGGCAAAATGGCATTTCAGTGTTTAAGAATAGCAAGTAATTTGATGGCTGTAACAGAAAAGCTTCCAATCCTTTAGCAATGTGTTTCAGAGCTGCATAACACTGCTGATAAAATTGCCTTTGGATTCCTTGTCTAATATTCCAGCCTTTCTCTCGCTCAGCAAAACACAATAGCTTGCACTAAGCCTCCCTGGGAGGGCAGCTAACAGCACATTTACTAGACACTTCAAACATTTGATCATATTTCTCCTGAGTGTATTTAATATCTGTTAATGTCAGCAGCCCCAGCCTGATTGAAATACCTGCATTGCTGGGAAAAATGTTTCATATAAAAGATGACACGGGTAAGCAATCACTTACTGATGTATTTTGGAAATGGATAGGTAACTACCTAGGTTTCCCCTACCCCCCTTCTTCTGTTTCCCCCCTCCCCAGCCCTGCTCTCTTACCACCCTGCTGCTGTGTGCTTCTCTGAATGCATTAGAGTGGTTGTTCTGAGTATGCAGGAGATGCCAGGAATAGTTTCAGGTTTCCTGCCTCATCAAACCGAATCCAATGTGTAAAAAATTAATACACCCAGAAGGAACAGTTAAAAGCATCTCCAATCAATTAATGTTAAAATGGGGGCTAGGAGGCTGATTTGTTAAAGGAAACCCAGTCCAGCTCAGAGCTCAAGAGGCTACTGAGACAAGAGGGCAGTCAACGAGTCAAGCTGGAGTGTTTCAAAGGAGGGTAGCGGGTAGGCTGAAGTTATGAATACATCACTCAGCTGCTCACTGCTTCAGGCTTGGGGACCCCAAAGACACACCCTGTTTCGGGCAGGCCAAGAAGCCTCAGCAGAGCGAGTCTTCTTCCCACACTTCCCACAAAGCAGCAGCTGGCACAAGCCCAGCTCTTTGCACTGGCCATTTGTATCTTCTGTCTTTTCTCCCAGTAGCAGCTGGACTGGGAAATAAAGGACGCAGCCGGCAGCCTTGAGGGATCTGCATGTTCACAACAGCCCCACGTGCACTGCACTGCTCGCTCCAGCGGTTCAGCAGACAAGCTGGTACACACCATCCTTGTGAGTTTGCCCTTAAAAATCCTAAGTGAAAAACAGGTAGAAGACGGTGGGTTTTTTCTTGATTCCCTGAACATTGTTGACATCCAACATGATCTTCACGATCCTAAGTCAGGCCTCAATTTTATTTGCGATGGAAGCTGAGACTCTCAAGTCCTCTCTTGACTTCAGGGCCTGGAGCTTCAAGCTGCAGTTTGAAAGGCATGTGGATCAGTTTCAAGAACTGGCAACAGAGATCCTCATGGTGAAGTTAAACAGAAATCTCAGTCACTTACACACAGGAGGATTCAACCTGCAACCCTTGACTGTCTCTTGTCTGGAGCACTAGTCCTCAGAAAGGTGAATTCTACTTTTTTCCCCTCAAATGCTGTCTGATTGTTTCCAAAGTGTAGAAAACTTAAAAGTCATGTTGGAGCCACATTCGAATGAAACCTTTTCAAGCATGTTTTCTTGCTACCTGGTGTCTTAAAAATAAATAAACAAAAAATTAGGTACAGAACCAGCTGAAGTCTATTGTCCCTGTTTTGCCTCTGATTAATGTAGGTCACACTTTTCTTCCTTCCAGCTATTAAGTATTTTGATCCATTTATACTTTAATCCCTTGTCTTTTTCCTGGTCCTTTGTTGCTGTGTTACATCCTCACAGTCAGAGAGCATTGAGATAAGTGGTAGAAAAATCAGGAGAGAGAGTTAAGGCAGTAATCCAGCTTTGAAATAAAAAATTGGCCTGAGGTTAGTGCTTGAATCTAAAGAGCTTACTGAAGGCAGAAGGGGGAAAAAAAAAAAGAGTGGCAGGAGAGAATGACTCAATAGCACCTGAGCCAACATGAGTACTTCTGTGGATGGTGTACTTGAACGCAGTCCTTGTGAGAAAGGGTTAATGAAACTGCATTTCCCTGAGCATTGACTGGGCCAGGGCTAAGATTTGCTGAAGGCTGTGATAGGGTTGCTAGGATGTAGGTAAGAAAGTAGTTCAGCTGGTGCTGGAGCTTGGTGGGCTGCTGTGTTCAGGGAGGGCTTCACGCAGTCATGAGGAGGAATCAAGAGGCCCATAGCTGCTGAGATGGGAAAGGTTCATATCGTGCTTCCCAGCTTTCCCTATATCCTTCTGTCCAGGTAGAGGAGCACTGCACCCAAGAAACACATTCACTTTGTTCACAAATGTTTGCATGTGAGATTTAGAGTCTGTTCTGGGCTTAATCTTTTCTGAAAACTGTATTTCCTTTGGAGGTGGGAAGGAAATTTTGTAGACACCAGCCACAACTCTGCTCATGCTGAGGAAGCATGTCTGCCTGTTAATTGTCTGCCACTTTTTCTGTTTTCTTCTTTATCTTAGACGGTAGCAGCAATCTTCCCTCTGGTTAAATTAGAGGAAACTGGCTGGAGAGAGCTCACGTAAAGCCAGTTGAGATATTCTTATATTCACTAAAAGAAGTTTACACAGAAATAAAATTCTGTCAATAACTGGACACACTGAATCCATACCATAATGCCTTAGGTGACATTTCTAGTTCTTTGCTGTTTGAAAACCAAAATCAACTTGCCTATGAAGTTTTGAAAATAAACCACATATGTAAGAAGACTTCGTGGACGCCATGTGTTCTGTGTCACAACCGATACAAACTGGGTTTCGCTGAAAAGAGAGCATCGTGGTTTCATTTATCCAGGTCTGGGCAAAAGGAATGCGGTTTCTGCAGTCAGGTATAGGAGACTGCGTGGCTCAGCTGTGCCCTACGCTAAGATACAATAACACACAGCGTGGTGCAGCTTTAATTTTAATTCAAAATAAATATTTCCATAACCTACAAAATTCCTCTAATACACTTATCTGGGAGAACACAAAGATTAAAGAAATCCTGCTAATTCCTTTATCTTTCAGATACAGGGCTGAAAACAAAGACATCCGAACCTTGAGCCATTTAGAAGAGGAAGAAGCCAAAATCTATGCCAAAGGTTCGACTGCTGGGTTTACTCATGGCTTCAGGTAAGCTTCTTTCCCTGGATTGTTTAGCATTTCAGAGGCCCTCTGTGTTCCTCAAGGAGAGCTGTGGATTACAGACATAAAACCTTGCATAGCTTGCAGCCAAGGCAGAGCAGAGGGAGGACAAACAAGCTAATCCAGGGTGCCTTCCTGTCCAGCATCCTGCCTCTGACCCTGGCCAGCACGACATGCTTCAGAGGAAGGCGTAAGAACCTCACAGCAGGCAGATGCAGGATAATCAATCCTTTCAACCGTGTTCTCAAGCCCCATTAGATCTCATCCTGATTCTTAAATAGTTAGAGGCTGGATTAAGCCTTGAAGAATGGCATTTAATATACTCTAAAAATTGTTGTGATCATTAACTCCCATTACTCTGGAAACTAATGTTATCCATAGACAAATACATTCTCATTTTAAATCATCCTGTGTCCTTGGTCTACTGTAGCAATGAGTACATAGGCTTAAGTACCTGTTTGCGAAAGCATTTAATATTTCTTTTTATCTGTGGTGATTTCCCTGGGATTTTTTTTTTCACTGCATGTCTCTTTTCCTGACATTATGAAGTAAGGAGTAGGGATAAAGTGAGTATACTCTAAAGATTACACATTCCTTCATCACATTATTGAATGAAAGGTCTCAGGGGACGAATTCTTTCAGTAGCTTAAGCAATGGTTTGGCAGCCTGTTTCCAGCCCCACTCAAAAATAGAGATAGGTTTTGCACCTCTCCCAACGCAAACCCTAATCCACACTTTAGTCCAAATTGCTGACCTTGGCTGACTTTTGTTCCAGCTTTCCCTGTCACAGCTAGGATAAGCAAGGTCTCATAGGAGAGCTATTTTTGCAGACAATCTATCCCTTGGCAGCCCCTTTCCTGCCCTGCTCCAAGAGGAGCAGTGGGTTTTGTCTCCCTCCCAACACTAACCCCAACCCTTTCACTTGCCCTTTTTGTCAGCACAGCCTTACCCAAGACCCTCAGGCATCCTGGAGGTGAAAGAGCTGTCAGTGCAGGATGCATTTGCAGCCTCCCTGTTCATTTGGCACCTCTTTTCCTCCCCACTCCCTCTGTAGCTCTTGCATTGTTGTCACATTTAACCCTAGCCCTAGCTATGAGCCTCGCCATCTCCTCTTTACCTAGGATGTCTTCTTAATAGCTTGCTTTAACCGGAATTTTTGACATTTTTTTCCCCTCCCTGTGGCCTCTCATAAGCCCATTTAACTTGTGCAGGATCTCTGAGGAAGTTTGTAGAGCCTAGGAAGAGATGTTACATGTAGGATTTCAGCTGGCTCTGTAGTGCTTACATAGAATTGTTCAAACATTTTTGAGTGTTTCACTTCTCATTAAGCTTGGCTCTCTGCTGTCGTTTGTGCACATGTTGAATCAACATGAACATATCGACAGTGATGACTCGGACTACTTCACTGTGTCACCTCCGCTATATCTTTGCGCCACCTGCAGTGCAGCATCCTCTCCCATCTCTTGATCATTGCTCCTCCCTGCTCTGTTTCTATCCTTTCTTCTGCTCCTCCTTATAACGTTGCAGCCTCTTTCCTGTTACATCCACTGCCCTTTTCTGCTCTCCTGCTTGGTGCTTCTTGCCGAGACAGAAGCCAAGGGGCACCTGAGAGACTTATGTGTATATTTACGCGTGGTAGGCAAGAGAAGACAGAGGAGGACTCACCTATGAGAACTGGCAGGGCCCCATGCTCCCTCCCATGGGCAGGCAAGGGAGGTGTTGCCCTGCTGTGAGGACAGCGTCTCCCATGGTGGGACAGGGGCCATTGCTGCTCAGAGCCACGGTGGCATTCTATGCCAGAGGCGCTGGGCATTGCCTGCAGCAACGAGGGGCCTCAGCCGTTTGGGGGCACACATCATGGGATGGGTGCAAAGAAAGATTTGGTTTCTTAATAAAGAAAAAATCGCCCACCTTCATCTAGATTCCCGTGCAAGGAATTTTTTTCCCCTTTCCAACGTTACATGTGATTCAGCGCTGGAATTTGATTGTTTGGGCCAGTCACCTGGTTGCCTAAGGGCTTCCTGAATGTCATCGGAATTGTTCCTACTACTGACCTACGTAAAAATTGGTGGCTGGTGCGTTTTTGCTATTTCAGTTCCATCCCTTTCTAGATCATTCATAAGCACAAGGAAATTAAACAGCGCAGGATCCAGGGTGGAGCCTTGAGGCATATGATGTTTGCCAGGGTGAAAACAGGCCATTTGATCCTTCACTTCTTCTCTCTTTGTTAAAGTTTCATCCAAAGAACATTTTACCGCCTCCCCCTATGCTGTCATAATTCTTATAGTTTCTCTTTTTTGTGATGTTTCCTCAAAAGCAGTCTAAGCCATGGCTTTTCTTTGACGTGGCCAGAGAACTGTAAGAGATTAGTAAAACAGTTCTGCTTTCTCTGAGTATCATTTTAAACACCCTGTTATTATTTTCTTCCCCTCCTTAAGGCTACTTTCAAGGCAGAATGGCTAAAACATTCCAACCAGAGGTAGCTCTGCAACTCCAAAAACCTGTTTCTATTACCGTGCTGATCACACCACCCCTCAGCACTACCAGGCTTTAAATGAGGAGATCAGTAGTAACTGGAAGAGCGTGAGAAAGGGCAGATTTCAAGAGCTTAGGTCTTGATTTTCCAAACAGATTAGCACTCATATATGGGACTAGAGTTTCACAGACATAACGCAGTGGGAACCAAACCATTTTGGAAACCTGACCCAGGGCTGTGCCTTGGTACCTCTTAACAAGCTGGTGAGTCTTCACGGCACAGTGAGGCGCTGTGCAGAAAACAGCTCAGCTTCCAGAGACTCAGTAGACCCTTCAGAGCCCAGCAAATTAGCCCTGCTGTAGAGCAAAGCAGCTTCACAGCTATTCTCCTTCTAGTTCAGGAGATAATTAGAGTAGAATTAACCTGATGGTCTTTGCCCTGTGCACGGTTGCATGAAGCAGACAAGTTCATGCTTTTTGCCCATCGCTGCTGTTTGGAAGCTCGTAGAAAGCGCCTTGGGGAGTGTACAGGCTTGCCCCCAACCTCAGACAATGAGAAGTCTTCTTCCTGCAACCACTTCTGCATGGGATGAACCCAAAACCTATGGAGGGTGCTTCCTTTGTCCGCCAAGGGAAACACTGGGGACGCATGGATGCCATTGCCTCAGGCACTCATCAAAATCCCCCTCTGACCCTCACAGCTTCTTCAGGGCTATGAGACCTCTAAGGTCAGGCCATTCATCCGACTTCTCCCAGTGAAGTGTGACGTGTCCAGTGGGACAAGTGTTTCACTGCAGCTGGTTCTTCAGGCTCTTATGACCAATAAAGCAGCCCTTGGTTGGCTGCACACACGGATTCCCAGTATTCTGCTACTGCCTATGAAGAAATGGGTGCTGCATATGATGACGTAACCTACTCAATGGACACGGTTCCTGGAAATTTTTAAGAAAAAACAAACCACAAAACCCAACCAAACACAAACACCTGGGAAATGCTGCTCCATGTAATCCCAACTGTCTTGTCCTGCTGCTAAGAAGAGCCATGCGGCTGTTACAAAGACCTGCAGGAGAATGGTGTTATTAGAGGCATCAGGTATTTATTCAGGAGGCCATGGGATGCAGCCATTCCTTGGGCACCGCAGATGTATTTACAGTATTAAAAGGTCAAACAATCTTTCTATTTCCCTGTTTGCTTCAGAGAGTTTTGTTGAACATTCTCATTATTCGTTGTGGTATTTCTTTGATTTAAGAGGATTTCTCTACATGACCATAGTTATTAGAATGCAGTGTGTGTGCAGTGAATGTGTTATTACTATAACAAGCTTCTCCTTGTAGTAGATATTTATTCTGAGTGCAAAGCTTTTAGTTCAGTTGTGCATGTGGCAGTGAAGACAAGACGGGGCAGGTAATTTGGAAAAAAGATGGAGTTGGATGGGAAAAAGACACAAAATTAATAGTTTAGAGCGGTGACTTCTGTCCCTCTCTTTGTTATGGGCTCTGTGCCAGCTATTACCTTACTTTCCTGACCTTTTGTGGACGGAGACAAGCCCTATACCACAGCAAGGAGACGCTGAGGATGGGAGCAAATTTTTCTGCTTGTGCAATTTTCCCCTAATTGCAGGCAAGGCTTTTGGCACTATTAACCCGTAGGTGAATTGCAGAAAGCCTGTGAATCCCTAGGCAGTTGTTGGGACTCGTTCCCGATCCTCCTCCAGGACTTGCTCGCTGTTCCTTGTCCACAACACCCCTTCAGTGTTGGAGAGGGGAAAGGGGCAGCGGGAAAGGGGCAGCAGCAGAAGTATTGCTGGAGCGGGGGACAGCTCAACGCATCATGTAAACCCTCCAGTTTAGCGAGAGGAGGTAGAGGCAATGGGGACTTTCTGTAGGTTTGGGAACAGTAGGAATGCTGGCATTATCAGGCAGAGATAATTAAAGATATTATAATGAGGCCAGGGAGTCAAAGGCATTATGTCATGATTTCCACCCTATAGTTTAAAAGCCGCAGCATGTGGGCTTAGATAAGGGTGATTACTTCCAAGAAGAAGTAACTGAAGAGTCTGCTAAACATCATCTATTAGGATAACAAATACCTAAGAGTCTTGGGAGAGCTGGCTCAGGAAACATCTGGTTTTAATGAACCTGGGAGTGCTGGCAATATTACAGATTACTGCAAAGGTCTTAGGTTTTGCCAGTACTTCAGAGGGGTGTGAGGAGCGGTTAAGATAATTATAAGCGAACCAATCTGAAGTCAGTATCATCTGGCAAAATAGTGCACTGAAAATATGAGATTCAATTGCTAACGAGAAATACAATTAATATCAGGCAACATAGCTTTCAAGGAGGTAGAGCCTGCTAAACAGACCAACTTTCATTTTGTGTGTGATTACAAATTCAGTTCTTAACAGCGACTGCAGAGAGATAATGTGCTTTTGCAATGTGTTCAACACGGCCCAGTGCAATATTTTGACTGGAGTCAAAAGAGGCAGGGAATGCTGACTGATGGGAGTGAGGTTTCTATAAAATAGCCTGTGTCCAGTGTTATTTCAATTTCTCTATCAGCGATCTGGAAATAAATACAAAATTGCTGCTGATAAAATCCGCGGATGACACACAAACCGACAGAGTAGCCAGCAACGGTGGGGACAGACTGTTACCCAGAGAGATGGGACGGTGCAGTCCGCAGCCCCCGCTTCAATAAGATGCTTTTTAATGTTGCCAAATGCCAAGTCATCCACCTGGATTGCAGGAACAAGAAACTCTTCTGATCTGGCCTACTCATATTCACGCAGCCCTAACACAGGATTTTTTTTCTTTTTATCCTCTTGAAATATCTGTTACAGGAGGGTAATACGCTTGGATCTTAGCGCTGACTGTCTTGCCAATGGTTTTTGCCAGCACAGGCTGTTTTTAGCTGGTCGCGTATGTTAGCGTTAGTCTCTTACAGGTGAGGGTGACGGTGTTGGACCAGCAATGAGTGAATCAGACTCGGTGGGTGTGGAGGTGACTGTTGAGACGTAGTCTGTGCTCAGCACGCGTCACTCTGCTGCTGCTCCTATCCTTCTCCTTGTGGGCTTTTCCTGCTCAGGGGCAAGCTGATTAAAGCGGCTTTTATCTTCCCCGAGCTTGATGCTATGCTTGTGACTAAAGATTCCTGCACTGGCCGACAAATTGCACCGAGTCAAACGTGCATTGAAAGTTACTTGAAATACTTTCTTGGACAACTGCCCTTCCCAGTTCATTATTTTGGCATTCTTGTACCATCTGTCCAAACCACGAGCCCAGCTTACTGCAGCTGGGTCTTCATTAATAAACCCTCAAGGGTCAGTCTTCATGCTCCGAGGTTTGAAGGGTGATTAGCATCCCATCCTGTCTTGGTCAGAGTAGGGAGAGAAAGTTGTAGCAGCAGAATTTCTCCAGCTGGTGCTTGCTCTACAGGATCAAAGACTCATATTTCTATAGAATGATGCAAAGACAATAGCAGGGGAGTCTATTGCCAGTTAAATATTAGGAATATCTTGATTTCATCCAGGATCTCAAGTGAAAGTCAAAAAACTTAAGGGACAAGTTGCACATATGAAGATGGATCCACTGATAGATGCTCTGTTTCAGAAGCTTTTTTGCCCCTGGAAACCACACATCGCTTGCCTCAATGTAAACCTACAAAGTTTTGTGGAATCTTTTACGGTCACGAATTTTGAGTACGTTGTCTTCACATCTGTTTTCACAGATGACACCAGGGAAACATCAGGCAAGGTGCTGGGCTCAAGTCCTGACTTGCAGGACCGGGCAGCTTTCCTCCACCTCTTCAAGGTGCTTCTCTACATGCTCATGGGCTCTCACTGAACATGTTGACAAAGCTCCTGCCACTAAGCTCATGAGAGTTGATGAGATCACAACCAAGAAAAACAGTTAGCTTTATGAAAATAAGGACTTGAGAATTGAAACAATTTCTCCAATTTGTTTCTTTTGTCATTAACCCTGACAGATCAATGGGTTTAAATTTCTTTTTCTGATGTATAAACGCTGAGCAGGCTTTGATAAAAAACAAACATATCTGTGAACTATTACCTCTTTCTTTCCAGGAAACCGCTTCATGATACATACCGAGTTATAAATATTATAGTGGTTAATAGATATTTTTTTTCCCCTGTGATGGTCTCATATTGAAAGGAATGAGACTGTTGTACTAATTATGCACCTTTCAGAACTTATTTCCTGGATTATGTACTGCCTCCTACTTCTAAATAATCAATGATATGGGTATCATTACCTGAATTTGGATTTTTTTTTTAACTGTCTGAACCAGCAGCCTGAGAAGGACTAAGAGGATCCTCAGTTTGCAGGGTATGCTTTGCTAAGAGTGAAGGAGGGATTCTGTATTCCCTCCTGTGTTTCTACAGAGAGAGCAGTGACTCAGGGCTGTATAGCAGAGATCATGCCTAAGCCTGGCTGTCCTTTTGCTGCAGCAGACGTGAAAGCAGTGGTGTAAGATGGATTTATGTGGTGCTAGTGACCAAGGAGTTAAGGTCCCTCTCTCTAAAAGTCCTCAGAGTATGGCTGTTGTGTCAGGTCTATTTACAGGAGAACAGATGAGCACAACAAGAACCAGGAGGGAAACATGAACCTGCTTCATGCGGTGATGTGGCGAAAAAATAGAACCCTCTGGAGACCTGGACCTGAACTGCCAGCCCAAGGTTATGAGGGCTCCACTCTGCTGCTGCCTTCATCAGCCTGCGGGAAAGCAGCAGGTACAAGTCGCCTTTAGCAAGAAGGACCTTGCAGGGCAGAAGTCTTTCCAGGCTCTCACTTCTCCTTCCAGTTGTTTGTAGCAGATGTCAAACAAATCACATCTGACCATCAGCAAAGAGCCTGGGGGATTCCTCACACTCTGCCTCTTCCCTCTGAAGCTGAACGTCTTGTGGATGACTCTGTCTTCTCCTGGCCTTGGGGTAAAACTGCCTGAGCTGCTGCTTGAGGCTTCTCTGAGGGGCCTCCTGGGCTTCGTCTGTCCAAACTCGCGACTCCCAGCAAACAGCAGTGGAGCAGGAGGCGCTGGGTCATTTCTTCTCACTGGGGGTCTTGTGCGGGCTGGGTTGGTGCCAGCATCTTCAAGCAAGGGTGCGGAGTAGGGGGGCAGGAAAATGCATGGCAGGGGAACATGAGGGTGACAGGCACGTGAGGAGTAGTTCTCAGGTTTGCTGTGTCCCCTTCTCTGAATCTGGTTTGGAGCTATGACCTTCCTGCCCCACTCCGGCACCCAAAACCCAGGCTGGGCAGGCAGTGCCTCGGCACCCCGGAGGACTGTATGTGCAGGCTTGCAGACTCGGGGGAAGGATTCAGCTTACCCTCACGGTCTTGGCTTTTAGATTGCCTCTCCGTGTCAGTGAAATCTCAACATCTGTAAATATTTCTGTCCTCCAGAGAAGGTATTGCCCGGGTTGCATTATCTGTGAAAAATCCTTGCCCCAAAACCTTATTTGTGGCTCCATTAACCTAAAGAACTCGTTTAAATGCTCCATTTGCCTTTTAAATAAAGAACAAGTGATTGTTGAGGACTCACATCCCTATCATTTTGTGTTGCTTGCCTCATTATGAGAGGAACATAAGGGTCCCTGATCATTATTCCTGACTCTGTCATTAGCAAAGGTCTGGAAAGCGTGTTTTCACTCCATTAGCCTTCAGAAATAAAAAGAATGATTGCGTAAGTCGAGAATAATTATTTCAACCAGCTTTCCCCAATGTTTTGCTGCGGAACAGGCTGGGGCCTAAACACGGGCTGACAAGTTAATTTCTATTATTTGTATTTTCTAGAAAAAACACCACATTCAGGCCTTTATTTGTGGTTTTATGTGCTTCTCTGGTCGCTTATGACAAGCATCAGGAAGCTGATAGTTTCTCCCACGGTGTTTGCCAACACTCCTGCGATTTACCCCTGGAGGAGCGTGTGAAATAGAGATTCCTAGATCTGTCAGAGTTCTTTTGTTTCTCAGAGGTGTGGCGATACCTGTGTTAACCAGGACCTCTTTCTCTAATGATACCCTTCTGTAATGATGTTGAAGTTCACGATTATGTGACTGCACCATGGCATGTGAGTCAGGGGGTGGTCCAGGTGACCTGAACAGGGCCCTTTCCATATTCAGAGCAAGTTCTTCTTTCCTGTAAAGAAAGGGTGGAATAACCCTACCTTTCTTCCTATTAGAAGCCCAAAATGCAGCCATTTTTCTTCTGGATACAGCATTAATACTTGCTAGACCTCTGACGAGATCTGGAATTACTTAACGAGACACATTTGCCACAAAATCGGGCTCACGCAGCGTGGCCTCCTTCATGGTGTCTTCAAATGAAACAGCATGAGTGTGTAGGAATGGGAAGCGAGTCAGGGCCAGCAAGATAGAGTCTGTCTGTCCCACCACTATTCATTGTCAGCGGAGACAAGCTGCTTCACAGCGCCTCGAGTAAGCTCTCCCAAAATCGAAAGGAAGGCAATAGGCAGTAGGATGATACGATCAATAATTCAGGGGTATTAGCAGTCTTGGAAAGAAAGTACTATAGAAGAAGTATTGTTTCTTATTTTGACTGACGACGCTCTTTGATTTCTGGAGATAGCAAAGGTAATTACAATGCAGCTGAGAGCTTAGAGTGAAACTGGAGGAGACTGTTTAGCCCCCTTTCCCAACTCAAACAGACCTACTATAGACCCTTACTATGAAATGACTAATGAGCCAATTGACATGAAGGAGAGTGTCTCCTCTAGATCCATGCAGCTCCTTTCACAGCAAGTTGTTCAACTGGACGTTTCGGTGGAGGTAGGAAAGAGCCCATTCTTCTTGTCAGTGAAAAGCTGTGAACTGTTGTTTGTGTAGGTTTGGGGGTTTTTAACAGGTGTATGGTTGCTGAATGAGAAGTGGATTACAGCCTGACAACACAGGTATCCTGTGCATTCAGTAAGAGCCAGAGGTGATGAGCACGGAAAGGATACTGTGGTGATACTGTGACCTTTGAACCATGATATTGTGCCAGGTGATACTGTGAATTACGATATTGTGCCAGAATTTTATGTTAATTGCACACCTTGTTTTCCTCACCTCTGCGTGTGCTGGTTCCTAGGAGAGGAAAGAGTTCAAAAGCTTGACTCCAACAAACCCACAGAAAGCCTGCGGTCATTCACACTTAACTATTAACCCAAACCATAAGCTGAAAGACAAAGAAAGATGTCCTCTGTCTGACAGTGCTGTAAAACAATGATCATGGTCCCTATCTCCTCTGGACAATCTTCATGGAAACCTGGCAAGAGCATCTAAGATAGAAGAGGCCTCTGACCAGCAGGGTCAAAAGGACAGCGTCAATCCTGAGACAAAGGGATTCATCTTAGCCTTGAGATTGACCTGAACTTTAACGGATCCGAGCCCAGGCGTGCAAAGAATAAGAATTGGTACATGTCACAGTAGCTTGTAAAAGCAGGCACTGTAGAAGCTGACGTGACTGTCACTTTTCCTGGAGGATTCATGATAGAGGCAAAGACCTCGTCAAAATAGCCCAGAGGAGCTATGGGGTACGCCTAGGGAGCTGTGAGATATGGTCCTAACCTACAAACCTACATGAGATGGGGCCTCATCCCACTCCAGAACGGTATCAGCGACAGACTGGCTGAGGAGGTGTTTTGAAGCATTTGGATGATAAGTACCCAGAGCTCCTGATAGACATCAAGGCTAGAATTATCACAAAATAAAGCAGACTGGAAGTAAAGTGTGCAAGATGAGATAAGGAACATCACGTTAAGGGCTTCTACAAGGTCAAACTGCACTACTTAGTGGTCTCTTCTGGCCTGGATTCCACGTGTCTATGCAGGATAAGGTGGGCTTTTCCAGCCTCTAGTTTGCTCTGCTTCAACAAAATGTTTCAAGCCAAATTTTGAGATGATATTTCACTGTAGCAGTCCACCCACAAGGCCCAGAAGTGTGAGGAGTTTCTTTGGGCTGTGACATGGACCCACACATTCTCATCTTCAGGTTGCAGGACTCGTCCACATGAGCTTCCTCTGCTGGGAGATTCGTATCCTGGGTTGCCGAAACGGCCTTTCTGAAAGGTGGCTGCATTGTAATTAATAAATACACTAATGGAGTCTTCATTGCATTATTAGGACATTTTGAAATTTACTCTGGGAAACCTTTTAAGTTCATTAAATCCACCTTTGTCACAAGATAAAGTGCTGCTCATAATCGGCTCATTAACATTCAGACTGCAGTTCAGCCCTGTCCATTAACAGCTGGCAGGTAGGAGTTTCCAAAAAGACCCCAAGAAGCATTTTCCCTGACCAGGAGCTGGCTTCCTCAACGTGTCTGTTAGTCCTGTGTTGGATGTTTCGTGACAGGGAGCCTTTCTCTTAACTTCCCCATGCCATTTAAACGTACTGCCAAGACTAGCTGTAATCAGTTTGGGATCTGGAAAAATCTTCCAGGAGTTCCCACCCTGCTGCTGTGGTCTTTATTTGACTCAAAAGCTGCCATGAGCAGAAGATGCCAGCCCCATGCAACAGCCGTGGGCATTTTCCTCCTCTCTCCCGCTTGGCTGACTTTCATTTAGAGCCCAAGTGTCAGCTGCTCTGATTAAGTGCATTAGAGCTGGGTGTGATGATTAACAGTGAATGATAACAATGGCATTTCAGTGGTGGCTAATAGGCTTCCAAACTTAATCTCTCGCGCTTTCACAGAGATAAAGAATAGATAATTCTTCCAGTGACAGTGATTACACAATAAAGTTTGTATTTGCTCCCTGCTGATGAGCTACGAAGCCTGGTTTCACCCAGCCGCTCTTTAGAGGCCCCAGGGCTGGGGTGTTGCCAGTTCAGGATTTTACTGGGTCTCTGATGCCTTGCAGGTCTGTCTCCTGGACCCGGGTGATTACAAGGAATTAATGCCTTTGTTCTTTCCTTCTTTCTAAAAACTGCAAATCTCCAGCCAACTACTCACAGGGAAATACGGACTAAGGGAAATTGAAATCGTCCCTCAGTAATCTATTTGAGATTTGCAACTTTTGGACAAAACTCACGACTTTGGGGCACCATTTATTGATTTGAATGCTGGGGATTGTCAGTTCTGGGTCTGGCACATCCACAGCAGGGGAGAGAGCTATAAAATTGTCAATGGGCCATGAGGCTCAGCAGAGGAGCTAGACTGAAAGGATGACTTTCTAAGCACCGAGAGCAGCTTTTCTGAATGGGATGAAAGCCTGTCAGTGACTGGGATAAATGAGAAGCTTGACCTAAAGGTTTGACGCTCCAAGGTGCCACGTTTTATCAGCCTCAATGCCAGGACACCAGGACTTACCAGTCCACCCAAGCATAGATTCAATAAGTAGCTGAGCATCGGTGAAACGTGCACTGGTCTTCACTGGAAAGGATCCACGGGCCAAAGCAGGCTGGGTTCAAGAGAGCAAAGCTCCTGCTGAAATTGTAAATGAAACACGGGCAGCCTGCGTTGTTTCAGGAGGGTGTCTGCCATGAGAGGAACCCTCGTTCCCTCAGACCTGTCCATCATCCCGTGGTGCAGACAGCAGTAACCTGTGGGGAAAAGGCGCCGTGTCACTGGAATGAATGGGCGTCCCACAGCTCTGCATTTCAGGAGTTACTCTTTGCTTCTTGAATTCTTACAAAAGAAAAACTGTTCCTTTTTTCAACTCAGCTCAAGTCTCGCCTTTTTTTGCTCCTGAGCTGCCTGGCAGGAGGTCAGCTCTTTCAAAGATGTTTCTCACATCCCTCTTGACCAGCCCTCATTACAAGGCCTAGAACAAGAACCGTACCATGCTAGTAGCGCATTCGGCAAGAAAGCCCTAGTTTTGAGGACAGGCAGGACAGCAAAGCAGAGTACACATCCCACTGCTAGACTGTAACGCGATTTAGTGGACAAACAGCAAGACATTATGGTTAGGTTTTACAGCTGCTAAATGTGTTAGTCCTTAAACATCTAATGCGATTTTAAGCCTTGATTCTTTTGAAACATCAGGCTTCAGAGGACAGCTATTTTCTTACAGCATCTAGCATTGTGTCTTCAGGCTGCGGGGTAGTATTAAAAAAAAGTCAAAGCAGAGTTCTTCCCTCATGTATTAAGCCTCGTTCCGTTCGGGGTTTTTGCATTTTCTCCTGCACAGGATTCCTGCTCCTTTCCGCTCTGCCTCTGGTACCCCAGCTGTTCACATTTCCTTGGCTCAGGCTTTATGAAATGAAGCCAAGAAGCAGATTTCAGCAAAACCGAAAGAATTTCTAATTAGCTCCACCTTTTTCAGAGAAAATCTATCTGTATCTCGAAGTATGCTTTGTTGTAGCAGCATGGCACAGTTCCTGTAATCATGTCTTATCAGGTTTTTGAGTCCGTATCTTTATAGAAAGATCTCCTACGGAGGAAACAAAAGATGCTCATTATATTCACAGTCGGGCTGTCCTGAACCTCTCTTTGACAATAAAAGCAGTTCAATTATTCTTTTTATTCTTCATTTTTACCCATTTCTGCATTGCTGGTTGTATCTGGGGTACAGGATGGTCACCCAAACACAAGTCAAAACCACTGTATTCGGGTGATTCACTCCAGGTCTATTTCTTACAAAATACTGAAACATTTCACTGGGCTTTGGCATCCTGCTATTTCCCTTTGAAGAAAAATTTAGTATTTCTTCTGGCTGCATCTGTCCTCTTCTTACCTTGCGCGCGTCATACCCCGAGTGGCTTTAATTACGATAGCTGCAAAACACCCCAGAAAATATTATGATACCCTGCCACGTAGTTCATTGGAGGGCTAACAATTCACATAGTTCACTGGATGGCTTGGTGACCAAAAAGAATTGGCTCAAGGGAGAAGGTAGGCCCACAGGGCCAGGAGAAGGGGAGAACTAAAGAAAGACAAGGGGGTGAGGAAGGAGGTCGCTTCCTTTCAGCAGAAGCAGCCGTGTTGCCTCAGCTGACCACGTACCAAGACTTGGTTTCACCCATGTGGAGCAAGTTCAGTAGCTCCTTCTGGACACGTAGTTCATTTTTAAAGTGGAAAACCTGTTTTCTTCATTTCTGACATGCTCCCTCTGTTAGAGCCAAAGAGCAGTCCTCCCTGCGAGCCCCTCTTCTCTCATTCACCCTCCTGCCCTTCGCACAGTCACCAGCGGCTCCTGTTCACAGGTGGCATCTAAGGGAGGCTCTGAGGTCTGCATTTAGAGCCAGCTTAGCACATACAACTGGACAGACTTTTCTTCATTTTAATTGACCTGCAATTGTTTTTTGTATAACTGGGGAGGGAGAAACCCTCTACTTCAATAAAACTCCACTTCCAGCATTTCGCCCTCCAAGGATTAAATTTATCATGTGTACTTTGTTTCTGCTCGGGCTTCTCCTCAACACTCCGTGTTGTCTGTTACTGTGTATAAAAATGATCTGTGTTGACACAGGACTGAGTGGGCATTTTGTATTATCAGCTCCAGCATTTGCCTGTGTCCTTTATTTCAAGCAACAAAAGCGTATTTCACAGCAAGGTGGTTTCTTGAAAGGTTTTCCACTGACAATTTATCTAAAAAGAGATGCTGCTAGAGAAGGCAGAAAGCTGGGTTTCTTCAACCCGTTCAGTGGTTACTAAGGAAATCGCCCAAGGCTTCGCGGCTGCTGCCATGGATCTTGCACTTGCAGGGCCCGTGGTCCCGTCGGTTAATGGGATGGGGAACGACCCCTCTTTTAGGGCTTACTGGGTGCTTACTGCAGTGTGAGGGCCCCTGGGAGCCAGGGCAGCAAGGTGCAGCGCTTTGTCCAAGCCCTCCAAGATCACCAACAACTTCTGGCTCGCCCTGCCCTGCCTGCAGCCTGCCCGTGCACACGAGCCTCGCTGCTCCCGACCAGCTCACGCCGGTCCGCTGTAAGCAGGGATGCGCTTGCTGTGCACCGTTCTCTCTTCTGCAGCAGCAGGCTCTTTCCACTGCTGCTGGCTGACCTGGTTTTAATTATCCTCTTTGGACTTTTGCGCGCAATAATCAACTGTTAATTGCAACTCATCAGACAAACTGGTGTTCTAGGGAAGGAGAGAAGAGTGACAGAGAGGAGCAGGGACAAAAGCAGGAGCTGACTCCAGTGATGGGCGCAGCCGATGGCAACCAGCAGTTCAAAGCAGAGGGGGCTTCATGGAAGAGGGGCTGCAGCAAAAGCCAAAGCATCATCTTCTTTCCTCCGTCCCTGAAGCATCTTCACTTTGCAACTCACTTTTGCCACACCACCTCGGTTGTAAGACAACACGGCTCAGCTCTGCAGGCAATACTGTTAGATCCCACCAGTCTGTGGGGAAAACGGCTCGCTGGAGGACGGCAAATTAAAAGGCTTAAAAAGTAGCAGCAGCGCCGCTGCTTTTCGTGGAGCCGCCCAGGTGTTCCCAAGCATCTTGGAGGAGACCTGTCAGGCTGGAGGGAAGCTCCAGGGAGGTGAAGGGAGGTGGCCCAGGCACGTGGCACGATCCCAGCCTCAGCAAGGCCTTTCCAGAAGGATCAGACAAGTGCAGGAAAGAACTCCTGAGCCCAAGGCTGCTGTTTTACTTCCAGTGCACAAGGGCTGGCATGTTTTGACTTGTGCCCCACTTATTTACAGTTTGACACTAACATCACAAATGAAAGGGAACTAAGGAGTTGTGTCTGTTCATTGTTTATCATTTTCTGGTTGCCAGATTCTCGGGTGTAGTTGGTTTTGGTTTTTTTCCTAATTAGTGACAGACTGTTCTAAAATCCTTAGTATTTTTTAACGATGCTTGCTCTAACCCTGAAGGTGCCTGAGGGGGACGGAACTGTGGTTACATCTCCCCACGACCGTCCAGCCCCCACCTCACGGGGGTTCCCCGCGGGTCCTGGGCGTTTCGGCAGGCAATACCAGGCCGCGGGGGTGCCGGTGGCTGCCCCGGGAACGGGCGACGAGGCCCACGGCCGGGACGGGGCCTGCTGCGGGCGGGACGGGGCCTGCACCGGCCGGGACGGGGCCTGCAGCCGGGACGGGGCCTGCTGCGGGCGGGACGGGGCCTGCAGCCGGGACCCGCCGCCGCTGCCGCGGGAGCCGCGCCGAGCCGGGCCGGCAGGGGGCAGCGCTGCCCCGGGCAGCCCCGCCGTGCCGAGCCGAGCCGAGCCGAGCCGAGCCGCGCCCTGAGCCCGTTCCTGGCCCATCACCAGGAACCGATTTTGCAGGCCGCGCTCCAGGCGCTCTGTAAATTATATCCCCGCTCCCGCCCTGGGCCCTTGTGGTGTTTTCCTGGGGTCTACGATATTAATTAAGGGGGAAAAAAAGCCCTTTTACAATGCACCACTATATTAAACTTATAACACTATAAATCGGCGCCGTAAAACTGTAACTCAAGGGCCGGGCGTCGGACAAACCTGGCACACTGCTGGGAGAACAGCAGAGATCTTAACAAACTGCATCATATACAAGTTTCTGCAATGTACATAAAACTTACTATTTTGTACCTGTATTAGTTGTGTTTTACAATATTTTCAGGGACAAAAAAATAAAAATGGCAAGCCACACAAACAAGAGAATCAATTCAGAAAAATAAAAGTTGACGTGAGCTTGCATCCAAGAAGCGAGTGGCGGTTCAGGCTTTTTTATGTTTGTTTGCTTATTTGAGGTGGTTTGAGAAGGCTGGGTTAGTTTAAAAACACTTTCCTTCCAGTTTGTTTCATTCCTTTGCTTCCTGCATGCAGGTCACTGCTATATAAGGAGGGCGTGGAAAAAACTGGTTATTCTTTAATATATTTACAGTGTGATCCCCAGATTTCTACCCCTCAAGTGAAAATCGTCTATTTTGATCCCTACTGCCTTTTTATCTTCACAGATGATCTCAAGGGGTTTATTCTCCCTGTTTCCCCCCCCCCCCAGTGAAAAAAATACTCTCTTGGTTTGTCTATTTTGTTTTGACCTTCAAAATCTCAACTCCTGCCTTTCTCCTCCTTGCTACAGGAACCCTGGCAAGAACTTTTGCAACCGTAAATAGTCATGTCATTATAAAGCAATAACATGGGCTGTAGCTCTCCCTCCTTGGCAGAGGTGGGCAAGGGTGTGCAGCTTGTTAGTCTCCTTTTCCGCGTGAGGGAATGGAGAGCTGCGCTTCATTTTGAAGCTTCATGCGACATCACAAATCAGGTCCTCTGGCAAAGAGGGGAAGCAAACGCCGAATATGCTGAAGTGAGTAACTACCCATAGTGAAGAAAACCCTTTAATGTGAGCACGGTGTAGGTAATGCAGCATTTATTTACCGCAAAGAAACTGTAAAGAGCACAGCATTGATTTCTGGGGTTTTATTTTTCAGGCCGGTTTCGCAGGGCTTGGTCTGTTGGGAGGGTTTTCTGAGAAGCATCTGAATAGCTGATAGCTGGGTAGCTTCAGCACTGACCGCCCAACCCGAGTGGGGTTTGCCGCACGCAGGGTTCCTGGAATGACACCGGGGCTCTGGCTGGAGTCAGGCCAGGACATTAGATGAAACTGCCTTTGTGGCACTTCTGCTTTTGATGGCTGGAGGACAGATTTTCCACTCTATCTCTCTACAGCTTTTGACTCTGTTGACCGTGAAACCCTGCTGGCCCCTGCTGAGGAGGGGGGTTGCAGCCTGGTGGGAATGGTTGGGTAGGACACATCCAGTTAGTAGAGATGTGAACATACACCCCTGCTGCTAATGCCTAGGTGGGATGCTGTCCCACAAGGACGTATGCTTTTCCCTTTTTTTGCCGACTCAACACAAAGTCATCAGGGTGTGGGAGACATTGCTGCAGCCCAGAACACTTCAAGAGCTCAAGCTGGTTGTGCCATCCCGTCCTCTCCAGTTTTAAGGAAATACACAAAGTCTCAGTCCTTGAAGGCCTTAGTAGCCTGGATCAAAGTATCTAAAAAAGTCACCTTATCAGCACCATCTGAATTATGAGTCTTGCCATTTCCTACTGCAGCAGAAGGTGAGATGGGGAGGAGGTGGCTCTCTGATATCCTCCTCCAGTTGTTGTAAGCATTGGTCAGTGTGTCTCTGAGGTGTGGGAAAAAACCTCTTCACCTGAGACAGTTAGCACTTTCCTTACAGAGATGCCCAGTGTCTCCAGATTGCCTTGTGCTTCACAGGAGCAGGGAACGTTCACTGCCTCTGGAATGTATGTCCCTCCTGACTACAGCATGGTAGCACAGTGTTTGCCCACCAGCATTGGGACTGGCCTTCAGGGCTTTCCACCTTCCTGCCCCACACATTGGCCTCAAAGCAGTGGCAGGACAGCATGGATATTAGGGTGGTATAGAATCTCTTTCCCCCAGTCTTTTTATGCACACACACACACACATCCCCCCCATACATGATTCTTGTCTTTAATTTTGTGTATGTTTGAGCCATACAGTTTCTAAAGAGGGTTAAAAATGTCAAGTGAATTCAGAATAAAGCGGTGAAAAGAAGCACTCTGAGATACTCATAGGGCTGGTAGTACTAACAAGAGAGACAATTCCTGGCTTTCTTTGGTACTGAAGTTAATTGCAGGCGTCTCAGGTTTAAAGACCTTGTGTTATTGATGGGGGTGTATTAGCAACAGGAGGGATTGACTCTAACATTAAACTGGAATTTAGCATGTACAGTGGTTGTCAAGAGAAAGAAATAAGAACAAAGGAGACTGTAATTATCTTTTATTATTATCTTTTAATTCCCCCCCCATTTTCCTTCTGCATGCTCTCTCTCTCTCAGCCCTCTCTCTTTCAATAATTACAATAATCAACCTACAATGATAACAGAAATAATCTCCTACAAGATAGCTAAACAAACCACGTTATCTGCACTGAACTGTGCTCACTTATAGTAGGTATATCACTTATGGAAAAGCCAATAAAATTTTAATTAAAAAAGCATGTAGGTTGTCAGTTAAGATGCAAAAAGGGTGTGCAAACACATGCAAAGCGGTCCATAAATTGCTTGGTATTTGATAGAACAGGTAGGAGGGCAAACCCACCTCAAACAAAACAAAACCAAACTAAAACCCTCCAGGTTTGAGGAGCTCTATTTATGTTGCTCTATACAGAGCACTAATTGCCTGGGAATTCAAAAGCAAGGGGAGGGGAGAATCCTCCCTAGAGCGACAATCACATCCACCCACCTCCACCAGTGCTGGGAGCAAGCGCGCAAAAGTTAATTAAAGATTTTGCATCTCCCCACCGCAGCAGTGGATTGATAGCTCTGGATCCTGAGATAAACTACAAGAAGTTCTCCCACACGGTGTAGCTAATACGCCTCCAACCTTGCCCTGGAGGCACCACCTCTAGGGATTAGATGTTTGGTTTCCCTCGTGTATTCAGGGCTTGGCCTCTCTGCTAGGACTGAAATGCCAACCGAAAAGTAGGTGCTTGTCTCACAGGAGCGGGGCTGTAGGTAATTACCTGGTCATCAGTCACGGTGGCTTGAGAGGACTCCCTGATCTCTGTGAGAGTTATTTGTTCTAAACATATAAAGAGCGCATCACGTCAACGCTGTTTGGCATAGAAACGACAAAAAGTAATGATTTTTGATTTGTGAATGTGAGACGGTTCTTCAGCTGACCAAAGCAGAGGGTTTGCGGGAGCCAATTATGACGTGAGGAAAGTCCTTGACACCATTCAGTGCCCTGAGTTTGTCTCACTCCCCATAGTCTTTCTCTCTTGTGGTTGCGGTGTGAATCCTGGCTCACGGCCTTTGCACTCCTGTGGCAGGCCAAGGATGGTGGCTTCAGCTGTCCCTTTGAAGACAGAAGTGCACACACCCTTCACCCAGACTTTTCCCCAAGCTCTGTTGCCACTGGGCATCACTGGGAGGAAGTTTCCGCAGTGATGGGATGATCAGCATGGATCAACGGTTGTGCTTTGCACTGTTCTCCCCCGGTGAGCGAGCAACCGCCTCCTGGGATGGTATTCTAGTGCAGAGAAGACCTTTTGGATAACAGCATGATAAATGCCTTTGTGGTGTGAGGACGTCCTGAGACAGCGCCTGAAATTCTTTCCTCTTTGTTCAACCTTCAGCTTCAGCTGTAATGGGTGGATGTCCCCTGCACGGGCTGCCCAAGACAGCACTTTCACGCGGAGAGAAGCAAGGCTGTGAGGTGGAAGGACTGATTTCCTCAGCGAGTACGTTGCCGTGGTACACCCACTATCGTAGGACACTGAGTTTTGAGGCTATGATAAACAGATAATGCTTCCATATCGCTCTTTACATTTACAGTGATCCGTAGGCTGTGCCTGATTACAGAACCATAGCAGCCTGGCAAGGCAGGGCAGTTAGGATCAGCCTCCTTGTAGACAAGAAGTCGAGGCAAGGGTGTTAAAAATGCATGATTAGGGTTAGAGATGTGGGGTCAGTGAGAAAGCCAAGGTTAAAACATCAGTCTTATGTATTCCCCCTTCGTGGGCTTAACATGTGTCTCAGCCAAAGAAACTGATGTTAATGACGTACTAACCCCTTTCATCTGAAGATCTCAAAATGTTTTATGGACTGATTTGCTTTCTTTGTGCAGCTCTGTTGTAGGCTGATGGTCTTTCCAAGGGGAGAAGAGCAGTATATGTGTCTGTATTGCCTCCAGCTCCCCGCGGGCAGGAGATGGCTGGAGTTAGTCACAGCTCCCACCAGGGAAGGAGCTGGGTGATTGTGCTACAGGAACGGCAGACGCCATCAAGTGAAGGTGTAGGAGAAGGCTGGGTATGGGTTGAGAGGGTTTAGTGTAACAGCGGTTCCTGTGGCAGGGTAGAGTTGCACGTGGGTTAGGGGATATCAGGATGCAAGGGGTATCAGGAGACACTGCAGTGGGATCCATGCAGGGAGGAGACAGCAGAGAGAGGCGTGAACAGGACCTCTTTTGAGAGGGCTGGACAGAGAATGATAGACTCATAGAGTCATAGTACCATAGAATGGTTTGGGTTGGAAGGGACCTTAAAGACCATCTAGTTCCAACCCCCCTGCCCTGGGCAGGGACACCTCCCACCAGACCAGGTTGCTCCCAGCCCCATCCAGCCTGGCCTTGAGCACTGCCAGGGAGGGGGCAGCCACAGCTTCTCCGAGCAACCTCTTCCAGTGTCTCACCACCCTCACAGGGAAGAATTTCTTCCTAGTATCTAATCTAAATCTACCCTCTTTCAGTTTAAAACCATTACCCCTTGTCCTGTCACTACATGCCCTTGTAAAAAGTCCTTCTCCAGCTTTCATGTAGGCCTCCTTTAGATCCTGGAAGGCTGCTATAAGGTCTCTCCCAAGCCTTCTCTTTGGAAAAGCTGGCCAAGGGGAAAACAAAAGCTCTTATTTGCTGATTTCCTTCAGAAAGGACATTTTTGCTATCACAGCTCTGCGCTGGGGACTGAAGGAGAGGCAGCTGCTAGCCCTAGGTGGAAGGGCTGAGGCCAGCCTGAGGTCCCACGGGGCAGCCCAGAAGGGGCGTTTGGGCTGGTGGGCCGCATGGCACAGTGGCCAAGTGCTGAGCGGGTCGGGCTGAGCACCCTGGCACTGGGGTGGGTCAGGGTCCTGCCAGAACTGCTGGAAGGAGCTTCTAAAACCTCTTGTTTTGGGACTTGAATACTTTGGAGAAGCTAGACCCTTGGAGAGACTGAGGGAGAAGATTGAAAATGACACATGAACTTTAACTGCTGCAGCTCCCCAGAGCCTGGAGGGGAAACTGAGGCATCATGACTAGTACCCTAATGAGCAACAACCATGAGCCAGAGGGATTTTCTCTCATTAGTGCTTTCTCTGCTGATGAAACATGTCACCCTCTGGCATCCAGAAAATCATAGCCATTAGCCACAAGTAGGCAACTGTAAACTGCTCAGAACAATCTCCTGAAATGAAAACGCAGAGGTATTTAGGAGGCTGAAGCAATTGCTGCCTGGGAAAGCAGGGAGAAGCACGGCACTGCCAGCTGCCGCTGTGAACTGCCATGGGCTCGCTCCCAGTCCCACGCACGGGGTTTTGCTTTGTCCCTTCTCGGGGAAACCTCCGCGTCCTGCCACGACCTCCGTGCAAACGTCTCGCGCGGGGCCCCTGCGGGAGCTGGGGGCAGTTTCCCCTGCAGCTGCCAGGGAGTGGCAGATCTGGCTTTTTTTTTTTTTTTTCCCTCCTGTTTTGATTACGGAACTGCTCTGTTATTCTAACAAGTCTGAAATTAGATACAGGTGCAAACGAACTAAGTCACAAGCACGTTACATGTGGTAATTTTTCTGTCAAAAGTCACGCTGAAGGGTTGCAGAGAATAACGAGAGCAGCCGAGAGCCAGCCGGCTGGTCCAGGTGGGCCCGGCGGCTGGCGGTGGCGCGAGGCAGCGGGGTCTATTTTCACATCGCACGCTGCGAAGTCACCCCTTTCCTGTTCGTTTTCTGCCTCCGATTTTTGGCCGCCGTCCCTCATGGCTCCTGGCTGCAGCTGTCATTTGGTACTCACTCCCCTGGTGGCACAGCAGTAGTTGTCATGGTTGTGTCGCGGTCCTGGGATTTCACAAAGGCAGCGGAGCCACAGCCTGGATCATCCTCCTCCTCCTCAAGCGGTGTAGGCCCTGTGGTTTTGCCAGCTGAAGAGAGAAGGGCTGTTAGCTCTCAGTCCGCCCAGCTATGACAGGTAGATGAGGGAATCCAGCTCCATCCACCACCAAGCGGCTACGTCAGGATCTTCTGCCCCTCCTCGACCCAACTGCCGCCTCTCTCTGCAACTTGCAAGAGAGCAGTGGCTGCGGGGGCAGCTTCCAAGCAGTCAGTCCAATCGGTTGAGCTGTCATAACGCAACCATCAGACGCCTTGTCTGTCTTCCCCGTCTCTAAGGAGGTGTGAGCATCTTGGGTAGAGCATGGTATAAATAGCTGGAGTGAGGTGGGTGGCATAGGACAATAAGACAGCGGGAGAGCGTGTGAAAGTGTTATTCTCTTGTGGCTGCTCACAGCTGGGTAGCGTTCCCTTTGTAGAGGGGCCGTTTCTGGCTCCCTGTGACAACTTGATAGTCACTCCAATTCCAAGGGTGATGAGATTCAAGCACAGGAACTGTGGTGAGTCTCAGTCCCAGCTGGCCTCCACGAAAACTTCCTGCCCTCATGTGCACTAGTTGGCCCACGAGAGATTACGAGGTGCCTGAGCCAGGGAGCTGAACTCCGACTCCTCAGATGAAGCTGTGCACGTATCTGTCAAATCCAGGTTGCAGTGTGCTGGCAGGTCAGCGTGTGGATAAAGCTTGCCCTGCTGCTGTCTCACGGATAAGCGGAGGGCTCCATTCACCAAGCGGTTAATCTGGAGTGCTTTCACCAGTGCTAAATCCGTACTATTTATTTAAAGAGTAAATTAATGGTTCTATGCAAATTTACAAATTAGTTAATGGCATAATTGCATCAAATGATAAGTATGGTGCCGCACAAAGCTAGGCAGGGAGACCATTTCAGGCCTGAGTTTCCTCTTGCTGTGGCATTCAGACAGCTCCTCTTCCAAGTGGAGCTGAGCCATTTGCCTTTGCTGGGATGTGCGTGTGGCTGAGACAAGGCTTCACCCCCCTCTCCCTCACCTGAGTGCTGCTGCATTACAAGGAATATTGCTCAGAGCCATGCAGGGCATGCTGGAGATGCCTTCCCTGTTTGGCTCCTGGTTTTGAGATGAGGGAAAATTGGCATCGATTGGTCACTTTTTCCTCAAAAATCGTATGCTCTGTCACCACAAGAACAGGTCAGCAGTTGCAGACCTGATTTCAGCAGCGTTTTCTTGGAAGTGTCAAAGGTAAACACACACTTTCAGACCACAGCCGCTGTGAACTGCTCATAGTGTTTCATCCTGGGCTGAGATCTTCCCTTTCCAGCTCGTGAAGTCAGAGCTGCAGGAACGCAGGATGCGACCATGCAAACAGCTGCTCTGGGTGAGACCCAAGAGCCACTTTGCTCGGCATCCAGCGTTTGGCAGCATCTGTTGCCTAGAGAAGAGCACCAGAAATAAGCCATTAGGCGATGATGCTTCCTTGGTGCGTTCTCCTCGGCTGCCTGTGGTCTGCAGCTGTGGGACCTCCTGAGCCAGATGTGGCACTGAGGGACAGTGACAAACTGGCTGCCCTGCACGTGTTATGCTATGCCCTGGTTGCCTTCTGAAACAGCTTTATTTTCTCCCGTTGCCCTTCCTGAAACCTTCTTTACCCCAGTAGATTTTAGTGGATTTATGGAATATTCCTGCTTCTTTATTCTCGGGGTTAAATCTCTCTCTAAAACATTGAAATTGTAGCATATGTGGGATCAGAAACTTCTTAAGGATTAGAGGTGAACATTACAGGCAGCAGCCAGGCACCATCAGCACTGGGATCAACCTGTAACTCCCTGATGCAGAAAGGAGTCATAAAACTGTTATGTTTTAGAAATTAGAACGGTAGCAGTCGTCTTCCAGGGACCTAAGGGGTGTGGTTCATAGACACAGAAAAACACAAGAAGCTTGGGAAGCAGTCACTGAGGTTGATTAGTCCTTTATGGCCTCATGTGATTAGTCCTCCGCTCTCCTGAGCGGTACAACTGCAAAGGTTTCTCACTTCACCCCCACCTTTGCTTGGAAAAGCGATTGCGTGTGTCGCGGTGGAAAGGAGAAGGGGCAAGTGGTAGAGAGAGGCTAGTAAAAGTGTAGAGTAAGGAGATAATAATGACAACCTTTCTCACGGGGACACCCTAGGCCTGCTAACGCCTCCAAGGCCTGTCCTTCTCCCACCTGCAGTTCTGCTCTCTGGATAAGCTTTACAGCCCCCCCCGCCAGCCCAGTCCGCTGGCCCCTGTTTATTAGCACAGGAAAAACTCTGAGTAAACTAACCTTATTCTCTAGCCGATGTCCTGGTTCCTGTCTTCAAAGCTGCAGAATTTCTAATTTGTTTTCACTTCTGTCAGTGATTCTGCTGTGGCTCCTGGCTAATCACACAATCTGTTTTGTAACCTTGTCAGCTCTGTCCATGCTGATAGCGTTGCGGCCCTCACTTACTCATAGCCACTTCTCTAATGCCAAAGTCTAAGTTTGAGCCCTCGTCTCCAAAACTGAAAGGTTAATCCTCCAAACCCTCCAGCACTCACATCTCCTTTTGAGAAACACCTGGGCTGGCCATTCTCCACTGTACTATCACAGTGCTGGGAAGAATGTACAGAGATGCCCTTTTAAGATAATGACATTAAACCTTAGGTCTAAATTCGCTTTACATGACTCAGATTTTGTTACCGCTCCAACAGAATTTTCCTATTGATTTTTCTGGAGCATCTCAAGGCATCCTCACATCTTTGGCTTACAAAAAGATTGCAGAATGGGGAAGAGTGGAAAGCTTTCTTGACCTTTCTGACCATTGCTCTCCTCTGAGCATGCTCTCTCTAGGTAATTAGTCACTAGGACAAACTTATCTGGACAAAAGGTCACTTAAATTGTGTACACCACTTATACCATTCTAAATGATTGTGTTTTACTTGGGGACATCTTTGAGCAGGAGGTTGAAGGCTGGGTCACTGGCCTTTATCACAAAATGACAATCTCAATGGCCTTGTTTCCAAGAAAGGGTGTCTTGGTGCTAAAGTGAAGGGATTGTAATCCCATGACACAGCCATGACACGGACATCTTATTCTAGAAAGACAAACATTAACTACCTATCCAACCCCTTGTTATCAGAATGGTTTCACAATTTTAATACAGCACCAATTAAATAAAACTGTTACTTGGATGTAGGCCAGTAACAAACTGGGCATGTGCATGGAAGAGTATTAAAATACCCAAACTGTGCCTGTCAAAGATCCATACAGCACAGCATCTTTTCTCTGTCAGGAGCAAAAAATTGGTCCTTTCAGGAAAAATATAAGATCAATGTAAGCAGCTAGTGATATTTCCCCACGTTGTGGCTCAACCTTTCTAGTGCCAGGTGTGTTTTCTGTATGTTTGGTAGTGTTGGCAAACTGCAATAAATAGTGCTGTCATTTCAAAAAGCACCCTAAGACACTTCATAAGGAACTTCATCACGCTTCTAGGGGCTCTTATAACCCCCTCCTCAACCGTCCAGAGTGCCTTGTTGACTTCGGTGGTAGAGAACACAGTCTATCTTCCATAAGAAGATGCAGGGCAGAGGAGACAGTGCTGGGACTTGAACCTGCTGCTGTAGGTGGTGTTGATTCTCAGCTGAGTAGGTCACCTCCTTGACAGAGAATTTAAAAAGCCATCCTGGAAATTAGCTATTCATCTTTGCTGTTAAGAGAGTCATGTTCGTCTATGCAATGCAAGAAGATCTGGCAGAATCTTTAGAGGTCACGTACAAAGTAAAGCGAGGGTTGACTTTTTCCATTTCTGAAGGTGTTGCAGGACAGAAACCAGAGGTCTGGAGGGGATAAAAGGCATCGAGGATATTAAACCTGTCCTCTGAAAAGAAAAACTTTGCAAGCGCTCTTCTTAGACATACCCTGCCTTTCTGTTCTCTTGCTTTTGGGAATATAGTGTGAGCGTCAAATGGATTAAGGGAATGACCCACTATCCTGCAAAGCTGAATACCTGTGCATATGTGACCAAAAGCATTTTGAGAATATCCATTTTCCTTTGAAACGTGGATATGCCTGGGCCACAGGTCTGTTCTGGTATAGCAGTTTCCATGTTTCCTGTCCTGCTGTTTGCCCACGGTCGTGTTCTTTTGGATCTTCACACGGACCAAAGCAAGCGGCCTTTAAAGTCTCTGTAGTTAGCAGTTCTCCCCAGCATCACGAATTTAACTCTATACATAAGGAATGCAGGTTGCCTCTTCAAGCAGGATAAAGCTGCTGCATCCTTAATCTCACGTTACACAGATGCCCATATCAAAATAAAGACGTGTTTCCTTCTGTTCCTCCTCTTTCAACTTGTAGCGCGAGGGGCCAGCAGTGAGGTTGGATCTCTGGGAACTTTAAAAGCCACCATTTCCCTGGAGAGGGCCCTTGGATTTACAAACTCCAGGATTCACACAGTGACTGTTTAATTTCTGAAGTGTTAACTTAAATTTACTACAAATGCAATTTTATGCCAACACATTTTTTGTTGTTGTTGTTACTAAGGCAGCTATTCCATAGTTACTATTTTGGTTCCCATGACGACTGCATTGCTACCCGAGTTGGAGACGATAAAATTGCTATGTTGACAGATTCTGATTGACTGTTGATACCGGTTGGCAGAAGAAAGGAAGCCTTTCTGATGGGTTAATATGTATATTTTCAGGAAGAAAACAAAAAGGCACAAATTATTTTTTGATACAGTTAAATTATACTAGCAGCAGAAATTAAAGTTCATATTAAAAGAACTGGCAGCCCAGAGGCTGCTGGGGTGGCAGAAAGAAAAGCAAGGAGGGGAGGACGAGATGATATCTGAATTTCCAGGGGCCTCTATACCTTGTTGGCTGTTGCCCGTTGTAGAGAAATGTGGATGGACTGAGTTGAATTGTACAGGAAACTCCAGCACTTTGGAGGATGATGTACTATCAGCTGGGACTCTGTTGAATGCCGGGTTTTTGTATGCTGAGAAGCCACAGCCAGAATATCAGAGGGATCTGAATATTGGCTGGTAGCCAGAGCAGCAGCTGGAGCAAGAGACCTTGGAAATATCAAGAGAAGGGAAACAGATCTTGGGTGGGAGGCTGGAGAGATGCCACAGCGGGATAGGTGACACTTGCCATGCATCCTCTTTGTGGCCACACTGTCCCTGTTGGTCCTCACTGCACTGGGCTCCTGAAGCGATGTAGACACTGTACGAGTGTGTGGAGGGACTCTTTTGTGTCTGGCAGTCGTGGTGAAGAAATCTTAGCAGGTTTTGATGCATACAGTTGTTCTGGGAGCCCTGAGAAGTTTTGCAGCGAGGCAGCTGCAGTCTCCAGTCAGCTAGGGGCAGTCCTACAGTGGAGACTGCTCTCTGGAATCCTCCAAAAAGCTCTCCAGGCACAATTTTATCCCAGAACTTAGACATCGCATGTGACTCGAATTACTGTTCAGTAATTTGGAGATTACCTGGATCGTGGCATTTTCTCCTTTTCCCCCTCTCAAGTGTGGTTATGGAAATGCACTTGTTCTCAACATCAGAGTGGCCAAAGAGATGGGAGGGGTTTGGGCTCTGAACTGAGCCGGGAGGAAGGAGGCAGAGTGTGCTCTGAGAGGTGTGACTTACACAGGGTACTTGTCCCCCATTTTATGCCTAAAATCCCTGGGTCATCACCAGGACCAGCATCGTGCACCTGGAATGCCTACCTCTGAGCTGCGGTGCACCCAATGCAGTAGCTATTAAAGAGCTCAGGTGCTCACAGCAGCACCAGTGATGATGCTGGTGACAAGGTCAGTGCCATCGTATTAACAGCAAAATGGGAGAGGATGGAAGGATGATGAGGAGAAAGGGAAGGAAAGGTGGAGGAGGTTGTTGTCCACCTGAAGAACATCTTCCCACGTGTACAGTGCCTGGTGCAGACCAGTTTTTGGTTCTTGCTGGGCACTCCTGGGTTCTACCACATTAAAAATAAGTCGGGAAAAGGGTAGTTTCTCTGTGCCTGGTCCTCACACTTCCCGGGTGTGTTAACACTGGCTGCTGCTGACCTTTCACTCAGAAAACTTGCCCAGTGTTTATCCCAGTATTTACCAGCGTCTGTCAGAGTTTGGAAATGACCATATTCCAACGTGCATTCAGTGCCTGGCCTCCTTGTTCGTTACAGGGAGAGTTTTGATTATTGTTCTATTTTCTTTTTTTGGTAAATGCTACAGTGCTCTGCTGCCTGCCGCTTCCAATCTCCTCCTAACCTCCCTGCAATCTCCTTGGCAGTGACTGTAATTTACTGTGAATTAACCTAGTCACCAGGGAGCTCCTAATGGCCGTTCTACAGGTTTGCAGATTATCTTAAGCAACTGATATTTAGTGCAGAAAGAAGGAAAACTTCTAAAAGATTTAGTAAATGTCATGAAAAGTCTATTATAGAGCTTGGGGCTTTTTTTTCCCCACTTCTTTTTTACCCAGTGCTGCTTGGCTTTCTCCACTCTAGGTAGAGGCCAGCCTAGGCACATACCAAATCCTTGTGGAGAAAGGAGCGTGGAGAGAAAATGGAGGGAAGCAAATGTGCCAGAGCAGAGGAAAGATGCCAGTTCCTCTCTCGCAGAGTGTGGCAGTACAAGGAGGAGGTATGTGTTGCCTGCTGAGGCTCCCCCTGCACAAAGATGCCTTGTTGTTCTTTATCTCGCTCATGTTACTTAACAGCAGGGCTGGTTTGTACAAACCCAGATTAGAGCAGATAAGAAAATGAAGCTCTGAATTATTCAACGGGAGAGGGAGGATGTGGCTGGGGTTACTGGATAAAGCTATGGCCTCCAATGGAGCTGCCTGTCCCTTGGGTTTTATATCTAAATCTATTTGCTCTGCTTAAGCCTGTTTTCTGGTTGTGTAAGAATTAAGACAACGATTTTTTTTATTTATTTACAAAGAGGCCCCTTTCTTAGCAGCTGTGGAAAATGGGAGCATAAAGGACCTCACGAGATCTGCTGGTCCATCCTTCCACCCCAGCTGGATTAGTTTGAGCTGGCAGACACGGACCCACACCAGAAACTCCCCAGGCAAGGCAGGCTGTGCCAACAAGTCCCTCTGGTGTTTCCCCTTCTGAGGCTCGTGGCCCTGAGCCCCCTGGCGAAGCCTCCTTAAATCCTTTTCTGTTGGACCTCCCAGGCCTCCCAAACCCTGTTTTGGGAGCTGCCCTAGTTCAGGGAAAACACTTGCTGCTCGTCCCTTGTTTTAGTTAGGTTGGAGACTATTTGTTCAGCACATCTTGGAGCTGGGTTTGGCAGGGCAGCAGGAAAGACAGAAGGTTTGGACACCACTTGCCCAGGAAGGGGCTCTCGCATCTTTTCTTGTGCCTCTGCTGGGGCTTTGGAAAGAGAGGCAGCAATGAGGAGCAGACTGGGAGTTTCTCCTCGTTGCTTTGTTGCCTTCGGTGTGGGATAATTACTGTCGTGGTGCTGAACCAGAGCACTCTGCAATAGCTAATTACCAGCACTGCTGCTTTCTCTGAGGACTGTTGCTCTATGAGTCTTCCCAAAGAGTAAGTATGACTTCTTCCATCTCCACACTAGTTAGGCAACACGGGGATTGTAGGTTTCCTGATCTCCTAGAGAAGCCTTTTGTGTTCCTAGGACTGGGAACATCACCTACGAGCCCCATATGGCCGCAGCAGACAAAGCTTTCAACTGTTGTTTTCACTGCTGTAATTTTACGTGGGGTAGCTTGGATCGCCTGGATTACTTTTACTATAACTACACTCGTCTAGGGAGGAACAGAAATCCAGAGACAACAGAGACCTGCTGCTGCTGTGCTTGCTGGCAGGGTGCAATTACGTCATAAGTTTCCTTTGCTCGCGAAGCTGATTTAAGAAATTCCTGCTCTCGTACCCCATTTTGCAGCCTCCTCAGTTGTCCTGATACCACTGATTGTAGGGCTGTGCTGTGCATTGATAAGAAGATTGAGGTTAGCTTCTCCAGCCCTTTTCTGGCGGGATTATTTTTAACCCGTGTCTTTTTGTTTGTGGCTGAACGCACCATGTCGTGCAACTACCCCTTCAACGGCAAGGGAGCTGATTCTCCTCCCGTTCAGATGAAAGAGTGTTCAGGGCTTTGATGCTTCTTCAGGTGCTAAATGCTGGGCTGGCACCCCTTTTCAGAAATGCTGCACCAGGGACAGAAAGGGGGGATCGTGATACCCCGTCCCTCAGCTGTGCATTCCCCTGCTCGTGCATGAAGCTCGTTGCCCATCTCAGGCTCTGACCTTGTCTGATCTCCCCAGCTGCAGAACGACTGACCTAGCAGAGACCTGACCAAGAAACCTGCCTATGGAAATTTGAGGCGTTTTGGCAAACATCCATAGTGCAATTTAGGATGTAATCTTAGGGGCGTGGTTAAACATCACCTGCATTCATTGCTTTTGGGCTCTCGATGCTTCCTTTGAATGCAAGGATCAGTCCCACCTTCCTGGCATGCAGGGTTAGCAGTCTAACACCACTGTGACTGTCTCCAGGAGCAGACACCCCTCCCTGTTCAGCACGGCGACTGATTCCTGTATCCAGGTTTCCTGAAGTCCCTTTAAGACTGGAGACAGTTACGATGCCTGAAACTCTTGTTATTACAGAGGCAGTCCCCAGCAAAGCCTGGTATTCCTCACACTCTCTCCAGTTCAAAGTTTACTGTATGGCCTCCAAACTCCTGTGTGGGGAAACTGTGCTCTCAGCACCATCATCCATCTCCTTTTTGACATTGAAAGTCAGGCCAGGGCTTAATGGGTTGAAACACAACTCTTGCTCTCCAGCATCAGCTCTTCAGGGCTTGTTAGAGCCCTCGGTCCACACATTGGAAAAGCATTGGCTTTCACTGCTTTTTTTTCCTTCCTCATCAGACACAAATTAATGACCTTCAAGCAGTGCAGTGATACTGCCTGGAGCCCTCTACTCAGCCGAGCCACTTTGCTCTCAGGTGCAGAGTGCATCGGATACAAATATTTTCGAGGCTCCTGGGGGGTATCAGGTTTGCCAGGAGCCAGGCTCCGGGCTCTCCCTCCGCACCCCGGCTGAATTACCCCGTTGATTAATAATACAACTTGTGGTCCTCTTGCTCCTTGCAAATAGGAGCTGGAGCCCCCACCGTTGAACAGGGGCGTGGGATATGCAAAAAGCTGAAATGTCAGCGCATCACAGCAGCCATTAATCATAAAGCTGCTATTAAAAAAAAAAAAAATAAGGAAACAAGAAAAAGGGATTATCAGAAATATCAAGGAGCCGATTTAATTGAGGCAAATACACACATGGTGGCTGCTTTTTAACTTTACCCACGTCTCAATTAGACAGGTTTGGAGTTCTCTTTGTTTCTGCTTTTGAGAAGCCTAAAACTCCGCAGGTTTGATCAATGGCGAGGGACAGAGAGGAAATGAGCAGGAGACGAAAGAGCTGAGTTTCCCTAGAAGCTGTCATGGTAATTTATTGCCCTGGCTGATAAAACTTCTAACCAGTCAAATGTGAGCTCGGAAACAGCAAAAGCAAAGCCAGCCTTGGAGGAACAATGCCAACCAGAGAAGTTTCCTGGGAAGCACAGCCTGGCAGGAGCAGCTCCTTGACTGGGAGCTCAGGAAGAGTCACTCTTGACTCCTGCTCATCCCTTGACTTGCCGTGGACAGGTCTTGCTCTGGAAGAGCCAAGCACTGTGAGTTTTTTTTTTTGTCAGGTCTACTTCAGCTGGCTACAGCAATCTCTCTGCTTGGGGTACGTTGGCCAAGGTGGCTGGAGGGAGATGTGACCAGTCTCAGCAAGAGGAAATTGTAGAAGACAAGCACGTGGTGTCACTTGGGGCTCTGCTTCTGGCCTGTTCTACAAAGTAAGCAGCACCAATCTGCATCAGTGCCCCACTATGGGAAAGTTAGCTGCTGCGGGAAATGGCACTGGTATTTTGGTGTGTCTGTGTTTGCAGGGAGCAGCCGCTCTGCCCTTTGAATCCATGCTCAACAAAAGAGCCAGCAAGACCTAGAGGAACTTTACAGCTAGCAATACCTTTAATCCCTGGCAAATGCCACAGCTTTTCTCCCTAGGACAGAGTACCAGCGTCCTGGACCAATCCTCACCCCCTCATTTCATTTAGCTGTTTTCACATTTTCTGGCTGGAAAATGTGCAGTACTCGAATAGCTGCTGAACTGTGTCTGACCTCTGTCTTTGAAGAGAATTGTGTGATGGTGAGGAGCAATGGATGTTTACAGAATGAGAAGACAGCCAGTTGGACACCAGGAAGTTGCTTTCTGTAGGGGGAGCCTGCAGCCAACTGTCGATGTGTTCTGAAGCAGAAGTCCACGAAAGGAGAGAGCTAATGGGGTCTCCTGGTCTGTTACCCACACCGTTGACATTCACGTGGTCCTGTCTTTCGCCCCAAATGCTGGGTCGCCCAGGGAGAGTAACTCTGTGGTGAGAGGACATCAGTGCAAAGCGTTGGCCAGTGTGTTTGCACATCTCTTTAACACGCCAGAGACCTCGGACAAAGGCTC
The DNA here is from genome assembly GCF_034619465.1 of Leptosomus discolor. Lineage (NCBI taxonomy): Eukaryota > Metazoa > Chordata > Aves > Leptosomiformes > Leptosomidae > Leptosomus > Leptosomus discolor. The sequence goes on along the minus strand of NC_141392.1, from coordinate 2,622,531 downwards.
CTTTTTTGGCTGGAGGCTGCCTCATACAAATGTCATGTCCTTTCACCCTTGCTGGGCTGGGAAACTCCCTTCTTCCCTCCTTTCTTTTTCAACATCCCAGAAACCTGTACCTGACTTTTTCACGATGCTGCAGGGGAGAGGCAATCAGGTGAAAGCTGATTCCCTGTTGCCCACCTACTGGTTTTCTCAGCAGTTTCAGAGTTCCACAGGCAACTAGATGGGCAGGAGGTACCACAGCCAGAGCAAAGCACAAGGGTCAGAGAGGTTGTCCCTCCTCCAGTCCTCAAAGCACCTCTGTGGGGGGCCTTGGGACACGCCAGCATTCAACCACTGGCCTGGTGCAGGTCCCAGGGTTTCACCCAGCACAATTTCTCCAAGCTAGAAAGTTTCCCTGGAGCTCAGTGTATGTCCAAGGAATGGGGCGCTGCTACCTGCTCTCTCTATACCAATTTCTTCAGAGGATAAATGCATAGAGTGACTTGGGAGCCTTTGTGGATCCTGGTCATAAAGCCAAAATGCTTCCTAGCTGTGCTGGTCCGTCCATCAGCGGTGAGAGGAGAGGCTGCACAGCCACCCTGACGGAAAAAGACGTATTTGGTGGAAGCTGGGAGTTGTTAGGGAAACTTGTGGCTGAGCAGTTGCTGACTTGGTGGCTGTACTACCTCCGCCTCCTCCTCCAAGCCCAGGAGGTGCAGCTATCCCTTTGCACCCACAGGCACAGCAGAAGAGGTCAGAGGGGAGCACTGCCCGTGGCAGTGGCTGCCTCCGTGTAAGCTGGGTGTACGCCAAACCCGCAGTCATCTTCCCAGTTTTAACAGGGACGGTGATCACCCTTTCTGCCTGTGGCATTTGTCAGGGGTTAAAAAATTAAAACTACACTGTTGCTCATCGTCCTGTTCATCTTCCAGCACGTTCTCCTTTCAGTTGGAAAAACACTGGCCTCCTGCCCCAAATTATCCAATATTTGAGCCAAAATTTGATCCAACACAGTTAATACATAAATCCTAGCATGACTGGCAGGTACAGATGGTTGAACCAAGAAATTGCTTGACATATTTGCTTACACTGTGTATGAAACTGGTTATCTTGCATAGGAGGGATAACGCTAAATTATCAGTAATCCACTGGATCTCGGCAGTGCTTGAAACAAATTTGAAAAGGTTTGCCAAAACTCAGGGATATCCATGTATACATACATACAGATGTATACACATACATATATATGGTGCTACTGAGGGTGTTACCTGCATGGTGCCTATTTCTCTCACAAGCCTAGACCCACATTAACTCGCCCACACGTGACATCTCTGAGCATTCACATCCCTGAGAGCTGTCCCCGGCCATGGGCTGGTAGAGGGTTATTTCTCAAACATGCCTGTCAAGGTCACATTTCCCTTCCTTCCCTCCTTCAATGTGGGATTTCTCCTTCTCACCCTCTTCCCCGGTACCTTGCTCAAAGCCTTGGAGGGGCCAGCACTGCTCTGTGCTGTAGAGGAGCATTTTGGACCTGATTCTCATTTACACTACAACAGATTTTACAGCACTTTGGCAGTGGAAAGAAACCATGAGATGAATATAGATCACTCTAATTTAAAGCTTCTTTATATTATATAAGGGAACACCATGAAAATGGAAATTGGGCCCCCTATTTTTAAAGCCTGTCAGCAGGTGTCTATAAAGCTAGGAAAGATACTTTTATTACCTGGGCAATGGGAAATTACGTCCTTCCCTGGGGGAAGTGACACCGAGTTTCCCTCTGTTGTGCCGTGGGTTGGGTAAGGATCAAAGCACCCCAAACGAGACCTCCGAGTGGCAAATTGCAGGGCAAGCCTGGATGCTACCTACCTGTCAGAGGATGGGGTCTGTGGGTAGGAGGATGTTATTGGGCTCGGTCCCAACGGGGAAGGCAGTAGCTGTGATTTGCACCCAGTGTCTGCCGTCCGTTTCACGTGGGCAAGGACGGGCTGGGCCAGGGAAAGAGCTGATTCACTCCTGCAGCGCATTGCATCTTGGCTTTTCTGATCGCCTGTCTTGGTTTGAAAAAGACAGGTGTCTGTGGAGGAAGGCAGGAGCCTCCCTTGAAATGGAGAGTGCAACCCCCTTCCCTCCAAACTATTATAATTTTGAAATTAACGGGCCTTCAGGCAAAGATATGGGGAATAGGAATAACAGTTCTTTACTAATATATATATATATATATAACACAAGGCAGGGAAAAAACAAACAACCCACTGGTTTACACTGACAGAGTCAGGAATACAACCTGACACCCTGTTAGGGTGGCAGTAGCAGTCCGATAAGATGCTGGCTGCAGTCCTCCTGAAGTGATGGGTGTAGTTCTGTGGAAGCAGCAATCAGGTAAAAGAGTCTGGTCTTCCTCCGAAGGTCCAGTGGTCGGCAGGTAGCTCTCGTCCTCTGGAACTCAGGTGGGGGGAAAAGCTCCTCTGGGAATCCAGTGGAAGAAAGGCGGCTAGCGTGTTCAAAATCTCCGTTTTTATTTGGCATGGACTGCTTGGCTCCTTCCCCCCCCCTCCCCGGGCGGAGTATCTCACAATGGGATGGGGAGTCGTGAGGCAGTTCCTTGATGGGCCATGAACAGGAGATAGCCCAGGAGCGAGTTACCGATGGGTCAGGCGATAAGGCATTGTTGTGCCCATTGACAGGAGATAGTCCAGAGGGGGGGAGGCAGGGAGCACCGCCCCACCTGGTCTCAACAGCTCCTGAAGATGGTAATAGAATATATTTTTTTTCTTTTGGCACATTTTACACTGTAACCCAGGACATAATCCACCCCTTATTCTATTACCATCTACACCATACCCAACCCAATGCCCCCTTACAGATACATATATACATATATACACAATGAAACCTTACACAGAGTTCTCACTTAAAATTAGGTCTCCTTGTGGTACACAACGGGTTTCCCCATTTTTCTGCATTACCCACCAAGTGTAACCAGGTCCTTGAGCAAAAACAACCCCACGGAGGGGTGTGCCTTTGCCTGATGTGGGATTAATCCAAACAGTCTTTCCTAACATACCTCTCGTGTGTACCACAGGGACTTTATCTCCGTCCACTGTGTGCAAGGGTCCAGACTGGGCGGGACCAGCTCGATTGATGGACCCTCGGGTATTGACCATCCAGGTGGCCTTTGCTAAGTTCAGTTCCCAATTTTTGAAAGTCCCCCCTCCAAGTGCTTTTAGGGTAGTCTTAAGTAGCCCGTTGCACCGTTCAACTTTCCCGGCAGCTGGTGCATGATAAGGGATATGATATATCCATTCGATTCCATGTTCTCTGGCCCAAGTGCTTATGAGGCTGTTCTTGAAATGTGTCCCGTTGTCTGACTCGATTCTCTCAGGGGTGCCATGTCTCCAAAGAACTTGCTTTTCCAGGCCCAAGATGGTGTTCCGGGCAGTAGCATGAGGCACAGGGTAGGTCTCCAGCCACCCAGTGGTTGCTTCCACCATGGTCAGCACGTAGCGCTTGCCTTGACGGGTTTGGGGAAGAGTGATGTAGTCAATTTGCCAGGCTTCCCCATACCTGTACTTCGACCATCGTCCACCGTACCACAGAGGCTTCACCCGCTTGGCCTGCTTGATTGCAGCGCAGGTCTCACAGTCTTGGATAACCTGGGAGATACTGTTCATGGTTAGATCCACCCCTCGGTCCCGTGCCCATTTATAAGTGGCCTCTCTGCCTTGATGGCCTGAGGCATCATGGGCCCATCGAGCTAAGAACAACTCTCCTTTATGTTGCCAATCTAAGTCTATCTGGGACACCTCTATTTTTGCAGCCTGATCTACCTGTTCATTGTTACGATGTTCTTCGTTAGCCCGACTCCTGGGGACATGAGCATCTACATGACGGACCCTCACAGGTAGCTTCTTTACCCGAGTGGCAATATCTTTCCACTCATCAGCAGCCCAAATTGGTTTTCCCCTACGCTGCCAGTTGGCCTTTTTCCACCTTTCCAGCCAGCCCCACAGAGCATTGGCTACCATCCATGAATCAGTATAAAGGTAGAGCTTTGGCCACTTCTCTCTTTCAGCAATGTCCAGGGCCAGTTGAACGGCTTTGAGTTCAGCATGTTGACTTGATCCACCTTCTCCTTCAGTAGCTTGTGCGACCTGTCGTGTGGGGCTCCATACGGCTGCTTTCCACTTCCGGTTCATCCCTACGATGCGACAGGAACCGTCAGTGAAAAGAGCATATCGTGTTTCCTCTGCTGGTAGTTGGTTGTACGGTGGAGCTTCTTCAGCCCGCATCACTTGTTCCTGCTCCTCTTCGTCAGTGAGGCCAAAGTCTTCACCTTCCGGCCAGTTCGTAATTATCTCCAAAATCCCAGGGCGATTTGGGTTTCCAATACGGGCGCGCTGTGTGATGAGGGCAATCCATTTGCTCCATGTGGCGTCAGTGGCGTGGTGGGTGGAGGGAACCTTTCCTTTAAACATCCACCCCAGCACCGGTAGTCGGGGTGCCAGGAGGAGTTGTGCTTCGGTGCCAATCACTTCCGAGGCAGCTTGGACTCCTTCATAGGCTGCTAGGATTTCCTTCTCTGTGGGAGTGTAGTTGGCCTCAGACCCTCTATAACTTCGACTCCAGAATCCCAGTGGTCGGCCACGAGTCTCTCCAGGCACCTTCTGCCAAAGGCTCCAGGACAAACCATTGTTCCCGGCCGCAGAGTAGAGCACGTTCCTCACCTCTGGTCCCGTCCTGACTGGGCCAAGGGCTAGCGCATGAGCGATCTCCCGCTTGATTTGGGCAAAAGCTTGTTGCTGTTCAGGGCCCCAGTGGAAATTGTTCTTCTTGCGGGTAACCAGGTACAGAGGGCTCACGATCTGGCTGTACTCAGGAATGTGCATTCTCCAAAAACCTATGGCGCCTAGGAAAGCCTGTGTTTCCTTCTTGCTGGTTGGTGGAGACATCGCAGTGATCTTATTGATGACCTCGGTGGGGATCTGACGCCGTCCGTCTTGCCACTTTACCCCCAGGAACTGGATCTCTCGGGCAGGTCCCTTGACTTTGCTCTTCTTGATGGCAAAACCAGCTTCCAGGAGAATCTGGATGATCTTCTCTCCTTTCCCAAATACTTCCTTTGCTGTGTTCCCCCACACAATGATGTCATCGATGTACTGCAGATGTTCCGGAGCTTCACCCTTTTCCAGTGCAGCCTGGATCAGTCCATGGCAGATGGTGGGACTGTGCTTCCACCCCTGGGGCAGTCGGTTCCAGGTGTACTGTACGCCCCTCCAGGTGAAGGCAAACTGAGGCCTACATTCTGCTGCCAGAGGAATGGAGAAAAAAGCATTGGCAATGTCAATAGTGGCATACCACTTTGCTGCCTTGGACTCCAGCTCGTACTGGAGTTCCAGCATGTCCGGCACGGCAGCGCTCAACGGTGGAGTCACTTCATTCAAGCCACGATAGTCCACAGTCAATCTCCATTCTCCGTCAGACTTGCGCACAGGCCAAATGGGGCTGTTGAAGGGTGAGTGGGTCTTGCTGACCACCCCTTGACTCTCCAGCTCGCGGATCATTTTGTGGATGGGGATCACGGCATCTCGATTCGTCCGATACTGCCGGCGGTGCACTGTCGAGGTGGCAATTGGCACTTGTTGCTCTTCCACCTTCAAGAGTCCTACTGCAGATGGGTTTTCTGATAGTCCGGGCAAGGTGTTCAATTGCCTAATGCTCTCTGCCTCCACAGCAGCTATCCCAAATGCCCACCTGAGACCTTTTGGGTCCTTGTAATAGCCATTCCGGAGGAAGTCTATGCCCAGAATACACGGGGCCTCTGGGCCAGTCACAATCGGATGTTTCTGCCACTCCTTCCCAGTAAGGCTCACCTCGGCTTCCAACAGAGTCAATTGCTGCGATCCCCCTGTTACCCCGGCAATGGAAACAGGTTCTGCCCCCACATGTCCCGATGGCATTAGGGTACACTGCGCACCAGTATCAACTAACGCTTTGTATTTTTGTGGCTCTGACGTGCCAGGCCATCGGATCCACACCGTCCAAAATATCCGGTTTTCCCGTGCCTCTCCCTGGCTAGAGGCAGGGCCCCTCTAGCACTGGTTACCATTCCCTTCCTGGACATACATACTAGAGGTTCCTTCAAGGGGATCTGTCAGATCATCCTCCCTTCTGTAATATCTGGCAGCTCGGTCCTGGGAGGTTGAGGCTACCTTCACTTTAGTGTTACTCCCCCGGTTAGTGTTTCCCTCCTTGAGTTGACGCACCCGTGCTGCCAGGACAGAAGTGGGTTTCCCATCCCACCTTCCCATGTCTTCCCCATGGTCGCGCAGGAAGTACCATAGCTCAGCTCGTGGGGTGTACCCTCTCCCTCTAGCTGGGGGACGTTGGGCTCCGACTTTGGGGCCTGTGACTTGTACCGGTGCCAAATGGGAACTGCTCCTCCTCACCTCCTGCTTTATTTCCCTCATCTCCTCTTGTAGGCTCTTAATCACAGCAGAAACGTTAGCCTGCATTGGGCCATTGATCATGCTTTCAAAATTTCTATGCTTGCTCGTGACAGAACCCACTGTCTCTCGGTCGTTATCTGCATTAATCATTGCAATGAAGGTGGAGTATTCGGATGGCCCTAGAGTTGCCAGATTCCACAACATTTGCCCTGTGCACCTGACTTTGTCAGGGTCATTACCATGCTGTCCATCCCTCCCAAAGAGTACCTCCAATACTGCCACTTCTCTCAGCTGCTGGATCCCTTCCTCAAGGGTCTTCCAGCGCATTCTATGATGGTGCTCCTGCATTCTCTCTCTGTGGACAAACCTCTCTCTCACACTCATTAAAAGCCGCTCCCAGAGGGAAAGGGTCCCTGGCTCCCTTACAAATACCAGATTGACACCTGAGTCCTGAGTCAAGGGTCCCAAATTCCTTGCCTCACTGCCATCCAGTTGCACACCCGTACCCATAAGATCCCAGACCCGAAGTAACCAGGTTGTAAAAGCCTCACGCCCCCGCCGTACGATGTCTTTGTGCAGATTACGGAGACTGTCGTACGTCAGGGACTCTGTGATTATCTCAACCACTGGCTCGCCTGCAGGTTCTGAGGGCCCTCCTTTCTTAACTGAGTGGTCTGATTTCATCTTAGATTTCCTCGTTTCCACAGGGGCGACTGCTGCTGGCTCTGACTGCCCTTGCGTTTCAGCTGGAACCTGGACGGTTGTAACGTCTGTGGGTTCTACTGCTGCACCATTAGACTCTCCCTCTTCAAGGCAGGAGGAGGGATTCCCAGCAGCTGAGAGAATGCACTCCTTCAGCATCTGGCCCATCTCACGTATCTCCTTCACCCAATCCGAGTGGTTCATTTCTGATGTGAGCTGTGAGGCAGGGTCAGATTCTGGAGCAGCATTCCTAGTCAGGGTAGTTATCCAAGCCAATCTCCCCTGATCTCTGAATACTGAATAAAACAGGATTATCAGCAACACCAGCCACTGTATGATATCATTAGCACTTAGGAAAGCTCTGAATCCTTCGAAAACTGGTGGAGTAGACCCAAAGAGCTGGGTTAGGGGTTGGGAGAAAGTTTCTCCCGGTGTCATTTCCTCACAGTAGGTACCATTATTAAAGTAACCCCAAAAGCATACATTTAGTGTTTGATAGCTCCGAATCCATGTGCCCGCCTTCCAGAGGAAGTTAATAAGCCATGAATTCCTCACCTTATTAATCCATAAAACAAACTGGATAACAGTCACGGTAGCCTTAGTTATAGGACCCATGTTTAGATAAGGGCCTGCAAATGGGAGAAATACAGCCACCACCACATGCCACACGAATCGGGATAAGCTAGCCCACATGATGCCACTTAACAAGGAATCTATATCCAACGCACAAGAACCGTTATTCCTTTTATCTCTCGATGCCCTCGAGCCCCACGTTGGGCGCCAAAATCTGTCTTGGTTTGAAAAAGACAGGTGTCTGTGGAGGAAGGCAGGAGCCTCCCTTGAAATGGAGAGTGCAACCCCCTTCCCTCCAAACTATTATAATTTTGAAATTAACGGGCCTTCAGGCAAAGATATGGGGAATAGGAATAACAGTTCTTTACTAATATATATATATATATATAACACAAGGCAGGGAAAAAACAAACAACCCACTGGTTTACACTGACAGAGTCAGGAATACAACCTGACACCCTGTTAGGGTGGCAGTAGCAGTCCGATAAGATGCTGGCTGCAGTCCTCCTGAAGTGATGGGTGTAGTTCTGTGGAAGCAGCAATCAGGTAAAAGAGTCTGGTCTTCCTCCGAAGGTCCAGTGGTCGGCAGGTAGCTCTCGTCCTCTGGAACTCAGGTGGGGGGAAAAGCTCCTCTGGGAATCCAGTGGAAGAAAGGCGGCTAGCGTGTTCAAAATCTCCGTTTTTATTTGGCATGGACTGCTTGGCTCCTTCCCCCCCCCTCCCCGGGCGGAGTATCTCACAATGGGATGGGGAGTCGTGAGGCAGTTCCTTGATGGGCCATGAACAGGAGATAGCCCAGGAGCGAGTTACCGATGGGTCAGGCGATAAGGCATTGTTGTGCCCATTGACAGGAGATAGTCCAGAGGGGGGGAGGCAGGGAGCACCGCCCCACCTGGTCTCAACAGCTCCTGAAGATGGTAATAGAATATATTTTTTTTCTTTTGGCACATTTTACACTGTAACCCAGGACATCGCCCCCGTCCCCACCGCTCATCCCCGCCGACTACCACACAGCACCGCGGCTGCCCAGAAGTGAAGCATCTCCACCGATGTCCTAGGTTACAGTGTAAAATGTGCCAAAAGAAAAAAAGGTATTCTATTACCATCTTCAGGAGCTGTTGAGACCAGGTGGGGCGGTGCTCCCTGCCTCCCCCCTCTGGACTATCTCCTGTCAATGGGCACAACAGTGCCTTATCGCCTGACCCATCGATAACTCGCTCCTGGGCTATCTCCTGTTCATGGCCCATCAAGGAACTGCCTCACGACTCCCCATCCCATGGTGAGATGCTCCGCCCGGGGGGGAAGGAGCCAAGCAGTCCATGCCAAATAAAAACTGAGATCTCCAACACCCTAGCAGCCTTCTTCCACTGGATTCCCAGAGGAGCTTTTCCCCCCACTGGAGTTCCAGAGGACAAGAGCTACCTACCTACCACTGGACCTTCGGAGGAAGACCAGACCCTTTTACAAGGTCGCTGCTTCCACAGCACTACACCCATCGCTTCAGGAGGACTGCAGCCAGCATCTTATCGGACTGCTACTGCCACCCTAACAGGGGGTCAGGTTGTATTCCTGACTCTGCCAGTGTAAACCAGTGGGTTGGGGTTTTTTCCCTGCCTTGTGTTATATATATATATATATATATTAGTAAAGAACTGTTATTCCTATTCCCCATATCTTTGCCTGAAGCCCCATTAATTCCAAAATAATAATAATTTGGGGGGAAGGGGGTTGCACTTTCCATTTCAAGGGAGGCTCCTGCCTTCCTCTGCAGACACCTGTCTTTCAAACCAAGACAACCGAGCAGCCCCCTCATTGGCAGCGATCGCTGGGGACGAGCATGCCGAGGCTCTGCGGCGCGGTGGTGGCAAGCTGCGGAGCTGGCTTTACTCTGCAGGACAGTCTCCCTCCACTTTGCCTCGCCGTCCTCTCTTTCCCTCCGAAACAGGATTTCTGCTGTCCCTGCCTGTTTGGTGGCCTTTGTGGACTGTCCTCTAGATTTTATCCACCCAAGCGCTGAAGCGATCCTGGGGGAAAGCTGTGCAGCAGTGGCAGTGGGGGCTGTCTGCCTCATTCCTCCTTGCAGGAACCTGAATGTCACTCACGAGTACTGCTCCCCTCTTGGAAGGAGGTTTTTTTCTTCATGTCTCTGGTAGTGAGAAGTCTGGGCTTGGAGACTGCTTTCCTGTAGCTCCTCAGTGGAGGATTTGGGGCAAACTGCAGGAGAAGAGGTCTTCATTCATCTCCATCCAGCACTGCACCCAGCAGCTGGTGTGGGTCTGCGTACGTGGGGCTAACTCAGGGACCGGAGCGTAATTTATGCAGCCCATAAACAGAGAGAGCTGGTAGAGAATGTGACAGGTGGACAGAGATTCAGAGGATGGGAAACTGCTAATCCGAACAAAGCCAAAAATCGCTTTCCTAAAGATGCGGGTGCCGTCACGGGCAAGGAGCAGGGAGACATAATTTAAACCATTTGATGGCATTGCTCTGTCTTCACTTAAGGGAAGGAAAAAACGAACTTTCTGGCATGGAGAGCTCCATGAAACCCCTGCAGCGTGCAGGAAGGTGGTGAAGCAAAGCAAAGAACAGCTCGAAATGTGATAGGAGATCAACTACGTGGCAATACCGTGATATTGCTAGATGGCTTGCTTTTACCTGCAATGCTGTACTCAGCCTTGGAGATATGTCCAGAAAAGGTGTAGGAGAAGCAAAAGGAACTCGTAACCAGATAGAAAAAACTTGGGAAGGGTGTGGAAAATACTGGATCTTTTCATCAAGCACAGAAGATAAACAACAAGGGACATGGTAGACAAGAGTAAAACAATAGATGGGTTAGAGAAGATATACTGGATGCTCCTAATTCTTTCTGAGAGATGAGTCATTGTATTGAACAGCTGCACATAAAAGGCTAGAGAATTATTTTTGTGTAACACGTAGCTCCAGGTCTGGGGAACTCCTTGCTGTTGGAAGTTGATGTGCCCAAAAACCAGAATGGGACCAAAATAAAAAACTAGTCATGAATATGGATAATGGGAATACCTTTAATTTTGTGAGATGGGCAATCAATCCCCATGCTTCGTGGCAGAAATTAGTTTCTATGAGATGGGTAGTGAAGGAAGTTTCCCCAAGGGACACAGGCTTTTATAAATTTATGTTGCAGAGCTTTTTTCATTGTCCTCTGGAAGTCTTGGTAAGGACGTGACCACAGCACCAGTTGAAAGTCCTGCTCATCCCTATGTTTCAAGTTCGAGGCCCAAGTGTGAGAGCCTCCAGAGCCCATGGTGACAGATCTGGAGAACGGTGGCTTTTCCTTCCTTCTTTCCTCTGGATTTCCACCTTTCCAGCTGGACGGGGAACTCTGCACACACCGTCTGTGCAAGCAGAAGAAGGTGTCTCCCAGTAATGATGATGAATAACCATAGGTGCAATCACTTTGGCAACTCCAAGCTCATCCCTCTGCCATTAACAAGGTAGTTACGCATCACCTAGGACATGACTAGTGGGCAGCGCAAAGCAGGATTTGGCCTGGGTAATGCAACATTTATTCCACAGGCTTTCAGCTTGTGCAGCCCTCATGGGGGCTACCGTAGGGGAGTGTGGTGCCCTTTCTGTTATGCTGAGGCTGTCAAGAATCCACTCAAGCGATGTAGTCAAGTTTATTGGAAAATCAGTGGAGGAAATCAGCTTGCGGGTCATCTTTACAAGCAGATGAGCCTCGTTCCCCTTCTCCCTCTTCTGCTGTTGGAAACTGGCAGTGCTGGGGGCTGGGGCAAGGGTCCATTTCCCAATCCTGCTGCTGACTTGCAAGCAAGCCTGTCCTCCTGTCCTCCCCTCGGGCTCCCCATCTGTGGAGCAGATATATTTACTTACCAGTGAGCGCCAGCTCCCTGAGCGAAAAAAGCTGTCGAGCCGCGGTGCTCCTGCCCCCTATTCTGGGCGAGCAGGCAGGTGGCAGCTGGCCAGCAGACTTGCAGAGACCATTCAAAACGGCCCAGCCCAGTAGCCTGACTGGCTGCAGGCTGAAGTCCTCACAGCCTTCAGCTGGAGATTAGAGGAGCCAAACTGCTACAAAAGGCAGGACGGGTGTTAGTGCAGTGCCTCCAAATCCTTCAGGACTTCTTCTGGGAATGGCTGCACAGGCAGACCTGCTGGGTGCCCTGCAAAGACGGTGCAGCAGTTGGGGGTCTGATAACCCAGCCCTGAGCTGGGGAGGGACCTCCCCAGCCAAGGGCAGCAGCTCTTGCCTCCTCCTGCAGCAGCGTAGCATTGCTGCTTGGACGGAGTCACTCCTGATTTCCGCCCCCCAGCACCGAGGGGGTGAGTGGGGCTACTGGGGGGCTGCCCTGACCTGAGGGTAAGCGGCAAGCAGGCATGGAGCGCGCCGTGCCTGGCCCGACCAGGGTTATTGCAGAGCAGTGGGCGGTTATTATTCCATCACCTGCACGGCTCCAGCTTGGTGGCTCGTTAGCAGGTAGGATATATTAGTAACTGTCAAACAATTAGAAAGCTTCGTTGTTGGGTGAATGGATGAAAACATATTAACTCCCACAAAAGGGGGAGAGGCGGTGATTAGCTGGTGAGATGACAATATGAAATGTCAGAGGCACAGACAGTAAGCACAACTGTTCATTATTATATTAACAGCTTTAATTTTCTGCCTTTAAACACCAGTTTCCTGTCAGTTCAATTAGATTGTGTGTGTGTGTTTAATTTAGATCAATATACTGCTGCGTCTGGAGTTTTCCTCACACATCCTCTGCGAGGCAAGAAGCGGACCAGCCAGCAGGAGCATCTTTTCTTATTGTCCTTGAGGTGAAAGGCAGTTTGTGAAGAGGGCATTTAGGTGATGCGTGTCCCCACGTTAGGTGAGCGTAACCTCCAGTGATTTGCGAAATTCCCGCAGAGCGGAGTGAGGAAGAGGTGACGGCACAGGAAGGTCTTGAAGAGGCAGCCAGAATAAGCAGCACATTGTAATATTTTTAGCAAATTATCTTATAGACCGCAGAAAATAAAGGGAGGAAGAGGGGGAGGGAAACAAGAGTCTCATGCCAGGAATGACTGAAGGCCTGATTCTGATCGTGGTGACACCGCTCTAAGTCTGAAGTTGCTCAGATGATGTTAATGCGGCCTCGGTGCCTGTAAAAGTGAGATCGGGACCTGGGCTGGATGCTCGGTGCCAGAGAACAGCGCATTTAGGAACGGGATTTCCCTGGATTCTCCTGTACAAGCGAGTAACAGCATATTGGCCTGCTAGGCAAGAGGAAGGGAAGCCCAAGAGATCATGGGCCTTCCTGGACTGGTTTCAACCTGGATTTGCCCAGCGTCAAGGGATTTTCACCCTGCCTGGTGCAAAGTCCCTGCATCTCTCTCACGCTCCTCATTCCTGCTCTGCAGACACAAGGGTGCCCTTTCTGCTTACCAGGGCAGGATGACAGGCAGCTTTTACTGGTATTTGAACCTCGTCCAGTGCTTATGACAGGGTGACACTAAAACAGGCACTCCCGTGCACTTTCCCCCTCTGTCAGCTTTGGCCCAGGATTTCTGTACCTAGTTGCTTTGTACATCACTTAGGGTATTTTTCTCCTGCTGGAGTTAATGGACTAATACAGTATGACTCAAGAAGCTTTATTTTTAGTAGCTAGTCACGTTCTTTTGCTTTATTGCCCTTTATAGCTGTGATCTCTGAAAGATCTTCCCTTATCCTGCTGATACTCATGGATCATCAAGTTTTCTCTGTGAGCTCAAATGTTTTACATTGGTTTCTCCTCTACTTTAGCTCTGGCTCCTGGAAGCTCTGCTGCTCCATCCTCATCTCCTGGACAAGGAGGAAGCTCTCTGCTGTGGGGGGACTCTGACCTCCAAGCCCTCCGTTTCTAACCCAGTCTGCTGTTCCCACCCTGGGGAGAGGGATGAACTTCTGAGGAAAGTTTCCTTTCCCCTCCTTCATGATCCTATTATAAAAGGTTTCCAGGCGTAAGAGGAGATGGTGTGCTCTCAGCCATGCATCTCCAAGAAGTCTAGGGTGAGAATAACCGAACAAGGGATCTCAGACCAGGGCAGGTGGGAAGGGATGACCCACTAACCTTGCCAAGAAACACGAGCAAAACTGCTGCAGCACCATCCCCCCTACATAACACATGGTGAGGGGAGGCCGAAAAGACTTTGCCTGCCCTGGAAGTGTGCAGAAACGTCAGTGCTGGGGCTGGCACTTGCCCGGCCACGCCAGGCAACTGTGTCAAGGAGTGCTAGCAGGAGCCCCAGCGCTTGAGGCTGCGTACCAAAACCTGGGTGTTAGGCCTAAGATGAAAGCCTTGCGTCCCTAGAAATGTAATAGCCACCATGCATTACAGAGCACAGGAACTGTCACGTTAGATGAAACAAATGGTTCGTCTAGCTCAGAGCTAGTCTCCCTGGCAGTGGTCAGCAGCACAAATTCAGCCTGCAGAAATGGCCAAAACAAAGTGCTGGGCCAGGATCCAGAGCTGGGCAGCAATCTGATTTTCAGTTTCTGAATATTTGGTTAATAACCTGATGTCATATATTGTCTAAAAAGCTCCTCCTTATTCCTATCTTTAGGACTTACCACTCTTCCTCCTCCATTTCCCTGAGAGATCAGCAGTTACAAGGAAATACCAGCACCTGCAGGCGGCATCAGAAGGAAGAGCCAAGTGGGTGGTAACACTCTCTGCCCAGGGAGTGGTGTTCGGTGCCAGTTTTTACCTGACTCGTGGTGGAGCTGACTTTCTTTACTATATATCCACTTTAGGGAAATTTAGATGCAGGGTTTGATGTCCCATCTCTTCTTGCAACACACAAGACTGTAAGTGAAAAAATCTCCCTGGATGTCTAGGCATCCCTCTCACCCTGCCCTGAAGCTCTGGCTGGACAGTAATTCCTACAGTGAGCTGCTCCCCGAATTTCTTTGATGGTAGGCTACTCCTTTCCCTTTCAAAGTTTACAAAGTAGCTGAGCCTGCACATGTGTTAACTTCCCATCCAGAGCATAACCCCTTCTGCTTTCCAGGCTGGAGCGTACACGTTACAAATGAAATCTCCAATGGGTAAAGAATGAACAATCACTTTCTTAATTTTTTTTTTAAAGGCACTTTAGGGCTTTTATCAGCAAAGCATCGTGTCCATTAAGAAACAAATTAAGTCATTCTGCAGTCAAGCTAAGTGCTGTTCCCATGCCAGAATTAATACTGCCTCTTTCCACCGGGGATGTTTAAGGGTCCCTCCCCCATGCCCTGGGATTACAGCTACTTTTAGTTTGTAGAGGGAGGATTAATCAGTGGAGCTCCTTTGCAGAGCTCCTGAAATAGAAATCACAAATCAGGGAGACTGGGAAGGAGCCTGGTAAGTGACAAACGTGAAATTATGTCGCACTTTGTTTGTGCAGGGAAGATGACGGCGGTGACTTAGAGGTGCTCGCCTGATGCGGGTTGCAGCTAGTTCCTTCAGCGGGAGACTTGGAGCTCAGGGCGAGGGCAGGGAGGGCAGAAGGATGGCTGCAAACTTCAGCACCTAAACAAGGAGCTGTGAGACTTGACAGGGCTGTGTGTAGGAGGGGAAAGTCCGAAGCAATAGATGAAACCACCACGTTGTTCTCTGCTGTCAGGAGTGGAGGTCCTAATGCTGCTGTGAGACCAGAAGCTGTAGCTTCCACTTTCTTTTGGGGCTTTCTTGACACAGTGCCCCGAATCAAACTTCCCTGGATTCCTTTCCCTCAAACCCACAGATGCTGATTGTCAGTCTGTCCCACCACATGTCAGACCAGAGGGCAGGATGGTCTGCCTCGTTGGTATTACCTGCCTGCCTCTGGGCCCGTTTAGCTTTGCCAGAAGGGTTTCGGTATTTCCTCCCCAGTCCACCCTCTGGTGATGTTACAGCTGTCCAGATATAATACAGGTGTGCAGAGAAGGAGGAATTAATGCAGTTAATTTTCATGTAAGCACTACCATTATAAGTCCCTTTATACCAGTTAAAGTGTGACTGTGAAGGAGGAGGGAATACTACTTTAATTACATTGGCTTTGAAGCTAATATAGTTAAGTCAGTATGAAAAATTATGCACAGACTGTCCCTAAGGGTCTAAATTGAAACAATTCCTATTGAAGAAAAAGTCTGATAGAGAAAACCATTGACAAAACAGTGTAAAAAAGGATAAAACTTCTCCCAGCTTCCCACTCAGTACGTTTTGCCCAGATAAAGCTGTTGTATGTGGGTATGCTGTGGGGCTGAACATCTCCAATAGCTCAGCTGAAGGGAAGAGAGCTTCACAGAGCTTATCTTGGAACTTTATATTGGTTCCCCTGGGGTATTACTTAGAGCAGGATGAGGTGGTAGCCTGACTGCTAAATGAAAAGGTGCACCACCACTTTACAAAGATGCCTGAGGCTGCTAATTGGGACTCATGACATTGTCAAGAAAGTGAAATAAGCGCTGCTTGTGATCTTTACCCGACCTCATGTGGGGCCCCAGCATTTGCCCCATTAGAGCATGAGAGGAGTTTTGCGTTAGCTGTTGGGTTTCTCCACAAACTTATGAACTTCTCTCAGAAAATCAGATCAAAAAATATGCCAAAATGATTCTTAGTCCTCGTGGGTTTTTTTAGTGCAAAGAAGAAAAAAAATTGGTGTGAATTGCCCTCAGTTTCTAACAGTCTTAACTGCCTATATCATCAGATGCATTAATTTAACCCCCTTTATCCGGGGCAAGAAGGTGTGTTTCAAATGCCTCCCTTCCCCCAGGGACGGTTTATGCACAGAACCACAACACCCCCAGGTGTGTGTCCATGGCCAGGCACAATTCCACCCTGGGTCTAAGTGCAGGAGAGAGCAGATGCTCTTCCTAGCTCTGGCTGTCAGGGGACTGCAGTTATCCTGATGTGCTCTGCCAGCTGCATGACCCACATCTACCCATGCTGGGTCAGCCTGGAAAGCTGCAGCAGTCCCTGCCACCTCCCCTTGCCTGCAAACGACAGTGGAGTCGAGCTAGCAAAATCCCCAGTTGTGCATGGGGAAAGACGGCCTCTCCCTCCTCCCCTGTACCTCACCTATTTACAGCCGGTACTGAGTCACGGGTGATCCCAGATATAGACTCTTGCGCAAAACTCATGGCACAAGTACAGAAGCTTCACTGTTTGCTTGGCACTGTCTCTCTTTTGGTCAGTTGAGGTTTTTTAACCTGTTCACATTCAGGCTGGTGCCCTTTGCACGTTGCTCCAGGGACACCTGGGTGTGCCATGCCTCAGAGCCACCATGCTTTTGACTCTTTTTTTCCCTGCTGCAAGGGGTGCTCTTCTGACAGAGGAGCTTCAGAAAATGCTTCCCCCAGTCTCTGAGGCTGTTAAATATGGGGACGGGAGGAGAGGGCTTGCTTTGCAGCCTGCATGTGAAGATAGTAATCAGGGGGCTGGTCCCCTGCTGCCAGGTCCACGGGACCGTTCTCCTACGCTTCTTTTCAATCTGTTAGACAGCTGTCACCCAGCTCAGACCCCAAATATCCATCTTCCTTCTGAGGTGTCATCCTTGAAACAGCATGTCGTGCTGCCTTGGGCGCGAGGGAAGACGACCCCGCGTCACAAGTCAGGCACCAAACTCTCCCGCTCGGGCAAGCCAGCACCAGGCTGTTGCCCTTTGAAGGTTTGCTGCTTTTCTACTTTGCAGCTGGGGACCTGGAGAAAGGGGTGAGAAGGGAAAGGGGGGGCAGAGGAGTGGCACTGGAGCTCAGCTCAGCTGGCTGCTCTGTAGAGCTGCTTTTATTTAGGAGCCCTGAAGTGTGGGTTTTGCTGCATCCTGCCCCCACTGGCAGGGGAAAGTTCGCCTGCCTCTGTAAATAGCTGGAGGAACAGTAAACATTTATTTTTTCTGCTGTCTGAGAATAGGAAAAAATCTTGATTTGACATTCCCTTTTTGAAAGGGTGGTATTGGGGGAGGACCCTTGTGGAAGTCAAACATGGAAAATATGAATTTCCTTACGGGAATCTGAGCTCAAACGTCAGATTGTACAGACAGGCGGAAAGACTGGTGGTGTATACAGCAAGGAAGAGACTTAGAGGGGGGAAAGGTGGTGAACGCAGTCTCCCAGTGTGTTGCACAGTTAATGATTATGAGCAGACAGATCAACAAGATCCCCATGATCTCCACTGGAGCATTTAGGACACTGTGCAAAGAAGGACCACACAGAGGGGAGAAAGGAGCACCCCCAAACACGCAGCCCCGTCCGAGAGTGCGGGCAGTGCGCGTCCCCGTGGCTGGCACTGCCCGGAGAGGAATAGCCGTAGAGCCTATTGTCGTCACACTGCAGAGACACCAAGCTGGGGACGGTCCAGCTCTTTCCAGAGCACTCTCCAAACCTTATCACAGAACTACAGCCTCCAAACCAGCCTGACCATTTTGAATATTGCGTTGGCAGGTGAGGGCTTAGAAACTCTTCCCGTTTCTGGCTCTGCTACTTGACGAGTTTGTCGCCTCTTCTTCCTCCTCCACTCCTTCCCTACATCCCCCTTTGCAGCGCTGTGGGGAGCTGCTGTGGGTGGAGAGCTTTTGAAAGCTCCTGGGTGTTGCAATTCCTACCTACTGGAGAAGAGAGACAAATCCCAACAGAGAACCGTTCCTAAGGCCATGGGGAACAGCATCTCCTCATTGGCTCCTCACGCTCAGCAGCGATGCGTACCTGGGAGCACGAGGTGTGTTTATTCCCCACTATGTGCACAATCTGGGAGATTTGTTCGTGCCACAGCAAAAAGCGGGGTCAGGCCCAAGAGAATAGGAGCTGTGACCTATGGATGCATGCCCAGCTGCTGGGATTAGAGGTGCCTTGTCCTCAGCAACTTCAAGCAGAGAATTCAAAAGCAGAGACACTAAAGCAGCCACCCTCCAGAGCAACTGGCTTCAGTTTGGCTGCCCCTGCAGGGAGTTTAAGGAGTCTCCTATCCAAATGTGCCCAGACAAAGGGCCTGGGATGGCTTGGCCCTTGATTAGAGTGGACTGGAGGTAGTAAAAAGGCTATTTTTATTTTCATAATGCTATAAATATACATGATGCCCTGCTATTTAAAAATGCAGTGGAAGTTTTACAGAGTTTGACGCAAAAGTTTCCAGGAGAAGACCCCTGTTGGTACAAGTGCTGATCCTCACGGTCCAGAGCGAGTGCAGTGTGGCTTGTGCTTGACAGCTTCCCAGGAGGGAACGTTGTGCTTCATAAATAACATCAGCGATTTTTAAGGGAGCATTTGTTTGAAGACCAGCTGTACTTCGAATTAAAGTGGGAAAGACGCGGCAGCAGCTGCAGGCTTGTGAAAGCAGTGTAAGCAAATATAGATCTAAGCCAGGTTCATAGCCCTGAGTTCTGGCCTGCTGCTGATGGCCCACTGGAGGAATGAGTAGCCCAGGCACCCAGATCAGCCCCTCCAGTCTCACACAGCCCTGGCTAAACAAAGGGACCTCAACGACTCGTTTTGCTGCTTGTTCCCATTTCAGGATCACTGATGACTATGTTAAATAATATGATCCCCTGGTATTAAACTTTATTGTGTCTCATTAATGGTGTTTTACCGTAATGACAATTGGCCATTTATTCCTCTTGGTTTTCTTTTGCTTTGCAGCCTTGCTCTAGTTTATGATGTTGCTTTGCCTCTGGCTACTTAATTTATGCAATTCTGTCTTAAGAAATACTTTGTCAAAAGTTCTGTAGGAATCTAATAGCCTGTAGCAACCAGTTCTGCCTCGCCTTTTTATCCAAAGAAGTCCAATAGACCAATGAAACATGATTTTCCTGTGTTGAAAATTTGCTTGTTAGACCTTAACGTATTTCAATCGGTGGTGCTGTAATTATGTTTTAAATTTTCATTATAAAACTTGTTTATCAGGGTAAGATGTATTGATTTGTATTCCCTGGGATGAGTAACCCTAGTGTTTCTGAAAATGGTAGACTTAATGTTTGCTATCTTTCAGCTAACTAATTTTATTGAGAGATTATGAATTTTCCTCCAAAGTTTCTTTCTTAGATGCCTTCAGAATTTTTTAACCTCGGTCATCAGAGACTGGTGATTTACAGCTCTTTAAAGTAATGCATTTATTCCAGCATCTTTTCTTTTGACACATCAGTTCCTGATAGTGTCTGGTCTTTATGTGCAGGTTGTTAGCCTCACACATCATTAACATTGTCCAGCATTTCCCATCATAAGATCTTATATTTAGTTACGTAAGATCTTTTCTGGGCAGAGATTTTTCATGGTTACACAGTCTTCCTTTTTGGGGTACATGTATTTGTGAATGTTTCATCAAAAATGGTGTAGCAGTTTTCAAGAATGAAGCCAGAAAAAAAAATATGCCTCTGTCCATGATAAAAAATAAAGGTGACCTTTTCCTTTAAATGTTCTGTATCCAGAATACTGTGGAAATAGGACTTGAAATTGAGCACTTGGGTAGTCTTTGAGTTGGGAATGCACCCTTTGTCTCTTCATGAACCTGCCCCAAATCTGGCCTCCGAAAACTGCAGTTTGCACATGCCTACTGGAAAGTACTTGGATTGTAGAAGCGATGTTCATCATGTTTGATGCCCCAGGCTATGCAGAATTTGCTGCACGAGGCCTGTAGCCGTGTGGAACCAGCTTTCAGCACCTGCTGGAGAAGCAGATTTGCCCAGGAACCTGGTGAGGGTTGGGGCTTCACCTGGGAGCTGGTAAGAGCAAGAGAGAGAGACGGACGCTGGGCTGGGCTGTGGAGAAGGGCGAAAGACTGAGACGCAACGAGCAAAGAGACTGGACCTAAAAAAATGGTCTGGGTGACGGAAGTGGGATTAGGGAGTCAGACTGGGACTAGGATTGTGGGGATGGAGACTGTGCCTACGTGGTGGTGTGATCTCCCCCTTCTGGCCACCGAGGTGGCATTCACCTTGCATAGCTCCGTAGGCTCTATTTCTGGTTACAGGCAGCGGCGCTCATAGGGAGCGATTCAGACGCCCTATATGAAGTATCTGCTTAGGTTGGCTCATGCCCCAGGGCTGCTGTGTTTTCTCTGCCTTGACTGCAAAAGGCTCATCAGATTATCAGCTCAGAGGGACCCCTCTGCATTTGGTCAGGTGGGGTCTGGGGCTCATAGCCTGCGGGAGGGACGTCAGCTGCCGGATCCCCATGGTATTTGAAGCCTTCAGAGGCTGATGAGAACTGGGGATCAGCCTGTGTTGCCGAGCCCTGGGCCCACGCTGGCATGCAAACCCTCTGCAGGGCACCTCTACGTGTCACAGGCCGACCCCCACAGCCCCTGGATGCAGTGCTAACTCCTTGGTCCTTCCCTCCATCTCTTCCCCTGGGGTCAACTGGGGCTGGCTGGGTGTAGGTCTTGTGGGAGGCCAGTCCTCAGGGGCTGAGGTGGGATGGGTGGGGAGATAACGGCGGGACCTTGCAGGGATACTGGCAACCCTTGAATGTGGGTTAAGGAGGATTCAGGAGAGCTGAGACTAATGGGACAGGGTGTCTTGGAGGCACTGATGGGAAGGGGCAGCGAGACTTGGTCTCGAGTCTGAGGAGAGGATCTTGCATGGGACACCAGCAAGGGAAGGGAGTATGGCTGGGGGAGCACAGGGACCAAGAAATGGGAGAGGGGCACAGGAGGTGAGGAACCCAACCGTGCAGGCGGCAGAGCGAGCACAAAGGAGAAAGGAAACACTGAAATGCTATTTATGAAGTTAGCACTGCCTACCTTGTGCAGTGAATAAAGCAGGGCCCTGCAGGGAAAACACTGTGTAGCCACATAGTTAACGCATAAGGGAGCAAACTAATGGTTGCCTGAAGATTCCTGCCTTTTCCAAATTTTTTCAGTGCCTGACTTTGTACTGTCATTTTAATAAGTTTTGTTATGTGTCTGATGTACACACTCTGCTATAATGTTTTTGCAATGAGTGATGTGCACCCTCATTTTCATCCTGTTACGTCTCACAATGTTTCTGTGTTTAATGTCTGGTCCAAAAAGCAACTGATCCCTCCAGCCCTTTGCTGCTGTCCTGCCAGCAGGTATGAGCTTGAAGGAAAATCCAGTCCTCCGACCCTCCTGCCTAGAGGCAGGAACATTGCCCACCGAATTGGACTGTCACTTAATGCCTTACCCTGGATGCAGATGCTCACGTGATTTACAGAGCACATACTAGAGCAATAAAACACAGGCAAGGAAATCAAAGGCATATTTCTGCTCTGTTTTTGTATTACCAGTTGTGTTTAAAGCAGTGCGCTTAAAATGCCTCTAGAATATATTAGAGTGTTTTTGATGGTAAATTTAACTGCCAAACTATTGCCTGCCTCACTGGGATCCCTTCTCATCTTCGCATCCATACACTCCTTCTCTCACTTCACCACTAACGGGAGAAGGGTGAAATGTGCCGCCAGCCTAGCGAGAGCAAAGCCTGAGGAGTTTGGAGTCGTTCCTGAGTTGTTCAATATCACCCAGGAGACGAGGCTCTCGCCTGTGCAACAAACATCACCAGGTTAACGCAGAAGGACCGACACTGACCTACTATTTTCTTCTTTTGGCAGACATCTCTGAATCTCACGGCGCAGAAGTCTGGGTTCATCTGGTGATTTCAGAACTAGCTGCCCTGATACCAAGCCAGGCTGGGCAGAAATAGATAAGAGACTGTCAATACCTGCTCTTGCCTTCATGCACACAGGAAGCCTGTGATGAATATTTTAGATTCATGTAACTGTTGCCCGGGGGCCACCATTTTAAGGGAAGCACCAAGGCTAGGGCTTAGCCCCCAGTACAGCTTTTGCTGGAAATAAACCTGTCCAAAATATACCACAGATCAATAAAAGTACTGCACAGCAATTCATTTAAAAAAAAATCCCGTGAAAGAAACACGCTTAAAACAAGGGAAAATCCACTTTGGGGGTTTGCAACGCAAATGTTACTCCATTAGTGCACAGAATTCAGAGTAAACCTGACTAGAAACTGAAGTGAAATCCAGGCGTCTGTTCTCATTGTCCATCAGAGAGAGATGCCAAGGAATAAGCAAGCAGCAGAAAGTGAAAAGCAAATTGGATTCTGAAAAGCCTTGCAAGGATAAGTGTTTGAGGTACCCTCTATAAATCAGAGTATGCAATGTGGAGCGTGTCAGCATCCATTCAGGTTAATTAGACTGAAGTCCTGTGCCATCAGCTGTGTGAACAACCGAAAATCACAACAAATGAGTGAGTGGTAGCCACCATGTCACAGGAGAAAAAATACAACTGTGGATGCAACGGGACAGGTGGGATTTGCACCTCCACAGATAGCAAAGATGACACCAGCATGTACCGGTCAATCGACTGAGGAGAAAGTGGGTTTCACCTGCACAGCACTCCGGGGAGTCCTGGAGACCAACCTCTCCCACATAAACAAGCTTTCGGTCTGTACTGGACACTTTTAATCTATGCTACGTATCATTAGCTTTAGGAATTGCAAAGTAAAACTGTTCTACCTGGTTTGAAACAGATCTGTGAGTGGCAGAGAGGGTCTGTCTATGGCAATGCAGAGAGGACGGCGTGATTCGATGCCTCTCCAAGCTCCAGGGAGAGCTGAGCCGTGGCAGGGCTGGTTACCAGGTCTCAAGCCTGGTGACTGTGCTGGGCTGTCTGGAGATCTGAGGTGACAGGCTGGGTCTACCACAAGAGAGGGGCATGTTACATCAAAGTCGCTTAACCTGAGGATCTTCAGGAGCAATTCCGTTATAGCTAGTGATGAGGAAAAGAATAAAATTTAAAGAAGAAAGTGTCTTCTTGCAGTAAACAGAGTTTTAATCATCATGGAAGTGAGGCAGACAAAAGGACTGGATAGCTCAAGGAAATTTCTGGACTGAGTCAAGCTCAGCAGTGATTAAAAGCTGCTACCACTTCATGGAAGTTCAGGGGATATTTGAAATGAGCCGATAGATCTCACACTACAAGCATCAACATCTTTGTAGCACCACCTAATTGGGTCCCATGTTGGCAATCTCAGCAGTGACGCCATAGTTTAAGGGGGTTGTGGGGAGTAAATCCACAGCTCTGGGTGGGGAACAACCCGGGGTGCTCTGTCAGAGCAGGGGATGGAGGCATAGGCAAGCTTACCATGCCAGTGGCTTTATTTTTCTCGCTCTGAGGAGAAATAAAAGCTCCCAGCAATTCCAGCCATCAGCCCTGTCCTGCTCAGAGAACTGAGACCTTTCCAATAAAGAAGGCCAACAGCAAGGCAAGAATTTGTAGCCCTGCTCCTCTAATTGCAAGGCTCTTCCCCAGCCCCATTAATTTCCTGCGAAACGGAGAAGTTTAGTCAGCATTAAATCTGGGAGTGTTGCCTTCCATTGGGGCTCTCTGTTATGCAGCAGACAGGCTTACATTTTTGCTGTGACAAATATTTTATTGACATTGATACAACATATACATTGCAAAAGAGCATTCGGGATAAAGTATTTCTCTATTTCAGTGGGGAGACATGTTTGCTATACAGATGGCTGGAGTAAATCTGGCCTCACAATTAAAATCTGTTTAGAGTTTGTAGCAAAGTGACTGATGGATTAGGCTCAGTGCTCCATCAATCCCCCCTCCCCATGCCTCTCTGTAGAACAACATGGATGGCAGGTCATAAATAGCCATTTGTACAAAGTGCAGGAACTCTTTAAGTATCATTTTATAGCTAGTGTATATATTCCAAGTGGCTGGCAAAATGTAAAGTGCTTGGGGTCTTTAAGTAGCAAGGGCAATAGACTGTGGGTGGCAAGTAATACCTTTCTATTTGTATCAAGGATGCGCTGTCATATAGGAACGGGGATATTGTTAATATTCTGATAAATCCCTTATTTGCTGCACGCACAACATTCAGGTCCTTTCCTAAAGAGCGTGGGGCCCTAAGGAGGGTTTCCTGGCCACATTCCTGCCCCATTAATTAGAGACCTGCTCTTTAAATCTCCCAAACACTTCAGATTAGTGCAGGTTTTCACTTCACTTTTTGGCCTGTGCTCTTGCATCATTTTAGTGGACACCACTAAACATCCACTTTGTTCTTCTCCAGAAGTTATTCGTCTCAAGGCTGGGGAAAATTACGTGTTATATAAAGACAGGCGGGCTCTACCACCTGTGAATTATTTCAGTGGTGTTTACCACCGTGCTGGAAGGGGCCCATTGCTCATCAAACAACGTTAAAACTAAGAGCAGGATAGAAATTGAGAATATTAAGGTAAAAGCACTGCAGTAACAGCAGCCACATGCCATGGGCAGGGAGGGCTGGCAGAGGCGTGAAGCAGAATCCTGATGCAGCCCCTTGTCTCATGAAACAAAGGAGCATCCCGAGCATCCCGAGCAGGGAGAGATGGCCTGGGCACTTCCCTCGCTGCAGCAGGGCTGCTGCGTGTCCCCACAGGCCCCTCTCTAACTCAGCCTGGTCCTAAAGGCAATTTTAGCCAGGGAGGTGCCTTTGCGGTGCCCCTGTCGTGTGGTGAGCTCAAGTACACGGCCACAGGCTGCTGCCCGGCCAGAGGTGGGGGCTAGCAGTGCGTGTGTCTCCGTTGGTGGGACACAAGCCAGGCTCCCAAGCGGCATATCTTCTGCCCTGCTGTACAGAGACCATGGAGGGTCTCCTCAGCTGCCAGAGAGAAGAATCCTTCAACAGAGGAGATTGGGCCCTGGGGAAATCTCTCCTCTCAGGGCTCACTGCGTAGAAGCAAAATGCTCGCTGTGTAGAAGCAATGCTCGCGTTGCTAGGACATTTCCCTGCTCTCACCCAAGATGTAAAGCCGAGAGTAAACTTCCTGGTGATCAGAACATGGATCACCAGATAAAGAGCTTTTCAAAAGTGCCTACAAAGGAAAAAAGCATATCCCTATCGGGCTGCAGGTAGCAGCAACTCCTATTGCCTCCTACAGGGGTGGTACAGAAAGAGAGGTTCAGAGGGAGGTTGTGGTTCAGATCCCATGGCTTTCCCGAGGCAATGGTGCTTTGTTGAACTCCCTGGTGCTTCTGCATGGAAATGTGTGGGTTCAGCTCACAAGCTCAGTGCTCCCAGGCATGTGGTCCCTTGATTTGCCCCTAAAGCCAAGCGTGACCTCTACAGCTTCCCCATGGGGTAACCACTGGGGTATCCAAGGAGAGAGAAAACTCCAGGGAAGTTCTGCATCTTATCCTTTCTGTGCTTTCTGGCTCGAAGATGTCAACTGTTTTAAAAAGTAGTAGTGATAGTCCAACCACTTGTAGTTAAGAGGCAGAGATTACTAAACACTAGTGTAAATTACAAAGAGGAGGACAAGCCCTTTTCCCACTCCGGAGTCCTGCCATTTATTAATTTTCCGTAATAGTGAGTAATACTTTTTTTGAGGCACAGAAAGCAATTCTCCTTCCTGACCTGTTATGGCCTGACAACAGCAGCAAAGCTTAACTGAGGAATAAACAAGGAATTATTTATTTGTTCCTGGCTCAATTAATTTCTGGCTTGAAAACTCAAGGCAGAAATCAGGCTATTTTCACATGTGCATTGTAGTAAAATGGTGTCAGGCTGAGCCATGCCTGGCAGTGCCTCATGCATGAGAATTAGGAGGGAACCATTATATTTGGAAATAGAATCCCGTTATGACTTTGGAAAATACAGTCTCCTCACAACAGGATGCAGTAGCCTCCAACAGCCAAAAGCCCAGCAAACCTGATGCCAGGAAAACCCATCTGCTTTCCTAGGATGCCAGTCCAAGGCATAATCATGGTTGGTGTTAAAAACATATCTGCAGAAGAACATGGAAACTGAGTTTTAGGCCCTGTCACTTGACGCCGGCCAAGCTCAGCTTCTCAGGAGCACCCGGGAATCTGTCTCCAACAAATGCATCTCTTGAAGTATTAATATACCAGCTCAGTTTTTTTTTTAAAAGGATCACTCTTTCTGCTGTTAGATGAATAATTTAAACACAGGCCTGGCTGAACACCTCCTTACACACTTTGTTACAGAGAAGGCTGTAGAAGTGACACACACATGCGTGCAAACCTCTGCTGGGCATTACCTGTCTTGCACGGAGGAGGATGGGGAGCATCCAGCGCTCCAGTGGTGGGTTTCTGTCACAGGCGCTCTTGCACCAAGAATCTGCATTTACTGCTATTACTTGATGTGAGAATGAATCTAATCATCTTGCTGTGCTGGTTCCTTACCCTACCAGAGTCAGCTACATTCTAATAAAAGGAAGAAGTAAGAAAAAAAGGAGGCAGGTCATGAAGGGACCAGGTATACGGAAGGAGTTGTACAGGACCAGCCTGGGAGGTCTTCCACTCAAAGCCTCACATATATGGGCTGCTGCTCATTCGCCTACTGCTTTGGTTGGCAGATAGAAAGCAGTTAGACAGTCAGATGCTGGTCAGCTTTACAGCTGCCCCAAAACCATACAGTAAAGAAAAGGCTATGCGACACTGACCTGTGTCAGGGCTTCCAGCTATCGTAGAGAGCTCAGTTGATGGGACCTGGTAGCCAAACACAACAAGAGGCTTTGAAAGTTCCCTGTAACACGCAGATATCCTATACAGCCGCTTAGGTCCAGCCTTGCTAAAAACCACATTAACAGTGCTGGAAACTGTCTGGATGACCCTTCTCACTTTCCGATTGCTACCACTGAGGGAGCCAAAGCAGTCGTACTAACAGTGGGAAATTTGGGCCAAAAAGGCCTTGAACTGTATTTGACATCAGGTAGGTTGGTTCATTTTTTTCAGTTGATTGACACTAAAGGGACCACAGCAAGGCTTACCGCGGCGTGTTGCTGCGGCTGCTGTTCGTTTTGGGCTATTAGCATGAACAGAAACTGCCATTCTGTGCTGATGCCACTAGATTTTCAGCCATCTGTAACATTTAAGCCCTTCTCAGTCCACTATGAAAAATAGCTCAGGGAAGACAGGTAGGGGAACAAATCCTTCGGCTCCTCTTAGCAGCTAGGAGAAGATGATAAGGCTTGGAAGGAGGGATTGCAGATGCTTTTCTCTCCTGTAATCCTTCACTTCTACGAACCCAGTGGGGCAGAAGTGCAACAGAAAACCCCTATTACATCCATAGTTGCTAGTAAAAAGGTAATCTTTCCAGCTTGCCAATGCCCAAGAGCTAGAGCTTCAAGGGAGGAAGGAATCTTTATTCTATCTACTCAGGTAGAGGAGGAAATTTTCATTTTTATGGGTTCCTTACCCATACTGCTCTGTGTGACAGGGCAATACAACACTATAACCTTGGATTTCAGATTTGTAGGATTCAAAATAACTTCTTTTTAATTGCAGAAAACATTCGTGTTTGGGGATAACAGTTAACTGCCCACTCACCATGTCTCCCTGGATGCAGGTAAAGGGACAGAACTACTTCTAACTTGGAGCATATCGTGTCTACTAATGTCTTGCCGCTCACTTGGGAGTATCAAACTCTTGATTTCATTGATCTCAATCCTTGCTTTGCTAAGCATTTTTAGATTTCAGCCTATATGTATTTGCTGCAGAAGATATAAGTCAAGGAATTCAAAGAGCCAGCATAGACTGAAAGCTTGACAATATGACAGCTGTTACAGAACACTTTGGGGCAAGAAAGATGATGGTCAGGGCATTATTTGAGCAGAAATGCCTCTGGTACATCCTTCCTGTATGGATGTTAATTGAGGTGAATAATTAGCTGGATTAAGAGAGCAAAGGCAGGTGATTATGTGGGGATTAGAGGAAGATCTGCAAAGGAATACCTGAGCTGACACACCTAGCCATGAATGGAGTCTGGTAGATGGGTGTCCAGAAGGTATTCCCTACAGGGCAACCTCATCAGGGAGTGAGAAAGGAATTTGATGGGTTGACTCTGCCACCAGCCATCCTGGGAAACTGGAGATTTAACTCTTTGCTGGCACTAGTATTCTGGGTTTTCCTCAGATGGTGCCTGTGTTCTTCCTCTGAGTAAGTTTTCTGTCCTTGCACAGCTCCTGCCAAGGGCCAATACCTTTAGCTTTGTGATCACCAGGATTGCAGTGAAAACTGGCTTCTTTTGGAGGTGCAGATTCACCACCAGGAGGAGGAGGAGGGCCTGCTGCCAGGCAAGCGCTGGCCGACAGCAATGGTTCCCTCCCCTTAGCGAAAGGTCCCAGAAGGCGTGACATGAGGAGGTTTCATCTGGCCTCCAGGGCTGAAATTCTGGCCAGTCTCTCAACATTTGATATTTCAGGTGGTCAGAAAACATTATTGAAAATGTAGGAAATCTTGCTTTTTATTACCCTGCTGTTTTCAGGAACGACTATGCAGCAGCCCTGGACAGAGACATATGGTTTACAGTAGAATATCCATCTCCATAGATTTCTTTTCCATGGTTATTTATCATATTTGTCCTTCTTTAGCAGCACAACCATCAGTTACACACAATGTGAAGGAGGAGGCGATAAAGCGCCAAGTGCTGTGCTCTTGTCTTGCCAGCATCAGGACTGTTAATGGGACCATCTGGCTCCAGGTCCCTGTCTACTGCAGTGGACCCAGAGGGACACCTCAGGGTGAAATCCCCCGTCACAGGCAATGGTGAAACAGCAGGCCAGAGGCAGGATGGTGGCATTTCCACCCCAAGCACTCCTGGCTCACACGTGTGGTGTTACAGAAGATGTTACAGATCTGGTTTCCCCTTCTGCCCCTCAAAGATTTCGTCACATCGCCTCTCAAGGTTGATATCAACCACTTTGTTGGTAGTTCATCATTCAGAGACTGCACGTTGCCCTTAGAAATCCTGAGAAGGAGCATCTCGGCCTCCGTGTGACAGAAGGAGGCTAGCGGGATTTCTGCCTCTGCAGTGACGTGTTTCAGAGCTAGAACACCAGAGCTGATCAAAACAAAAAGGCTGTATCCCTTGTTTTAGTTTGTCCTTTATTTTTCCAGCGTTTTTTTTCTGGGTTTCTTGAGAAACTACCTGTTTCCCAGAGAGAAAGGGCCGACAGGCTTCCCTCCCTGCCCCACAACTGCAATCTGCTGTTTCTGTGGAAGGACAGAAGGAATCAGTAAACTGTATGAGAAGAAGCAAAACCCCAAAACACTATACAGCCTGCCTGAAACTAAAAATCTGGGTGGTTAAACTGGACTCTGGGAGAAACGCTGGGGGACAAGATGAAAAAAGCAAAATCTACTGCTAAGGAAGTCAGAAGACTACAGGAGACTTTTAGATAATAACAGAATTAAAAAAACCCAACCCTGGATGCTGGAGAGAAAGGGAGAGAGACCACAACCTCTTTGACTCTGAAGACAAGGCTTGCTTTTGCTGTGCATGTAAGGTCACTTCCCAGTTTTCTTTCTAAGCACTCGTGTTCCTTGGTGGACCATCTGTTGCAAGGCCAAAGGGAACATTTGAGCATAGTCCTGGTCTTGGAAATGGCAAACATTAGGTGGAGTATTTCCACCTAATCTGGGAGAATTGCTCTGGCTTTACATCCGTACAAGTAAGAGCAAAATCTTGCAGATGGAGACTTCATATAACAAATGGTTCCAGATTAAACTGAGAGTCAGATGCTAAGCAGGAGACAGGTGTGATATACATCTGAGCAGTGGCAGACAGCCAGCCTTTAGGGTGAGAGGGTTTATCTACCAAAAAAACGCAGAGCCCAAGGGAAGAGAGAAGGCCAGAGTCCGTTTTAGAAAGCTGGGATGAGCTGGGGTAAGCCCCAAAACAGAGTCTGAGAAAGAGGAGGAAGAGAGAAAAATCCACCCAGGAAATCTGGGTGAGAGAGTAGTGAGGGAAACTTTGAGGACAGAAAATAGCAATTTTATGATATTTTATTTACCCCTAATCGAAACCCCCAAATCTATTGGAAAGCACCTTATTGTGACACCGCTCCCGCAGTATCACAAGAATGCTCTTGCTCTTTGCCTTCCACACTGGGCTGAGCCATCCCAGGGCTAGACTTGCACCAAGCTGAAGGACGTTCGTCTGATAGAGTCTGATTTAGCTTGAGATGGAGAGAAGGGAGGGAGACATTCACCACCCTACCTATTACCTGATGATGGAGGAGTGAGGGGATCCTGGAGGCTGGTCTGCTAGCAGACCTGTGCCCTTTTTTGTACAGAGGAAACCTCGTTAGACAGCATTGGTGGGAGGAGACCACTCTTGACTAGAAAGGGGCTTTCCTGCAGGGTAGTAACGTGAGTTGTTTGTTAGCTGGAATTTCTGTTTTCCTCCATCTGAGAACCTCCTCTCCTCCATGCAATGCTGGTATGGGAGGAAGCTGTTTTGTCATTTAAAAGAAAGAAACAGATGGAATATGTGGCAGTGTTAAAAAGCTCCGGCTTGTTGCCATGGTAACTGAGGGGGATCTATTTTTTAATTATTATTTTAAATTCTTCATTGTCTTCATTAAAGGTAACAACGATGGCAGAGAATAAACAAAGTGATGCCCTGCTGTGCAAATCAGTCCCTCAATAAATAAAATTAAAGGAGTGCTCTGCATTGCAAATTCTGATACAGCCACCAGAAGGGTGGAAGGGCTGCGGGTTATCTGAGGGTGATGAATTATGCATGCTGGCACATTAAGGACATGGCAGGGTCATTTGGTACCTCTGCCCTATAACTTCTGCTGGGTGAGTTTGGACGAGTCTGCTGGAGCACTGGGCAAAGACCCAGCCCACTTGCATCACTGAATTGTCTGATCAGCCTTAGGGGTCAGGAGAGATTCCTCCCAAACATTCATCAAGCCTTGGCCAAGCAAGTAGCTGCAGTAGCTGTTAGCTCCGTGTGAGCCATTAAGCACTGACACTCTGGGGTGGAGGATGTCTGACATCCTGAACTGACTGACTGAGGAGTTATGCCTAGGCAAAAGACGAGTGTCTTCCACCCAAGTTATCTAACAAACTTCACCAACTTACTACATCTCACACATATTGGTAGTGCTCCACCCAGCACTGAAATTCAATGAGCTATAGCAGTCGCTTTGCAGTTCATAGCTACATATCAGTCAACAATATGAAGGGAAGAGGTACTCTTGGCCCTCTGAAAGAACAGGATAAATCCTGGGTGGACTTAACTCTTCTGGCTTAGAATTTGTTCTAGGCGCAGAAGCAACAAGAGCACTGATACTAAACAGACTCTACTGTGTTTTTTATGGGACATCTCATGTTAAAGCGAACATCTCAAGCTGCTTTCACCTTACTTGTTGACCCAGCCAGAGTTAGGCAGGTATGGCTAGGCATCGACAGGTTAAAGCGGTAGTTACAAGGGGAAAGTGTTTATGTGGCTGAGTGAAGAACAGGCCGCCTTTGGAAGGGAAAATTTTTCTCTTGATGAGCCCAAGGTCAGTGAAGAGAATGTCTGAACACAGCTCTAATTTGATCGAGAGATTACATTTCGTGATAACAAGTTCATACACAGCAAAATCCCTGTTATTACTTCTTCTGACTGTGTTTGTTATTGCTGATGGAACAGATTAAAAATACATCCAAGCTTGGGGAGATTCTCCCTGGGGATGAGAGCAGGAGAGGTCCTCCAGCTTTCCTGCCTCTGTCCCTAGCCCTAGTCCCTTCCCAGACTTTTTGCATGCCCAAGCATCCAAGCGTGAGGAAGAGACAGCTCAGATGTGGGATCCGGGGCATAGGCAGCTGCTCCCTCTTCCCTCAGACAGCAGAAATGAACATAGTCTAAATTTAACACCGCTTCTGCTTCTGCTCCCTGCATGTACAGTGAATTCTGAGTCTCCAGGGGCTGTGGAGTTGCCACCAGCAGGGACAGGACAGCAGCCCTAGCTCTCCCCAGTCTGAGAGCCCTGGGTTTGCTGGGCAGCTCCAGGCACAAATTCCCTTAGTTAATAAATGGACAAGGGAGCCCATCACCCTCTGTCGTTGGTGCATCCCCGCTGGGACAAGAGTGAGTAAAGATCAGTAAATGATCATCTTCTCCCCTCTGCAGATATCTCTGTATTTCTGTATTGGCAGGACTAGGTCAATTATTACGGCAGAAACAGTCTTTGGAAGATGAGAGACATTTCTGAAATCCTATAAGCAAGAATGAATCTCACCGTTTTTACTGGCTTTACTAGTAAGTGACCTGCCTCTTCCAAATACAGGAGTGAGACAGAGTTGTCCAAGGGTCCTCTCCAGTCACTGGCTGCGTCCTACTTTATTCACCCCCTGTAAGTGGCCACTGCATATCAAGCAGCCAGAAAGCAGCTCTCCTTTCTCCAGAGCCAGAAATGAGGAGGTATCTGCCTGCTCGGTTTCTCATGCCTACGAATGCACCAGCCAGCCAGACCATATCACTCCGGGAGTCTTCCTGACGCAAGGGGAATAATATTATCCATTTTGATAGCTGTTCACATGTCATTTAATCCTGACTCTTTTAGTAGGTCTAAGTATAGTATTAAGCATGCGAGAAAGTAGGAAATATTATACAATAATCATTAGAGGTAGAATACGATAGGAGTATAGCCAGTAGCTTCGTACATACGAGTACCCATTACCAAGACAGCTTTTGTCAGCTCAGCATTAGGTAGGCTAAGTGGAAGTTAAATGTCCAGGAAATATTGGAGGTGTGAGACAAATGACTTGAGGCTTTCCACGGGCAAAAGGTCAGAAGAAATGGCCTCATTGCCAAGAAGCTAGTAGACAGAGCTTTTTACTTAAGTTATAACATAACAGAGGACATAGTTTAGATAAAGATAAGGTGGTCTGATCGTAACTGTGTTGCATTGCTCCTGATTTACTTGTGGTATCACACTGTAAGACTGCTAAATATATTTGGACGTATTACAGGAAATCCTGGTCTCATAGAGGAGTTTCCTTCAACCCTTTCTTGCTGTCTGTGGAGTCACATAGTGCAGCCGAGTCCAGCTCTCCTGAATGATATAGCATCAGTCCTCACACACAAATCTGCTGCTTTTCTCTAACCTAAAAATCCCTTTGATAACACATCAGTGCTGCGATTTTCTGAGAACTGGCTCAATGAGGAGATTCAACTTGTACCTGAGAAAGGATACGTGGGTACGTCTCTGTTTTACCCAGCTCACCCTTGCGGTGATAGCCCCAGTTACAGTGGGGGCGTTTTCTTCGCCTGCTGTACGTATCTTCTCACTCTTTTCTTCTAGCAAATATGGCAGCAGGTCACGACCTGTTTACCCAGCCATGCCTAGGAAGGATCACTAGTCTCCCATGGCTGTCGTTGGTAGCTTACAGTGGCTGATAAAAACCCGACAGTGTTCTGTCAAATAAACAGAAATGTACCTTGGGAAAATACCCTCTATCTTCTTGATCTGGGTTTTGTGGCCTGACGATCAAGTCACAGCTGCTGATGGGCCCATCACACAACCACTGATGTGCCCGTTGCGGATGTTACAGTTTCTGGGATCAGGTGGCCCAGGTGAAGCTGTGAAGAAACGGTATCCCATCCTCCCAGCGTCTTCGTGGTTTCAGAAATACCCCTGCTTCACAGCAGGGCAAAAAAGGGGAAAACATTCAGTCTTTCCCGTCTTTTGGTGAGAGATGACAGACTGGGACCAGATGCTCGGAATGGCTCATGAGCAGGAGACTGCAGCACTAACTGGGGATGAGTAAAGCTGGGGTCCAGGTTTTCAAGTTCAATCGGAGAGGTCATGGTTTTGAAAGCTAGACCCTTCCCGCTGAGCACCGGCTCACGTTGAGCATGCTGAACGTTACATATATTCACCTGTACTGTCTCTCTCACATTTCTCTTAGAAATCCCACCCAGGAGCTAGAGAGACCGGACCTGAGGCTGGAATGTTCTTCTGGAAAGGTTTAGTTTTTCAGAATCAATAATTTGTTACAAAAAAAATTTGGAGTTGAAAAATTCCCACCTAAACCCGGTTACAGGAGTCCCCAGTGAGCACTCTCCATCCCTCCAAAGCAAGGCTGACTTTGAACTTCGACACCGCTTTAGGAATTGGTCTTACTCCTGCAGGGAGGAGACCACCACACGCTTTTCTTTCTACGAAGTTAGTTTTAATGTTTTTCTTGTGCATGCATTTTTTATATGTATAATACATGCATTATATATTAAAAATATATATTATATGTATAAATATATATATTATATATATGTGGAAACACACAGAGTCCACTCTGAGCTTATCCTTTCCTCAGATCAGCATGTGGTCCCTCTGTTTCAGCATTCCCTTGGAACAATGGCAAAAGATCTAGGGACAGAGATGGATTAGTCTTTGTATGAATGTTTTTCCTGGTCCTCATTTCCAGGAAGGCCCATCCTGTGCCTCCATCTGCCCTGTGAGCTTGGAATTTTCCATGTGGACTCATTCCCCAGGTCCTTCCAGTATGGTACTTACAGGGAAGTGCAAATGAGCGAGCTGGGAGAAGAGAATGCATTTTTGATCTCTTTTTTCCTGACCATCTTCAATGAAGGAGCAGTATTCGGAGGGTGGAGCATCTGACCTGTCTAATTTTATCTGTAAGGATGCAGATCTATCTTTTCAAAGCTGTTTTCAAAGTGACTCTGATAACAGGACTGCCTACAGATAGGGCTGCAATGATTATTCAAAGCATTAATCAGGGAAAAAAATTATGCCAGTTACTGATTAACTAATTACTGCAATCAAATATTCGCTCCTCTCTTTGGAACGATGGGCACGGCACAGGGAAAAGGTGACAACAACAACAATAAAAACTCTCAACACAAAAAATAGCTGCTTTAATCTTTTGTGAACTGGGGGAGGGGTCCAGCTGCAGGGGGCTGGAGGGGCTGAGGCAAGGCAGAGGGCTCCAGCTGGGGCCCCTTTCTCCTCGTTTTCGCTCCAGCTTGTGATTTAATGCAACACCAGGAAGGAACAGCCAGTGCTTCATTAAGGGAGAAGTGTTTGAAAGTGACCCCTGATAAAGGCCACGAAGTAGAGATTCAGCAATGCCACTCAGCAGCCCACTCGTGCCCTCTGAAAACCACAGCAGAGGGTGCGACCCTGCAGCAGAGGAGGAAAATCCTGGCACTTGCAGGGAGGAAACTTTCCAGGAAGCTTCCTCCATCCAGATCCACCACTGTGCCCGGTGGAGGGTAGTGCAGAGTCAAGCAGGAATATGGGGAGAGGGACAACTGGAGCTTTTGTGTCACGCTCTTGAGATATTGCACATACCCCAGCTTGCTCCGGAGGAGGTTTGGAAAGTATACATGGAGGGAATACGTAAAACAGGGGCAGGGAGATAAAGTAACAGCAAACTACGTTATTCAGTCTAAAGGCAAATCTTGACTGAGCATCTGACTGGCTGTGGAATAGTGTCCTGAGGAAAGGGGTGGAAGATCCTTTGTGGTTTTCTTAAAACAGGCAGCACACAGTCTCAGTCTATTTGCACCACTAGTAAGGTTAATGTGTTTCAGGATCAAGTGGCCTGTAGTGCTGCTGCTTTTTCAGAAGTGAAACTTGTATCAGTCCTCCAGCAACAGCACTTTCTACTAAACAAAGGTTAATACTGAAATATTCTGTCTGTTCAGAAGCTTTCATACCTCACTGAAAACCCATCCAGCTCCTGCTCTGCAGGGCTGTGGATTTATTCCGTATACCTCACTGCGAGGGGTTTCAGTCTGAGCTCTGCAGATTCCTGGGACGCCACAGACTGCTCCTGCAGGACTTGCAGATGATAACAAACCAGCGGGAATGTGGTCAGTTGTCTCACATATGTTCTACAGGAAATAAGTTAGCACCTACACTGACATTTTTTTGAGGAGCTCATAAACTGAAAGAAATGGCTTC
Source organism: Leptosomus discolor (assembly GCF_034619465.1). Taxonomy (NCBI): domain Eukaryota; kingdom Metazoa; phylum Chordata; class Aves; order Leptosomiformes; family Leptosomidae; genus Leptosomus; species Leptosomus discolor. The sequence goes on along the minus strand of NC_141392.1, from coordinate 2,586,172 downwards.
ATCCGTTGATGTGGATGTTTCATCTCATCTTCAAGGCTCTTTTCTAACTGTAGATATTAGACATACTGACTGGAGACATTAGGGGAAGAATATAGGTCAGAAAGGGGTTTCCAATGGAAGTAAATGGTACCATCTGAGAATTAGGTTTGTTTTCTTTGTTAACCACATTTTCATTGTTTTTTCAATGTTATATCTCCTACAGCACCAACGCAGGCCTGGAAAGGTGACCTGAAGCTCCAGCCCTTCACGCTTCATCTCCACACTGCATTTTCACAAGTTCCAGTGGCAGTGGGGGCACCCCACATCTGCTGCTTCAGGCACAAGTCGGAGACTTAACTTATGCACTTGTATCGCTGTCAGGGAATTGCAGAAAGTGGAGTTGCTCAAGTGCCACTGACAGCAGAACGTGGTCTGCAAAACTCTGTTATGGGTCTTACGGCACAAGCAAGGGAAAACAAGTCCACACTTGGCCGTGAGGCACTAGAACAAGAAGGTGAAATACAAATCAGCTGCAAAGTCAGTACGAGATTCGCGGGCCCTTTGCACTGCAGTACATGACAACCCACAAGTGGTCAGTGGATGTCAGTCCAGAAGACACAGCAAAACCTCAAAGTCGGACAACATGCTTTAGAACTTTCTTTTTTGCCGTTAGTAGTGATGTAGGGGTCTTGACATTCTCTTCAGAGGTATTTGAATTTTAGAATGGCTTAGGTTTGTCTGTTAGTCAGAAGCTAAAAAAAAAAATAAAATAGAAAAGCCTATGATGTTAATTGCTATTTATTCAAAATGTAATAAGTGCAGAGCCTGAAATTCATACCAGATTCAGAAATGAGATCACGCTTCATAATAATTGCTGTTTCATACTGTTAGCTCCTTAATGTTTTTTATTTTAAAAATCATCAAGAATTCCTTTCTAGTGCCACTGACACCCACTCAATCCCATACTCACATCCCACATGCATACACACACAATTTGCCCTTAAATGTTACTGAACATTTTAAATCTCTTCCCTCTTGGTAATTTTCAAACATTAATTACTTCAAATGTTTTCATGTTTTAGTACAGAAAGAAATTTTGCCTGACACCCGCCAGTAAACTCTCCCTTTTCTGACGTGTATGCACAGAACTGCAGTGAACACACCCATGATGTGGGTTTATTAGGGGCAGATCTGGAAAGCCGAGCTGACCATCAAACTGAGGGACGTGATTATTCTCCTCTGTTTGTCACTCATGAGGACATATTTGGTGCCCAGTGTCCAGTCTGGGATTTCTCAGGAAAAGAAAGAGCTTGGCAAACTGGAGGGAGTCCAGTAGAAGGCCAACAGGATGGTTGGGAGCTGCAGCAGACGGTGCAGAGAAAGAGGCTGAGGGAACTCGGTTTGTTTAGTCTTAAGTAGGGAAGGCAAAAGGCAGATCTAATAGCTGTTTCCTACTACCTAAAAGGGTTGATAGTGAAGATGGTCTTCCCAGAGGTGAAAAGGCATGAGGCAGTCATCACAAGTTGAAGCATGGGAAATTCCAGTTGGACATAAGGAAGAAATTTGTCACCATGAGGATGGTCATGAGAGAGGTGCCCAGAGAGGTTGTGGGATCTCCATCCTTGAAGATATTCAAAACTCAGCTGCACAAGGCTTTGAGTAACCCAATTCGGCTTTGAAGTTAGCCATCCTATTAGCAGCAGTTGGAAGGTCACTTCCAACCTGGATTACTCAGTAATTCTTTATTTTTCTCCTTTCTCCTCCCAAGGTTGCCATTACGCAGTGTTGTACTGATGGCCACATGGAAACTGCTGAGGGAAAATGCCTTTCTGAAATGCCAACCTGTCTTCCTCTTGGGACGCAGGACCTGAAACTGAGGTGTGGAAAAATCACCTTAAGAACACTTAACAAAGCAGGTGCTTTCTCCACACATACATTTAGTTTTGCAGAAAATTACAAGCGATTATACAATCCAGATGGCTTGTGGGGGGAATGTGGTAGAGCAGCTCCTTTGTCCAAGCCTCTGGAAGCTAACATTTCAGGTCCCAGAGTGAGACTTTATCTGGATCCATTCTTTGCCATCAGGACTTCTTTTCATCCAAATACACTCACGTGATCTCAGAAACAGGGCTGCAGCCTGTTGGTAACAGTTCTGCCCTCTCCTTCTGGCTGCTTGCAGTTAATCCTAGACCACTAAGAAGAAAACTAGATCAAACTTGCACTTAGAGAGGGCAGAGGGCTGTAGACACCCTGCAGTGGCCCATTCTCTACTGTATATATGTCTCCTTTTGTGCACGGATATTACCTGCCCAGCATGATCATGGCTTGTTAATCTTGGCTTATAATTGCAACTGATAATCAAACAAGGGGAAAAAGGTTTAAAAACCGGAGTGTTGAAATCCCACCCTTTCTCCACACACACAGACAAAATGCTCCCCCTGCACATACCGCAGACGCTGGCTTCTGCATCCTCCAACACGCACACACAGCTTCCCTGCCTGTTCTTCTCTCTCTCTGGCCAGTCCAAACCACCTTCCCACTGTCCTCAATTCCCCTTGACCCAGCCTGGTCACCAGTATTTGTCATACTGGCACTGGTCTGTGCTGGGAATTCCTGAGTGGAGCCTGGCACCTGAAAGTGCCTGGGGAAGAGGAGGGCAGAGAAATTGTCTGGGGGACGCAGAGTTTTGGCAGCAGAGCTATGGTCAGCGTACCCTCTCTCCACACGAAGAGTACTTTCTTCTGCCCCTCACAATACTCCCTGAGCCCCCAGACAGAGGGGAACGTGGACTGTGTTGTAAAAAGCACAAATTGATTTGATTTAAATTTTAACAGAGTATTCCTGTATTACAAATCCGTAATCTCTGCATGATCCTACCCGTGGGGTCAAGGGGAGTGAGAACAGGAACTATAGCCTTAGCTACTGCTTAAGCAGAACGTGTCCTACCAGCAGGGCCCCACAGAGTTACAGGTATGGCCACCACTGAAAGGATTCGTGTCTTGGGTGTAGCTGTACATTCGCCATCCCACTCGGGGAACAGGGGGGATCTTTGCCTGTCAGAGCCACGTTTTGCATCTGCCCTTTCTGCCTTGCTGCCTTCTGAAAGACGCTGTGGAAACATTAGGGATTATTAGAGAGGATGAAGCTGCATGACCGAGTATTAAATATTTATTCCCTTGTATTCTTCATTTGGATTATTTGAAAATCCTTTCCTTAATTGTCTTGTTCTGCCTCCAAAGTAGGGCTGTGCTGCTGGCTGCAGCTCCCACTTTTCATTATTATTCTTACTTATCTCTCCTGTAGAGCAAGGCCCCGGTCAGAACTGGGGCAGATTGCACAGGGGACCCTGTAGATACAAATAAGAAGCCATGGTCCTTTTGCTGCTGCAAATTCACAGGCTATAAAAACAAACAGATGGAGCATGGCAAAAGGGGTCACCATATACAATCAAAGCGACCAGGGCTGTTGCTGGCAGCCACAGGGGCAGCATAATTATAGGCTCTTTTTGTTTTCTTTTTCCCTAAAGATGTATTTCACTCGCCCGCCGTTCGGAGGGTTCGTCTGCATTGCTCAGAGATGGAGAAAGATGTGCGGAGGCAGTTGGAAGGACAACAGCAGAGAGAGGAGATGGCAGGAGGAGGGAGCAATGGTCAGGATCAGACGACCAACAACTTAGACAGAGCCAAGAAGGAGAAATAAGGCCGTGATCAAACTGCCGAGACGACTAAGAAAGCTGAGGCGGTGATGTTGCTGGGCCTGCAAAAGGCTGAGGAAGGCTGCTGGGGGCAGTCCTTCGTGTTCGGATGGGCTGCAAGGTCCTGGAGCCTCCGTTTCATGCTTCAAAGCTCCTGATGGCCAGAAGTGAGCATCAACGCGCGAGCTTTCTACAGGGCAATTACCTGCACACACCTTCCTCCTTGACTCCTGACCCAAGTCTACCAGGCACAGTGAGGAAAGACCCCAAGACAACGGGCTGCCTCCCACTGCCTTTGCACAAGCAGGAGCACCAGGGTCTTCAAGCGAAGTCCTGTGCGCGGGGCCGATGCGGCCTCAGGGGGATGAAGCAGAAAGGGGTATGAAAGAGTGCTGGAGGAATAAACTGGAGATTAACTCGTGTGAAAGGGAGTGTCTGAAGAGAGGAGATGAAGGGGTATGGAGACACAGCACACAGGAGCAGGCAGGAAGGCCCTGCTCCCTCACCCCAGCTGAGAAAGGCTGGTAAGCTCTGGTGGCAGGGGAAATGGAGGGGGCGGTGAGCGGGGAGCATGGAAAGAGCTGAAGAGGCAGAGGCTTACTGTGGTAATACAGAGGAAAATGACAGATGAAAAATAAAGCCCTAGAGAGGGATGAAACAAGTTCTTTAACTAATCAGCTTGTCCAGCTGAGTGGGAGGGTTAATCCAGCTATGATGGAGTGAAAAGACTAAACAAATTGGGCGGAACTAGCCTGGTTGGAGAAGCACCACCTAGTTCCCCTTGCAGGGCGAAGACGGTGGGGAAGGCAGGACTGTGAACACCTCAAAGACCCAGAAGCTGAGAGTCTTCCCCCTGCTCTCTGAGGAGCATGTGGCTGCACAGTCCCTCGGTGGCTACCACCCTCCCTGCCTGAGCAGCAGGCAATGCAGAGCTTTCTCCACAGCGGGGAGAAGGCGGTCCTCTTTGGGGGCTCGCTTGGGTTTGTTCTTGGGCAAAACAGAAGAGATGCCTCATAAAATCCACCTCGAGTATTACAGGGTAAATGCTGAATTTGCCCAAGGTGTCTGGGCAGGGCAGCTGGCAGAAATCTTGTCTCTCTCTGGTAGCTGCAGGTAATCCCAAGAGGGCTGCCCGTGTGCTAGGCTGTTCCTACAGACATGGCATGTGCTCAGGTGACTCCAGCCGGTCTCAGTTTGGAGCGGCTGCTCGTTTCGAGCTGCATTGGTGCCCCTAGGAAGTGTAACCAGGCAGACTGGGGAAAAGAGGGGTAGATTAGAGTAGTTTACAGTGGATTTAATAATTATTCTCACAAATGATAATGGGTTGGGTTTGGTTATTATCTTTTGCAGAGTTCCCTTTCAGTTCCGCAGAGTGCCTTCAAGCTAAGGGGGTCCCATTCCCCCACCCCGGTGGTGATTCCCCTTCAGATAGACTGGACCACACAGGGAATGGTCTGCTTCTGCCAAGAAGGGTGAAAACTGATGGTGAGGGCACAGGAAGGAGCAATCTTCCAAGGCAGAATGGAAAAGGGAAAGGTTGCTGCCTTTGGAGGGCCACTTGCCAAAGAAGAAATGTGACAGTCAGTCAGTCTGCTATTTCTCTGTCTCTGCAACAACCAAAGGGCAAAAAGACTTCAGCAGGGATTGGGGGAGGGAATGGTTGTTGTTTTGTTGTGCCTTTGTTGTTTTTTTTTTTCAGATACCTATTATCAGCTGTGCTGAAAAGGCAAAATTTACAATCCTGACTTAGGATATGGGAGTACATCCAGGTCCCTAACTATGCCTGACGCTGAAGGGTAAGATATAGGAGACATAATTACTTGTATTACAGTATTTTTTGGGTGTTTGCTGCAGGAGGTGTGTCTGAGAACAAGTAGCCTGAATTCTGCTTTCACCCACCCCGGAATACACCCCTCAATCCCCAGCAAGCCTCCCGCCCATTTGCACCGGCACAACTCCGAGCAGAAGTAGCCCTCCAGCACACAACATTGTGGCTAGAGTGTGGTGGGCAGCGTGATGCAGGGGTGGAGAGGAAACGTGTCTGCAGCAGCTTGGAGCGCTGTGCTGGATCTTAGTAACCAGAGGCAGCACCACCCTGTGTGCGCAGGGGACAGGGCCCCGTGGGTGACTTTTAACACGCAAGTCACTCACCAGCGGATAATGCACAATTTTCTAATAATGGAGCCAGCAGCCGTGCTCTAGAAATGTTTCTGGGCACAACAGCGTGCTTTGGTAGCTGCAGCCCGGGAGGCATGAGGCAGTGAATTAGGCTGAGAGCCTCAGCAAGAAATTCTCGCTCTGGGAGGCAGGCTGCAAGAGAGACGGCTCCTCTTATTGCTGTTACTAGTCCTCTGAAAGGTTATCAGACCTTCTCCATCCTGTTGTCCTGCCAGAGGGGATGGGTACCTGGCTGCTGAGGAGTTCCCCCTACTCAGCTGTCACAGATCTCGTGGATTAGGTCGTCATCCCCAGCCCATCCCTGGCACTGTGAGTGTGAGGAATATGGGAAAAGTGGGGGATAATCCCTTGAGAACTAACTGAGCTTGCCATTTGGTGATCCCCAGGATTTCACTTCTCCACCCCAGGACAACAAACAGTGAAAAACTGGTCCGAGCGTTACTCCAGTTTAGGCACTTCCTTCACTGTCTGAGTTGTCAGAGCCCATCTGCAAATCTGGGTCAATGCCTTATCTGTCCTTGCTCCAAAAGTTCTGCAGGTATAGAAGCAATGTCATCCTTTGCTTACAAAGGGAAAAACAAAGGGCACAGGCTGTGGTTTTGCCTTATGTCAGTTGGTAAGTTGGTGACACGGTTAGGAAACAAATTTTGCAGTCCGGATGCGACTTCACCATCCTCATGACGTGGTCCTTGCACTTTAATTAGAGGCGGCAAACAGTGGATAGGAGGAATGAAAGCCACGAGGATTTAAAAGAAAAAACTCCCTGTCTTTGTGTTCCGCCTTCAAGATTTTTGTGACAGTGAAGGACAAGACTAAGGCAAAAATGCCCAGGCAGCACTGGCAGGGCTGTACAGCAGGTGGGTCTCTGTCAGCTTCTTAGGCGTGAAACCCTGCACTTTTGGTTAAAAGTCCAGTGACTTTATATAGAAAGTCCCAGAAACAGCTTGGGCAAAGCTGTAACCCTGTAATGCAATATTGCCATTGCTAGTACCGGTCTCGGGCTTTGTGCTGAGCCTGTGAGGCCTCGGGGCTGGGGTTTGTCAGGCCTGCTCTGCCTAAGCTTTTCTTGACCTGCCTGCAGATTTGTTTGACATGGTTTAGCTATCACAGCAGCTTTGCCCACTCACCAGGTAGTTATGGCCAGTTGGTTTTGCTCCTGATTGTCTTTCCACGGTGTAACTGTGTTTCTGACTCTAACGTCATGACATAGCACAGAGAGATGTAAGTCTGGTGTGACAACAGGTCTTGGGACACAGTGTGGGGGCACAGGATGCGGTGTGGAAGAGTACCAGTGTGGGATGGCAAGCGACGGGGCACAGGCCAGCACTGGAAGCCTCATGGATATAAACCACACAGCGACAGCCAATTGAAGAAATGCAGCTGGACAAATGTCCCGGAGCTGGACAAAAACAGTTATTCTGGGCAACAAAGAGAACAAGGCACAAGTATCGAGCATCTGTAAAATGCACCGTACACAATAAATCCGGATGTAACATGCAGTTGCAGAGAGATGGCGAAAAGAGCAAGATGTAAAAGCAGATGTCCTAGGTTACACTGTAAAATGTGCCAAAACCATCTTCAGGAGCTGTTGAGACCAGGTGGGGCGGTGCTCCCTGCCTCCCCCCTCTGGACTATCTCCTGTCAATGGGCACAACAATGCCTTATCGCCTGACCCATCGATAACTCGCTCCTGGGCTATCTCCTGTTCATGGCCCATCAAGGAACTGCCTCACGACTCCCCATCCCATGGTGAGATGCTCCGCCCGGGGGGAAGGAGCCAAGCAGTCCATGCCAAATAAAAACTGAGATCTCCAACACCCTAGCAGCCTTCTTCCACTGGATTCCCAGAGGAGTTTTTCCCCCACTGGAGTTCCAGAGGACAAGAGCTACCTACCTACCACTGGACCTTCGGAGGAAGACCAGACCCTTTTACCTGATCGCTGCTTCCACAGCACTACACCCATCGCTTCAGGAGGACTGCAGCCAGCATCTTATCGGACTGCTACTGCCCCCCTAACAGGGTGTCAGGTTGTATTCCTGACTCTGCCAGTGTAAACCAGTGGGTTGGGGTTTTTTCCCTGCCTTGTGTTATATATATATATATATATTAGTAAAGAACTGTTATTCCTATTCCCCATATCTTTGCCTGAAGGCCCGTTAATTTCAAAATTATAATAATTTGGAGGGAAGGGGGTTGCACTTTCCATTTCAAGGGAGGCTCCTGCCTTCCTCCACAGACACCTGCCTTTCAAACCAAGACAGCAGACGTGAAAAAGACCGCCCAGGACCCTGGAGTGAGGAAGAAGAAACCATCAACATTGACATCATATTCTTCCCAGTGAAGGACTCCAAATGATGATGACACACTGTGATAACCTCCATCCCCTCCCATTAGGAAGAAACCACCACCCTCAAGACCCAGAAGAGCAGTGGAAGGCTGAGTATAACACCAGGAAAAGGGGTGCAAACTGAGAGGTTTTAAATGCATTTTTACTATTATTGAGGGGTTTTTTCCTGCACAGAAGTACGCTTCCTTTTTCTGTGACAGTCAAATCTCGAGTATTATTCTTGGATTACACTGTTAAGACTTTGATTATACTAACAATGAATTCTTGGCTTTATATATATATATATATATATATATATATATACACACACACACACATCTGCGTATTTCTGCTGTGCCCATAAACGAGGACTTGGATATAATATTTGATTTCAACTTCTTGCAGATGGAAGATTATTCTGGAATTTAAATGTATTCCTTTTGCTACAGACTAATGCATTCAGCCCACAGGAAAATCCAAAGAGGTGTTACATCACTAAAAGAAGAAAAGTGGAAACTGGAAAGGGTTTAAAAGGTAAAGTTTAACTGCTCTTTTTTTTTTTTTTCTGAAGAAAATTGAATAGAAAGACTGTTTCAGAAAGTGACCCCTGCACTTTCTGTGAAAGACATGGTTATATCTAGGTGAACAGGAGCAAAAATCATCTGCATAAGAGCTTAAATGGAATAGTCCTCAGCCTCATGCAAATTGAAACATATGTCATTTAGCCGAGATAAATTCCCTAATACTCCTTAGTTATTTTGACACTTAAATCCTCTATCACATGCTTCTGAGAGTCCTTCTGTCTGGTGCTGGGAGGACTCCAAGTACATTTGAGCAAGATATGCCAGGCTTTGCAGCGGGGTTTCCAGGAGAGGAGTGACCTATAAAGAACTTGCCCTGTTGCACCTCAGTGAGTGCGCAAGGGGGATTTTTGAACAAAGGAGGCGTCACTATGAACCCACCCAACAACCAGTTGTTCACTTAAGATTGTTCTTCCAGATTACCTCAGCAGCAGGACATCCTTGTAGAAGGCTACTCCACAGCCCTAACAGCTCTCGTCGCAGATCTCTGCGCTTGGTGAAGTCTGCTGGGATTTCAGCGCCGCGTAAGCTGGCTGCGGTCAAGGCAGGGGCTTGGAGCTGGTGTGGGGGTTGGTTTTTTTTTTCCAAAAACCCTCTCTCCTCCTTGAGCTGACTGACGAGGAGGCGAGGGGCTGGGGAGGGCGTCACTAGATCTGTTTGCCGTCCCATCCTCTACCCCAGTCCTCCCTGCTCCTCCCCTGGTAGTGCCGGGATGCCGCGCAGGGTATCGCTGTACGTGCTGGGCGCTTGCTCTGCTGCTCCCCGCTCCCTCCCGAAAGCGGTGAGCCAGATGGCCGAGCCTCTCCCGCCTCTTGCGTAGCCACCAGAGCGTTTGAACCGTGCACCCTGTCACCGTAGCTGTGCGTGGAAGTGGGGGAAAGGCAGGAAACGTAAGGTTTGAGCTCATCAGCGAGACGCCTTCGGGTAGCAGTTGAAACAGCCGACGTTTGTGCACTGGATGAGCACACGCAGGCTCCACCGCGTGCGTTAACCGTGAAGGTGGGGAGCAGGGGGATCCTAGTTGCTACTAAATCTCGTCTCACTCATCTGGAGAGCTGTTCTGCCTCGTCCTTTTGAAGCGTGTGATGGAAAGCTGCAATGCCCAGCGCCCAGCGCAGCCAGGCAGCGGTCGAGAGAGCTGGGCTCTGCCCTCGGCCCTGCTGCTGACTTGCTTTGCATATACACTGTCAAGAGCATCCATTAATCAGCTGGCTGTGTCATTTCGGGGGGGGGCTGGCTATGTGGGACCCCGATGCTCGCTGGGTGTCCTTCCTTTGGTACTAGACCGCCTCTGCAGCAGAACCTGAGCTGTTAAAAGAAGCCTTTCTCCTTGTGCCACAACATACCACTTGTCAGCCGGCACCAGAGGGAACATGCACTTGTCAGTGCCTTCCTGGCAGCTTGAGTGTGTGTGTACATGTGCCTGGGAAGTGCTGTTAGGCGGTAGCTTACACTTCTCAAAAAAGAAGTCGTGTGCTACCTCAGAAAGGTCTCCTTAAATCTCTAGGTAAATAAAGACTCTAATGTCTGTTATCTGACTTCACAGCCTTTCAGTTTCATTAAGTTAATAGCCTTCATCAAGGGGCCAGCCTGGATGCTTGCTGTTGATTTAAAACCTGTGAATTCATCAATCTGAAATTGCACTTCAAGCAAAGTCAGCATAGCGCACCCTGGGGACACGTGGAAACCCTAATTCTCGGTGCAGGGCTTTGATGCCAGCGCGACAGGGACCAGATAACCGGGTTCCTTTGTGCAATCCTTATCTGGGTTGGTCCAGCTCAGAACTCCCCTTGCTGTGCTGGTTGGCCACGTTTCCCTGGTGCACGGTGGGATGATTTGTCTTTGCAGGCAACACGCTAAGGAGACGGTCGTGGGGGACTCTTCTTGCAGACAGCTACCCATGGGTGCATGAGTAGAGGTGGACAGGTCTGGAAGATGGATCATGGGGGCAGCTAAGCATCTCCAACTTAGTTTAAGCCTGTCTAAATTAGCTTCCACTCTTGCAAGGACAATGCCAGCTTCTCTTCTGTCACGACATAACTAAGGCAAAGGTGTCTTTGCTATTCCCTAGAGGCTTCTGAGAAATGGTTCTTCTGCAGATAGCAGTGTGGGGTTTTGTCATGGGGTTTCTATGGAGATGCAATTGCTGGTACCAGGGACAAGGGACAACCAGGATCATGGAGAAACCTTGGAAAGAGTATTATTCCTAATCTTGGATATAACCAGCAACACAAACTTCGTGCCCTTTGGATAGGCTTAGGCCCACGCATTTTTAGATCTGGGCCAGCGGGTGAGGCCTCAGCAGGCTTGTGGTGACCCACAGGCATTGATGTTGCGTTGCCAGTCAGGGCACTATGAAAACAATTGGCAATACAAGTCGCCTTCCTAGCTCATGGGGAGAAGCCAGGCTTATATACGGATACATAAGGACAAACATCCTTGATTCTGCTTCATGCTTTTAGTTATTTCAGTCCAGATCAAGAGGATATGCTTCTGCTGACAAACTCGATTCTAATTTGACTGAGAGGTGACATTTTTCACCCCTTCACTCATTGGTGTGCACGAGTCCTTCTGACTAACTACATCATTGAGACCTAGAGAGAGATCATTGCAACCTGGAAAAGGTCCCTCCTGTCAACTCTGAGACATTTTGGCACTCACACATGAAGCTCATACTGCCACTATCAATACCAGGGGTATAAAAATAGTCATTATCTTGTCCAGATCTTTTCACATTTTGTAGAAGTTCTCCACCTTCAGTCTAGACTCGCCGTGTGGATTCAGAGGTGCAGTCTGGGTTTATGGGTGCGCTGCAGAAACAGAGTCAAACTGAAGACAGAGCAGAAACTCTGGAGTGACTTCAGTCTTGGGTCCTCTGGGCTGTTGGTATTGCATCTTTCGACAAGAATAAGGAAACCAAAACTAAATCAGAAGAAGAGAGAGAGAGAGAAAGGAGGAAAGGGGAGAGAGGCAGCCAGCTCCACATCTATCCATGTGCAAAGCTCGTTATGTGGGCTCCAGACAGTTTCTGAAAGCGTCCAGACAGAGGAGGAAGGAAGAGTGGTATGTGCCTGTGGTTTTATCCCAGATCATTCTAATTTGTAGTTTGTAATGATGTCTTATTTTTTATTCTTGGATGCTTTTCCTCCTTGCTGAGTCCTTGCTGCTGCCTGCATCTCATACATAGCAAGGTCCTCATCACATCAAGAATTCATAATCATCCAAAAATATTCAATAGGAATATAAAATATTTACATGTGAAAGACTGTCAGACAGAATGAATCACTTGTGTTACTCTGTGGGAAATTGTTCACTTAGAGAGGGCACGAATCGTGCCAGGGCACAGGATTATGTGATCCTGGATGCGTGCTGTGGGTACGATGTGGACGAGACCCCAGGGTGGTCCCTGCAGCTCCTGTCCTTGGCTGCTCTGCGGTGCGTGAGGGTGGCTGGGAGCCAGGTGTATCTCTTCCAGGATGGGGCAGGCTCCAGGTGTCTTTGCATAGCCGGCCAGCCCTTGTTCTGCTGCGTGCAAAGTAACGCTATCAGACAGAAGGAGGCCAGGTGGCCAGGCTTGGTCCAGACATCTGACACAACCGGAATTTACATCCCACATTCTCACCTTCTTTTAAGTGCCTTGCTGATCCTTTTTCGGCATAGGTGCACTTCCAGTATCCCCAGTTTCTTTGCTGAATCTGGCCCGTGCACATACCTTTCTCCTGCACAGTGAAGTCCCCATAGAGGCTGTCTCCAGTCTCAGACCCCTTTCTGAGCTCTGCTCATGCTCTGATGTGCTCGAACCAGCCCTTCTCCTGTACAGGCTCCTCAAAACCGCCAGTTGCGTCCTCTTGTAATCTCCCTCTTTTTCAATAACCGCAGCTGGATGCTGCACAGTTGCCATGGCATGAGCTCGGAGGAGCAAAATTACTTTGGCAAGTGACCCGAGGGCACGTCCACACGGCACGGTGCACTGCTGGAGCACCGAGTGAGCCCAACGGCAGGGTGCTGCGTGGAAACATTAGGCTCAGGTCATGGGAGTGGCATAGCGATGCCGGCAGACTGCTCCCAGCAGGACCAGCTCCCTGGAGCCAGCACCACACAGTGCGGGTCCTGTGCCTTCAGACCCACAGCCGAGCCATGACGTGCAAGCCTGGAGATTTCTGCATGAGCTGCGCTGCGTGATGGATGTATGTTCTCTAGTGTCAGTGAGAGCAGAAGATAGCCTGTGGTTTTGAGCGCGTGATCTAGGATCCATCCACGTGCACCATCACAGCAATGAGTGAGTCAGTTGGAATTCCCCTACGGAGCACACCTGGTTACTGTTTGACACTAGCCAGCTAAGGTTCTTTTGTGAACCAAATGTATAGAATTAAATGGCAGGAACCCAAACGCTCATCAAACTGGATCATGTCCAGGACAGTAGCCTTGGCCATTTTATATACTGCTATAACGCTCCTCCAAAGCTAAGGGGTTGCAGGGTGCCTGCCTGGAGGAAGCTGTCTAGCCCAGGTCTGTTCTAGTCAAGAACTGGTAGCAGGAAAGGAGTGTGATAAGAAAGGGTGTCTGGTGGTTGCTGCTGGCTTTTGGGACGATCTGTAAATACAAGATTTCAGAACAGAGGTAAAATGCATCTCTGTAAACTGGTCATCCCTAGGGTAGTTTCTGGTCCCGTTCCCATCCATGTACTAAACAGCACCAGCTGTCAGAGCTCTTCTCACAAGGCTGGGCAGGCTCCAGTCTTCGTTTGTTGGTTTAACTTTAACACAAGGGAAGGACGTATTCCAGAAGGAATACCATCAGGTTACAACACTGAGGCAATGAATCCTGTGCTCTGGCAATATGCAAGGGGAGAAGGGGCTAAGGAATCTATGCAATGCAGGGTTTGAAGGGCTCCTCTGCTCTGCTGCATTGGTATGGGACCACCACCCTATCATGGGCAAAGATTCTTTGGCAGCTGACATTTACTGAACCGGTCCTCAGAGAGGTTTTAAGGGATTGGGCTAGAAGGTAGGGAGAAACCTAGACTTATTTCACTGGGAGCTTGGACAAGTCACTTAATCCCTCTGTACCTCAATTCTTATTCTTTAAACAAAGGCAAAGTTGCCACGATGAGTTCTCAGGGTGCCCCGCTGGTAAAAAGGTGGTGGTCATCCAGACAATACCAGTAGTGTATTAGCATCAGGGCAAGGAAAAGAACATTGTTTGTTCTGAAGTCTCCTTTCAGGAGGCATCTGGGAGGAAAAACATTGTCCCATAGGAATTGCTATCTGAGGTTGTCTCAGCATCTTCCCTGCAGATTCCAAACTCGTTGCCTCTTCTCCGATGAACTCTGGGAGCCTGGAAGATGCACATGCTTGTCTTCGCACTCACACACACAGGGGTTTTTTTCTACAACGTCAATACAGAGGAGACCATGAGGATCAGAGCTGTGCAGCAAAATGGAAAGGACCAAGGGAATTGTATTTAAGAGTGGGGAGAGAAGGGGGGTGGGAAATCACTCGAGAATATATTGTAGAGAACAATCTTGTGTTGATAGAGTGATGAACTAGGTGACCTAATAAAAACTGTTGTTACAGATTTTTTCGCTTCTGTCACATAATGGAAGACTTCAGTCTCCAGAGCTGTCAATCCAACACCTTTCACGGGCAGAAATATTCACTCCAAAATAATCTTGGTGAAAGGAGAGAACCTCAGTTAACTGCTTGCCTGGGGCAGATAGAAAGCAGCCAGGAGGCTTGTTTGGCAAGTAATTATAAATGCACTTTTGCTGCCCACGTGCAGGAAGCAGAGCTTAAGCTTTTATTCATTAACATCATTAAAATTTCCATTTCAGCTGTTGCTCGGCATTGACAGTGCCTGCAAAATTGCGACCAGGTCAAGTCAAAATTGGCGGTGAGCCTGACGCTGGGCACCACGGGTTCAATTGCTTAAAAGAGCCAAAAATCCACGGATAGAAATGTTAAATGATTCAGCGGTACCTCGCTGCACTTTAGATGACAGGAGGGGTGGCCTTGAGGACAGAAAGAAACAGAGGAGAAGAATGTTCAAGAACAGAGGAAATGCCACGTCTGATCTGGCCAATTATCCATGTGTTTGGTATTTTGCCTTTGATACTGGTGGGTATCAGAAGCTACAAAGGCAGGCTCACAGGATCTCATGCTGGACAGTTAAGGATAGCTATTGCTTAGGGAAATATCTTCCCTAGCACTCTCATTAGCGGTTGGTTTACATGCCATAGTGTGAAGCTCTTCTATTCATCATTTGTACCTTACCTTCTTCTATTGTAAAGCTGGAAAATTTCAATATCCACAAGTATCTCCTTCTTATTTGCATCCTTCCACACCCTGCACCTCAGAGATATCATGTAGCAGAGATTTCCACAGATGAATGAGGATGCCTGAGGAAAAGTATTCCCTTTGATGGAATACTTTCCCTATCACTCAGTTTAATGAGATGTGCCTTTGGTGCTGGTGTGTGAAAGACAAGGTAAATAGGAACATTGAATTTGGTTTTCTACGTAATTTATTCTAACTATTTTGAATGCCTATTTTATGCATATGATTTCTAGAATAAATACACCTGCTGTCTAATTCGCCTCCTACATGGAAGTCATGCTATGCCTTGAAACAATTGTGTTGACTATTTCTTGACCCCTTTGATTTCTGCTGTAATTTTCTTTGAATACAGAACTGAAGGCTGTGTTCCCACCCTAATGCACTTACACACTGATCTCACACCATTTTTAGTAAGAATCTCCACCCTGTTACCCGTACACGCCCCTACAAATGGAGAGCACACTTTGACCGCAGAGGAGCGTGGTGCCACAAGGAGCAAGGTGCTACTGCAGCCTAGGAGGACACGAAATCTGTCCCATTTTGAACATGGGGACATATGTGGATACTTCAAATGAATCCTCCCAACATGCATTTGTTACCAAGAAACTTCACACCACGCCGTGATTGATTCCTCACGTTTCTCTAGGTTTGACAAAGAATATTTACCATTTGCGACTGTCACCACCTTCCTGACTATCCATCTTTACCACGTCGTCCATTCACCTACAGACCATCGCAGATCTTTCTAGGAGTTAGATGCACACTGCTACGAGTATTTTGCTGTGTTGGAAATGGCAAACTTGATGCTAAATTACGTATTTATTTTTTCAGACGCTTAGGCAGCTTGTCTGCTTGCTGCAGCATGATGTTCTCATTAATAGAGTACCTGATTGCCTACCCTCTTGTTTGGGTCCTGTCGAGAATGTTTTGAAAATCCAAGTGAAAACAGGCAGACAATTTTCCTTCGTCCCATATTTGCTGACACGCTCAAAGAGTGCTAATAGACTGAAGTGTTTTTGCAAATGCCCTTCCAGAGTCCCCGTTATATCTGCAACTTTCAGGTATTTTGTCATTCCAGTCTTGTTTTCATCTCAGGTAACCAATGCTCCCTGCTCTGCTTTCCCAAACACCTACTTCAGAGGGCTGCTGCAACATCTGCCGCCCCCTGATTCTCCTTAGAGCTGATATCAGCCAAGCTGCGTCCTTTCTGTAGCAACTTGACAACTTCATCCTTAAATTCATTCAGACCATCAGATGTACTGCGCGACTTTTGTCGAATTGCTTAACTATTCTGTCTTGCTGTTTCCCCTCCTCCCCTTTGTATAATAAGGTAAAAGTAGTTATCTCCCTCGCAGTGGGTTGGAGAAACTGAATTCATTCGTTTTTGCAAAGTCTTATGGGTCCTCCAGAAGGAAGTTGCTACAAAAAGTGCAAAGTACTATTATTCAAGGACTTAAGCAGTGTCCCTAAATATATATTTATATATATTAGAAAATTTCAGTCCAGCTTTAAAAAAGTGCGTTCTATACAAAATGCTTCTCTGATCAGCCCTCTTTCTAATGCATTCACATGATGCTACACATAGGGAAGAATTGCCTCTGTTTGGATGGATGCTCTAGATTAATTGTTTTATCCTATCTTTTCCCTGCAAACATCCCTTACATGTTAATATGTTATAACGAAAGGATTATGCTACCAGGCCAACTGCAACCTCTGTTTTCAAATTTTTTTCTATGCAATCTCCCCCTTGCATTTTTTTTTTAATTCCATTTTTAATGCCTTGCCTTTCCTCTTTTGTTCTTTTCTGCTTGCTGAGTAGATTGTGTGGTTTCCCTCACAAATTTCCAGTGAAGCTGAAACTAGGATATGATTTTTGCCTTTGCTTATGCCTCCATTGTCACAGCAGCATCCATGACAGTGTCCCAGCTCAGGGAACAAGGCTTGCCCTGCCATTGCACGCACTGGTTCTTGGAAGTTACTGTAGACCCAACCAACCACCATCACCCAGAATCTCTTCCTCATATTTTTCTTTCGTTCCTCTGCTCCTAACTGCATGTTCCAATAATCCCTTCTTTGTATTTATGCATTGATAAACAGCTGCCTTTTGACTCCAGAAGTCATTTGTTTTCTGTTGTCATCTCCACCTCTCTGATAATTGCTGTGGCAATTTTTTCTGAGACACCTTCTTGCTAGGTGGTAGAGATACTGCTGACTGTTGGGTCAGATCCCTGAAAACGTATTGCTCATTAACCAGAAGAATGGGCCTGTTGCCATTCTCTGAGCCTCAGGCAGGTGCCCAGTCAGGATAGATGACCTTCCATCCAGCTGCACCCATCTCTGGGGCTTCTTCCAAGAGCCATTTCTCAGCTGATGGCTCTTAAAACTGGAAAACCATAGGCTTATTTGCCCTGAAGCCCACCCACTCTGTCTGGGCTATCCCCCCAGCAAGACATCTGGCTGTATCAGTGCAGTTTAGACGCGTGTTTCACTGTGATTAACAAAGTGTATCGGTATTGCTTCATCATAGAGCGTTGCCCAAGACCAGACTGGATTTTGAGGAGCTTGTTCCACCCTCAGTGCTTACCCTGGCCCTTGCTCCACAGTAGCTCAACAAGTTCACCTTCCTCCAGTGCTCTGCGGCAGCTTCCCAGACGGCGTGTTATTTCATATCGCTTCCCCTTGCTTGTGAGGGGTGGATAGATCCTCTGCAGCTCTTAAATCAAGGTTTCTTGATGTCCTCAGAAGCTCTGGGTAGGCAGGCTGAGGACACGGCTGCAGGGAGACCCTCTGCTCCTGAGGTGCCTCTGCCACGTGCTGTCCTGCTGACGCCCAGCCGAGCCACGCAGTCCTCAGGGAGCGGCCAGCCTTAGCTCAGCAGTTGCCTTTTACAGCTTTTTTGTGGTAGCGCAGTAATTGATATAATCACCCAAGCTCCTTGAAGAGACTTGTTTTCTGATCCATCTATCCTGCTTGCGAGAGGGATAAATAGGAGCAGGAAGAGCCAGGTGGCTGCGGCACCCAGAGGCAATTTGTAAACGGTGGCTATTTTGTCTGTTTACTTGGAAGTACAAAATTTGTCACTTGTGTGAGTAATTTACGGCTAATTATGATCTTACAATCTGCAGATAGGAAAATCAGAGCCAATGTGCAGTTTTCAGAGGAAAAGGAAAATTACTCCAAGTGCTATGTAATTATGCACTTAGCTGGGACTGGCTCCTGAGCCTTTCCAGAACATTGCTTTTTCAACTTGAGCAAGTTTACATACAACTGCATTAGCGTGTGTGTGGGAAGGGAGGGTAGCGTATGCCACAGAGAGCGAAAACCCAGAAGACTAACGGCAGAAAGAATAGGAGGATACCACCCAAGTTAAAATTTCCTTCTCAAAGCCCAGAAGGGCGGTAACTCTTGGCTGAGACTGGGCAGCACTTGCACATCGCTGCTGTACACCCTGCAACCCATTCACCTTTTGCTGTTCCAGCCCGGGACTCCTCAGGCACAGCTCTTCCCCCTCCTCTGGCCCACGCCGTAGCCTGCTTCTTCCCATCCTAAGCTCACGAATTCACCCTGCTAAACTCAGCCCCGTACGTTGTACCTAGTTAAGTGAACACGAACAATGGAAGGGAAAAAGCTTATTTTCATTCCTGACTTATCGCAGCGTTGGACTGGGGGCACCAGAGCTGCCAGGCCAGCGGGCTAAGCCCTTGCCGGGTACGGCTGTGCAGCCAGCAGCTGTGAGCTGAGCTTTGCTAGTGCAGGATGCTACAGCTTCGTTTTGCCCCTCCTTTGCAAGAAAGTGAAAACCCAAAATATTTTGGCGGATTCAATCACAGAGCTACTGAGTTAATCGTCTAAGGGCAAAGAAATGGGAACCGTAGAGCTAAGAGGTGTTGTCAGCTGAGATTTGAAATGGGATGGAGAGTCAGTGAGGCAGGGAGCTACAGGAAGGAAAATGTTAAATACTTAATTGAATTTGCATAAGTGATTCCTTAATGATAAACTAGGGATAGGTGAAGCAGAGAAATTAGAGATGGAAAAGACTTATTAGGTCATCTAGCCCATAAAGCAGTTCAGATAAAATAACAGTCTTTCCTTCTCACCCATACCCCCGCGCTCATTCATTCTTGCTCCTTATCCCTTTTGCATACACCCATGAATTCCTTGGATTTCGTTTGCGCCTCAAACCTACAGCAAATATTTTCAGAAGTTTTTATTATTTCTGATTTTTCTTTAAATGAACAGAGTATGGTGCAGAATTAATCAGCATCCTTGGAGATGGGTGTTCTTTGCTTGCTCCTACTACAGACAGAGCAGGGGCAACGTATATCCGTGTTTCCTTTGCTGTCTGTCCCTTTTCCTGCAAAACAGCCTTCTCTGGATGTGGAGTGGAGACTGAACCCAGCCCTGAGGCGGCCTGCTGAGATCCCTAGCTTGGCAGGCACTTCAGTGCCAAACAGGGCTTCTGTTTTCACTACGCAGACATTTATCTACCTTGAAATGGGCAGGCACCCCAGACAAAAGTCATTAGGCATAGGCCTCTCAGAGCCGTAAAATTATCAGGATTAAGGCTTCCTGCTGAGTCAGTCACAGGGATGGTTTCTGGGCACCAGAGCTCTGCTGTTACGCAGGGATCAGCATCCCGAGACCCACACCGAGCTCTCGCCAGCAGCTCCAGCCGCTGGGAAAAATCTGGTTAACTTCTGCAGATGGTTTTTATCTGGGAGCCCGTGGGAAGGGCTGTGCCAGTTCTCCCGGGAATCTTTCATGAACCGGAGTGTGTCTAGGAGGCTCTGGGGCTGCGGAAAAGAGCACATACGTTTGGGCACTTCGCAGAATCTACAGGGATTTTTCTTGTTTTGCCCATGACAATAATCGGACCCTGGATAAAGTGTTATCTGCCAGGTTTCACCGCAGAAACACGAACGGCTTAGGCAATTCTTCTCCTTCCCATTCATCAGAAGGGTAGTTTGGAGCAATGCCAGCTTCACTGGGGACATGAATACAATAAACTAATTTTTCGTGAATAATGGTCTGAGATTTTTAATGAATCTGCTTCATTCGTGTTCACTCCAGTTTTGCCCTCTACTTTGCACCCATGCAGGATGAGCGGGGTGACCTGGCAGGCCTACCTGGAGAAGCAGAAATTTTAAGCAAGTATTGCAGGAGAATGAGGAGACGTTAAATTTAGGTTCATAGCAAAAAGCGCTTGAGGAGCCAGTCTGAGATCAGGAACCCACTGGGAGGTGACCTCCCCATCCAAACCTGTTTCTGTTTTGCGCAGTGACTCCTTGCAAGAAACTGGCCACTCAAGTGGACCAGATTTATTCCAGTAACTTCAAACTATAAGTGCATTTGCAAAAAGAACAATCTGCCCATTAATGGCCTGAAAGAAAGGAGAAATTAATCAAATGAATGATTGAATATGAATTATTGTCCCAGTCCTTCAAATCTCCCAATAGAGTGCAAGTCCTTTCTAACAGAACCTCCTCGTCGAATCTTCTCCCCTTTAAAAGGTTGCTGTATTATTTGCCTAAATTATTCATGTGTTGAAATAAACGTATTGGTTATGGAGTTGTCCCTTCTCCCTTTCCTTCTGCTGAAAATATTATTTAACTTAAAGGTGGCAGTTATATAATTTAATCTTTGCCTTCCATTATTAATGAATTTTAACATGAAATATGTAGGCATTTTCCCTATCCTGCCTTATGGAGCATTGGCCATAATTATGTCAGAGAGAATTTTTTTCTCCTTTTTTTGAGGAAGTATTTGTTAGAAACTGTCCTCTGTGGTGCTGACAGAGGAAATTTAAATGAAAGAGTAATTCCTGCCTCCTTATTTTTAGCCTGCTTGTAGGCCATTTTCAAGAACGGACCTTTCCAGTGCCTCACAGCCTATTGGCTTGAGTCCCACGGTGCTTTCTGGGGTGATGGATCTCTGTCCCTGCAAGCGATTCTGGTAAAATCAACAGATAGAATAGTGAAGGTAAGTTTGGCTAGACCCTTTCCTGAGTTTTCTCATGAACTTTCTCGCTTGAGATGGCTACAGTTCCTGGTGTACATCTCTGGAAATGGAGGGTGGGGAAATGATATGCCCGTTCACCACGTGATTGCTGGCAACGGCACCTAAATCTTCACATTACCAGCCCCCATCTTCTCAGGCGACCACCTCCCAGGACCAGCTCCCCCAGGACCCCGAGCTGCCCCCACTGGTTGTCCCTTCCACCCCTGGCTCCTGCGCGCCAGGAACCGCAGAGCTGTCACTGTCTCTTCTGCTTTCTGGTGTGATTATTCTCACTCCTGTTTGCACACACAGATGGAGCTCAATGGATCCCTAATAGCATCCTTTACTTAATTAACATGCAATTAGCTTAATGAATATTTTAACCTCATTATGTAGTTACTCATCTTTATCTGTTGTGGGTAAGTTTAGTGCCCAGCTCTGGCCTGTTATAAAGACAAGCCAAATTAGTCTGTCTCTTCAATTACGTTCCAGGGGCCTGTTTATACGCTTCTTTCTCCCTCCCTTTATTCATCACATCTACGAAGGGCTGGGGTTTATGGAGGCAGAACGTGTATTTTTTTTTTCTTCCCCTGAAGAATTAGAAATGTACTTAGAGATGAGACAGAGGCAGGGGGTAGTAATATTAAATTCTTGTGGCAGGGTGGGTGGTATACTCAGCTGGCTTGGTCAGGACGAACCCTATTGCTCTAGCCATGGGACAGGCTTTCTGGGCAGCGACATCTGCAAGCTGTGGGTCTTCCCCATTTTCAGCCTGCTATATGGTGTGGGGGTGCGGTACACACTTCACAGCGTGACAGATGCCCTCCTCCACCATGTTCATCCACACTCAGGAGCTGCACCTCAGCAGAAGCAATATCTATGCCTTGCAGGCGTGGGAGGGTTGTCCCTCAAGCCACCGACCAGCATGTGGAAAGCCCTCCTGAGAGAAGTGTCTGAGGCTGGCGAGCAAACCACAGTCCTTTGGGCCCAGACAATGGGGGAGATGGACTCTTCCCCAGAAGGACTGTAGGAGGAGGGGAACAAGGAAGGGTGTCTGCTTCCCCTCAGGTGACCTTGTTGCCATATTTCACCCTTTTCTGCCAACAAGGTAGCTTAGCAAAGCTTGGCAGGAGCCTGCCTTGATGTGAAGTTCCCATTGCTTCCTTCTCTGGACATTTAGTTTGTAAATGCAGGGAGAGGTAAGGGGATGCAAGTGTCGGTGGGGGAAGAAAGTTTGCTTGAGTGAAGAGTGACCTCTTGAGCTGACTGCAAAGTGATATGAAAGAGAGACTTGTTCAGTCTTACTAGACGGGCAGAGTGGTGACCTAATAGATCACGGCTCTCTAATTGGGACACGCGTGTGAGGAAAGATCTCGCTCACACCATCCTCTGGGAAGAAAACAAACCCCATCTCTGTGTTGACTTGTTTACTGCTGGCATCTCAGCACCCCCCGCACTGACTCTTCCTTCTTGTTACGACCTGGGGAAGGCAGTCCTGCTTCCTACCCAACGCCTGGGGAAGCAGGCTGGTAAAAGCCATTTGGTCTCAATGGGAATCCACACAGAAAGAGAGGAGCAGACTTCAAAGATCTTAACAAAAAGAAAATATCTCTGGTAAAACGCCATTGGAAAGTTAAGAAAGCAGTGAGCACTATTTCCTTCAGGCTATGCTTTTTGTTGTTTTGAGTCAGCAAGGTTAACCAGAGAAATAGAGCAGAAAGTTTAGGTTGTTGGGAACAGCTACAGTTGGGTTTTCAAAGCCTTCCCACATACTTCAAAGGAAAACAAACTTTATTTACACAATGCATACTCCTGCCTTCTTAACCCAGAACTGGCTGTGCAGAGAAGGAAAGAAGTGAAATACTAAGGGGGTGTTAGCAACGAACAAGCACAGAAACAATGAGAGATGTCTTAACCATAGGAAAGCTATGTCTTGTACACTGCAAAGCCAAGGGTCCTGTGCAGCAGGGCTGTGTCCTTCTTTAGGCTGCATTTTTCTGACGGGGTCCACCTCCCCACCAGGCCAGGCCCAGAGCTCTCAGTCAGCTATTTCCAGCTCTGACTTAGCATGCAGTGTTCAAATTCTGCCGAGGTATCACACAGACCCTGTCCTTACAGAGAAGCAGCCGTGTTCAATGAAGTAATGAGCTGAGAAGATTTGTGGGTGTGCATATTGCAGCAGGGTCAGCCCGTGCAATCCATGTAAAGAGCACTAAGTCTGCATTATTTGTCTTAATCTGGCACTCTTACAGAAGCAGCTGTTACTGGGGCTGAACACTTGATCGACAGGACAAGCCCGGCTAGAACAGCCATCCATCCCAAAGTCAAGTGGACAGACTTGTATTGCCCAGTGCTGTGACTGCTGAAGGCCAAGGATCAGGATTAACATCCGTTTCTCCTCCTCCTTTGTCTTGACTGAAGCAGCCTCGTGTTGCAGCGTGGAGTGGTTGTTCAGGCCTCATCTCATCCTGTAGCTACTGTGAACAGTTCCCTGTGTTTCCCCAGTACTAGGGAGGGTCCTGTGCCCCCGCTCAAGACGAAAGAAAAGTATCTTTCCAGAGGCAGAGCGGGTAACTGGTAAG
Source organism: Leptosomus discolor (assembly GCF_034619465.1). Classification (NCBI taxonomy): domain Eukaryota; kingdom Metazoa; phylum Chordata; class Aves; order Leptosomiformes; family Leptosomidae; genus Leptosomus; species Leptosomus discolor. Next base: position 2,562,499 of record NC_141392.1, on the reverse strand, counting down.
ATCCATGTGTTGAAGAACTTGAAGACCGTGATCTCTGCTTATCATTGATCTACACGAGACTTCCCAAAAAGTTTCTCCTGATGTGGTGTAACTGAGACAAATTCTCAGCCAGGGCAAACTGAAGTCAAGACATCTACTCCAGTGGACTTGAGCCACTTTAGCCCCAGGCAAATCTTTTTGCCTCGTGACACGAGGCGAGACACCCTACTACAACCAGGAAAAGGGATCAGCGTGTTGCTGCTGCTGCAGACAGGGCTATATCCCGCTGGTGATATTTGTGCATGTGCCAGAGGGTGCAAAAGCCTCCTCTTCTCTAGGTCAAGAGGGTAAAGGCTTTCGTTTTGGGGTGTGAAGATCCCACCATGTAAATTTTCCCGTATGATCCTTGGGTGTGACTTCTAGAACCAGCTAGGGGACTGGAACCTTTTGTGCCTGTAGCAGAAAGGTGAATCTGACCCAACAGACGAGCTCTTCCTTTTTAAAGGATTTTGAGTTGTCTTTGTAGAAGGTTCACAGGGCTTACGCACTCACAGCCGCGCTCTGCATCAGCTGGCAGGCTCAGGCCGAGGGCTGGCATCCTCACTGTTGGCCCTGGCTGGGGAATAATGGCAGAGCCTTGTGCGGGAAGCTGTTCTTCTCCTACCTTCTTGTTAGAGAGATGACTTTATTCAGCAGGGTTGACAATCCAACACCTTTCGGCAGCAGGAATTCTGCTTAGAACAAAACAATAGACCCAAAGTTGATAATCAGATGCAAATTATGTACCAGTATGCTGAAGACAAAGATAAGATTTGCATAAAATGTTTGTATGACAGCAGCTAAGTATCCCTAATTTTTTTCCCAGAAGGTATCAAAGCACAGAAAGCAGTAATTCCTTACCCAGCTCATCTCCCCACCTCTAGCACAGCCTGCAGTCCTGTATTTGAGGGCAGAGCAGTCCTCCAGAGAGGGCAGAGCAGTTCCCCAGAGTCCCCCCTTGTGCCGGGGGTGGCAGAGACAGCACTGTTTTGTTTCTTTCCTCAGGGATCTCTTTTCCAGGAGGAGAAGCCATTAGCTAAGAAGGTGAAATGGATTTGCTGCTGCTCTTCTTTATTAGCAGAGCTTGTTCAACAACTGCTCTCTGTGGAGCTTAAAATAGTCTTTTGAGGATAAGAAACTGCTCATCAACTTCAAACCAGCAGCTAAGTCTTGTGTAAAACGAGCAATCCAGGGTGCCGTTGCTGGCATGGTTTCTCTTTTGCAAGCAGCCAGGAGTTTCTCACGCGGTGGGATACGCTGGGTATGTGCTTTGGCCAGTCTCCAGTTCAAAATGCTTGTCCTGGTTTGAGCTAGAACAGAACCAATTCTCCGCTCAGTGACTTTTCAGCTAAGTCTCCTCTAAGTAACTGCACTTTCTGAAGTTAATGGCATATTTTTTCAGACACTCTCTGCTTCTAGAAGTGATAGCGCTTGATGTTTGTAGTTATTAAGAAGGAATGCTGTGCAGAAAGGCTCGTGCTTACGCTTGCTCCTATAGAAACCAATGTCACTGCTAAATCGTGTGCCATGCTGAAGCGCCATAAGCAAAAGAGTCATGAGTAAAAAGATCTCACCAAAGGGGAGGAGTGGACAGGACAGATGACCCAAACCTGACCAACTAAGTATTCCACTCCATGTACGTCATAGTATAAAGCCGAGGGATCACAAGGGTCAAGCCTTTGTTTCCTATGGCCGGCGTCCGAGGAGGACTCTGTCTGTTCTTCTGCCTTCGATCCCATTCCATGCATTCCTGAATCCAGTTCCCGAAGCCAATTCCCAAAGCCAATTCCTGAAGCCAATTCCCTTCTGCTGCTGAGTCCAGTCTGGACTTTCCCAGTGCCTGCCCTGCAGCATCAGCAGCGAAGTGGTCACCATCGGGGGAGTTCGATACTGGTTTTGTATATATTGGTATTTAATTATTTTCTTATTAATATTATTGTATTTTCTTTTTATTGTTACTGTTTCGTTAAAGCTGGGTTAGGTTTTCTTCCAACCCGTAAGTCTCTCTCCCTTATTCTCTTTCACTTCTGGGACAGGAGAGGGGTTAATAGAGAGCGTCTGTCATTTGTTTTGAGGATAAGAAACTGCTCATCAACTTCAAACCAGCAGCTAAGTCTTGTGTAAAACCAGCAATCCAGGGTGCCGTTGCTGGCATGGTTTCTCTTTTGCAAGCAAAAGAGAAGCCTGGCCTTAACCTGTGACAACACTGTCCTTCTGCTTCCACCGTCCTCGGTGGAAGTGTTGGTCAGGGGCTGAGATGTCTCCCAGAGCCAATGGGGACTATTCACCAGTGCTAACGGGTAACCTAGAGGTTTAAGTGGGTTTGCCAAACCCTGAAGCTTTGCAACGTGGCTGCTGCCCATCCTTGGGTTTGCAGGTGGAGCCTACAGGTCTTCCTGAGGGGTACAAGCAAGGTCGCTTCGGTGTGGACGTCCTCAATGGCTGCTGCTCCTCAGCTTGGCGTTAGCTCAGGCCTTCCAGTGCAACACTCGGAGGATGCTAATGGCACCTTTGCTTGGGGACTGTGGGGATCCCTCCTGCATGACGCCATCCAGCCACTCGGTGGTCCTCAGGGCTGGCTGCAGCTCAGACACTGAGAAAGACACAGTGAGAGGGGAAAGGGTGCTGCTAGGACGCAGGGGCTGCGCGGCTCATTTCAAACCCTGAAGCTGCGTGCCACAAGTGAAAGGGGAAAACCGGGGTTCTCCACAGATGCCTGGACGACACGCACGAGTCTGACTCATCTCTGGCTGCCCAGAGGCCCTTCTGTCAGACGGAAAAGAGCTGAGCTGTGGCAGTTGCAGCAGCGGCTGCCGCAGCAGCGGTGCCCTGTTCTCGTAATTCACCGCCATCTGCTTCTCCCAGCCAGAATCCATAGCGATTTTTCCCCCACCCAGATGGTTAAAAACATGTCCTGGTTTTTGTCTTCCATGCAGTATTTTATTTCTGCTTGGTCTGGACTGATCTCGGCTGCAGTTCACAAAGGGATTGGCATAGTCCCACCTTTCCCCAACTCCAGCTCCACGTATTAGTTATTTTCTTCCGACACTCATTGATATGTGTGGATGTAGCCTCTTCTCCCCACACCCTCTCTTTTTCTCTGTCTCTCTCTCTCTCTCTCCCCCACTGGATGTGTGTATATATGTGAACCAGGGCAAGAAACAAAAAAGCTGGTGCTTGGAACAGATTAGCTTGCATTACACAGCTGAGGGGCTTTCTTGGAGCAGGCTAGGTACTGAGAATTCAGCATTGCCTCTTCATCAGTGACTGCTTGTCTCTGCGCCTGGGGGGGATTAGAATTCTGCATTTTGAGTCATCCTTGGCAAGGCTGAAAGTCACAAAAATGAACCTGTGACATGAAATCAGGCTTAAGGAAACTTATCCTTTCCTTCCTTGGCGTCATAAATGTGTCTTTTTCATCTGTATTGGTGGCTACTTTAATTAAGATGTGCAGGGGTTGTAGCCTTTTTCGTCCCAAAGCATTTACTAAAGTACTTTAAAAGAGGTAAATCCAGTGTTTGCCCAGGCTGGACAGATGAACACCATTAAATCCTGCACTCATGTGCCCAAGACTACAAACCTCTTGTTAACTGCTAGTGTCTTCCAAAAACTCTGCTGACCATGTTTTCGTGTTCTTTCTGCCATACGAAATATTTTTAGATCAGTATTAACCTCTCTGTGCTTTTGTGGGTAGGTGCACATGTGCATGTGTGTGTATTATTACCCTTAGTATTAACAATTGCAAAATGTACCTGCTTGATTCACTTTATAAAGAGCAGAAATTACTGAACATCAGTGTGCTGAACACAGGGCAGGCTGTGTTCCTACGAGGAACGAGGAATCCTGGTTATGAGGAATGTGTAATCTTGCATTCATGTTATTGCTTTTAAAATGTAAGAATAAGGTTACAATCTATTTCTCTTTTAAAAGCCCCTTTCAGTTCCTCTTTAATTTTGTCCTGTGAAAGGCGTTTGGCTTGAGAAAGACCAGGCTGACTCTGAAAGCGAGGGAGAATATTTGTGGAACATCTGAAGGAGAGTTTATCAAACGATATTGGAGCAGCAGTTTATTAAAGGTTTAACCTCTTTGACATTTTCCTTTTTGTTTACTGCTTGTTCACATCCCTCTAGCTCACAAATATACTGTTTATCGTCCTTCAGATTTTCCATGTCATTAATTCTGGCTGGAAGCTCTAGCAACAGCTGGATTTGAAGAAACTGGATGATAATCGAGAGAAATTATTAATGATTTTGTTGATGCCCTCTGCCTTTCTTACTGATTTCACTGGAAATCATCAGCTTGGTGTTCCCATGGAGCTCAAATGGGGAGGGGGCATATGTACGAACGTCACGACCCCCTGGATTTAGGGGTGTGCGCTAGGGGCACAGGAGAAGTCCTCTCTTGCTTGGGGTGAGTAAGCCACCCCCATTCCCAACACCCCCCTCTCCAGCCTGGCACAGCGAGAACGCGTTGTATGTAGTGGGTAGAGTTTGTAGGGCAGAAGGATTTGTTTTATTCAAGACAACCCAATTATCTGCATCCTTTCATTTAAGTGGGCGGCTACATTTGCAGCTGTAAGGTAATGATTCCAGACTCAGCTTTGCAGATGTTGAGTTTCTCTGCCTCATCACAGACAGGGATGGATGCAAGCACGGGCAAAGCTGTCGGCTGCCAAAGGTGGGAGCCTGCCAGGGGCAACCAGCACCCCAGTTTGCCTGGACTGGAAGAGATGGGGATGGCTGTAGCTGCAGCAGGCACAAGCCGACTGTCCAGCCTTTCCCCCTGAGCCGTGTGGTAGCAAGAGGGTAGAAAAGGAGAAGCAGATCGGAGGAGGGACCTCTCTGCTGCTGCCACACAGCTGAGGTTTGCCTGCCCAAGGGTGAAGAGAAAATCCTTGGGCTGCAAAATTAAATTTTGCCTACCCTGCTGATAAGCCTTGAGCCAGCTCTGATTATAGAGGTATCTTCACCTCCTTCTATTTTGACTACAAAGAGAGGCTTATTGAAAGGTTGATTTTGATCACTGTTAAGAAAAAAAATAAAGGAGAAAGACAATAAAATTCCTCTTGCTTCAAGATTTTAGATTTAAGTCTCACTGACAATACAGTATTTTCTGAAAGTGTTAAGTTACTTGAGGAGGAATATTTTGAATCTAAAATCATTTACGTTACCTCCATTTCAATATGCTTGCAGCATCTGCCACTTTTTTTTTGTGGCCCACTCTGAGTCCAACATAAACACATTATCCTGCAAAGACTTAAATGAAGGTGGGTTAGACACTGCTCCTGCAAGAGGCAATTTACTAAATCAGGGATGATAAATGTAGAACTGCAGTTTGAAAATGAAATGTGATTCTCCACCAAGACAAGCAAGGAAAGAAAAAAAAGTGCTAATATGAGAAACTTCTATTGGTGATTTCTTGATTGGCCAATGACCATTTTCCAGAGAGGCAGGCGTCTCTTGGTTCCTGCAAAATACTCTTTCTCACGCATCTTCCATCAAATTGTCTGCTCTCTTCAGGGGCCCAGAGGTACTTTTTCCAGACATGGTGAATGAAGAAGAGTATTCAACATGAGACACCTCACGTAGGATGTTTGGAGCAGGGATGAGCTCACCCCCTCTCAGCTGAGGTGCTCAACCTCCATGTTATCCCCAAGACCAGGAATGCCCAGGACAGCTGGACCAGCTCCTCAGGCAGAGGGAGGAGATTTCACCCTCTTCCTCTCTCACCTTCCTATGGTCCCTCCGACCCCTCCCTCCCTGCAAGGGCAGGACCATGCGGGAATTCTGGCAGGCTGTGAAGCCAGTGAGGGGGTGCCAAAAGGTGGGATGGAGAAAAATAAGGTCTGCCTGGGCAGAAAGAAGGGGCAGAGCTGCCAGGTCGTGGGGATCCTGCCCGCCTCCCCCCTCCCAAGCCTCCCCCCACCCTGCCCCTGGCCCAGGACCACATTTCAGCCCAGCCCGGGGCTGTCAGTCCCTGCCCCAGCCGTGCTGCAGCAGTGCCATCTTACATCCCAGCTTTCCCCAAGTTTCGGTTGTCCACTTGCCCCCGACATCTTTCCGGCAATCCTTGCTCCTCTTCTCACACTGCAGGCTGCCCCAGTGTCCCTCTTTTGTCCCTCCCCCAGGCCATTTCCCACCTTCTCCTTTCTCTGTCCACCCCCATTAATTCCTGAGTCAGTCCTGGCTTCCCACCAGCTTCTCCCTCTCTCCTGGATCTTGCTGGTTCCCTCAGTTCTCCCTGAAGCTGGATGGAGAGGTGGCTCCTGGCTCACTCAGTCCTGACGCCCGAGACCAGGAAAAATCGGGGGGGGGGGGGGGGGGAGGAAAATCAGAGGTGTTTATTCCCCAGTGCCAGGGTCACATGCCGTGAAACCTTCCAGCAAGTCAGATACTGTGGTTTACCTGCAAATCTGAACAGCTACCGAACAGCTGTCAGTCCGATCCCAAACGCGTCTTGTTCCTTCAGCGTACCGGTTTGTGCATCCTGACGGAATACGGCACTGCTCTGGGTGAAATACAAACGAATCGTTTGTTACTGGCTGCTCAGAAAGCAGGACTGGAGCTTGTTCCTCACAATGCACTCTGATTAGAACAGGAGGTCAGGCCCGCAGTATTTCCTTCTGTCTCCGTAATCTCTGAATTATTCGGTCCACGTAAAAATGACGCTATTTTCGGCTAATTTTCCTGCTTGATACCACTAATAGGGAAGTCTGCTGCTGTTACTCAAAACACTCATCTGGTTTTCCTAGGGAGGTTGGGAGGCAGGGGTTGGTTTAGCAAGGAGAATCGCTTCACCCTTCAGCGGAGCACAGCTACCTGGGCAGCTGCGTGGAGAAACTTCTTTGGAAACTCACAGGGTGGGCGTGCAATGCTCGAGACCCAAGGGGACCTGCATGAAAACACTGCGGCACCCGCTGGGCCCCTAGAAGGAGGTTCCAACAGAGGGGATTATGTTTTTCAAGCTTTCCAAAAAGTGCCGGCTATACAATAGGTAAGCCAAGCCCTATCTTGATTCCAGTGGCCCTGTATTCGGTTGGCTGTTACATTCCTCCCCCTCTGTGAGGTACTGAGCAATGGTGTGTGGTAGAGCTGGTTGCTCTCCACATCTTCACGGCTCAGTGAGAGGTCGCCTGTCAGGGACATGTGCCCAGCACGTCACTGTGGAAGCAGTAATAGCCATGGCCATCAGAATCCCTGGCTCTAGTATCAGGCTAGCATGATTAGCTCTTTTTCTCTTTCTTCTGAGGACTAGACGTAACTGAGAAATCAATCAAACTTCAACCTCTGCCAGCCTATACAAGGTGTAGGAGGTGGAGGTTCCCAGCAGGTTGCATGAGCTGTCGTTTCTTCTCTGGTCTGAAAGACAGAGAGAGGAGAAATGTCTTTGCTCCGCTTCCCTGCTCACTTTCTTGGCATGACGAGCTGGCCAGCTAATAAGCAAGTAATTAGACATTGGAATACACAGCTCAGTGGCAATGCTGTCTGTCTGCAGCCGCCCTGAGAAACGAGGGAAGCAAGTACTCTGTTCCGGCTCTGCTCATGCCTCTGCCTCGCTGCCTGAATTTGGGTGAGTCACACCTCGGCTTTGTGTTTTATCCCCCCTTCCTCACCCAGGGGAGCGCTCCCTGGCACTCCCTTTTGATCAGGGGTGCAATTAATGACTGAGACGGCTGTGCCAGCACAATCCACCCGTGTGAGTGCGGATTCGTTTGTTGCTTTGCTTGGGAGCAGCGGGGAGATGGGCGATCCTGGCAGGAACAGCTCTGCTGGTAAACCCTGCCTCTCCACCAGCAGTGCTTCACGCCGCACAGCACCCGCACACCTGTATTGTGTCCCCAGGTAGCCCCAGCCCCAGCCTTTCTAAACGATTAGAGCAGCTCAAAGGAAACAAAAAACCACTGGTAAATGCGGTTGGTGTTTCTCTGATTTCCTCCCAATAGGGTTTTTCTGTTAATTTGTTGTATGTACCATCTCATGTTACTCAGTTTTACAGTAATGGCCCTTCTAACTCTGGTTTGCTAGAGAATTGTGTTATAAATAGTCACGACAAGTTGAAACAGAGTCTTCCGCCACGGGTTCTCTAAAATAGATCAAGTCACAGAGGAAAGACAAGCATGCCACTGTGCCTTAAGGATGTGAGTATATTTAAGCACAGAGGCAACATGGAATTGTGTTTTGGATCCACCCCAAAGTAAGGAGGGAGCAGCAACCCCTGTGTGTGTTTGTGTGTCGTGTTTTAAAGCATCCTTTCAGCAGGCACAGTTCCAAAAGTTTTCTCTTATTTGCACATTTCTTCCGCAACTTCTGGATTTGTGCAAAGAATTGTTTAAGATATTTTGACTTGAACGGGTGGTTTGTTCAATGGGGCTGTAGTGTGTCACTGGACAGGAGGGGAAAGGGTATGCATGCATGTGTGGATACACACAGGTTCACACAAAGGCAAAAATCACTGGATTCTTGAGTCGAGTGCTCCAGCAGTGGCCAACAACACCTGAAAATGAAGAGGCAATAGTAACTTGTCAGGGTAGCCTGTACACTATACACAGCATCCAACAAGGCAACTACTTTATGCAAGTTAACCGTAGAGGCTTCATTCCCAAACTCACTTAGAGGAGCCGAACCTTATGGGCTAGTTTTGCACCATGGGCTGGGTCGCGAGAAGACAGTGGCTTTTGCAGTCAGTCAGAGGGGCCAAACACATTTCTCTTGACGCTAAGTCTTCAGGCATCCAAGTTTCCTCAAAGTCATACAGACTGCTGGGGGATGTAAATGAGGGCCGAGAGATCCACACTCCTAGTAGATGAGCTCAGAGACTCCTCCCTCATGGGGGTAAGACTTGAAGCACTTTACCCCTTCAGACCCCACCGGCTTACAGACCCAAAGCAGGGAATTTCAGTGGCACTGAGACACGCATTGCCCAGTGAGGCAGCTCCTTCCCTTCTCTCCTTAAGCCTGGAAACCCTCTGATGGATTCACCTGCCACCCTGGGCGATAGGTGTGAGCAGAGCAAGACGTGACAGTGAAACAGGCCATAGAAGTTATTTTTAATTAAAACATGACTGCCCCCATCCAGCTTTGACTACCTCTGGATGAGATAGGTACAGTGGCACTACTCTATTCCCAACAAGGTCTCTGGCCTCAGGATTTCCAAAACTCAGGTTGGAGCTGTGCTTATTTATAGTTCTCCTGGAAGGAGTCTGGGCAGAGGGAAGATGGGTCAGGCTGAGAGAGCGGGTTTATGGTAGAGAAGGGAAATAACGATCAACTGGAGAGCTGCCAAAAAGAGAGCAGGAGGAAATCCTACACCAGGAGCTGGGCTGACTCCGATATCTCTGCCCAAAATCGCTGGCGATGCCCGGGTGAGCTGGGGGCTGCGCGCCCCTTTTCCTGGGTGGAACGAAGCCCAGACCTGTAAAGGTCTGACAGCCCCAAGTTGTCTGGACGGTGGCAGTGCACATAGGCACCTGACAGCTTGGGATTTCAAACGTTTTTCATTGCCAGGTTGCAGCGAGAGGCTGGTGGAGAGCTGCACCACCGATGAGCCACGTGTGGCTCCCCAGAAAGCAGTGGGGCCGCTTCAGGCGTTGAATTGCATGGCCCTTTCTGCAGCCTGCCTGGCACACGGTTGAACCTTTCTGTCATCATCTCTCCCAGCTCTTGTGATCCGGGATCAGTAGTGAGGGAAGATTCTGGCAGAAAAATAGTTTTCTCTGCAGCTTTTTACACCCAAACACAGCTGTTTACATCTAAAACACAGACACTCACCTTCCTGAAGGAAGTGCGGCTCTGTCTGGGGACAAACAGGGACTGAGGAACTTCTTGTGCGTAATTTTAAGTCAATGTATTGATCATAGATCAGCTTCCCAAAAACGAGTGTGGCCACTGGGCAAATGAAGTGAGGAGGTACCAGCTGGGGTGTTTTCTCACCAACAAGAGGTCTCGGGGCATGTAAGCCCACAGTCTTACCTGAGTGCTCCCACAAAAGTGCCTCTGCAGGATGGCTTGCTCCGCCTGCCAGGCTATGGGAGACGAAATGTGCTGTCTATGGCCAAAGGCTGTCTCTACCGAGGTCTAAACAGCAAGATCCCATCTGAGAGTTGTCCTCTATAGATTTTACTTTGACTCATGTCAATCAATCCTCCCCATGCTGTGAGCTGTGTTTAAAACCTCTCAAGGGAAATTCAAGTAGTGCAGTCTCCTGGGAGTGCTGACAACTGGCTCAAACACAGCCCTCTTTGTGGTTGTGTTCGAACGAGGCATCTGCTTCAGGAGTAGCTCCTTTACCCTCCCCAGCACCATCACCTCCACCACAGGACAGAGATCACATATTTCAGATCATCTGCCTGGCACTGACGAAATCTGCAGTCGATGCACCCTTTGCTGGCAACGGCAGAGAGCATGAAGAGGGGAGAATCATGCACAAACCCTTTGTATCTGCTCTCTGTGAAAAGGCGTCCCTCTCCAGTGCACTCTGGCAGACGTGTGCTAGGAGAGGGGAGCTGAGGCAATGAAAGGAAGTGGAAGAAAGGCAGAACAAGTTCCTTTGACCAGCACCAGCTTGACATTTTTTCAGCTCACTTTTTACACATGAAAGGGAGGGTGGGAAAGAAGAAGAAAGCATGAATGCAGGAGGAGAAGGAGGCAGACAGGAAAAAAAAGTTCAAAAGAAGGGTGAAGCAGGAAAAAGATGCTCCCAGTGATGCCGAGACGCTTGTCTGCGCCCCTATACCAGCCCAAACCTGTCCTAAAGCACAAGAGCAAAAAACCAGCAGCATCTCTGGCAAACTAGATATATAGGCTAAAAAGCACAGAGATTGGTAGAAAATGTTGAGTTAAAAGCCCATGGGTTTAGTGCACAAGAAGTGGGGTGGTGTTCATGTGAGCACTTGAGCTGAGGAAAGGAGAGTGGCTACACATTGAGATCACAGGGCCAATGGATTGCAGTGGCTTTCACATAAGCCTTCACCAGGAAACAAGTTTGTCAAAGAACAACTCGGTAAAGGCAGAAATAACAAAAGCCAATAACAATAGCAACCAGCCGCCAGAAATCCCAGCATGGCCTGGAGACTGGCTGCCTCAGGGAACTGCAGGGAGGAAGAGTGGTAAAGCTCAAGCAGGATGAATATGTTGAGTGAGGAATAGAGATGGACTCTCTCTTCATCACTCCTTTCAGCAGCAAACATTCTCTGTGATGAGGACAGCTAATAAAAGGAAAAGCAGAGAACACACTAGAGGCTCAGAGGTACTACTGATGTTGTAAAATGCATCTGGGAAGAAAGCGAGCACAGCATAGGTATATTCCCTGGAGTGGAGATGAGGAGAACCGAGGACAGCAAAGCAGAGCCCTTGGGATTTATTGCCCTATCTTGGCATGCTTCATACTGGAAGCAGGAGATACCCAGGAGGATCTGGGACAGTAGCAGCACCAGCCTAGTGTTAAGGATGGTGGGAAGCACAGCTCTAGGCTAGGGGGATTTTTTTTCCCCAAAGAGATGCTGGCTACAGCACTTCAGAATGACAAATAACAGTTTTTAATTTTTTTTTTTTTTACAGTTTTCCTGTGAAAACAAATTAAACAGAAAGAAAACAGTCAGTGGACAGTTTGGCTGCATCCTGCCACTGTAGCTTCACCCACGCTTTCTCATCTTCCAGCAGTTCGTGCTCTGTAGAGCCCTTGGTGCTGTTGCCCTTAGTTTGTTTACAGCAGCGAGACGGGGCTCCCCCTCCCCACACACGCTGGCTTTCCCTCGCCTTTCCCAGTCCCCCCACTTTGGCTCTCTTGCTGCCCTCTCTCTCTTGCCCCCGCGCTGCGCAGTTGCAGAGCCTGCCCCAGCTCAGCCCAGCCCAGCAGCATCGCAGGAGCGACCCTGTGTGCTCAGCTCCTCAATGCAGAGCTGCGCTGCCGCTAGAATCCCCTTGTTTTCCCATCTCGCTGCTAACATCTCTGTTGCAGCGCCAGAGAGTCCTCTAGCTTTCCCTTTCTCAACTCCCACCTCTTGCTGTCACACTGGCTTTGCCCATTGCCTTTAAGGTGCCCCACTGTGTACCTTTTCCCTTCTGAGTTTCTATTCCCACTCCCTTTTAGTGATCCATAGCACGGGAAAAGCTGCAGGCTGGGCTGTGCTCAATTCCACGTGCATGTGGAGGGAGGGAGGGGAGGAAGAGATCAAACTTCAGGGATCCTGGAGACATTCTTGGACGCGGTGCTGAGAAGAAAATGAACAGGAAAGAGGTGACAGAAATGTCAGGCCACAAGCTCAAGAGATCACTGGGGCCCAGGGACAGCTGCATCATCCCAGAATAGAAATAAATGGCAGACTGCACCAGACCATAGCATGAAAACATTGACACAAAGGAAATTAATGTTCTTGCAACTGGACCTTGGCCTCACACAGTTCTTCACTCGTCTCTTGCCTGGTGACATTGTGCTGTGTATGATTTGCTCTCTTTGAACGCCACATCTGTCCCAGGGACTGTCTCCTTGTTCACGTAGCTGTGAAATATAGGTGGTGTAGTATGTACAAATATTTCAAAGAGACAGGCCTCATTTGACAAGTGGGGTCTTGAGAAGGGACCAGAGGCACTGCCTCCCATCTGGAAAGACAGGACAAATACGTTCTGCAGAACCAGACTGGTGCGAGGAAAGACATCCCTCATTTTTGCTTTTTGACGAGTGGAATCACTACAGCGACGGTTTCCTTATGGCAAGGAGATTGCTTAGGAAATGTGCAGGGGAGCTCTGGCTTGCTGTCACCCATTGGAAACGGCATAGTTATCAATGTCACAATTTATTAGGCCTCAACCAATAATTATTCATTACCTTATTTAGCAAATGCAGTTATGTACTTGAGTTTTGGCAGTATTGTTTTCCACTCAGAATATCCATGGACAGACAACAGCTCTTTCTAATTATTTATTATCCAATTATTTTTCCCTTTAATTCAATGGACTGCTCACAGTCAGTCTACTTTATGGTTTTTTACTGTTCCCTAATTGGATGAGTTCAAAGGTACTTCTGGCACACTTTTATTTGCCATGAAAAAGCTGAGTTGTTTCACATACTTTGGCAGTTTATTTTGAAATTCATTTTTCATAAGCATTTGTGCCAGTGAAACATGACCACGTGCATTGAATGTTAACACAAAAAAGGGGTGTGAAGCACAAGTTTACGGGATTTATTTTTTTTAGACTCTTTATCCAGATACGTGACTCGTACTCGTTCAAACTCTGAGGCAATATTCCATAATCTAACGGGAATCCCTGAAAAAAAAAAAAAAAAAAAAGGAAAGGCTACAAAATGCCCCATAAATATCCTTATTTCAAAACTGGGAGTAGAAAAAACGAGATTCATGTCTCCATGTTTTGGGTTTTTTTATCACCATGAAGTTTCCTGGATCTGCAAACATCTCTCCATCTCATTTCCTTGTGTGGCTTTCAGCCTGCTTCATGCAGACGAGGACAATTTTACTTTGTCTCATCTTTGTCAGCTCCTGGTTCTCCCCATGCCCTGGAAAAGGGGCTGCTCCCCCTGTCCTCCCTGGTGCTGGCTGCCTCCTTCTACCTATAGGCCCTGTATTAATGTTGCCACCACCCACCCACCTTGCTGGAAATCCTTCTCAGATAAGGGTTTATTGTATTAAAGAATAAATTGGCTCACATCACGTGCTTTCATAAGCATCTTGGGAAAGGACATCTCAGAGTGTGAAGCCCACAGTTTCTTGGCAAATGTTCCCTTAGCTCAGTTACAGGAGAAGGGAAAAAAAAGAAAAAAAAAAAAAAAAAGAAAAATACAAAAGGAAGGGAAAAAAAAGCAGTAACCAAAACCAAGCAAAGCAGTTTTATACTGGCAACATCCTGCCAAGCGAGGGAGGAAGGTGCAGTGGGAAATCCGCCTGCCTGGCCTCCTGCACGCAGGGATGGATGCTGGTGTGGGGCGAAGCTGCCGCTCTCCTCCCGGTGCTCCCTACTGCTTTTCTCTCCCGCCAGGCACCATTTACAATAGGAATAACTGCTTACTAATTAGCGGCTCTATCTATTAATTGCTGGTTTGTTAGAGCACGACTGAGCAGCCAGCCGCATTTTGGGCCGTATCTCCCAATATTTTTTTTTTTAATTTTATTTTTTAATTACATTTTTTATCCGGGGAGCGACTCGTTCACAGGACCACCCGGTGCCTGCTGGGGTACGTCTTTCCACCCGCTTTCCCTTCGCCTGTAGCACCCCCCGCCAGCTACGGCCGCGGATGCGGAGCGGCGGGACGGGGCGGGACGGGGGGCACGGGGGGGGGGGGGGGCCGTGAGCGGCGTGGGGCTGCCAAACCCACGCGTGGCCGCGGCGGGAGGGCACGCAGGGCCCAGCCCCGGGGGGGAGAAGAGGCCGAGGGAGACCCAGCGTCGCCAAGGGACGGGGGGCGCATCCAGCGCCGCGCCGGAGCCCGCCCGCTTCCCCGGGTGTCCACGGCGCTGGCTCCGCTTCACGGGGTGGGCTCGTTGCCACGGCCCCGAGCCGGGGACGGGGGGGCGAGCTGGTCTAGGCTCCCCCCAAGCAGCGTTTTATCCCCTCAGTAAACCAGATGGAGATGGGGATGGCATAGCACGGCTCCGCACCGGCGCTCACGCAGCCCCCCCGATGCCGGGGGTGATGCCCGGGGCGGTCGCTCAGCATCTCCTCCCGGCCAGGGGTCTCGCCCCGGGGCCCTGCGCTCCCCCTCTCCGGGATTATACGAGCAGCAGCACCGCCCGGGGGGGGGGACGGGACACATCAGCAAGCCCCACGGGTACCGCCGACCCCCGCACCGGGACCGCACAGCACGCCCCCCGCTCCCCAGCAGCATGCACAAGGCAGCCCCACCACCCTGCAACCTACGGGGGGGGGGGGGGGGGGGCTAAAAAACTTTGCACAGGAGACCCCCATCCCCCCCTCCATCGGCAACCTGTGCTGCCCCCCCTCCACCTCCCCCGGCTCTCTACCCACGCAAGCCAGGAGGCGCCCCCAGCCCCCCGCTACCCCCGGGCTTTCCTTATTCCAGGTGTGTTTCCCCCGCCCGGGAGAAGCCGACCTTGCCGCGAGTGTCCTGAGGATGGAGGGACCCCGGGCTGACAGCCGATCTCTCCGCCCGAAGCAAGTCCCTTTTTCTCCCCAGCCCTGCGGGGTGGGCTCTAACTGGGTCGGGGCGAGGGGAGGCCCGCAGAATTGGGCAGGAGGCAGGGCTCTGCCGAGCGCGGCCACTTTAATTGGCTCCTTTTTTTTTTTTTTTTTTTAACCGAAGAGGAACGAAATGGTGAAAAGGGGAGGGGAAAAACCTGGAAAGCCAAAGGGGAAGAAAATACAGCGTGCCCGGCAGTGCCGGCAGGCAGGGCGGGGTGAGGCGAGGTGGCCCCGGGCCAGCCCGGCTGGCGGGGTGCGGTGCTGTGCCCCCCGGCTGGGGAGCGGTGGACGCTCCCGACAACTTTTGCAGGAGATTTTTGGCGCTTAAGGAAGAAAAAAAAAAAAAAAAAAAAAAAAAAAAAAGCAAGCGGTGGGGCAGTGAGCTGCCAAGCGGTTTCCAGCCGGCGTCTGGCAGGAGGAACCCAACTTTGTCCAGCTTCTCGTCCCTCCTCGTCGATTCCCTTCCAGCTGCAGCCCCCCCCCCGTTAGCTCCCACCGGGAGCTCCGGCAGCCGTCGGGGGGAAGAGCGACGGGGACCCCTGTACAGCCGCAAATCCTCTGCGAGGCGGGCGGAGCAGGCAAGCAGCGGAGGCAAAGCATCAGCCCGAGCCCGGCACATAACGTCGGGGGAAAAGTTTTGGAAGGGAGAAGGACCTGGTAGGCTGGGGAGGAGGCGAGGAGAGCCGGGCTGAGCTGCTGGAGGGTGCGTGGTCTCGCTGCTCTTCGTTTGCTTCTCCCTTCAGGCTGGCTGGGGCGATGCAGTGCAGCTGGGGGAGCTCTTGGGAGCCGCTTTAACCAAAAAAAAAAAAAAAAAAAAAGAAAAAAAAAAGGAAAAAAATCCTTCCTGGATTTGATTAATTACAACAATCCCCTCCCCAGAAGATCTGGAAAAGAGGAGAGAGAATCACCTATCCCTCCCTCCGCCTTTCAGCAGCTGGCTCCTACCCCCCACCCTCGCTCCCCCCCCCCCCCTTTTTCTCCACCTCCTTCTCCTTCTTTCCCCCCGTTCGCTCCTGGGGCTGCGGCCAGAGCCTCGTCGGGAGGAGGGAGGGCGAGGACTCTTCCAAGTTGGCAGCACTTGGGGCAGCGTGGGACTCGGGGCAGCGCTCGGCGGCTCCCGCTGAACAAAGAAAACCCCTTTCCCGCAGGGACCGGGGGGGGGCACCGCTGGACTGGCCCGGGCCCTTCTCCTCCCCCTTCCCGGTGCTCCCGGGGTGCCGTTTGCCGCGTACCCCGGGTGCGGGCGCGGCTGCCCGTTTTCCTGGTGACCCTCGAGCAACCTGGCGAGGGGACGCGGCGCTCCGCTTCCCTGCCTTGCCTGCCGCCTTCCCTCGCCCTCTCCTTTATTTATTTTTCTCTTTTTTTCTTTCTTTCTTTTTTTTTTTTTTATTATTAAATTTTATCCCCTGGCGGCCCCGGTGGCGGGGGGTTCCTACCTCCGCCCCAGGGGCTCCGGTGCGGAGCGGGGCGTATGGGGCGGCGTTTGGGGAGGCTTTCGCCTGCTCCCCGCTCCGCCGCCGGATGCTGCCTGGGCTGTTTTGGCTGCTTTTCTTCGCCGGCGATGAAGGCTCTGCCTTGAAGATGGAGCTGATCTGGTTTTTATTCCTGTCTCTGGTGCCGGTGTACAGCAGGGGACAGGGGGTTTACGGTAAGAAACGTTGTCGCGGTCGCTGTTTGGGAGGAGGGGGGTGGTGGTGGTGGGGGGGGGGGGTTGGCGATGGGATCAAAGTTAAAAAGCACCTGCAGGAGAAAGTAAATGATGCCGGCGGGGCTCGTCGCAGCCGGAGCGGAGAGATTTATGCAGCAAGAGGGCTCCCAGCGCCTGTCGCGACTTCATAATTCCTCGCCGTAACCCCCGGCCGCCGCGGGTTTACCAGTCCGCCGAGGTGGCACGCAGGGACCCGCTGGCGAGGTTGCCACCGGGCTGGCCGCAGCCGGGCGGGGGGCGACCCCGGACCCCAGCCCTACACCCCCACTTCCCCCCCCCCTCCCCCCGGCGGGCGAAAGGCGGCGGGGCGGCTGCGGGAGCGCCTCCGAGTTGCGGTTTCTTTGGGGCGGGGGGGGGGGGGGGGAAGGACGGAGGGTCCCCTCCCCACGTTGCCCTTGCGGGTTTTGCTGCCGCCTTGCCAGGAGCACCGGGACGGGGAAAGCCAGAGGAGAGCGGCCGGGGGTCTCCGGGCCGGGGGTCTCCCTGGCTGCCGGGGGCAGCTCCGTCCCTCCCCGGGGGGGCGAGGGGTTAAGGCTGCTTTTGCACCCTCTTGAACTTTGCTGCCGATGTTCTTCTGGATGGTGGGGGCGGGTAGTGATCTGTGGCAGAGCCGATGACAAGCCCCTCGATTTTTTTTTTTTCCCCTTCTTTTATTATTTATTACTATTATCATTATTTCTGCAGTTACGGTGCTCGCCTCCCCTCCTTATTTGCAAGCAGGATGGCAAATGGCAAGCTCGGGTGTCCCCCCTGAGAGGTCGGGCTCCCCAGGGCAGGGGGCAGAGGCTGGGGGTGGCACCCCGTGTCCCCACCGAGCACAAGCGCTGGGTTGAGCGCACAGCCGGGATTTCCTTCAGCCAGCCGTGCAGCCCCCCTTCCCCTCTCCCAGCCCTCTCTTAATTCTCGCTTTACAAGATCTGCATTTCCAATACACTGGGAAAAAATAAATAAAAGCGACCCACAAGACTTGCCTCTCACAACAAGCCGGCTTTATCTTGGCTTACAACTCAGTTGTGCGTGGCTGTAAAGTCCTCCTGGAAGGCATGCCTCTGCCTCTAACAAGCCAAGCTCTCTGAGCTCTGAAGAGAGACCCCAGTGAGAGAATCCAGCCCCCCCGCTCCCCCTTTTTTTAACAGCACGCAGCCAGTCTCTTGTGTGAGCTCTGGCAAAGATCAGTTCAGTCTCACTGGCTATGGGTAAGTCTTTGTAGGTCACTTTTTAATGATGTATTTCTTTAATGGAAACAATTCCTCCTTTCTCCTTGAGGGCTGGGATGTTAATGTGAGTTTGGGTCCGTTTTGTAAAATAACCGCTTTAAATAGAGGGTGTTTAGCTTCCTTTCTTCTTTCTTTCTTCCTCCCAGTATATGTCTTTTCTCACAGTCTGCATGTCCAGAGGAAAATTGTAGGACCCTCTGAAGGCTGGAAAGATGAGGAGTAGGATGAGTTTGCGGTACAGAAACCTGGTCAGAGCAGGTTATTCAGTCTTTTTAAACAGCTGATCTGCTTCTAGCCAAACTTGTATTATTTTGTTTTGGTGTGCTTGCTGCCGAGTAGCTGTCACTGGCTGTAGAATAGGCTCTCCGCTCGGGCTCGTAGCGAGAGGGACAGAGCTTAAAACCGGGTTTGCTTAAATGTACTTTAGAAGGTTGCCTGTTGTATTTTTTCATCCACTTCAGTGAACTTGCATTTGATAGAGCTGCTGCTAAATTAGATCTTCAGAATAACTTACTGTTTTTGTCTTTTTCTGTCAGAGAGAGATTGGAGAAGCTGTGTACAAAAGAAAGCACAGATACAGACATGCACTAACATGAAGGCATCCTTTTAAGCCAAAATGGTACACTACTTCTATCTATTCTCTTACTCAACTACACAAAGGAGAAATCGAGTCTCTTCCCTCCTCTTCCCCCCCCCCCGCCCTCTTCAAACTATCTGTTGAGACCATCAGGTGCCTTCATACGCAGCTTTCTGAGTGCAGCCCAGAGCAGTGTATCTGCAAACTTCTACAGTGACTAATAGTTTTCATATTGTCTTCCCCAATTCTGCCTTCAGTCCACTGCCCGGCGCTGATTTCATGCCCTGTGCAGCCAGCGCTGTTTGTTTGAGTGCAAGATTGCTGTTACTGATGGCTCCAGCAGAGCTGGATTGATAGTTTTATTTGTGAGGATAACTAAGGCAGGATTAGAAACTAGTCCTACTGCCCCCCTCCACTTCGCTTTGTCCTAAATGTTAGTGTCTTGCCACAGCTTTGAGCTGTACGTGAGTGTTCTGGGTCGTGAACGTCCGTCTCGTGCGCTGCTTAATATAGAAATGATGGGAACTCAAGTATCGTGTTTGAGCTCTTTTTCTGCCTTTGAATGTTTATTGATGCCGATGGAGATGGGGAGAGACATCTCTATGGGTCTATAAATATATTTCACTTTAGTAAATCTGCTGAGATTAAATCAGATTAAACTAGATAAAGTGTCCATGTGATGTACCCTTTAAATAATACACCCACATGGATGTGCACAAAAGACCTCTGTCTTTTGAGCGGAGTTGTTGGAGAGGTTTATTGAGATGAATGGTATAAATAAAATGTGTGTAAGGAGGTTTCTGGGAAAGCAGCATTTGCAATGGAGGTGCAATTTAATTAGGAGTCAAGGTGCTTTTAGCCTGCTACCTGAAGAGGCTTGTTAGATAAATTGGCATTTGTTGTAATGACTGAAGTGTGTCTGAAACCCTCTTCTCATTAGCTGCTCCCATCCTTTCAGCCTTGTTTGCCGCAATAAGACAAGGCTGGCCTGATACGGAAGGCAGTTCAGCAGACTGCCAAGAGGCAACTTTTATTAGCCTTCTGTGGTATCCCATTTCCCAAACTGCGTGTGCCTTTCAGTCCTGGTGCATTAACGCTGCTGGTCAAGATGAGGAGCAAGCTGTAATAGAGCTCTAGGAAATGTCAGAATTTGGGGGGAGGGAGGGAAGAGGTAAGGAGAAAAGGGGCTTACCTTTCCAGCTGTGGAGTTATCAACACTTACAGGCTATAAATTAGACTGATAGGGGAGAATAGGCAGTGTTTCCAAGGGGAAGAGTATGCCTCTCGCTTCCTAGTCAGCCTTGCCGGCTCCAGGACTTGCGTAGCTCCGGTTCAGAGCGTGCACAGGGCTGCTGCTTTGCTGAGACCATGTGCAGAACATATTGAACATGTCCGGGTTGTCTTGCGACTAGCACAGTCCAGCTGATCAGCAGCAGCCTTTCAGGCTGAATAAGAGTGGGAAGTTTTGTTCCCTGCCTCTCGTCATTCACCTGCAGAAAAGGCATTTCGGGAATGGTCACCACGGTGGGTGATGAGGGGCTACAGCAAGGTGATGGGAAGGGAATAAAAGGAAGGTTTAGGCTGGGCAGCAGGGAAAGCAGCCCAGCGCTGTGATGAGAGGGGCTGGATGGGCTGCAGTACTTCAGCCACTTGAAACTGGTGGGGGTGAAGCCCTTGGTGGTACGGAGTAGTCCTGCCCTGGCCTCTGAGCTGGGGAATAAATGACACAGTAAAACTCCTCATTTAAAGAGACACCATCACACTGAATCACCTATGAGATGCCACTACGGGCAGCCAAAAACATCTAGTGGAAGACTGTTTTCTTGCAGCTGTGATGGAGGAGTGTCACGGTAAAACATATCCTGGGTTTAGACCATAAACATCCGTGCTTTTTCATTTCATGTACGCATGACATGATTTGTTTCCTGCTCCTTTTAACTGTAAAAACCCTCTCTTGCTGGAGTTTTCGATGCAGGATGCCTCGCACCCTCTTGCAACCCGTGTGCCTGTCTGTCTTCTGCTGCCGCTTTCTGGGTGCACAGACACATTCTAATGTTAACCTTGAGCCTGGTGACCCGGATCAGTCCCTCTCCTCTGCCTCTAGCTGTTTTGAACAGGAGTCCAGACATGGAGCTCTCGGGTGATCTTGCAGTTACCCCAGCGCACTCTGTGTCCAACCCTTAGAAATACTGGCTAGAGTAGCGGTGGAGCTGGCTCCTGGGAGCCATTTCTGGGCTGGTACTCTTGGGAAAAGGTGATGTATGAGCACAGTGATCCTCCAAACGATACATACATATATATCTCTCTTTATCTCTGTGTGTGTGTGTGTATATGTGTGTGTATATACATACACACAGAGACACACACATCCTTTGTGCTCAGCCATCTCTCCTTGTTGTGCAGCCCCTAAATCTGTGGTGGCTCAGGCTGTAGCCTTTTGGTTACAGGAACGAGGTTTGTAACTGGAGGGCTCTAGAAACAGCCTCACCAAAGGACTGGGTTGGTCCAAGACTTCCATAGCTCTTTAGCAGCTCTTTAAGGTCAGGGCATTAAATCTGTCCAGCCCTGTGCTTCAGCATGCCTTGCTGTTCTCCAGCTGTAGTGTGTCAGATTCACCCTCCTGTGACACCAGAGCCTCTGTTTTTAGGTCAGGTCAGTAGCTTCACACACTAGATAAGCCCTCAATTGGCTTTAATATGCAGTACTAGAAAATTGACATTATCCTCTTGACAGGTTGTTTGCAACTTGCTGGTAGAAGTCAAAATATTTCACTATAGGTGTCATCAGAAACCACCATCCTATGCTAATTTTTGTGGGAACATGAAGATAGATGTTGAATAATTTGACATGAGCAGCATAGCTTTAAAAATTATCACCGTGTCAGGTTTGCACTGGATTTTTTTTTTTTTTGAAATATATATATGTATTTCAGATGAGTTTGAGAGAGGGGAGGGAGATATACTAAGTGGCTTCTGCTAAGTGGAAGATGCCGCAGAAGATGGCCTTGGAGGTTCAGCAGTCAGACAACAATTCAGCAGTGGCAGTAAGGGATGCCATGCTGTTAGGGCTGCTGTTCTTAATTTTAAGGAAGAAGACTAAGTGACTTCCATGCTGGAAACTCAGAGATCTTGTGTCACTTCCCGTCAACCAGAAGCCCTACTGTATTGTCTGTGTTTTAATTCAAATTACTGCTGTTCTGCTTGCCGGAGTAGTGCAATTTTGGGCTTCCAGCCCCTCTCTCCACACATACTGTGCTCTCGTGGCTCATTACGCGTAGCCTATGCCTATGGGTCTTGCCAGCGTGGCTACAGCTTGTTATGAGGAGGGCAGAGTTGGGAGCTGGGGAAAAAAATTGCAGTTTGCCCAATGCCAATGTGCGGGCAAAAGCAACGGAGCGAGATGCATTTCTACTGGTGAAAGACTGCTTGGGGTGGAGGATGTTTCTTACTCTGTCTGTGGAAGTGTCCTGAACCCTGCCAAAGGCTTCTTTGGTCAGCATAGGTTAAGTCCACAGTCAACTGATTTGCCTGTGTAGCTCTGGAGAGACAGTTCACTGTGAAGTCCTCATCAGGGTAGGTGAGATGTTGGTATTTTTTTGCGCAGAGGGGTTGTCTCTTACAGACAAGAGACAGTGGAAAATGTTGGTTTGTTCTCGGAGATGCTGTGGTTACCTGCGTCTGGTAATGCAATGGGGGTTTCTTTAGGCTATACCTGGTAGCCGAGGTCTTACGTAGACTGAAACTATTACGAAAAGTTTGAGACCGTTTCTGCACTCAAGCACTCGAGGTGAACACATCAAGGCCGTGTGTCCCAGACACCTTTTGCCAATCATCAGCTGCAGGTTTAAATTCAGAAGAGAAAAACATGCCAATGTCCTCCCAGGCTTGTGGGGGATGGGGGAGGGGTGCAGCACTGACCCTGCACAGCAGGATGCAGATCTGGCAGGGCCTCCAGGATCCAACAGAGTGATGTGCTGGGGAGAAGTGGGAGAGCAGAGCCCCCGTGTTTCCTATCTCAGTGCCCCCGTTTAACTGGTGAGATCTCTGCTCTGTAAGGATCCAATGTACTTGCTTTGAAAAGGAAAAAAAAAAAGCTTTCATCTGCCCTTTGTTTGGGGGAAGGGGTTGAAGGAACAACAGAGGTGTGGGATTTCTTTTTTTTTTTTTTTAATAGCCAAGCACTTGCTCCGTGTTCAAAAGAAGAAATTAAACGTGTGATAACCCAGGGAGCTGGCGATCAAAAGCGCTGCATCAAAGAGACAGGACAGGGAGATCCCGGGCATCAGCTGGTCTTGGCTCCGCAAAAGTGGGGTCAGAGAAGGGCTGTTACCAACGGGATAGCTGGGCCAGGGCTCGCTGGGAGGCGGGGAGTTGCCGTGCCCGCTGTCGGGTGTTTCTTGGAACTGAGGGCTGGACTCCCCCGCTGGCTTTTTCCTGACTTTTGGGCCGGCTGCGAGCGGCTCCTTCCCGGTCCCGCCTGTGGGAAAGGCGAACGAAGCTGCCCCCCCCCCCCCCCCCCCGCTTCCCCGTCCTGCCCGGGGGCGCCTCTCCAGCTGCGGGCGGGCAGCACATCTGGGGGGGGGGGGGGGGGGGAGGCGCACATCTGGGGGGGGGGAGGCGCACATCTGGGCGGGGGGAGGAGGCGCACATCTGGGCGGCGGGGCCGTGCCGCTCCGCCGCTGCCCGGCAGAGGGAGGCGTTGCACCGGCCCGGCGGCGGGAGGAGGAGGAGGAGGAGGGGAGGGGGGGGTACCCGGTACCCGGGGGTGCGCCCCTTTCCCCCGGGGCGAGGGGCAAGCGGGGGTGTGGGTGGGTGTGGGGGTGTGCGCTGGGACTTGCTCAGGGCAAAACCCTTGGAGAGCGGGGCGCATCCTTGGAAGCCAAAATGATGCGGCGCTTCTGTCCGCCGGGGGAGGGGAGGGGGGGGGTTGCCCTCGGTGGAGCGCCCGGGGGCAGCTCATCCTCTCCGTTGTCACCCGGGGGGGACTTTGGGACACACCCCCCCCTCCCCCGCCCGGTGTCTGCCCGAGGGCGAAGTTCTCGGGAGTGACGGGCAGTGAAAGGCTGGAGCTGCTGTTTGCAGGGTTGGGGTGCTGGCTGTTTGCAGGGTTGGGGTGCTGGCTGTTTGCAGGGTTGGGGTGCTGGCTGTTTGCGTGCTGCTCTGCATCTCTGGTTTGTTTTAGGGTCTGAGGCTCTGTCACATTGTACCCAAGCAGGTCATGATCCTTTCCCCCCCCCCCCTTTTTTTTTTTTCATTTGAAAGTGCTATTCTTTCCTTCCAGGAGCACCTTGTCCATTTCCCATAAAAGATCATACACTAAAGTGAGTGCAGGCCCCTTGAATCCTGAATTGGCTTTTCAACCGTAGTCTCCATTTCTTTTTTTTTCTTCTTCACATATCTGTGTAGTTGTGGTTTTGGGATCATTATTATTTTTTTTTCATTTGGGGTTTTGTTTGTTCGGGTTTGGTTCGCAAAAAGGAAAGGTAGGGTTAAAGGAATCTGAACGGGTATGAGGGAAGAGGGATCCTCACAGAATCATAGAACAGTTTGGGTTGGAAGGGACCTTTAGAGGTCACCTAGTCCAACCCCCCTGCAGTGAGCAGGGACATCTTGAGCTGGATCAGGTTGCTCAGAGCCCTGTCCAACCTGACCTTGAATGTTTCCAGGGATGGGGTTTCTACCACCCCTCTGGGCAGCCTGGTCCAGTGTTTCACCACCCTCATTGTAAAAAATAAATGAATTTTAAAAAAAATTTAAAAAATCTTCTTTATATCTAGGCTAAATCTGCCCTCTTTGAGCTTAAAATCATTACCCCTTGCCCTATAGCAACAGGCTTTCAGCCATCTTTCTTATAAGACTCCTTTCAGCACTGGGAGGCCGCTGTAAGGTCTCCCTGGGGCCTTCTCTTCTCGAGGCTGAACAGCCCCAACTCTCTCAGCCTGTCCTCATAAAAGTGTTCCATCCCAATGATCATTTTTGTGGCCCTTGTCTGGACTTGCTCGAGCAGCTCCGTGTCTTTCTTGTGCTGGGGGCCCCAGAGCAGAGGGGGAGAATCCCCTCCCTCGACCTGCTGGCCACGCTTCTTTTGATGCACCCCAGGATACCCCAGTTGGCTTCTGGGCTGTGAGCGCACATTGCGGGTTCATGTCCAGCTTTTCATCCACCAGCACCCCCAAGTCCTGCTCCATAGGGCTGATCTTAATCCCTTCATCCCCCAGCCTGGGGGATGCTGTTGCCTTGACCCAGGTGCAGGACCTTGCCCTTGTTGAACCTCACGAGGTTCACGTGGCCCCACTTCTCAAGCCTGTCACGGTCCCTGTGGATGTCATCCCGACCCTCCAGCGTGTCGGCCACACCACTCAGCTTGGTGTCAGCTGCAAACTTGCTGAGGGTGCGCTCGATCCCACCGTCTGTGCCATTGATGAAGATACTGCTCTGTCGGGAGGAGAAAAGAAGACAGCAAGGTGGTGGCTGGCTGTCGGGGCCTCTGATGTGTTTGGGTGAGCTGCACTATATCTGCTTGGCTCTGTGAGGCAGCAGAGCTGAGGGTGCCAGAGCAGAGGCATTTGGTTGATGCTGGTGCTTTGACTCTTGGGAATACACGACTTGGGGGCCCTAGCTTAGTGCAACATGGTCTTCAGAGCATTTTGGCTGCCTACAAGGAGGTCTTTGCACCAGTGCATTGGCTGCGCTGGTCAGCTGTTGACTACTGCTACCTTAAATTTTAATGCCTAAATAATCTTGTCCATGGCTGGTGAAGGGAGACAACCAGGGAACTAGAGAGGGAGACAGCTGAGTGTAAATTGTTATTTCTTTAAATATTCTACTTGTTCTTCTAGGCTAGGCGATAAGGTTACCCCAGCATATGCTTGTATGACTGTATTCCCAAAATCTACAGAGCTGTGTGGTCTAGTAATGTTCAGACTCCTCTGAGCGGGACTCTGCCTTTGTATACGCTTCTGTAAAGCACTCCGTGTTCTTAGTATGGTGCTAGTAGTGAACAGCAGCGTAGATGCAGTTAGTTACTTCGGTGGTTGCAAATAAGGCAGGACAGCCGTGGTGCTGGAGTGGGCTGGTGATTTGGAGTCACCAGCACTGCCCTGGGAGCAGGTCACGGCTCTTTGCTGGGCTGCAGGGCCCCAGGGAGAGGGCGCAGCGAGGTGATGAGCCAGGATCTCGAGCAGCTTTTATCTGTCTGGCCAGCCCCTCGCTTCCTTGTGGCTCCTTTCGTTCCCACCGCGAATCGCTCGTGGACGTGGTGTTGGCTGTTATCCCTTTGCTGTAGCTTTCATAGGGGAGATATCATTGATGTAACTAAAAATCCCGCCGGCTGTGATGGGCTGGCTTGTGGCTTCTCTCCGCTGTGAGACGTAGGGTAGGACAAATGGCGTGGAGATACTTTCGTGTAAATGGAAATGATGGCAGGGTGAGGATGGCGATTGGCAAAGGTGCAGTAAGAACGGCAGTTCCTAAAGACAAATTAGCGAATGTCGCCTAAAGAAGGGCTGACATAACACTGAAAGCTAAAGTCAAGCTGTGAGAAAGGCTTTAGGATGTCTGCAGGTGGACATTTAATGCGAGAGTAGCTGCTTGCCCTTGCCGCTCCTGCTTCGGAAAGAAATGGTCCTTCGCTAATTGGCATAAATTGTTTTAAAATAAATGGGGGTGGGAATCTTGCGCATCTCTTGTGTGCCTTTGTGATGAAATAAAAAGGAGAAACAAAGGTGTGACTCAGATGTTTGAGAAATGGCTTTTGCTTACAAATGCCGTTTCACCTTCTGGTGCTCGCTGGGTGCCTTGCACGGTGGGAAGAGGCATTTGTAGAATTTGAGTGAAGAATGGCACTCTCTTGCTAAGTTTAACAAACGGATTGTTCTGACTCGGATCATCCCTCAAAATAGTGGAAATGCGAGAAATTGAGGCTCACGAAAGTAACCTGAGCAGCGAGAGCCGGTTGGGGGTGGGAGACTGGACTCCCCTGCCAGTCAAGTGAATCCAGGTGGGGTGTTAAGAAAACTTAACTGCTCCGGGGCATTTCCACTGTGGTTGTTAGACCCTGAAAATCCCTCTCAGAGCGCACCAGTAGGATTTCTTGTGGATGGCTGTTTCCCATCGCTGTAATATCTGTGAACTTCCACCTTTACGATGCCTCCGTTGCCTACAGTTACTCCACTCTGCATGTGGGGAAATGAGATGGAGATTAAGTGATTTGCCTGTGGCGGAACGGAGAATCGAACATCAGTGAAGTTTTAACCATCCTTTTCTCTCTGGTAAAGTGCAGCTGGTATTAAGTGCAATCCCTGTGGCTGACAGATCCAAGGTAAATACATCCTCGATAAGAAGGAATAAGCCGTTGAAAACAGGCTCTGATCTAGTTATCTGAGAATCAAGGATTCTGGATGCCAGAGCAGAACACAGCTTTTGAAGAAGCGAAAGGAAAGTCTGAATATTCTAACGCATTTTGTTACTTTAAGTATGTGCTAAGCCGTATTCCTATTTTTTTTACAAGTATGAAGACAGGAGGAAGAAATCTCTGGTGTTTGTTTCCCAAATGCTAACGAAGGCCGAGAGGAATTAATGTCAGTGATTTTTTTTTTTTTTTTTTTAATAGAGATTTTTCTTTTGTATTTAGCGCAATTAAAATTCACAAGTATGTGTTTGAGAAGGAGATGACTTGACCAGTCATCAAATAATTGCTGAATAAGGAGACCTTCTTACCTCTGGCAATTGGAGCTCAGAAGTGGGCAGTGGTGTTAGCTGCAGGTTGGGAAGATCCCCACTTTAAGGTGTAGTGCAAAACAGCGCCTTGCTGTTCCCTGTACCTCTACAAATGAGGAATCCTTGGAAACTGCGTAAGAATACAGGAGCTTTCCAGTGCAATGTGAGAGTGGGATTAGGGGGATGCTTCTGCAAACAGATTGACTGAAGGAGCACGTACGCTACGCCTAGGCAAAAGCAGGGCTGTAACTTGTGGGTGCGCTCTTGAACTAGCTTTAAATTACCTGTTACTGATGGCAGCACAGCTGTAACGGCGTGGAGCTCGGCCTGGCCTGTGCTCCAACCACTTGTGCAACACCCTGAGGGGGCTTTGCAAGGTGTGCTGAGCCCCCCCGCGCCCGGGGTCACCTGGCAGCCACACACTGCCCTCAGCTCCTTGATAAATAAGCCGTGGGGCACCTACATGAGGTTCATGCTTGGTTTTGGACTGCAGCGCGAAAAATGTACTCAACTTCTGGCTGTGCAACTGGGTAATCATCCTATAAATCCAACTAGCTGGCTTATTGCGGGGTGCAGCTGGAAGCTCAAGGGCTGCAGTGGCTTAGCTACTGCCATCCAGTAGCTGCGAACTCTATCGAGACAAATGCTGGGGCTGTTCTTGCCCCGTGGGATCTTTCAAGCGCACGTAGCTTGCAGTGCAGGAATGCAAGTTGGCTTAATGCAGCTTGCTGTTGTGAAAGAGAGCCTCTAGCCAAGAGCTCTAGAATTAATCTTGAATTTTGGAAAGTTATTCCTGAATGACTCCTTGCGTAGACCAGCCCTGCATTTAGCTGTGATTAAGTTCCTAAATTGTTTTTCAAAATGGGATAGGCAAGCTCCTGAACCATGTAGCTGCATCTGAAGACGTTACCCATAGAAACCAAGCTTCAGTTTTGGCTAAAATAGCACAATAATTGTTTCCTGGCTGGTCAAATGATAAGCAGCTCAGGACTTTAATCCCTATTCCAGCAGAAAAATGCAATTGACAGTAGAGAATGGCTGTTTACTATGATGTGCATGATTAATACCGTAAGTCTTTCATGTTGGGATGTTGGATGAAAGGCATGAATATCACCACAACAAATTGAAAGCAGTTTGTTACATATTCGTGGCTGGTAATTGGGCTCGAAACTCTGCGTAAAAGGAGAGATTAGCCAAAGTTGAAGGGTAGTTACCGAAACTAGAAACCACTCTGGCATTTGCTAAGCTTTGGCAAGGATGCCATGCTGATTTTTGCAGATCACAATAAGCATATGCATCTACTTGTGGCTGATGGTTATTCCAAGTGGCCAGCAGTCGTGTGTGTGCTACTTGACAAACAGTTCTGCTTCTCAGATTATTATGGAGACATTTCAAAGTATGTTTGCAGCATATGGCTTGCTTAAGGAGATGGTTTTAGATAGGAGACATTCAGTAAAACACAGTAGATCAGCTGCTTATCACTCCGCTTCAGCTGGGTCAGCAGGGCATTTTGTACAGACACTTAAAAGAGCAGCGAAGAGAAACGAGGAGCGAACCCTGCCTCGTGACACTGCAAACTTTCTTTCCTGGCGTAGAGCAGCGTGCAGGAAAGCTCCAGCCGAGCTAATTCTGAATAAACAGATATTTAATGTAAGAATTGCATTTGATTGTCTCAAAGCAAGTCTAGAGGAAGCGGTGAGTGAGGAGAGTGGGGGAAGGAAACCGCCGTATGAGCGTTTTGCTTGTTAGGCCTAAATAAAAGCTTCGCAGAAGGAGGAAGCAGGGGAAGGTGCTAAAAAGTACTAGGATCTGTGAGATGCTTGGTGAGGTAGACGGGGAAATGAGAAAGAAATGTGTCTAGCTATTGCGAGGTTTAAAAAAAAAAAAAAAGAAAAAGGAGTGAAAAGAAATGGATGCTGTTGATGGTGTGTAAATTCTAGGAGTGAGAATATTTCTCTCTTTCATTGGCCTCACGATAATACCCGTGACGCTGTTGCTGTTGAAAATGAGGGATTGGAAGAACAAGCGAGAACCGTGGTCTCTGCCAGAGGGCAGTGGCTGTAATTCCATGGTCACGTAAAAGGGGGTTAGTCTGAGCACCCCCGTTGCAAGAAACAGGAGGATTTAATGTAGCTTTTGCCTATGTACCGCTGGACACCTTGTTTAAGGTCCTGGGTGCTCTTGTGAGCGTTGCTGTCGTCTGTGGGCAAGCAGCTGTAGGTTGCACCAAGGCTGGAGCCCAGATCCCAGGGTGGTGTAAAATGGGTGATGGCTTGTAATTGAGGGGTTCATTTGCTGAACTAACTCTCCTGATTTTTTCCTGTATTTTATTTCTAGCTTTGTGTCTGTTTCAGTTAGTCATCGTAATTAGCTTTCAAGGCGCACTTGGCTGATTGGATTTTTGTTGATATAAGGTCTTATTTCTTGCATGTGCTTTGTCACACGTGCTCGCCTTGCTGACACAGGCGACTTTTTACTCCAACCTCTGCTACCGGCTGGCTGGGAGGAACGGTTGTGTTCCTTCAGATCCTCTGGGAAAACAGAAGTTAGAAGTGGGGTGAGGGGGAAATCTTAGAGGATTCGCTTTCCTGGCTACAATTTTTGGCTCTGCTGTGCTACTCATGTAGATAGTATTTTAATTCTAAGAGAAGGGAGTTAAATCCAGATGAGCTGTTGCTTTGGTAGAAATGCTGGCCTGAAATGCTGCACATGATGGCTTGGATCCTGTTGCTGTCAGTCTTCCTTTATGACTTTTTTTTTTTTTAAAAGACTTCAGTGTAAGCCAAGTATGTTTGGGAAAAAACCAAAACAAACAAACAAACAAAAAACCAAAAAAACCCCAACCTTAAAACAACCCACAAAAATAGGCTAGATCTGTTAGTTTCTCCTGGCCTTCTCCTCGTGCAAATGGAAGGTGGTACCATTTGTCTGCCTGGGCTGGGTGTTTTGAAGATGAAGCTGGTGATTTCAGTGAGGTGTTTCCACCTGGATGTGAAGGGGGAGGGCACAGACAGGCACCTCGGCTTTGGTGTGATGTCTTGTCTTAGTGGTTTACAGGTTTTCATGGGCAACTGATTTTTTTAATTTTTTTTTTCCCCCCCATCACCATTAAATTTGGACTTGAGACATTTTTGGTTTTGTGGCGGTTTCCACTTCGGTGCATCGATGAGCATCCTTTCACTGGCGGCTGGTCGCTGCAGTCGCTGAGCTGCTGCCGCTCTCTTGGGCAGCCCCTGAGCTGCCTTTGGGGCGCTGCTGTTGGAGAACCCGACAGCAGATCTGTCAGCAAAGCACAGAACATCCTTCGGCGTGAACCCTCTTCGTAAAGCATGCTTCTTTGTACAACCAGCGTGCAGTGCCTTGAGACTCTGGCTTGCCAGGTAACCTGCTGCCAGAGAGGCTAAGCTCTGTTGTCACCGTTTGCTGGATCTGGTCTCCGAGATGGTGGTTTCTGTAGGGGGATTCCTTGGTTTCCCTGGGCTTGAAAAGTGTCTGGGCGCTTTGGTTTCAAAACCTCACTACTCTGGATGGCTTGTGAGTATTCCAGAACGGGATAATTCTTATTATACTTGAACCACAGCTTAACTCTCAGCAAGTCATGCCTTTTCTTTCATTGGTCAGTCTGGAATAATGGGAAAACCAGTCTTTCCTACCCCAAAAGTTTTTGGCTGTTTTATCTGGTACGTGATACTACTTCTTGAGTATCCTTTCCTAGAGACTGCAGGCCTGTCACTCTTTGACTTGCTATCTTGAAGTGAATTGGAGGTAGCTGGCAAGAATTGTTTGGGTTTATTTCCCCCCCCCCATCCTTTGCTTTCCTGCAGGATTGTTGCGTTGGGATAAGAGGAATTTTTCCTTTCCGTTGCTTAATTACGTTACACTGGTTGAAATCTTTTCTCCTTGCCTTTGTCACCTACATTTGTTCTGTAACTTTTCTGATGGCCTTAAAAAGTGCAGCTGGAAGGAAGGGACATAAATAGAGCTAGTGTTCAGGATCTCACTCTGCTGTGGAGGTAAGGGCCTGGTGGTGGGGAGTCTTTGTTCCATTGTCCCCACCATCTTCTCCTCTGCCTTCTCTCTTTCCTCGGTTCCTGTTGTTTCACCTTCAGAATCCTTCCTGAATTCACTTTGCTTAAAATAATATTTGTTTGAACAATAAAAGCTGTATTAAAGGGATAACATTGTCACTTAGTTTAAATACACATATTGGCTCTGTGAGAGAGGGCTTTGCAAAGAAAGCCTGACTGTATGCTTTCATACATAAAATGAGTATGTCAACAAAATCCTGCAAGAGGTCTGCCACTGAAGAAAGCCCTTTTCCCCTGCTTCCCCGCATGCAAATATCCAAATACAACAGCAGTTCCTACCGCTGAAGCAGCAGCAGCAAGGGAAAAGCGAGTGGCATTGAAATGCTGCCAGCCATACCTTTATACTGAGTTATAGCACTGAAGGCAAACAGCAGCTGGAAGCTTGCTTTGATCCTTTGGTATGAATAAGATTAAATAGCAGGCATGGTGCTGGTGAGGTGTATTTTCCTGACCCTCTTCCACAAAGCTTTTGAACACTTCTGGAGAAGTGTGGGGTTATCTTCAGCACCTGCTGAGGGACCGGTGACCGGAGAGCTCGGCACAGCGCGGTGCTCTGCCTGGGTCCCTTCCCCTGACCGGGGCATCGACCTGCCTCGTGGCATTCGTGTGTGTGCCTTGACCAGCCGGGCTTGTCACTGATGTCCACTTGGGAGGGCTGATACCTGCAACTTGACTTTCCTGATTTTAACCCGAATGGTTGACTTCTGATGAGTTAGATACGGACGGGTGGCACATGGCAGCTGAGCAGCGGGGACCCTTCCCTTCCAGCCAAGGGACGTTCCCTCAGGTCATGCCTTGCACGACGGCTTTCTGTCCTTCTCCACCTCCTCGGTTTATGGCTGGTTTGTGGAGGCTCTGTGCGTGTAGGGGTCTGAGCAGTGCTGTAGGTCCTCAACCTGCCTTTGCTGCTTTGGTCTTTATTTTCCAAATACCTTGTATGCCGTGGAAATTGTGGGAGTGCGTACAGGCCTCCAAAGTTGCTGTCAATCTAGGCTCTTTCTGTCAAATGGAGCCAGATGATATTTCTAACTCTTGCAGAAATACATCTATGAGAAGGACCTAGGCCTAACGCGTTCAGTTCCCCTGCTAGCCAGAGCAGATAGACTCTTCCGTTGTGCCCATGTCTCTCCTTTCTTTCCCGTTAATGTTTTTGTAATTATTCATCCACGTTTGACATTAAATGCATCGTCTCACTGGGATGAGAACCTAGCCTGGCGGTCAGCGGGGAGCTGGGAGTCTGGGCTCGAGAGCTAGCACCTGGGTCTCCTGCAGACTGTGTGTGAGACCAGATGGGAACGGGGGCAGAGCTTCGGTCTTCCAGGCCTGCTTCTGCAGCCACACTAACGATCTCTGCTCTTGCACTTACTCTGCTGGTGTGAACTGTCATCGCTGCTTCCATTTTAGAGCAAGAGTGAGAGAACAAACTTCCTTTCAGCTGTTTTGTTTTTCTTGCAGAGCAGCTTTTCGGATTCCCAGCGCTCCCTCACTCTGCTTTCCTTCCTAGAGACATCTTGTCAGCCTCACCCTCTTCTTTGGCCAACTAAGTGTGTGGATTTATACACGTGGATTCATCCATGGTGTTCCTAACACAGGCATTATTGCTGTCTTTGCCTTCATTTTTTTTATTTATTGCCTCTTTCTTGGGCAGATACACTCCCAGATTACTTGTCCGTCTCCTCATCACCCTTCAGGAAGAAGTGCAGGCTCTAGGTCTGTCAGTGCTTGAGTGCTTCTGGAGTTGGGGTGTCTGCTGGAGTACTGCCCTTCCTGGCGGGGCATCAGCTGGGCCAGGGTACTCTCAGCCCAGTGCTGTCACTGAAATGAAGCCAAAACTCAACGTCTCTGTGTTGCAGAACAGAACAACCTCTGGACGCTAAACTTCACAGCGTGGAGAGAAGCAGCTGTCTCCTCGTGGTACTCGTGGGCTCATAACGTGCCTTGCTGCTGGATCAGTGTTTTGTTGTTTCTCAGGTAGCTCACAAGTGTAAAAGTGCGGTTCTTCTGCAGCATCTGGGGATGGTTAGGTCGAATAGAGATGAGCACAGTCCTTCTTACTGAAGAAAAGAGTTGCATGAAGCCCTCATCTTCTTAAATTGTAGAGTGACCTTTCTTTTTTCCTTCCAGTCTCTCAGGAGTGTGACTCTTCCCTTTCATAGCTGGTCTATTCATCCTCTCCAGTACTTGGTGGCTCTCCCCCAGGAGCATGCCTGCCCGCAGACAGCAGCAGTGAGGTGCCTTAGGTGAGCAGTACGGTTGTAGGCACTACAGCAAAGGCATCATTCATCCGTTTGGGGAAAACTGCTTTTTGTCCCTGATAATCCGCTAGATTCCCCTGGAATCCCTGTCTGGGGAAAGCTGTGACATTTTGCATTGTTTTGGGAGCCTTCCCAAAAGCTCTTTCTGGGTTTTATGGACCTCGGGGGGGGGGGGGGGGGGGGGAGGGGAACAGTATAGTAACTTCATAATGGTGAAAATCAACACTGTATATGGAAATCTATGTTTGCTTTTAAAGGGAAAAAGAAACCCTGCAGTTCTGTTTCCTTGGGACTGAGCTTGACTCTAATCTGTGGCACCTTTCCACTCCTGTTACCTTTTTCTGGGAGATAGCAAGGCTCAAAGATTTAAACCTGCACCAAAGTAATTGTAATTGAGGATTCAGCCCGAATCTCAGTGAAAGGACCAACAGAAATTCCTACTGCCTGGACTGCAGCCTGGTTTAGAGGCCCTAGATCGTAAAAACCCTTGTTCATCTTGGTCGACATCCGCAATAATGGAACAAATCTTAAAACCCAAAGAAAACAAAAAAACAAAGCAAGCAAAAGAAAAAGATTCTATTAATAAGCCTGATGTCCATGACAGTCCTTTTTGGTGGTTTTGGTCTTTTACCTTGCTTCTACATCTCAAAGTTGAAACCTGTTAGCTTAAGTGTGTGTGTGTGTGTATTTTTAAGGTGATATGGCCTCTCCTCCCCACTGGAGAGGGCAAGGGCACAGAGCAAACCCTGGAATCTAGGTGGTGCCAATCTAGCACTTTCTTGACTTAGTTACTTCATGGAATAATTAAGGTTGGAAGGGACCACTGGAAGTCACCTGGTCCAGCCCTCTGCTCAAGGCAGGGCTAGTCTGACATTAGAGCCAACTTTGAATTTAAGGCAGGGTGCGAAGGACCTCATCCAGCGAATTTGGAGCATCTCCAAGGATGGAGGGTCCATAAGCTCTCTGGGCCCCTCTACTGGTGTTTGACCACCTTCATGGTGAAGTAGTTTTTGTCTTCGTGGCAAATGGGAGTTTCCTGTGGTGCATCTGGTGGCTTTTGCCCTTCTTACTTTCGCCATGCACTTCTGAGGAGAGTCTGACTCTGTGTCCATCTTCCCCCCTCTCCACCCCATCCGAGTTAGGTAATAGCAGTAAGATCTCACCTGTCTTTTTTTAAGGCTTGAGGGAGAGAAAGCAAGCAAACAAAACCAGTAAACAAAGAAACCCACCCAAACTTTTCTCAGCTTTTCTTCATACACCATATGCTCCACCTGCCTGACCATTTTGGTGGTTCCTCACTGGACTTGATCCAGTACGTAAGTGCTGCTTTGTGGGAAAACACCTTTCCTGGTTTCTTCCAATGAGATGGTCCTTGCTACGTGCTGTTTAGGGAAAGGTTTGCTTTATGGCCTATCCTCCTCTTCAAAGTGCTTTGATTAACATGCTGTAATTAGCACGCTCCTGGTGCAGTCTGCCCCAGACAAGCAGGGAAACTGGGAGACATTTGTACGTTTACCATTATGTGCAGCATAACCTCTGGTAATAGTTACACCTAGTATTCTTCTGTGAGCGTAACATAAAGATTAAACACAGGGTGAGAGATGGTGGAAAAGAGTAATACACTGTTTACCACATACTACAGCGAGTAAAATATCTCTGTGTGTTTGCGTATATGTATATATGTACACACGTGTATGTACGTGTGTGTGTGCATCATAGAATGGGTATATTTATTACACACAGAAGCGCATTTTGCAGGGTCTCTCTTGGGATACCTGGTCAGTTTGCTCGATTAGGAGGCAGGGCTCGTCCAGCAGATGTCAAGAGACGAGGGTCCTGTCCCCCACGTGTAGCAGTAAGTGACTGGGTAGGAAGAAAGATGTGCCGTTTCTCAGGGAAGCTTTGTAAAGGGGATGTCAGGTCCCGCTCAGAGTGTTTAGTTCGAAGCCCCTTGCGGTGTGCTAATGTGTCAGGGGGACCTCGTCTCACGTTGAGTCTGGTGGGGTTTCTTTACGGTTTGAATTCTCCATTGGCACCCGGTTGGTGGCTTCGCTTCACAGCGTGATGTGCCGGAGCAGGAAGCTGAAGATTGAGCCGTGCTTTCTGTCTTCATTTGACACAATTGTAGGTGGCATGGAGAGTGGGATGCTGGGGTAGGAAGTAGAAGGAATCATTTTACTCCCACTGAATTTTATCTGGGCAATATGCCCTATCTGAACAGTTGGTTTGGTAGCTTGATTTTTATTTTTTTTTTAAGTGTGTTTAGTATCTGTGTTCTTTTCCTCTCTCTACCCCTCTTGTAGGGCCATTACCAGATTAAAATGAAATAGGCTCTAAACCAGCAAGAAGGGATTGGGAAGTCAGGATGGTCCATGTGTTCAGCTGCCAGAGACACGGCGCTGAATCCCTGTGAAAGGCATCAACTTTGCTTGTTTCCTTGCTGGTGAAGTCAGAGAATGGGGAAGAGTTCTAGTGTCTGTCTCACCCTCTGTGCATCTGAAATCTAGCCCAGGTGCAGCTGCACGTCTCCATTGCTCCCAATATCAAATGAAAGGACTGAGCTGCTTTATTATTATTATTATTTTTTTAATTCCCAATGTTGAAACCTCGCCGCTGACCTCCTGGGTTTTCTGAGAGGGAGCGTGCGGCCAATACCCGCTCCTGCTTTGCAGATTATTTTTTTTTTTTTTGGTATTGTTTGCATATGGCTTTTTTGAGGAGGGTGCGTGAAAATGTTGCTGTTGCTCCTGATCCATCTCCTCTGAGGGAGTGGCGGTGCCGCAGTTTCTCCAGGAAATATTAACGCGTGTAAACATTTTTCAAAAGCCATTACATCTCCCTGCATGTACTTTATTATATTCCCACAAATCTGACTCGATTTGATAGATAGGTAACCAGGGAGCAAGGACGGGGGAAGTGTGCTAGAGAGGGAAGGAGGGAAAAGGGAGCGAAATAAACACAAACCTGCTGTAATTCAAAACAAGGCAAAATCAGATTGTGTGCTTTGGCTAATTTTCTTATTCAGGTATTGATCCAATGGCTGCTCCAGAGTCTATTAGCAGTCAGCCAGTGAAAATATTTCCCATCGGGGGCTCTGACCTGAGACGGGGTGAATCTATAGCAATTTGTTCAAACAGAGGAGAGCTTTTTCCTCTGATTTGTATTCCAATTTGCACAGTGTACAAAGTGGGGGGGGCCCGTTGTGGGGGTTTGCAGGGTGGTGCTTCTCAAGTGGGAATCGAGCTTGAGGCAGGGAACTGGCTGAAAAAAAGCGCCTGGTTGAACTCTGAGCTGGGCACCCTCCGCCCGTCTCTCTGGGTTATCTGGGCACCGCGGCAAGCTCGCCCGCCAAGGGGAGCGGGGCAGCCCTTCGCACCCCCTTGGCGGTGAGGATGCGCAGAGCTGCCCTCCCTGCAGCCTCTTGAAGAGATCGGGAGAGAGGGCGAAAGTGCTTCCTGCCCACCCCTTCCCACCATGAGCTGCCAGTACTGGCTGAGGAACAGGTTTCCTTGGAGGACGGTGGGCTGAGTCTCTCCGCCAGTGGGTTTCAGCCTGGTCTGTCTGGGCTCATAACTGGTTTGACCCCAGTTTGCTCCTGCTGGAGACAGGCGGGTGTGGGTGCTGCTTCTCAGGGTGAAAGCCTGCTACAGGAGTCGCGGGACCCTGATGCTTGCTTGGGGTCTGCCAGAAGTTGCCTGATAACAACCAGCTTCAGGCCTGAGCTTCCACCCAAAGCTGTGCTGAGGGTGCCACAAGGACGTGGAACTTCTCTATGTTGGCTGCCTTTGCACTAGCCATTTGGCTTGCCTGGTTACCTAGAGACTTTTTTTTTTAAACAAAACAACAAAAAAAACCCCACAAAGGGTTTATGTTCTGTTCTAGGCATTTTTTTTTTCATCGCTTCAGAAGAAATCCAGATAAGGAAACAGTCTCGCCGCCCCTTAAATCCAGTTCCTGCAGCGATCAAGAGCTGCCAGAAATGTCAGTAGTGAAAAACCTGACAAGGTGAGCTAGGCTCGTGGTGGCCAGTGTCTGTTGGCTCACCAGCAGGTCTGATGCCAGTCCCTGTGCCAGCCTTGAGACCGCCAGGTTTGGGGTTTAGCCTGTCTGTCTTGGTAAGGAAACAGTTGTAAAGTCATGGTTGGAGAGATGGGGAGGTGGTTTGGAAAGTCCCTGCTTACGCGTAGGAGTGTGCGTTCTGCTTCTGAGAAGGCCAGAAAAATCAGTGTTGTGTCTTGACATACATCATCTTGAAATAGGTGAGAACTGGAGAAGACCTCTAAACTGAGCTGACCAAGCTCCTCATCCTTAAGTCTGTGTTGGGCTTCCACACTAGCCAGTGACACCACACTGCCCATTTTCTATTACTTGTCCAAACATGAGAGCCTAAGGTAGAAAAATCCTTTTAGCAAAAGGGGGAAGAGAGGAAAACCATCCGTTATATAAAAGCAAAGGGTAAGAGTAATAGGATGGGTTTATTCTCCTTATGCTGCTTTTAGCTTTTAAAATTGGCTGGAATTCTCCTTAGCCTTGTTATACTTGCTTTAATTTAGCAATGGTCCCAGAAACACTTAGAGGGAGGGAGGAGGTAGGAAGGCAGAAATAAATAAGTACTTTAAATCTTAAATCTGTGCCATTTTTAAACCATGAGTTTATTTTTGACTTGGCCATAACTTTCAGGGAACCAGCCCGGGTGCCGGGGAGAGCAGTAACTCCAGCTTTGAAGAAAGAGTGGGAAGGTTTATGAGACTTTTGAAGCAGTCATGCAGAGGTCCCTGCAGTCGATGGCATGAGGGGAGAGTGTATAGGAACGACGACAGCAGTGTTTTGTAGTATTTAGGAGAGTATTTAACAGTACCAGGGCTGTGGAGTGGGCTGTTGCTGCTTTTACAGGCGGTAGAGGGCTTGTTAGGGTGCTGGAGGGAGGGCTGGCTCGTCTGCCCAGCTGGCAAGGGTGCTGGCTGCTGCAGGAGGGCTGCTGGCCACACTGCCAAGGGAAGGAGAGCCCCGTTCCTCCAGCTTGTAGCGTGGCTTTCTGGACA
This sequence comes from Leptosomus discolor, assembly GCF_034619465.1. Taxonomy (NCBI): domain Eukaryota; kingdom Metazoa; phylum Chordata; class Aves; order Leptosomiformes; family Leptosomidae; genus Leptosomus; species Leptosomus discolor. The sequence continues at coordinate 2,523,728 of NC_141392.1, read as the reverse complement.
AGAGGCAGAATAAGAGCTGTGCCAAGGTTTCTGAGCAGTGCAGGCTAGAGGGGGACAATTAAAATCCAAGGTACCACTTGCTTGACATGCACCAGTGATTGGCTCTCATCAGGTGCGGGATTTTAAAAGCCTTTCATGCCAGGTAATTGGTCCCATCCCTGCCCTAAGCATGACCATTTTCTAGGGCTTTAGCAGAAAGGAGAATGACTCATGAAACAGAGTTGTCAAGCTGCAGGTCCTTGGCGTTGCTTCGGAGGTGTTGGCCTTTCATTCCATTGTCTCCCTCCTCCTGGGCCGTGGCACAGGCTGTAGGAGGGAAGCGAAACGGTTTTCGCTTGTCCTCTGCTGTGTTGGTTCCTGCAGCAAAGCAAGCAAGCTGTGCTTTGCTGCTGCGCTGAGGAGATGGAGCTAAGCGGGTATGGAGTTGTGTGCTTGCACCCATGGAGGGTGCTGTGCACAGCGCCAAGCAGCAGCCTGCCAGGAGGAGACTGCGGGGGTAGGACCACGCAGGAAGGTGGTTGGGGGCTCCTTCGCCTCGGTTGTAGGGAGAAAATGCTGGGAGTGACTCTCCTGTGCTGGGGAAAGAGGGGGATGGGGAGGGATACGTAGTACTCACAAGTTATCATAAGCACCGAGGCAAGCTGTTTCCTCTAATTAATGTTTAAGGTTTTGCAGCATGTAATGTGGGGTATGGCTTGGAAGTGGCTGCTGGGAAAGTATACGAGGTATCTATAGAAACCTACCGTGTCCCTGGGATGCGCAGCAGAGTCTGTGACAGGTCCCCAGAATAACAGCCTCTCGGTGCCCCTGCTGTTGTGCAAGACTGATTCATCATGTTTCTCCTAGAAAGCGTATCAGGCTCTGTCTGGTTCAGGACTGTGGCAAACAGCACCCGCTTCCCTCCACTGTCTCTGTAGATAGGTACTCTGGTGGTCTGTTTAATGTCTCGTACGGTGTATTTTTTTTTTCTGAGGTAACACCCCTGGCAGGGGTAGTTCACCTGAAATGCCAGAAGGACGCTTTCCTCGCATCTGCCTATTTACGTGGCCGCCTGCCCACGTTGCTGGGGACTCGGTGTGACTCGGCGGCGGGGGGAAGCACTGCTTGACTCAAAGTCTTTCCCAGCTCTGAATCTCACGCTGCCCAGGCCGGTGTGCAGGGGCAGGCTCTGGGGGCTGCATCCCCTCCTCGTTTGGGGCTGATGCCACACCACCAGCTACCTCCACAGACCCTCGCTGCAGGCCCTGGCAGCTCTCTTGGCACGAGCAGCAGTTTATATTTTGGTCCTCAGACCACAGATTCCCTTCAAGTGTAGCACTACGTTGGAGTCAGTGTGGGGACGGTCTGTATCGTGGTCCTCCGACGGTGGCCAAAACGCTGGTGTCCCACGAGGCAGGAAGGGCGGTGCTGGGAACTCTTCCGTCATCTCCTTGTTGAGTTAAGGGCAAATTTGTGTGAGAAACAGAGGGGACCAAGGGGAGCAGCTTTGCCAGGCAGATGTGCCCTAGCCCAGACAGGTGCAGTGGATTCAAAGCTGTCTCTCTGGCCCCTGTGCATTGCAGGGAGCTGAAGCTTTCAGGCTCCCAGCTTGGATGCTTTCTGCTTCTTCACAGGCTTGTAGCTGCAGAAGAGGCATGATTCAGTTATGGAAGGGATTGGAGATGTGGAGGGAAGGAAAAGTTTGAGCAATGCAATCCAAGGAAAACCAAGACAATTCTCATACTACAGGATGAAACTTGCTCCTTATACCACATCCATTTCTCTCTTAGATACGGAGCACAGAACTAAGTTGTAGCTGCTTTTTGGTCTTTGCTCACTGGGGGGATGGTATTTTGTTCATAGACTTGCTTTTCCCTAGGCAGGTCTGATGCTGCTTCCTGATGCTTCCTCTCTGAGAGTAACCTTCATTCTCTCCAGACAATTGGAATAGGCTATTCCTTTTTTTTTTTTTTCCTGCTCTTCCCCAAAACAAACCCCCTCATTTTCCTGCCTCATTCGGGCTTGGCAGCCAGCAGCATTAGTGAGGAAGGTGTTGGAGGAGGGAAAGCAGCATGTATGTCTCCAGCCAGATGAACCTGGAGTTTCTTCTTGTCATGGTGCCCTTGGCAAAGCCATTCACAGACCTGGCTGCTTTTGGTGGCTTCCTGAGGCAAGCCTTTCCCAGAGCTCTCTCGCACCCATGAGAGTGCTAACAGCTTAGGATGGGGCTGCATCTAGGCTGAAAGACCCCACTGCTTCCCACCCTCCTCAACCCCTGACACACCAGCTGTCCTTTACAGCTGCTGAAACACTGCCTTCCCTGGGTCTCTATCTCATGCCTTTTATGCAGGAATTGATTTAACAGTGTCTGCCCAGCAGCACTGTTGCCTCAATGTGTGTGCAAGCACACTCTGAGCCCTTTGCCATTAGCTGCTAGTTTGGTGGGTTTTTTTTTTACCCTTTCTTCAGCTGCATGAAGTAGAGCTGTGAGCATCCTATGCAGCGCTGTGGGGCAACAGCAGAGGATACAGCAGGAAATCCCTGGTTTGGGAATGGATGGATCTCCCAGTGCTTTGGTAGCATCAGTGGGAAGTGAATGGCAAGATGCTGTCTTGCTCACTGTGCTGGTGCGAATATTCAGCTTTGCACTAGTCACTTGGCTTGCCTGGTTACCTAGAGATTTTTTTTATTTTGAAAACAAAACAACCAAAAAAACCCCACGAAGGGTTTATGTTCTGTTCTAGGCATTTTTTTTTTTTTTAATGACTGCACAAGGATTTGAATGTCTGAGATCGTATTTAATGTTCCTCCTTCTCCTGCCCTACCGAAGTGGTGTTTGGTACTGCAACACACCATTAAACTGCTGCTGGGCTCTGCTCCCACATGCATGCGTTTCCCTGGCGAGTGGACTGATTTGGGTGAGACAGACCGAGAAAACAGCCTACATGTGTTTTTAGTTTTACGAGGAAGGAGGCAAAGGCGGAAGCCGTAAATGCTAATGCACAAGAGTCAACCTCCGCTGTGAGGGATCTGGCTGAAGCGATGAATAGGCGTCTATCGCAGATGGCACGTTTAGTAGCCTGAAACTGATACCAAATTCGGAGCTTCCAAACCCCCTGGTTTTCCAACACTCCTCACCGAGGTGGGAGGCTGGGTGCGGCTGGGTAAGGATTCAGGGGTGAAAACTCAATAACAACAGAGTGTAATCAAGCAGACATTCTTTATTGCAGCGCTGGGCAGCACTGGGGATGCTCCACTATGAGTGCTCCAACGGGCTAGCAAGACACATCGGTTTATATACACAAAAATCATACATATTCATCAGATTTCCTGAGAAGGGCAGTCTGATGGTGATGAGTTCCCGGGATTCATTTACGTAGTCCAGGTTTGCACAGTAAATTAGGGTTAGGGTCTTTTCATCCTCCGGTGATCGCTCATGATCTTCCTTCCTGAGCACAAGCCAGGGCCCCTTTTCTGATGCAAATTCCTCTTGTAACCAGCAGTCTTGTAGATGTTTGCTGGGCGTCTCCTTAGTGTTTCCTTGATATCTGGAGCTTTGTCTTCTTGATGTCTCCTTAATGGCTCCTTGATATCTGGAGCTCGGTCTCCTCGGTGTTAGGCAAGATGTTATCTATTTACCAATTTTGCTCATCAAGTAGCTAAAACATCCTTGTGGGGGAAGGAAAATTCAGGGAGACAAAGACGCAAGGGAAACTAAACAGATCACAGTGAGGCCTTAGTCAGGGATTGTCAGGGTTTAGCTCTTTCAAAACCTGTTGAAGAAGTTGTTATGCGGGACACCTTGTGCCTTCCCTGTTGAAGGATCCAGCCTGCTGTAATGCGCATTACCGGGTTAATGGAAGGGCAGTGCTGTGGTTGCTGTGGGGCAGGGTGTCCCCAGCTGGTGTTCGTGGCTGGGCTGGCCACACATCTGGTTGGTGGGGTTGGCTCTGCTGCTGTGTTCTACATCTCCAGCTGCCCCTTCGCCTTGTTTCCTTCCTCCCTGCAGCTGGGTGTTTCGGACGGTGTGAAACTGCAGCCCTTCCCGGCACAGTCTGCAGAGCTGTGGGGGTGTGCGACAGGGCTCCAGGAGGCTGAGGGGTTCCATGTGTTGGGGCAGTGTGGAAGTCAAAGACCTGCAGCTGAGGAGGCAGCTGGCAAGGGTGTGCTCGAAGCCTCCTGTGGGGACAAGGCATTTAGACGCTGCATCTCAAAGGACCACTGATTTTTTTTTACTCCAGGAGTGCTGGCTTCTGCCTCGAGGCACTGCTTTACAGCATAAATGCCACCACTGCCAAGGAGGTGACTGGCAGACGCTATTTTAATAAACACAGGGAAGGCTTTCTGTCTCCATCTCCTACTGCCTGCTCATCAGTTCTCTCCCTTGTGTTTATTCCTCAGGGGCTGTATCTCCCCAACAGTGAATTGGGTTGCTCTTGAGTGCTCCATCTCGTAGCGCCTCTTCTGCTAGGCTGTTGGGGTGTTGTGAGGCACGAGCTGTTGCAGCGAGCGGGCGCCATAGGGTGGGGATGCTCCAGGCAGCCGTGCTAACGTGTGCTGGATACCGCACAGAAAACGGGTCGTGAGGGCCGTGGTGTTTTCTGTACTGTGATTCCCTTTGGGGGAGGCTGTTGGATTGGAGGTTGCAAGGATGAGCACCGAAGAGGCTGTTCTTCACCGTACGTGGATGAAGACTGCTACAGCTATGGGAGCAAACGAGTACAGTGAGCTCCTGGACTGAACTGCTGACTCCCCGAGCATCCTGCTCACAATCCTTAAACTCTATGTGCCCGGTTCCCTTCCCTGTGCCGCTGCTGAGCAGCCTGCCAGGAAGGGCATGAGCATCTGTCCCTTTGCAAATGAGAGGCCTGTGCAAGGCTGTGAGGACGGGCAGTGAACCAAATCCCTCCGGTCCAACCGCTTGCTCTCCTGGAGCAACGGAGATGATGTGTCCGTTTCCCTTTTCTCCTCCCTCGCTTTCTCCAGGCGTGGTGGGGGCTCCCATAGGGTGCCACAGCACCTCCTTCTGCTGTCTGTCTTTGGCAACGAGCAGTGGGCCATCGGCAGGGACCACTCCCTGGAAGCTGCCTCCACTCCCCGTCCTAACGGGCCACCATCGCTGTGGCCACGAGCCAACAAAATGACGCCGTTTGTGGCCAGCGTGCCTGCTAAACGATGTGATTCCTGCGCAGCAGGAGCAATGCATCACCCAGGCCAGCAGGGTCTACTGGTATTGAGTTGCTGTTAATGGGGAAGGGATGCTGAACTGAATGCAGGAACGCTTGCGGAGTGCTCCCGAGGGAGGAGGAGAGCAGAGGCTGTGTCCTGGGAGAGGAACAGGGATTGCAAGCCAAAGTCTTGCTTGAACGCTCTTAATTCATCTTTTGGGACTCTACAGCAGCCTTTAGGCCTGAAGCAGGCGTTGCCACGGGATGGCACTGCGAGATGAGCCCTGCAGAGCTCCCAGCCTGTTGCTCAGCGTGGCTCCAGTTTCTCTTCCCCGCTGCTGCCGGGGTGGGGAAGGTGGTGCCTCATGTGCTCTTCCAGCACGGCGAGGCTTCCCGTCCCACAGAAAAGATTCACTGTTTTGGGAGAAAAGGTGTAGATGCTTGTCCTTGCACCTCAGGTCTTTGTCCTGCCCTCTCCATCAGACTTCCCCAGCTGCCAGGCACCTGCAGGCTCCAGCAGCAGCCTCTTGCCCTTGATGTGTGCGCTCAGAAGCGCAGCAAGGAGCGCACAAAGGGGAGCAAAGCTGAGGAGTCTTCCTGTTTCCAAAGGGTGCTTAGATCATGGTGCCAAGACCCACTAGCGAAATCTGCATCTGTGACCTTTTGGTGCTCCCGTCAGGCACTTCACAGTCCTCGACGTGGCACCAGCGAAGTTGCAAAGCCGCGTCTCAGCAGGTGACAGCTGCTCCTTGCTGTCTTTCTCACTCCTTCTGTCTGGTAACAGGATCTCCTTAGACACATTTGCACTGTGACAAGCAAAGCTTGCACAGCAGAGTCAAACAGCTTGATGTGAAGCTTGGGCTCAGCTCTTAGATGGGAATTGTAGCTCTGCGTACACGTTATCCCCTTTGCATTTTGCCCAGGAGCAACGGAGTAGCGATAAAAATACTCCTTAAGTGGCAATTCTCGTGACGTTAGTCCCTAGCCTGGCTGGAAGTGTCCTGATCTGCAATGTTTCTGGCAGGTGCTTGTGATTGCATTGAGCTCCAGCCACCTCTGAGCTTTGCTCAGTGAGGCAGCGTTTGTGGAATCTCAAAGACTTCATTATCTTGGGGGTTGCGGGATTTTTATCTAAAGTTATGTGGGCTGGAAATCTTGCAGGCCCAGACACCTGAGATCACAAAATCAATTCTGCCGTCTATTAAATAGGTGTAATTCCCATCGACTGCAGCGAAAGTTACAGTTTTGCAGCGGAAGGTGGAATTGGATCCATATGTATTAGAGACAGAAAACCCATCATTGGCTTCCTCTGGACTTTTTTCCAAGGTCAGTGCAAGCTGCTTTCCAAGTGTTTGTGACCAGTGCTTCGCTCAGTCTGTAGTGACCTGGAGATGCCAGTGTCTCCCACCACCCTGCTTTGCCATTAAGAACTGAAGTGTGACAGAGGGTGGAGAGCAAAGCCTGCTGCCAGTGTTTTCCTTGGTTTTTTGTACGTGTTTAAGTGTTTCAGCTGGTGACATTTTTCATTCCGTGAAGGCTTGGATTTTTTTAAAATTATATTAAGCACCAAAACCATTGAAATTAATTCCTCCTGGAAGACCTCCGTATCCCCCCCAACCTATCTTCAGTCCCACCTCCTCCACCTTCTACTTCAGAAGAGAATGGCGCTGTCGTCAAAGCTGTGTGGCTGGTACTGCACAGCAGAGACGGTGTTGCCCTCTCTGTCCCCCTGTAACCCTCCTGGTAGAGGGCTTCTTCCAGCCCGTGGGGATGTAGCACCAACACTGGGTGCAACTTCTGATACGTCCCCTTACTTCCATGGGCTTAAGCACTTGCACCAGGTTGTGTGTGTGGACACACGTTGCTGAAGCAAAGCATGAGGATCAGTTTCAGTGCAACTGGATGATCTCAAGAGCTAAACCAGTGTTAGCTCCGTCCTTGCTGTTTAACAGTGGGGGAAGGCTGGCGTATGGGGTAGGTGAAACAGGCATTTGGCTAGGATCAGTAGGGATGATGGGGGACTGTGGCTTTGGTGCCCACTTTGTGCCTGTCAAAGCTCTCAAAATTAGGGCTGGTAATGACTTCTGTGGGGCAAGCCCCCTTCCCAGGGGAACAGGAGAAGCGGGGTTTGCTCTCCAGGGTCTTCTGTGCTTTCCAGCTTGTTGCTGCCCTGTCTACAACAGGAACAGCCGAGGCTCAGACCTTGTCAGAGCTGAGTTGTTGCCTCTGTTTCTGGGTAGGCTGGAGCAGAAGGGCACCAGCCTTGTCTACTTGTTCGCAGGTGCTTGCGAGGTTGGAGGTAGAAAAGGGCCAGTCTGGCATTGCTGGCAGGTTTTTATGAGTGGTGTTTTAGCCATGATCTGTCCCACATATGGACTTCATGTGAGCTGCAGGCAGCTGTGTAGTCTTTGAGACCCGAGCGTGAGTCTGGCTATCTTTTAAAACAGACCAGAGCTGGCTTGGCTGCTTCTCACAGCTTGTAAAATACCAGGGAAGCTTCAAAGCAGCAGTACGCCAGAGTTAATGAGATTGAAGGCTTTCCTGCCTTGACAACGCACGCTTTCCTGGTCTCTCCTCACTGTGACACCAGATCTGCTAAAAGCTGTTCCAATACCTGCTTTGGGGATGCAGGGTTTGACCAAACCCTTTGCCACCAAGACCTTCCGCTGGGGCACAAGCCTAGGGCAGTGCCACTGTCCTGCTGCGTGGACCCAGAGCTGTGCAGCTGACAGCTGGCCATAGGAAACCTGCTCTTCTTCTGGGGGTGCTGTGTGAAAAAGTATTGAGGTGACAGATACAGGCTATTCTGAAAAGTGGTTGGCTGCAGCTGGTTGTTAGTCTGTGCTTGCTTTATTGAAGATTTGCTTGAGGATTTTAAAAACGGTAAAGTTCAAGGCCTGAAAGTCTGCGTGTTCCCCAAATTTGAAGTCACCTGAGTGAGATGTGGGACATTATGGTCTCTCTAGCACGGCACTGTAATGTAATTGTCAGCTGTGTTGGTGTGTATCCAGTATGTCTTTCTCCACCTCAAAGCTGCTAATTCAAGAGGAGTGTTAGCGTGAAGGAGATGAAATGCATGCCTGTACCACGCCAGAAAGCAATGGAAAACTAAGTTGCTGATTGTTTGTGGACATTAAAGCCCAGAATTGCCCCCCCCCCCTCCCCCGAGTTTTGGCCAAATTCCAGCGTAGGTAATTATGTTCTGCTTCCCTAATTCCCTCTGAAGCTTCAAACCAGTTTAGATTGCTTTTCCCTTTCTAGCCTGAGCAATTAGATCCTGTCCCCGAGCCCTGTTAACCAGCTATGTCCCACCTCGGAGGAAGCTGTGTTTCATTGCTTACTGAAGCAGCCCCCTTCCCTTCCCAGTGTAGTTAGAAAGTTGGGGTTTTTTTGATATGACAAACGATAGCAAAATGTGAGGTAAAGTGAGTTCTCAGGGCTGGGGTGCCTGGCATCTCCACTCTGCTAAGGGCAAGCTGCAGAAGGTGCTGAGTTCACTGGTTCTGCAGCGTGCACCGGCTGCCCTGGATGGTTTCGGTGAGAGTAACGTGCTCCGCTGTCGTGCGGATGGGCAAGGGGTGTTGCTTGTGTTTCAGCGGTGGGAATGGCGCTTGGAGTAACAGGCTGCAGAGGAGACGAGGTAAAGGCTGTGCTGAAGGGGAGTGCGGCGGGCACGACATGGGGAATTGCGAACGGCGATATGGGGAGCGGGAGGTGCTTGAGGCGGCTCTTCCTAAGGGCTCCACACTGCATATATGCATCCAATTTTCCGTGTCGCACTTTCTAGCGGAGCAGCTGGTGATGCTAATCCTTTGCCCTTACCAGTCACGTATAGCAAGGCTTAGCAGAGCATCCTCCAGTGAAACACAGCCCTCCTCCAACTCCTCCCCTGTAAAACTGAATGTGGTGAGGGGACGTTGGGCTTCGTCCTTTGCACCAGGCGGAGGGAGAAGGGATGTTACACGGCTGCAGAGCGCCACACACGTTTTGTATTCCTGTTGAGTCTCAAGTGAATCAGGGTAGAGGGGAAGTGGTTTCTCAAGCTTTAAAAGTGAGTGTTGAGTGGAGCCTCTTATGTCAAGAAGGGCATTTGTTTAGCTTCTCATGCTCCCACCCCATCCCATGGACTCTTCAAGTGGCTGTTGTCTGTCTTGTGGTGGTGTAATCTGCTTCCCATCACCGCTCGAAGCCCTCTAAAGAGAGAGGATGTGTGGTGGCTTTGCTGTGGTGGTGTATCAGGCCCAACCAAGACTGTTGGTCGTCATACCTATTCCTGTAATACCTGATGTGAGCTCAGATCCCCTTGCTGCCTGCCTTCAAGTGATAAACAAAAAGATGACAAGCCTGCTACAAGACAGGTGCTCTGGGTGCTGTTTTCCACCCTGTCTTAAACCTCTGTCTGTGGGGACAACTTGGTCTGAATGCCAGAACAAGTTCCCTGATGCAAACGTGAAAGCAGCTGCAGAGATGCTTCTCTGGGGACACTTTAAAGCTGGAGCAGGCTCATCACTGTGGAGCAGGCTGTAGGGAAGGCTTGCAGATGACCTGACAAGTACTGTGGGACTCCTCTGTCTGTAATATGTGTGGTTCCTTGAGCTCTTTCTGTAGCTCATCTGAGTTTTGCTGTTGGTCCATTTGCCTGTGGAAAGTGTTGGGCTGTCTGTATGCACATATGCAGGGGAAAAAACAGTATCACTTTTTATCACTTTGGCATTGACCAAAAGGAATTTCCACCAGAAGAAACCACGTGGGCAAATGCAATAAATAAGAGTGAAGCCTAATTAACAATTGCACGAAAAAAAATCTGTGGGGCTTGGGCATCCTGTTGGTTTTGGAGTTTGCCAGGGAGCTGCTGTTGCAACCTGCGTCCGTAAAGGCAGGATAGCCCCTACCGCTACTCCCCAGTGCAAGGGCACGTGTGGTTGTGGTGGGAACTCAGTCCCGTGAAGCTTCTGGAGGGCTGTTTTGTTTAACGCACGTACGGGGGTGTGGGGAGTGGGGTGCTCTGTCTGCAGCTGCTGTGCTGGGGACAAAGCTCGTGCTCCAGCAGCCAAAGCAATTGCCAGCAATTTTCCTTCTCTGGTGGTAATTGTTCTCGGAGAACCTCTCCGAAGGCTTCTCCATCTTTGTTGTGCTTGGAAGTACCGTACTGCAAGACACTTCAGCAACCACTGAAGTTCTCATACTGAAGAAATATAAAGCTGTTGGTATGTATTTTTTACAGAGCCACTGAGCTAGTGGCTCTCAATGGGTAGGACTGGTAGCTGCCTGTGCTCCGGAGGCCTTGAATCCTGCACAGCCAAAGGAATGAAATTTCTTTACTCCTGCAGGCTAGTGGCTGGAGACCAGGGCTTGTGGTGTATGGGAGTGGGGCTGTGTGAGTGGGTTTCCAGCTTTTTTTCAGCTCTTTTCTAGGTGCTTGTGGGGTCCCTGAGCATACCTACACCTGCTTGTTCTCTGCCCATCCAGTTCCCCAGGCAGCAGGTGCTGTGTAAAGGGGTTGTGGGCTCAGAGCTGTGCTGCTTCAGCCGTGTTTGGTATTCCTGACTGCAATGCGAGTCTTTCTGGGGTGCTCAAGAGTTCTGGTTACCCAAAATCAGCTCTAAGCTTAATGTGTGATTACCACCAGGAGCGAGAAAATACTTGGCACTGTCTTGGAGACTGATGGTGTAGGGCTTAATTAATCAAGAGCAGTCTGTCCCCCATGCATCCGTCCCTGCCTCCTCATCCTTCCTATCAGTATCAGCTTAGGTTTGCTTTTAATTATTTTTTATTAAGTGTTGTGCAGAACAGTAAAACCCACATCAGATTACTGAGGATATTAATCCTTTGCACTCCTCTAGCCCATGTCATCCGATGACAGAGGTTTGTTTTGCAAACATTAATTACAAAGCTCCATAACCCCCCCTGTGAGGAAGGTAATAACCACAATAATACTTAGCACTTACGTGGCGTTCTGCGTCTTCAAAAAGTTGTATAAACAATAAGCTTTAAAGTACTCTGCATGACACGGTGGTGCAATTATTCAGATGACACAGGGGGAGACAAAGATACGCCAAGGGGAGAACATGCTTGCCCAAGGTCACGCATCAAGCCAACTGCTGACTAGTCCTCATTGAAGATTCTCAGTTTCTGGGTTTCTTTCCCACTCTCTGTCTTCCTTGGTGCCGTAGTTGAGCAGTGATATATGAGAGCAGTGATATACGAGAGCAGTGATATACGAGAGCGGTAGAGGGTGAAGTCCGTGAACTGAAGACCATTAAGTTCGTGTAACTGAGCAAAAATAAAGGATGCAAAAATAAAGGTGTCTCTTGGGTGGAGTGGGGGTAATTTGGCTGAAAAACTTCGGGGTTAACAGGGTCACGAAGAGCTGTTTGCTGTCAGTGCTCGATAGTGGCTGGTGGTTTAGAACATCGCTGCTGTTGCAAGTGAAATCCTTTGGTGTTTAGTGAGTAGAACCCCAGCTCCTTCAGTTGCCCCCCTAGTTGGCGGTCAGCAACAGGGAAAGCACGTGGCCAATAACTGAGCTATTGTAGGACATGATCAAACATGGAGAGAAGTTTGAAGGCGTGGTGACTGTAATATGTGACAGTGGCTCATTTTGGGGCGTTCAGCAGCACACGTGCGAGTTGGCCTGTGGAAGGAGGAGCAGCTCTGGTTGCACCCATTGCTGCAGGAAGGCGTGACTTCTTCTTTCCTCAGCCGATTTCCTAAGCTTGTCCGGGCCAACTTGTGTCCCTCCAGATGAGGGTTAGCAGACGTGATCTGCAAGACTGAAATGGTTCTTGGTTGTTTCCCCAGTGTAATTTATAACAGGAACAATCTTTTGCCACAGCAGGCTTTGAAATGCCCCAAGACAGGCGTGCTGCCCACATGGTGAAAGAAATTGGTGGTGCCTCGGCAACTGGTGACGTGTCTTGTGGGACAGACGCTGCAGAATAGTTCCACAGTCCCTGTCAGCCATCAGTCTGGTGGGCTACTGGGGAGCTACGCTTCTCTGGGGCATAACTAGATCTGGAGTCTTTGCCCTTTGTGCAGCGTTGGAGCAGGCTGAAATGGGGGTCAAAACGAGATTTAGGACCGGTTCCTTGCCTGATGGGCAGCACAAGGGACTTGCTCATCTGGGGGACAGCAGTTCAAGTTTGCACACTAGGGAGGTTCAAGGAAGCGTGTGTTTTCAGAAACTGCGCCTCTTTCCTTCTTCAAACACTTTTTGCTTTCAAATGGGAAGCCCGCTGTCTAGTTTTGTGTTAGTGTGTCCAGGGGTGTTCTGCAGCAGGCTGGGTTGGTTGGCCTTTGAGAAAGGAGGCTGGTTTGAGTCTCTGCTGTCCTTGGGAGCTTGCTTTTGTCCTGTCCCCTTCAGAAACCAGGGAACTGCTTTGTTCTGCGTGGGATGGGCTGCTCTGTGTCATTCCACAAACAGCCGAAGGCCCGAGAGTGTTTTAAATAAAAAGAAATTTCTTACTAATATCAAGAGAACATCAAATGGAGTTGAGGATAAGTGCGTTTAAAATGTGCTGAGGTCTTAGCCTGCCCTTGGCCTTGCCTAAGTAGGCCAAAGCCTTTTCTCTTGCAGAAGAGAGTTTGAGAACAAAAGTCTTTAAAGAGCCTTCCTCTTCAGACACGCATCGGCTTTGAGGCTGGTGCCTGTCAGCATTTCAGTCTCTTAGAGCTTTATTTCCTTAATGTCAAAGATCATCTTGCTTTCTTTGCAAGGCTGTCAGCTAGACCCTGGCTGCTTTGATACAGCTGTGTTAGTCCCTGAATCCCCTGTTGAACAAGCTGCTCGACAATGTTTGCACAAATGCATGATCTCCGGTAGAGAATTACTCTCTGTCCTTACCCCCTGTGCAGTCAGCCAGCTGAGAAATTATTTTAAACACCATCCCATGTGCATTAGTGCTTTCCCAATTTCCTCTGCAAGCCTCTGGTGTTTCAGATGATCTTTTGACTCCGCACAGATGCAGAGTAATAAATTCATAACCTTGCTTTGTGGAACTTTTGCTCCCAAATTCATTGCTCGCCATCTCTCACCAGGGAGCAGCCAAGCCAGCATCAGCCTGCCTTGCTTCTCCTTGCCGGTGTTTCAGTTGTAATCAGATTTTATTTTTTTTTTTTTCCCCCGCAAAACTCTTTACTAGTCCATTTTCCTTTTTCCCCTCTTTTTTTCCTTTTCTTCCCCCAGATAGATTAGTTGTTTGAGCTGCTGCAGCCGTTTGTCAGAATGAACTCCCAGGAACATAGCCAGGATGCGGCCGTGCCAAAGATACTCTCATTTTGCAGGGGTTGGGCGGGGGGGGGGATGGCCCTTAGACCAATACCTGACCCTCGTGGTCGAGGAGATTTCTTTGTAGTAGTGGCCCAAAGCCCATCGCGTTAGTGGGAAGAGCCTCGCAGTGCCGTGTGAGTTAATGGCATGTACATCCAGAGAGTGGCCTGATCTTACTGAGAATAGCTGCAGGTGGGAGGGAGACCACGGGAGGCCAAAGCTGGTAACTCCGTGCTGAAGGGGCTGGAAACAAGCTTGTGTTTTATTGCCTCTGAAAACTCCCTGAGGATGCAACTTGTCCACTGGGCGTTTACTCCCCCCATCACCTTGTGAGTCTCCTGAGCAAGAATAAGCACAATGTTGGGCTGAGGAGCGCCTGCCCCGGAGAGGCAGCGTGGGCAGATGTGCCGCACAGCTGGAGAGGAGTAGATGGGTAATCTGTTGAAGGGAAATGCAAACTGTTTGTTGTGGTGTCGAGAATATTTCACTGCATGAGCAGCATGTGCCAGATTGCGGAGTGACAGAAAATGCTCCCTGTGTGCCGAGCCTCGTAGAGGCAAGGAGGGGTTCCCCTTGTTCTGCCAAAGCAACTGGCAGGGGGTACCCCAAGTCTGAGAGGGTTGCAAAAGACCCTCCTCTAGGGTTTGCGTGCAAGGGGAGATGAGGTAGCAGTTCCTGCGTCCAGATTTCCCCGCCTTAAAATCAGTCATAAAAAATGCGATGTGCTGACTCTGACGCGTGCACCACTGCCCTCTCCTGCGTGCGTGGGGGGATGCTGGTTGTGAACAGGGCTGTGTTGCACACTCGGTGGGCAGAAGGGCTGGTGCTCTGCCTTCTCCCATGAGCCATTACTTAAGCCCTGCGCCATCAGTCCCATGATCCTGACGTCCTCGGGTGCCGTTGCACGTGGGGACGGGCACTCTTTGCCGTGATGTTCTGCCTGGCAGCTTCAGAGTGGTGACTGGTTTGTGCAAGGCAGCTAGCAGCTCTGATGAACTCAACTTTGCAGGTAAACTGGGAATTTGGTCTCTCTGTTATCTGTCAAAAATGCAGCTCACCCTGCAGGTTTACTTAGGTCCTCACTGGAAGAACGAATTTGCAGGGAATTTGCAAGTCAATCTATTAATTGGCTTGAGTTAAGATTAATTTTTTTAAGTATCCTCAGTAAGGTAAAATTTAGTGTTTCTCAGTCTCTTTCGTTGTCTGGAATTAATGATGTAATAGCACAGGCTCTTCAAATGTGGCATGTAATTAGAATTCATTGAAACCTTATGTCTAGGCTAAATTTGAAGAAAATAGGTTGTAATTAAACTAAGTTATTAACGGTTACTATATCTAATTATTGTGACTACATGGTTCTGCTTTGGGTCAGGTGGGAGATCATTATCCCGAACTCAAACCAATCCAGGACTTAAAATGAGCACTAATTAAGACAAGCGTTAAAACACCCTAAATAATATCAACTCTTTGCAGTTATGATGCCGTACACCAGCAACATTGTGACTGAGATGTATTACTGCCATCGGCTCCAGCTGAGATGAAACTGAGGTTTAAAGATATCGTGTGTTTTCCTTCTCATTCTCACCCCTTGGCATAATGATCAGAATAGAAATAAATGAGTGTTCCCTCACCCTGCTACATCTGGATTTTTTTTTTTTTCCCGGTGTAATCTTAAATTAATTTCCTGGATTAGTTATTCTTGCCCCAGGGAATAATTACAGGATTTCTGTGCTGTTTGGAACTCTTCCATGAGCCGTGTGCACTTCTTCCTTTCAGCTCTGTGTTCACCTGGTTGCAGGTCTTGTGTCAGAAGGCTTCTGCGTCCGCGTCTGCACTGTGTTACGCGGGTGCCAGCAGCCAGTGGTGGCATTTTTTGTGGGGAAGGATTTTTCTTCTACCCTCTGCCCATCCTTCCCCTCCCCTCTGTCTTTATTAGGAGGAGAGCAGAAGGGAGAGAAAACAGAGCTGACAGAGATGAATACGCTCGATGAATCAAAGCTTCTGGAAACACTTCTATGGGTTACTTACCTTCCTAGCAAGAGTGGGAGACTCACACAAAATTTCCCTTGATCTGTTCTTTCCTGTCCCCAGAAAAATGCCAAGGAACTTGGACGACAGCATTTTAAATGGCATCTATCTAGCACTCCTTTGTTGCCTATTTTGCTACAGCTAATTAAAAGAGAAAAGCCTTTTAATATTTAAGCGCCATTAACTCGGCTGAATTATTAAATGTCAATTTGCATTATGTACATAAAAGGATCAATAAACAAAGAGAAGAAAACAATGGAGGTGGCTGGGGTTAGAGAGATGTCAGCTCCTCTTATTGGAACGAGAGGGAATTGCTCGCTTGTCTGCCAGGTTGTGGTTATTAATTATTGGTACCCGAGAGGGAAAGAACTGGGGATTTCCTGGGACTCTGCACACCAAAGGCACCGAGGGATGTAAAGGATGCCGTCAAGATAAAACATTGCTTGGCTTGATTTCCAGGAGTGCCCCCATTGCCTCAGCTTTGCTGACAATTTGCTGGCATTTCCTTTCGCTGCTCTTTCTCTTCCTTTGGGGTGGAGTTGAGCTGTCGTACTTATTTTTCCCTCTCTAGGCCGTTTTGCTTGCTGGCAGTGGTTTTCAGGCTCAAGTTCCTTGTGCTGGGGAAAAGGGATATGAAAGAAAATCCAGAGGATAACCGTTTTTCTTGAGTAAACCCTTCTGTGTTGCACAAGAAGTTTTCTTCCTCCGCTCCGGGTGAGTGTGAATTTTTAGTGCTGCATTAGGCAGCCTTGGAGGCTAAAGTCTGGCCTTTGCATTGTAAGGTGCTCGACTGGAATTAGGTACGGATTGATCCCTGGCTGTGCTTCAGGCTTCCCGCCCAACGATGGACAAGCCATTCCATTTCTTTACCTTCCCCAGCTGGCAGCGTGCAATAGCAGCATTTCCCCCCCCTCCTCTAACAGCACTGCTTGGGGGATAAAAGCTTCAGTCTTTTGTGAGGGCCTGTATGGGAATCCATTTGTGCACAAAGGCTTCTTTCCCCCAAGGGGCTGTGTCACCAACAGCATCCCTGTACCATCAGCAGCACCTCTGTCTCTGAGCCCGCTCTTGCCAGGAGCAGATAAGCGCCAGGCAGAAGGATGCCAAGTCTCTGCTGTCCCACGGGTCCTTGGCGTCTCTGCCAAGGTGGCCAGCGAGTGGTTGTGCTGGCGTTCGTGCTGCCGTTGCCTGTCCCTCACCAAGTGGCTTGAGGCCGAGAGCAGATCTCGTGCAGCCACCCTGCTTTTGTCCCCCTGGGATGTGACTTTGCTGCAGGGGACCTGGGGTGCCTGGGGGATGAGTACCGCTAGAGCTTTGGACAGAGAGGAGTCCCCGCTGCCTGCCTCTTTTCAGTAGCAAAATTGGCTTTTAAATACTTTAAGGGTAGCATTTGTATTTCCAGCTCTTAACTACGGCGAGAACAAAACAGGCTTTCAGTGACATTTTATTTCAGGCTCTTTCTTGTGGCTTTTATCCCCCTCTGGCTCCTGCAGTGATTTCCCCCCTCGCCCCTACTCTGTTTCACAACTGGAATCGCCTTTTGCTTTCTGTGGAGGCTGGGTACAGCAGCCGGTAAACATGGCCATTTGTTGAATCATTCCTCTCCCGCGTGGAAGGAATGTTTGCAACTGCCACGGTGGCGTGATTGCCCTCGCATCCCCGGCTCCTTCCGAGCTGGCTAGATGGGGCCCTGGAAGCAGCGGAGCCGTGACAGGTGAGAATTTAGCATAGATTCGGTGCCTGAGTGTTTACCCAGCTCCTCAGATGGGCTTTGTGGTCTGCACTGAGCTCTGTGCCTCTGCAGGAGCTTGCCTGACAGCGAGGGAAGTCTGCAGGAGAGCTGGGGCACCAGAGCGCCTTGCTTTACTAACCCCGCGGCCGTGCGCCCACCCCCTGGGGTTGGCAACCCTGAGCGTACGACACCCTCTGTGGCGCTCCACGTGGAGAGAAGTCCTCTCCTCTGACCGCTCTTCTCTGCCAACCCTTCTCCTGCTCACCAGACCCCAGTTTCCACCTCAGCATTGAAGAATTTGAGCCTCGGGGTTTAGCGTTTTAGACAGCAGCAGCTGGAGTTTCATGGAAATACTCGTATCCTTACCCAGCTTGTGTTAGTGTGCTCTGATTGCATACCAGTTTGATTTTTGTTCTTGTCTAGTGTTTTTAGTATACTTGGAGCTTGAATCTGTCTCTCTTCCTGTGTTTCCAGGGTTTTAGCATGTATGTGTGACTTTGGAGTCCCTCACCAGCAAAGTCTGGAGCATCCTGCCAGCCAGGGAACCCAGTTTGAAACCACTCCCTCTGCCTTTCCTTATTTTTCATGATTCAGGAGCCACAGCTGTTGCCTGATGTTTTTTTTCCCCTTTTGATATGAAAAGGAGCCTGTAGTTTTTCATTGATTAGGGTTCATGCACCTTTGCTGCTAATCTAGTTGACAGATGATTAGCAAATTGACTTTTTTTTCCCTCCCTTTTGGAGGGACGAAGGATCTGGGCTGTACTCTCCTTTAATCTCCTACATTAAATGGTCCAGCAATGAAACAACAGCTGAGTTTCAAGTTTATAGATCTGTGTGCACGAACCTCTTTGATGAAGAGCTGTAACAAGGTGGTTTCAAGTATGAAAAGGGAAAGGAAGTGGAACAAGCAATGGTGACTTTGGGAATGAGCTGATCTTGAATTCAAGGGAAAGAGAAGAGATGTAAAATCTTTGGAACCGTTCAAGCAGCGCCCCTTTGCCTGCAAGAGTTACTAGCAGCAGATCTGAGGATGTCGCCCGTTGGGCTTTGCTACCTGTGCTGACAAGCTGCAGCGTGCCTGTGAGAGGCGGTTGTTGTCCTTGAGTGGAGATGTGCAGCTTCAGTGGCTTCGGTGTGCTCAACGGCGGAGCAAAAAGGGAGAGAGCAGAGGTGGGAGATGCATGAAGAGCAGCTGACTTGCATCCCCACCTGAGCCAGCCCTGGCTCTCCTGCAGACCGGCTGCTCAGAGGCTGCTGGTGATGGGCACGCTGAGAGCACGAGGGCTTGCAAAGGCCAGAGGGTCACCAGGCTTTCTGGAGGCCTGTGACTGTTCATTGCCCTTCAGAGAGCGGTGGGTGCATGAAGCAGCTGGGGGTTGGCTCAGGGGACTGGAGACCTGGTGGGAATTCCCATGGAGAGGCAAGGGATCAAACCTGCCGAGGAGCCTGGTGCTGGCCTGTCCTCTGGGGACTGTTGCTGCAGCACATGGGCAGGGTGAGTGAGTGTCTGTGCCACCCACATCCAGTTGGGTTCCTCTCTTTGTAGCCCTCTCTCCTCCAACTGGACCGTTTAATTTCTGGGTATTTTACCAGCTGACAAACAAGTCAGTCTGTCAGTGGTCTCTAGAATAGAGGATGTCTGATTTCTCCCTCGAGCTGCTTGCCTTATTTCTGTTTTACCCTAAAAGGCTTAGCAGCTTTAAGTAGCAACCAGACAAGAAATGGGCTTTTTAAATGCGATGCTTTGAGCACTCAGCTTGGCAGGATCACCTTGCCCGAGTGTGGCTCTGTGACTCGCTGGGTTTTGCATGAAGATATAAAGATACCTTTTGCAGAGCTCGGGCTCTGTAGCTGGCACAGTGGGAAGTAGGTTGGGAAAGATGATAAAAGTCTCTTTTATGGCCATTATGAGACAGACATGCTTTGTTTTCATTTTCTGCCCAAAGCTGGAAGCTTCCAGGACAGATCGCTGAGGTGCAGCCTCTGACTGTCACCATATCTGGAGCCCCTAAAGGTGTGAAGACCACCTACTTCATATTGCTGGCACTGGGTCATCTATACAAATTCCAGTCAGGTGCACGAGTTAGAGACTGATGCAGAGTTTATGCCACTGCAATGTTGTGTGCGTAACATCTGTCACTTGATTCCTATCA
Source organism: Leptosomus discolor (assembly GCF_034619465.1). Classification (NCBI taxonomy): domain Eukaryota; kingdom Metazoa; phylum Chordata; class Aves; order Leptosomiformes; family Leptosomidae; genus Leptosomus; species Leptosomus discolor. The sequence continues at coordinate 2,504,397 of NC_141392.1, read as the reverse complement.
AAGCTGCCAATCAGTTTTGCTCTGCTGCTTGATGCTCTGCTGTTAGGTGGACCTGTGTCAGAAAATTTTGGAAACACCTAGGAAAACTAGTGAGCCACTGCAGGCAGTGGAGTTTGGGGGTTGGGGTGGTGAGGGGGTCAGCGATGATCTCGTGAATCTGATACTTCAGTAAAGGACACACAACCTCTTTAGTTTTAAATCGAACAAAGGTCTCAGGAGCAGGTGTTGCAGTCACTGGGGGGTGTACCTGCTATTCGTGACATCTGACATGATTTTGTTGCTGGCTTTTTATCTGAAAGAAACAAAATTATTCAAGAAAATGACATTGACTAAGGAAACAGTTATTTTAAGACTGCGCAAATCATCTGGCTGAGCTTTGCAAAAGGAAACTATGCTTCTGGAGATGCAATCAGCCAGAGATGTAAAGACACAGTCTTGGTCTCTTCAAAGTAAAAAATAAATAAGTAAAAAAAAAAATCCCATGCTATTTTAAGTAGCCAGGTTTCATGCTCTGTGATTACTTTCCACAAGTCTGTCATTTCTCCGTGCACTTCTCATGGAAAATGATATTCTTTTCTTCTTGCTCAGGAGTGCTAAGGAGTGTTGTGTGGGGTTAGGCGTGGTTGCTTTGCACACCTTGGCAGTGGCTGTGCTGCTTTTGTGGGTGGATCGACGTTTGTGTTTTAATCGTGGCCGGTGTACAGGTGCCAAAGGAGTCGGGGACATTTTGCTGCTGAAATATGACCTGTTTCCTGCTGCAAATTTAGGACAGGAGTACAGTAAGCAGAGTTTTGGGGTGGGTTTGTTTTTTTTTTTGCATCTGTGGTTTGGGCTGCAGTGAGAACATGGATTCATGGGAGCAAAAGAGCCTCAGTGGAGACACCTCTTGCTTGGGGTTGTAACCCTTAGCGTCAGCGTGCAGGGAGGGCTTCCTGCTGGCTTTTGCTTCAGGGCAGCCTTGGGGTAGCACCGAGCTGCCCAGGCAGCACACCGTGTCGGGGGTCAACAGGGGGGAGCTTGGGGAAGAGAGAAATCCGAGGAGTGGGAGGAGACCCAGGACCATGGATTCGCTTTGCTCCTCAGCTACCCCTGGGGTCTTCTGCGGTGCCTCCCTTTCTGCTATGGGACCAGCCTGGCCTTGTGTTTAAAAAGTTGGAGCCTCATCAGGCTGAGCTGTACTGGGCAGCTTCAGCTGGGGAGGTTCCCCACAGGGGCTGTGCACCAGTTGCCCGTTGCGCTGGGCGAAGAGGCTGGGGGGGGCTGAGGTGCGGAGGAGGAGGCCCCCAAGCAAGCAGCCAGGGGACCGTTCGGAAAGTGACGGTGACAGGGGTTCCCCTGGGCAGGCTCTGAAAGGACATCCAGCGCCTGAGCTTGGTTACACCCACCCACTGCCACCTCCTCGCCCTCCCGTTGTGCTGCTCTGAACGTGCTGATAGGTATGGGCGATCTTTCTTCAGCCATTAATACACTATTGATCCACAGCCCTGCTGGCCCTGTTAATGGACACTGATTGTGTATTATTATTTCCATAATTGTCCTCAAGCTGGAGTGAATTTTCTTTTTCAAGTGACCCGTCGATATCATGCCCTGCATTGTGGGCTGGAGCTGGCCTGGTTCATTTGGGTTTTTTTCAAAGGTTTCGGCAAAGCCTGTGCTCTTCACCCACAGTAGAGCGATGGTTGAGACCAGCTGAACAGTGATGGAGCGCACAGAGAGGCAGCTGCCATCCGCTCCCAGAGAAGGCCACAAGCAGGGTGTTTTGTCTGACCGTCAGGTTGCTGCCCCTGCAGACCCTCCCCGTCCTACGAGACCTTCCTCGCTCCTGCTGAGTGTTGCTAGCGCGTCTCTCCCCTTTACTCGTGTGCTGGCGTCTCTTTGTGCTCTGCTATGGGGACGTGACCCCTTCCTCGAAGGTCGTCAGGTTTGTGTGCCCCTGCTCTTCAGGCAGAGTTGTGCGTTGCGTGAACAGGCAGGATAAAATGCTGGCTAAAGCAGTGACTTCAAGGCCCGAGATGCTCCCTGGGCGCTTAGCGGTGCAGGGTCTGTAACTAACGGTGCTGCAGGGCAATTCCACCCGTAGACAGGCAGTTATGGAGAGTGGCTGTTCAGCAAGGAATGCCACATGTGGATATCCTTAATGAAATGCTTATTCAACCCCACGTGCTCCATTTTTTCCCCTTTCTGGGAACTCCCTTCAAGATGCATCCCTTACGTGCCACTTGCTCAGGAAGGGAAGGGTGAGGGAAGGAGACAGGCAGGTTCTTGAGGGGTTTAAGCAGGACATTAGCAGCCAATGCCCCCCCTTCCCTTGCTCCCACGTAACATCCAGGGAGCCTGTGAACAGGGGTGGGGAAGGACCCTGGCTTCTTTGCCTGGCTTATGTGCAGAAGAGGCTGAATTATAATTACATCAGCTGCACGGGAGGGCATCGCTTGACTTGCAAAGCGGGGTGATAGGTGAAGCCTGAGGAAGAGGGAAAGCTCCAGGTGCATTTTGCCCCTCTTTCCACCCCGCAGGAGGGTGGCAGTGGAGGTGGGTGGCTTCAGTGTCCCTGTGTGTGTGTAGCTGTAGGTGTTGGGCAGCAGCTTTGGAGATGAACGCTCTTCGTCCTTGAGGCCGTCTGCAGGCCACGTGCAGGTGGCAAAGGCGGTGGTGGGGCAGAGTCTAACAGCGATGGGTAGCGCTCGCCTGCTGAGAAGGCAGCAGTGAAGTGCACCTGATGCCGTGCTGCGGAAGGGGGTGAGCAGGCTGCCCTTGCTGTGGCTGACTGTGACTGAGTGGGTGTTAATGCAGTATCTGTCACTCGCCACCCTCTCTGCGAAGGAGCTCTCGTCATTGCCATTGTAGCAATGGGGCATCAGGCTCAAAAAGATGAATGGCTAGACCTGTGAACCAAATACAGATTACTCAGTCCTCTCCATAAGACCCATTTATTTCTCCATTTCTGCATTTTAATGATATTAGCAACCTCTAAGCACCAAGAGTCTCATAAACTTTCCAGATTATGGTAATAATAACATTGTACCATACACTGCACTGGGAATAAAGTCATTTTATCCACTCCAATTTTCTTTTGTTTTAATGTGTAAATATATCATGTGAAAGCATAGTAGGAAACCTCAGTGCAGAGGCCAAACGTATTGCAAGTCAGCCCTTTCCCAAGGAAGGGCCTAATGTGGCAGGTTCAGAGTTTGAATTTTTCCCCTTGTCAAGCATCTGGCACTCAATGTTTGGCTGGCCTAGCTTCTCTGGAGAGCTTTGTATGGGGAACCTTCCCTAAGTCGATCTCTTAACCTGGGAGTGGAATGGAAGTGATGATGCATCTGTCCCTCAAAATGTTGGGGGGAAAAAGGATGGGGAACAACCTGTCCCCTCTTCCTCCATATTGGCCATCAGAGGTCTTCCTTGGACCTCTGCTTTGGGCTTTGCCAGCCTGAGGAGAGGGATTGTGCCCCAGCAGGACTTAGCAGGGCAGGTTGTATCTGTGCAAGGGTTGTTTGTGGAGCACTGGGAGTGGCTGAGGTAACTGACTGCTTCGTCTCCAGCACCCGGCCTCATGCTCCAGCCTTTCTTTTCCCTCCTGCTGTTTACTCTGACAGGCATGGTCCTGCCATCCCGTTGGTCTGGCAATGCACAAACGCTCTGCATGCTGAAATCCTCCAGGAGACCTGGGATGATGTCAAACAGTAACGGATTCTTTCTGTTCCAGCACGTTGAAAGAGCGATTAATCCTCACGATCTCCCTGCCCGTCTGTAGTACGGCATGAGGTGACTTTCCCAGCCTTTGTGTGCTGGGGCAGGCTGACCCTGGGACAGAGGCCTTCCCAAGTCTCACCTTGTGATTGAATGCAGTTCCCTAAGAGCTGGGTTGGTTCGTTGCTCAGCCCCCACCGCTTCCCTAATGTCAAGTTGCAACCGAAGGCAGAGTTTCTCAGACTCCTATGCCACCTCCCTGAGTGGTTTTCTTTCCAAGACAACCCCAGGCTTTATGAGCTCCCTTTTCAGAGATCTGGGTTCATATGGGGTTTAAGACTTGGAAAAGTGGTTGTTGTTCTGCTGGAGACCTGGCGCCGTGATTGCAAGAGCGGTGTTGCAGCTTAAGCAGTGGGGATTCACTTAAAGTGCGGTCCTTTTCCAATGAACATATTAGTATTCATTGGAATACTAGTATTAGGTATTAGTGCTATTAACACAAGGAGGTTAAGACACCTATGAACAAAGCTGGATGTGCACACCCTTGCTCGTAAACTTCATTACAGCTCAGTGGATCCAGGGAGTATTTGGGAGAAGAGGACAAAATTATGACACAGGGCTTGACCCTGGGGTGATTGTTTTGCTGTAGACTGGGGCTATGTAATGCTTTGTAGTGCCAAGTAAGGGTTAGTTTAAATAATATTATTTAATCAGACTCAGAGAGACACCAGCAAATTACTGCAAGGTATTTTGGCACCAGGATGATTGCAGGAAAACCCCTCTAACCCTGTACCACTGTACCGAATGATTTCAGACTGTGGAAATTTGCCATGTGGGAATGCCTTTAGGCAGGGGGCAGGAAAGGGTTACACAAGACCGGTGAAATTATGGAAGTGGGATGGCCAAAGGGAGAAGTGCGAGTTGAAAAGACTTACCATGTGGGGTACAGCAGAGCAACTTAAGGAAACACTTAACGGAGAGCTTGAGCTGCAGATAAATATTCTGATTCTCCATGGGGTGGCTGGAAATTAGTTTTTGCAGCAAGGTCATGTTTGCAAAGGGAGAATAGAGCCACCAGCTGGCAAACGCAGCCCAGAAACTGTGAAGAGAGGTTTCGAGAGCTTTGCTGCTGAAGGCGGCCAGGACCCCACTGAAATGTAGGCAGCTCAGATCAGGGTTGGGGGGGAGTCTGGTACAGGATGGGAAGGGACAGGGTCTCTCTTTTAATCGTAGAGATTCTTCAGTGTGATGATCTGCAGTGCACACGGGGTTGAAGGTGTGATGGCAGGTCTGCAGAGGACTGGTCCAAGGGCTGAAACGGCACAAGAGGCTGTCATTTGGATTAAGGTGTGTTAGCAAAGGTTATATAGGCTTCTGAATTACTGTTCTGCCACTGTTGGCTTGACAAGCATTCATGATGTCTTTTCCTGATAAGTCAATAATTTACTTAATGTATTTGCCTATCTGTGTGTATATCCGTACTTGTATGTGTGTACAGACAGATGTGTGTAAGCATGTACGTAGGTCTGTGCTTTCTCCTGGGTTCAACAAGACTCTTCTGCTGACCAGGCAGGGGAAGGTCACTTGTGATATCAACGAAGCTTTGACAGTTGGTTTCAGCATTCCATGATGCTCAAACGACCGCAGGCATGTTCCTGGGAGCCCTGCAGAGCAGGAAGATAGGAGAGGCTGAGGAATCCGTCCGTGTTTGTGCCATCATATTATTCAAATACACGTGTTGCTTCTGTTAGCCAACAGTTTGGACAGTAATAGTGATTTTAACAAAGTGCCACCACGCTGGGAAGACAGAAGAGATGCAAAAAGAGGGAGCAGCTTGCTGCGTGTGCAGTGCTGCTGCCTGGGTGCTGGGGGACTGTGGCAGGCTGTAGAGCCCCAGCAGCGAGAGCAGCTTGCTGCCCGCTGGCCCCGTGTCCACTCTTGTGTCACTGCTGCTTGGTCAGTGCATTGTGGTGACACCAGTCGGTACAGGATGACCTCAAAGGCAGATCCCCTCCACTGCCCAAGCCCAGCCTGCTCTAGAACGGTGCTGCTCGTGAATTAAACCAGTATAAATCTGTGATCCTGTGCACTTTCCTTGCCCAGGTGACTGGGCTTAGAGCGTTTTGGTCATGCCATAAGGATGAAAAAAAGTAAGTCTTTGAAGCTCAACTAACCTTGAGGAAAAAGTGAGTGCTCAGTTCAGCTTTAACAGCTTGTGTAAAATCTCTGCTTATTTCAGAAGGCTCACTGAGGCTCGTTGCTTTAAACCCTTTGATCATCTCAATGGTTTGTTGTTTGCGTTGTGTTTCACTGATGGGAGCTGGAGCTGTGGCTCCAGAGTCACCTGGAAGTGTTGCAGCAAGACGGAGAAGCATCCCAGGGGGACCCTCACTGAGGCACCAGTTCTTAGATGCATTTGTGGGTTTCTCTGTCCCTCGAAGCGCGACTGGAGTTTCCCCTTGAACGAGCCCAGGTGTCCCATTGGGCTGCGCAGTCACCTTCAATACATCTCCGCTTTGGTCATCACACAAAGGGATCCAAGGGCTGTTTGCACAGGACTCTGGAGATGAGGCTTCTTAAAAAAAAAACAAAACCCTGTTCTCCTAAAGCTTGTCTCTCCCTGCTGTTGGTCAGGGCTGCAGTGGGACATAGTTGCTGTTTGGTGGGCAAGGATTTTTTAAACTTTCTTTCTTGGAACTTTCTTTCCACGTGTTTTTCCACAGCGCTGGTCTTCGCTTGTTTTCCTGGCCAGACTGATAGCAACTGGGCTCTGCTTGGAGCCCTAGCTGGAGAGATCTCTATGGGTCCCTCTGGCTCAGGGCTGAGAGAGGTTGCTGTGTAATTTGGGAAAGATCTGCTTCTCCTGCAGCGTGTGCTATGCCTGTTCTAGGGTTGTGTGCTAAAAGCTGTTCGGAGCTTCAAGGCCCTTTCTGACTCTGCTCGGTAGTTATCCCAGTCACCTGCAAGGTAAATGATAGCCATCAGGACTGGTTTAGACAGATGTAGAGCAGTTGTGATTTGACCAGGTCCCTGCTTTAACCACTTGCACGTACTCCTTTCTGGGAGAGATGAGAGCGGGGAATTCTTAGTCCTCAGCCTGTGCAGGAGGGTCTCCCCAAAAAGCTCCCTATTCTGTTTTTCAGTGCCGAGAGCTTCTCATCCCAACAGGACCAAAGGTTTTCAAATAGCAGTTGATACCAGCCACCCAGGAGATGGGGAAAATCACTCCGTTTTCTATCTCCCGAGACCTTTGTTTCTCATACCCAGCACTGTCCGGCTCTTCCTCTCTGTGCCTTAAGAGGTGGCTCTTCCACCCCGCTGTGAGAGCAGCCGTGCTGAGCGGTGGGTGTGAGGGGCTGGGGTGCTGCTTGTTTCCCTCCTTACCTCTTTTTTTTTTTTTTTCCCTCTCTGCAGCTCCTGCTCAGGCCCAAATCATCCACGCTGGCCAGGCGTGCGTGGTGAAGGAAGACAACATCAGTGAACGCGTTTACACAATTCGGGAGGGCGACACGCTGGTCTTGCAGTGTCTGGTCACAGGACACCCCCGGCCACAGGTAAGCTTTTGGGTTTGCCTGTGACCCATTCTCCCCGTGATACTTTTTTGTAGTCTCCACGTGGAGAAGGATTGTGGGCAGCGGGGTTTCCAGCTTCCTCCTACATGTCGGAGTCAAGCAGGGATGCTCCGTAGTGCAAGCACTAGCTTGTTAAGTTACGAAACATCTAGCCTTCCTTTCATCAAAAACAGTCCAGCAAAGGTTTGCAGGAGCCTACACAGACCTTCTAGTGGTCTTGAGTATGTGAAGTCCTCTGAAAAACTGAGAGCCCAAACTGAATCCATTATACAAACCACCCTCAAATCTTTGACCCTCTTACTGCAAAGCAGGAACAGCCTGAACAGGCTAGAGGAGGCTTTTTTGGAGGCATGCTGGCCATAGGAGCTGATCCTTCATGGCCCATCAGTTTCTTGGCTTCTCTGGATGTACAGCCAAGGGGAACCTGCTTGGGGGGGGGGTTGGGAAGTTTGTAGTGCACATCACCGAGCCCTGTGCAGGGCTTGCTGGTCGCTGCTTTATGGCCACTGACCAGAGGCAGATTCAGACTTGCAGCGCTGGGTGTATCCATGCTGTGGTTGAAGTCACAGTCCAGCGGAGAGGTACGGAGCTGAGCTTGGCTGACTGCTGCAGTCCTTCCCCAGGCTCCCTAGAGGGTTGCATAGCCTCAGGGCCCATGCAGCCCCCTCCCCACCCACCAGATACTCAAGCAGGCTGGTCCAGTGTTAGTGGGGATGTGTCTGTAGAGACACTGGACCAGAGCATGGGTCTGCCCACTGTGGGACAGAGCATGGTAGGGGTGGCAGCTGGTGCCTACTATGAGGCTGGATGTGCCAGAATACTCTCGAGGGAGCAAAATATGGTATGTGTGCCTTCCTGGCCCCCTTCCCCAACCCTGACAAAGGTATTTGTGCTGAGAAGCCATGTTATCTGCATACACCGATCAATGCCTCTGTGGACTTGCTTGTGAGGAGCTACTTGGCTAAGAGGCAGTCGCAAAGGAGAGGGAGGGAGACTCAGCCAGCAGGATTTCAGTTTATCCATCAAAGCATGTCTTGGAAGCAATAAAAAGGAAATTATCTGAGCCAAGCCAGGAAAAATGTCCAGCCTAGGCTTGTGACAGTGATGGGCGGGTGATAGCTGTGTACATCAGAAACGAGGAAGGTGGTAGGGCTGGCCCTGCCTGAGGATGTTGAATGTGTGAGAAGGTGCCGGCAGTTTGCGGGGATTTGAGCCTGAGTAGCCAGAGAGGTTGCAGGAGCAGAGCCTGATGGAGACAGCATGCTAGTGGGTAACACTGTGGTTTGTCATCGCCTGGACGTGCACAGGGGACACCAGAGCATGCAACCAGGTGTGACCAGGGAGGCTGGAACCCGTGCACATGGCATGTGTCCTATCTCTTCCCTCCTTCCTCATGGATAGATTTCTTCTCCAGCTAAGCTCTTACCCTAACCTTTGTTTAATCTTCTCTTTTCCCTTCTATCAGCCAGTCATTAAAGCATGAAAATGTGGCCAAAATACTTAAATGAGATTGAAATTGAAAAGATTAAAGAGCTGGCTGAAGTGTCCTTGCAAACGGGAGACTCTGAGAGTGTTGGAGCCCTCAGACAATTTCGTAATAAGTCTACAAAAGCTACATTAATCCATGGTCATTAGTGCCAAAAATGTGCTCAGACTAGTGCACTGGGAGTGGGATGTAGACACTCCTGCTCTTTCTTAGAGCATCAGCATCAATCAGGTGATGGCAATGAGCTTTACGCAAGGTCTGGTGGAGTGGTCAAGGTATCTGGTCCATCATATCTGTGGCCAGTGTTGAATGAAACTGTTTTCTTTCTGTTGACTGATCGTGCTGGATCTCAGTCCCAAAGTCTAGATGGCCACCAGTGTGGGAGACCAGCAGTCACCAACCTTTAGAAAGGAGATTGCAGTTATTGGTAACCAATGGGCTGCGAAAAACCATCTCTCTCTCATTGTCTGGACTGCAGAAAACGAGGGGGAAGCTTGTACTGCCACTGCTAGCGCTGTACCTCATTCCAGACATAAGAATAACCATTCGGTCTTTAGGAGTGCTGTCCTCTTGCCACCATTCACTGTGAAATATCATTCAGTTCCGTTGCCCTCACAAGCCAGGATCTTAAGGCATGTAACATAAGGACAAAAAAATGCAAGATAGCTTGAAATCTGAAAGGATTTTTTTCTTTTCTTTTTCTGTATCTTTAAAATCAAAGTGAAAGCTTGTGTACTGCAAAAGGATGACTTATAAAAATAACATACACAGGGGTTCCCTGTGGGAGAGGGGCAAGAGCCAGATAGCAACTGCATTTTCTCACTCTTGGAAAAGCAAACAGCAGGAATAGCCTTGCTTCCAGAGAAAGATGACAGCGTGTTGACTGCAATAAAAGCTCTGTAGCTGTGAGATGATGTCTGCTGTGGCTTTGTGGCGTGCTAGCCATATGGGGTCCCAAAGCTTGATGCTGAAAGTCCTGTGCTGTGCAGATAGTGGTATAAAAAGAACTAAGCTGCTGGACCAGAGCAGGAGTGGTAAATAGGCAGTGTGTGTCTGGGTGAACTGGGGGCTTATCCTGGGCGCTTGGACATGGGGCTTGGTGACGGATGAGAATCAGCAGCTGGTCTACTTGGACATACCGAGATCAGCAGTTGAACTTTGGTAAGGCCTGGTGGTGCTGTAGGGCCCATTTTTGAGAGCGGCTGGGGAGGAGGGGGAAGAGGAGCAAGCAGAGCACTGTTGTCCCTTGGGGTCTCTAGTTTCTGTCACCGATTGCTTGCGTTTCTCTCGTTCTTCTCGCGCAGGTGAGATGGACCAAAACTGCTGGCAGCGCGTCGGACAAATTCCAAGAGACGTCCGTGCTTAACGAGACCCTTCGGATTGAGAAGATCCAAAGGCTGCAGGGGGGCCGCTATTACTGTAAAGCAGAAAATGGGGTTGGGGTCCCTGCCATCAAGTCCATTCGAGTAGATGTGCAGTGTAAGTCGTTTAGCGGCAACCCAGACCTTCCCACAGTTCTACTGCATGTCTCTGCCTCGCTGCGGGGCCGACGGGGAGCTGCATTGCCCTAGGGCCACACGCACCTGATTCAGGAGCAAATGGACTGGTGCAGTGTCCCCAGGGTCCATTTACCCTAGGAGAATAGATCCATCCACGAAAAAGATAGCTCTTGCCTGTCCATGTGAGTCATTCTTACCTAGTGCCATGATGTCTCTTGCTGCCCAAAGTCCTGAGCACTTGTCTGGGATGTGGCGTTGTAGACGGCTTGTGCCTTCTTTGTCTTCATTTTGAAGCTCTCAATGCTTGAAGCATAGCCATGCTTCTTGGAACTGGTAGTGCCTCAGATGCTTGGGGCATTCCTGAAACCAGTGCCCTGCTCCCAGCATTGCTACCTTTGTAGCACGGTGGAAACAGAGCAAAAGGCTCTGGGATGCACCTGAGGAAGCTGAGCTTGAAGGGGTGAATGTGAAGGACCCGTTGGCTTCAGTGTCTCAGCGTTTCTCTGGCTGGTTGCAATGCCCATTCTTGTGTCCTGGAGATGCTGTTAGCGCTTCTCCACCTTGGGCCCCAAGTTTTGAAGGTTTCTCATGCTGGCTTAATGTTGTTTATTCTTGGGCTGCTGTGTATAAAAGGGGGGGAAATTAAACTTATCCCATAACCCTGATATGGGAGGAATCCAAGATTTAAGGCCTAGGCAACTTTTCAAGAGATTTGCTTTCTTGGGGACGGTTACCACTCTACTTATTGTCCTTGGCTATCCACTATTCCGGTTTTCTCCAGTCCGAGTAGCACCAGATCCCTCTCCTCACTCATATCTTCAGAGAAGGCCTAGCCAGCAAGAGGTTGATGGCTAAAAAGATGTAAAGTGTGATAAAGCAGCTGGAACTCACCCTGAACCTGTCACCACCTGTTCCCACACTCCTCCTAGCAAGACAGTCTTCTGTGCTGAGGTGTGCTGTGGTTATTTGTCAGTGGATATACCTCCAAGCTTCAAAACCCCACGACCTGCCTGGGGGCTGGGCAGAGCTTTGCTGACATCAACTGATGGCCTGACTGCTTCTTCTTAGTCCTACTGTCCAGTCCTACCATGATGTGGCCCTCACAAAGTATGCCATAGACTAGGACATCTTTAGGCTTTGGCAGGTTTATGATCCGTAGTTGTATCATATGTCCTGGAGCAACTCCTGTCTCTGTTCCTTCCTCGCCCTACCCTGTGTTGGAGCAGTGTAGTGTGAGCACCATCCTCCAGGCTGGGAAAATAGAGTGCTTTATCAGCAGCTGCTTTGGATAGGGTGAGCATTTTGTCCTGGGCATTGCATAGGGTTGTTGGGAGGGAGTTCTGACACCCACCTAGATCTGCTTGGCTTCTCTGCCTGTTTCTTCTCCTACATGCAGTAGAGGCATATGATAACTCTCCATTGCAAAGGGGACTTGCTTTTCTCAAGCCTCAGTACGATACCTTGACCGGGGCCTGTGTCTCTAGGAACAGGACTGTGTCATGAATCTCCTTGTGTCCTGAGGGCACTCCTTTTGCTTCTGGGGTGCAGGCTGGAGCTAGAGTGATGTAGTGTCCCATGGTCCCTCGTGCAGCTCTGACCTGTAGAACTATGGGGCTAATGGGGTGGCCAAGGGCTTTCTCATACTAACATCTACTCTGCAGATGGACTTGGTAACGCACCTCTGTTCTGCTCACTTGTTTTTTTGGGGAGGAGAGGCTATTTTCTGCTAGTATTTGCAGTAGGTACAAGGGAACACAGGAAAAGCCACAGTTTTTGTTGAACGCTCACCCAGGCAACCTTCAGCTGAATGAAGCAGAATTGGAAAGCAAACCCCTTCGTTCCCCACATCCCAATTTGTAGTTAGAGGTTTGTAATCACCCTTATGTGAACCTTGGTGTCCCTGACAGCTAGTGGTAGTCCTCGCTCATACTTTTTCGTATTAGACGGCACGGTTGTGCAGAGAGCACCATGGGTGCCAAGAGGATATTGAACTGGAAACACAAACCTGTGTAACAAGTTATTCCTTTGCCTCAAGTGGGCATCAAGTGAGGCTTTAAAGGACTGATTAGATACTGGCAGTGAGGCAGCAGCCGTTTAGCGTATTTCCATGTGTGAGAGAGCGAAAGTAAAGAAAAAGAAAGAACGGATGTTTATAAGCTTATATTGCGCATGAAACATCCCATGTGATCATCTCCATGAGCAGCCTTGGGTCAAATTTATCATTTGTGCAGCTCACTGACATCAGTGGCGTCACTTGTACATCGAGGACATACATATTGTTGTAGGTCTTATTTTAGCTTTTCTCAGGAGGGCTAGACTTAGAGCTGACTGCTACGAAAGAAGGCTGAAAGATTCGAGGAAGTAAAGGTTTAAGAACCAAAAGGAAGAGCTTGTTTTCTGTGTGGGGAGAAGCTGGGAGCCAGGAGACCTGAATGGTGAGTATCTTCTTTGATCAGTAAGGGAAGTGTTTTGCCACGCATCCTGCTGAGAAATGGAGCCTCAGAAGGATGGTAGCTGCAGAGTTACTCATGTGAAGTGTGGACAAATACAGGAGGGTTAAGGATAAAGAAGGGGGAAAGATGAGAGGCTGTGCCCAAGGTCCTGGTCCAAGAGAATTTGGTGTTAAAATTCACTGGCCCCCTATGCCCACATAGAGACAGCACTGTATGGAGAGGAGACTTTTTTCCCTCCACCTGCACATGTTTTTCTTCAGCCTTGGGTTTTTTTTTGTGCCTTGTCATTGTTCTGCTAATGGCTCTACTTGTATCTCTGAGCTATGGTGTGGTCAAGCTGACAAATCTCAGGTCCCATTACAATTGCTGTCTACCAAGCATACAGCTCATTAAAATATGCAAATCCACAAGTTGACACTTGTGATTCAGCAGAGAACACGCATTATTTGGATGGCATGTTAGCACAAATTCATCCCTGCTTCCCCAGTCCTTTCTGGGAGTCAGATTTCCTAACTTACAAATCTCTAAAATAAAGTGTCATGAAAATTAGGCGGCATAGGAGAGCAGGAGGTGATGAGCATGTGCCCTCTTCGTCTGTGCTAACATGTGCAGAAGACAGTGCTGGCAGCACGAGGGGATGCTGGGTGCGTGTGCCTCAGTTTCCTCGCACTTGAAGATGGGGTCATAAGGCTGCTGAAAATGTAGAACTGCTTAAACTGAGCTCAACAGATGTCTTTAGGACATGCTTAAGGGCATGGGGACAGATTTTGGTCTTAGAGGGTCAGTTGGTCTCATCTTGTCAAATGGCATCTTTACATTTAATCTCAGTCAGTCTCAAAGTGGCTCTGGGAGGAGAACTCCTCTGAGGTTCTCCCCGTGCTTCCTTGATGTTCAAACGCTGGTAATCTGGTGCGAAAGCCCAAGAAAACGTTCCCTTTTTTAGCAAGAGGGCAGCCCTTGGAGAGCAGTGTGCCCTGTGTGGATAGGGAAAGTATGCTCGCTGCAGGGCTATTGCTTGTGTCCTTGCAAGTGAAGTGACCGATAACCGTGGATCCAAGTCATGACAGCTGCATGTCTGGTGCAGGTGTAGTGAGGGGATTAGAAGGATCATTTTCTGTAAAGGGAGAAAAGAGAAAAGAGAATCTGATCGGTTTAGGGGTGGGCGGTAGGGAGGCAGTGAGTAGAAGTTGCTGAAGATGGGAGAGTCAGTACAGACCTTGAAAAGAAGAATACACAGAGGCTATTTTAATAGGAAGAGAGAGAAATTGTACATACCTCTCACAGCGTTTTGCATCTCACGTTCCCATGGCACCCCACGAGACTGGCTCCTGTCTAGGAAATGACTCTCCATCTCCGCTTGTTGATCTTTCCTGGCTTCTACTCTCACCCGTTGACTGGGAGGTTTGTGGGGGCATCTCCCAGCCATGGGCTTAGCCCCATGATTTCACTGGGAAAATGGAAGGTGGGAGCAGAAGAAATGATGGAGCAGAGTTTCCTGGGATCCTTCTGACCTCTCGCTGAAGTCGAGAGCAGTGCTTTGGGGTGTGGGGTGTCGTTGGGGAAGGTGAAGCAGCCCACTGGTCTGAGAGGTGTGTGGCAGGCAGGCAGCTTGCTCGAGGACCACATGGGGTTTGCAAACCAGAGGGCGCTTTCTATTCTCTGAAGTTTGTGTGCTGAGCGGGAGAATTTTGGCTTCTCCTGTCTGTTCCCTCTAGATATTGTTTGGGTTACCTGCCCTCAGATCAGCTCTTAATTCAGCAGTTGTCATCAGCTAAATGTGTCGGAGCTTCCCCTCTCCTCTGTGGTGCCTGGAGCATCATCTGCTCTGCAGGCTGTACGTGCAGACCAAGCTTCACTAACAACTGCTGCGGCCCTCCTTACCTTCCTTCCAGATCTAGATGAACCCGTTCTCACCGTTCACCAGACCATCAGCGACGTACGTGGCAGCTTCTACCAGGAGAAGACTGTTTTCCTTCGCTGCACTGTCAACTCCAACCCACCAGCTCGCTTCATCTGGAAACGGGGAGCTGAGACGCTCTCCCACAGTCAGGACAATGGTGTGGACATCTATGAACCCCTCTACACACAGGTGAAAAAAAATGAAACCCCCACCAGCTTGTGCTGAGCATCTTGCTGAGGCAGGGCACTCTGTAGTGGTTGGGGAGAGGGTGGTGGCCACTGCAAGGAGCACTGTCTCCAAAAGGGCTGGTAGAGCCTACTTCTGTATGCAGGTTCCCAGGGGAAAGAGGAGCAGAGCAGCAGGAGGGAGCGCGACAGCCTGGAAGTCCCTTCTGGTTCCTGGCACTGTCCCTGAGAGCAGGTCACAGCTCCCCTGATGAGGTTACATGGCCGTTGGATGGCTGAGACTGAAATCCGAGCAAACAGTCCCAAGATTGGGTTTCTATCTCCTGTTACTAATTATTTTTTCCCCTTAATTGAGTGCCCAAGCTCCATACATGAGAGGCGTTGCTTCCTGTTCAGCAGCGTCGAGTGAACGGCAGGAATTGCTGCGGGATCCATGAGGCAGATGATGAAGAGCTTTTCCTAATGGCCACAAGTGACTGAGGCGGCCCAACTGCCTGGGCTTTTTCTGCCTGTTGTCCTGTGACAGGCTATCCACATTCTTTCTGCTTCTCCTGCTTGCCTGTGCTGGACTTGTCTGTCTGAATGCCACTTTCTCCGCAGTAATTAGCCCGCAGTGGGAGATGGAGGGGAGTTTTTCCTTTGCCAAGGCACTCTGGGCATGGTATCCTAAGCTGAGCTCTGGCTCTGAATGTCCTTTAGACGCCAACCAGCCCGAGCGCTTACAGCAAGGCTGTTCAGCAGCGCGAGGCGGTGATGGGTGGGAAGGGAGGGCTGAAAGGGCTGCTCCCCTGAGCACCCATTTCCTCCCACGCACCTCCCCGTGCTCCCAAAGCTGGGCCCTGAGCTCATTCTTGCCGAGTTTGATTTCTGAGCAATGCTCCAGGCAACCTTTCAGTTAATGTAGTCGTGTTCATATTTTATTGAAACACACCATCTCTGCAGGTCATGGAAATGGGCAGCGAAATGGAAACGTTCAGGGGGGGTGAGGAGAGAGCTGCAGGTTAGTGGCAGATTTGCAGGAGCGCTGTAGGTCAGCGCTGCTGTGCGCCCCGAGGAAAGCTTTCTCTAGCCCAGTGCGATGTGGCATTCAACCGGGACATCCCTGGCCTTAGAGGAAGCCACCATGGACTCTTCCAGCTTTCACTAAGCTCAGTGTAATTAACAGGAGACATTAATGAGAGGATGTCTTAGGACTTGAGATATTTTCTTCAGCTACATAAGGCATCTGGCAGAATTTCACCATTAACGTGTTAATGACCCAGCGTCCCGCAGCTCCTGTCAGGCAATGTTCCCACCACGACTGGTCGTTCCCAGCTCTCAGAGAGGGTGTTAGGACTGCTGTGCTCACACAGGCATGCCCTTACAGAGCTCTCCTTAGCACCAGTATAAACCTGTGAGTTTGGGTTGGTAAGAGTTGAAGTTAACAGAAACACGCCTCTGCAGCACTGTTGGGAGGGGAAAATCTTGCTGGTGCCCAAATGCTCTACGTTTCACGAAGCACCCTTCACAGGGGTTTGTAATGTTGTCTTAGAGATGACCTGGTATCGGTGTCAGGTTTGGGTAGGCTTTTACATTAGAAAGGAAGTGAAAACTTTACCATTTAAGCTTCTTATGGCTTATTTACACTGAAGGTTTATACACCTTTACCCAACATTTACTCATCAATAAACAGGATACATACGACCCTGTAAGTAAGTAGTTGACACGCACATTGTAAATGCCATCATTTGTGTGGCATAGCAACAAGTCTCAGGGGACAGGACTTTCACAGGGTTATTGCTCTCCTAGGTATTTATCTTTCTAATTTACTCAGTCCGGATCCTTGTTCCCTGCATATTAGTATGCCTGAGCTCATTGTCCAGTCCCTCGAGGTTATCCTCAAGAGGATTTGTTGTGCTGACACCTTCTCACATTTGCAGGCAATTATGGAATGGTTTCTCCAAAAGAGATTTAGATAAACACAAGGAGAAAAACAGCAACAAGCTGTCCTGGGAAGACATATGAGTTGCAAGATGTACAAACCACAGGATGCATCTCAGAGCTTTCCACATTCCACAAATAAAAAATTCTACAAAACGCATCTATTGTTGATTTAACAACTTGATTCTGTTTCTGTAACAAGCTAGTAACTAACTAATTGCCAGGCAGTGATGTTTCTTTGTTACCTTAGTGTGAGAAAAGGCTATCAAAATATGTGCAGTCACTGTGGGTTTACACCAGCATAAATGACATTAGAATCTGGAGAAGTTTTGAGGGATTCCTTGAGTATTTATCTGAATCATCTTTTCTCCCTCCCTGTACTGCAAGTGTTCACAGTGTAACTGTTGACCTTGTCATATTTAGGCCAGCATTAACGCCTGAATCTGATCTGATTTACTTTGGTTTTGCAATGTTGAGACCCCAGTGACATCCCTTGGGTTCCTACCGACATCTCGGTGTGAGATCTCGGGGTCTGTTCTGGGATGTTTTAAGGTTTTTCAGGTTCCACGAGATGATTCTGATAGCAGTTGATGAG
The DNA here is from genome assembly GCF_034619465.1 of Leptosomus discolor. Classification (NCBI taxonomy): domain Eukaryota; kingdom Metazoa; phylum Chordata; class Aves; order Leptosomiformes; family Leptosomidae; genus Leptosomus; species Leptosomus discolor. Next base: position 2,487,094 of record NC_141392.1, on the reverse strand, counting down.
AAATTATGCCTAGACCTGTTCAGCAGTGCTTTCAGGTTAAATGTCAGTCAGTTGCTGGGTGTTTTGTGGAATCCCGGCAGCGGAGTTACCACTGCAAACATTTTGTCTCTCTTTTATGTGTAGCTAGGGGGGCTTGGAGTCTGCACAGTTCCCTGAGGTTCTGATGGGACCTGCTGGTAATCTGTAGGTTATGGCCTTGCAATGACAACCTGTGCTTTGTACCCCTGTGCCTTTCCCCCCCCCCCCCATTTTTTCCCCGACTCCCAGGGTGAAACCAAAGTCCTGAAGCTCAAGAACCTGCGGCCCCAGGATTATGCCAGCTACACATGCCAGGTGTCCGTCCGCAACGTCTGCAGCATCCCTGACAAATCCATCACCTTCCAGCTCACAAACACCACAGGTAAGAGGGGACGCAGAGCCATCCCTGCAGCCCTCCCGCCCCTCAGCTGCTTAACAGCCGTCACCCCTCCAGGAGGGGAACGCAGCGCCCTGTCCTGCAGCGCCTCACGTTCGTGTCCACGGCTGCCAGGATTACAAATCCTTCATGTGGCCAGGGATGCTCTGATTCCTTGTAGCTCTGCCTACAGCCGGTGCTTTGGCCCGGCCTGCTGTGAGATCATTAAAACAGACTACGTGTAGGTGTTGAAGCACTCTGTAGGTTTTAATCCAGACATTGTTTTATTTATTTATAATTCTAAGTGACTTTAAAAATAGATTCGGTACAGCGTAGAGTGGGGCAGATGCTGGAGGAGTTCTTACAAATAATTCATTCACGTGTGACTCTGGCCTGATTTGGTGCTGCGATCTCGGCGCCTCCCAGCTCACGGGCTCCGCTGGTGCCGATGCTTGTGGAAAGCGAAGCGAGTGCTTACTGGGAAGGCGCTAGAGATAAATTTTACACTGGTATTCATACTGGCAGTGCTCGAGTGCACCTCCAGTTGCAAACAGTATCAGCTTGGTGCCTCTTGCTTGACCTGCAGTAACTGATAACTGAGTATCATGTACCGAATACTCGCAAGGACCTGACTGCAACTTGTCCATTAAAAAAGGTACAAACCACCCTGAAAATGAAAACAAACCACACCCACAAAAAAAAAAAAACCCACCCACAACACCCCAACGTGTGTTGAATATTTTCAAATAATAAGTAAATGTCAAGAAATTGCTTCCAGCCCTGGGGTATTCCGTGATCAGAAGGAAAGGCATTGTAGTCGTTTGAATTATTCACCTCTGTAATGTAACACAAAGCAGTTTGCATCCCTTGTGTCATCTTTGTGCAGTGGAAAGAGAGCTCTTTTGATGTTGCCAACTGTTGATGTGGTATTGTTGATACTGTATAAATTATGTTTATTGATCTGACTTGAGCCCAAGGTGCTGAGCAATAGTTGCATCATTTTATGTAGAAAGAGGAAAAAATAATGAGCTTATGAAAGTAAGTTATAGCTAATGTCAGAAAAAAATATTCTCTAAGTAGTAAGATCTCTGAACATGTCTTGAGGAACTCGCACCACTGCCTGAGTTTATCTCAGGATGAGACTGTAGCGAGTGCTGGAATATTCCCTTTAAAAGCTTATCTTGTGCTCATGATGAAGAAAGGGATTTCATTCAGCTGCTCTTCCCTGTTGTGTCTTTACCTTTGAAGAATTAGAAAATCACATTTCTCTTCATGTCTGCTCTCCCCTGCCAGCCCAAGAGCAGGGAAACTACCCTTCGTTGCAGTCCAGCCCCTTAGCTGAGTGAAGGAGGAAAATGTATTTTCAGACTGTAGCCAGATCAGAAGTCAGCGATGTGGCTGAATTTACCCCAACTTCTTAAGTACTTACCTAAGCCCTGAACCTGGACCGTGTAGCAAAGACATCTAGGTCTTTTTTCCTGTGGTTGAGTTGTAGATTCATATTTATACGTAGTTATAATGGAGCCTCATACTACAAGCTCAAAGGAGCCGTAGAAGTGTTCCTAGCAGATTGTATTAAAAGCTGGTGGTGAAAATGAAGGTGGCATTGTGGTGCGAGCAGGGGTTGTGTTAAAGAACACAAGTGTGTTTAACATGAAATGTTGTCTGGCTTCCTTGCCCTGTAGGTAGTGCATAGTGGAGAAAATATCTAAAGAAAAATCTTTAATTCTCTCCTTTTTTGCATATGTTTTTTCTTTCCCTCTTGCACTTGTGCTTTAGCAGCCTCCGTAGCCTTGGCTGTGCCCGGAATCCTGAGCAGCTTTGCTCAGGTTGCCTTCGTCTTTGCAACTGAGGAGGGCCCAAAGGGCACCGAGGTGCATGGAAATTGATCTCTTAAATATTTATAGACCCAAGTACTACAGACCTTGAGGGGAATTGGTGGGTCAGGTCGTGTTAGGCCAGGGAATCTTCTCTTTCCATTTGTTTGCTGTTCCTCAGCTGGTTCGCTTTGGCTCCTCTGGCAGTGGCCTTTGGACAGATGATAGTCTCTGGCAAGGGGATGTGCTCCTCCCAAGCTCTGTATCAGCAGCCTGGCCCTTGCAGGAGGGGATGGGTTCTTGGTCTGCGATCTTAATGGGAAGGAGGCTTCTCCTGCTCCTCCTCCATCCTGCTGCTGTGGTGTGGCTCTAGAGCAGCAGGTTGGGTCCGCAGAGCCCCAAGACCGGCTCGGCACCGGGCTGTCGCCACCCGCCCCAGCAGGGTCAGGCTGACGTTTTCCTCTTCCTTGATTTCTGCAAAATTAAGCAGCCCAGCAGGTTAATTCTCCTGCAGTTTTACTGCAGCAAATTGGACTTCAAAGGGAATTGAAAGCGACTCTTTGTTTTTAATGGTCCCCTCGCTGCTCCGCAGACTCCGCCAGCAGGTTTTCTGAGCCAAGAACAAAAAGAATTGCCACAGGTTACAAATAAATGAGATTCACCTCCTGCATAACAATGTCTGCAGACTGTTAACCTCTGCCTGCTGACGGGAGTGGGAGTGGGAGCCCGCGCAGGCTGCCACAGCCAGGGCTCCGTCTTGGGGCACGTCATGGGAGCATGTTGCCTGGAGCTGTGCAGGTGGCAGCTCTGCAGTTTCTCTGCCTCCCTCTTGCATGGACACACAACCTGCCCTGAGGCGGTGCTTGCACCATCGTCTCCCTTTTTTTCCATGTTGCCTTGCCCAGAAGTGGGCAAGGTGAGTATGGATCAGGTATGGAAGCACAGAATCATAGAACAGTTTGGGTTGGAAGAGACCTTCGAGATCATCGAGTCCCACCTCTGCCCTAGCTCTACCAACACCACTAAACCATGTCCCTAAGGACAACACCTACCCGTCTCCTAAACACCTCCAGGGATGGTGACTCCCCCACCCCCCTGGGCAGGCTGTTCCAATGCCTGACAACCCTTTCAGTAAAGGAATTCTTCCTAATCTCCATCCTGAACCTCCCCTGGTGCAGCTTAAGGCCATTTCCCCTTGTTCTGTTGCTTGTTACTAGGAAGAGACCACCAACCCCCACCTTGCTACAACCTCCTTTCGGGTAGTTGTAGAGAGTGATAAGGTCTGCCCTCAGCTTTCTCTTCTCCAGGCTGAACAGCCCCAGATCCCTCAGCCGTTCCTCAAACGAGACACGCTCCAAATCCTTCACTAGCTTGGTAGCCTGCCTCTGGACCTTCTCCAGCACCTCACTGTCCTTCTCCTAGAGAGGGGCCCAAAACTGCACACAGTACTTGAGGTGCATGTCCAACACTGCAGGAGCCCTAAATCTTAACCAGAGCCTGCAGGACCTCCGGTTTGTGGTCCCCAACTCTGACATCTTCTCTCTGGACATAGGCTGGTCCATGGCTTTGACGAGGATGGATGGAGATTCCCAGGCAAGGTGCTGCAACTGTCAGTTTGTCTGTGCCCTGTGAACCTGAGACCGGTTCAATGTCAGAGGGCATGAACAGCTATTTGGTGTCAGCTACACTCAGCTGACAGCCTGTTAGTGACAGGAATGGGTCCTGCCCGACCACAGTGGGTTGAGGTGTTGCATTCCTGGGCTTCATACCGTCTCGTGAAACCAACTGGAGTTTGGAGAGGATGTACCAATCCTTCCTTTGCTGACTGGTGCTCGTTAACCTTTGCACACTGTTTCCGAGACTCCAGCAAAGATACCTGTCAGAAACTCTGAGTGCAGGCTGTGACTTTCTGAAATTCAAGGACTCCAACCTGCCAACTGGCCTCAAGATGGCCAGTGCAGGTGTCAGAGGAGCCGCCTTCTTCCTTAGGCACAGCTGGCCACCTCTGGCCGAAACAGCATGCGCTGTGGCTGGGGAGAGGACACTTGGTTCAGTGCACCAAAGCAATCTCCCAGCATGGCAGTAGTTGCGCTGCTAAATTATGGCGCCGGTGCTGAGGAGAGAGCGGGCCTCCTCACCTTGTTTGTGTGGGCTGTAATTCAGAGATCCAACACAAATCCAGCACAGCTCATTAACGCAGGGTCCAGGGAGAGAAGAGGCAGAAATAATGATGCTGTTAAATCAGGCTTCATGAATATGGAACAATGTCTTATTTTGCATTATTACGGTCGTTACTTAAAACATACTCCCCACCTTTGTGCTGGGGACTGCTACTTTCTCAGCTCTGTCTGGATGGAGCCGGTGATGGTGCTGACAAGGGCTTCAAAAGGCTTTTCATGGGATGAAATAGAGAATACAAAGGGAAGGTTTTTGGATCAGTTCCTGGAGGGGGATGTAGTGAGAAGGGTGCAGAAATAAAATAAACTAAAACCAGGTATTAGGGTATTCAAAGGAGAGGTGGTCTAGACATTTTGAATCAGTGTCAGTTCAGTTGTTACACGAGGCAATCCCTGTGACCTGGTCTGTAGCCACCAGGTCTACAGAAAAGTATATTTGACATCTGCGGAGGTGAAGGAGGTTGAGTGGGTGCAGAGCTGCTGTTCGTGGTCTGTTATGGTGCAGACAGGTCCTGGGTGTCAGGCTCCTAGCTGCAAGGGCCACCTGCCTGGCAGAGGCTTTGCCTCTCAAAGATGTCTAGTTGGGTGTGAGAGATGGAGAGGCGTATGATGGGATAGAGCTGAGGTCCTTTTTTAGTGGTAGACCTTCCCCAAAACTCCTTCTTGGGATGGCAACTCGGTATGGGAGGAGTGGTTTAACCCCGCTGTCCTTGAACACAAAGAGCTGTAGGGTTCAGGCAGGCTCCTCTGACCGTGTCCTCCTCCTTCACCTCTCCGTTAGGGTGGAGATCTGGTGGCCAGGCAGAAGGAGCGGGCTCTAACTGTGGAGGCACCTGGTGCTCTGCCTGACCTTCCCTGGGGGTTGTGAGCACCATCCAGCAAACACCGACATCCCAGTGAGCTTCCCAGCATGCTTTGGATCGAGTCCTGAGATGCGCAGCTCAATCCATGGCTGCAACTTCCCACGCCTTGTGACAACGAATCTCTTGTTCCCCTGCATTTTTCCCCCCCCCCCTTTCTTGGGACTCAGTCCATTGTGCTGTTCCTGTCCAAGGCATAAGCAGACTAACGGTGATTCATACAAGCGTTGCAGCAAGGGAGATGCAGGAGCTCTAACAGGAGCTACCTTGAGCCTTTTCTCCAGTGCTGCTTCTGCAGGGCCTGCCTGGAGTCAGGGGAGTTCAATACAGGGAGAGCAGAAGGCACCGTGGCGTCTGCAGAGGAGCGGGCTGGAGGCAGCGCAGGTCAGTAATGCAGAGCCACGGTGGCTTTCCATTGCCCTCCTGCCTTGTGGCAGTCGTGTGCATCAGAAGTCAGGAAGCCTCTAGCCTCGGGCTTCCACTGCCGAATTTTGTCTGGTCGCCGCTCCCACCGATGCAAAGGGGGTTCATTGGGTTTTTCTTCTGACCTACGTCCTAAGCCCTGCACTGAACACTGCTAAAATGTCATACCCAGATCGTGCCCCAATCCTAAGCGCTAGTGGTGGAGTGGTTCAGGTGTGACCTCCGTTTTAGTGCAGCGTGAGGTCCTGCCTACAATATTTCCTAACCTTAACCGAGCAGAGTGCTCTAACTCGAAGACACGGTAACGATCATGCTTTAGGTTCACAAAGAGCTTGTATTTATAATGAATTTGTGGATCCCTCCAGCTCTCCCTCCTCAAACCGGGTATCTACAAGAACAGATCCTAGAACGTCAGAAGCTGCGCACGTGTAAGTGAATGGGTCTTCTTCAAGCTCAGAAGTGTCCCTCTTTGTACTCTTCCAGCCCCACCTGCTCTGAAGCTGTCTGTCAACGAGACGCTGGTGGTTAACCCTGGTGACAACATCACCATGCAGTGCTCTCTGATGGGCGGCGACCCACAGCCAGAGGTGGTTTGGTCTCACTCTCCTGGCCCGATGCCTCCCAATAGCCTTGTGCAAGGAGGCAACCTCACCATCTGGAGGATCCGCGTGGAGGACTCGGGCTATTACAATTGCACAGCCATCAACAACGTGGGGAACCCAGCAAAGAAGACCGTGAACCTGCTGGTGCGGTGTAAGTTGCTTTTTTTTCCTCAGAGTATGGGTTTTCAGGGCGGAGGGGCTAGATTTGCATTTCTCCTGGCTGTTCTTATGCAGCTGAGGGTGAATGTGATACTTAGCAGTGATTAGTATTCTGGAGAAGTGCCTGTGCAAGCTTCTCTGCTCCCAGATCAACAGCTGTGCCAGCTCTGCTTGCAGCCTCGTGCAGGGCTGTAGCACTATCCTGGACTCGGGAATGGTCCCAGACTACCAGATGTGAGGCTCTGGGGGTACTTTGGAGGAATGTAACTGGAGGGGGCGGGGGGGGTGTCTTTGAACAGATTTTGCAAGGAGATGTTGTATTCCTGAGGAGCAAAGGGCTGTTGTCCTGTCCCACGCGAGACGCTTTGCTGTCCCTAACCAGTTTTGCACTTGTGTTCACCCCAGCCATGAAGAATGCCACGTTCCAAATCACCCCTGATGTGATCAAAGAGAGTGAAACCATCCAGTTAGGGCAGGACTTGAAGCTCTCATGCCATGTAGATGCTGTCCCCCAGGAGAAGGTTGTTTATTCCTGGTACAAGAATGGGAAACCAGCCAGGTTCTCAGACCGGTTGCTCATCACCCGCAATGACCCCGAGCTCCCACCTGTGACCTGCAGCTTGGAGATTATTGACCTGAGATTCAGTGACTACGGCACCTACCTGTGCGTGGCGACCTTCCAGGGAGCACCCATTCCTGACCTCAGTGTGGAGGTGAACATCTCCTCAGAGACAGGTGAGCCTCTCTGTGGCAGCTGGGGACCCCAGAGGAGTGGTTGGCATCACTGGCTGCCCCCCACCCCCATGTCTCTGGCTTTTTGGAAGGACCTCACATGAGTGCCTCGAATCCCAGCCTGGAAAAGTCTCACATCCTCAGGCAAGCATTGGGCTGAGACGAAACGGGTGATAGTTACAGCCCCTCTGCCAGATGTGTGATGCACCAAGCAGATCTTCCTTTATGTTTTCTCTCTATAAGAAGTCCAAAGTGCAGTCCAGTCAAAGCTACAGAGACAGGTTTAGAGTGTGATTGTTCAAAGAAGCCTCCAAATTGTGAAGGAAGAAAGAGGGGGGGTGGTATTTCACCAAATTTCAAAAGCCCCTTTGCTTAGAAGGGAGTAAAAGAGAAAGCAAGCTGCTCTTTCTTCTCCTTGGCATTGCTTATGAGGCATGTGCCTTTTTTCAGAGCTGCAGCTATGAGATTGGCATGATCTGTCATTGCAAATTCTGTGAAGACCTTTAATGTTTACTGGATTGCAATTGCAATCTGTCTTGGGCACTCTCTGGAAGAGTCCAAGTGTTATGAATGCCTCTCCCTTTAAAATCAGGGTCAAAGCTTCCCCCCATGGGTTGGTGAGGACAGGACTAATCCATAATGTGTTTGTCAGTCATCTTGGGCACTGAAATACAGGATTTCAGGGTGAGTCCAACTCTGCTCTCCATTACAGCCATGTCATCTTGCTGCCTTTCCAGGACCTTGAGGGTACAGCACAAAGCAGCGTTGGGCTGGTAATCTGGTGAGGACTCCTGAGGGGAGCCAGCCACCCACAGATTTTCTCCTGAACCTTCATGGAGAGTTTCTTCTCAGTCCCTGGTTGTGCTGGATCCATTGGCCAGGCTGGTCCCGGTCTTGATGTGGCTTAATTCAGCCCCCCAGCAGAAAGTGCTGCGACTGCTTTTGATGCTTTGGGAAGCCCTTGTTTCCCATAAGAAATGCTGGGGCCAGCCCGCTCCCAACAGGACTGCATCCAGTGTTTATTAGCAGCCTGGAGATCGAGCCCTGACCGTGCCATGGACCCACGAACACCTAAAGGTGCTGCTTTCCTTCTGCTGGCAGCCCTGGAAGGTAGGGCCCTCTCCATGCCAGCAGGCACTAACTGTGGTGTACCAGCAGGGAACAAAATGGGGGGAACCCCCCAATCCTGGTGCGAAGCTGGCTCTCCCAACCTCGTGTGGCTGCTGCCGCCAGGATCCATCTCTTTTGCCCAAGATCACTAGATGGCAGGGTGCAGTTGTGTTTAAGACTGCAAGGGTAGGAGGCTGCGAAGGGCTGGGAGACCCTGGGTGATCCCACCAAAAGGCTGGGCAGTGGCTGTTGGCATAGGTGTTGGTCTGAGCACCAGCCGGTGGCTGCCTTAAAGGAGGTGTCTGTGGTGGCAGGTTCCCTGGTGCTCTGGCCTGCCTGGTGGAGGGGGAGCCCCACGTGCTCGTTTGGGGGCTGCTGATGGGGAAAGGCAGGAGGGCAGCCTGGGGGGGGTTGAAGACTGACAGTCTGGACCAGCAGAACTGCTTTGTGACCCAGGGAGTGAAAACATCCATCCCTGCCAGCCCAGTCCTCCACGCAGCAGCTAAGGCTGTCCAGCGTGGGGCATTCCCCCCCCCTCAAACAGCACCGAGCCACTCGGTTCCCACGTAAAAACCCAGCAGGTTGTCCCCAGACCGCAGGATCAGAGCAGGAGGGTGGCAGCAGTGGCTCTCCGTTTCCCCTGCTGAGCAAAACCTGAGCTCGCCAAGCTGGCTGCCTCCACGGAGCAGCTCCAAGGAGATAGCTTTAATTAAAGAAAAGAAATCTTCAAATGCAATTTACAGCTTTTTCCCCGTGGAGAAAATTGCCTCTCACCAGGTGAGTGGCTGCTGGCCGTGTCAGGTGCCGAGAGCGCTGTCGTCCCTTCACGCTGTGCGGGGTAGGGTGTGATGAGATTCTCAACCCACGGGAGACCTGCAAATTGAAAACGTGGCCTCCCTGTTGCATAGGGAGGTCGCTGCCGAGGGAGGTTGGGCTGGAGCCATCCTAAATTCGCTCATAAGGCAGCTGTGGGCTGGAACGTGTACAATTACTGTGGCACACTCTCCTTCGCTGGAGCTGAATTGAGCTGACATTGGTCAGACCAGTTAGTTACAGCCTCGGTAGTTCTAAACTTTGGTTTAAATGGAAACGAAGTACGCGGCCCTTGCAGTTACAGAAGCGTCAGTCCAAGCGTTGCCACTGTCAGCAGGAAGGGCTGAAAAAGGAGCTTTCAGAAAATGATTGTGCCCATATTTACCTCAGTTGAACTGTTCACTCTGAAGCCTAATACAAATAAAATGTCAATATTACATGTGGTTTAGCACAAACATCCACTTCCTGGGGTTCTTGGTGAAGTTGGGGGTGTGAACAACAAACCTCTTCCCACCAACACCTCTGCACCCTTTAGCTGTAGTCATTTGGTTCCTTTTGAGCTTTGTTTATTAGCAAAGTGTTGTTTGTCAGTTGATAGCTGGGTATTTCTTGAGCGTTACTGCGCCTCCAGCTCTAGCGCCAGCTCAGCAGTAGTTCTGCTGGGTGAGCTCTTCCCAGCCTGGAAGGGATGCCAGAAGTGATCTTTTCTGAGACCCGCCTCTCACTCAAGTGAGCCAGAGATAACCAGTGTGCTGTGAATCTTAATATCAAGCGAGCAAAGACACTTAACAGAGCTGGCTCCTTGCTGGGGTGAGGAGCAGACAGGGATTCTGAACATCTGGTGAGGCTGGAGATGCGATCTACTAGCACTAACCCTGTGAGTCTTGAGTTTGATCTGACCTGAGTAAGGGGACTAGATACTTTGGCAGATACAACTTTTGCTTCTTGGCCAAAAGCCTGCAGTTCCACTTGGGAAATTCACCGACCAGAAATTGAGAAATGGATCAAAGAGACTTTTGCCTTTGGGTTCCTTGGTGCTAGCCCTGCTGCTGGACAGCATTTTGCAACCAGAGGGGTGGGAGCTGGGGGAATGTCCCAATACAGCTGACGCTTGCCACTGGTATTGGGATTCATCGTTGGATGATCTGGGATCTTCCTTGGTCCCGTGCAGCTCCAGACCCTGTAGGATTACTTATATGGGCAGCATGTCCCTAAAGGGGTTGCAGTGTGTCAAGTGGAAACCTTTGGAGTTCAGGGCTTTTGATGTAACTCAGCTGCCAGCATCTCGAGAATGTTCCTTGCTCACTGGAAACTCAGTGTAAAATGATTCCCTCCTTGTCTCCCCTTCAGTGCCACCGACCATCAGTGTTCCTAAGGGTCAGTCCACCATCACTGTCCGGGAGGGCTCCAGGGCTGAGCTGCAGTGCGAGGTTCGAGGGAAACCCAAGCCACCCATCATCTGGTCCCGGGTAGATAAGGAAACCCCCATGCCTTCAGGGACCATGACCATGGAGACATACGATGGGAAGCTGCGCCTGGAGAGCGTGAGCCGAGAAATGAGCGGGACCTACAAGTGTCAGACAGCCAGGTACAATGGCTTTAACATCAGACCCCGGGAAGCCCTGGTGCAGCTCAACGTGCAGTGTGAGTATAACCTTACGGCACTGGAGTGCCTGTCTGAATGCCTGTGTACACAAAAGCCCGTGGGCTAAGCAGGGTTGACACACTCGGCGCTGCTTTCAGGCAGAGTTGGCCTTTCTTACTGGGCTGAGCACACACATCTCTTTTGTCTGGGGACCTCTGAACCCTTTCTGGGTAACTGGCCTGGCTACGTAAGGCTAAGGGCAGGATACCATATGGCCAGCCTCTTGCAAGTGGAAGGGAGAGGCGGTGTGTGTGTTTGTGTCCAAGGCTTTGTGTTTCCCCATCGGTGGAGGAGTGCAGAACAGCAGCTTTACCAGGTGTGTGTTTGTGTGCAGTACACACGTGTAAAATACCTTCAACATATGTCAAAGCATAAAGTCAAGCACTCAAAATGCGACAAAAGAACGTTAATTAGGCCACTTCCACCCCACAATCCTTCCTGCAGCTTGGTTACCCCAGCTGTCATTTCTGGGCTGCCTGAGCTGTTTTGCCTGAAAAGCAGGGCTAGGCAGCCCCTAACAGGGACTGCGTGCTCCCGAGTGGTTTCCATGCAATAAAGCTGTGAGTAACAGAAAACTGATTCTTTGCATGGGGTGTATTGAGTGATTTCAGTGATGGGTAGCGCTCCCAGCGCTGCTTGAAGGTGGTATCTCTGCACAAAGATGAACGTAGAGGGAGGGATGCTGCTGGTGGTGTGTTGGGCGAGCGGCTCCATCCTTTCCCTGCGGTGGTTTCTCCCTCTAGAGAAGCGAGTGCCTGCTCGGCTCCCGTGCTGTTGAGGTGTGTTTTGACATGCAGGGGTCTGTGCTCTCTCCTTCAAGACTTTGAATCGGACAGGGGGGAATTCAGCTGGGTAAAATGCCTTGTTCTGGAAGGAGCCGTGACTGCAGGAGTAGCCTTCCGTGCAGACCTCATCCCCTCGGGATCGTGCAGTTGCTGAGCCCTCCGTGGGGTCCCCTGAGCAGCGCAGATCTGGCAGGTGTGGGATGGGGAAGGAGCAGGGTAATTTGCACCCGGGCGCGCTGCCGCTGGGCTGTGACTGACGTGCCTCCACACACAGCCCAGCGGCGCTCGTCTGACGTGCTGCCACACTCCTCCCCGGCTCGCTCCCCGGCAAGAAGAGAAGTGAGACCAGAGCAGATAACCTGGCTGAAGCCAACCAGAGAGGCGTGAGCTGCTGGGAGCTCACAGTGACAGAGGTGTGCCAAATCCTGCCGGCACTCTGAGTGTTTGAAGACCCCCTAGTAAAATTACCTCTGTCCCTTCAGAAGCACGGCAGGAATTAAATTACAGGGTGGGGACATGTGGAAATAGGTGTCTGGGTTTAAGCTGTTTTGGAAGGCAGGCTGGATCAGGCGTATGGGGCACGGCAGGACATGGCAGGGAGGGCGATGCTTGGTCGCCTCAAGAACTGATGGGAGATACAGCAGCGAAATCTCACTCTGGAGTAAAGATCCATCAGACCTGCTGGTGTGCCCAGTTTGGTGCTGGTGTTTGAAAGCTGCGTGGTCCTCGCTGACGCTCCTTGCCCCTGCAGAGGGAGCGGCAGGGCTGAGCCTCAGGCTTGCTAGGTGGTCTGGAGGGGGATCACAGCCCTGAGTCTTGGGCTGGAGTGGGAGGACATGTACCTACCATCTTTCTTGTGGGGGGAGTCAAGCCAGAAGCTGTTCTGGGGCAGAGCCTTTGATGTGACCCCTAAGAAGGCAAAGATGTGATGAACTTTTGTGTAAAGAGCAACTCGCCATCCTCTTCCTATAGCTCTTCCTGAGGCCAAGCAATGCTTTGCTGTGATCTCGCCCAAGTAACGGTGGCACGGTCCGTGCGGCAGCCCACCCAAATGGCCCTCTTCCCTTCTCCGTCGGTTCTGTGTACCCTCAGTTGGAGCTGGGTGCGTAGGGAGGGTTTGTACACCAGAGCTGTCTCCTCCTGCCTGGAAGCTGTGTAAGGACCTTACGGTGGCCTTGCCTGTTCTGTGCCTGAGCCAGGCAGCTTTGGGTTTGGGGCTGTCAATGTGCTCCTTCCATCAGCATGACAAACAAACTGCAAACCAGGAAAGCCGGGCAAGGATTGCCCTCATCACTTTGTAGCCTCCCCCCTTTTCCCCCATGCAAAAAAAAACCACCCCAGCAACCACCACAGTCCTTATTTATCCCTCTCCTCCTTGTTCACGCAGCTGGAAGGAGGTGGGTGCTGCAGTCGGGGCTGCTGTGGTTGATTTGAAACGCTGCTCTCCAGTGTGGGGAGCTCATTAGTCCAGTGGCTTGCTCTGGAATTCTCATCTTGTTGGAAACGGGGATGGCGTGGCTCCTGCAGCCTCCGTGATGAGAGCTTCGCTCGCCTCCCCCAGCCTGCGTGTCCCACCGGAGAGCCGCTTGGGTGGGCTGTGCCTCGACGTGAGCATGCACACGCGTGTGCGTGCATGCAGGCATGCCTGTTTGTGTGTCAGTGGGAGCTCCTTTTGAACCGGCTCGCTCAAGGGAAGAGCGAATTCTGGGTGATAATGTGGTTGTTTCTCTGATTTGCTCCAAAGCTCAAGTTGTAAAATCAATACAGCAGATCTGATGAGATGTCAGAACCTGTTTCTGTGCTTCTTTTTTCTTTTTCTCCCCTCACCCTCATGCATATAGTGCTGTATTGTAGCAAACTAGCCCAGAAATAGGCTTTGCCAACTGGACTGTAATAATGGAAAGAGAATAAGAAGACAAAAAGAACAAGTCAGCTGTCAAAAAAAAAAAAAAACCAAACCACGTTTGGGCTTTTTATAATTTTTTTTTTGTATTTTGCAAGCCCAAAAAGTTGCTCTCATTTTATCTTATGATACAACTGTAATTGTCTATCATCAGCTCTGACAGCCTGGATGATCTGTTCCCTGGACTACTTGGTCTGAACTGTAGAGTTTTGGAAGATTAATAAGTTCATGAAGTCCTTGCAGCCTTACAGCTCTGTGTTTAGGATGAAGAAATATTGTATGCTGGTTAGAGTGAGAGATTGGGCTTGTCAGAACTCCTAGGAATCTGACTACCACTTGGGAGTGGCAGTGTCTTGTCGTCTTTTCCCATATCTTCAAGACAGGAATAAAACTGATCCATCTCTTCAAGGATTTGTTGGGCATAATAAACATAGCACTCAGAAATCTTGAAATAAAAACAGTAATGGAAGGGCAGAGTGCTGTTACTAATATCAATGCTACTGCTGATGCTGTTGTCAAGGCTTTTTTCAGGACCAGGTGCTCGCTCAAGAAAATCCCAGCAGAAAAATTAATCCTTTGCAGACGTGGGTTTAAAATCAGGCCTGGTCACCCTGTGTAGGTGTGGTTAGCGTAGGGCTGTAAAGCACACACTGGGCTTGAAAATGTGCAGCACCCTGGCTTTTGGAATACAAAGTGTTATTTGAGCCAGTGTATATGAAAGGAGGGAAGAAAGAAAGGGTATGTGTGTGGATGAGTGAAAAGGACGCTACCTAGATACAAATTCAGCAAGTACATAATAACAAAATGCAAAAAAAGTATTAGCCATGCATCTTAAAAGCCTGGCCAAAATGGCATTTCCACGAATTACGAAGATTAGTAGTGACTCTGAACTCTAGCTGTGCTAGAACTGGCCTTTGAGATTACTGTCTCATCACGGCATTACATTTGCTTCGTTAGAGCCTTATAGAGCAGCGTGGTGTAAATTGCAATCCTAGTCCCTTGTCCTGCTTGAATGATACCGTGTCAGCTCTGATGCTTTGTCAGCCCTGAACAGCAGGTTGTAAACTCCTGGACAGCTCAGTCAAAGTCCACCTCAACCCTGCACTCCTCATCACACCTGATCCTTGATACATCTTCTCCAGTTTTTTTCCCACAGGTAGGTTTATCCTCCCTCACAGCACTCACCACTTGCTGTCTCAGGCCCTTGCTCGATCACCTGAATGGGTTCTTCCTCTTTGGGTAATCACCAAAGCCTTGCAGCAGAGAACCCATCTCCTGCGTTGAGAGATGTTAATTAGTTCTCCACATTCTGATGACTGGACAAAGCAGACTTTTGCTGGTGCCATTTTTGTCTTTGGCAAAAGTCTTGGTGTCTCTAAGCGCCCAGAGAAAGAAGGGAAGAAGAGATACTCTACGTAGGGTTGACCTTGTTTTGGGTAGTCAAGTCTGAAAGATGATCCTGTTTCTTATCTTCGGGTCCCAGAGCGGGTGAGATCTTGGCAGGAAGAAAGACTAGAAAAGGGCTGTCTCCTTGCTCTCCTGAGTGTCTCCTTCCGTGGAATAACATGACCTGCAAATTTGGCCCCTTCTGGATCCAAAATAGTAGTCCACAATACTCTGGGATTGATCTCCAAAGGCTTAGGTTTATTGCCCTTAAGTAGAGTTTTGCCACACTAAGCAGCAGGTGGATTATTGTGGTTTGCCCTCAAAGTATAGTGAATATTAAGCGTAATCAGGAAAGTAGACTGTTGTTTTCTTTGGAGGGGCAGTTACTGTAATTAACAGGACAGGAGACCTTGCATAGTCCTAGACGTAAGTATTGCCACAGGGCCAGTGGCCAGCAGGTCTGGCTCTGTCCTGATCTGGAATACGTCCCGAATATGTCCTGCTGGGGCATCTGTTGCCCTTGTCACTTAAACTAATGTTCAGGTGGGCACAGATAGGTTTTCCTATAACAGGCTCACACACTGGCAAATGCTATTCCTGGTCACACGCTGTTGACTCATTCCTCCTTAAAATCCTGCTGATTGTAAACTCGTTGGCAATGCCGTACATCAGGCAGGCAATAGTCAGCATCAATTTCTGCCATTATCTCTGTAGCAAACAGAAGAGCAGGGAGGAGAAGGGGGGAGCGATACTGTAAATAAGTAAGAAGCATTGCTGGATCCACACAACTGGAAATGGAAATGCGTTAAACTGTTTCGATTAACTGTTGAAGCCATCCCTCAGTGTCGGTGCTCTTTGCTGGTGCCCTGCCCCCTCTGAAACATAAGCTTGGGTATTAACTGCTCCATTAAAAGCACTCTTGAGACACGCTCCTGACGTGGAGATGTTTCTTCAGAGTGGCTAGGACTGGGTTTTTGGCTCCTGAGAGCTCCCTGCAGCTCTCCCTGCCTGTGTGGAGGGAGTCGAAGAGAAATGAGGCTGGCTGTGGCCAGAGCTGACCCCCTCTCTGTGAGAGAGCTGGCTTATCTGTCTTGCTGCTTGGCCATGTGAGCTGGAGTATGGAGCCATCTGCTAAGAATTTTAGGCTCGGCTGGTTTAATTTCTGAGTGTATTTATTAATAGTGACTGTTTTATTTATTTATTTTTTTTTAATTATTTTCATCAGCACAGTCCATCCTGACACCCTCCTCCAAGCTGAGGAGCACCATTCAGGAGCTAACTCAGGGGCAGAGGGTGATTATTCTTTTTCCTACCCTTGTAGTCCCTGGGGCTTTCCTGCCCTTCCATTCATGCTTCAGTATCGCTGTTCTGCAGAGTACAGGTCTGGTCCCCAGGAGAGGGAGACCCCAGGCTGTCCTACCCACCAGAGCTCTGGAATGCTTTGGTTCATTTTAAACCATCAGAGGCTTAAGAGTGAACTGATGTCCTGGGGAAGGTGTGTCAGTATTCAAAGCCTCGAGAAAACTGTGACTTCTGGAAGTTCAGTGTCTGCAAACCTGGAGATTTTTGCGAGTGAAAAGAAGAAAACCGTTTGCATGACCTCAAACCACCAGTCTGAACAAAGCCTGACCCAATTGCTGGTCCCACTTTGATGGAAAACCTCCCTGTTTATCCCCTAATTTGTTGTACGAGGGTTATGTGACTAAAGTATACACGTTATTTCTGTGTTTCTATCAATACGCAGAACACACACCCCCCGCTCCCCCCGTTGAGAGCAGAGAGTTTTGTTCTTGATTGTCAACACACTTTCCACTAGCAGTGCTGAGGCTGGGATTAAGTTGCTTAGAGCTTGTGTTTGGGCACGTAGCCCTGTCCTCGGCAATACGGCATCAGGGTCGCTCACTCTGCTTCCCGGTGCCTGGGCCGCTAGCGGCTAATTGGAGTTGTCAGTCTAAGGACAGGGCGGAGGAGGAATCAGTTTTACTCCGTGGTGGCTGTAAACCCAAATGGCCACAGTTCAGAGCACAGTAACAACCACAGAGGCTTAGCTGGCCTCAGATTTGTTTTAACAATTACCAGCTATTGGGCTTGGGGCTGGCAGGTGGAGGCTGTGACAGCAGTTACCTCCGCTTCAGACTGGGTCTTGAGAGGGGGTTGTACCAAACGGAGCTGAAAAGAGGATGGCACCTGTTTGTCTAGGACTTGTTGGCCCTACCCTCATGGCATTGAGGGGCAGGTAGTCTGACGGGCTAAGGATGCTTCGTTAAAGTCGTCTTCTTTGTGACCACCTTCATGTTTGCAGAGCAAAGCCCCAGGACTCCCAGTGCTGCATTCCTATAGCGTTTGGTATACACAGCTTGGGAGGAAAATGGCTTTCACGGGGTAAAGCCATTGCATGAATTTGGACTGAATTTCTCCCCTCAGTGTGCAGTAGTTAGGACTTGCTTTCCAGGACCCGGCTCTCTTCTCTGCTTGCTGCCTTGTGGGGAAGGTTCCCATGTGCTGCCACTCCCCGAGATTTTTCTTGGGAAGCCTCCCTTGCACCCTGAGAGTTTTTCTGATTTACCTCTTTGATTGAAACTGGCCTGACAGAGCATGTCTGCGTGCCGTGGTGGCCAACAGATATAGGAGACTCGAGACACAAAGCAAAAGGCCCAGATGGCAGGGAGAGCTCACTGCAGCGGCGGAGGCTGGGGAGCCGATGTTGCAAAGCTGGCGCGTTCAGCCTGTGGCACCACGTGTCAGACACAAAGTACCGGGAGGCCGCCTCGCCGTGCCCTGGTTAAATGACTGTGAAAGAAGAGAGTATGATACCCAGATATGTGCATCAGGAAGGTGGGAGCCCTCCTTAAAGAGGGGACCTGGCTCTGCTACGTAAGATTGCAGCCTGCCTGCGCGGCCATTCAGCCTCTGTGGAGCTCATTGCTCATCTCTAAACACCTCTGCGGCTGCAATGATAGGCTGAGTAAAAGCTCGTGTGAGAGCTTCTCACCTAGAGAGATGAATTTGTTTGTTCAGAAGAGAACTGGTTTAAATCAAATAATCCATTTCTCAGATATTGTTGGGAGAAACAAATACACTTTCTATAAGCTGCCATTATCCTGTTTTTTTTGGCCAGGCTTTCCAAGAAGAGCAACTTAATTTTAGAGAGAGAGAAAGAGAGATCCAAGCTATACAGTTTTGTCAGGAAAGAAGAGCTGTATAGACACAGTGGATGGCAGATAGTCTTGATCATCTCTCTGTGGACAACTGCTCACCTACCGTGGCCCATTCACGTGTTGTTCTAACTCAGACAATCCTTTTAAGTTTTTCCTGTCATGGCAGGTATTCTCCCTGTAGGACCTAGCTATACATCAACTTGCTGGGATAAAAAACAGCTCCAGAACGAAAAACTTTGTGCTGGGCATCCTGCAAGGCTGTGCATGTTTTTGCAAGCGCGTCCTCGTCGTTAAGCCGCAGGAGCATACTGCTGCTGAAGTACCGCCAGACGCTGTCCCAGGGCTTCCCATCTTGCCCTTCCGAAGAAACAGCTTTGGTTTTGAGCCCTGTTGTTGTTGTCTGGGTTCAGGCGGTAGGTGAAACCACCTGTATCAAAGATCTCCAAGCTGTGATACAGCTGGTGGTACCCAGCCTGCTTCGGGGAACCCTGGCTGGAGGGGAGAGGTTGTCCTGGCTCTGCTTCTGTTCGCATGGGGATGTAACGCAGGTTCCTCTTTAACATCCACGGCGAGTACTTCTGCCACGTGCTTGCCTCCAGTCAGCAGGTCAGAGATGGTGAGCTTGGCACGGCAGCTCTTGCCAAGCTTGCTTTCTTGGACTGCACAGCACCAGTGCATGTCCAGGGGACGGGGGAACTGGGTCGAGGCAGAGAAAGGGCCACGGGGGGGTGGGATATCCTCTGCCAGAGGTGGTGGAGGGGACTGGGATCTAAGTTTATGGGGAATGCGTTAGGGAGAGGAGAAGACGGTACCTGCTTGTGTGGGTTGGGCATAGTGGGTGTATTTGAAAGAGAAAAGCCAGTGGAAAAGACTGGGGATAGGAGAGAGCTAAGAGGATCGGAAGATTTGTGTATCTGCTCTAGCAAAAGAGGGAGCTGCTGCTGACAGCTGAGCAAAGCAGGTTTGGGAAGGCATGCGCTGTGTGTGGTAACACTGGCATCGGGAGACATGGGGCGAGGGAGGTGGTAGCTGGAGGAATTAGAAAACTGCTGTCAGCTCTCATATTTTAAGGCTGCGGTCCTAGGACAGGAAAGGTCCCTACCAAATTGTGCCTCTTGGTGACCAGGACATGAGCATGTTGAGGGCCCAGCTGTGGGGAGAGAGATGCCATGGACCAAAACTCACCAGGTGACCCAGGAAGACACCAAGCAGGCAAAAAAAAAGCGCTTCATTTTCTCATGATAGCTCTCAGCCTCTGCCCAAAAGCCTGAGGCACAGGGAAGTGAAAATGGCTGTCCGCGCCTGCAGGGAATCACAGGACATCAGACGTGACACAGGACCTGTGCCAGGGGACCAGAGGCTCTTTTTGTCCCCCTCAGCCTCTTTCTCAGAGGGAGCTATGTGATGCCACGGTGTTGTGCCCGTGCCTTTGCTTTTCTGCCATGATTTTTGGGCCGCAAACCGTGTGAAGCAGCAGCTGTGAGTGTGCAGGAGCAGACTTCCATGCTATTCCTCGCCTGCTCCCTGCACCCTGGCACTAGAGCAGCGCTGTTTCCTTCTGCCCCACCGGAGGGCTGTGGCAGGTACGTGGAGGCAGCACACAGAATAGCAAGGGTGCTTCTGAGGAGGGGGCTTATGCAGGGAAGATCCCGAGTCACTCCTGACAGGAACAGGAGCCGTAGTAGGAAACAGAGCATCCTGGTGGGTTATTTTAATTGGCTGTGACCATCCTGACCCCGAGCTCTGAAGCAGCACCCATTACTATAGGGAAACTGGATGTGAATGAAATTTCAGAGGTGCTCAGGCCACCCTACATCCCAGCAGGTCTTTCTGCTGCCAGTTCTGTGCTGGGACACTGTAGTGGGAGCCTGAGGGTTCAGTTTTCAGGAAGGGCATAGGGGCGTTTTGGAGTTTTCTGTGGGGAAACAACTGTTCAGTTACTAGTTTGTGCTTTTCCACTTGGGCCAGTCTCTGAGAAAGAAGCAGGTTGTTTTCTTTGAAGCCAGGAAACAGTGTTTTCTCAATGAGCAGAGATCACATTTCCAACATGCACCCGTCTCACCCTATTTCACTTCATATAGTTCCTGATTTCCATTCCTCTTTGCCTCTCTATTGCAAACACAAATAAGCATGTGTGTGCACACGCTCCTACCTTATCTCGGTTTTTGCTTCTCATTCAAATTTAATTGGCCTCCAGGACTTGAGGTAAAACAGCAGGTTTGTTTTTTTTTTTATAAACTCAGTGATGAACCTGCAAAACCATCATTGGTCCCAGGAATTGACAGACGTGCTTAAATTTCCTAGTTGCATGCAGACCTGCTGCATTTTGTATGGTTTTTGGAGTCCTTGTTTCTAGGCTCGTGTGTGATCGCAGGAAACCATGGAAATTTTTCATTACTGTTGACTGGGAGGAAACGGACTTCTGAGAGGTTTGCTTGTTTGCCAAGCTGCAAGGGGATGAATGGGATGTAGAAGAGACTGAAAATGACTCCATTTCTGTGACAAAGGAGCATCTGGGATAAATCCCTGCTGGCTAAAGAAAGAATGGCAACCGAAGGCCATTCCAGCCGACCCTTTGTAGGCTCTTGAGCTGTTGTGACTTGCTCTCACGTCTGGTGAAACAAGTGCTGTAAATCTCATCTGTTGCAAATATGCTGCAACTCCGGGCTCAGCTCAGCCCAGCATTTGATGGGAGGAATTGGTTGGAGTGCCAGAACTAACAGAGGTTCCCGACGGTGGCTGTGATTGAGGTCAAGAGAACGATAAATAATAGTGGCATTTGCATTGAACAAGTGCTGATTGCAAGGAGGTATTTTACTGTCCCAATCATAAGCTAGAATACAGTAGCTAATAACAACTTAATGCAATATAGATGGGCTTAATAGTGCTAGGTCTGCTGGGATTTTCTAGAGCAGTTCATAGCTTATGCATCATACGGGTCCTTTAGTTAACATCCTGGTGTGCTGTAAAACGGGGAACTGGGGCTGGAGGGAAAGGGAGCAGCCCTCTGTCTAAGGTGGTTTGCTGGAAGGAGCATAATGGATCTAAAGGGATGAGAAGATGGTGGCAGTTGGCTGGGTCAGAGCAACACTCAGAACGGCTTTTTTCTGGTGTGGGGATTTTTCTCTTCCCCTTGGGCTGCTTGTAATGAGGCCTTACAAAAGTACAAGTTTATGCGTGGAAATGGGCAAGTTTTCATTCTGATTAGCTTTCTAGGAACCGTGTATAAATGAAAAGATGCAAATGAAACTACCTAGAGGTTTTAAAGAGAGGAGGAAAGACGTTGGGTTTTGTGGTAGGTTTTGTTGCTTTTTTTTTTTTTAAAAAAAAGCATTTGGAGAAGCTTATGTGCTCCAATCTCCTTACCCAAAACGCTGGGACTCCAGCTTCCTGATCATTATGAGAAAGCAGAAGCTCTTTGAATCTCTTTCTAACCATTTTGTGCTGTTTCTCTAGACAGGAGAGTTAGTTATATGCCAAGCATAGTCTCTGTCACTAGTGCAACTGAGGAACAAGGTGAGTTTACCTTCACGGATCTAAACCTGGGTTATTTGTACATTTTCAGTGCAGCATCTACTCACAGACTGAAGTGACAGAGAATTCAGTGTGTGCCTCAGTAAGTTGTTCCAGCATTTTTTTTTTTTTTTTATTCTCATGGTTCAGTTGTCATGACTTAATCTAAGCATGTCTCATTTCAGTTTCCAGCTACAAGCTCTGTTTATGCCTTTGTGTTCTCACATAAAGAGCTATTTGTTATCAGCAGTCTCTTCCTCGTGTAGTCTCAGACACCAGAACAAGGAAACTCTTAGCTTTTTTTCAGTATGCAATCCGGAGAGAGTCTCTTTAGCCATTCACCACAAGGCATGTTTTCCAGCCCTTGATTCATTTTTATAGCTCTCCTCTCAGTTTTTTTCAACGTCTTTCTGGCAGCGTGGTCACCCGTATTGAACAGATTTTCAAAAATGATCTCACCGATGCAGAGGTGATGCCCATCTCGCAATACGTTTAGTAAGCTTTGGCTTAATCATGCAAGGATCTGGACATCTTTGGAATACAGAATTAAGTTGAAAGCCGATGTTCGCAGGGTTACATCAACTCAGGTTCCTCTTGGAGTCATTGATTCTTTCCTAACAGAAGTGACACGCTCTTTCCTCAACGGTTTTCTTTCCAGACCTTTACATTATGCAAGATAAATGGAATGCAGTTACCATAAGCCCATTCCATCAAGCAAACCAGGTTGTCCTGTGTGCGGCATCTCTCTAGTATGTTATTTGCTGCTGCATATTCTGTGTCCTCTGCGGATGTTGGTATCTTATCCTGACATAGGCACTTGAGGATGCTGCTTTTGCGTGGGAGGGAAGGAAGCAAAGCACAAGCCACATCCCAGAGCTGTGCCAAAGTCTGCGCCCAGTCACCCCAGCTGCAGATGGATGTGAGGTCATTCAGACGCTGGAGGTGGTTTTGTATGATATTGGCTACGCAGTCTGAACAGGAGACTTCAGAACTGATGTGCTTTCGCTATGCCAACCTGCTGGCTGGATCTTTGACCCCGGTGAAGGTGTGAAATAGGATCAGTTTAAGAGGTTCACATGGGATCTCGCTAGAGAGGTCTTCTTAGAGAAGCTCTTCCCTCTCACTGGAGAGACCTCAGTGGTGTGGGCACCCGTTTAAAATTTCTTTTTGAGCCCGTTTAGTTAATGTGTTTTTAATCTGCTTAATGTGGGCTGCATTTGAATAGTATTACATCTTCAATTGGTCTGTTGTGTGGAAGCAAGCCAGGATCTCTCCAGTGCCTGAGGATGTTATGACAAGAGAGTTACTTTTCTTGTTGCTTTCTCAAACGCTACCCAGTTTGTCTGCCAAGGACCCATAAAACTATATTAATCATCGTTCATTTTTTTACTTGTAAAGTTGCATCCCACATTCATCTTCCATGAGTTTTCTTCTGGAGTCAGCAAGGAATAAAAAGGTTTATTGCTGTTTGTTCTGAGGTTTCTTCTGCTTACATTGACCCGATCGGTTCATGTGTGTACTCTCACAGGCAATATATGCATGGAGGGTACAGAAGAATTTTATCTCCTCTGGTGTTTGCAGGATGCTGTCACAAACTTTCCCTGAAAGTCCTGGCTAGATGAAGTTTTCTCTCATCTTTTCCTACTTTCTGTGGCATTTTTGAGGTTTTTATGATCTGTTGTTTGTTATTCTGTCATTTTTGCACTGATGAATTCAGATCAGGATACACAGATCCGGCTAGAGTCTTACAAACAGGACATAGAGAAGCCTGTTCTTCCATCATCTCTGGCTTTTATCACAGATTTAGCCACAGATATTCCCAGAATTATGTCTACGCAGGTTCTTTCCAGAGCTGTATGCAGAATTAGATCTTCCCTCTGCCCGCCACAGTGAGACAACTTAGCAAACATTGCTGAAACTTGTTTAAAATGTCCTTTTCACCTGGGGTATCTGATTCTAGGAGGTGTTGCTATGTATCGTGGAGAGGCTGGAAGGAGCAGGATGCCACGTTACAGCGTGTGCTGCCACAGCTCTTCAGGCTGATAATTGCTGATGTGTTGACGCAGGCCAGGATCCACTTTCAGATCTTGATCCAATGGGTGAAGGTAATGGCCTTACTTTTTGTGGAAGGGTCGGGAATATGAACAACCGAAACTTTATGAAATGAGCTTCAGGTATTTATCTGTTAGATCAAAATCTAGGCATCGGGACTGTGTACTTCCCGCTTGTCCTGCACATCACCTTTGCTGCAGCCTAAGTCCTCAGTCAACGTGATGAAAACGTTTGTCTGTGTGAGATAAGCGTGTGCCCGCCTTACAGGGATGCTGCTCCTCCAAATAGTTCCTGTAGGGCTGGCCCTGTTTGAGGTCAGCCACAGAAGCAACCGGGAAAATCGAATGTCAGAGCAGATTTATCCAGTGAGTGGGACTTAATAAATTTCCCTCTCCTGGTCCAAGTCCAGAGGAGATGGGACAGAGCTGATAGCCAGATGGGGAGGTCGAAGGAGCAGGCTGCTGTCCTTGAATGATTGCCAGTTCTGTCGTGGGCCTCTTTCCTGTGCCCTCTGCTGCAGAGGAGACCCTGGGCCCTGGAGAGGGATTTCTGGGAGCCCACAACACCTGCGGCTGTCAGAAGTGACAGCGCTTTCCCTAACGCAGGGAAGGATGAGAGCTGCAGGGCTGCATCTGCTTCAGCAGCCAGGCTGGTGTGCTGCTGCTTCTCGGGAAACACGGGGGCAGCGTGGGGAGAAGGCGTGAGGTTTCCAGCGGGGGAGCGAGTCCTCCATAGCGCGAGTCCATGCCCTTCTCTGAAACGAGCAGTATCATCCGGGCCTGAAGAAACGGGACTGCCAAATCCTCTGCTGTCTCCACAGGTGGTTTTGTGAATAATGTGCAGGGAGATGAGTCTCTGTAACCAGCAGTCTGCTGGAGATGCGTTCATGAAAAGCTGTGACAGTTGCTGATAGGAGAGATCAAGCGTTCTTCTTCATAATTAATCGAGGAGGAGTTGGACACAGGCACTTAGGAAATCCGCACATTTTAAATGCCTGCAGGATAACAGTGTGAAGGATGGAGGGGGAAGATAGGACTTTCAGATGGCAGAGACAGTGGCTATTTGGCAGCTGGCTCTTTGGAGCCGGTCACTATTCTGAAAGACCTCAGCCATCGCGTCTTATGGACTGCCTGAACCTATCCTCATTTTTCCATCCTTCACCCATGATTGATTTGATCTACCTTGATTCATCTGAAGATGATGATGACAATGATGAAGAGGTAACCATCCAGAGAGCGACAGCAAAAATGCTTACAGTGAGAAAGGTTCTTGCCTCTCTTTTCTCTATGCTATGTGGTGATCCTGTGCTTTTAAATTCCATGCATTTCTTAAGTTCCTGTATGCACCACCCCCCTTGTTACATTAATTTTTATGGGAAAAATTACTTCACTATCTGTTGACCTCAGCTGCTTCATCTGTGAGACCAAATGTTTGCTATAAATCTTTTAGTGTGAGCATCTTTTCAGCCTCTTTCTGAATGGTTACATTTTCATTGTCATCATCTTCCTCAGGTGAATCAAGATCAATCAAGGGTGAAGGATGGAAAAATGGTGTAATGGTGACAGTTACTGCAGCAGGGTGTGAAGCGATTGGCAGCAGAACTCTGAGGCCACAGATAGAGAAGCGATGGAGATGTTGCTCTATGCCGAGTTCTTCCAACGTGGCCCAAATTCCCTACAAGGCCTGAAAGAGAGGCTGAGGAAGAGCCTGGTTTATATGTGGAAGTTTGTCCTCTTTCCACTCCTAGATAAATGGAGAACCACTGTGTTAACTCTTCCTGGGCTATCTTTGCCCCGTGCGGCCTTTTGGCTTACTAGTACAGGCAAAGAATTCAAAGTAAACCTATTAAGGAGTGCTGGTTAATATTTGATTATCTTAATTGGCTTCGATGGCCCTCCTTCCCCTACCAAGCTCCTTCTGGCTTGGATCTCTCCCCTTCCCAACTCTGATCCCACCACCCCATAATTAAAGCAGGTCTGATTTTTTTTGATCAGCGTTCCTGCTTTTTGGCTATGCTGCCTCTTGCTCTGCCTGCCTGTTTGGAAAGCAGCTGTGGAGGGATCCTCTAGTGCTCCCAATTTAGCTTTCAAACTGAAAACAGAAGGTGAGGTAATGCTGTGGCCCATCTGTGAGCAGAAGGCTCTGACCACCTGTGGCCCTGACAATTCGCTGCATTTCTAAAGCAGGGCCTCTGCTCCCTTTTTGACAGGATGGCAGTTCTCCTGCAGCCTCCCTGTTCATAACTTTCAGGTCTTTTACTGAAACATTCTCAACATATGGAGGCGATTGAACTGCTCAGGCAGCTAGTGATGGAGCCTGTTGCTGTTGGATTGCTGCTTGAAGTCAGCGGTCGCCTCTGCCTGGTAGTTCCTCTGGTTGTGGGTGAGATCCTCCATAGGAGACTGGGGGAAACTCCTTGTAGGCAGCAGCTGCGTACTCTGCGCCTGAGCCCTAGCAGTGGCGCTAACTGGATGCTCTCCAAAGATTTATCGCTGTATTGGCTACAGGGAAGATGCAGGCTGCTGTCTGTTTTCCTTCCTGGGGTGACTCCGTTGTGGCCTGCGATAGCTTGAGCACAGGAGGTGTCTCCTGTCCAAAAGCAGGACATGCTGCCCGAGTTTCAGATGCATGTTGTGACTCAACTTCTTGATTAACTCATGAAACAAGGCACTGAATGTTCATGGCACTGGCCACTTCTGTGCAGGTGTCACACAAGCATTCACTTTGGTCTGCATTCATCCCACCTAGCAGAGATCACCTTAGTCTCCCTGTCCAGGCACAGGATGGAGGGAGGTAATGCCAGCTGGGCATTCCCACCATCTGAATCATCCTCTGGAGATGTCCCCCTCACTCAGTGGTTTTGGAGGGAGGTAACATTCCTAACTTGGGTGCCTCAATGAAGAGCCTGAAGTTGGATGGGATAAATTTGGGCTTCAAAGTCCTGTTCTAGCTAGATCCAGGTTTGCTGTCAAACCTGGGGGGATGATCAGTCCTTCCTCAGTTGTTCCAAATCCTTCTCAGCAATGTAGAGGGCCTATCCTAGGATGATGAACACCACTGAATGGCGGTTTTCCTTCTATTTTCCCTTCTTTACACTGGGGATGGAAGCATAGGGAATGCCTTCTGCTGTGATGGGCCAAGCGGTTCTGTTTCTGCTTGCGAAGTTGCAAACGGTACCTGTTGATCTCCGCCCCATTATAGGCCCCTGTGCCCTGCTTGGCTGTGCCAGGCACATGAGGAGAGTCAGAGCTGTAGATTCAGGTTTCTCTTTTATTTTCTCCTTTCCCAAACCTTTTGCATATGACTGTTTAAAACTCTAGGACAGTGTTTCTGCCCGAAGAAAACAAAATCTAAATAGGAACTAAAGCTGTGCCTCTGGCCACCTGAAGAACAGAGGAAGGAGAGAAAGGGGAATTGTAAAGATGTGTATACATACACACACGCACATAAAACATCAACATAATCTTGTCAAGGACTTTGGGAGAGGAGAGGAGGACTTTCCTTCTAGTATTTGTTGAGGTTGGGGGCTACTGGGGTTAGGGCAAAGTTGATTGCTAGTACCTAAAGCCACCTATGGGGAAGACTTGCAGTAGGCTTAAACTGCAGCCAGGGAGCTGGGTTAGATGGTAAGAAAAATTAGTGATAAACTCAAAAGAGGAAAGATGTGGATTCTCTGTTTTGGAATAAGAATCTCATCTGGCTCTTTTTTGTGGGTTGATTTTTATTTTTTATTTTCCTTAGTTTGCACTGGCAATGAGTTGCTTTATTCCCAGAACTACCCAGCTGAGTAGCTCAGTTATGAATTATTGAGTAGTAAGATAACTGGTTCTCTGCCAAAAGTTAATGCATACGGGATGCTTTTGGGGAAAGTGTATCATTGGCTGACAGTTAGTGAATGTTTGGATCTAAACTATTTATATGCTATTGGGAGCGGCATGTCACTGCCAGCCCAATTTGTTAAACAGAAGCGTGTAATAGCAGATGCATGGGTGTGAGCTGACATCTTGTTATCTTCTAGAAGACAGAAGCAGAACCTGAGCGAAGAGGTTGGTGGTCTAACAATGCTACACATGGGAGGGGTCCCCTCTTGTGGGTACGTGGGTGGGCAGGAGAATCCCGGATTCACCCTAGCCATCACCCTGCTTCACCACGCTATAACTAGCAAAACTGGCTGTGAGTTAGAGGCAATATTTTCGTGTCAGTCTGTGGCCCAAAAAAATAAATAAATCTAGATTTGGGTTATGCCATTGGTTTGGCAGTAATTGAAGGTATCAGCTCAGAAATGCCCACTCTCTTGCCCTCTGTATTTCTCCTGTGCATAACTTTGCTAATTGGGTGGTATGTGGGCGGGGGAGGATTATCAGCATGCATTTCACATACAAATGTGTATGTGCCTTCTGTACATACACCATCTTTTCCCACTTATCTTTTTCAATTAGGGAAGCATACTGTTTTGAAACCAGGCACTTGAAGGTAAGTGAGGCATGGGAATGAGGTGGCTTTACACTGCAGGAGAATACTTGTCTTTGTAGTGTCTTGTTAGCATGAATTAATTGGGCGGTGAAGCTGAGTGGAGTTCCAGCATGTCTGGGACAGATCTTTTTTGAGGAGGCATATCTGTGAGGCAGAAGGTCTGGAAATTCCCAGCCAGGATGGACTTTCTTCAAAGCACTCTGTAAAGTGAGCTCTAAGGGTCTCATGTATTAATCAGCACAGCTCATCATGCAGAAGAGGAAATCCTTTAGTAAATCCCTCTTTATTAGAACAAGGTGAAGACTGGTTGAGCTAATTGGCTTGGAAAGTTCAGAGAAGAGGAAAGCAGAAAAGCTGGTAGTGAATACATTTCATTTGCTCTTCTTCTAAAAACAGTCGACTAGCACAGAACTGAGCCTTCTCTGTTCCGAGCCTTGCTTCTCCAGTCCCTGCATCCACTTGTCTAGCAGAAAATGTTCTCAAACAAATTTGTTTTGTTTGAAATAACAATAATTGCAACTTGGCTTTCAAGCACTTTGCAAAAAATACACATTTTATCTCTCTGCACACGGGGAGACTGAAATGCAACGGCAAAAGGCATAGAAGATGAAAGAAAGAGATTCTGGCTTTTAGCTGAAATAGGTTGAGCAAGGCTTCATCTATCTCCCCTCTTCTAACTACTCAGTTATATCATCTCTCAGAAACAAGCCGATGAGACTGGGCCTGTAAATATGAGTTGAATATTTGTCTCCACATGGAAAACTGCTGGTGCCTAACGTGTGTTCTCGGGGGGTGGGTGCTGCTGCGGGGAACAGAATTGCTCAGCTGTGATTTCCCAGCCTTGTGACAATAAAAGAGCTTCACGCTTGCTGCAGCAAAGAGCTCTGGCCTTTCCCTGGAGCTGAAACCATGGAGTTTTCTACCTGCTGTGAAAGCAGGGGTGCAGTATCTTTGATGGCTGTGACGTCTTGATGACGGGACGAGGGGCTGGATAAGGAAGGCACCCATTTCTGGGATTGCTTTGGCTGCCTAGGGGAGACTCGGGAAGACTGCAGCCAGTAGGACTGCAGAAGGGTACCTATCAGAATTTAAATGGATGCTGGATGGGGTCGTATAGGTCTTGTAAGGCCCAACCAGCAGCTTGTGCTGGTTTGCTTTCCAGAGAGAGAAGTTTCTGCCTGGTGTATTGTCAGACGCTTCGGAAAACAAAACGCAGCTCATCATTGTAACTAACCACAACGTGCAGTCTTTCATCCCAGGTTGTCTGTGTGTCCTTTGCAATGTTGATCCAGCAAACGAGTGGTCAGTTGTTAGCTCTCGTACATGGGACAAGGCGAAGACTCCAAGCAGGAGGCTCACTGGCGCTGTGATTGCACGGTTAAGCTTGGAGGGAATTCATTCCGCAGTGTAGGATGAGAGCTGCTGAAAATAAAGCTGCTTTCTAACCTAGCAAGGCTTGCTATTTTCATCACTTCTGTGTTGCACTTTCTAGATTTAAATAAAAAAGCGAATGATGACTGACTTGGGAAGGTAGAGGGTGTTTTTCCCAGGGGAGGAAGCCTGGGCTAAGGGCTGAATTGTGGGTCAGGGTACAGGACTCCTGTGCTGCTTGGCTCGTGTGACCTTGGGCGAGCAGTCTTTGTGCTTGTGCCTCTCTCTGTGCCACGGTGCTCTTTGCAGCAGAGGAAGCGTTGTGGGAAGTAAATCCCTACAGAAAAAAAGAGAGCAGCCCATGGCAGCTGCATAGACCAAGGGTACAACGCGGGCTGCTGACCACCTACAGCGGCGGCTGTTGTCAGCCACTGGTCAGGGTGGCTGCAGGGGGGCAAGGGCTGCCTGTGAGTCAGGGAGCAGGTTATGAATGAGCTCCTCGGTTCTGACAGCCCTTTCGAAACAAGTCAGCATTTAAGAATTGACCAGGATATGCTAGTCACAGTCCTCAGGCGACGGTGGGAGAGCGGCCGTTGCATCTTGCGTAGCAGTGCTGCGCTGTGGTGTCTCAGATTTTCGACCTTCTCAGTTCTTGCCTGAGCTCTTAATGCAAGGTCTGTTCACTCGGTGTTCCCCTGTTCTGCAGATACTGGTTTGAGTTTAAGCTCGTCACGGATTTCTGTACATCAGACTCCATTATGAGCCTTTCTTTGTGTTGCGTCCATGTCAGGTTGGGCAGCCTCATGACAACATCCCCATTTTTTAAAGTGGAAAAAAAGGATTTTCACTGAATTTTTTTTTTTTTCTGTGTTTACCCCACAAGTGAAAAACTTTCCATAGTGTATCACTGCCATCCTGGGATGCTCTGATCTCATCGTTGGTGAAAGAAGGATCTGTGGCATCTCCAGGCATCTGAGTTTGATGGGAACCTGCAGCAACCGGAGAGCATTGTAGGGATCACGAAGTACCCCTTCTTGAGTTGTGCCCAAGCAGGACAGCACAGTAACAGTGCAGGGAGACTGGTCTCTCCTGAAAGCCCTTTGGCTCTTGTAAGGAAGAACACTCCTCCCTTCCTCAAGGCTAAAATAAAAACAGACTTAAACCAAATACACACTTGACCACAGCTCAACAGTCAGTGCACTTCTCACTCGTCTAGCAGGACGAACACTTCAGTCCTGCTTATTTCCAGTGAAACCAAGAAAATAAGAGGTTATTGGGGTACAAAGCAACACCCCTTGACACTTGACATTTCTCTGCTGTGCTTCTCTTGCTCTTGCCCTTCTTCATTGTGAACGCTGTGCTGGCTTAGCAACTCTTCAGTGCAGGGCATCTGCTCTGGCTCGCAGCAAGGAAGCTGCCTACGGCCCAGCTTTGCTTTAGGGTGCGTGGCACGCTGGAGTAGGTTGCCTGGGTTTGGCAAATTTGATTTGCTCCTAAGGAGCTAATTCTGCTGCAAAGGCAGGCTGCCCTGCCTTGTGTTTCACAGCAGCCACGTCTTCCCAAGGTTGCTAGAGGAGCCTTGCTCCCTCAACGTTGCCTGGAACGGTGATATCCCTTTCGTCACTCCTGTCAGCTAGCTCTTCTAGAGTTCAGCTGTATGCTGAGAGAAAACAGTAATCATCTATATTTGTTTGCTGTGTTTCTCACCAGGGGATCCCAAAGCCCTGTAGACGCAGAGAGGTATTTTACCTCCTTGAAGCGTAGCAACCTGCTGCCTGCAACGTGGCTGCTGCTTAAAAAGAGCACTTCAGCTGCATGTACTGGAGTTCAGGGGAGATACAGAAAGGTGTTTGAGGGGCCTCTGGACAAGGACTTGCTTTTGGACCTGGGTTAAAAACTGGGGTTGATACCTAAGCTCCCCAAAGAGTGCCACGAGAGCTTAGTGAGCCAGAATAGCCAGATACTGCTCCCTTACAGCCAGCAGGGATGCTGCTTCCCTGTGGGTATTAGAGGCACCTGGGAAATCATTATCGTTTCCTGCAGCTCCCTAAAAGTGTCTGTGCAGGTGTCATGTTGGAGGTCTCTGCCGTTTAAACAAGCTTCCTTTTGTGTTTAAGCCAGGGATGAGAAAAGGCCGTGTGGTCGTCTGCCGGGATTTGTGGACTGAATCCCTGCCTTGGTGGTGGGTCTCCCTTTTGTGTGGGCTCCCCAGTAGGCGTTGGAGGCCAGAGCTGATGTTCTGTAATTGCTGTTGACCTTTCTTTGCTTTCATATCCGCTGGCAGCCTTCAGGAACAGCGGCCCCTTGGTGTAGCTCTGCATCCTTTGCCGTGATAGGATGACCTGCTTCAGCGCTCTATCCAGAAAACCCAGGGGCTCCAGGACTACCTGCAGAGTTAATGCTCGTTGGATGTTTCCTGGTGCCAGAGACAAGAGAAGAAAATATAATCAATTTTTACTGAATAGGCACTTTCAGGCATTTCCTTCGCAAGGTGATAACGTAGGTGCAGAGCCTGCCCCAGTGCAAATTGAGTAAATCCCATTTCCCAGCTGAAGAAGGTGCCAAGGACGCTTTGTTGTTCCTGTGACCTAAGGAGGCACCTGGAGTGTCCCAGCCCTGCTCCTCTGTGACCCTTTACCAGCCCCAGACGCTCCCTCAGTAAGGCCCAGGGGGGCACCTTCCTTGCAGGGGGGCACTTTGTCCAATTTCAGACTTTTTCCTCTTCCTCTGCCCCAGCTCCGTACACAGGCACTGCTCAGTGCAGTGAGGGAAGCTGCTCTCCCACCCCTCTCTCTCTCCTCTTCATGAGATAGATTGCTTTGAGTACATCTGGAGCTGCTGTGCCACTTTTTTTTAAGCCTTCCTTTCTCTTTTCGCTGCTTTTTTTTTTTTTTTTTTCTCCCTACATCACCAGCTGGCCTTGATTATAATGCGAGACCCCACCAGCTTCCATTAAGGAGCAGATGTGGCCCAAGAAACGGGATAGCAGCTAGGGATGGAGACGACACGTTCCTGGCACTTCGGTCCGATCAAACAACTTCTCACATTATTCTCACCGTCAGGTGGGAGAGACGTGCGAGCCAAAGGCAAGCCAGCGCTTGGAGCACCCGCAGAGGCACGTTGCGAGCCAAGCCGCGTGTGATGAGCTGACCATGCCGCTCAGCATGGCAACGTGAGCTCAGCCAAGGGCTCCCTTTAATCCACTTCAGTGCAGCAAAGGGCCCAGGGGCTGAGTTGAGAATGGGAACCTAGAAAACAATCAGGCGCTGTCAAAACAAGGGCTGCCGAGGGGAGGGCGTGCTTGTTTGCTGCGTACCCAGGGAGGCTTTTGTGTCCCTGGGAGAGGGGACACCGTGCGTGCAGATCTAGGGGTGGCGCACGCACCGCTTTCGTCTGAGGTGAAGATGGAGGCGCTGCTAGCGTTACAGAGCTGTAGGCAGGTCTTGCTGGGGTCAGGCTATGGGAGGGGAGAAACTGGTGTGCTCCAGCCCTGCAGGCATGGCTGTGTTCGGGGCAGCAGGATGGCTGGGGCTCCTGGTGTGGAGCTGTGTCTGTGGTGCTGCAGATGCTGCGTGTTGCAGGGTTTTTTTTTGGGGGGGGGGGGGCCTGGCTGTGCTTGGGAGCTCTAGAGGAGGCAGGGGCTCTGTAGACCTGGGGTGCATAGATGTTGTCTGTGGAAGAGCAGGCGCTTTGAATGTGGAGAAGGAAAGTTGTGGTTGTGGTGGAGCTGCTGTGAATCTGTTCTCTTTTACATTCGGGCTAACAGCTGTTTTGTGTTCAGGAAGCTTTTCTCGTTTTAGAGGGAGGATACTTCTGATTATTCCTATGCTGTGGTGTTTTAATTAAGAGTTCTTTGCCAGTGAAACATGTCCACCAGATGGCTGTGGAGACTGAAGTCCTCTGCCATTGCACTCAATAAGGGATAACCCAAGCAATACCAAGCCAGACTTTCTCCTTGCTCTGCCTCAACCATGCCCAAATTGTAAGGTTCCTGTAAATTTTTACAAGAGATAAAGAACAAAACTTTGTAGCCTCGCTTTCCTAAGGAGGTGGCCACACTTCACCATCCTCACATTACTGGCAGAGAAGCTGACGTAGAGAAACATGACTCACCTCCCAGCATCGGGGAATTGTTGCCAGAGATAAAAATAGAACCCAGAGTCCCTGTAACCAGCCCCTGATGGGTTGTATTGATGCATTTGGGAGAGGCTGTCTAACACCCCTTCAGGTCCGTGCTCCGTGGGGACAGCCAGTTCATATCCCTACACCCGAACATGGTGTCCCCGATAAGCCTGTCGGACGTTGACCAGAAGAACCTGAATGTAACTGCCTGGGAGCATACCTGCCTGCTTGTGGAGCGCAGCTGATGCTGAGAGTGAGGACTATGGTCATCCCGATTAGGGTCTGAGGGTCGAATCCAAGCTGTGATGCTGGAGTTGCACTTCTCACGTGAAAGAGTAGGGCTTGGTAGCTCCTCCAAGCAGCGTCTCCCTGCGGGAATCACTACTTCCTAAAGGCAGCCCCTGCAAAATAAATGGGAGGGAGGTAGAAGGTGGCCCCGTCCCAGTCAGAAGAGGATGTCAGACAGCTATTGCTGCTTTTGGTTTGATGAAGGCTGGCTAGAAAATAAATATCCCCTTGGAAATCATGAGTGCCCGTCTTCTCAGGGGTGACTGGGCTGAGCGAGGTGGCCGCTCGCTGATGGCATCCCCGTCTGTTGCTGTGTTGGGTTTCCAGTCCCCCCCGTGGTGGAGCCGGCCTTCCAGGACGTGCGCCAGGGCATGGGGCGCAGCGTCGCCCTGCGCTGCACCATGCTGAAGGGCAGCCCCATGAAGGTGGCCACCTCCGTCTGGCGCTTCAACGGGACCCTTCTGGCGCAGCCCCTGGCGGAGCAGCAGGACTACTCGGAGCTGAAGGTGGACGGCGTCAGCCGGGAGACCAGCGGTAGCTACGAGTGCAGCATTTCCAACGACGTGGGGGTCTCCACCTGCCTCTTCCAGGTGTCTGGTAAGCCGCAGAGGGCACGTTGGAGGGAGCTGTTGGGTGGGGTCGTGGAGGTGGGAAGCTTGCTCCTTGTGGACTGGTGCCAGTACAGGCAACCTCTGCTGCCTCGCCTGTGCCCGGCGCTGCGTTCAGAACGGGTAACTTTCTGTAAGCCAACAGGGAGATCTGCCTCCACCCTTCAGGCAGTCCTTCAAGTCTGGGATGGACCTGGGGCAGTGAGTGCCAGCCACTGGTACGTTTTAGCAGCGTTTGACCACTTGCCTGAAAGATATAGGTCTTAAACTCAAGGCTGCCATCAGCTTTCAATCTTGAACAACTTGTATTGTAGATAAGTATTGACCAAGGAGGAGCAAAAGGCACTCTACATCCCCCCAACAGGCTCCAAACCATCTCATTTCTCCTTTAAAACCAAACAAAACCTGTGTTACGTATTCCTGTACCTTCCCTATGTCTCCTCTCTGCGTCTCGTGATGCCTGCTAGGACAGACGTGAGCTGGGAATGGGTACTAGTACTTAGTGGATTTGCTGCTCACAGTTTTCGGTGAATCCAGCAGGCACTGTACTGGGACTCCTCTCCAGCCCCTGCAACTGCAAAGAGGGATGGCAGTGGTTATAGCATCTAAACCCACACATCTGACCTAGCCTCTCCAGCTGATCATTAAATCTGCTTTTCCCATGACCCCAGAATCGACTTGGGCACCAGTTTCTAGAAAAGCTCTCTGATGAAGTTGCCTTACTAAGCAGTAAATTCAGCCAAAATACTGGGTTTTCAGTCCAGGGCCAATTTATAATATTTTTCAAGTCAGGGCTGAACAAATGAGAATAAATAACATCCAGAGAGACCTGGTTTTGAAGCAGACCTTTCCCAGGGTTTGGAAAAGCTCAGGTGTGCTGTAATTCTGAGGTGCTCTCAGAAATGGGGAAGCCCAAACCACTTCTACGGTTTGGGCCCCTTTTCAGGACCTTGGTCTGACCCCTTGGGATTTCCTGGAATTTGGCTGGCAGTGGATTTTGCTTGAGAGCTTTGTCCTTCTCTGCCCTTTCTTCATACGCTTACAATTCTCACGTCACTAACGAAGTGATGGCAAACCATATCCCGCTATGGGCCACCACAGTGAGCTGCGTCCCTAGCAAGCCTGGGAATGCTTCCTTGATCTGAATTTCTTGCTGGAAGCAGTTAACAAAACCATGTTGCTGTCTGGTGCGCCGTGCTGCGCCTCACCAGATAAGATCCCCTCAGCAGAAAGCAGCGTTCATCCCTAGAGAGTGCTCATCGGGAAAGCAGCAAGCATTTATTTTCCTGCATCCCTTCTCTGTTTCCAAGGCGTTGATATCTGATGGTGGCTTTTCAGCTCCAGACATCTCCGCCTGTGTCCTGGACAGTTACAAATCAATTAGACCTTCTGAGCCTGTAGAGCAACCTGAAAAATAATCCAGTGGCTAGACTGCTGCGCTTGGACTCAGGACCACTGGAGTTTTAATTCCCATCAGCCACAGCCTTCCCGTGTGAGCGGGGGAGATGGCATGATCTCTTGGTTTCTGTTTCTTCTCCGTGAAAGAAGGACCATAAACCTTCCTATCTGACAGGGAGGCAGTGACTCATTTGTGACTGTGAGGTGTTCAGATGTACTGGAAACAGAGCACATAAATCTGCCCAGGATGGGATGAGTTTCTTCTATGGATGGGAGATTAGCTTTCTGAGATGTTTTGGAAGGATAGCGAGACATCCAAGCCAGTCCCTTGAGCAAGTGACTGCTCACCACCTGCACTCCCACTAGTCACACGCACAGAAAAGCCCTGAGAGACGGAGTGAATGATCTTTAGCTCTTCCCATCAGCGGTAAGCAAAAGACAAAGCTTCCCAGCAATAGTAAAAGCTCCCAGAAAGGAAGTTCCAGAGTTATCTCGATGGGCTACACATCTATTAGAAGGCGCTTTTTTTAACTTCCGTTTTCCATCTTGGAGTCAATTAATAAGGAATTAATATCATGCAAGACGATGATTATCATCAGTTCTGATTTTATTTTGGAATCATTATGAAGCTTGACTTCCACAGTCAATACAAGTTGAATAAGCAGCAATTAGTCTCTGAGGTGGTGCTGAACTTCTTGCTTGTGCAAAAATCCAAGTCAATAAAAATAATAAGAAAAAAAAGACTTGGAAATAAACATCAATATTATCCATCCGAGTTCATAAAAAATAAACATTGAATCCTTTCGAGGCTAATTATAACCACACAGAATGGCAGGGCCTGTGATTCAAGTGGAAGGGTGCAGCACCAGCTGGGAAGACGGCGTTTATGCCTGTTCTGCTCTCCAGAACCCCTTGCTGCCCAGGCATCTTTCTGGTCTGTGCAGGTCCAGATTGGACCTGAAGCCAGAAAGGAGAGTTTTGGGTTGGGTCCAGCTCCTGCCTGGCCCAGGGTGAGATGAAGGTAATTTCAAATAGGGCAAAACCAGTTGTGGGTAAGACCTTGAGTAACTTCGGGGCCCTGTGCATTAGTCCACCAGCTGCTGGGCTGCGTGGCAGTGGCCTTCAAATCCTGCTGGGTGGTGGTTCAGGACAGCAGCAGCTGGGGAAATGATGGGAAATCCCTTCTCTGAACTACCCAGTTCCTCTCTGGTATGTTGTTTCTCCCGTGTTTCTCTTGCTCCTGCTGCCCTCTGTTTTTGAGGGGAGACTTGGCTTTAGAAAAGACATCTCCACCCCTGCAAAAGCTCCTGCTGTTTTTTACCCAGGCTGAGGTCAGCATCCCCTTTGCTGCCGCGTTGACTGTCGTGTTACAAAGAGGCTGGAGCACTGGGTTGCCAAGGCAGGGGAGGTGCAGAAGGAGCAAGGTCTCCTTTTTAATGCCGTGGTCCCTGTGTGATAAATAACACTATTCCTGTGACCTACTGGCCAAATGCTCTTTCCTCAGGGTTTGTTAGCAGGAGACTCTGCAAAGCAGCAGATGAAACAGGAGAAATGGCAGTTTAAAGCTGTTACCTCAATCTAAACTACAAAGCGAGAGAGAAAAGATTAGAGCTGGTTCCAGCTGGAGAACTGAAGTTGTTCCCACTTCTCTGGTGTTGGTCATGCCCCGCTGGTGTTGCAGGGCTGTTAACAACCCTGGTAGTTTAGGCAGAGAAAGCAGTAGCGATTCCCAGAAAATGATGGCACATGAGTGCAACACCAGCTACAACAGTGAAGGTCTCTGTCATGTCACGGGCAAGTGGATGAGCAGAGCTGTTCCACTCTCACCGCATCTCTTTGTAGTTTATGCTCCCCTTGATCCCACTCTTTTACTTTCCTCTCCCTTTTTTTTTTTTTTCCTTCCCCCTCCAGCAAAAGCTTACAGCCCGGAGTTTTACTATGACACTCCCAACCCCACCTTGAGCCAGAAGCAATCCAAGAATTACTCTTACGTCTTGCAGTGGACACAGAAGGAGCCTGATGCTGTGGATCCCATCCTCAAGTACCGCCTGGAAGTCCGGCAGGTAAGGTTGGCTCTGCTGGAGCCTCAGCGTGTGCCCTTGGGAGGAGGCCCTCTCAGGAGGCAGTTACATCTCGATGTCTTTTTTGCCGATTAAGAACTGAAGGTGATGAAATTGCCAAGTCCTGACGGTCTCGCACCTTTCCCACCAAATGGAAGAGACAGGCCAAGTGCACAGCTCGGTGTTCATTTTGATGTCTGGTGTTGGGTACAATCGAGGGCTTTCAAAGCCCTGCAGCCTCCCGTCAGACTGTTCGTTCTCAGCGTTTTGAATGGGGTTTGCATGGGAACAAAACCCTACAGTCATTAGTAGGTATTGTAGATTTTGTAGGCCAAAGACTCAAGCAAGTGGAATTCCATCCTCCTCACTCGTATGAAATAAAGGGAATAAGCTGAAGAGCTCTCCATGCAGGAACTGCGGGAAAAAGTCATTGGTTATTTGTGTTGCAGAATGGTTTTCATACTGTCACAGCAAAGAAGCTATTTGGGCTATATAAACTCTGCAGGGGAAGAGAAGTGGGTTTCAAGGTTTCTGAGTCTGAAGAGAAATCATACCGGCGTGGGGCGGGGGGACTGAGGGAAATCTGAAGAGCTCACTGGTTGTAGAAGGTTAGGGGAAAAGAGTCTGATGTTTTGAAAGAGCACATTAACCTAGCAGGCTTGCCAGGTGCTTTCATCCACGCTCAGTAAAGTGCCTGCATTCAAAATTTTTTTAAAATGGGGACGCTTAAAATCAGTGGTTCTTGCCATTCAGTCGTAGCTTGGAAGCAAACGCATTTTGTAAGGAAAAATTTGGTTACTGTGTATAGAAAACAAAATAATTAAGAAGATCCAAGTGCCTCTTTCCTCTAGTTCTGCACAGTAGGCTCCGGTTTTATGTCTCCGTTTGACTGTGAGCTCTCTGGGGCGGGACAGCCTTTGTTTGTTACTCAAACCGCGTGGAGCACATTGTCAGTGCTTCATCATAATACAGGGCACGGGGGAGCCTCTAATAATGAAAGCAGTTTGTTACAGCACCCCTTCCCTCTTAGCTGAGTTTTGCTGTTATCAGCGCTGCAAGTCAATGAACTAATTTGTGATTTTTATCCTTCTTCAGTGATGTCGAGGTGGTTTTTGCTTTTGCACAGTGCCTAGAGGTAATCTTGGATCTGTTCTTCGTTGAGCTCCTGCTGAAAGGGATCAAGAAAAGGGAAAATCACCTTTCTGCTCTAAGTGATGACAGGAAGGAAGCTGAGTGCCTGTGCAAATTTAACCCCCCTGGTTTTGTTCACACCCCATCGGTTATTGCTGTTAATGTTTCTCCTGCAGCATCACCACATCGTTGTGACTATTGAGTGATGTGGTTTAGAGGAGTGTTATACCGTGGCCTTGCTGTAGCCCAGGCTCACGTAAGGGTATAAGTGGCTACAGGTGCCATCGTGGTGGCCTGGGTCTGAATAAGGAAAGGCAGAGAGAGGAGTAAGCAGGGGAGGTTTTTTTCCCCCCACTTCTATCAAGCACAAGCAGGAAACACTCTGGAAAAGGCTGTCACGGCATTGCCTCCTCCTGGCCCTCCTCTGATAAAGAGACACTTGCGTTCCGCAGTGAGGCCTCTGCCTCCATGTGCCATACTGAGGTCTCCCTCAGCCCTTTCCACTTCCTCGTCCCAGAGCATCACATCCCCTCTCATCTCCAACCTGCTGCTTCCCAGAGCTGCCTCTCTGCTCCTGTCCTGCCTTCCTGGTCTTTTCCCCAAGCAGCCTCGTGACGCCTCCTGACCTTTCGCCGTTTCCCTTGTGCCATCACCCTCCTTCACGTCCCGCGGGCTTTGCTGCTTTGTCGCGCTTTCTTCTCCTCGCTGGGGCACGTGGGCTCAGCTTTGTGTCCTGCTGTTCCATGGTTGGACCGCAGAACGTAGTGACATTACTGAATATAACTGTGAAAAGCTCAAAGGCTTAAAAGTGTTGCTGACTGGAGAGCTCTTAAGAAAGGGGATTTGACCGCCTGAATGAGGAGCTGTTGTTTGCCTGTGCACCAGCTTCCAGGCACGAGCTGTGGTGGCGCAAAAAATCCTCCTGGAGAGCTAGGATTTGAGTGGAATATTCTCCTCAGATAAAATGGGCCTTCTGCGTGGCCAGACGCGACTGATTTATCACCAGCATCAAGCTGATGAAAGCTTGGCCAGCCAGCCCACCTTCTCCTCCAGCCCTGGGAGCTCCCCAGCCTCAGCGGTCAGGGCAGATGCTCCTTCAGCATCTTAAGGATGAATGAATGTGGCAGCAGCAGCCTGCGGTCTCGGGGTGGTGAGGGGCTGTCTGGGGGAGAGGGTTGATTAACTCTTGCTGAGCTGGAATCCAAAGGGCAACCAGCTGGGATGCCCACGGATTGTAAAACGGTCTGCTGGTTTTCATTTCGCTCTCCCCAGTTTGCTTGAGGAGCTCTTGGCTTAGGTAATGTGAAGATCCCCAAGTAGCAGGATGCTTTGCAAGACCCCTGGGAACCCTTGAATTAAATGTGCTTGCTGCAGCTGCTGGAGATGGGGCTGGGTGAGAGTACCAGTGCTGCTTGCTAGGTGGGTGGTGCTGTGGGTCCTCCAACTCTTCCTGTCCAACAGCTTCTGAGGGCTGGCTGGGCATTCCTGGGGGGGGGGATTGTAAGAGGTCTGGGGGAATTTGGGTTCCTGAGCGATGCGTGGGGGCTCCCAGCAAGACGGGCAGGTGCCTTTCCACAGGAGCTGGTTGCTCCCCGCACTGCGGAGCAGGCTGAGTGGCACAGCAGACGTACCGGTTCCAGTAGAATAAGAATTAACTTTCGATTAAAACCAAATGAACAGCCTGACAGCTTGGAGCCACTGACCCAGGCAAAGCACATACGATAGCAGCGTGGAGCAAGCTTCTTCTAAAGCCTCTGTTGTATGTCTCTGCAAAGAGGCTGTTCTTTCCCGTCAGATGGGCTTAGGCAGGGACGTTGTGTGGAGTGCCAATTCAGAGGGGAAAACATCCCCACTGAGGAAGGGCAGGGGCCTCGCAGTCATCTGTCCTGATGGCTTGGGATGCTTTTCCTTTCTTGCTCCAAGGCGAATGATCCGAACGCTGACCACCTTACTTCGCCTTACCCAGTGAACTTAGTGAGTTCACAGCCTTGGGTGGTTTGATTGCGGGCAGATGCCATGAGGCTTTTGGACTGTTTGTTGGGTCAGCTTTTTTTTTCTTCCATGTGTTCTTGTAGCAAAAAAAAAGGCACAGAGGCGCTGCACTCCAGCTGAAAATGTTTTTCATTGCTTGGGGATTCAAAGCAGCCTCCCCAAACCAGATCTTTGCTTAAAAAATAAAAAGCCTTTTAAGTTGCTTGTTTCTCTCTGTGTATTTTATCCCCTCCCAGAGCTCTGCTCTAACATTAAAGAGGAATGAAAAGGCATCTAATATTGCAAGCAGGTTGCATCCTGGAGGAAAGATCTGAGTTGGGCTGGTGGTTACAGGGGATAGTGGCAGAATTACTGTGCACTTAATGAGCTGGAACCCATCTGTGACCCGAGGCTGCAAGAGAAAGGGGAAGGAGAAGGTATTGGTGAAGTAGGGAAGTTTAATCTTCATCATGCCCCTCAAGGAGACCTGAGGCTGCCGTCTCCTCTGTACCTTCTGATACCAGGGCTCGGGCCAGAACAGGGCCAGCTTAACACATTCCTGCCTTTCCCCTCCTTAGAGCAGGCGTAGCTCTACCTGCCAGACAGACGCCTGGAATTTGCACCGGGCCAAGCCCCAGACCCATTTGCTAAATTAGCTCACTGTCATTGTCACTTCAGATTAATTCCTGTCAGGGAGACTGTCTTTAATGAGACTGGCCCTGTGCAATGCCTGAGTAATTGTACGGTCTCCCTTTGTTTGTACTTTCATCCCCTCCACGTTGGATAAACATCCCCTGCTGTCTACAAAACTCATCTGGGCTCCGGGAGCCGGCTGCCACTTTGCCTCATCAGCCAGCCAGAGCAGCATTAATGAGGGCTGTGGCAGTGGGGAGCCGGGCTCACCGTGTGGGGAGGTGACAGATAACAGAGCTGTTTGGACAGACACAGGACAGGGGCGTTAGCAGGAATTTAACGATTGCGATTACAGCGGAAGGTTAAGGCCGCCGATGGCCATCGCCACGCAGCGGGAGAGGTTTTGCGCCGAGGCCCGCGGGCTGCGGAGCGGTATCGCTTCCTTTCTGCCTCCGAGTTGTTCTTTCGCTCTCCCCTAAGCCCGCTTCAGCGGCGCCTGTCAGCTGCTGTCTGTCACGGGCTTCGTTAGCGCACGGCGCCAGGCGCCCCTCCGAGGGTGCACAGACCAGCGCGGGGGCGTCTCTCGCTCTCTTCACGCCCCGAGTGGGGCTGGTGTTACTCCAAAGGGAGGATGAGGGAGCAGTGCACCAGCCCGTAGTCTTTTACGTAAACGTTTAGTTGAGAACACCGTTAACTCACACCCCGGTGCTTCCCCCGTTCACGCACCACCCTGGCTTGGTGAACCCGTGCGCGTGGCCCTCGGCCCGTGAGGAACCAGCCTGGTGAAGCCGAATGCATCTTCCAATGCAATGCTGCTTTTATGTATATGTTTTAAAATAAACAGCTAATTTGGGCAGCCAGGGTAGGGCAAACCTCCAGAGCAAGCTAATCCAGCCCTGGACTCATCAGGAGTGAGAACATCCAAGCCAAAAGATTGTCTCCTCCCACCTTCAGCAGTAGCCAGTATCTGGAGAAGAGTATAAATCCAAGACAGGCACATGCAGTAATGCTTTCTCTGCCTCTAAATATTATAAACCCGTTTGTTTATTGGGTTCCAGGTTAGGAAAGGCTGCAAACGCAGAAAGGTGATGTACTCGAGTGGGTGGTGGCCCTGGCAGCAGCCCAGTCCCGTGCTCTGGGAGGTGAACAAAATCCCTTTTCTTCTGCAGGTGTAACTGGCTTCAGGCAGAGCTTCCTGGGAAACTGGGCAGCTCAGGGGGTTGCCTGAGGGCTGCACCTCAGGGCTGGGGAAGGGGGGGATGCTCAAGGCTAGGAAAGAAAGCAGCTCTGCACAAGGCAGGCAGGGGTGGCCGAATTCCCTTTGCAAACAAAGGGGCTACGGTTTTGTTGGCTCCGGGGGATTACATGCTGTCCGGGCCATGCTGCCATCACCAAGGCTGACAGGCCTGGATCCGTAGACCCTCGTCCTGAGGCTGTCTGGGGCACCATACCCCCAACGGCCCCATCCTGTGCATCCCCCGGCTAGTGCTGCAGTGGGGTTTTCAGCTGGCAGACACTGCGGGAGCTGAGGAGGTGATATGGTGAGGTTTTAGGACAGCTTAGCTAAAAGCTGTCAGGGTTGTCCTCC
This sequence comes from Leptosomus discolor, assembly GCF_034619465.1. NCBI lineage: Eukaryota > Metazoa > Chordata > Aves > Leptosomiformes > Leptosomidae > Leptosomus > Leptosomus discolor. Next base: position 2,443,922 of record NC_141392.1, on the reverse strand, counting down.
TAAGTCCTTTTCATACTAGAAGTTGAAAAGCTTGAAGGATGGAGCTGTGGCTTGTGAAGTGGGGAGGGACCCATCCTGCCCTGGATAAAAAGTGACCTGTGATGCACTGGCCTGGTGTTGCCTGGACAAAGGGAAAGGGCTTGTCGTGCCACATCCATTGAGAAATCTTCCTGCTGAGTGGCTGCTTAACTGGACAGCCCAGTTTGATGTCCCAGTGTGGGGCACACATGGAACAGGGATGTGCAGGTCCCTTTTCCTTCCTTCCCTGCTAGAGCACTGCAGTCTCAGCCGGCTGCAGGGAGGAACCGGAGGTGACTTCCCCTGAAGCAGCAAATGGTGATCCTGGCTGTGTGCGAGGTGCTGCATGGATCAAAACACTTGTGGGGTGTGACGAGTGGCACATCCCTTTACTGTTCATCATTTCACTTGGTATGGGCGGCGCTGGTCCTGTCTCACTGGTGTTAGGACTGGGGACTGCAGTGGCTTGGCCTCACAGCGTTTGCCGGGGACTGACTCTGGAAGCAGACCTTCTGTCGTAGGATGGCTTATAAGTCACATCTGCCAGAAAGCTTCCTTAGTCCTGTTGTCTTTTTTGCCTACCTTGGCAGCCGGTTTGATGTCTCATCCCAGGCTGCTGTCCTATGGGACAGCATCAAATCGACGTAATTCCACCTACCTGCTGAACCACCCTCTGCAGCAGGAAAAGGTGGTGGGTTTTTTCAGCTCTAGCTCTCCCATCTCCCTCACTGATGCTCTCTTCTTTTTTTATTTATTTATTTTTTTAATTTCATCTTTTCGATCAGGCAGTGAGACTAGGCAAATTGCATTTGTGGTCTCAAGTGAATTGCCTTCAGTTGCGCTAGTGGGGTACCTGATGCTGCGCAGAACTGAGCCCTCAGGGGGGTGGAAAAGGATGGAGAAAGAAGCCGGCGTGTCAACGGGAGGTGCGCTTGGCGGGCAGTGCGAACAGCCGTCGTGATGCAAAGCCAGGGAGAGCAAAAGAAGGGAGAAGTGACGCTGCCTTTTTAGGCTGGGAGAGGAGGACGGGTTTGGAACGTGCGATGGGATTGAGGGGCAGCCACACATCGGTGGAAGGAGAGCTGGCTGATCAATAGCATTTGATGGACAAGCTGTGCTTGAAGCTTAATGAGATTACGATGTGGGACCTGGGGGGAAAGCAGCAACTTTGCCACAGGCTTTTGGGAGTGGAGAGGGCAGGATCCTGCCTCAGCTTGCTCTCTGCTGCCTGAAAATGGGACACAACATCAGTCACTGCAGCTGACAGCACACTGAGCCATCTCTTTTCATCCCTAGCAGTCTGTCACAGGGGATGATCCGTCAATGAGACCAGCTGCTAGAACAAGATCCTCTCTACCTGTGCGGCAAGGGGAGACTCCAGGACAGCTGGGTGTTTGGTGGGGGTGGGAAACAAGGCGCTTTCTCCACGTTTCACGTATATATTCTTTCCTGGCTAAGTTGACAACAGCAGAGCCCCCCCCCCAGCGCAGAGGAAGGGAGTTTCCTCCCGGCCGTTGCCCACTGCAGGTGGAGGTGCCTGCCTGGCCACGGTGGTTGTTAGCCCTGTCAGCGTGAGGATCAGAGTGATTTCTACAAGGCTGGCCAGGGAAGCTCCGCGCAGGCCTGCCCAGCAGTGATGGGTCAGGGAGTCCAGTGGAAACGGCTGGGAGCCGTGGGATGAGGTTTCCCCCTTAGCTCTGCCCAGCGCCTTCCAATGCCACTATTGAGACTTCCCTTTGTCCACGGGAGCTTAGAAAACGATGCCTAACTAATGAATTAATCTGACTATTTCTGTCTTTTTGCATTCACAAATAGCTCTTCAGTATGATTCATGGTTTCCCTGAGCTGGTTATCCCTGGTGCACAGATTGTCTGTAATCTGTTAGTTGGGAAAATTGGTAGTATGAGCCGTGGCAGGTTAGTTACGTCTCAGTCTCATGGTACCATTTCTCTTCTCTGATTATCCAAAGGAAGGTAACCTGCCCAAAACAGGGTACCTGAAAGTTTTACAAGTTTGCTTGCCATTCATAAGGTGCCTTGCAGCAGAGATTCTGTCTTAACAGTCACTTTTCATAAGTACTGCTCCTAATGCTATTCAAGTACTTGACTGTGCGAGAGAGAAAGCAGGATATTGTTTAGCTTGTCTAGTACAAGGGAATAATTAGGAACAGTTTTCCCACTCATCTCTGTTTTGAATAGGTAGTGTCCGAGAAGAACAGTACAAATAATCTCACTGGAAAAGGTCATATCATCTTAAACCACATCTAGTAGCGAAATCTCGTCTATCTCTAGCTCCTAACACCACTGTTCAGTGCTCATTCAGGGTAAGGAGAATGTGAGAGGAGAGATAATCACATTCCCCCAACCAATATGCCCCTCATATCAGCCTTGCAGGCTTGAGATGTTGTTTTCACACCATTGTGCTTGTTCGTATCCAGCAGGCTGTTGGCTTGTGTTTTACAAAGCTGAGCACAGGAGGAAAAATGCTTGCCAGGTATCAGAGATAAAAGTGAGTCCTTTGTGTGCATCTCTTATCCTCACTCCATCGGTGGCTTCAGGGGGTACATGCGAGTTATTGAGTCTTTCTGAGAGTCCCTGTCGATAGGCTGTGATGCAGCTTACTCTGCTCATCTTTTGTTTTCAGTAGTCAGCCTATGTTCCCCCTACTGCTTCAGAGCCTTTTCTTTGTGCACCTTCTCCCCCTTCCATGTTCACTCTCCAATTTTCCACCTCTTCTTACTTTCAGTTCTGTTTTCTTTTTTGGTTTTGTTCTTGGTTTTGTGGTGTTTTGTTTTTTTTTTTCCTGGTTCTCACTTCCTAGAACATGTTGGAGACAAGAGCAGAGGGTGTGTGAAGGCAGGAGGGTTTGGAAGGGAGATGTAGTCTCTCCCATAGCTAGTGACAAACAGGCAGGAGTAGGCACTAGATAGATGTTTTGACTGTGTTTCAGAGAGAAATGACACGCAGGCAGTCATGCTGCCAGTGCAGGCGGCGTGGAGCAACGTGAAGGGTTTTATGGCCACCTCGGTGTGCGCTGTGCTGCCTGCCTCTTCTTCACTGGAGACAGGACTGCAAGTGCAGTCGAGTCAGAGGTGGCCTATGTGCTCTGGACTGGTACTTGCCTCTGTACCTTCATTCCATACGCCAGCCTGGGAAGTCCAGAGTCCCACAGAAAGGCTATTTCTGCTCCAGTAAGCAATAGCCCCATCCTTTATTAATCATTGTTTTTCAGGGTAAAGGTGCCCTAAGAGAGGGCTCTGCCAGGGTGTGTAGATAACCCAAGGAAAAGCAGGGTGGGAGATGGCAACTCCTGTTGGTGGAACGTGTCTCCCTTGGTGAGTGACAACCGTATTACGGACAAAATGGCTCAGAGCTCCACCGAACTGCAGCTGGGCAAACTTGGGCTGTGCAGAGCCAGATTGCTTTTTCTTTTTGGAGCCAGCCGTGCTGACAGCACGGTACATAGACACGTACGTGGGTCTGCCTGCAGGCAGTCGTGTCCCGTGCAAGGAAACGGGTGGAAGACGAGACTATGCTCACTGAGATTGGGGATGGGTATAAAGCTGGATCCAGTAATGCAGTACCGACTCTCAGATGTGAGGCTCAAAAGAGACTGGAACCATTGCTGTCTGCAGGAGGGGGCTGTGGAGCAGCGTGAGGGATGTTGTCCCTGACTCAGCTTATGCCCGTGCTGCAGACAGGGAGGCGATTTCAGGCTCTGCAGCGCACAGTCAAGTACAGGTAGGATCTTGCAGCAGCAGTGCAGAGCTTCCAGTCTGAACAGAAGGACTGCCTGTGCCTTCAGGATCGAAGATATGGCTGCGAGACAGGAGGAGAGAGATAACAAGCATAGCTAGACGTAACCTGCCTGGCTCAGTACCAACCACGGTGGCACCAGCAGAGGCTCCTTGCACAGTCTGGGGAGCGCGTGGCTCTCCCTCCCTTCCGACCCATCACCAAATTCAGGTGCTAGTTCGCCCCTTTTCTACTCCAGCTCCTGGGCTCCCCCTCCTCAGGAGGTGCAGCTGTGCGATGCTGCGAGTAAGCCCGTGGCTCATGAAGTTGCCAGTCCTGCTGTGCCTCAGTTAAGGCTTTTACTTGACTGTCTCCCTGACAGAGCGACGATTAGGTCTGTTCTTCTTAGACCGCAGAACATATGCTAATAAAATACATATTGCTTTCTGATCAGCCCCTAATGAAAGACATTACGGAAGAGTGTGGAACAAGCACTTACAGTAATTCATGACAGCACCAATTTGGCTTCTCTGGGAAGCTGTAGGCTGCTGCTCTTGGCATCTAATGAGGATGGGCAGCTGATTGCGTGAGAGGAAGAGAAAGACAGTCTCCCTCCTGGCTTAGATGGCTCCAGCTGTCCTCCGTAGCTGCTGAAGGTTGCAGTTGTTACTCTCTTTAGAACTGCGGGTGTTTCAGCCCAGAAAGGGATCCTCGTGATAAGGACAATACAGGACAAAAAGCTTCCAGGGCTCCTCATTTAGGTTGGATAATGGATTTGCTTTGTCCATCCATGCTCGCTTAACGCCAGGATATCTGAACCTGTGTGTGCTTGACTGGTGAACAGCATAGCCATGAATTTCAGTTCGCTGATGTGCTTGTCTGGCAAATGCCGGCTTTATCTTTGCAATGTGATTATTTGCTCTGGAAACCCCTCATCAGTAATGGTTATCAAGCAAGGAAAATTGAATAAATCCACGTTTAAATGTACTACCCAAAACTTACTCTGGCTTTTCCAGAGTGGGCAGGCATCTTCCCTATGACTGATACCAGCCAGCCAGATCAGAATCCCCTGTTAGGATTGTGCTGCTGGAATTTTGTGCAGCTGACACCAGGCTGGGAGGCAATGCCACCTCAGCGAAGGATCAGGATACCATGAGGAAGACCTGAAAAATGGAAAACTACTTCAATGATTCAGGTGGGATGAAATGCAGTGGTACAAATGCAAGGTCATGCATGCGGAGAGTGCTATCAGAGGAATCTGCTACAGGCTGGGAGCTCATCAGTGGAGGAACAATGTGGGTGAGTGAGTTGACTTCAGGGAGCTCCTGGTAAGATGCAGGTGTGAGAAGGGGCAAATGCTTCACCTTCCTCCTAGGTAAAACCTAAACTACTTCCAGACAAGGTGGAGAAGTGCTACTGCATCCTATGCAGGGCTGGGATGTTGAACTCCAGAAGTGGGATCATGCAGAAAAGGTTTTTAGAGTAGATCAGGGAAAGTGAGAGTCTGTGTTACAAGAGGAGGCGCAGAGTGCTCAGCTTGTCTAGCCTAGCAAAGCAAAGGCTGAGAGGTGGTGTGATTGCTGTCTGTAAAAACATCAGGGGGTCAAGCAGCAGGGAGGGAAAAGAGACATTTAAGCTAAAGGACAATGTTGGCACAAGTTCAACTGGGTACAAAGCTGCTCGTGAATAAATTCAGGCTGGAAATGAGAACATGAGGGCGGTCAGGCTCTGGAACAGCCATCCAGCGGGAGGAGCAGGCCAAACAGGAACGGCTTTTAAGATGGGATGTGGTACGTTCATAAAATGAATAAGCAGAGGTAGCCCCTGCGGTGACAGGGCTCCGTCAGCCAGGAGTGGACTTCCCCTGCTGTGTCCCTGAATGTGGCCATGCTTTTCCCTTCTCTGACCTCCTGCAGGATAGGAGGGGGCTGCCGGTGCAGGGGGGGTTCACTGCAATGTCAAAGACAAACCGTCTTCCTCTGCTTTGCTCTGTGGGGCCAAGGTGACTTCAAGGACCAGAATCTCAATCCGTTGCTGCGTGTCAGAAAGCGAATGGCAACGAGTGGGAGAGAAGGGCCAGGTTTATGGCACATTTTTCCATCATTGTGGAAGATATTGGAGCCTTATGTTCAGGAGAGGTTCCTGAAATTCCCTGTCGCCATCTCCCTCCTGCCTCTGTTTCTGAGCGTTTTTCATTCCTCTTTTCCCAAGGAATTTGCAATGATCTTATTTCTACCCATGGAACTCATCTCCTGGGCTCTCATTCTCCAGCAACGGAGAATGGGTCTGACCCTTGGATAATTTGCTCTCAATTTTTGACACTGTAAATTCTGACACACAAATCCTGTCATCATCTTTTCCTTTTTTTTAACTTTAAGAAGTCCATGGCAGCTGAACTCTGTGGCGTTACCTCTGTGCAAGGCATCCTGTAGCTTTGGCGGTGCAGTTGGGCAGAAGCTGAGAGCAAGGCATGTCTGCTGAGTTAGCAAGGTATTTTGCATTTCAGAGCCCCATGTTCATCCTTCACCCAGCACCATAACAAAGCTCAGCCCCTTCCAGTCCCTAGGATGGGGTGCTTGGGAGTAGCTTTCCTGGCTGTTACCAGTTTAAGGCCACAGACACTGCCAGTCCCATCGTGTTGAGGGCAATGGTGTGATTGTTTCTGATCTTTGTGAACGACACTCCCTTTGGAAGGGAGCAGCTGTGTCTTAGCTGGATTTTGTTGGGATGAGTTCGTGGCAGTACCAGCCACAGGGGAAATCTGATAGGAGGTGATGCCTGCAGCACTCTAGGACAGAGCTATATAATGTGTCCAAGACTGGTGGCAAATAGGCTGAACTGGTAAAAATGGGAGGATCTTTTACATCCTGAGTGGTATTGCCTGTCAGTGGAAAAGCGCCCTTCTGCTGCTGCCACCTTCTCCTGGCCCCTGGGCCGTGCTGAACAGGGATATCTCTGCCTGGTGAGAAACTGGGCGGCTTGACTGAGACTGACTGTTCTCCGAGGCACGAGAGACACGGGCGCCCTTGCACCTACTGCTGCCAGGGTGCTAAGCTCTGAAGACCACCTTAATTGCCGGTTGCTTGAAGAGTGCAGCCCACCAGCTTGCGCAGGCAGTTGAAGATTGTTTTGTCCACCTTGTTGCCCCGCGTTTCTTTCAGACCTTTGTGAGATCCCTGTGCTTCCCGCACGACCAGGCTCCCCACAGCTCCCGGTCCGGTGCACGTCTGCTCTCCTGACACACACAGATGAGAGAAGAGGGGTGGGAGGGAGACTCGGCCTCATGCTCCACTTGCACGTTTGCCAGAGACAGCATTTGTCTGTTGTGCTCCTCTGCCGAGCTGTACAGGGCATGAACACCAGCCTGCCTTTGCCTGCCATCTCCTCTCCCTTCAGAGGGTGGTGTGGCTGGGGATGGGAGCTTTCCTGGTGGGCCAAGTCTGCCGTTCGCTGGTGAGGATGGAGCGGGAGCGTGGGCAGCCACCCCCGACTTGCTTGTGCTGCAGGAAGGGGCAGCCAGGGGAATCTGAAAGAGGCTGAGAACAGTGAGGATGGGTGGAAAGGGTTTGGAGGGGAGATACTGGAAAGCAGAGCCAGCGCTCATGCCCTGAGCTGAGAAGCTGATGAAGAAGCAGGACAAGTAAGGAGACAGTAGCAGGAGTGAGTAGCAATGCTGGGAAGCTGGCTGCCCACAGAGCAGTGCCTTTGCTTCGATCAGCTTGTTGGGGAATCCTCATGATTTTAATGTGTGTTCTTCTAGTTGGTGTTTGCAACAATTCCCCGGGGCTTGGTGAGGAAATAGGTTTCCTTTCTAATTTCTTCCTCAAACAAGCATGCACAGCTGCTTAATGTGCAGCTGGTTGTGAGACCACATGCGTGGCTACGCGGGTCACGCCAAGAAGTCCCAGCACGGGTAGGTTGTCGTGATCTTGTAAATCCGTGGTGGGGTTTGTTGAGCAGCACTGTGACATTAACTGTTGACAGATGTGTTTATTGATATCTCGTGGCTTTATTATGTCCGTTAGCTGATACGTACCTGGCTCAAACATCATCCAGTCTGAAAACAACGTCCTCTTTTCCTTCGATAGCCTACATAAGCAGAAAATGTCGATGTGGCAGTGTCATACTTCGGACCCCTCTGCTGTGACAGGTCCCAGGGGCAGGAGTAGTGTGGCACCCTGCTTTTCTCCCCAAGGCTCTTGGTGGGGGTTCCCAGACCACGAGCCGGCTCGGCTGGCCACAGTGGGACAAGCACTCTCTAAGCCTCACGAGCCAGCTCAAATGAGAAGACGGTGGGCCGGACGGACGACACCTACCAAGAGAATGTGATGGTGAGGAATGAGAAAGGGGAGACCTAGTTTGCAGGCCCCAGAGGCTTGATGGCTAAGTGCATATAAGCACATGAGTGTGCTCTCCCTTGGTTGCTAATACGGCTTACAAGTGACAGGGGACAGGGACAGGTTGCACGCTGTGCGTGTGAATACATATGTCCCCATCAGGGCTGATTTTGCCTTGTGTAAGGTGTTTTTGGTGAACCCATTCTGCAAGTTCTCCCTTCCGCAGCCTGTGTGATACTCACAACCAGCTGGCAGAAACTGTGGGTTGGTTTGGTTTTCCCCTTCCCATCCCCTTCCCCTGATTGCTGGAGACGAAAGGAGGTGAAGGCAGAGACGAGGCTGTGCGTTGCGCTGTGCTTTCGCTCTGGCCCCACTGGCAGCATCCCGAGCCTGGTGATGAATGAGCTTGTTGCGTGAGATCCTCCGCTGAGGCTTCAGCATCTCTAATAAGGCGGCCAGCGTCTCACTGTCCTCTGCGCCTGCCTCTGCTTTATTAACTGCACCGCTGCAATATTAAGCTGGAGCACTGGGCCAGCGTGATCAGAAGGAGGAAGGAGCTTGAGGAGGGGGTGGAGGGGAGAAGATACCAGGGTAGCACGGGAGGAGAGCACGCACAGAGCAGGAGAACGAGGGCAGCAGCTGGTGATTGAAGTGGAGGATTAAAACATGAGTTCCTGCCGGACTGATGCACGGAGCTCTGCGCAGACCTGCTGCTGGCAAGCAGGGAGGCAAAGGATGTTTGGGGAGGGGGAGGCAGAGCCAGACTTTGGCCTAAACGTCTCTGTCTGCTGGACCTGTGCTAGTGACTGCAAGCCAGCACCTGCTCTGTGTGCGCAGAGCCAGTGGCTGGCTGGGGCTGTGCCCTTTTTCTCCCTGGCACTAATTTCATGCCCTTTAAACTGGGCTGGCATCTGGCCCTTTCTCCCGACACCTGCTGCTAGCCCAGGGGAGACGTTTACCCCATGCTGCTCTTCACCCAGAAGAGCCAATCTTCCCAAAGACATCCCGGGCCAGGTTCTGTCAGGGTGGCAGGACGGTAAGGACTGTAGTAAGGATGTGTGGAGGGCAGCCTGGCTGGCAGACAGTCGCTGTGTCTGTCCAGGTTGCAGGTTGAATAGAGGCAGGCCACAGGCTGAGAGAAGAGTTGAGTCTGAAGTATTTGGTGGAGGCGAAAGACCCTCACAAAACTTTTCCCCTATGCTTCCAGAGGAGGTATGCGCTGGGCTCCCGCTGGGTCTTTCCCGTTACCTAGTGATCCAAGTCTCTCCTGGGAAGTGGGGCAGTTGCGACCCATGGCGGGGGGGCATATATGCCTTTATTCATTTGTGCTTCACAGCCAAACCTGGGTGGCAGCCAGGTATTTATTTGGTTAAACCCCCGTGCCCCCGAGGAGAGCCTCATCTGGGCGATCTTCAGCTTTGCAGTCCAGACTGGAGGCTGATTTCTCAGTTTGTCGTGGATTAGGCGGTGTGGGAGAGTAAATGATTTGACATTGCTCCCAGAGGTTTTAGATACCCAAATTCCACCTAGCTCCCAGCTGAGGTGGAATTTGCACTGTCTGGATCTCACCCTCAGGCTTCTCTCCAACTCTCCATTTTGTTTCTTTTCTAAAGGTTATGTCTAGACGAGGGAAACGGCTCCTGACCTCCTCCTGTTTGCTGGCTGCCTTCCCAGCGCCCCGGCTCATGGCAGCCTTCGGGGAGGAGCTGCCGCCAGCCTCCCCATCCCCAGTCAGGCTCTGCTCCCCAAAAAGTCCTGTGCCAGGAGCCGTACCGCTCCAGCCTCCTGCTTCTGGCTGGGGACCCCTCCTCTCCTCCCACCTAACTGCGGGGTCTGCTCCTAATGATCCCAAGGGCCGCTACTGGGAGCCAGCTCTGCTCTTGCTTGGCAGAGATATGGTGCGGAGGGCTGGCAGATGGGAGGGCTGAGCGGTAGGCATGCCAGTTGGATCAGCACCCAGCTTGCTTGCGTGCAGATGGGGCGTTGTTGAGACGGATGGATCCTGGCAGCATCCCGGTGCCAAGTTCACGCTCGGTTCCCAGAGGCGCTGCCCTGGTCCTGCCTGCTGGGACTGCTCCCGGGAAGGCACCAAGCTGGGGGAAGGCACCGGAGCAGTTCCCGACCCTCTGACTCATCTTGCCTGGGGCGGGAGGAGGAGGAGGAGGGTGCAGAAAGCGGTTCCTCAAGCAACTTGCACCCTGATGTGGACAAAGGTCTCTTTTACTTACAGTCCGTCAGGCGGGTACAGAGTTGTTGTTCACTGCGAGAACCACAGGCAGCCACAGGTTCCCAGGGGCCGGTCCCTGCCCTGACACGGTACCATGGCCGGATCTGGTCCAGCCCTGCCCTTTGCTTGGGAGCACTGTCCAAACTGTGGGGGGATCCGCTCAGGTGAGGAGGTGGGTCGCTGGGTCCTGGCCATGCTGGAAATGAACAGGGCTCTGGCGTGGGAAGCTCGCCAGTGGCAGACGTTTCTTCCGAGTTTGAACTCACAGTTTTGTACGTTAGGGCTGGAGGAGGGATTGTTTTTACCAAGCACCACATTTGCATGGCTCCCCTGCCCTGTCTTGCTGATGCCCTCGCTCCATCTCCTTGCCCCCCCACTCTACGCACTGACAGATTTGCTGTAAACCTTCCTCCCTGCATCCCTGTGGCAGTAATCCTGTAACTTCAGAGTTAATGACAAACAGTGAGCCTGCCTATCAGGAGAACTGCCTTTGTGATGAAACCTGTCAGCCTAGAGGATATATCAGAGGCAAGGGAAGGCTTAGTGTCAGGGTCAGTGAACACTGGGTCCTGGAAAGCCCTGCCAAAGGTCTTTTTAGCAGGACCAGCATCCCCAGTAACGTATCTTGTCACGAGGATCCAGGCAGTGCACAGCAATAGGCAGGGAATTGTATCTTCGCAATGCAGTCCTTGTTCTCATCCTTCCCCTGCCAAGCGAGCACGATTGTGGCACGGGGTTTCACTGACATATAATTCATCACTTTTAGTGGTGGTGATTTTTGACAACTGCATTTTTCCCATTGTTTTATTGAACCTTCCCCGCTGCCTTAGCAAACTGAACAATGTTCAGCTGATATGGTTCAGCTAGCGTGGTTCAGCTCCTTCCTCAGTGGGCACCAGGGAAAGAGGGAGCCTATGAGTGACTCCAGAGGACCACTGACTCGAACTAGTCCCCTTGCTCTGGTCTGCAGAGGCAGCATGGGCTAGGATTCAAGGGTGGATCCTGTGGAAGGCTGCGGAGGCAGCATGGCAGTAGACAGGGCCCAGCAAGGCAGCAAATGAATGAATTCTGCATCAGCGATTGTGAACCGAAGGGTATCTTGGCAAAATGCCGTGCTTGTGTGTGCACAGGACCTTGGTGCACTAGTGGAGGTGAGTGGGGGTCATTCCTCCCCTCTTGGAGACATTGGTTCCGACACAGAGTTGCTCCAGGGCCCGTAGTTCAAGTTGTCTCCCCAGTCAGGAGGACCCCAAGGCTTCCCTTCAGGGAGACCTGATCACTGTTCTGTACCAAGGGTGGGAATTTTCAAGCCAATTCTACATGAAGATCTCATTGATAATCCAGGTGTACTGGTCTGTATAGGAAGGGGAGGAATAGATGGTGGACAGGATCCCTCAGGTTTCCGGTTTCAGGATTTTCATGACGCTGTGGGTTCTTTTTCTATGCAGCTGGCTCAGAGAAACACCATCCAAACCTTCATTCCTGTGCAGAAAATGGAGAAAGGCTTGTTGCTGGAGCACATCTTGCCCAACCTGAAAGTGCCTCAGAGCTACGAAGTCCGCCTGACACCCATCACCAGCTTTGGGGCGGGAGATATGGCTGCCCGCATCATCCGGTACATGGAACGTAGGTGTCTCCTCCTGGGTCCTGCCTATGAGAGCAGGTCCGAGCCTCAGGCCTAGGGACATGGGCAGGCGTAGATGTTGTCTTCTGTGACCCACGGGTGGATCTCTCTGCTCTGTGGAGTTTTGACGACACGGTGCTATCACATTTGGCCGTATTTTGGCTGTTGCCGTCAATGCGGAGCGCTAGGTAGGGATCTGTGAGGGCCAGTCTCCACTCGTCCTTCACTCAGCAGCTCTGACTCGCATTCTCAGCTCCGTGGGCAGGAGAGCCCCAAAACCCCAGTCCCCCGTCAGGCCATGCTACAGCTCACCATGGTACAGTGGTGTGTTTTAGAGGACAGCCGCTGGGCACTGCATATTAGCCGAATGCCCGTAAAAGTAAGAGGATTTCAGGAAGCTTCAGTTCTTTCCAGAGCTGAATGCACAGTTCCTTCCCTAACTAGTCACTAGCAAACCTCTAGCTTTGTCCAATACCCTGACTCCCAGATCATCCTGTTGCTATACACCATGCTCCTCTCCCTAGCATCCCAACAGCTCACAACTCTTCCCCATTCCCACAACCCCATGATTTCTTTACTCTCCTCAGGAGTTTGGACCCTGTATTTCAGCAGGAAGGACAGATTCCCCTCCTCCTACATTTCCATGATTGCACACAACCTTCTTGTCCCATGGAGTGACAATGTGTTTGGTGTCCCCAGCATACCTGTTGTCTCAAACCTCCGCAGTGCCTCAAACCGTTTGGATGTCCCCCTTAGATACCAAGCTTTGGTATTGCAGCGGGTGCTATCCCAGTGGGTGCTCCAGAAAGAAACTAGGGTTGCCAGAAGGGTTCCCTTGTGCAATCCCAGGATCACCCCTTAGATGAGGTTTTCCTAAGGTCTGTTGCTGCTTGGATCAGAGAGTCAGCATCTTGTTCCATGGAGCACTGCTGTTTCACGGGGGTGCTTAGGAGATTTGTGCATCTACGGCCTTTCTCGATGTGTTTGTTTTATATTCAGATTTTGATTGTGATTTGGGATTTGACGGAGTACTAGCTGTTCTGACTTGGTTTTTCTGTTTCCTCTTCCAGCCATCAACTATCCCAACCCAACAGGTAAGCAACAAGACCTTTGCATTTATGTTTTTAATCTAATGTATGTTAGTCAAGGGGTCCAGCAGATCAGGGAAGCCAAACAGCTGGAATGCACAGGTGGCTTTGTCAAATCTTCTTCCCTAAAAGAAGATCCTTACTGATGCTTCCAGTAAGTAATGCCAATTGTTGTACCTCGTGTTATCGCCAGGAGTTATACACCAGAGATATGCCTCCGACTCACACGTCCGTGCGTGGATAAGCTGTGATCTTGAACCCGCCCTCCCCCTAACATTAGCAATCTGCATCCAGTAAGCAAGTTATTAAATGTTCTCCAAAATATGTGTGTTTAAGGAATGTATATCCCCCGTCCTTTTCTGACCAGGAAGATGCTTGACATCTCTTCAGGCTGGTATGGAGCAGTCTCCTGGTTTCTCTTGCAGACTCCTTGTGCACAGTCCCTTTCCTCTTCCCCTCCAGTGTCATCACTGTTTACTTGCTTATTTACCTTCTGGTCATTCCTGTCAAGATGCTGGCCCATTTTTACTGAGCACCCAGAGTTCCCATTGATTATGAGAGCAGAGTACACAAAGCCTCAGAACAATGGTCTTTACATGATGGTGCCCATCAGGCATTAAAGAGGATTTCTAGCATGCTGTAAGTAGCAGTGGAGAGACCTTCAGGGGACGAAACAAAGTCCATTTGCTTCGATTGTGGGATATAAGACCAGGCAAAGCTTTTGGGCAGAGGTGGGCAGACTACTTGCTGGTGGTCCATGGGGAGCAGGTGGTTCCATGTAGCTGTTTCTTTATCCCTGTTTCTAGCTGCTGAGTCACCATTCAGTCTTTTTAGGTATTACTCTGCGTATGTGTAGGCAAGTGCTACTGCTGCACTGCACGGTAGCAGGGGGAAGGAGAAGCCAAGATTAGGCAATGGCAGCCAGGAATCAGGGTATGGGGTTGTCTTGTTAAGGCAGTCATGAGGTGTTCACTCTTGCAAGTTCACACTCTGAGGATGTTTTGATGAACCATATTCTGCCTGAGAGGGATTTTGTGGCTCTAGTTCCTGATGCGCTTTGCTTTTCTCCACTTTCTGATCCTCTTTAAATGCTCTTTATAGAAGACTCACTGGGAAACACTGAGCACGTTGCCAGGGACCCGCTCCAGAGCGTGTCCCTTGGTACTCGCTGGAGGAGGCAAGCATCCCAGCCCACAGGTGGAAGTGACAAAATCTGGCCTTTTGCCACTTGCTTTTACACTCCATAAATCACTGGCGAAGCCAGAGCAACCTCAGTCCTAATTGTGTCCATCTCCTGGGGTGTTTGCAAACTGAGCCTTCCCACTGCTCCCCTGGGGTTGCTTTGGCAGCTTAATTGAGACCAGAATGACTACCAGTGAAATTTGCCTCTGGTGGAGGATAGCTCAGCCACGTTTGTATTTTCATGCAGGAAATCCAACACTTAGGGTTTCTCCTTGATACAAGTTACCCAGCCTGTGGTGGATATTGGGACCTCAGAGTCTTGCCTGTGAGGTCTCTCCTCGAGATTGACGGCCTAAAGTTGCACCCACCACACTTGCCTTCAAAGATGCCCCATCCTTTCAGAGCTGCTGCCAGTGACCTAGGAGCCCAAAAGCTCTTCGCTCTGTCTCTGGGCCACAGCTCAGTTCCCAGGCTCTCATCCCAGTAACATGGAAATCCTTGCTACTACCTCTTCTTTCCCCACTTCCCCTGCTACCACCACCCCCAGGGGAAAAGGGCTGGGACAGGATTGTGGAGGTATCCTCACGCTAGGCTGCCCAGCCAAATTCTAGGAGCAAACATTGAGAGCTCTCAAGTGAAAGGCAAAGATTAGATGATTAATGCCTCTGGCAGCCTGCTCCAAGGGCATGCACAATGGTGATTAATTTACAGACTCTGAGAGTCACTTAATACAATTATTTCTTCATGCATTTTCTCTCTCAGCCTAATAAGATGTTAATGGCATTGGGGCAGGCATGCATGTGGCATGGTTACGGAGCCAGGTACTGGGGTTATGAAGCAAAAGCAGAGTAAAAGCAGAGGAAGTGAACAAAAGACACTGAGGATTTCAAGTGTTGAGAGGCTAGCAGAAAGATTGACTATAGCTCTTCAAAATCAGTTAATATGGTTCCAAAACCTAGAATTTATCTTTTAAAAACTGTCTTGGAACGATCTTAATTCTAAGGCATTACCTTGAAGATGTCTTCGACGAACTGATCATTTTAATGTCGCGACTAAATTCCAGTGCTGGGGAATCTGCTCTGTCCCTCTTACCTCTCCCCTGCAATTTAATTTGGCTATAGCCTTCACTTTCTAACCCAAACCCCACAGTGTCACCCTGCAAGCTCTTCCATCTCATCAGCAGTGGATGGTTTGATTTCCCTGGTTCTAGCAGATGTAGCCTTGCAACCTTGGTGATGAGGGCATTACGAATCATACGGGATTGCTGGGGCTTTTTTTTTCCTCTGGGCCAGTGTGTCTTGCCCTTCCAGAGCAGCAACGGTATTTTTCATCTATCTGCAGTCTGATTGTGTGTGGTGCTAAAATGTTTTGGGATCGTGGACCAGTACAGTGGGTGGTGATCAGTACCAGATGCTGGTTGTTGTAGGTTTACCCTGGCTCGTCGCTTACTCTCTAGTGCTTGTGTGTCCTGTCACTGATAACACCTCATAGTCCAGAGGAATCTGAGCTTGTTGCCCCGATGTGAACGTTGTGGGAATGAGATGTGAGCCTGGCGTTTAGAGCTGGACTCCTCAAATCGGTGCCGATCCCTCAGGAACGTGTGTAACGCAGAGGTTAAGAAAGGTGACTGCCACCAATTCATTGTATCGTGATGGCAAACAGGATTGTCTAGGCCGCCTTATCCCCTTGTGGCAGGTGGCAATATTAAAGCAGATGGCAATCCAGTATGACCCAACCAGTTTCGGTATTGTGAAGCTTTCTTCCATTACTGGTTGTAAATGCTTTAGAAACTTGCCATGGAAAAGGCTGTTAAATGCCGTTTCTTAGATCTCAACCTACTTTGAGGTCACAGTACGGTTTTCATTGCCTTCATCTTCTAGATGGGGAAGCTGGTCTCCGGACAGTAAGTGATAGCCTGTGCGTCACGCAGCAGGTCTGCAACAGAGCTGAAGCTCGGAGCATGGTCCCTTATGCTCCAAGCCAGTTTGTCATCAGGCCACAGATAAATGACGAAGGCAATTTTATTCAAGTGCACTCCATCTGCTACTCACCCATTGTCTGCAGCTAGAATAGGATTATTGTTTTTTGCATTCATCTGGCAGCCAGAATTTCAGGGCCAGGGATGGCTTCCCCCTAAGGACTTGAAATGAAAACCTCCGTTATGCTTCTCAAGAAGGCAAAGCAACAGGAATGCTGATCGCCATGGAAGAGGGTCTCTCCCCTGGGAATGCAGGGAGGTGTCTAACCGGGAGCAAACATCTCTGCCCTTCGAGCTGCCACCGCTGCAAAGCCTGCCAAGGAGATCTGTTTGGTGAAGACCGCGCTAACTCCAGCCTTTGAGGAACCAGCTCCCCTGCCACCTCCACCTTGCTGCTAACAATCCAGAGAACAACTTCTGCGTTCAATATTTAAATCTACTGTTTAATTTTTAAACAGGGAGCTTCCTTTGCACGGCAGTGCTGAGCCAGGATCCCTGGCAGATGGTGTGAGTCTGCAAGAAGGTTTGCTTCACACAGCCGAGGTCACCACTGTGGCCTCTGAGACACAGCAGTTCATTTAAAGGTTTTCTTTTCGGCTGGATCTGCCAAGTTTCTCCTGGTAAGCCTTGCTGATAACCATCCAGAGGTGACATGCTGGCAGTGTCCCAGACCACACTGAACATCTAGTTATTCTGAGCACCTCCACTTCTAGCTCGGGGAAACGCCAGAGCTTTGCCTTCCTGTGGCTTGTTTGAAACCAAAGGACCAGCAGTCAGAGCACTTGGATTCTCTTCCCAGCTCTGGCACTGCCTGCTGTGACCTTAAACGTGTCTCTCTATATTTTTGTGCAGCTGTTTCCCCACGTGTAATGCAGGAGATCTATAGAAAGAGAGACTGTTACCTCATAGAGATGTTAAAAAGCCTTGTTCATTAGTTGTTGCAAAGTGCCTGGAGAGCCCAAGCTAAGCAGAGGCAACTGCTATCGTTCTAAAGTCCTGCACAGCAAATGGTGTTGCACATGAGCTTGGTCATGTTGGAGTATCTGTGGTGCATAGGACCCTTCTCTGGTTTATGCTGTCTGCTAGAAGTGTTGCCTTCTGGAAGTAGCTATGTCTGAGTGAGAGGAGAGGATGGATTCAGGGCCCTGTTTTGGCGTTAAAAGAGCTCTCTCCAAGTTTTCGAGTCTTCTTCTCTGAGCAGTCTTAGCCCACGGACGTGTGGGGCTTCTTAGAAATGAGGCACGGCAGTCCATCAGCTGGCACAACCAGGCCTTGGTGCTAAGCTGGGAATACTGTCCTCAGTCATCTTCTCTTGCACAGCTCGCTCTGATCTCCACCTGAGCTTGGGCTTTGTCCTTAATCTGCCTCTCCTTCAGTTTCTGTACCTTGTCCTTTGTGGGTTTGCTCCCTCTCAATCAGTTGCCTGGCTGGCCTCCGTGTTACAGCTTTCAGCTCTGCTTTCCACCTGATATTCCCTGTTAAGCAAATTTTGTGCTGAGGAAAGATATCAACTTTCTCCTCTGAAAGTCCACGTGCACAACAGGGTCGGAGGTGCAAACCATCACGATCCCTTTGATTGCAAAAGGACGGTCAAGGTGGATCCTGCTGTGTAGGGTAATGCCACTGTAAGAGAAAACTTGTGTCTTCTAACTGCAGCTGGCAACCTGTGAGCTTGAGCCACACAAAAGTCTGTCTTCGGTCTGATGGAGAGAAGCCAGGAGTGTTAGACCAACCCAGCAATATCAGGAAGCTTCTGGGCTCCTGCCCATCCTCTGAGGACCAGTGGGTGTTTGGTACAGCCACGAACTCCCTTCTCCCAGCCACGAGGGCTGGGGAAGGACCCTTAGAAGCTGCTTTCACACCCTTCTCCCCCCTCCATCTCCTTGAGCTGGGGATGAAAGAGCCCCCCAAGCCCCCCACCCATGCCACGTAGTCACCCTGCCTCAGACCCTGCAGGCATCTTCCCCATTGTCCGCTCCCCGCTTCTCCCTTCTCCTTCATCTCCAGCTGCCATGTGCCCCCCCCCCGTCCCCGTGCTGGCCCTGCGGAGCAGTGGCTAATTTGGATTAGGATGCTAATTAGAAATGAGCGGATTGAACGGAAAGCACTTAGCCAGGGTTAATCAGCAGTTAAGTGGCCAGGCCAGCCAAGCTCCCGATGGCTGTGGCTCAGCTCGCAGGAGCGGAGTTTCCCGCTGAGCTTACAGAAAACCCAGCTGCCCTGCTCTGCGAACCCAGCTGGCGGCACGGCGCCCAACCCGCGGTGGCCAAGACCTTTTTGCGGGCCGCCGCGGGAGGCTGCCTCCTCGCTTCTCACTGCTGGAGGGAGACAGGCAAAAAGGGGAACCCATTTCCCTACCACGGTGCGGGGGGGGGGTGTGTGCAGGCTTTTTTGGTGTCGTGTCTGGATGGCGGTTGTTTCCGTTGCCAAATGGGAGGGGATGGGGAGGGCCTCAGCTGCAGGGTAGGAACTGGGAGGTGCAGCATCTCGGGAGTCAAGATGCTGTTCATTTCATGGGTAGTCTCTCCTCTCTGATGGCAGATTTTGGTGTGCGCGGTAGGTGTGGTGAAGCTCTTACCGTGACAATATACCATGTCTGGGAGCTTTTGGCCCTGGGATTGCAGAAAGCTTCCTTTGCTCAGCCCGTCCTCGACACCCAGCCCATCGGTTGCTGACCCTGCTCTTCCCTGCATGTCCTGCCAGAGTCACCCATGCTAGGACAGAGAGCCTCCTGCCCAGGAACCAGAGCAAACCACCACTGAAGATACAGGAATGTAGGAGCCCAAGTAGGCATCTGGGCTTCTCTTCATCTGGGCATGATAACAGGAACAGTGTGTGTGGGGGGGGTAAACCCCAAAAAGTTGAGTCTTGCACCAGCATGCCACGGTGCCCTTAGCAAGAGCCTAGTTTTCCTTTCTGTAGGTGTTCTTTGACGGCTTTTAAGTACTTTATCTTTCAGTTTTATAGCACACCTCCTTGCCCTTATATAAAGGCAGAAGGTAGAGATCTGGGCCTGCTGTGTCTGCACCACTCACGAGGTCTGAGATCCCACTCTCAGTCCATTCTCCAGCTCCGGTCTCTGCCCAGGGACCTTTCAGAGCACAAAGACATTTTCACATCGGGTCTTGGATCTGTTTTCTCTTTCTCTTCCGCCTGTTTCCTCCATCCCTCTCCTGCTACGTCAGCAGTGCAAAGCTGGTTCTTGGCCTTTGCTTTTGTGGCTCTGGAACTACCTTTTTACCACAAAGGTGTTACCATCTTCAGCCTGGTCAAGTGCAATTCATTCCAGACCCTGCAGTTCAATATTGGATTATGCCTACACACAAGATTTTTCACCTGTCTTACGATATTGCTACAGGGACTGTCTTGTATTAATAATAAAACTGAACCCTATGGCACATGTAGTTGATCCTACATAAAAATCTTTTACCTGCATGGCTGAATTTGTTACGGGAACCAGCATAAGCTGCAATATCAAATGTGCCTTTTAGCTGGTATAAATTGGGTGTACTCTAGCTAAATGACACGTTTGTAGCACTGGGATGACCTCTTCTCCCCATCTGATTTTCTTCACGTGTGCCATCGTTTAGTTTAATGCATAGCCCAAAGGGGGGTCATCTGCTGGCGCTTTTTCCGCTCTCCTGGGGAAATTATTCTACTATCAAGTTGTTCTGGTTTAAAACCTCTTGTGGCCTGTTTGGCTTCCGTGCTCTTTTTACCCTCCCTCTACATTTGGCCCCTCAGACCTCCCAACAGAATCTCTCCTTCTCTTTAGCCCTAAGAGCCGCCTTCCACTTTGTCAGACCGTCACGTCCATCAGCCTGGATTAACCCTTCCATAATCATACTAATCACGGATATATTCCCTTTCAGCCTCCTCCCGAGGTCAGGGGCTGCCTGCCTGTCGCCGGCTCAGCGCCGACTTGGCTGCCAGCACCCCGGCAGCCCTGGGGAGGAGGTGGGAAAAGTGGCGGCTGACCAGCCCCTTCCCACCCCTTCCCCCGCAGATAACACCTGCCGCTTTGAGGACGAGAAGATCTGCGGCTTCGTGCAGGACAAGATGGACAACTTTGACTGGACCCGGCAGAACGCCCTGACCCAGAACCCCAAGCGCACCGTCAACACGGGGCCCCCGACGGACATCAGCGGGACGCCAGAGGGTAGGCACACGTCTGGGTTTCTTCTGGCTTGGCTGTGGAGGCGAGAGGCGTGCTGTCAGTTATCAGGAGTCCCGCAGCTCTGGGAGCTGGTGGAGCGCTGATCTGCTTTCCACACAACACGCTTCTCCTCCGCACGGGGTGCAGGGAGCAGGCAGTTAATTTGCATGGTACTGATTAGCATTAAACACACAATTAAAACACCCACGACTTTGTTTAAGGGGACAGCATGAGCATTAGTTCTTGTTACCAGCTAATTGCCTGCTGCCTAATGCCCTTGTCCCGTTTGATGTTTGTTTTGAAGTCACAAAAGGATAAACAAGTAGGAGAAGACCGCGTAACACCTAGAAATGGCCCTGCTGGTTTTAGCCAGCTGTTTCCTCAAAGAAGGTCTTGGGGAGGCAAACAGATCCCCTTAGTAGCAAGCAGGAGCATGAGAGACCAGATGGGAGCTGCCTGCGGGGTGGCAGCAAGTGCCTCACCTCTAGTTGGAGGAGACTGGTGGTGTGTATTGCTCACGCTAGCTGTGTGTGGAGTACATGCTCCCATTTTAGCTGGTTTTTACTTTCCCTTTTCTCTAATGAGGAAAGTAAATTTGCCATGCAAGCACAAATCTTTGAACTCAGAAAAAATGGGAAACATCCAATGGCCAGTTAAGGAAATGGCTTTTCCCATTAGTGCTCAGTACACCAGCCTGAAAACAATGCCAACAAATTAAATAGCTAAACTGTTCCTCCCTGGGTTGTTAACAACTACTTTGGTATTGTTCTCTTTAGACAACAATATTGCTTAGGCCAGATATTCCAAATCCTCTCTCCCTCTGCTTGAGGCAGAGAAATAAGGCTGGAATGGTTTCTCCCCCCTCTTTCTGGTTTTCTCCTTACACAGTGCAGTCAGCTCTGGGGCTCCTTTTGCACCTGGACGGATGTACGTGTGCACGTCCAGGGACTCATCTGCTGCCTGCGCCCACAGCAGGTCTGCTGATGCCCGTCTCTGTCGCTCTGCCGTAAATCCTGCAGGGGCAGGGGAGGCACTGCGGGCATCCTGGGAGAGTCTCTGGCCGGGATCACAGCGGGTGCAGAGCGGATGGCCAGAGCGAGGCCATGTCTCTCAGAGGAGGAGCCGTCTCCCAGCCTCCGGCATCCCATCCCTTGCAGGGAGGGAGACCTGGGGCACGCTGCCTTTCCCCACCTTCCCATCTCATTCCGTAGGTTATTACATGTTCATCGAGGCGTCCCGGCCCCGGGTGACGGGAGACAAAGCCCGGCTCATCAGCCCCCTCTACAACATTACGGCCAAGTACTACTGTGTCTCCTTCTACTACCACATGTACGGGAAGCACATCGGTGAGTACCTCCTGGGGTAGTGCGGGCTGTCGGGGAAGACCTCCCGTCTTTCGCTCCCCGAGCTGCGCCTGCAGCCAGCAATTCCAGGAGGGTGGGGGTCCTACTCCAATGCTCCAAGCGACAGGGTGGGCTGCTGCTTTCGGATACTTGTCCCTTACCCCCACCCCAGCAGTGCCAGGGTTGTGAGGACGTTGCAGCCCACCCTCAGAGCAGCGTCTTGCAGTCAGCCATCGGCCCTTCCCCGCCCCCGGCTCACTCCTTCTCTAGCATAAGGCTCCCTACCCTCCACAAAAAAAGACCGTTGTGCCCCCCCGTGCACACCTTTTCCCCGCTCGCGGCCACGGCCACCTTGCCCCAGGCAGCAGGACACCGGGTGAACAGTCGTCCGTCAGAGGGGAGACACAGGTGGAGGCGTTTTGTGGGACCAGAGGGCTCTGTGGTGGCGGGAGCTATTTTGGGGTGGGCAGAGTGCAGGTGCCCTCAGCTGTGCCGAGGGGCTGTCTGCTCCACCTGACTCCCTCCTCTCTAACTGCAAGCCTGTGAATGCAGCGAGCGCCTCAGAAGCGCCTGGCACACTAATGAGTTTCCATATCCAGTCAAGGAGCAATTGCTAATTCGTCACCTCTTGATTATAATTTCATTAATTTGAATAATAGATGCACTCTTCCCACAGCACGCTGGGTTATTAATCACCTGCTGGACTGGAGCCTGACTGAAAAATCAGGGCCCAAGCAGGAATGTGTCCGCCCTTCAATAAACGGGGTTAATTAACAGCTCTCTGCTCAGCACCGTTGATGTCACTGGGAGAGAACAGGCTCCAGCGTCTGGCCACCACGTCTCCGTGCACGTGTGGTACGGCAGAGGGGTTAAGCTGCAAAACCTGGGATCTCCTCCTCTCAGCGGGGGCGAGGCTGAAACCCTGACCCGGTGGGTGCCCGGGGTGGGGGGCAGCAGGGGCTGGGCTCTGGTTCGCTGAGCAGGTCTCCATCTCTGTCTTTGCTCCGAGGGCTCGTATTTGCTGTCAGCTGGGTCGGAGGTGTTGGCCCACACCCGTATTCCCCCTGCAGTCAGGCTGCTCCGCGTTGTCCTCACGCCGGGGGGTGGCAGGTGGCTCGGGCAGAGCACTGTCAGTGCGGGTTCACACCAGGTTTTCCTGGACTTGCTGGTCTTGCTTAGCTGACAGAGTCCTGCTGTAAATGCTGGCTTGGCAAACTCCCTTTCTTCCCTGCCGTTGTTCGGCCTTGCTGCCTAATTCCTGCACGTCTTCTCCTGCAGGCTTTGAAAGGGATCTCATTGTATGGGGTTGCAATGTCGGGTGGCCCCGACCGGTGGGAGACTGGCAAGGAAAGCAGACATGGAGGGAGGAGGCCCCTCTCTCTTTATTTTCCTTCAGGAATACAGCTATGGGTCGTGTTTCCAGGTCCGTTTCGCGGGGAAAGTTAAAAGCCCATCAGCTTTTGCTTGCTTTTGGATCTGAGCTGTGTTTTACAGCTCTCATGTGGTGGTCTGTCTGCAGACGGGGTGGACTGGACGTGCCAGGGAATCAATTCATTACAGGTTTTTGGCTTTTAGTGTTTTAACTATTCATTTGCTCCACCCACAATTGCCCAGAGCAGAAGATCACAGTGACTCCCAAGACCTAAGAAAGCTGCTGAGTGCCATTTTCTATTCCTCGGCTTCAGGCACCTTTTATATCTGTTGATTTTTCCCTTCATACTCAGTGTTGCTGTCCCTACCTGCTCTCCATTTTTTCCCCTTGTTGCACAAAGGGGCTGATAAATTTGTGCAGTGTGGAGAGACTCTTTAATGCCATATGATGATTTCCGAGGTGGGTGCTGCTGAGCTGAGCGCGAATAAATTATTTTAAAATTAGACTGACTAGGTAGAGTCAGAGAATGAAAGAAAAAGAAATGAGAAAAAGTTCTTTTTCTCTTGGCCTCTGGAATTTGTGGCTTGGTCTAGCGAACCCGCAATATATCTGTCTGCAAATTGAAATTCAGTACCTTGTATCTGCTCTCTACTCCGGGGTTTCTTTCAGGGCCAGTCATGGTATTCTGTAATCATTTTGGCTTCTCTTCTACATATCGGGGCACCAGGGTGAAACAGACCTCTCCAGGAAAAATCAGAATGCCTAGTAATCCTAAAATTGTCTCGTTTTCATCATTCCCGCTATGCAACTTACTAACTCTTCTGCTACTTGGTCTTCTTCCTTACTGCCCCAGTGGCAGCGCTCCGGCGTAGCTGTCCTCGTCCCTGCACACGCACCAGTGAACCCACATTTGGGACACGCTCTGTTTCACCAGCGGGTCTAATGGCCCGATCTACATTTCTAACGCGCATTGGTTGCTCCCTGACTGGTTTTGCTTGTGCAGAGGTTGTGAAAACCCACCAAAAAGCTTTAGCTTGTTCGGATGGTGCCAGGCTCGATGCCTTTGGTGGCTGAAGTCCTCTCAGGGTCCCCTGGGGAAGTGGCAGCCTGCCTGAGGGCAAAGCAAACGTCTTCAGCTCTTTTTCTTGGCCCTGGGTTGGAGGAGAATGCCCTCTCTCAGATACAGGGCTCCCGCTAGGGCTTCTCCTGGCAAATGAGGAGACAGACCCCAGCCTCCTGCCTGCACCGCGTGTGTGACAATGTGAAGGTAAAGATGGGGTGGCTACAACCCTGGGCCACGTCTTGCTTCCCATAGAGCCAGCTACCCCTGATGCCTGCGGACACGGCCCAACCCCTGGCTCCCCTAGTGCCAGCCCGGTCCTACCAAGCCACAGGCCAGCCCTGCTGAGCCAGCCCTAGCACGTGGCGAGAGCGTCCCGGATTGCTCCTGTTGTCAAAGAGTGCCAGCATGAGGACATCCCCCAGCCCAAGCCTCTCCTAGCAGCTCCAGCTCCATCGTAGAGCAAACCGAAGCTCCGTCACTATGAAAAGAAGCCATATAAAATCCCGACATTTATTTATTTTTTTAATAACCCTTTTATTACCTTTTTTCCCCCCTCTACAGAACTTGAAAGCTGGTTTACTCTCACAATTTGACTATAAAATATCCATAGCCATCCAGGCAAATCTTCCCTGGGAGAGTTCCCAGACACTACTCGTTTATAATAGATATGACGAAAGAGAGAAACAGAATACAAATGGAGCGTTTGTAGCCGTGGTATAAAATATTCAGCGACTAGCAGAGCAGGGTGATGTTGAGTATCTCTCAGCTGATGAGAGAGCGGCGTGAAGGGGAGCTCCCTGGAGGCAATTCCCGTTCTTCTGGAGTTATTTGGTCATCGGTTTTCCTTCCTCCGGCCCACTCTGGAGCAAGCGTTCGCATTGCCCTACGATCCTGCCAGCCCAAACACAAAAATCAGGGGGAGGGGAAGGAAAGAAATCCCGTTTCCACCAGGCATTCAAGACCAAGGGTGTCTTGCTCGCGGCAGGCCCGTCAAACGAGGAACTGCTTGCTTTCTTCGGGGGCAGCAGCTAACCACAGCAGGCAGCGACCAGCCGCCAAATTTTAAAAGCCTGTTTGTCGAGGTGGCTTGGTGGGTCAGCAGATCTTCAAGCCTTTGCTTCAGCCACCAGACTCCTCTTCCTCCCTTCCCAGGGACTTTCTGGGAGGGGGATGCTTTGAGGGGACGGTGTCCCCAGCAGGCTGCTCCTACTGCAGTCTGCTGCCACCCCTCTCCCGTGTCTCCTAGCTCGGCAGCGGCCAGGTTATGATCTGCACGGCCTCCTGCTCTCGCAGAGCCTGCAGCAAGAGGTGCCCTCAGGGTCAGATCCCAGGAGGATGGTTTGCTCGGAGGGATGAGGAAGTTTCAGCCGCAGAGGATTTAACTTTCCGTGTTGCCATCGTGGCCCCCACGGCACGCGGTGATTGCTGACGCTGCGGTTCCCTATCCCGTGAGCCAGTGACTGTGCTCGTGGGGAAAAACACTTGTGTCGAAGAGGTTGTTTGCTCACAGGGGTATCTACGCGCAAGCAGTGACGTAGGATGTACCCAAACAGCGGGGTTTTTAGCCTCATTTGATTTGTGAGCTCAGTGGCAGGCCATTTTCAACCTGTATTTGCCATATTTTTAGTAGAAGCAGTCACTGCACACAGGCTTACGACGAGATGCAGCCTCAGAGAGGGGTGATGGCAAAGACCCCGCCTCGCCCTGGGGTACCTCCCAAGACGGGGCTGTTCGGCTGCATCCTGCAGTGAAACTGGCAGGTCCTGGGCTTCAAGAGCTGGAGCTGGTTGAATGCAACATCTGAAGACCCTGCTCTTGGCTTGCAATTTTTTTGCAGTTTGAGCCTCCTTTCTGCACTAGCAGTGTCACAGTCTCACCTTTGCCAGTTCCTCTCCCCGAAATCAGGGAACAGGCTTAGTTTCTGGCATGTGTCCAGCATCTGTGAAACTCAGGAAGAGTTAAAGGTGCTATTGTTCCATCTTAGTGCTGACGGAGACCTATCTGCCCACCACAGCTACGTCTGGCCTGTGTATAATCAGGATGAGAAGCTTCCAATGAAGTTGTAAACAACCCATTGCTCTCTACAGCTTCCTGAGGAGGCGAAGTGGAAAGGGAGGTGCTGATCTCTTCTCCCTGGGACCCAGTGACAGGACGTGTGGGAATAGTTCAAAGCCACGTCAGGGGAGGATCAGATTAGATATTAGGAGGCATTTCTTTACCGAGAGGGTGGTCAAACACTGGAGCAGCCTTCCTAGAGATGTGGTCAAAGTGGTCAGGCAGTGGGGTTAGGTGATGGTTGTAGATCACTTCCAACTGTTCTGTTCTGTTCTGTTTATTCTATTTCTATTTCTATTTCTATTTCTATTTCTATTTCTATTTCTATTTCTATTTCTATTTCTGTTTCTGTTTCTATTTCTACTCTATTCTATTCTATTCTGTTGTATGACCCTGTGAGGAATAGAGGGATTTTGGTTCTGAGTCACTAGAAACAACGAGACCTGGTCAGATCGCTTGCCACAACATCCAAGTTCAGGAAAGCCACAAGCTGTTTCACAGAGGTGATTGGGTTGTAGGCCACTGGCATTTGTGGTGTCACCACTGATGCCCTCCAGCTGAGTAGGAAACGCCGATCTGGAAGGCCTGCCAAACTGGATTGCTCCTTTACTTCTTCAACTGCGACGATGCAGCCAGCGCAAAGGTGCGTCTGAGAGGTCAGGGTGGATGATCACACGTAGGAGCCGGTGTTAGCACAGACGCAATATGTCAACATTTTGCTGCTGACAAGTGACAGCAGTCAGAGCTGTCAGGTCACACAGATGGATGGGTACCAGCTATGTCAATGTAAAAGCCATTTGAACCATGAAGACATCCTTTTTATGTGATTCAGTATCACAGCGCCCTCATTCCTACACAAACACAGGACCTTGCTACTGCGCACGGATATACAGGTGGCATCCTGGAGGTGGCTGCATTCTGTTGGATATATAAAGTTTGCCTTGTGTACAGATGCATCATTCACAAAATCCATGCCATTATCTCCAGTGCAATAACTCTGCAGGGTAGGGATTACGTCACTGGACTGGATTGACTGAGGGGAGGCTGATTTTCCTAATGAGTGTGATTCACTTCCCTCTGGGCTCTTGAAAACAAGTTGCCGTTAGAGTTAAGAGTTTGTAATGAAAAAATGTATTCAATTTTTTTAATAGTTTATTTTTCGACTTACTCAGATGGTTTCTTGGCTTTTCTCATTCTTCCATCGATGTGTATTTGACTAATGTTTTGTGCAATCATCCAGCAGCTTCCTGTGGGCTATGGTATGGATCCTTTGGATAGACTGTGGTCTCTTCTGATAGTATCTGCTTTGGGGGGGGGGGGGGGGGGGGAAGTTAGTCAAAGACCATGATCATGAGCAAGGATTATAAATAACTGGCAAGATAACCACATATTTGTAAAGTGCCATTCAAGCTCTGTAGGTTCAATACAGCGGCTTTGAATCAAAGACCGTTGAAGTCATTGTTTTTCTAAAGACTTCAGTGAAATTTGGATTAAAGCCATAGATTTAAAGATTATTAAGACCAGATGGTACCAATACATGATCTAATCAAACTTCCTGCACAACCAAGGGCAGAGGACTCTCTTTAGTTACTCATGCTGGAGCCTCGTTAATACTATGTGTCTACACTTTCGTTGGATGTTTACTGACAAAGAACTCCAACAGCAGGCTTGGCACGGTTTGCTGATGTGGAGCTGAATCATCCCTAAGCCAAAGAGCCGAAGGAGGGAAAGGTATTCAGATGTGGATTGGCAATATGTCATTTTTATTCCACAAATAACGCGTCTTCCTGTTGATGCGGGCTTTCTGCTTAGTACCTTGAATCTGGGTGCACCGATCCCCACCTTTCCTCGCTCCTCACTAGAAGTGCATCACTGAATCAGGTTCCCAGTGCAGATAGCCACTGAAATGATGCCTTCTTCGAAAGTCCTCTTCTGTCTTACCAGCCATGATCTGACCACACTCCTGATGCAGAATTTGTTGGGAAGGTGGTCAGGGGCGCAGACTGGTGACGTGAATTCGTTTGCAGATGCCCTGAATCCCCACAGATCATCTTTGCTCCTTCGCCCTTGATTTGAGCCACTGCTCTTCGTCTGGTGGGAAGCCGCTACAACCCCCCCCTCCCTTCCTCCAGGCTCTCAGCAAAGCGTCTTTCCATTCAGACCTGGCTCACAGCGGCAGCAGCCGCAGCCTCGCACAAAGTTGAGGACCTGGAAGGATATACTGCAACCTGACCGTCTCCTGAACGTGAGTTGTTGCATCAATTATTCAGACCTGAAATTGCTAGATACAAAACTTAACAGACACTTAAGAGGAAATGGGAGCTCTCGGTGCACATCCAGCTACTCCTTTAGTACTCCCAGGTCACTCTTTTGTTCTCTCCATGGACCATTAACTATTTCAGCAGCGCCATCATTGTACAAGTGGAGACTGACGTTGGTCATTGGAAGTGCACATCCAGAGACCTCCCTGGGTGCCCTGACAGGATAAAGGCTGGGGGGGCCAGAGTGCACAACTGTCTTGCACTGCTTGTGCAACCGTTCCCCTCTGTTCTCGCACTTCCAACAAGACGTGATTTTGTAACACGTATTGAAATGCTTCCCAGAACGTCAAAAAATGCTCAACAAGTGTCAGTCATCACCGTTACTTCCAGGAGTGACTGCTTCTCCCGAAGAGAGCTGTGCAGGGATGGCTGGCACCCCAGCACTTGAATTGAAGGAGTCTGCAGATCCAGGCTAGGAATCTCGCTGTCTCAGCCAGTCCCCTGGATGTTTTCTGGTGAAAATACAGCCGGGCACGAAAGGAATCTCTTGCTAAAATGCACCCTTGCTGGGAACACAGCCTCCTCTGACGGTCTTTCTGCAGCAAACCACTTCCCAGGCCTGAAACGTTCACCTCTGGCATCTCCTTGGGTCAGGCAGAGGAAGAGGCCGGAGAACAGATTTTGAGTGGTGTCTTCAGTTCGACAGGAAGAACACGCGATCTCAGCTGCTCATTCCTGCTGTCTTGCTGGCTACAGCATCGCACTAAACCAGCCCATCTGCTCCAAGCCCTGCAGCCTTGCAGCTGCCCTGCGCTTGGCTCCCGGGACTGAGAGACCACAGGCTGGGTGATGATGGGGAAAGAGATTGTTAGAAGGGTTAGAGAAGAGACAGGCAAAGTCTTCCTCAGCATCAGTACATCTGCTTCTGCAGGGGGGTTTTTTGTCAGGAACCCTCCCACACGCACCATTTGTATTTTGGGGGCTCTGGGAGGCTCCCTCTCCCTCTGGCAAAGCCTGCCCGCCGAAGGGAGGCAGGCAGAGTCCCCCTGTCTGCCTGTTGTGCTCTTTTAAACCTGGCAGTGTCTACGAAGCAGACTTCTGTTTCGGCTCGTCTGAGGGAGCGGAGAACAGTGCCAGCTTTCAGCCTGAGAGCTGAAGCACATGAATTCCGCAAAGGCCCTAGCTGCCTCTGGTGGCAAAGATCAAAGGTTGCGTTATCAAAGCTGGGAGAAGAGAGAGCAATTGCCTGGGGGCAGCTGGGCATGTCAGGAAACAGAGGGTGAACAAGGAGCAAGCAGACCTCACGGCGATTATGGTTCACTCCGCTTCCTGAGTCGGCAAAATTGGTGGGAAAAGTTGCCTACACGTGGTCTCCTTCTTGCTACGTTCCCCGTAGTCCCATTTTCCTTCAGGCTGGCTTCTCCTCCCTAAGGTAGTACCCAGCACTTCTGGGGACCACCAGGTCCAAGCAGCAGCAAGAGGGAAGGCCTGGCTGCCTTCAGGCTGCTTGATTCCACAAAACATCGTGAGGGAAGAAGGATGGGCTGCCACGGCTCACTTGCCTGAGGCACAGAGCATGTGTAATGATCCTGTCCACGGGCTGGCCAGCACTGCTGCCTGCGGAGGCTCCTCTCCACAGCTGCTTCACCAGAGTAGGTCTCGAGCCCTGCCTTGGACTTGGTCTTTGTAATGAGAAATCATAGTGTGGCATCCACCTTCTCTGCAGGGCTTTAGGACCATAATCCAGACAGTCCATTCTGGGGTTTAAGATTAGTGTAGATGCTCTAATCTACAGACGCTCGACTCGAGGAGAGCGGTGAGTCATGCAGGCTGCCCGGTGAGAAGAGAGAGGTTGGTGTGTCCTGACAAAGACCAACGCTGTCTGTCTTCCTACTCAGGACAAACAGGAGTCTGACCCCACCAAATCACCCTCTGGGCCTCCTTTGGAGCCCTGCCTGGACATACCAAGCCCTTGTGCAGGTGGTTTTGCTGGCAGCTGAAGGTGAGGTCAACCCCCCCCTTCCCCATCACACGCCCCACAAAGGCTGATTCACGTGCCTCCTGTCCCCCTGCCCCATGTGCCCCCCAGAAGTGGTGCAGAAGTATTCCCCCAGTCCCTCGTTAAATGAAGGGCAAGGTGGTGCCGTGTTGGGGAGGACTGGGGCCACAATAAAGGCAGCCGAGCTGGGATGTTTTGCTGCCCCCAGCAGCTGCCTGCTTTGCACTGAGGGAGCCAGGGCTTTGCAGGTGCATCCCCCACTGGCATGTCCCATCCTGCTTGCCAGGAGCGGCGCAAAGGCGGGCAGCAGCATCCACTTCAGTGCTGAGCACCCCGGGGCTCCCTCGGCCCTGCCTGGGCTCGAGTCAGAGGCAGTGCCGGGCTCGCACACAGCCACGGCCCTGACGAGCGGCCAGCCCTGAACTTACCTCTGAATTTCCCCTTGCTCTGCTGAAATCACGTTTCCTTCTGCTCCTACAGCTGGCTTTCCCGGGCCAGACACTTTTTGTACCTTTAGCACATCTTCCCTCCCAACAGAATTTCAGAGGAGCTTGTATTTTTTCTCTTAAACAGACAAACCCAAGGATTTGATCCAACTGTCTAGTTTATCTATTCAAGCTCAGCAAGGAATGCAATACTGCTGCCTGGGAAGGGTCTGTTTCTGCCTGCTCTGCATTTACCTAGATTGTATCGTTGCAGGCTTCCTTGGAGAGAGCCCGAAAGGCAAGGATGCACTCTCTGGCTACGCAGGTAGAAGCAGCGGCTATGGAAGGTCATAGCTCCTTTCTTAGGGCTGGCTGGATGGAAGAGGAGCCCCACAGCTGCATTTAGACCAGGATGGATCTCATCCTGCTCTGTGACTTCAGGCAGGCTGCATCCTGCGTGGGTTTTTGTACAGGGGATCCTGGCTAGGAGCAAAAGGGCAAGCCCTAGATGAGGGGTGGTACCGGTTGTTCACAGTCTCTTGAGATGGAGTTCTGCTCAAAATGTCCAGAACTTCTTTCCACAGCTACGTGCTCTCCTAAGATGGGGAGGTCTCTAAGCGTGCACATCCTTTACAAGGATCTCTGGATAAAAAACAAGCTGTTGAGGCAGGTCTGGAGTATAAAACAACAGGAGACGTTTCCAACACATATATGGCTTTTCTTGTAATGCAAATTCCTCCCTTTTGGGGCTGGTCATATTTCCTGAAGAGTGAGAAATCCCATGAGAAAGAATCTCTGTGTAGAGAGGTGTAGGAACAGAGAGATGTTGTAAATTATTACACATATTGGTTATGGAGTCATGCAAGAAGCTGGAGCGTTAGCATGAATTATCACAGCCCAGAGGACACAGTGCAAATGAGAGCCTCTCTGCATCCAGGCAGTGCTTTCTGACAGCGTGCTGCATGGACCAGCGTGGAGGGGGCCGTAGCGAGGCAGGATGAACCTCAGCGGGGATCTCCATCTCGCGATGGAGCATCACCATGCAGGAGCAGGGCTTGGCAGCACATTTGGGGCTGCTAGAGGGCAAAAGAGACCAGCAAGGCAGCTCAAGCACCATCCTGCTCAGCCAGCAAGCAGGGGACACAACACTAAGGTCCTTCCCATCATTGACCCTGAGATTACTGGGTGCTTCCCGGTCCCATCGATGTGGGTCAGTGACCGCCTTTTCAGGGAAGCGTTTATATGTCCCCTGACCTGGGGCTGGGCAGAGCAAGCTCTGGAGAGGCTGGCTGGTCCCCGCAGGCTGAGCACACCCTCTGCCTGCTGGGCTTGGTGAGGGAGGGGGGCGAGTGCTGGAGCACGGGTGCTGTTTGGAGACTCGCTCAGCTCACGAGGCTGTTCGTTTTCTGCTTTGCTGGCCTGTAAACAAGCGTGTGTTCAGCTGAGAGAGTGGTGGGCACCACCCTGCCTGCTCGCCTCCCTCTGCCTACAGAGGGCAGGAGGTCTCCAGGAGGCGTGGGGAAACCGAGGCTGAGCGTCTGGCAAGCGGGACCGTAGCTCAGCAGGTGCTAAGCAGAGAGAACCTGCCCCTAGCCTGATCCCGTGGTCGGATCTGCTGTGGATCGCCGCGATGACCCCCGCGCTGGCGGCGGGCAGGCACCGCGCGGCACAAGGAGCTGGCACGGGGGAGCAGAGCTGCTGCCCACGGCGGCGTTCAGGGGCTGTGAAAACGCAGCTGGGCTTGGGGCTGAGAGTCAGACCCCCCCATCTGTCCTGTAGGGAAGGACATTGTCCACGTTGTCCCCTGCAAAAAGTTGTAGTACGGGAAAGGGATGTGATTAAGCAAGATGGTGTGATGAGTCGGACGTGAAGTGGGTGAAAAGCCCAAGGACTCCAAATTCTTGTCTTTTAAATCCCAGGCTCTGTACCCTCCCTGCGTTCTGTTCTGGATGCATGTTGGGCCTTTGTTCTTCTGAGACAACATAAATCTAATGTTAGGGAGCATGGAGGGTTTTTTTTCCCTCCCTTTTTTTTGAATTCCTTGAAGCCCACCCTGTTGTCCATGCATAGACATGTTCCTGGTCACAAACAACCTCTGAGGGAATTTTCCATGAAAAGGGCGGGCAAGGTTTTGTTCCATACACATAGCATCAAAGATGGAAGTCCTGTATCATTCGTCTTTCTGCGCCAACACTTCCTTTAATTAGACCGTGGATCAAATGAGCAAAGGATCTCAAGCACCGCTCCGTTGCAAGACTGTGCCTACCTTATCACCATCTGCTTTCTGTGTACACAGACAGGGGGGGGTATGCTGGAGAGAAGGAGCTGTAGCTATAGTTTGCTTGCCTTCCTTCCATTAGCATTCACATCCCCCATCATGAGGCAGACATGGCCATACCGTGGCGTTTACCCCACTGCCTGCGTGCCCCAGGTCCTTCCACCCAGCGTGTCCCCTCCAGGGGTCCAGAGATGTGTCCACTTTGCCTCTTTACAGTGCAGCAGTGTTGCTTCTCTGCTGGTCCGTTCCCTGCATCCCAAAACTCATATGCATGCCAGACAAGGCAGATAGTGATGGATCATAGATCAATCTGTGCAATTGGTTTTGCCATGTCAGGGGATATTGCTTCAAGCCCATCCTCATTTGACGGTGGTTTGGGAGGTCAGGGGTGGAAATGTGTTTGTTTCATTGATTTTTTTAAATCCACAGTAAAATCCAAGGAAAATTCCCTGTAGCCAGATATAAGTAATTTTCACAGGTTTGCTGTAGGGGAAACATTGCCAATCAAAACTTACCATATTGCTGTTTATATCCCCAGAAAGTCCCAGCCACAGTGGGGAACTGGAGGCTTTGATTCCCCTGATCCCTTTCACTGCAGCCTCCCCACCATAACGAAGCAGAAAGAAAGCGTCCCATAGCAATTAGCCGGCCTGCAGCACAGCACTGAACACGCTCAGCGCCTCTCGGGAGGCGGTGGGGATGCCTCCTGAGCAGGGGTGGGATAGTGGCGCTTTCCAAAGCGCCAAGGCTGCATTTTCTCGCTGTGGATCAGCTCTCTGAACCTTCCCGCTTTGAAGTGACTGAAGCGGCGGCTGCAGGAAGGGGTCTCTGTAGCGACCCTGTGACTGGACACAGGGCACAGGGCACACCAAGCTGGGATCAGTTGGAGTCATGTAGAGACAAAAGTTCTCTGTCATCAGGAGTGGAAAGCAGCCGAGAGGCTTTAATTGTCTTGTTAATGTATGAAGCATCATTAGAGAGTGTGAAAGAGCAAATACATCCTATCATGGCACGAAGACAATTCCTAGAAATTATGGGTCAGTACAAGCTGGTATTATTTCCCCATCTCTATCTGTGCTACGGTTGTTTTTCTACCCTCTGCTTTCTGTCTCTCAGAACAGTAACTTTCCCCCACAGCACTGTAACTGAGAACACCAGCCTGACACTGACTGCTGTTCATTAACATCCATTTAAATGAGAGAGGGAGAGAGACCTTTGTTCGCTCCTGGGATTTGCCTGCACTAAGCTTTGGGCTTTTAGCTTGTGATCAGTGGTGTCAACACCAAACCACGCTGAAGGAAGTGCTCAGAGCCCCTGTTAGAGCTCTCTTCTCCCTGGCCTGGTTTTAGCCCTCATATTGGGTCTGCAGGTGACTCTGCCAGGCTATACAAGGTCTGAGCCCTCTCCATGCCATGCATCTCTTTCCATCCACCGGACATCTCTTGCCATGAATCCGTTTCTTTTTCTTATCTCAATCGGTCTTGCCTGCAGTTGAAATGCTGTGGGGATTTCCACAGGGGCTTTCAGCCTTGGGTTCCCAGTTAGGTGCCAAACCTAAACCGGGGCCTCAGCCAGGATTTTTCATGGATCTCCTGAGATCACCCTGTTCCGCAGCAGGGATCCTGCAGGAGCGCAGCCGTGAGACCAGGCTGCACAGGAGCCTGGGAGCAGCCCAGCTCCTGGCTGTGCATCCCGACAGCCTTCCCGACCCGACCCGCAGAGCTCTGCTGCCCTTGGCACAGCACCCTGTCGCTCAGCATCATCCTCCCTTTTGCTTCCCAGCCGCTCTGGCTGCCTGCTTTCCGTCCGAGCTGTACAAACTGAGCTGTGCCTCGGCCTTTTCCCCACACCATCACCCTGCATTAACCCACCCCCACCCCCAGCTGCCCCGCGCAGAGCTCTTGAGGAAACCTCTACCTTTTCTGCCACCCCACGTGGGCTGTGCCCCTGGCCCTGCCCTTACAGACCCTGCCTCCCTCCCAGTGCTGCCTGCGCCAGCTCTTCTGGATCTGCTCTGCTGTTCAATGCGACAGTGAAGTCCCCATCCCGCGGTAACGGAGAGAAGACCTTTTCTGGCTGTGAGAAGGTAACATTTAAAGGCATCCCTTGGGCTACTCTATCCGGCAGCCCAGCTGGTGCTCTTTTGTGTGAGTGCCACTCTTTTGAAATGCCAGCTCCGGTCTTAAAGGCAGCCAGCAGAAAGGTACGGCTCATCCTCCCTGTAATTGATTCCTCATCCCTCGTCACTGGCCTTGATTCTCCCTTTTGATTGGGAAGAAGGAATAATAGAGATCACAAGAGAAATACGAAGATTGCCTTGTATGGAGAGAGGTAACAACAGGATTGCTCGTGTCCTGGGATTTCCCTTGTGTTTGTCTGTCTCCGGTCAGCTGGAAAGATTTAGCAGCAGATAGATGGCCGGTCTTTGCGTGTGCCTTACCAGCAGGTGCCCTTGGGAAATGCCAGACACACCTGATGGGAGAGGGAGGACGGGTGACAACCACAGAAATGGGTAACAAAACTGGACAGCTGGATTTGGACTCTGATAGAGGAGACCAGGCATGATTGTAGTATAAAAGCAGGCAGAAGGGGTGGCTGCAACAGCTGGCCCTGGAGGACATCCCAGATGGGCCTTTCACATCTCCACTGACAGGGGCACGGCGGTTGGAGAGCAGGTCCCACGTTGGGGGTTCTTCAGTTTGTGACCGCTACTGTGGCAGACCGACACACGGTAGGAGGGAATAAAGCAGATGTCCTGTGCGACCTGTAATGCCTGCCACACTGTGGACCCGGTTCAGATGGGGTAGAGGCTTCATCCCTGTTTAGTTTAAAGTCCTGGAGTCTCTGCCATGCCTCCCAGAAGCACATTCCCAGTGACAGCATTACTGGGAAAGGGCTATGAGATCTGACTCCCCTTCACAACTCTTGACTTATTTGTAAGGCAGTCATGGGCACGCTGTTTGTCTGCTTTGACCTTCAGTTTTCCACGTGTAGACAGGGGTGGTGAAACGCTGCGTGATGTGGGTGGATACAGGAGCTCCTTTTCCAGTCACAAACCATTTGAAGAACGCCTGCTCGTGTTCAGTATTGTTCTGCTAAGGAACTCGGGCACCAAAAGGTTGAAACTTTTTTCCTGATGCTGCAAGGACATGGATCTGTCAGCCAGGATATGCGCAGGCTTGGTCTGAGTTTAGGCCAAGCATTCACAGCCTGTGCTTTTGGGGGCACGAATTTGCATTCCAGATGCTTCTCTGGGTCTCTTTCTAGCTCGCCTTTCCTTTTTTTTCCTAAAGCATCAACGTCCATTTGCTGCCCGATTTGTCCTGGTGCTGGCTACTCAGCCAGGCTCTTGCACAGCAGATCCTAGTTGCAAGTCCCCAAATGAGGTTGGGTTTAACCCTTGCTTGCTTAGCAGCTTCATATCAGTTCTTCATTTGCTCTCAATCCCTCACCTCACCGGCTCTGGTGTCTGTAATTAGCTGCTCTGAACACACTCCTGTTGACTTGGATCTGTGGGATTATGTAGTTCCTGTGTGGGCCATCAGTTTAGCCAAGGGCCTCCACGTGGACTAGGTTTCTTTCTTAGAGAGACTTTCCCTCGTAGGAAGCTCCCGAGGGCAGAGAGGACACCAAGAAACCAGACGCTTAGAGCTGGTTTTGCCGGAGGCTCCTGTAGTGACTTCTCTTGTCCTCGGCGCCGTGTTTCCAGGAGGGACATCCCACTCGCTTCCCTCTGTCTCCCCAAGGTTGTGCAGTGCCAGCTGCTCTCAAGACAGAGAGAAACAAACCGTTTCACCCCTTATCTTGGGTTGTGGTGCACATCCCAAACTGGGTACCACCGGAGAAGCGAACTGGATACGCTCTCCCTGTCCCATCAGGCCTTCATCTAATTTTCTCAGCTAGCCTTCGTGCTAATGCTTCTGAGTATTTCTAGGCAATAACGTGCCCCTCTTTCCTCAGTTCACTAAATTATACACATATTTCATTCTTTTAACCTTTTCTTGTAAGTCAGCCACTCAGAATCTAAACATTTCATCATCTTTATTACGCATCTCTGAACTCCCTGTGATGTATCTCCTGCTTTCCGACAGCCAGGCTGTTGACGGGGGTACTTCCAGGTCCCTGTCCTTCACACAGTGCCCCCCGAGGATGATGTGCCAAGAATGAGGAATTTCAGGGGATCATGTAGGGGGGAGGTTACGTAGGAAAGTCTCTTTCCCTGTCCTCTCACTTCTGCCTCTCAGACGGGCATACCTGGGCAGGAGTGCGGCATCCCAAGCGCAGACAGACTACGAACGTAGAGGTAAGGGTTATTATTGCCTCTCTGCTCTCAGGTGCAATATGTCTGTGTGCGGAGACCAGAAACACTGATAAGCAACAGCATGACTAGAGTTCTGATTGATTTTTTTGGTTCACCAGCTGAACTGAAAAAAAAGAAAGAAAGAAAAAGTGTTTCAGGTCAGCCCTGAGCGAATGTTTAAAAATGTTTTTTTCACTGAAACAAAAAAGGAAAAAAAAAATCAGCTGAAGGGATTACTAAAAAGACTGCAGGAGGGCAAACAGATATTTCGTTTGCCAGTGGAGGGTAGGGGGCTGCGACACTGTTTTCAAAGCGAGAACTGGAAACGCTTTGAGATTTGTTGGCTTTGGTTTCGGTTTAATGGCAGACAAACCCTTTGGGGAGTTGCTTTGTCTGAAAGAACTCCAAGTCGGTGTTGATTCCCAGGGTTTTCCATCCCTCTGAGAACATGGGGCTGCGATGGTACGGGCAGCGCGGTGCAGGTGACGGCGCCCAGCGCTAGCAAAGAACGGCTGCTCGCTTCGAGGCTGCTTCCAGGGCAAATGGGGACCGAGGACACAGGCCATATTTCTGCAGCTGATGGTCAGGGCCAGGGCAGGGAGAGGCCTGTAAGCTGCATCGCGTATGTCAGGGGTTAGTGGTGAATGGGGAGAGGCAAACGTGTGTCCTGGGTTCCTCACTTCAAGTGGGATGTACAGAAACTGGTGTGGGTCCAATGGAGGGGCATCAGGATGGTCAAGGGCCAGGAACAAAAGTCCTGGGGAAGAGAGGTTGAGGGCACTGGACTTGCTCAGTCTAGAAAAGAAGAGGCTGCTATCAGCCCTTGGCCCCCAACTGTTTGAAGGGCAATTTCAAAGGTAATGGAGCCAAAATCTTATCAGTGGTGTTAGACAATATAATGGGGAACAGTGGCCACAACTGGTAGCGCTGGAGGTTCATACTGGGCATTAGGAAAAGCTGATTTCCTCGGGGGATTTCAGGACTTGGCCACGCAAAGCCATTCTGCCCTCCTGTAGAACTTCAAGCAGGAGGTCGGATGGCATGCCTCTGGAGGGCCCTTGCGGCTAGCGTTTCTGCCACCCCCCCTTCTTGTGCCACCCCAGCCGTGCCACAGACTGCTTCTTCCTCGTCCTGTCCTCTCTGCCTTCATCTGGGTCTGTGTCCTCCCTTTGGCTAGCCCAGATGGATGAAACATTGCCGGTGGCACTTGCCAGGAGACAGCTGGCTCCCCCGAGATGTTACCACTGGGTCTCTGCAGGGGCTGGGGCAAACAGCTGTGGCTCGAGGCTGAGCCCCAGAGCTACGCCAGGGGCCAGCCCAGTTGCCTGCCTGCCCCAGCACGCCAGTGCCCAGTTTCTTTCTTACAGGCTCCTTAAACCTGCTGGTTCGCGTGCGGAACAAGCGAGCCATCGACACCCAGGTCTGGTCGCTCAGTGGGAACCGGGGGAACATGTGGCAGCAAGCACACGTGCCCATCAACCCGCCCGGGCCCTTCCAGGTGAGTCGGGTCCACAGCCGAGGAGCCGCCTACCGTCTGTCCTGTGCGTGTGCCGTGGGCTGTAGGAGACTTCCCAGCAGGTACCTGCCTCTGGGGTACAGGGGCTGGTCAGGCACAGGGAGGGCACTGGGAGCTCTCCACCCCCAGGGTCGCTGGGGCAAAGCGAGAGCTTGGTGGGTGCACAGAAATCAAATCCACTTCTCACTGAAGCCACCCAACATTGTTATGCACAAGCATCAGTTTGGCACTATAAATATTCTGGTTATTGCTGATCTGGGAACCGCTTGTCGAAGAGCTCCTCCTGGTACCAGGTCTGCATGACAGGTCTCTTGGCGTTGAGCAGCTGAGGGGTGACGCTGGCCTGTTGGTGTGAGGTGACTTGGAGCCCTCGAGGGGTCTTCTAGCGTGTGCTGCAAGAGCCCACCCCGCCCCGTCCCCCTGGTTTAGGGCTGTAGGACAGCTTGTCAACATGAACTGGGCCCCCTGGACCTGCTCATCGAGTCGAACCCAGGAAGGGGGCTGCTTTGTCACTGGATGGTTTACTGCCGATGCTTTCGCCCGACGTGCTGCTTTGCTGTTGTAGGTTGGTTTGTGAGAGCTGGGTCCGTGCAGGCTGGTAAGTTTTGTAGCGCTGTGGCAAAATGCCCGGTGTGCTTTTGGGTACTTTAAAATAATAAATGAGAATTTAGTTACTCTTGCAAGCGTTGTTCGGCGTTCGTTGGTCTGTTAGTTCAGCACGCTTAATAAAGCAGAGCTCTACGTGCTTTTTTATTGCTCTAGAAATGCTCAGCACGCACGGGTTGGTCCTGTGGGGTTTGGCTCTCCAGACCCTATGAGTACTGGAGGGACAGGGAGGAATCGATGCCCTTGGGGGCCTGATAAGATCTGCTCTGTGCCCTGCTCGCCTCTGCAGAGCCCCACAGCGTGGGAAGGGTCCTCCCCGACTGCTGCCTCACGCTGGGCTCTGTCCCATGCTCTGCTTGCAGATTATCTTCGAAGGTGTCCGGGGCACAAGCTATGAGGGGGACATCGCTATCGATGACGTCACTCTGAAAAAGGGGGACTGTCCAAGGAAGCCAATTGGACCGAATAAAGGTGAGAGTGTGCTTGCCTCAGAGGAAAATGAGTCGGTGGGAGCGCGTGCCTGAATGCATGTGCAAGGGAGGCACGGCTAATTTCAGAGCACGTCGGCGTGTTGGTGGGACTAACAAGGTGGTTGACTCGATCAGCAGAAGTCAGCAGAGGGGCTGGTGGACTCTTGAACTTGTTCTTTACAGCTGTGCGTTAGAATGACGAGATCCCGTAGGAACTGTGCTGCCAGGCACCAGCATGCTGGAGTCTGCCCCAGTATGTTGGGTTAGGGGTGTCATCCCCAAGCAGCTAAAGGCTCGGGCAATATCTCATTTCCTGGAAACTCTAGGTGTGGGAGCTTTGGAAAGGGAAAGACCTTCTGCAGGCTCTAATGGCCTCTGCAGTGTTAAGTCAGTCCTTCTCCAGGGAAAAAAAAGCTGCCTTTTGGGGCCTGGAACTAAGGAGAGCTGGGCTTCTTCCCACTGCCCTCTGAGCAGAGAGGCGCAGCCAGGCAGGACGTTGGACATGCAGGATGGAAGCAAGCTACCCGAGCTGTAGATCACCTCCCGATCCTGACAGTGAGTGCTTGAGCTAAACCCCACCAGCCCCTTGCCAGTCCATCCACACCATCCTGGTGTTTAAACGGAGACAATCCCACGCCCACTGAGGTGCACCACAGGTTGGTGCCATGGCAGGGTGCACCAGCAGTACGTAGGCGTTAGTCCTTGGGTGGGAATCACTGGTGTGCCCTGTGCCTTAGTCCTGCCTGTGCCCTCCATAACGTGCCTCAGGAGGGCAGATGGTCATAGTATGCAAACCAGAGCCAGGCAGGCACTGGTGAGTGAGCAAGGTTCAATTTGTCGTATTTATTTTTGAAGGAAAAAAAAAAAACCCTTGTTGAGGAAGAGTCGCTTTCAGCAATTTCCTCGAAGTCCGAAAGGTGAAGCGGGAATTAAAAAAAGTCTGAAGACCCTAAAAATGTCAAAATTTCAGGTGCAGTTAAAGGTCTGTTTCAGCCTAGGATGGCCAAGCTGTAAACAAAGCACAAGCAGAACCTTTTGTTCGATTCAAGTTGAATCTTCTGGGGAAGAAAGGAGGGTTGGATTGCAAAAGTAACTGAGATTCAACCTTTTCTGCCGAGTTGGAAAACCAAATCGTTTTGGGAAGCCTTGAGAACGTCCAGGGAAGGCCAGAAAGATCTTCCAGCAGATCTGGGAGGTATTTGATGATTCGGGGTGGGAGGAGAGGCTGAGACACTGATGAGGTCTGGGCCCATCCCATCACTAATTCTTTTTCTCTCTTCTCGGCTGGCAGCGGTTGCTCTTCCAGGAGGCAGCGTCCCGGCCCTGCACAGCCCTTGTCTTTGTGGCCCATTGACTTTCTTCCTTTACGTGCTGCTCAGATGATGGCAAGCGAGCGCTCCTGTCTTCGGACCGAGACATTCCTGCTCCTTTCCTACTCAGCCACCTCTGCTCCTCTTCCTACCCTCCTCACTGGCACACCAAAGTGTCCATATGTTACCAAAGACTGACAGGCATGACCACGCAAAGGGATCTGGTTCAGAACTGGAGCACTCCTTGAGAAAGTCGTCATGCCTAGAACAAAATTTAAAAATAAAGACAAAAATTTTTTAAAAGCACGTGCACAAGAGAGAGAGAGAGAGGAAGGAAGGAAAGAAACAGAAACACACAGAAAAGAAGGAATGAAAGACAAAAAATAGGAATGAAGAAACAAGAAGAGCAAATGAAGGAGGAAAAAAACCACTCCCATGTTTCCTTGGGAATGTCGGACAGGGCTTCCTCAGGGAAGTGGGAACTTGTTTTAAACAAACAAGCAAACAAAAATACATTAAAGCACAAATTTCTACCAGAACAGTTACCTTCTTTACTGCGGAGCCCACAGCTTAGTGGACGATATACCGCAGTGCTCCCCTTGTCTCCCCATGCTTTCCCGCTGACTGGGGCTGCCCCACTCCAGCTGCAGCTCCGTGCAGTCACGCCGGCCAAGACCGTGGGGCAGCAGCCGCCCCGCGTGCCGGTGGCCGGAGCATCTTGCCTCGCGCCGCATGTGCTTCGGTGTCTCCCATCCGTCTGCATCTCCCAGGCTCTCATGTATTTAATTGCCCCCTCCCTCGGTGTGGTTTGCTTTGGCCTTTCCCCACCGCT
The DNA here is from genome assembly GCF_034619465.1 of Leptosomus discolor. Classification (NCBI taxonomy): domain Eukaryota; kingdom Metazoa; phylum Chordata; class Aves; order Leptosomiformes; family Leptosomidae; genus Leptosomus; species Leptosomus discolor. The sequence goes on along the minus strand of NC_141392.1, from coordinate 2,401,748 downwards.
CTGTGCTTCTCCCTCGGCAGCCTGAAGAAGATGGAGGAGGAACGGACCCATCCCATGGACCACTCTTGAGCGGTGGAGAAGTCCCGGCTGGATCCGGCTGCAGCGTTGGCCTCTTGAGTGCTTCTTTCTCTCTCTCAGCGCTCTTGCTGGGTGGAGAAACGACGAGAGCAGGTCTGAGCTGCAGGCAGAAAGGTGTCTCTGTGGGGCCGAGAGGTGGCGTGGGGTCAGATGGGAAGGGCGAAGCAGTTGCACATTGGCTTCCCCCTGTGAACGCTGGGATGGCAGTCCCCTCAGCCCTAAGTCCAGAATTGCTTCTCTGCCTCTCGTTTGTTACCTATTTATTTTGGTCTTTCATTCCATTGCTTAACTTCCCCCACCTCAAGCTTTTTTTGGATGATGGGAAGAGTCAGGCATTAAACCCTTCTTCAGCCAGGCAGCAGGTCCCGTGCCCACGACCCAGCCCCTGGGCTGGCCGTTTGGGCAGCTCCGACGCTGCCCTCTCACCCTCCGAGGCCTTTTCGCCTGCACGGTGCGTTACCCGCAGAGAGGGTGACGTGTGGCCACGGCGTCGCTGCTCGGGGGAGAGGTGGCTGAATTTTGTCAGCATGTGCAGCCTCGCAGGCCCTCGGCTTCCACTGTCAAAGCAGAGGAGTTGAAAGGTGGAACGGGCAGGACGGTGACCCAAGAAGGATGGAGGTGAAAAGCTTGACCCAAAAGAAGGGCTTGTGCTGGACTGTGGCCCTGTTTGCCTCTGAGGAACAGGGGAACGTGGGGGAAACTCACCTTTTTCCTGCTGGCATGGTGGAAGGGTAAAGCTGGTGTGTCTCTCGGCTGCAGACCTACAGCGGGTCTGGCCTGGCTTCCTCAGGGTGGAGGCACATGCTGCTCCAGATGAACCCCCCCAGGAGAAGGGTCTGCCCTGCACCAGCCAAGTAGGAGCTGTGATAGCCTTGTTGCAGCTGGAAGCAGCTCTGGGCATGACTTAACCTCCCTGCACAGGGCCGGGAGCCCCACAGCACTGTGAACTGGGGTTTACTAGCCCATGCTCTGGCCCTTCAAGCGGGACTCCTACCCCTAAGAGATATCCCATCCAAACTCCATATCTGAGGCACCACAGGGGTACGATGAGCTAGCTCGCTCACCACAAGCCCCCAGTACCATGTCTCCTTACCCATTAATGTATCAGCTTCTCTGAGACAACTCTGTCTGTCTAAAATCACATGAATGTATTAGTTGCCTCCTGCACGGCTCAGCTTCCAGCCACAGCTAGTGCCTCATTTCCTCCACTGATGGAAGGGGAAAGCTCTCACTTAACTCCCAAGAGATCCAGTTGGAAGTCTTGAAACCCATCCCTCTCTAGCTTCTGGAAGGGCATTCATCCGCACTAATGCTCCCCAGCCACCACTGGAGAGAGAAAGGACGTCAGCCCTGAGGGACAAGGGGACCTCCTTCAGAGGGGGGTCTCACAAGACAGCGAGAGGGGGTGATACAGGTCTCCCTCACTCCTGTTGCTTTTCTCCACCTCCAGGAATGAGGAGTGTGTCTTTTCTGTTTCCACTCCTCCCTCCAGAGCCCAGCCTTCAGTCACACTGCATATTAGTCCAGGAGACCTGTGGGTGTCTCCGGGGGCCCGGCAGTGCTGAGGGATGCCGTGGGTGCCAGCGGCGATTCTACTTCTTGCCGTCCGTTGTCATTTTCGTGGGCAGCCAGTGCTACCATCATCTTTTATGTGAGTTCTTTCAGTCCTGTGCTCTTCCTTTCCTCCATGCTTGTTGGAGGCCAGAAGTCATCAGCCCACTCCTGATAAGAGTCCACTTTCACTCCTAGGAGAGGGACGGTGCTTTCCAGGGGCCCTTGGGTGCTTCTTGACGGCTCCTGGTCTGCCAGTGGCGAAACATTTGTGTTGAGTGGCTGGTGCCAGGGGGCTTCTGCTGGGCAGAAGGTGGAGATAGAAGTGTTTCCCCATCAGTAGGAGGCAGGGCAACCATCTCACCTTGGCCCTGAGGCAGAGACCTTTGTGGCCTTGCTTCTACTGGCTGCTCAGACAGGGTGGCCTGGGCATGTTTTGCTGCTGTTCAGTGGGCGGCAGAGGTGCTGCGGGGCTGGGGAGGTGCAGCCTGAAGGTTCAGGATCACAGACAAAGCGTTAGCCGTGAGGCAAGCGTCAGGAAGAGGGCACCGCATTTTTAGGAAGGGACGCCTGAAGGGAAGGTTTCCATGCCCTGCTGCCAGCTCCTGTGAGGAAGGATGAAAGTGCCTCACCAAGCGGACCCGCGGCGGGCAAGAAGCCTGTTGGTGGCAGCGGATCCAGGGCAGATCAAGCAGATCGCCCCAGCCGGAGGTGAAACCTTCTCCTGCGGTCAAGCATGGGCCCATCAGCTTCAGTAAAAGTCTTGGGGAGCCCCTTCCTACTGAGACCTCTGCTCCTTGATCTCTGGCTAGAAAGCAGCTGGCGGTGAGTTTGGGGGGAAAAGTCATTAATCCAAGTGCCTCAGCTTCTCAGAAGCAGCAAGGACGAAAGAAAGGACCTCGTTTCCCTGGCAGATGCGCTGAGAGAGGATAGGGAAGAGGCACTTCAAGCAGCAAGGATGAGAAGCTGTTCAGTGATGAGGGGGGGGGGGGGGGGAGGCAGTGTCCCTCCTTTCTGAGGGCAGTGGTAGTTGTGGTTTACTACCCCACGCTTGAGGGGGCAATTCTCCTCGCGGTGGTAATGCATCCCAGGTGACATATAAAGCCATGCTCCTTGCTGCTTGCAATTAAAGATCCCCTCACAGTTTTCACAGTGTTCTGGCTAAATTACAGTCCTTAAACTTAATTACAGACTGTCTTCTTAAATGTCTGTTGCAGTCCCAACATTATGTTTCTCTCCCTGATGTTTTATGTTGCTCTGTGCCTATCGAGTAGCTGCTTCATTCCGCTCCAGAAGTGGCTGCATTTCAGTGCTGGTGGAGATTATTCCTGTACATAGTATGGAAGTCCCCGCAGAAGAAAAGTGCAATATAAATTTAAGAGACTGCTTTTATTTACAAGGAGATCTCTGCTTGGTAGTTGTAGAAATACATTAGGAAGAATGCTGTGTGGGTGTTAGCCAATATATACTCAATTTCTTTTTTTTTTCAGGGTATAAAACAGAAAATATGTGAGTGTGCAGGCTCTTGGGTGTAAGTTGTAGATATCAGAAGTAGTGAATGCTACTGTGTAGTTACAAGTGGGGCGTACAAAGAAACTTCCATTTGAAACCTCTTTTATAGTTGTTCCTTGTATTCTGAAAAATATACTTTTTTATTATAATTTTCCACCGTTCAGTGCAGTTCCCAATAACAGGTCATCAACAGGACTTTAATCCATGGCTTTTAACAATGTGAACATCAATTCCTACCACTTGCTCTGAAAAGCAACTCCTGGCTGATAATAGTAATAGACTATTTTTCTTCCACGTAGATCAGCCACGGGAAAGCGCTGGAGCTAATATCTTTCATTTGATGTGGAGTTAAGTAATTTGCAACGCCTGAGCGCAACCCTTCCCCGCCATATGAGAGGGAAAACCCGTTTCACCTCTATGAAAAACTTTGCGTAGTGAACAGACGGTTTGGGAGCTCCCCAGGTGGCGTGTTGCGATGGGCATGCCTGCAGAGCTGCCCCAGCAGAGCTGTGCGGCGTGATAGGGAGCCCTTCTTCTGGGAAGCGGCTTTCTTTGGGAAGGAAATAGGGTGGGAATCAGGGAAAAAGTAGGGGGGGGATTCAGCTGTTTAGGCTGGTAAATTTCTTGCAAAAATCGTTTATGGATGTATGAATGAGTGTAGTAAAGATGATACCAATTGTGTTTTATTCCCTGTTGCTGTTCAAAGTACAGTAATTTAATTTCTTTATATATGAACTCCTGTGGGTGCGCTACTCCAGAACGACACGAAAACGCTTTGGTACCAAAGGGAGAGACAGGGTCTGGATTTCTCCTCCTCCTCAGCCCCTCCCTGTCATTCTCCGGCAGGGCAAGCACCCTGCTTTTGGGTTGGTGCCCTCTGCTTCTCAGCCTGGGATGGGCCGTCAGTGGAGCGGCCAGCGGCGCTGGTAGGAGCAGCGTGCCTCCATCGCACCATCACCGTGCAAGGCACTGGCAGGAGCAAGCCCTGCTCCCCCTGAGCTCTCGGAGAGGCTGAGGCAGGGAGTTTTACCTGTGGGGACAGCCAGGGCGTCCTTCATGCTGCTCTGAGGGACCCTCACCTGCCCCAGGCAGCGACAGAAAAAAGGAACCAGGGCGTTTTCCATCCTCGATGGGTCAATGGTGTCACCTCACCCCACTCACACAGACCCAACTTTTGCCTTAAAGCAGAGAGCTCAGGGAGTTGCCGCATCAGGGTGTTGCTGTTTCACTCCCCTTCCTCTGTCAGAGCCGTGCAGATGCCCATCCTTTCCCCAGAATTCCCTGGCTGCCTTTGGACAGCCTCGCAACAGCCCGGAGGGACACAGCTCTGCGCTTTAAGCCGGGTGCGGTGGGACACGGTACCACCGTGCCAAGCGATGCCCAACTCTCGCACCCAGGGCGCAGGACCCTGCTTTTATCGAGGACAAGGAGCAGCATTGTGAGTACCTCTGTGCAAAAGAGGCCTCCTCACGCTCCTGCCTATGGCACAGCCCGGTTTTGGTCCCCCTTTCTGCGTTAAACTGCCCTGACCTCTTGTCTTGCCCGGGCTGCCCTCAATGGGGGTGCAGCCCTGTTCGCAAAGGCACGAAGCGTGCAGCAGCAGGACCCTGTGCAAGGCTGCAGGAGAAGCCAGGTGTTGCCACCTGGTGTGTTGGCTTTGCCCCCACAGGTAGCTGCTCCTGCTGCTCAGCCTGGGCAAGTGTTTAATGCAGCCAAAAGGCATTTAGCAGAAAAACACGTGCTGGAGAGCTCTGGAAATTGCCTTTTAACAGGACCCCATTTACAGCTCGTGGTAATAACTGGCAGCTGGTGGTTTCCAGCAGGGAGTTGAATAGCCCTGGTACACTCCGCATCCCAAATGACAGCTGTGGTGTGTATGTGTTTTCCAGCGCTGCCTTTGTGAGTAAGACAGATGCCAGTCTGGATCGCTGTCTGCCGCCACCTAGCCCACCACAGGGCGATTCTGGGGTCTTCTGATGGCTGCTGACAGCCTGCTACGGTCACATCAAACCAGGGACAGCCACTTGTGCCCTGGAGGCCTTAAACATCACAAGGAGAACTGCGGGAGAGCCCAGGGCCACCTTCACCCAACCTGCCTTTCCGAAGAGGGAGGGGATGCTGCTTGCAGAGAGCTGCAGTCTGCAGGACACCTCTTGCCGTCCTGCTCCATTTTGGCTGAGTGAGGTGTGTGCCTGCCATCTAGACCCTGAGTTGGGGCTACGGTGCATACTCGGTTGCTTTGCCATCCAGCATCTTTCCTCAAAAGGAAAGAGGGCTCCAGAGACTGAGAGCACACTAGCAGGGCTCACTGCGTCCCTGTGCTGTGTGGCTGCAGGTGATGGGAGGGCTCAGCCCCGCTGAGAAGTGCCTCTGGCACTAGTTACGTTCTGCATTGCCTAGATCTGGTCTGGCAGCTTCTTCATCCTGCTCCCTCCCCAACCCTGGCACAGCCCGAGGGGCTGGTAGGGCTGCCTGGGTGGTGGTGGTGGTGGTGGTGGTGGTGGAGCGAGAAGATGGGAGTACCTCAGGGCACGTGTTGGCTCCATCAGGGACCTAGCGTGGGGCACATCCTGGCTTCATCAGAGGCAAAAGAGGGCTCACAACAGCCCCGTGGGTGGCCGAGAGGATGGAACGGAGCTTGTTCACGTTATACGTGAAAAGGAGAGGGGAAAGACAAGCTCCACATTGCATTGTCCTTCATTTCACTGGTGGCAGGCAGCAGGCCCTGACCTGTAGCAGCTCAGATGCTAGGCAGTGGAGAGTGAAGAAAAGCCCTTAGACCAGGCTTCCGAGCTGGACCTGTACTAGGAAAATGCGCTGATTGAGCTCCAGATCTTCAGCCCATCTGCGCGTGAAGAAGCCGAGCAACCCTCTGTGCTCCTACCGGTGATCCCTCGGGGAAGCCGCAACGGGAGTCAGCACTCAGGTCCCGGCACATGGGCACTGCCTTTCACTCTGCTGCCTTTCATGGTGAGGGTTTTCCAGCACGGGGCAAAGAACAAGAGAAGGGGAGAGGGAGGGATGCTGTCTTTGCTGGCAGCTGTTGCAAAGGTAGAGCTGGGGGAATAGAGGTTTTTTTTGTGGAGAGCTGTGAAGGTCTGTGGTATATCCAGGCTGTGCATGGGTTTGGTATGGCCTATAAGCCATTTGTTCCTGTGGAACGAGGCAAAGTTTGGTGCTTCCATTAACTGTTGTCCTAAAGGGGAATTTGGTATGAATGCTTAGCTTACAGTGGGAGATTCCACCCCCAGGGTGGTCTAAACTCAGCGTAATGAGGCTGGACAGCCCTCACACAGCGCTGGCAGCCCCAGCAGTGCCAGCGCCCAAAGCTCATGGCACTGGATGTGCTTTATGCTGTAAGAGCCAGGTCCTTGCCTGAAGGATTGAGCCAAGTGAAGGGTACCCGGCTGCTCTGCCGCCCTGCAGATGCATAGGTCCTGCCCACCAGCCAAGTCTGGAGGAAGATAAAAGACCTGCTGCTGCTGCTAGCAAACCAAGGTCTGCTTTGGCTGAGGGAGCTGGGCTCTGGTCCTGCCATTTAGTGGCTTTCAGTGGCGTACAACACAGCTCTGATAATGGAGAGTTACTCCTAGGTGTTCAGAGCTGCCTAACCGTGGTATAACTCGGATAATCAGCCAAGGCAGGCCCTGGGTAGGAGCTGGAACACGCCAGATGCCAGCAGTCCTGCTCGGCCGCTGTGGGTGACCAGTGACTCCTTTGCACTCAGCGTTACAGCTGCTCAGGGCACGGGCTGAGCCCAACCCAGCCAAGAGCAAGTGCAGCCCCACCTCCCTGTCTGCGTTGCAGCCTCTGCAGGCGGGCACCAACTGGTTTTCTTTTGGTGTTACACATAACGTGGCGCTGAGATGGAGCTGTCTCCAGGGGCTGCTCGCACTGTGGCGGTCCAGCGCTGGTAAAGTGTTTATCTTAGCAGCTTGTAAAGGGATCAGAGCTGAAACCTGAGGTGTGGGCGTGCTGCAGCTGCCGGCAGCGCGGCAGGGAGGAGACGGGACCTGAGAGCCCCTTTTGGAGGCAGCAGCCTCTCCATCCAGTCCCCACCTTTCCGTTCTCCCACTGCCCACCCCCCAGCTCTGAGCACCCGCCAAGGTGGGGGCAGTTGGTGCGTCTTGTCTCACTGGGCCTTGTTCTCGAGAACCAGCTACAGGGATCACCAAGACAGAGCGACAGTCAGGAAGAGGCCGTAGCAGCACGGTCAGCTCAGCCAGCACCCAAATCGTGGCGAGAGGAGAAAATTGATTTCATTCTGTCTTTGACATGCCACAAGCATCGACTCGGGGCAGTATTTAGGTCTTTCGTACAGGCAGCAGCATGTACCTCGCAGAAACTGGGGGAACGAGGGACTTGTGAGCTCTGGGGGTTTCCCTGGGAAAATTCAGATGCCGATGGGGGAAGGTGTTTACAGACTGGGAGCAAAGGAGTTTTCCTGTGCATTTATTTGTTTTTTCTTTTCCTGGGAGGGGCTGGTATGTAACATCCTGGGACAAGAAGACTCTCTCAGAGTTTGCTGGAGGTGACTTTTTCCTCTCATCAGACCTTGATGCTTGTCCTTCTCTGCTGCCCATCCCCAGCTCCTGAGAGCATTGATGTAACGGTTGTCATCAACGCCGGGTAAAGTGGCTTAGTGTCAGTGCTTTCAAATAGATGAGCTTGGCCTGTCTCCCCAGTTCTTGGGATCTTCTAGATTTACCGTCTTACCCCAGAGGGCTCCACAGCGTGCGTTCATCTCTCAGGACATTCCGCAAAAGCTGTGGATGCTGCCAGGTACGTGGCTCTTCTCTGTGGTTTTGGTCACAGCCCTTGCCTGACCGCACGGAGACAATCTCGAATCTCCGGATGGGATGGAAAATTTGCCGCCAGCGTGGTTTTGCTTGGGTCTTTTTTCCCCAGACAAAACCCTCCTGCGTGTACCGCAGTGCACATAGTGGAGGAAAGGTGCCGTCACCCAATATACATCTGTCTCGTGGGGAAACCACTGTGGCACCTCCTGCCTCTGGCCAGAAGTGAGCACCAGACAGTGTTTCCGCCCCACTCTTCCTCACTCCACCCCGCCACCAAGTGTTTTCGTTCCCAGCCTGGAGAGATCAGCAGCAGACTTCATCCCTGGATCCCATAGAAGGGGATCACACCAAAATCCCGTCCTCAGCTTGCGAGGCGCAGGGAGAACCAGCTCAGGCCCAACGGTGAGCCACTTCAGTGGGATCCAGTGCCAGCGGGACTATGTCACCCTCATGCTTCCAGGTCACCAAGGCCAGTAGAAAGTTATGTGTTGACCTGACGGAAGCATTTAGAAACACACCCCCAAAAGGAGATACACACAGAATCTGTGTATTTGGGCATACTATGGAGGATGGGGGGGGTCCTCTGGTGTCTTGTGTTTCTTTTCCCATCCATATCCTGGGTGGGGGACCCTGGAACAGAGGCCCATTCTCCACCCACTCCCCTCATCACCTCCACGCCTTGTCCTGTCCCTGCTTCCCATCTCATAGGGCGCCGTCACCATCATTGAGCGGAGCTGGGACCCTCTCGCCACCCCGATACCAAGCCGTCCACAACGTGAAAAGCACAAAAAAACACAAAGGGACTGAACTGAACCTTTTAAACAGGGTGAGATGTTTTATAAGCATCGCCTCATCCACCTCCCCACCCCCCCACCCCCACCCCCCCCCGGCCCCCAACCCTGACACAGCCGCCGTGTAACCTATAGACTGTCAACGTGGATTGTTTCATTCAAATAAAGCTGCAGTACTCGAGTGGGTGAGCCTGTGTGTCCCTCTGTGCTGGGTCGGGATGACGAGGTGCGCCCTGCCGTTTGTGCTCGCCGTGGCTGGGGTAGGGAGGACCTCATATTGCTGCCTAACACTGAGGGACGTGCCGGTGCGTGACCCTCGGGTCTTCCTAAAATGTCTGGTTAGGTCCCTTGGGGAGGGCTTCTCATTTTTGCTCAAGTCCCACCACGGGGGCTGGGCATAGAACATGGCAGAGGCAGGTTTGGGGCACTTCGTGGTGGGGGAGCCTCGTGAAGGGAGCACGGGGTGGGCGGTGCAGAGCCCTCCCTTTCTGTGCCCTCACCCAGCGCTGCTGCTGCCTTTCCCAAACCTCTCCTTCCCTCTCCAGGCTTGCAGCTATTGAGGCTGCTGGCTCCTGCTGCCACCACCGAGCAAAGCTGGTCCTCTTCTGTCCTTTGCTCTTGGCCTCTCCTGCAAGGAGACGAAATGGGGCAGCAGCTCTAAAACTAGTAGGAGTCAAACAAGCCAGCAGCTGTGGGATGTCCGTGTGGCACCAGGTCCCCTTGTCCTGCTACTCGCCTCCATCCCGAGGTCTCCAGCATGGGTCCAGCTGCTCCATGGGCCCGTCAGGGAATTGGCAATGCCAGCCGCGGCCCACAGGATGCCTAAGATGCTCTTGGGTGAAGGTGTCTTCTCTGTGCCAAGAGATCTACTCAGGTAACGTAAAAATTGCCTTACCCCAGCACTGTGGTTACAGTAAGAGAACTGGATGTGAGCGCCAAACGTTGTTTTGTTTTACATGCCGCAGTCTGCAGCTGTTGGCTGCAGCTCCACAGAGGCTACGACATTAAAACAGCACCCGGGTACCTGCACGGACTGCGGTCTGGCGGATCACACAAGCTACGGCCGTACCCTCCGCTTCTGCTGGTGTTAACGGCGCTGAGTCAGCGGCACCTTGGGCTGCCTGCAGAAAGTCTGGGACGGGGCTCAAAGCAATGCAAAAGGGTCCTCCCAGCCAACCCAGTATTTCTGCCTCCTGTGGTCCCCTCACAGCCAGCAGTCGTGGAACCCACCGGCAAAGCAGATGCCTGGTCCTTTCAGAGGAAGGTAATCATGCCTAGTAAATGCTTCCTTTATTCTCCCTCGTAATGAAAAATAACTGCTCCGGATGAGAGCCTGGAGGGAGCTGGGTATGGGAATTACTGTGGAGCTTTAGGTCTTAAAGATGGAAAATATTATTAAACAAATACATATATATATATGTGTGTGTGTGTGTGCATATATATGCATACACATAGCATTCATCCCTGTCACTCCTGCACAAGTTCAGCTCACCCTTGTCATGCAGATGTTGAGACACAGAGTCCAACTATGCCGTGACTTCTCCTCAGGGCTCCCCCTTCTTTAGCACCCGCGCCAGAACAGGTCTGAGGCTGGGCAGGAAAGCAGGCTGAGGTTTGCAGGAACCTGGCTTCGTGTCTTGCACAGGCTGGGAGGTAAATGAGGAGGGGGTGGGCAGAGAAGGAACACGTAAGGTTGGGAAATATCACCCAGAGCGCTGGGGTCTGCTCCAGTCGCTGATCTTCTGTTCTGTCACTTTGTGGTTTTGTCATTAGTTGTCAATTCCGCCTGTTCTAGATGTCCCAACACTGGGTCAGCGTGCGTCAGCTATAAAATGAGACGTACACTAAAAGCACGGGCTCTGGCTCTCTCGAACAGGGCGCCCCCACTGAGAAGTACCTCTGATAACCCAGCCCTTACCCTTTATTTTGTGTCTATGCCTTATACCCTATCCGCAGCCATTCTCACAACCCCCACACTAATACATTCCTGGACTTCATGTTGCAATTCTTCCCTGAGGGAGAAGAGGATGTGCTGGCAGATTAGAAACTAGACTGAGGTCCAGGCTGTTCCTGCAAGGTGCTCTGTACTATTGATCGTACGGCTGCTGCGGCTCAGCCCCTCCTGCACGCACTGCAGACAGCCCTGTCGCCTCCAAAGGTAGAAGCAATGCTAATTTTGTCAAACCCCGATCACTGCGAACGCCCACCAAAAAAGGCCACGAGGGAGCGAGCCGTTTTGTCTTTGGCTGGGTGATTTGATGCTGTGCAATAAATAAAGCCTGGAGCCAGGCAGTGAGTGATGAAGAGCGAAAGGAGTATTGACTGCATGCTCAAGTGAGTACAGCCCTCCACATGAAACCTGCAGAAACACGAGTTGCGCCGTCATTAAGAAGAGTAAGACTGTAATGCAGATCCACAGGGCTGCTCCACTGCCCTTCTGCAGGCTCCTGGCTGGCGGAGCACAGGAGCCCTGGCTTTGCACCGTCACCCACGCCTTGTGGGCAGCCTCGTGGCGGGGCTGCCCTGGTGCCTGGTGCTTAGCAGAGGCTGTTTCTTGCTGTGCCCAACTCTCACAGGGTCTCTTCCCCTTCCCCAGGCAGGCAGCGGAGGAGAGGTGCTGCTCCTCCCAGCTGGGGACCCAGCAGCATCTTGCAGGAAGCGGGGAGGAGAAGAGCTGGGTAAAGATGTGGCGGAGAAGGTGCTGCAGGCGCTGGGGCGGGTGGAAAGCCACAGAGCACTGAGGTGGGACGGCAGGGACCAGGTCTGGGTGAAGAGAGTCCTGCTTAGCAAAAGGGGGAGGGTAGGAACCACTTTTGTGGTTTCCCCGCCAGGTATTTGGGGGTGGATACGGGGGTCAGGGGTGGAGGGAGGAGATGCAGCTCTGCTCTATGCAAGGCTGTGCCTCGGGGAAGGCAGGTGCAGGGTGCCAGCAAGGCGGGAGGTATGTGAAAGCGGGGAAGGCGAGGCTGCGTGCATGTAGGTGCCCTGGGTGTGCTACACGCACGCAGGGGATCGTGCGCACGTGTGAGGGCTATGTGAACGGCAGATCATTTCAGCACATCATTTGGACCCCTTTCCCCGCCCCCGTTCCTCTCTCCCCTCAAGCTCCCAAGCAGCCCTGTCTGGCCGTGAGTCTGTGTCAGTTTACCAGAGAGGAAGAGAGCACTTACCATGAGCCAAAACTGCAGCAAATGCAACAATTTGGATTTTAAACATTCTGACCCTGTTATTTTAACAAGACCAGAGAAAAAATAAACGGTGCTGACTGGAGAGGAAGATTTATGGCTTGTATGACAAGGCCGGGATTTATAAGCAGAACAAAGTGACCTAAAAAGCAGAGAAGATTTAGAGATATGGGCTGTAGCTACAGCCCACCGCAGCAGCAGCACCCTGCCAGCCCCTGTGAGCCCCAGAGCAGAGCTGGGTCCTGAGTCTGGCTGGGAAAGCCTTGTCCCTCAGCTCGGTGTGCAGGGGAAGACGTGTTGGATGAGATTATGCTTGGGTACCTGGGGATGGAGGGAGCACCTCCCTCCAGCTGCCTTTCTCCACACTCGCTGTCATGCTCTTCCATCGTGGGGGTCTCTTATACCCACCACACGTCCGTCCCCAGGAGGGCTCTGACTGTCCCTGACTCCATCCCCCAAGCCCTTTTCTGTCACCGATAGCCCTGTGCTGAGGCCAGCTACAGGTCTGGTCCTGGCTTTTTGCTCCCATCGGGTCTCTGATCCCTGGGAAACTCTCCTCCCTCCACGGCCTGCCACCAGCACCGTCCCACCTTGCCTGAGGACAGCCGTCCTGACCCCCTTCAGCCTCTCACGGCTGCATCTCGACCCTATTTGCTGCCCTGGGGACTCTTGGTGGGAGGAGGCAGAGAGTGCAGCCTGGTCCCCAGGGTGCCCAGCTCCTCTGGCCTGCCCTCGCGTCCCCTTGGAGCAGGGGAGAAAAAGGGCAGAGCCCACATCCAGGTGGGACAGAAGCGGGGAGGAGAAGAGCTGGGTAAAGATGTGGCGGAGAAGGTGCTGCAGGCGCTGGGGCGGGTGGAAAGCCACAGAGCACTGAGGTGGGACGGCAGGGACCAGGTCTGGGTGAAGAGAGTCCTGCTTAGCAAAAGGGGGAGGGTAGGAACCACTTTTGTGGTTTCCCCGCCAGGTATTTGGGGGAGAACGAGGGAAAAGGACCTCCAAGGGCAGGGCTGCCACCCGCGGCCCAGGCAGGGGGTGCCCTGCATCCTGGGGCTCACTGCCCTGTCCTCCCCCACTGCACGGCGGGAGGGGGGGGTGCTCAGGATCCTGGAGCCCTCCACACCAGCTCCACTACATCATCCAGCACAAGGCAAAACCCCTGCCTGCTCTTGCGCCTCCGGTTTGGCACAGAGCCGCTACTCTTCACCGCTGCAGAGAGGGAACGGGGATCAATTAGCTCACGGCTTCCCATCGCCTTGACGAGGGACGGACAAGCCCAGCACCGGGTACCTCGCGGCCGTCGGCTTTGGTGGGGAGGGGGACACACCGGGCAGGATGAAAGTTTCCGCTGCCGGAGCCCAGAGCGGCCCTGTCCATCCCAGCACGCTGCTGGAGAGGGCCCTCGCTCGCTGGGGTGACAGGGACGGAGCAGCCCTCACCCGCTCGCTGGGGCGGTGAGCGTTGGTGGAGCAGGAGCCGGCGGGTGCAGGCACCGACCTTTCCCAGGGAGCAGGGTGCGGTGTCTCACGCGGCTGACGGTCACATTTATGTCACGGTTGCACCTTGCCGGAGGGGCAGCGGATGGGGGAGGGAGCCCTTCATGAAGGCAGCAGCTCTGAGGGTCCTGGCTGCTCTGGACAGCCCAGAGGTGCCTCCAGTGCACCCAGGACAGAGCCCCATGAAAAGCCCTTTGGCAGACGCTGCCTTTTCTGGAGCAGATCAAGCCACAGACAGGCAAGGGGATGCAGGCGTGATGACAGGGTACGGGACGGCGCTGTGACTACGTGTAGGACCGCTGTGCAGATGGTGGTGGGTCTGGCCTGGAGGAAACCGCGCGAGCTGTCTGTTCTTCTGGGTTTCGCTGCAGCCAACCTGCCCTGTGTGAGCCTCAGTGTTCTGCTCACCATCCCGAAATGCTGGGGCCAGTTTTTATATTCTTATGGGCTCCTCTGGCTGCTCTCAGCTTTTTCTGCCCCTGGAAAGAGCCGGACTGTGGAGGGAAATCACTGGGGTGTCCTTTTTCCAACAGGCTTACACTCAGGAGGCTTAGCCTCTGCTAACCCTGGGTCCTGAACAGGTTATGCAGCAAGCCTGAGCCCGGCGCCCTGCTGTGTCTCAAGCTCACCGTGTGTCTCCTGTCCAGCCTCATCTGTGGCCTTGCAGCTTCGGCTGTGACTGATGCTCGGAGTCAGAGCAAAGAGTGGCTCTCCCTGAGCAAAGTGCCGTAGCCAGGCACGCTGGCTGCACAGCTCTGAGTGACTGCTTACCTCTCCATGCCCCAAATAGTTCAGAGAGACCCCAGCATCTAACCAGAAAGGGCTGAAAGGAGATGCAGGAGGCTTGGGCAGCCACAAGTGAGCAAGGCTCTGCCTGTTGTGCTCTGCAGATTGTTCAGGCATCCCATCTCCACAGAGATACCAGAGCTGACCACAAACCACAGGGCTTGGGCTCTGGAGCAGACTAGACAGCAGAGGAGCCAGCAGCACCGTGGGGGTCTGCAAAAGGCTGCAGCTCACCTGCCGTTGCACAGCCTCGCTCCCAGCTCCTTCAACCAGCTCCATCTTCCGCTGCAGGCAGCCCTATGGACTGACATCCCCCCTCGCCAACAACCGCCTCCTGCTTTTGGCAGAGGAAACATTGCCATTCCAAATCCTGGCCATTCCCTATCCCAAATCCTGGCCATTCCCTATCCCAAATCCTGGCCATTCCCTGTCCCAAAGATGGTCTCCTCCTGGTATTTCAGTGCCTCACCCCAGACCTGTCCCTGCCTCTCGCTCTTGCCCTGCACCCCTTGGCAAGGCTGTTTCTCCTCCCTACACCCCAGCCCTCAGTCTTGATCAGGAGCAACTTAGAATTCATGCCTGCATCTTCAGGGAATCAGGGAGACCGAAATCGTTTGGTCCCTTCTTCCGAGAAAACTGACAGCACCGCCATAAAAATGAAAAATTCTTAAAATAACACGCAAGGTGGAGAAGCCACGTGCCTCCGATGCCCACCGCCTCTCCCTCCCAGCATTCCTGGCTGCACACACCTGCCTCATCAGCCTTCCCCGTGACTGTCTCCATGATTTATGGTCTTAATAACTGAGCCTGAATCCTGCTGGCCCCCCCCTGGGGCTCATAACCAGCCGCCATTCAAACGCACCGCGTGGCGTGCTCTGGTGCAGTCCAGAGCGTCTCTTCAGAACAACTCCGTCCCTTGCTTCTCTCCTTGGAAGGAGACACCTTCCCTGGAGAAGACCTCTGGACAGGCCTTCCCCTTCCCTTTTCATAGGCCACCTTCGGTTACCTTCTGATGGAAGTCACCATCAGCCCCCTGCAGCACCAAGAGGTGCTTCTCCATATGGATGTACACGTTCCTGCTCTACGGCGCATTGGCAGAACACCAGCCCCACCCCGCCACATGCACAAATGCCTCCCCACGCGTGTTCCCACCAGAGCAGAAGGTGCAGAAGAAGGCAGGTGGTCCCTTACAGGTTGTTGTTGGATGAGGGTCAACCCGAGGACCCGGGCGCCAAGAAGGATGCAAGAGCAGGCAGGCTCTGGAAGTGACGGTGCAGGGTCTGAAAGGCGGCAGTAGGGAGCACCCGTGCCGAGGGCCTGTGCAGGCACCACCCTGCCAGGCAAGAGTCTGTTTCCAGCCGCAGAGCGCCTCACAGAATCATGGAAGCATTAAGGTCGGGAAAGACCTCTAAGATCATCAAGTCCAACTGTCAACCCAACACCACCACGCCCACTAAACCATGTCCCAAAGTGCCACATCTACGTGGTTTTTGCACACCTCCAGGGATGGTGACTCCACCACTTCCCTGGGCAGCCTGGTCCAATGTTTGACCACTCTTTCAGTAAAGAAGTTTTTCCTCATGTCCAGTCTAAACCTCCCCTGGTGCAACTTGAGGCCATTTCCTCTCGTTCTATCACTTGTTACTGGGGAGAAGAGACCAACTTCCCCCTCTCTACACCCCCCTTCCAGGCAGCTGTAGAGCCATAAGGCCTCCCCTCAGCCTCCTCTTCTCCAGACTGAACACCCCCAGCTCCCTCAGCCACTCCTCACCAGACCTGCTCTCCAGACCCTTCGCCAGCTCCGCTGCCCTTCTCTGGACACGCTCCAGCACCTCCATGTCCTTCTTGCAGCGAGGGGCCCAAAACTGCCCACGGGGTTCGAGGGGCGGCCTCACCAGTGCCCAGTCCAGGGGCACGATCCCCTCCCTGCTCCTGCTGGCCACACCATGGCTGACACAGGCCAGGATGCTGTTGGCCTTCTTGGCCACCTGGGCACACTTGCTGGCTCACGTTCAGCCGGCTGGCGACCAGCACCCCCAGGTCCAGTTTCCAGTCACTCCCCCCCAAGCCTGTAGCACTGCATGGGGTTGTTGTGACCCAAGTGCAGGACCCAGCATTTTGCCTTCTTGAACCTCATACAATTGACCTCAGCCCATCGATCCAGCCAGTCCAGATCCCTCTGCAGAGCCTTCCTGCCCTCGAGCAGATCGACACTCCTGCTCAACTTGGTGTCATCTGCAAACTTATTGAGGGAGCACTCGATCCCCTCATCTGGATCATTGAAAAAGATCTTGAACAGAACTGGCCCCAGTACTGAGCCCTGGGGAACACCACTTGTCACCAGTCGCCTGCTGGATTTAATTCCATTCACCACCACTCTTTGGGCCCGGCCATCCAGCCAGTGAAGAGTCCACCCATCCAAGCTATGAGCAGCCAGTTTCTCTGGGAGAACGCTGTGGGAAACGGTGTCAAAGGCTTCACTAAAGGTAGACAACACCCACAGCCTTCCCCTCATCCACTAAGTGGGTCACCTTGTCACATACGGAGATCAGGTCAGTCAAGCAAGGACCTGCCTTTCATAAACTCATGCTGGCTGTGGCCTGATCCCCTGGATGTCCTGTATGTGCTGTGTGGTGGCACTCAAGATGAACCGCTCCATAATCTTCCCCAGCACTGAGGTCAGACTGGCAGGCCTGTAGTTCCCCAGATCCTCATTCCAGCCCTTCTTGTAGATGGGCGTCACATCTGCTAACCTCCAGTCAACTGGGACCTCCCCAGTTGTCCAAGACTGCTGACAAATGATTGAAAGTGGCTTCGTGACCTCAGGGCCGTGTCTCCCTCCTCTTTTCTTCTGTTACCCCTCAGGCTTCAGGGCACAGGTAAAGCCCTGCTGACTTCCAGTCTCTGGCAAGCACCTCCTCTCCTGCTTGCACTCCAGAGCACGTTGCTCAGAAGCAGCTAAAAGGAGGTGAAAGACCCCAATTAGTCTCTAAAGAGTCTGCTTGCCATTTAAAGAGCTGCTCCGAGGTCTCCTGGCTCCTTGGACGTAAGGCTAACCTCTTGGACTAATTGACAGCAAGGAAGAGGCACAAGACTGTCCTCCCCATCTTTGATCCAAGTTGCACTCCCGCCCGCCCCTGAAACACCACACTCCATCGGTGCAACAGCAGCTCAGCAGCTGGTGCCCCTCCTGCCCTCCCTTCTACAGATTAAGGCCTGTCTAATTGTTCTTTATCTAGTGCTGACAAAGGTGAACTCCTTTGCTCCTCACAGGGGAGAGGGCATCCCCAGAGAAGCGGGAGCTAATGAGCCATCTGACTACAAGCATTTGCTTTGCCTGTAATACCCGGTAATAGGTATTGCCCTGGAGGATGGCTCAGGAAGACAGGGCATGGAGAGGGGTGAGGATCCGATCAGAGGCTGCAAGAGCTTCTGATTTAGAGCAAGTACCATTTTCACAAAAGCCAAGTGGCCACCCAGACGAGCATGAGTGCTTTGCTGAGCAGCAGAAACAAAAAAAGCCCCGGCCACAGCATGGCAGGGGGCAGCAGGGATGAT
Source organism: Leptosomus discolor (assembly GCF_034619465.1). Classification (NCBI taxonomy): domain Eukaryota; kingdom Metazoa; phylum Chordata; class Aves; order Leptosomiformes; family Leptosomidae; genus Leptosomus; species Leptosomus discolor. The sequence continues at coordinate 2,383,995 of NC_141392.1, read as the reverse complement.
GGGTCCAGCCAGGAATCAACCCCTGAGGTAAGAGGTGGAGGCACGTCAGTCTGTGTTACAGGCTGGGAGCACCCGCAGGGAATGTGCTGGGGGGAGTCTGCCTGTCTTCCATGAAGAAAACAGCAGGTACAAAGGGGAAAAGTCCTCTCCCCAGTGCATATGGGGGTGGGTGAGACAGGAGCACTGTCCCTACAAACGGATGCTCTGTGTTCCCCAAACACTGAGTTACGGTGGAGGTGTCCTGTCCTCCTCACCATCTCCTGCTCTGGGGGCTGGGTTCTGCCTCAGACCACCCCACACACCACGTGGATGCTTTAGGTCCTGGGCTCTCCAGGGGGGAGCAAGCCCTGGCTGCAGAACAGGAGGCAGCCAGCCAGCTCGAAATGGTTAACAGCTCTCCTCAGCCACCACACAGTGATGGATGAGCCCTGCCCCGTGGAAATGTCACTGTCTGAACAGAGCGTGAGCTCATTGCCCTCCGAAGCGAGCCGGGATGAACAGCCCCTGTCCTCGCCGAGCGGGCAGTCTGGCCTGGCCTCCCACCTTTTGATGATGATGTCCAGGCACGAGAGGCAAAAGGAGACGTGAGTTTTCAGGGTGTAACCCCACTCACCCCAAGGCCTGCTAATTAATAGAAGAAGGGCTCCCTTCGTCCGCCAAGGAGGAGGGGAAATGTAACTGCATGAAGGACGGTCTGGTCAGGCACTCAACCTTGTTATCTAATTTGAAAAATGGGCAAATGAGGTAATTACGGTGAGATATCGATTCATAGCAACATGCTCCATGAATGCCATAGCAATAACTCTCAGGGCGGCCACGCAGCTCCCCCAGCTGCAGAAGGCAAGTTCAGGCTTTTAACTTTAGCCCGTACGTGCCTGAGAGATGGAGCCAGCCAGTGTAGGCAGGGACAAGGCCACCTTCTGCCCCTGGGACAGCCCCAGCCCCACTGAAACAACATCCTCAGGAGCTTGTCTGTGGTGGTCCAGGGTTCTCATGTCTATCTTCAGTCAGTAAGGGCAGCAGGTGGGGGAAGCAGGCGGGAAAGGGGGAGTCATGTTGGTGGAAAGGGTCAGGAGGCAAGGGAGAGGCTTCACTAACCCTGCCAAAAAATTCCTTAATAAGACACTTAACTGTACCCTGTACAATTAGGTATTGAGGTCTTTCCCACAGCGGCACAAATATTTTTAACTGTTGCTCTGCATCTGGAAACAACCACCTCCTCCACTGTGGACGGCTGCCTTTTAGGAAGCTTCCTACTACATTGGTAGTGCCCAGGTAGGTTCCTAGTAGGTGTCTTAAAGATGTAAATAGAGGCAAGTTTCCCAAGCACCCTATGGAGGAGCTCAAATTTACATTTATATCCGTATACCTTGTATGTATGGCACACCCTAGAGCATGTAGTCTGCACTGTGACCCATAGCTGGGTGGACTTGTGCCACAACCCTTTAATCTTTGCTAGCATAGGAGTCAACGTGGACATCACTTATAGCCAGATGGGTGTCTCAGGCCACAAATATTCTCCACACCCTCAGGTCAGACCAATAACCCTTGTCTGGCTCATGAATTGCCCACCACGAGTGGGTGAGAAACCAGCTTGTGTGCCCAGGAGCGAGGGGAGAAAACTGGGCTCCACCCGTGAAAATCTGTTTCTCAAAGCAGGTCTGCAGCTGGGCCACCTCTGAATGGCGCTGGGATCCACACCACGGGAGCCAGAGCACTTGGGAATGTGCTGCCTGGCACAAGGCTGAGCCTGTCTGCCCTCAAGGTGCCTGGCTGGCTGTCTTCTCCACACCGCCTCCACATCAGGAGGGGGCGACAGGCGCTCCCTCCGCGCCCCTTGCGATGCCAGAGGCTTTCCCTGGCCGCTGCTGCAGCTTTTTCCCTCCCAACCCATGACTTGGGAAATGGGTGCTGTCAGAGCAGAACAGTCACAGCTCTGTTCACAGCTCAGGCACTTACCCTGCTTTTCGCCACGTGGAGAGTGGGTGATCATTATAATCCCCTCCCTCCCTGGGGACATGCAGAGTCAATGAATAAGTCATAAAAAGGAGTGCTTTGAGATCCTTGGGTAGAAAGGATTCCAGGGCTGTTATTGTTATTGGTAATGGCACATACTTATTCCACTTATTGGCACTTCAAGCTACATTAAAGTAATTCCCTAGATACAGGAGACTTCACAGGAAATATATGACCTTCTGTTCCAAAAACACAGGCACCTGCCAGATGTACTGAAGCAGGTATTACTGTTTTCCTTTCTCCAGGCTCCTTCACAGACACTGTCTTGTGTCCCCACTTTTCAGCAGCACCTTGGCTTCATCCTGCCCCTCCAAAGGGTCCTAACCCCAGTTCCATGGCCAAATCCGAAAGCCTTTACTCCTCCCCTATCTTCCCAGGTTTCTCCACTGCACCAAATCCTCTCTTATGCTTTCTTCCTCCAGACAGTGTTCCCTCAGCCTTTGCCCTGTGCATGTGTCTCCTGCCTTCTCTGCTTGCTTCCTCAGTACCTCCTTTAACATATAGTCCTATACCCTACGCCCCCCTGCCCCTTCTTCTTCTGCAGAGAATGTGGAAATCTCAGAGTTATTTCATGACTCAGGTCCCTCACTCCCTTCTCCTGGCACCACACCGCAGGGGAATTACTTTCCCAAGACAAGAAGCAGGTAGGAATGTCTCTCAGGACCTGTTAGCACAGGAGTAAGGTCACATTGGAGCTGTAATAGAAGACCATCATCTGGACCATTAACTTCAAACAACTGCCAGAAGGAGGTGGAAGGTGCAGGACATGGGAAGATAGCATGACCGGTGCCTGGAAGGTCTAGGATGCTCGGGAAAGGTGCTGCAAGCAGATACACCATATGCTGATCATGCCCTGCTGCTCTGGCATCATGCCCCTGCCCTCCACAGGAACAGATAAAGGAGTGTGTGATTCAAAAGGGCTGTCCTGTTGCACAGCAAACTTACTGAGAGGGCAAGTACTGAAGGCTCCACGCTGGTCTGGTTCTGTTGAAAGAGCCACTGTGAGAAAGTGGATGGATGTACTCCTCCATTGCCCACTCTTCTCCTCCAGTGCAGTCTGTCCTGGTCACCTCATCTCCTCAAACACCCTCCTTTCCAGGCCTCAGACCTGTCAACCCGCAGAGAGGCCTGTGTGCTTTCGCTGTCGAGCTGTGCACACATCTGACCGCCTTAAAGGCTCTTCTTTGTTGTCTTACTGCCACGTGAACCTCAACGCCACCACAGCCAACTGCTCAGTATGGGCCACCAGCCTTCCTACTCACAGCCTCCTGTCACCAAGAGACGTGTCCATGTCCCTACCCCACACACGCACGTAGCACTCTGTTCTCCTCGTCACCCAGGTCCCAGTTCCCCCCGCCTCGTCCCCCCTTCCTAAGGAAAGGACGACGGTTCTCCAGATGGCGAGCACGAGCCCTCCCCGTTGCATTTCTGCAACCCCATTGCCAGCAGCAGACGTCTGCCCCTCCCTGATGGCTCTCCTCTGGGCCACGCTCTGATTTCTGTGCAGGGACATGTCAGCAAACTCACCCGGATCTCAGTCTGTGGCTAGCAGGGCTTTCTTGGGGTACAGGGTGGGGAGAGACCTCTCACCTCTCTTTGGCTGTCTGTAATTTAGATATTTAATCTAGGATGGCCACCAAGGTGCTCTGTCTGGATGGAGAAAGAGAGGAATCTTGAGCAGGGAGTTGGCCTCACCTATTTGGGAGGGAAAGAACCCCCTTCTCCTCCACTGACTATAGCAGGAGTGCATGAAGCTGGTCCCCTGCTGCGAGGGGGAAGGAGCCCACACTTGGCATCCAAGCCTGCTCCGCAGCCCAGCAAACCTGGTGCAAACACAGCCTGCAAGGTCATTGCCCCACCAGGAGAATTAAACTACCAAAGGGAAAAGGCTGGAACCTGGTTCCCTCAACACAAGAGGAAGCACAACTGTTACCAGGTTATGCTCAAATGTCTCTTCAAGCTCTTTAGACACTGGCTAATGTCTGCTATCTGAAATTTTAAACCTCTAAACACTGATTAAAAGCTACTCACTGACAGAGGAAATATTTGTTAGTTTACTCCAAGTTTATTAGATGTTAGACCTAATTAAAAGTTCCAATGCATGGCAAATGCTTCTTTAATTACTGTGAGACAGGAACATTAGAATTGTGGTTTTGTAGAGAAAGTACATCTAATTAGCCTGGTATATTTAGGGCATTATTTCTATCTATTTGAAATACATTGCACTACATGTTGCTTATTCCAGACAGAGCTTTACAGAAATGCGTTCCAATCCAAAAATCACTTTTTTTTTAATTTCCTCCTACAATTTTTTTTTTTTTTTAATGTTTAATTTATTCTTAATGAAAGAAACTAGACTAAGAGTCCCTGGAGGATGAATTCCCTTGTTTATGCACAGAACAGATAGCAGGCACTGCATGGATCAGTACTGGGATCTTTGTCAGAAGCAATTGGGGAGCTAGAAATCCATCATTCACTCCTCCATCTCGGCATGTGCGTCACCAACAGTCAAGGCAAGTTTTTAGGACGTGGACACTTATTCTGTGACACTGAGATGATTTCACTCAATTTATCCAGCTATTTCCACACGGTTGTACTGCCAGAGGCACAATCCTGCCCTTCTCCCACATCTCCTAAACGCCTTTTCTGACTTTCAGAGTATCCCAGCTCAAAATTCTCCTCTGGCTCCGCAAAGCTAACAGGCCATTTAATCTCAGCTTCATGAGACCCGAGCTTTGTTTCAAACTCTTTGTGTAGAAACAGCCTTTACTCCCCTGTCACTCCTGCCCCACAGCAAGCCTTGGAAAACAGCAGTGTAGAGCTGGATGCTGTGGTTCTTGAGGTGTGGATCCACATTGTGTGGACAGTGGGATGACCCTAGCTTCAAGATGCTGTTTTTTTGGAGGGATTATAATGTGTATGAAGGAGAGAACATGTTGGGGGGGACTGTTTTAACCATGTAAGGAATTTGTGGTCTGCATTAATTGTAGTCTTAGCTCTTGCAAGTGGCAGGTGGTGAAGTCTAGCGTGCTTCAGCAACCTGTGTCAGGACTCAGCTGCCTGTGCATCATTTGTAGGATTTTCCCAGCCTGGTAAAAAACTTTCTGAGTAATTCTGGGGCTTATTTGTTTTGGAAGTAGCTTTGAAATGGCCATTGCTACCACAAAAAAAAAAAAAAAAAAAAAGGCAAAAAACCCCAAACCAAACAACCAACAATGTTCACTGAAGAAACAATTACACTAAAGTGGGGATAAAAAAGGGAAAAAACCCCAAACCTACATCTCTGCAGGCTGCCAAACTCCATGTCTCCATGTTAACAACACGAAATTTAATTTAAAGGGAAAAAGAGCGTGAGCATTCCTGTGGTCTGTGAACAGGCTTTGCTCGCTGCTCCGCGTTAGGCGTTCTGAGTCAGCCGCTCCAAACCAACTACCAGAAACCACAAAGCTCACATAAGCCAAACCAGGACCCACCAGTAGCCCAAGGAGGGCTACTACCCATTGCCTTCACCTTGCAGATACAGAAGCAGTGTGCTGAGCTGCCACTGCCTCTCGCTGCCCAGGGAAGGGCAGTGAAAACCCACGGAGAGCTGGGTTCAGCTGAAGCATTGCTTTGGGCGCCGTCTCTTGCATGAGTGATGCCAAATGTACTGGCGCTGAAGCAGCTGCTGGAGTACGTGTGGTGTCCTGGCAGCAAATAATCCTTAAAAAAATCAGGCAGCACAAGCCTAAAGCCATGAATCGTAGCTTTCAAGTGTCCCTGCTTACCCCCCTGTGAGAGCTAGAAGGTTCACACCAACATCCAGGAGAAAGAAGAGGGAAAGGGCTGGTGCGTGGAGAGATCACCCCTGGAGAGCCACTGATCTTCCCAAGGACTTTAATGCAGGGGCAGTGCCCAGCCAAGCCTCACGCGTTACGACTCCTGCGAATGACCTGCTCTCCTCCACGCCCCGTGGAGGAGCCGTCGCAGCCCTGACCCCACGATGGAGGTGGTCAACAGTGAAAGCCACCTCCTCTGGGGCCTGCAGCCGGGCACGGAGGGCAGACGGATGGGGACAGACCTCACCGCACCAGGCACTCACCCCATGCGTCCCAACCTAGCCCCGTGGTCCCCCCGCCCTTCGTGATGGGCCACGTGGGGTGCAGCCCCGGCACGAGCGGAGGGGAGGTGCCAGCAGGCATCCAGAGGAAACCACCGGTGCTTGTGCACACGCACGCGTGTATGTGCATGCAAGGGGGCAGGAGGCCCCAGAGCAAAGCCCCACACCACCCGGGGTGTTCAGCAGTCTCTGTCAGAAGAACTGCACTAGCTACGAAACGGGAGGTCCTCCATGGTTTATGCTGCCACTGCCCACACAGAGCTGAAGAGAGGGAAGGTCTTTCTCAGGGCAGTCCCAGGCTCATATCTTATCAGATCCATCAGGGACTTCACCCAGAAAACCTATCAGGACAGATTTTCACCACCTTTGTTTTTGTCGGTGGCCACCTAAGCTGTTGAGAAATCTTCCTGGAGAGCACCCTGTGCAGAGAGGCCAGAGCAACTGTCATTTACAGCAAAATAAAACTTTGAAAGCTCTTTCATACCTTTTCTTTTTTTCTCTTGTTTTTGACTTCCTTGTGCTTGGAGTATGAACAGATAGTGTGGATCTTCCATGAAGAGGTCTGTGCACAATAGCTTTGTAGCTTACAGTTACGGACCGTCACCTGAGGGACTGTCTCTCGGGGTAACACTGCACTCCATCAGCTTGCTCAGCAATTGTCAGTCAAACCCAGATGCTTGTCATCTGCTCCTGGGATCCTTCCTCAAATTTATTTCCCCTATTCATCAGTCCTACTGCATGCAGTATAGACCCTCCAGTTGGGCCACGTAGCATTGGCGGAACTTCCATGACTATCCATGGCAGTGGTATGTGGATTGCCTGGTTTGCTCTTCACACTCCTGCTAACCCATCCTCCAGGAATGGTCCCCCACATCGGAAAAGAGTGCTCAAAAAGAGTTGGCTGCTCCAACTGCCTACCCACACCTGAAGTGCTCAAACTGTGAGATGAAGAATGGATGAGCCCTCAATCCATGGCCATTAGACATGGCTAGAAAGGGTGTAGTCCAGCCCCACCTTGGTCTGTGTTAGTGACACAGCTCATGGGTCCACGCTTGCCAGAAGGGTTGAGCCCAAACAGAACGACGGGGGAGGAAAACCAGCTGGGCTACGGGCTACAGGAGTGAAAGTCCTTCCGGCTGCAACACCACCCGGAGCAAAGCTGAGAAGAGTTCTCGGTCTCCTGATTTCCATGTGCAGGCTGATCAGCAAATGAGGTCTGGCAGGAAGAGCCCTCATGGGGTTATTATCACACCCATGCCCAGATGTGTTGTGAAGATTGTTTTTGCAGCTTTCTCTTGAGTATCTGATACCAGCCACTGTCAGGGTTGAGATAAGAGCCTAAAGGGATACCCATCTTGTCTGGAGCAGCATCTCCTGTGTTCACCATGGCTGCTTTTTCTCCCTTCCCTCATGCCTTTTGTTTGCTGCTTGGCTTCGTGGCTCGTGTGTTTTTCCAGGCAGCAATTGTCTGTTTCCGTATATCTGAGCAAGGCTGGACACACCGTGGGCATCACCGCCATGCCAATGCCATCGCCTGCTCTGTGCACCCCCTTCATGTGGCACGCTGCCCCTTCCCACCGCTGCCCCTCACCCCCTACCCCAGGGCTCACCAGCCCCAGGGATCTGTGCAAACCTTCCTGTACCCCCACTGCTCACCTCTCGCCCACACCTTTAAACACCTACAGCTCCTATTTGCCAACAACCCACAACATCTTCCTCCCAGAGTTAACGCCCTGACAACACAGCTCCCTCCCCAGGCCCACGCCGCCTCCCCTTGCGTGCCAGAGCCCGTGGCATCGCATTCCTCACCCAGCACAGTCCTTTTTATTTCCTCTTCCCCCCCCACTGCCCCACCTCCAACCATTTTACTGACTCAGGCTTTACTTAACCTCTGCAGTTTTAAAAAAAAAAAAAAAAGTCAACCCTCTCTTCTGGGGTGAGCGTGGGGTTCAAAATTCTCCAATTTAATGTAAAAATATTGGCTGGGAAGTTTGCTCAGGATGATGCCGTGGTCTGAAGAGATACCTAGGCTCTGTGAGCTGATTTCCCATCTCCACGGCCCTTCAGGTGAGAGCGTTCAGCCTTTTTTTGGTATAATTTCTCTTCCTGTATCAGACATACACCCCACCTCCTTCACCTGGCACCGGCTCATCCTCAAAGAGTTACCATTTATTTTAAAGACAAGGCTGTAAATGGATAATGCCCAGCTAGCGGGCACTCGAATGCACTATAAAACATTCAGCAGACTCAATAGCTGCCTTTCTGCTCAGCTGCACCCTCCTGCAGCTCAGGTATGCTCTGCCTTAACCCCTCTCTCCCAGGTCTCTGGAGGTCAGGGTGGCTCAGCAGAGAGCAGAGAGCTCTCCAAAGGAACGCTGGGCCTGGGATGTGCAGCGTGACCTCCCTCATCACCTCCGCCCAGAGACCAGGGGCTGAGGGATCTCGGAAAAGTCCTTCCTCCTGCTTCAGTTGCCTCTGTCTGGGAGACCACTTGGCCAGCCCAATGCCTCCACCTTACGGCAGAGGCACGAAGGCGTTTTGTGCCCAGACAGTGAGCGATACCATAAACCACAGGTCCCACCACCTGCACAAGCAGGATGCTGAGGGCTATGCATCTCACTGCCACAGCCTGCTCTGTCCATCCAACTCCTGCTCCTCTCCCCATCCCTCCATCCAGCGAACTGACTGCAAGCTGCAGAAAGCAGGAGGGGGAGGAGAGCTGGCCGAGAGCTGTCGGAGGAAATGTAAGGTGAAAGCGATGGGGTCAGAAGGTGGGGAGGTGGCGAGAGGACTCAGGAGTTTTCTGGAGCTGTGCTACTTGGCTGAGTGTTTGCAGGTCCTCATCAGCCAGCCTTGCGAAATGTAAAGAGGTGGGAAGCTTCATCCTGGCTAGAGATGTCCAGGCTCACAGAATAGCCACCTACATGACCTAGGGAGCACCCAGCCTTCAGAAAGAAGCCCAGGCATGGGGATGGAGGAAGGAAGTCCGTGTAATGCCTCACCTGCTCAGTGTGCAGCCACCCTCCTCTGCAAAGACACTCCAGCTAAGGCAAAAACCTTCACAGAGCCCACCGGGCTGTTGTTTTTCCCACATGGAAGTGGCAGCAGCTTGCTAGCAACCTGCAGGCAGTGTTTGATGGTGTTTGAGTCATGGCAATAACGGGGGTCGCAGTCCAGAGGAGAGTGCTGGCCCATGCCACGCAAACCCACAGCAGGAATCGGCAGAGCTCCTGCTGTAACTTTGCAAGACAGAAGAAGGTGGAGGGGAGACCCGGGTAGCATCGCTCAAGATGACGGTACAGCCTTTCCAGCGGTGCGGGCGTACAAAATCATCCCTTTGCAAAGCTGTGGGTACAGACCAGCCCTCAGGACTAACAGCCATTCCTTCCCCACCAGTGTCTGTGGTCCGGCTCTACCCTGTTCCTGGGCTGCTGGTGAATGAGGAGAGCCATGAGATCCACTCGTACGTGGTGCAGGTGTGGGGCCGTGCGTAACCCACTCGTGCAGAGGGAGAGAGAATTAAACACGTCCGGCTGTCTGGGGAAAATGAGCTTTTCCACGGGCTTGGGAGAAGACTGCTCCCCCCATGCTATGGGAGTGAACAATGGACAACATCTAAAAAAAACCCCTGGCAGTTTACTGATCATAATGGGGGCTAAAATTTAGAATCTGCTGCATAGCTGAACAGTGTCTATTAAATCTGCAGACAAAGCATTTGCTGAGATTGTGGAAAAATCTACAAAATCACCTATCCTCAGAGTCACTGGAGATGATAGAGCATTTCTGTTTTTATAAAGAGAATCTGAAAGAAAATGAACATTTCTGAAAACGTGGCTGGAATTGAGAAATGGCCAGAGCTTTTCCAGGGTGCAGGGAATATAAATGATGCATGAAGGAACTGGGTACTTTGTGTTCAGGGAAATAAAACAAACCCCAACCAGTGATTATAGAGTGAGGCTGATTTGACCCCAAACCTGCTCAAGAAATTGGAATATGACTGGAAACAAGTACTAAAGATGCCAGGGATTTGTGAGAGCACCGTATGACCTGCACAACGCATTAACCAAGAGTCTCACAAAAAGCATAGCGTGGACAACTGTCAGAAGCAAAGTGCTTTCATTGCAAGAAGTGATGCCGCTATGAAAGTGCAGTCAGTTCTCGTAGGAACGGCTGGGGACTGTGTGCAGGGGAGTGCTGAAAGCATCAGGTGATAGAAGCTACTGGCTCTGACTGCAGATCCCCCAGCGCCGCTTTCAAGCTTCAACACAGGCAAAGGAAAGCTTGCAACGGCAAGCCGGCCTGACTGTTGAGAAGGCAAATTTTCCTGGTTTCTCGCTGCTTGAATCCCAAGCCTGGAAGTACTGTTGGGAGAAAACAGGTTGCTTCTGGTGCTGGCTGCAGGCAGCAGCAGTGAGGTTCGATGAAGAGGAATCAGGCACTCAAGCCATCCTCTTGTGCACCACCGAAGGGGCGCCATGAGAAGTGCCGAGGAAGCTGGAGTGGGTGCTGTGAGGATGGATGAGATCACGTCTGCGCACTAATGACTGCCCGTGTCTTTGCTCGAAAACAACAGTTAAGTGGACATCAAGGGTGCCTCACGCACAGTGCCAGAGCACATCGCTCTGTAACGCTCCGACGCCGCCTATCTTTGGGAAGATGCCGGTCAGGAATTTTGCCCGGTGGCCAGAGACCGACACACGAATGGAGAAAATGTCCCGCTGGAGTCTGGTTACCCCTCAAAGAGCCCAGGCAGGCGGCTCTGCACCCTGTGCATAGCCCAGGTCCATACCAGCCCGTCTCTCCGTCTCCAGGACACGTGTGTCCCTTGCGGCCGCGGGGTGGTAGGCAGCTGCCTACGCTTCAGTGAGCTCAGCACAGCGTGGGCAGTGGGGACGAGGACCTCCAGGGAGGGCTTCTTCGCAGGCTCTAAGTGACAAAGGGACAGGTCCTCTCTCTAATCAGGTGGCACTGATAGTATCAAGGAAAGGATGGGTCCAGTGGTCGTTTTAGAGCAGGATCACTATGGAAAAGTACCTCGCAGGTGCACGAGCAAGACTCATGACCTTGCTACAAGCGACCGCGACAAAACGGTGTAGAAAATTTCTCCTGCAGCTATACTGCGAGAAGGAGACTCTCTTCCACACGCTGGTGCCGTGCTTCTAAGACGTTATCGAGAGAAATCCTGTACACCTCGTCTCTGAGTGCTTTAGCCTCCTGCACACTTCCAACAGCTTGCGGCCCTGTCTCCGTCTCAGCATCCTCCCGCCCTCGGCACCCCACGAGGCCAGCGCTGCCGTAGGCGCAGCTCAGGCTGCTAACAGAGCCAGCGGTGACTGTCCCTGCTAGCAGAGGAGCTGCAGGGCTGCAGGTGAGTCAGAGACCATTTAGCATGCACGTCCTCTGCCCCTGGTTTGCTACAGAGAGCGACAGACACGCGGGGGAGCGTTATTATCACAGAAAAAGCACCCTGTCTGCCCAGGCCAGCGTAGAACTGGTCTCTCCATTGGGGAGCTCCATGTTAATACCCCCCAGGGCTAGCTCTGAGGAAGGACTGGCTGATGTGAGATAGGACACAGAAGGCTTGTGTCCTGGGTTACAGTGTAAAATGTGCCAAAAGAAAAAAAAAAATATTCTATTACCATCTTCAGGAGCTGTTGAGACCAGGCGGGGCGGTGCTCCCTGCCTCCCCCCTCTGGACTATCTCCTGTCAATGGGCACAACAATGCCTTATCGCCTGACCCATCGGTAACTCGCTCCTGGGCTATCTCCTGTTAATGGCCCATCAAGGAACTGCCTCAGGACTCCCCATCCCATGGTGAGATGCTCCGCCCGGGGAGGGGGGGGGAAGGAGCCAAGCAGTCCATGCCAAATAAAAACGGAGATTTTGAACACCCTAGCAGCCTTCTTCCACTGGATTCCCAGAGGAGCTTTTCCCCCCACTGGAGTTCCAGAGGACAAGAGCTACCTGCCGACCACTGGACCTTCGGAGGAAGACCAGACTCTTTTACCTGATTGCTGCTTCCACAGAACTACACCCATCGCTTCAGGAGGACGGCAGCCAGCATCTTATCGGACTGCTACTGCCCCCCTAACAGGGTGTCAGGTTGTATTCCTGACTCTGTCAGTGTAAACCAGTGGGTTGTTTGTTTTTTCCCTGCCTTGTGTTATATATATATATATATATATATTAGTAAAGAACTGTTATTCCTATTCCCCATATCTTTGCCTGAAGGCCCGTTAATTTCAAAATTATAATAGTTTGGAGGGAAGGGGGTTGCACTCTCCATTTCAAGGGAGGCTCCTGCCTTCCTCCGCAGACACCTGTCTTTTCAAACCAAGACAGCTTGCTGGCCTGGGAAGAAGATCTTACAGAGAAAGCAATGAGCGGGAAGAACCTGTACCAGTCCAGTGCATTACCTTCCTCAAGTCAAGCCTAGCGATGATGGCTGGTGAGGCATGTGTGCCAGGAGAAAAGCCCCAGGGCTACAGAAAAATTGTTCCATCCGTCCTTTTCCTGGGATGGCTGTGGAGGTGAAGGATCTCCCTCCACATCCCACCTGGCCTCAATGCTCCGGAGCAACGACAGGGAGCATTAGGAGACCAGAAGTGCTGGACTAGGACAAGACACCCTTTCTTCTGGCCTCAGAGGCCAGGGCCTGTTCTCTGGGGAGGAAAGCAAACAGCCTGCCATGGTGCTGACATCCACGCAGCGAAACTCTCTTCTCCTGAAGCAGGATGGCCTCACCCGTGCATCCTGCTGGCAAAAGTCCCAAGGCCATACTTGAACAGAGCACAGGAGTGTTTTAACCCTGTGAGCCCTGCCAATCAAAAATGCAGAAGAGATAATCTCTGAGAGATGTTTGGATTTAAGAAGCTAAAACTCGAAAGAGAGAAGGAAAGTGGTGCCTGGAACTGACGTTGCTTTTGGAGTCCAACCAACTTTGGGAGTTTCATTCAATTAAAGACGTTTTTATTTAACAAAATGCATTTGCACTCAGGCTGCATGCAGAAACAGGCAGGAGGCAGAGAGGCGGAGCAGCTGGTCCCCAGCAAGGGCCTCCCTCACGCCACCATCAAGGCACTGCTATGGCATCTGTGTTCTGGGCTGGTCTCTTCAATTTAAAAGGGGGTTTGTGGCTGTGCTCCTACGTAAGACTCACGCTCTCTGGTAAGAGGTAGGTGGTTGGGATTGTTGTGTGACAACAGGAAAGGGTCTCCACCTCTGGCCACAGACCACAAAGAGGTCAGTACACACCAGGCATTTATTAACTTGCTTTAACATGGGCCTCTGGCTTCTGAGCTCCACCAACACTACCCCTCTGTTTTTCCAGCATGATGTGAAATTTGCTGGTGTTGCTCGTGCACCCTTCATTCCACCGGCTATCTCAAGGCAACCTCTACGCCCTGCTTCATCTCCTGGTCTTAAGGCTTGTAAAACCTTAATGTTACACCAGAAAGAAGGTTTCTTTCTAACTCCCTTGTCTGCTGCGGTATTCACTCCCCATTATTCCCTGCTGCCCTTGAAAAAATGATCCAGGCCTACTGTGGACCCCCAATCCCTGAGCAGACATTCTGAGCTCTCTTTCAGTGCGCCCATTTAGCACTAAAAGCAAAACAAACACACAAAAAATCCACAAAAGCTTTGTGTGTACCTTGCTACCTGGAAAGCAATTCAACCCATTATATTTTCTCCAGCAGTTTTAACGTGCAGCATCTCAGGGGTCAGTGCAATGAACGTTAGTCATAAGCTCATCGGAAACAGAGGTGCTTAAATAATTCATAGGCTGCCTTTCTTCCCAAAGAACCTCAGTGCACAGCCCTGTCACACCATCAGCGCAGCGCTACCAAAAGGCAGCTCGCTTCACGGAGGGTGTCAGTCAACTTGGAGACAACAGAGGCCACCTCTGTGAAAAGCCGTACTCAAGGAGACGTGGAGTGACCCAGGGAATTCCTGCTGAGGGAAGGACACCTTCCCCCCAGGGGGGAGGCTCTGCTGTACCTCTGCTCTCCCGAGCACTTCAGTAGCTTTCTGAAACACAAAGCCAGGGCAATAACCTTTGAGTACGGATCAAGCTTAGGGCCATCCACCAGGCACAGATCCCTGCAGGGTCTGGAGGGATTCCCTGCACCTTGGGAACTGGGAAGAGAAAAAGGGGGTTGCTTCCAGAGGTATGATCCAGGTCTGGGCATGTGTGGAGTTGTTCTGGCAGCACGGTGGTGGAGCAGAGCCAGCCAGGGAAGGAAGACCCCTCTCGTGGCCAGCGCAGGGCTGGAGCTGGACCTTCAGCCTCTGGTGGGCAGAGGTACGAGCCCCCCAACACAGATGGGCGTGTGAGCTCGTCCATGCCAGCCTAGCCCAATGGCCCTGAATCACTGCACCCCCACTGCTTTCACGAAGGTTGCTCTGTTCTGAGAAGGCTGACTCCTACGACGGCAAAACATCTGCTTGCTGCCAAGAGAATGACGTCTCTGACAGGGCAGGGGCTCTTCTGACCTTCTGGGAAAGGTAGCTGTAAGAAAAAGCGGTGCTAAAATTAGAGGCTAAGTCCAAAAGGAGTGAGGCTGTGACTTGCAAGGAGGGGAAGCCTCATGCTAATGGGTGCTCGTGGGCCTGCGTAAAGGGAGGGAGACTGATGCAGCCTCTGGAAGCGGCATCTAATAAGGAGAGGCCAGGGAGGAGGCAAGGAGAGAAGGCAGCATGGCACCAGCGAGGTGACAAAGACACAAGCGATGGGCAGCGGAGGGGGAGCAAAAGACAAGAGCCCAGCTCGCACCAGGGAACAGTGCCTTGAATCTGGTGTGCCACCACAGTGACAGGGATATGGAGGAGGCGGCCGAGCGGGCAGCAAACGGCATCCGTTTGTTCCGAGCTGATGGGCAGCGTCTGACAAGTGCCAAGTTTGGGATGAGGGAGCTGGGATGTAGATAAAAAAAAAGGACAAGGAGATCCTCCCAGCAGACGAGCAGGGCATGCTCTTTACTGTCAGGACTGAAGAAGGTCACAAATTCTCCCACACAACAGCCAGGCTGGTTAAGGGACTTGAACTGTAAGATGGTGCTGTTGGATTTACTGACAGCTCTGGGAAGGGAAGAGAAACGTATAGACTCCTGTTAGCCCATGTCTCTGACTCAGGGTACATCAGCCAACCAGCATCCCACAGAAGAAAAACATTTGTCACCTCTCTTTAATCTCCTGCTGAAAAAAAAAATGGGTGCAAACAGAAACATGCCTACAGCAAGGATGTATTTGTTCAGCAGGCTGGAAAAGAGCTGGGAAAGCCCCCCAGACCTAACAGCTAGTAACGTAACTCCTTCTTACGCCATGGATCACAAGATTGTGTTATTCCACATGCTGGTTTGCCTAGATACATGTGTCATCAAGCTTTATTAAGTTATTCTCACCATTAGCAGGGTGATTTCTTGTGGCAAGGAGTTCCACAGCTTAGCACACGCTGGGTGCAGCAGCACAGCTTGATCTGCAGCGCTGCTTTGCCTAAAGGAGCTAAACTTGCTCGTATTTGCACAGTGAATTCTCCTTGCTCCCAACATGCTGAGGATAAAGGTGGGTGTGAGGCATCCATTAGCCCACAAACCTTGTCGGGCATGGCAGTTCAATCCCCTCAGACCTGCTTGCTTCCCAGCCCTTGCAAAGCAAGGCCAGAGAGGGGTTTCTGCAGGCCTGCAGAGTCACCTCTCCTTACCTGAGGCTGCCACGTGCAGCTCGATGAAAGCCTCCGCGCTAAACATGGCATTCCCAGCTAATCGCACCGGACAGCCGGTATTTCCCCTAAAAATTACCTTTCAGGCTTTGGGTTCCAGTGGACTCTTGTAAATACTGCTGTTTCATCGAGCGCCTGAGTCGTCCAGTACTCAGGGACGGGCTGAGTGCAGCCCCTGAGCTTCTCCTGCGAAGGAGCAACATCTCTTCCCCAGTGCTAGCGCACGGGCGGGGGGTGCCTGGGGAGCAACCCCCTCCCTACACGCTCACAGTGGGGTCTGAGGCTTCATGGACACCTACTGCACCGCCCGTAGTCCTCGGGAGGAGGAGGAGGATGGGCTGGGAGGCTCGTCATGAGCGCTCGGGGACTATCTGCGGCATCTCAACGCAGCTTCGAACGTGGCACCTGGGGACACTACTCATCCCCGCCTTGCTGAGCCCACCAACAAACTGAGCCCGTGCCTTCTCATTGCGGCACCCTCCTGGGAGCCCCGCTTCCTCTCCACCTAATGTCAAAGCCAGACTCGTATTTCAATATTCACACGACCTCTAATGGACCTTGGTAAAATCAGTCAATATTCCTTCCCTCATTTCCCCGCGTCCATCTGCTTAATGGAGGAAATAGCTGCTGCCCAAGACCTTGAAACTCAACGGGGTTTTTTTCCCCCCATGCAAATGTACTTGACCATGAGTTTTAAAAAAAAAAAAACAAAAAAGTAAAAGCAGAGCCTCACGATGACGATGTTTTTCTTTCTGTTTTTCAAAGGGAGAATGGAGCGGTCTAAGTGGCTGGTAGAGCAGGAATAGGGATCTTCACTGGGGTAAACGCAGCAGGACCATACAAGGATTTTCCCTGAATCTATCAGGCAATCAATCTACAATTTCTCAGACTGCAGGATCCCAGAAAAGTATTGGGAGCTCAGCAGTTCAGAGGGGCTCACAGTTTGCCTCTTCTCTTGTCACCTATCTCACAAGGGTGAGCAGAGAGAAGTTCTTCCCCTTCTTTCTCTATGAGGAATGTGCTTACAGGGACGAAGTAGAAGATGGGTCCATAGCCCTGTCACCTTTATGTTTCTTATCCTCTGCAATTTAATTGCTAGGACCATGACAGAGATCCCTTTCCTCCTTTGTAGAGATACAGCTTGGTGCCAAACCACTGGCAAGAGTGAAGACAGCAGAAGACGCCGCAGGCCATGGACGTTAGTCGTTGCGCTGTGTCAAGCCTGACGCTGAATGGGGGGATCTGCAATCAGATGGGCCACCGTGGACCTCACAGGAGGCAATACAGCAGTAAATACAAAAACAGCAGCCAGGAATTAATAAAAGAGCAGAAGGGAAAAGGCTGAAACGCGGTTAAAACACCGGCTGATCAGCTGGGCCGAGCAGAGGGGAACCATGTCAGGGCGAAGGGGATGTGGTGTCGCAGGGGTAGGCGGGTGACAGGACCATCGGTGACAGCTGGGCCAGTTGCCTGTGGAGGCTCCGCGTACAGCCACGGCAGCAGGGCTGTGCAGACGCTGTACGCTGCAGCCATTGGCCCCGGAGTCTTTTATTCACGCTCTATCTCCCATGGCTTTTCAACCCCACCACCAGGGTGACCTCTCGGACCATCCCCTTTCTAGGCCAAGAAACGCTTCCTTTATCCAGGGCCATTCGATGCGTCTAGCCACATAAATTCAGCTTCCCTTCATTCTCTTGCCCTCCTCCAGATTCCCATTAGCACAGGTTTGAAGCAGAACATCAGCTCTTAGAGCTCTTTACCAGGTTGTTTACGGCAGCATCTCTCTGAAGTCAGGGAAACTGCAGCCCTGGTGCCAAATTCCGTTTTGACTACACAATCAGTTATCAGCCCATTACCATAATAAGCAGATTAAAAGTGCTGAGAAATGCACAGTTTACTCACGGCTGGAGAGCTGGCTGCTGTCTTCCCAAGTCCCACCGGTTCCACTTTGTTTCCCCTGTCATTTTCCTCCAGGATCCCTGGGGAGGGGGGCAGGGGGTGGAGGTGATGGGCAGCACCATGTAGCAGCAGAGGCTGGGGCAGGGGATTCCTCATACTCAGAGACTCTCTGAGGAACTAACTCAGGCCAGGTCACCTTCCTTGGGCCCTTGAACATCTCCTTTCTTCTTTGAGGGTGCAACTTGAAACATTTCTCCACTGGAAAGGTTGGGTTTAGAGGTCTGTTCCCCCTGCACTCATTCTTCTGCCTATCATTCTTTTGGGACCAGTCTGGGAATCATTTCGACCATACAGAGTAATCCCAGCTGGATCCAGCCCATTTCTGCCTCCCATCTGCAGAGGGCAGAAGCAGGGTTTCAACAGCATGTACTAATTCCCATGTATTTCTGTTTCAAAGAGGCTCGAGGGATATTTCTGAAGTAACAGATGGGCTCCAACCCAACAGGGGGAAGGCAGGCAGGGACCAGGATGCTGACGGATGCCTCCTGCGAGCATCTCTCGGGAGTCTGCAAGTCAGACTTGCCTCCAGACTGCAGCAGCTGAGTGCAAGCGCAGACCAGAGCACCGGTTGCAACTGTGAGTCACCTGCCACCAAAAGCAGACGTCTCACCGAGAAGAAAGCGGTACCTGCACAGACTCCAAATTTATTCACGTGGCACCACCAGGAAACCTTCAGCTATTACACCGTAATCCAAGCGTTTTACAAAAGCAATTATCTAACTACCGGGCTGCTGCTCTTTTATGTAAGATCAGTAAAAGCCGGATTTAGTTCCTCTGCTCAGACTCTCTGGTTTTATCTTCTGATCAGCTGTTGTCTTTTAGTCCCACGTCCCGGGCCTACGGCCAACGACTTCAGCTTCTCGCTCTGGCAGGCAGGGAGCCCTGGCTTCAGGGCCGGGAGGCTTCGTGAGGGCGGGAAGGACGGACCATTATCCCCACTCTAGCGATGGGAACAGCACTGGGAGCACAGGACGACGTAGCCTTTCAGCATTTACCTGATGCGTTGTGTTCTCTGCGGAGCCAGAACACATGTGCTGCTGTAGCATGGGAAAGGAACGCCATCGTCTCAGGATCCAGATCCCGAGTGTCCCAGGTTACAGTGTAAAATGTGCCAAAAGGAAAAAAAAAGTATTCCATGACCATCTTCGGGAGCTGTTGAGACCAGGTGGGGCGGTGCTCCCTGCCTCCCCCCTCTGGACTATCTCCTGTCAATGGGCACAACAATGCCTTATTGCCTGACCCATCGATAACTCGCTCCTGGGCTATCTCCTGTTCATGGCCCATCAAGGAACTGCCTCACGACTCCCCATCCCATGGTGAGATGCTCCGCCCGGGGAGGGGGGGGAAGGAGCCAAGCAGTCCATGCCAAATAAAAACGGAGATTTTGAACACCCTAGCAGCCTTCTTCCACTGGATTCCCAGAGGAGCTTTTCCCCCCACTGGAGTTCCAGAGGACAAGAGCTACCTGCCGACCACTGGACCTTCGGAGGAAGACCAGACCCTTTTACCTGATCGCTGCTTCCACAGCACTACACCCATCACTTCAGGAGGACTGCAGCCAGCATCTTATCGGACTGCTACTGCCACCCTAACAGGGTGTCAGGTTGTATTCCTGACTCTGTCAGGGTAAACCAGTGGGTTGTTTGTTTTTTTCCTGCCTTGTGTTATATATATATATATATGTTAGTAAAGAACTGTTATTCCTATTCCCCATATCTTTGCCTGAAGGCCCGTTAATTTCAAAATTATAATAATTTGGAGGGAAGGGGGTTGCACTTTCCATTTCAAGGGAGGCTCCTGCCTTCCTCCGCAGACACCTGCCTTTCGAACCAAGACACCAAGCCAGGATGGGAAACTCACATCCCATTGCATGGCCAAAAGGAAGCATTTTACACAGGTTATCCACCAGAAGCGAATGAACGCTGCTACGCTGCAGAGGAGGCGCAAAACTCCAACGGGAGGTGATCACGAAGTACCCCTCCCCAGTTTTACATATTTCACTTCATCTCCTGCCCTACCACCTCCTGGCCTGGCCTGGCCTTCCAACCAGCTGCTGTGCTCCAAGCTGGGGTCAGCTTCATTTCAAGAGGCAGAATAGCAATCCATAAAAACACGCACACGCGTGCACACACACCCCCCCCCCCCCATCACCTGTGCTGACCCAGAAACCTCTAGCTTTACTTGTTAGCAGAGTCTGAGCCTGTCAGTACTAGTCCTATCTATCACTCCCAGAGGTAAGAGTAAGTAGGAGACTCCTACACTACTGTAAGGAGTCGTTCAGGAGCTAGGTACGACCCAGGAGGGGTTGCACTGGAAAGCAAAGCTGCGCTCAACAAGGTAGTTGAGATGCAAGCGTCTTGCGGTGTCACCCTGAGCACGGGGCTTCACCAGCCTGGACTACACTTTCCTTACACACAGACACATCAAGTTTTAGACCCTGAACTTTCCCCTGGCAATGCTTGTCTTTCACTACCCGCGTGAATGCAGAGTTTCTTCCCCAAAATGTCCTGCGATGCTTTGGGACTTGAAGCGTGCTTATGAGACTGAAAATGCCATTTGAAGGTAATGTGATAGAGTATCACCCTAGTGAGAAGAGTCGCTTGCAGGAACGAGCACTGGGTCTGCCTGAGCTGTTTATGGCTGTGCAGTTAATTGAGATGAGACAGCAACAAGTCAGAGGGAGGGGAAAAGCTTTCCAGGGTCCCTGAAGAACGTGGCATCTGCTGCACGTCTCCTTCCGTCTGGATTAACCGCTGCCTGGTCCCGGCAAAGGCTCAGAGCTGGAGCAGAGGCGGGGTGGGGTGTTCGGTGTTCCCTGGGGAATGTTTTCCTCCTGCACCTTTCTAGTTAAGATATCAGGAGTGAGATTTGTCACTTAACCATCTGGAATAAGCGATCACAGGAGGCTGCTGCTCCTCAGTCTGTCACACTCTTAAACTGTGCTAATGTCATTCAGATGTTTCACAAAGCAGCCCTGACAAGCAGGCATGAAATTAAGATGTTTGTGGAGCCGGCCAAGTGGGAAATGACAACGGGGAACCACGGAAAGGCAAAGGAGGGGAACGCGTTCAGAGGCAGGAGACTATTTGCTTCTGCTCTCCCCCATGGATGTGCTACAGCTTGGACCAGCTCGGACAGGAGGGCGGATACAGCAGCATCCCCCGTGCTGGGGAAGCCAGGGGGCATCTGCTCTGCTTGCCCCTTGCTGCTCTCCTGATGTTCAGCCTCAAGCCTGAACCCACGACACCCTTCGTGTCCTCACCGAACTGGGATTTCTACCCCCCACTCACACGTATCCTGTGGGACAGTCCTGTTTGGAAGCGGGCTGAGGGAAGGTGAGGCGGCTGGAGGCAGAGGGCACCCTTGAACCCCCCCCAACGCCGCAGCCCTGTGGGGTTTCTCGTCAGGCCAGAGGACCGGGCACCCTGCGCTCCTGCCTCGAGCGGTGCTGCAAGGTGCTGGGGGCACCTGGTTCTCATTTCACACTGCAAGGCGGCTTCATCAGCAGGGAGTCGACGTGGGGCTTTAAAACACTTTCTAATTAAGCAGCAGCCCAGCCTGGAGAGCAATTAGGTTTGATGCATCCCGTGTTTGAGAAAAGTCTGGGTTGCAAGCTCTGGAAAAACATCCTGAGCGCCAGCAATTAAATCTTCTCCTTCCCATTCCTCCCCGGCCTCCTCATTTGCAGAAATGTCCTTGGTGCACAGTGTGCCTGCTGCCCCCCCAAAACCAAGGGTGCAGCTGGTGCTGGGGTGGAAGGCAGCCAGAGAGGGGGGGGGGTTTGAAACAGACTGTGTGCAGTGGGGGAAAAGCGGGGTGCCATTTAGACTGGAAGGAGGTAATTGTCTGCAAGAGAGCTAGCCACAGCTGCCAAGCTTCATCCAGCCCCTCTCCTGGTTCTCCCGTCCTCAGAGGAGGCAAAGTTGTGTTCTCCTTTTCTCCTGGGCTTTGCAGAGCTGGTGAGCTGCTAAAATGGGTGGGATTCGTGGCCAGCAGGGAAGACATTCAGGCCTGGCACTGCCTACAAGCCAGGACTGATGCCTCACTGTTCCTGCAGACTCACAGCTTGCCTTTGAGCCAGCCCATGAGCGCTGCCTCAGTTTTCCCTGCTGCAAGAGAGCAGTGAAATAGCTCCAGTAAGGATATTTCCCTTTGCCTATTCAGAATGCCAGCAGAATTCATCAGAACTGTCTTTATTTTTCCTTTCGCTCTGCAACCACAACAAAAAAAAACGCTTTCTTCAAAATAATCCATGAAAATATTTCATTTTTTCAGATGTGTCATTTCCGTTAGGCTTTCTGTCTTTTTCCCCATGTGGAAAAAGAGGAAGAAAAGAGAGTACATATTTGCTATACATATTTGTTATTTTCTGCCATCTACAAAACATAATGTTTGACAGAAACAACAATCTGCTAACCAAAAAAAAAAAAACAAACACTGTATAGAAAAGGGTTGGGTTTTTAACCGGAAAATATGTCCAAAGAAAACAAGCCAACCATTTCCAATTAGAAGTTCCTGAGAGCAGAGCCTGGGATGCTGAGCTCACCCCGCTGCCGGTCGGCTCCTTCCCCTGCTCTGCAAGCAGCCACCCGCTTCCCTCCATCGGGGAGGGGGAAGCAGACGAAGAAGGGCTTAGAAGTCCCCAAAAAAAAAGGAAGGAAATTTTTTTTTTAAAGGAAAAGAAAAAAAAAAAGGAAACTAAAGAGTGGGTGAAGGGTAAATGCTGCTCTCACTGCTGTCAGAAATTGAAATAAAAATCTCCCAGATTAAAAATCTGCCTGATGCTGCCCAAGCCAGAGGAGGGAGATGGCTGCAGAGAGGGGAACTGGGGGGGAAAAGAACAACTGGGGAGGTGGCACAAAGAGCCCGGGGAAAGGCAGGGTGGAGGGGTGGAAGAAACGGGCGGCCACGCGTCCCCGGCACAGCCCACCCGCGGAAAGGGCTTGCAGTGCTCTTGCTCCTTGCTTCTGGTCAGCGCCAGCTCTTTTTTTCTCATCCTCTGACATGGGGGCATCCTCCCTCCATCACCTCCCCATCTCCCTCCCCGCACCCCCTTCTCTCTCCTCTCCCTTTCTCTTTTTCTTCCTTCCAGATACTTTCACCGTCTTTCCATCCTCTTTCGCCCACACCTTCCTTCACTCCCTCCTTGTCTCCTCGCTCCCCTCCTCTCCTGCTGCCTCTCCCTCCCTCTCCCCCTCCATCCTTCTCGCTTTGTCTCCCCTCCACCTCCCCGAGGAGCTCTCTAATGACTTAAATGAAACGCCAGCCTTCTTTATCTTCAGTAGCCTTCCTTGCTGGATCCCCAAGAGGACCCAGCCATGCACAGCAATTAGGAAACCAGTGCCTGGGGCTGCTGCGTTTGCAATGTCAGCATGGAGATCCTCTCTGTCCTCGAGGAGAAGAGGAGGAGGCCTCTGTAAAGTTGGGAGCACCGCCAGCACAGGGACAGAAGCTACTGCAGAGTCTCGGAAAGGCTTTTCCAAGGCAGCCAGGTCCCTTCCCCGCTCTTTCCTGCCCTCCACCCTCCTTCTGGCTGCCAGCACATCTCAGCCCACCAGCAGCATGGTGCTTTTCATGTTCCTTACAGCACCTACAGCCCTTCAGAGCCCAGCCTGGCTGGGGAACCGCCTCTGGGGACACCAAACCCGGGTTCAAACTTCACACAAAACAAGACTCGGCATCAGCAGGCCACAAGGAGGGTCACAGCCCCTCCTGAGCCGTATCTACTCAAAGCCCCTCCGTGTTTGCAGACCCAGCAAGGTCATCACAGCCTCTCTTTTCCCAGCTCCCGTTGAGCTGGCTCCCAGTGTGCTGATCACTGCACCCCAAGTACACCACCAGCAAGTGACCCGTGCTGGGATCCAGGGTCTCTGGTCCCCCGTGGGATGGAAGGGGTGAGTAGGACAAAGCTTTTCTTCTGCCCTTCGAGATGTGGGGTGGCTTGAATAGATGCCCCTAACGCTTTCCTACACATGCACAAGGTTAGTCGCCAAAGCCCCTGCTCCCTTCTGCCTCCCCCTCCCAGCCCAGCTATCAAAACCAGAGCGCCTCAGCATCCCTTCTGAATTTCCAGGGCACCCAGCTCCAGCGTGAGCCTCTCAGCTGCTGCTCTCTCCAAAATCTTGGCTCTTTGTGCCCTCGTTCCTCCTGCTAAAGCATCCCAGGCAGAGCCGGACAAAGCCCATGCCTCTCTTGTGTGCTGATGAAAAGCCTCTTTTGAAAAGCCTCTTGGGAAATGCTTCCTATTATAGTTAATTCTGTTGTTCTTTAATACTAGCTGCCCCTCTCCTCTGCTTTGTCTTGGTTAACCTCTATTTGTGGAAAAACAAGGTCTCAAAATGGGATTCATTTCACTTTTTTTTTTTTTTTTTTAATATGAGCAAGTCACCCTGGGGTCTCTGCTTAGTCAGTGAAGAAAACAGACTCTTCCATGATGTAATTTGTCTCATACTAAAGTCAATGTCTAAAATAAGCCAGACAAATCAGATCCTAAAAGCACCTTGTCCTCTCCCCTAGGGAGAAGGGGAGAAGGAGCTTATTTAGGCAGAGACTGGCAGACTGGAGATGTCTGAGGCCGACTGGAGATGTCTCCATCAGTCAGGCGGTGAGTCCCCGCTCGGTCTCCCGAGGACCCGCCCCAGGGACTGTCCTCCAGCTGCACTGCCCCTGGGAGCCCGCGGATGCTTTCGGGGGGCGGGCACGGATCTGCGAGCAAGGGGCTGGGGTGAGACAGGGCTCCGCGTGAGCACGAGCAGCAGGGATCAGTCCCAAATCTCAGGAGGAGAAAATAAGCCACCCGTGCCCCCAGACCTTGGGCTCCTGGCAGGCAGCAGCCCCCCTCCCTGGCCTCAACACCAGCCCGTGCGGGGCTGGCGAAAGCAGCCTTGGTTTTGCTCTAGCGACAAGAGGAGAAAGGCTTTCACAAGGCACCATCTGGGTTGGTGGTTGGTTTTTTTTTTTTTTCCCTGCCACTAATGGGTCATTTCTGATGGATTTAAGAATGGTAAAACCGGGTTTTATCTCACGCACGCCCTGATGTAGGGAGGCAGCAGGCTCGCTGCACGCCGGCACTCGGGGATGAGCAATTAAGCAGCCGCACGGCAGAGCGGGATAAACCACCACTCTCCTGTTTGGTTTAAGACCTTTCTAATTCCTCCTCCCTACGCCTCTCTCCTGTCTCCCCCCACCCCAGCCCTCCCATCCCCTCGCTCTGCTCACCCCAGCCAAGCTCCCAAGCACCCGGACGAGGAGCTGAGGGGCACTGGGTGAACCCCCAGCGCCTGCCTTCCGAAAACCACCCCGCGTGATGGGGGGGGGGGGGGGGGGGGGGGCTTCTGCTGACAGGGACCAGGCGTATCCCTGGCTCAGCGAAGCGAGGGATTTCGAGGCTGGCTCTGGTGCTCTGGTATTCACCCAGAGAAAGGGAAAATAAAAGCGGGGAGGATGCAAAGCAGCCGGCGTTGGCTCCGGCTGGAGGAGGGCAGAGAGGGGGGGAATGAAATTCTAATTTCAGAAGCTCATTGTAGGGTAATTATCAAACAGCAACAGTAGGCTGGGATGCTTGCTAATTAGGCCACATTCTTTATGACTAGTTATTCTAAGATGTCATTTGACAGACTTGAGGGGGGGGGGGGGGGTGGTGTGCACATAAAGTTGTTTTTAATTACATTTGGTATGCTAATTTCTGATATAAAATAAATATTTACCAGAAGCAATATTTCTTCATTTCACGCTGGCTGCACCGTGGCATTTATCGAGGGTTACAAACAGGCTGCTACCACCCGGCCCTCCCTGCCGGCATGTCTTCCCCTCGCTCCTCCCCGCAGCCTGAGAGGGATGGATCCAGCGGTGACTCAGGAGGGGAAGGCAGCAGAGAAGGAAGCCACAGCATCTCCCCCTTTGCCCAGTGACAACCTGTCCCTTCCCTGCCACACGGCTCTTTGGAAGGAGGGTGCCCAGGAGAAGAAGCCCTTGGCCAGCACCTGCTGGAGAGCTCCCCTGCCAGACAGCCCGGCTCTCGTGCGGCGAGGCTGCCTCTCCAACAGCTTCGAGGCTACAGAGGGCACACAACCTCTTCAACCTTTAGGGCTTTCATGGCTTTTTTTTTTTTTCCTTCTTCTCCTACATACGAGTCAATTAACATTTCAAGAATGGAAAGCTGCTGCAAACCGAAAGCCCCAAATATTTCATCGTGGTTTTGACAATCTGGGAACTTTTCTTTCCCTACAGTTGTACGCTCTTGTGCATATATTTTTCTCCCGTTCACCCAAGTCAGCTCTGGGTGGAAAACCCCATTGCTGTGGCACTTTCTTGATTAAATATTAGCTCAAAGTGCTCAGGCAAGCGGTTCTCTCCCAAGTAGGTAACTTCTGACCTGGTGCAAAGTAGTAGCTCTCCGCTTGACCTGACCTAGGCTGTCCGCCGAGAGCTGACACAGTCAAGAGTCACTCGCAGATCCACGTCCTGACGTTTCTACTGATGTACCACGGCAGAAGTCAGAGTCACCTGGGTTCAGACACCTGGGTCACCTGGTCATGTGTGTTACCTCCATCCAATCCTCCAGATGGATTATTCTTATCACTTAGACCACTTTGATCTCTTTGATAAGTAATGGACTTCTGTGGGTTAGAAGGAGCTCATACTTCTTCAGTTACATACTGAAGAAGTATGTCAGATGCTTCGAATTACCCAGCAGCTGGAGAACCACCCCATTATAACCAAACCACCCTGTTCTTTTTTTTTTCTCCATACGTGAGCCACCTCTCAGAAAACTCCAACCCTTTCGCAGCGTCAATATTTAAAATTAAACCCTTCAATAACTTGCCATCTCGGGGCACTAAGGGAAAAGACGGAGAGTGTAGGGGGTTGAGAAGACTGCCTGTGTGAGGGTCAGAAGCAGAGGGAGGGAGCCCACCTGAGGAGCAGAGCTCTGGGGTTGACTCTGCCTCACGGTGGGCACAAGCGTATAATCCACGCCGATGACGACAACTACCGTTTGGCAGGTAATCCACTAATTAGCAATTCAGTGAGTTTTTACACCCAAGCTGAGATTTCTCACAAGTGCTTCATGGCCATGCGCTACTTCCTATCTAACACACGCTCTTCCTCCCCTCGCAGGCTGGATGCGTTCGGGCTGACAGCACGAGCAGACCCCCCCTCAGTCTAAGGGCTGGGTGTGCGGCGGACGAGGAGCAGGAGGGATGGAGGCCAGCAGCACGGCGAGGGGTGAGTTAGCTGACGTTGTCCTGCCTTCCAGCGTGGCCAGGGCTTGCTGGAGTTCCTTTTTTTCATACTGCATTCCCTCCAGGAGGGCCATTTGTCTCTTCAACCTCTTTCTAGGAGGGAATTAGAGGACGGGATGCCGCGATGGAGATGCCTCATTTAGCCCCATCTGCTCCGTTGTTGTGTACCAGGGCATGGCTGTTCCTCAGCACCCTTCCAGCCCTATCACCAAGCACCTCCATGCCTTCTCTCCTCAGAGGGACCAGGAAGAAGGTTTCCAGAGCGAGGGACCACAATGACACGTAGTCTTTTCCCTCTGCTCACGTTGACTCCCATCGCTCCAGTCCCCCGCCAGTTTTGCCTCAGCCTCTCTGGCTCTAGCTCATTCACAGCCTCCAGCAGGGGACAAAGCCCTTCCCCAAAGCCTTTTCTAAGTTCTGCTCATGATAGCCTTTGAGTGCCACAGGTATGAGCGAGTTATTCATCAGCATTTTCCCTGTTGAATCGGGTGGTTTCATTACCTTCATACCTGATGAACTGAGGGACAGAAACAAAGCCAAATTCATTCAAAACTATCATTAATTTGGGATGCTAGATTTGCAAAGATCTTCAAGTCTGTTTTTTCAGGGTTTACATGGGATTTTATGTGTTTGAAGCATGAGTCCACCTGGTTATAACGGACGGGATAAATCAGGCTCATTACTCAGAAAACAAGGAACGAGTTGCTCCCAACGAACCTCTTACTTTATGCAACCTTTCCCTGACAGCAAGGAGCTCAGTGACAGAGGAAGAAAGCAAGCCAGTCCCTTGGGGTGGGCAGCGTGAGATCATTCTTCTGCTTTTTGCATTTCCCTGATTTAGTCCTTCCCCGCGTGGGTCATGTGCAGCAGCCAGAGCAGCTCTCAGAGAGGGAGCTGCCTCCTGCCTTACCTCCCCCACCTGCACTCCCAGGGGAGACTCCTCCTGAGCACAGTGAGGTGGGGAGACACCTTTTAGCAGCAGTGCTGTTGGATGCTCTGCGGACCGAAAACTTTACCACGATACAAAGGAGTAACAGCTGCACCAAAAAACCCACCATCCTGGAGATGTTGGAAGTCCTGTCAAGCTGGACTGCAGGAGCCGCAGGAAAGCAGAGCAAGCTCAGCATATAGAGGAGCTTCAGAGGACAGAGGAGCTTCAGAGGACAGAGCAGTCCAGCTGCAACTAGTCTCTACAGAAAATAAATGGGCCAGGGAGCGTCCAAAGATGCATGGCTTTTCACTGGGGCAGCTCTAGTTAGGCTGAGTGGGGTTTTACCAACATCGATTCCCGGCCCCAACAGGCAAGCTTGCACTTCCCAACCACCCGTCTGTCAGAACTCTGTTCGGTGTGGGCAAAGCAGCCGTGTTTGGTTGGGGTTTTTTTCCCCTAATCTTCTCCTCAGAAGTGAATGACCCACTTTAGATGAAACATTAAAACAGCCCAAGGCGTATTTCCAGCTTTGAAAACCCCAGCTTGCACAGCTAACACATGGATCAACTTTGGAGCAGGCACAGAGGAATCAAGGCTTTGAAACTAGTGTCTCTAGTGTAGAAGTGAGGCTGGATTTAAGGAAAGGGTAGCAGTCAGGCTAGCGGTCAAGCTATAGCATTCCTAGCTTCTCTTTTTGTGTAGAGTACCACAGACGTGCCATCATGCTGCTGTTGGAAAGCCCAGAGATGACACAAGACCTGTAGTGCACCAGAAGGCTTCGCTGGCAGAGCATGGAGATCTCCCAATCCCTTTCTCCCTCCCTCTCCCAGAGCCAAAGCAGGCTCCGGCTCTCTTGTGCTTCAGTTCCAGACTAATTTTTATCTCTTCCCTCTGAAGAAGACTTTAACATGTAGGACAGACCTTCCCATGCTCATCCCTATCTTCAGATTTGATCCCTTGCTCTTTACAGTAGCCCTTTAATCTGACTCAGAAAACAAGCCTTTATCAGAAAGCACCTGCCTTCTCTTTCACCAGGCTCCCCAGCAGAACTACGAGGCACCAGAAAGCCTCTAACACATCAGCCCTGGCTCTACCGGTCTGAACACTCTGAGCACCGACCTATCGATTTCTGGACATCCAACAGCCCCGGCTGCCACTCAGGCAAACATCTGGGACAGAAGTCCCTGTCTCGTGCCTGATCGTGATGCTGTCCCCTCAGCAGATGGCTCGTCCCTCATCCCTTGCTGTCCACAAGGGAGGGCAGCACAGCCCTGGGCCAGCAGCAGGGGACTGGGATGCAAGGTGGACTGCCCAGCTTTCTGAGCTTTCCGGGATGAAGCATCAGCAAGCAGGACACAGGCAAGGTGAGGTATCAGCTCAACAGGGTGAAGGTCTTTCCTCTTGAACTGATAGATTCAGACCCCCTGGATTTATACATTCCTACAAATGTGTATTAGGAAGGGGGGTCTTTTCCATTTGTTAACTTTCTTCTCCATGCTGAAATCACTGGTGATGCTGGATACAGACAGGAGATAAGTGGAACTGGGTAGGAAAGAAGTCACAGAGACAGCCCTAGAGAGGAGAAGGAGAGGTGTTATAAGGGACGGCAGTGTTGGTTTCCACCTCCCACAGGAAGCAAAGAAATAAATAGGAGCCTTGGCTTTAGAGTGGGATGGGTGCAAGTGGGAACCCTTTGGCTGTAGAGGTGGTGTAGGCCCAAAGGGACATTCACCTGGGATCACACCACAGCCTGGTCACCCTGAAGGTCCACACCAAGGTGTTTGTGGTTGGAGGGTAACGCGTGTGTGCTGGGACCAACCAGACAAACCCAGACCAATGACTCCAATGACTGTGTGCCAGCTTCAGGGAGGGAAATCTGAGTCTTGACACCTGCTTTGTGGGTTGGGAGGAGGAAAGAGAACTAATCCTCCAGACAGCTTTCTTCATGCTCCGGGAATGATTTCCCACGGTTTGGAGGTTCTTCATCCCCCACATTCTTCTTCCACTTCAATCTCTGCCAAGTCTCACTCCATTTGAATCAATTTTAAAGGCACTCTTTAAAGCCTCTCACAAAGGGTTTCATAATGTGTTCCAACAGGAGCCATGGGGAAAAAGAAAAATCCCCTCTTTTATTATCCCAGCTGGAGAACGCTCTCCTTCAGAGCACCATAAAACGGTTGTGTATCATGCCCAGAGGGTCTTTGCTGCACATTAAAGCCCAGGGTGGGTGAAATGTCAGCTACAGTTCAGCCCAGATGGGATCCCTTAGGCTTTGAAATACAGTCTTTGGCTCCCTTAACGTCACCCTGTCCTCCTCACGGGTATAAAAAGGACAGAGAGGCCACCAAATGATGCGACATTAACATCAGAGGCTGTGTCCATCCTTCCTCAGCCTGGAATGTCATTGCTCCTAAAAGCATTACGAACTGGCAGACAAGCCAGATACAGGGGCCAGCTCTGTTAACAGAAGCCTGAAAGCACATGGAGAGGACAGGCATCATCAGCCCATGTCTGCCAGAGGATCATTTCTTAGGAAATCTCATAGAATTTTACAGGTACCAGCTGGTTAACCCGAAAGGCTGAGGACTGGGATCAACCCCCCTGCAACTCTCCTATTCACAGACCCCAGCTAACTCTTCTTCCCAAGCAGGATTGTTCCCGAAACAGCACGTGGAGAACACAAAGCTCACTGAAGGAAGGTCACTCCTCTGGAACAGTCAAGAGGCAGGGAAGAAAAGCCTAGAGTGATGAGAGCTGAGCTCCTGTCCTCAGCACTAGACTGTGGCCAAGTCATAGCCCAGGAGCTCACTCCCTTGAGTCTGGCTGTGGCGTTGTCCTGTCTGAAGCCTTGCCCGACGCACTGCCTTGGACGTGTGCCTGGCTAATGGATGGGACCCACCGTCCTCCGGTGACAGGAGACAGACACGAGGAACGAACCTCACATGGCTAATGCTCTACCTTTCAAGTGAACAAAAAGCTCTGTCAACAGCCTTCAAATAAAAGGAAAAAATAAAAGGATGGTTTATATTTAGCTGGTGCTGTGGAACCCACAGGCTGCATGCTAATTAGCTGGGAAAAGTAATGAGCTCAACCTGAAGCACGGGGAAGAAGAGAGGGTCTAAAAACCAAGATTTTTATCTGAACTGTTGAGACTGCAGAAAATTATTTCTGTTGGGTTGTTTGTTTGTTTCCTGGTGTTTATGGGCAAAAAATCATAAGGGACGTCAGTGGATAATGACAGTCTGGTAAATACCCAGTCTCCAGAGGGCTTTCCCATTTAACACTCACCTCATTGTGTGGAGACTAGCAAGGCCATGAATCAGTGCTGCTGACTGTGACCGTAGGGCACAGGCACCTAGCTTCCTAACCCCTTCATTTAGACCAGGGCTGTGTGTCCCCTCCAGGTAGAAGGAAATCAAGGTTTAGCATCTGCCATCAACCCTACCAGAAAAGTCACAGCCAGTGCTGTGATCCTGATGGGTACCATCTCCCATGTTGCCTGCAGAGATTCCAGAGACAGTAAATAACGGGTAAGGATGAGTCTCTGCTTTCAATGTGGCTTTTACTACAGAAAGAAAAGTGGTCCCCCTAAAATGCTGTGGGGTGTTCTCCAAGCAGCATCCTCCCATTAAGGAGCTCTGCACCTGAGCAGAAGGCCCCCTTCCCAAGGAAAGCAGAGCAGGGCTTCTCCTGGAGTTAGTGGAAGCAGGAAAGAAAATGCCTTTATATTCCCCTGCCAAAAGGCCTTTCTGTTCTCCTTAACTCAATTATTAATCTAAATATGTCTGCTCTGGTCTGCTCAAGTCAAGGTATGTCTCTGGTTTGGTCTGCCTGAGGCTGCTCTGATGGGGTTTATTTGAATCTGGTCTGGTTTGTCCCTAGCTTAGCTTTTTCCGATTTCGTGGAGTTTGATTTAGTTTGATTTGCTTCAGCATCCCTCAGCAACTCATGACCAAAGTTTTTTTTTGCCAGGTTGGCAGGTTGCTCCACATGAAACCCCAATGAACACAAAATGAGAAAGAAGTTATTTTCTGAGCAGGCTTAAAACCAGAAGAAATAAAAAACCAAACCAAGCCAAAAAAAACCCCAAAAAACCAAAAACCAAACCCAAACAAAACCCCTTAGGATAAATTCAGATCAAACTCATTGCAACCGGCCAAACTAACAATGGGCTCAGCAGCAGCCTTGGAAAACTCCACACTGATCTGTTAGGAATGACAATAAGATCAGCTGCTGCTTTAATCAACTGATTGAACACAGCAGGGGGGCTCTTCCAGCTTGCTTTAGGCTTGCAGCTTCCAGAGCAGTTTTCCCCAGGGCACAGTAAAACCTAACCCCTTTGTTCCCGGCCTGGAGGAGAAGGTTCCAGCTCAGGGGAAGAATCACTGCGATCCCAAGGGCTGGGGTGAGACCATGGAGGACCACATAAAGTTTTGAAAACCCCAGTCTGGACTGACCACATGCTGGACCACATCAGAGCGTGGCGGGGAAGAAGACCACCACGTATCTGAGATCCATCACGCGCTCCAGTCTCACATTTCCCAACCACACTTAGCAGGTTCCTGCCTTATCTCAGCTCTCCGCCTCGTCTGCACCCTCCTCTCACCTGCCACAGGGGCAGGAAGGAGCCTCTCCTCTGGACATCACTGAGGAAATAAATGATATAATAATAATAATAAAGAGAAACCTTTATTCCTCCTCCACCTGCCAAAGAAAGGACGCAGTGTGGGGGTGCTTGAATGCACCAGCTTAAGGACTCCGCTCCCAAGTCTGCAGAGTTAACTTTTGCCCTGTGTGAACGTGGGCTGCCTCAGACACACACAGGCTTAGGAGCTCCTCGGATCATCGCAGCGACCTTGCTGTTTGTGAGACAGGAGTCCCAGCTCAATTTGAGACGCCCTGGCACTTTGTAAGCCGGACCAAGGCAAAGGGAATTGCAGTCTAATGAGATGCCAGTCCCAACTGGGAGGCTGCTCAAGGAGGGAGCAGGCGGAGGAAGCTCTGACAGCGAAAGGCAGGGAAATTAATAGGAAGAACAGCAAGGCAAAGTGACAGAGACCTGTCGCCTCCTCAGCTAACACGGGGGCAAGGAATGGAAATGAGGAGCGGAAGGCACAGGGATAACACGATAAAGGTTAATGTAGAGAGGATGCTGCCTTGAACAGATAGCACAGTTAAAACCAGGCGAGCAGCTGGTGCGCTCTAGAAATCTCCATCACTGCTGAAAGGAGAGATGCTGTGGTGCAGGAGAGGCTGCCGGGAACCCCGGGTCACGGGCTAGGAGACAAGAGCCACCGCAGGGGGGGAACTGCAGCCCCGTCGCTGAGCCCGGAGGTTATCTGGGTCACACTCCTGTTGGGGCTGATCACGTCCCAGGAACACAAACCCTGCCAGATGCTCTGACGCAGCTCTGGGGATCTCCACAGCAGACGGTGGTGGGCAAAGGGGCCAGAGGAGAGTGGCCGGTGAATCCCCTGGGCGAGTGCACTGAATCCAGAGGCATCCTGCGAGCCTCCTGCAGCAGGGCAGGGGCGAGGGGCAGGGGCGTTGCTCAGGAGCTGGGGTAATAGCCAGGGCAGGGTGGGACTGGTACAGAGATAACACCACCTGCCCGAAGAACAGAGGTTCGGACAGAGCGACACGGGTGAGGCGAGGTGAAAACACGCTCGGGATGAGTGTTGTGCTCACTGAGCGCAGGATCCACTCTCTGCTTCCAGCTCTGGCTCCCACGCTCCCAAAATCTCCTGCCCCCCAGGATCCTGGGCCAGCAGGGTCCAGAGGAGCATCTGACATAGCAGACCTTGTCTGCAACAGTGACTGACCTTGGGGAGCTGCATCTGGCCCACCACTCCCCCTCGAACCTTTCTCCTTCCCTCCACGCCAGCCCCTCCAAGTCCGCACTTGCTGCCTGGCTCCTTTCCTGCTCCAATCATTTTCTTGAGCAAACACAATTTAGAGGGATGGCGAGCGGGGGGGCTGCGGAAGGGAAGGCTATTACTGTTCTTTCTGGGTAAAGTGGGCCTCATTACGAGCTCTCTCCATGGCTGGTCAATACTGCTTCCCCGGAGGCTGAGGGACATTTCATTATTCCTCGCATTACCTTGTTCATCTCCTCCACATTTCAGGGGGTGTTTATTGAACGCTTTGCATAAGCAGCTTTGGAGCAGAACAGCACAGAGAAAGCACGGACAGAAAACACTCTTGACTAACCTGGAGCAAGCAAGTAGCGTCTCCCAGCATAGCCCCCACCCCCGGCCAGCAGCCACCGCCTCCTGCTGCGGGTGGTAGCACCATCCCTCTCACATGAGGCTGGAGAAAGCAGGTTCCTCCTCCCACGCTGCCCCAGCGCTGCATCTGGAGGCAGAGGTGGCAGTGAGGATGAAGGAGCAGAGTCTGTTTCTGGCTTCGGTCCCAAGGCACAGAAGAAGCCTTTTGTCTGCGCTACAGACAGCGCACCACAAGCCCCGCGACGGGGATGAACACAAACTCATAAAGCAACTTCTGTTCAGATTACAATAAAATGTGTTAAACGGCTGCTCACCATGATTATTTTCCAATTAGGTTTTAGTTTAGCTCAATTACTTTCCCACTGCTGTTCAGTGAATCTTACCCGTTTTTCCCTTTAAATGGCTGCTCCACGGTTTTCCCCGCGTAGAGGCCAGCTGGGCTGTCGGACCCTCTGGCAGGGCAGCAGAGCCCAGGTCCTGAGCAGACCATGGGTCTTCAGCTAGGTGCTTGCTGGAGGGGCTTGGGTAGCCCACAGGCCACCTCTCTGGGGAGGCAGCTTCCTTTATTCACCCTTACTTCAGCCCTGGGAGCTTCCCCCTTTCCCCATTCCCAATCCTCGGTCCTTCCTGTCCCTGGCATTGGATCCAAGGCACGAGGTGCTGCCCATCCAGAAGGCTCCCAAGCCCAGGGGGCTCAGAGCAGCCCTTCCCCTTGCAAGCCAGCAACAGAGCTCAGTGGACATTATTTTCTCTTTCCTTTTGTTTAATAACCCTCACCTCTCCCTCTCTGTCTTTGCACAGGCCTGGGAGACATAGGGACCTCTCTTTGTTTTGGATGCATCCCTATTTAGGAGGTTAATTACGAAAACTGTAATTCCATGGCCCTCCTAATGTTAAATGGAACAAAGGTTAATTGACGTGATTATGGCTTATGAGCTGAATTGCAGTCCTTAGTGGGACGGACGATTTCAGGCATATGGGCCGCAATTATTTCTCCCTCTTGGCTCATTGGGGTTTTGCTAAACCCATAGTAGGGACCTAATGATACTTAATGGCATGAAGAAAAAGCAGTTAATCGTTATGTAGCCCTCTAAAATTTAGTGTTCTGAAAGCTGAGCTGACTGCCATAGGGTGTTTTTTGAGTGATGGACGTGAAAGTGCAATAACGGTCCTACCAGGCAAGACCAGAGACCTGTCTCTCTCAGCAGCCTGTCTCCAACCAGCAGCAGACGAGGGCAGGGCAAGCACGCCATGGGATTTCCCCAGATTACTCTCCCAGGCACCTTTGGCTTCGAGACATCCTGGGTCACAGGTGACATCCCTGGGTTTAATACTTCATGACGGGTTTTTCCTCCACAGAGCTGTCCAGTCACGTTTGGGACGCTCCAGGTACCCGCTGCCCAGGCGTTTCACAGCTCAGCAACGCTCCCAGCTCCTCTGGTCTCTTCTGAAACTGCCGTCTGCCAGTTCCCTCTGAGCCCCCCAGTACCGATGCTGGGACAGAACAACTGGTCCTTGCTCTCCTTCCCCACGATACTCATGATTTCATAGCTCCGCACTTGTCCTCCTTCCAGGCAGGGAAGCCCTAGCCCAGTTTATCATTTTTCACACTCAAGTCAGTCCCCACCTTTGGTCATCCTTGCTGCTGCCCTGCTTTAAGCCTTTTTTAGCTCTACTATATAAACCACATTGGAGCTGGAGAAGCCAGAGATGTGTTCCCTACTCGGCACGCTGGCAGTGGCAGGATGATGTTCTCTGCTTTCCCTGATTTTCCTTCCCACGGCAGGGCTCGCAGGAGCTTCCTCCGCCTCCGAACCATCTCATTGAACTGCCACGCAACAGGCTCAAAAGGATCGCATCGGGTTTGCAGCAGATATATGACCTACCGTGGCGTAAGACATGGGTGAAGAGCTTCAAGAAACGTAACAGACCCTCCCAGCACTCAGGGCTTCCAAACCAATTAATAGTGTCCTCGCAAGCAGCTCATTCATCGCTGTCAGTTCTCCAAAAGAGCTATAAAAGAGCTCGAATTAGAGCAAAATATGCCTGACTGCTGCTGAGTTATGCCCGGATGTAATTCTGACAATGTACATAAAGCACAGTCACAGAAAAACCTATAGATTTTCCTTGACCCTTTCCTCTTTACTTTAAAATCCTCTCTGGGCAGAGAACAAGCACAGGGACTCCACGCATCAAAGGAATCCGTATACAAGAAGCAAGAACAACTAAGGAACCGTACTTTCTCTCACAGTGGGCACATTTCAGCATTACGGTTGCAGCCACCGATCCTTCTGTCACAAGAACACAAGCAGTCATTCTGGATAGACAGGTATTGAAATTCCACACAGTATTTCCATGGGTTGCTGTAAAGACCATTTCCCCCAGCCATGCAGCAGGATTTCAGACGCGTTCTCTGAATTTCAATGGTGCCCATGCAGATGAACAAAATAATGCACATTTTTGATGGCACATTTGGCTAGAATGGCATTAAATCTACAAGAATAAATTCAATTAGTAGAATCGTTCATTCCCCAGCATTTAACTTATTTACACTGAATAAACACATCAGACAAGCCCCTCTCTAGAGATTACGCACAAATGCTTGGCAATGGGAACGTACTCCTCGGTGCGTGTGAGTATAATGTAAGGAAATGAAGAATTTTTTTGCAAAATAATAATTATTTTGCATTTATATCGAACATTATAGTCAAGGATCTCAAAGCACTTGACAGGTGAGGAGTGATATAACGCTGCCTTTTTTTAATCTTGCTCACAGGGGCTTATCCCTACAGCATCACAGGACTTTACTGGCTGCAGTACACAGGCCCCGAACACAGAACTCCAGCCGTCCTGCAGGCACCCCACCTCTGACCAACCAAAGGCGCCCTGCGGCCACCGACGCCACGGAAAGAGCAAGCAGACCTGAGGGCACGCGCTGGCTCTTCGCTAGAGCTTTGTGCCAGGGAACTGCCTAGATGGTGCTGGGGAAGGAGCCAGGCTTCACCGCTGCTGGAGGAAGAGCGACAATGCCCAGAAGATCCCACCAAACTGTCCCAGCAGAAGTTGTCTCCGAATCCAGACATCATTTTAACCTCAACGGGCTTTGGCACAGAGAGGCAGGGAGCCCGATTCAACCTTATTTTCCATTTGTGTACGCGGACCTTTTCTCCTCACTGCCGACAGTGACCAGGAGGTGAGACGGCCTCACGCTCAACCCCTCCTGTGTCAACAAGGGAAGGTGTCCTTGTGGGGACAACGCACTCATTCTCACCCGTTTCCTAACAGCCTGAATTGCCAGGAGCTCCCCAGCTTCTGCTGTCACCTTCAGATTTCTCTTAGACCCCTTCTCCCCACGCTCCCACACCTTCCTCTCCCCTCGAGAGCCGCTCTCCTCCAGAGGAGCAGAAACCCCAGCAGACGCTCAACGCTTCTCAGGGCGGGGGGCGGCGCGTCTGGGGCTCTGTGAGTCACCGTCTTTGTCAGGGGGTGCAGACGGGACTGCCTGGACTCACTTCACAAATGGCCATCGCACCGAGGCGGCTCGATGCACAGCGAGGGGGTCACTCTGAGCTTGGCAGCAGAGACGAGCTGCATAATACAGACCTGCTCTTCCCTCCCTGCTCTCCACCGCGGCGCCTTTTGTTTTCAGCATCACAGGCCCCCGCTTCTCTTCCAGCTAATGGCTCCTTTGGCAAGTGCCTTCAATAGGCTGCTTGAAAGGCACAGCTCTGCTGCAGAGGGGAGGACGAGATTCAACGGGAGGGAGGATGAGGAAGGCAGGCAGACATCAGCAGCGAGGTGGGAAGGAGAGGTGGAGGGATGAGAAAGCAACGTGCAGAAGGCAGTGAGGGAGAGACAGAAGGGG
Organism: Leptosomus discolor; assembly: GCF_034619465.1. Classification (NCBI taxonomy): domain Eukaryota; kingdom Metazoa; phylum Chordata; class Aves; order Leptosomiformes; family Leptosomidae; genus Leptosomus; species Leptosomus discolor. Next base: position 2,345,937 of record NC_141392.1, on the reverse strand, counting down.
CGGGGGGAAGGAAGGATCCTTTTCAAGTTGTTAACAGCATGGTCCTGAGCACACCTTTCCTGAGCACGCCCACGGACAGGGGACACCTCGATCGTGAGCGGAGAGGGAAGCAGGGAAGGGGGGCAGGCAAACAAGGTGTAGTCCCAGCGGATGGACAAAGGGTGCCTTCCAAAGAGAGGCTGTTCTCGCTCCTGCAAACAAGACGCTGATCCCTCAGTGCTCTGGTCTCCCAAAGGAGGACACCCTTCCCTTTTCCCCCTACCATAAAGCTGGTTCTGTTCCTGCTTCCCCAGCAAGAAGGGTGCCTAGGAGACCTTGCTCCTTCGGCTGCCAGAGGTGTTTGGAGGGAGGATGGCGGAGGCAGAGCAAATCCCTGGCCTTTTCTGTTCTCTGTCTGCAGGTTCATTTGCTCAATCGAGCCTTGGCCACAGCTCAGCAGAGATGCCCAGGGTCACTTTATCTTGCCTGTTTGTTTGGGCAGCCAGTCAAGCAGCAGCTAGCAGCAGAAACTACGGGATTTTTCTCTTTGGTGCATGCGGGCAAAATTAAATGTGATTCGAACTCGCTGCTGGATCGGCACCAAACGAGCCCCTCAGGGCATGAGCTGTCAGGCAGTCGAGGAGGGGCTCCCTTCCCAGCACAGCGAGAACTTTCCCCGCCACAGCAGCGCAGGCAGCGTGGCCAGGAGATCGCCCCCGCTCCTGCAGATCGCTTGCTGCCAGAAGGCTGCCCGGGCTGCCTGCCACGGAAGAGGCTGGTGGCCTCTGTCCCGCTTCCTCCTCCACCTGCGGGGAGAGCGAGAGGCACGTGACGCCCACCTCTGCGCGCTCAGGGGTGCACCCCAGCACACGCATGCCCTCGGGCTCCCCAGCCTCCCCAGGGAACTTGAGTGTCCTGCACAAAACTCACTGGACTCCGGCCCCTCTCATGACTTCTGCTTTGGGCCAGCTCCAGGACCACGAAGGTCTCCTCGGTCAGCTCCAGGAGGAACGCTTGGCGTTGTCCAAATGCAAGGCTCGTCTTGCAAAGAGGCAGGTGGTGGCTTCCAGGAGTCCAAGGCTCCCTCCTCTTGATCAGTTCCCCAGGGAAATCCAGTCCCTGGCTGTCTCAGCACCCAACTGATGCCTTGCTACGCCACGGCCTGAAGTCTCCAGCGAAGGAGAGGTACTAAATATGGTTCTGCTCTGCAGACATGACTCACATTCTGGCAGGGTCATCCTGCTCTCTGCACGTGCTCAGGATTTGCTTTTCTTAGCCCACTTTTCCCTTGCTGCTGTCCTTCCCATCTACCCACCCACCTGCCAGGGCTGCCTAACAGGACCATGAAGATCATGAAATCTGTCCCAGCTGTTAAAAGCACAGCTTGTGCACAAATGTCCTCTTTGAAACACCTCCAGCAGGTGCCACAACTTGCAGTTCCTGCCCTTTCCCAGCCGGGCTTGGTCCAGCAGGCGATTGCTCCTCTCCCACCCCTTGCCTGCTCTGCTGGCTCCAGTGGAGTGGCAGAACACCAGGACTAACACCCGCAGGGCCAGGCTCCCCGTGAGCAACTGAGAAATGAAGGCAAGAGAACGCCCCCTACAATTAGGGCTGTTCCCTTAATTTGGTAGCTGGAGCAGCTCAGGGTCAAGCAACAGACCAGACAGGTTTCCGCTGAAGACACTTGCTCTGTAACCCCAGCCTTATGGCAGCCCCACGGCCGTCAGGTTGCTCTGCGGAGCAGTTGTCTAGAAGCAACCTCCTCCTCCAGCCTCCTGTGCCTCCCAGGACACCTCAGTCTCTGGGAGCGTTGACCAAAAAAATCAAAGATCGACCAAGACGCCAGGCTTGGCGGGGAAAGGAGCGTGCTTTGCCAGCTTCATCGCCTGGAGAAGCAGTCCCTCCTCCCCCAGGCCCAGGAGAAAGAACGAGTTGGTAGAGGAACGCCGGGCCGAGCCCTCCCTTGCCTGCTTTCCCGCCCCACAGCACAGCCCCATCATGGCCATGAGGCTGAAAAAAAAAATGGCCAGGATTTTTTTTTCAAGCACTTGTCACGTTTCCAGGGCAGGAAGACTGCAAGCCTCTTAGGAAGGGGTTCAGAGATGTCCCAAGGCAAAACCCCTCAGGCCAACCTCTGTGAGGGGCCCTGAGCGTGGGGGGTTTGGGCTCCAAGGACCCTTCCCTCTTCACGGGGACATCTACAGGAGAAGTTTTCTTGGAGGGAGCAGCACCTCACAGAGGGAGAGAGGCAGCGAGAGGACTTGTTAGGGGGAAAAAATCAAAGCCGTGTGTATGCTAATGGGAGGATGAGGTGAGGGATGGCAGCATCCCAGACAGGCAGGAGGGTCCCCTTCCTCCTGCTCCCTCGGGGGTTCATTACAGGCTGGTGCCTGTGAAGCGGCACAGCCACCCGAGCCCGTGTCACTCCCCACCACCCCGCCTATCGACAAATCCCTTCCCACGGGAGCCCAGTTAATTTGCTTCCCGTCTATTGATCCCCGTGGCAAGTCACCATTAGCAGCGGCTCCGCCTGCCTCCTCCGCCTCGCTCCGCTTGGCGCTGGGGAGGAAGGGCAGCGGCGGGCTCATTACTGGAGAGAGGCCTTTAGGGGCATCCAGAGACGAAAGGGGCCGAATCGCTCCCTGGGCCCACTCCCCCTCAGACAGAGACCCTTCTTATTTATAAGGCCGGCAGCATCCCCCTGATTAGGGAATGCTTTCAGGCTCCCTCTCCCCTGCACTCAGCATATTGATTAGCCTTTGTTCGCTGCTTTATAAACCCGCTCGTTAATGGGCTGGGAGCTTGTAAACGCGCATTGGATTTCTTTTTAAATCTGCCGGAGCGAAGGAACCGCTAAGTGTTTACGAGGGGGAGAGTAACAGCCCTGCCACCACCGCCAGCAAACTTCGCCGGTGGCTGAGGGCAGGGTCATCCTTGCCCCACATCACACCCCCATCCCGCTCCACCTTGGCTCCTCTTGCCCAGGGCACGCTCTGCTGAGGTGGAAGGGGCAGACGGAGGAAGTTGGGGTGGCTCCTGCCCTTAGCGCTTTACCCGCCCCCATCACGGTCCCTCCCAGGCTGCACCCCAGCCAGGGCTGTGGAAGGGACCGTGGCACACCGTGGCTTTCTCCCCAGGCACATGGGACACCTTTTTGCTCCTCCCTGGATGGTCTTGGCCTGTTGGCTCTGCCCATCAGTGCCAGCTCTGTGGAAATCCCTCCAACTCTCCCCATGGCTCTGCAAGGTACCAGCAGCATCCCCACCCCGGGCCTGCTTCCCATCACTAGGAGGAAGGAGAAGGCTCCAGCCCTCAGGGAGACAGACAGGGAGCGCTCCTGGCCAGGCTCTTCATGGCAGGCAATTTTCTAAGGAGCTGACAGAAGCCAAGCAAATACCAAAGGCGTCTAAGGGAGCGCTCCTTCCAGCGCCACATGCCGTGCTCCTCCGGGCATGGCAGGAGAAGTTCTTGGGCTAACGCAAAAGCCTTGCCACAAGCCATGGCAGAGCAGACCCTTGCAGCTGATCCTTCCGCCGTCACTTACAAACCCACATTTACCTCCCCACTCTGCAAGTCACTCCCATTATTTTGAATGCTCACTGGGTTCAGCGAAATGGCAGATGGATAGCGTTCCCCCCGGGAAGGAAAAGAGCCCGAGTCCACCTGGTATGTGTTGCACGTTCCGTCCTATTTGCTCAGCTGTAGATCTGCCTGTCCCAGTCTTTACCAGGCCATCCATCCTCTTACTATCAGACACAGCCAGGATGCCATCCCTTACGCCAAAACCTTTGATAAAGCTGACTCCAAGCGTTCCGGCCCAAGGTGCTCCTTCCATTGGTTAAACCCTCCGGTTTCAGGCATCATAACCTCCGCTTCCTTTCCTCACCGCAGTTTGATTTATGAAGCTGTAAGGTTGCTTCTCAATGTCACCGAAGCGGGTATATCAGGGTCATTTTGATTGCAGATTTTTCTGGTTTGGAAGTGTTGGAGTGTCCCTGACGGGGCTCACAGCAGCCTCTGCTAGAAGGGAACCTCCCCTACCTGAAGATACATCTCTGTTGTTCGAGCTAAGAGTCATTCTTTCAGCAGAAAGTCAGTAGAAAGCTATTAGAGCTGTTTGAGCTGGCTATTGCGGGGAAACATTATCGCTTGCACTAAGCTAATGTATTGCTTTTTCTTGCAATACTCCAATGTATTGCTTTTGCTTGCAGTTCGCTGGGTCTTTCCAGGGATCCACAAGCCTAAACTGATATTGCAGATGCATTTTCCAGGTACCCCATATTGCTACCCACTTCCCTTATTCGGAAAGTGGGAATATAAATGTAATAGGCTTGATGCAGAGTTGCTGGCACAGTAAAGCAACAAGAAACCCAGGACTCTCCAGTCTCCACATTGCTAGGAAAGTGGGAATCTGATTTCTATAATTTAAAATGGGCAAGGTTCAGGACTGTTAGCACTTCGAGATACGTCTTGGGGCTCTGTCTGGGAGACCAGAGAAGCATTTCTGGGGCGCAACAGGCATGGGAACAGCATCCCTGCCAGCCAGCAGAGTCCCAGCTCCTAATCTGGAATCTCTTCTAGTGCAATGTGTCCCAGTTTGGCTGAGTCCTGTTTGTTCCAAGTATTCACTGGAGATCTTCTGCCTTGCAGGCACCAGGGATCCACTCTCTGGCTCTGCTGTCTTAAAAATCCCACTGCAGGAGCTGGTGATGTTTGTTTTTTAATTCAGGGCTGCATCTACCTGTTTTTCCCACTGAAAAAGGAAGCTTGCACTATCCTCTGGACTACGTGTGCTCACATCCTTGGCTGAGTCCTTGGTTGGCTCTGGGACAGAAAACTGCCAGGAGAGCCCGGGAGCAGCAAGAGGCAGCCTTATGGAATCAGCAACAGGTTATTTCCAGCCTGGTGGGAGATTCCCCTCTGGATCAGTACTGACTTGTGCATCCCAGACCAACTTTAGAGGAGAAAGCCATATTTTGCCCCATTGTGAAGTTACAGCACTGAGAGTTGATAACCATCCAGGATCTCCTGGTGCTTTCTGGAAGAAGGGCTTCAGTGCTCTCGTCAAGCTGCAAGTGAGGCGTTGACCTCACGGAGTCCTGAGGATTGTCACAAAAGGTGCAGTGTGTGCTGGGACCCTCCTCAAATCAATGCCTCGTTATTCATTCACAGGACATGGGTTATCACTGACATCACTCCAAGAGCAAACGCAAGCCAACGCAGAAATCACGCTGTAGCTGAGGCAGAAAATTCACAAGAAGTTACTCAGCAGATAACATAGTTGCTCTGGGCTTATGATGCCCAAACCCTGTTAAGACTCCCAACTCAACCCAAAGAGAAAAATCCGACTGGAAGAAGCTTTGCTGATCAGCAGAAAACGAAGGCGTGTGGAGGCTTTCTGCTAGATCAGCAATGCCCAAGGGGACTTCAGGAAGACTGATTCTCCAGAGTCAGAAATATGGAGCTAGAGGCCTCATTAGGGGATTTGCATTTTCCCATCTGGAAACATAACAGAGTAGAGACCCTCAATGCCAATTAATTTACGGCTGGGACAGAAATTGCCAGCCATCTGTAGCAGAACTAGAGAAAACTCACCCAGAGACTGGAACCAGGAAGCCAGAGAATCACTTGTGGTGCTCTCTGATGAAGTTTGCCTCTACAGCTGCCACCTTCTCAGTGCCTAAGACGTGAGGAAGGGGGATGTTTGCGCACACAATCCACAGTTAACCCAAAGCATACTGAGTTGCTCTTTAGAGGGGTCCTGGTTGGAAGCCAATTGTATTTTTATGAAAGGTTTTACCTCCTGAGACTTTAGAAACTTGCTGCATTCCCTCAAGGGGAACTCCTTTCCTAGAAGGTGCAGCAAGGTCTCTGGAATAAACTCTGCCAAGCAAAGACTGTAATCTGTCAGCGCCTTCATTTCTGTCCGAAGCCTGTCCTGCTCCAGTATCCCAATCCATCCACCGACACATCTAGCCACATCGAGGCAGCAGAAAGATGGCACCAAGTTCAGGGGACCTTCGGAGCTGACTTTCTAAGAAAATAAGTTTGTTCTTTATATCCATCTCTTTTTCTTTGCGAACAAGGGACACAGGGATACTTCTTGCCACTGCCCTTTCTGCAGCGCTCCCTACCTCCAAGCAGCAGCTGACAGCAGTATGTTCTACCCCAAGTCTGCAACTTCGTCCTTCCTAAGAGTGTTTTGGAGTTACCACCATGTGAGCCAAGGATCAAAAACAGGCCAGGTGGGGAGAGAGAAGCAGCTCAGCTGCTGTAAGACAGGGAAGGGGAGAGAGCAGAGAAATACCCTTTTTTTTCACCAGAAATTACCCCATCGAGGAAGACTCTGGCGGCTGGCTGAGGTGCTCCGAGCCTGGCCGGCGCTCTGTCCACACCATCACCTTCAAGGTGGAGAGGCTTAGCTCAGGACTCCAAGTTGAATCCTGCTGTAGTGTCTGGGGAGACGAATCACCCTTCCCTGAGGAGCCTCGAGCCAAAATTAGGAGCTGCTGGCCCTGAAGTAAAGAGCACACAGCCCAGAGACTGCCCTTGCATTGCCTTGGAGATGTCACACAAACACTGCCGGCCTCTCGCGGGGCCGCTTCCCACCTGGTACGTCCTGCGAGTGATGGAAACGTGGCAGGACACGGATCCATGAACATCCGAGGAGATAAGGGATAGCAAAGGGGTAGGCGAATAGTATAAATTAGAGCACAAATTGGACTGGGATAACACAGAGGTACCCTGAGTGCTATAAAACGCCACAGATGGGGAGGCAGCCACATAAAACGTAGTGGCAGCGTAAAAATCAAATTCTGGCACTAACAGCTGTGATCTTTTTTAATCTATTGATTAAACTAGTGATCCTTTCCAGCCCTAAACACTACTAATCTGCTGCCCTGGGAATAAACCTGGAGCTGGGAAGGAATAAGTTGCCCTCTCAGGAACATTTTTCAAGGTTTTAGTGTTTTTATCATGCTGAAATAGGCTTTTCAGCTTTCTTATAAAGGAAAAAAAAAAAAAAAAAACAACAGAGAAAAGGCGACACTCCCGTAATAGCCAGGGAAGCAGAGTACACGGAGGGGAAGAGCACACCCCAAGTTCAGTCAGTACCCTAGCTGTCAGTTAGGGCACGCTGACTGAGCCCTCGCTGTCTCTCCAGATGGAGCTGTCCCACACGGTAACAAGTACTTAGGAGAGACCCAAGTCACATAACACACACACAGGGACAGAGAGACAGACTTAAATTATTGGGGCACCTCTTATTGTGCACAGAGCCACCATTTCTGGGTGGCAGCCGGGAGGATTTGTTATTTAACGGGTTACAGCGGCATTTCAGAGCTACGTTCACCCTCGCTGTGGCACTTAATTCTCTCTACAGACTGTACATGAAGCCAGGCTTGGGCCACAAAGGACCAGAATCAGGCCGAGTCGCTAATCTCACCCAGTCAGGGCAGTCGTAACATCCACAACAGCAGAGACACCCTGAGAACGACGAGAAGGAAGGAGACTGGAGTCAGCCAGGAGCAGAAATGGGACCCCTTTCACCGGCACCAAGTCCCCATCCCAGACCTGAGGATCATCCACGGGGATGTCAACATTGCTAGACGCTTCCCAATGACACACACGCGTGTGCAGATGTCGTGCAGCATGAGCAGTCCGGTTCTGTCTCCTCCTTATTCTCTCTGAGTCGTCCCCTACAAATAAAGATTTTTCTCTCTCTCCCTCCTCTTGCTCTCGCTGCAGTCTAGAATCACCCTAGCTCCCTCCCTCCCCTCACGCCTGGGCCAATGTAGAGTGTTAATTAGTGATGAATTAGCAGCACAAATCCCATTCGAAGCCCCAGACCCACCATGACGAATTCCTACGAGGGACCTGACAAATCTTATGTTAATATCTTCCTTTTCTTCATCAAGCAATTACTTCTCACTTCATTTGTCTGCAAAGGCTGAGCCCATACCCTCAGCTCGGGTGCGGGCATGTGTGGTTCAACTTTGTCAATTAATTATTGAATGGCTTATTTCACGCTGTTAGACTATTAAAAAACCCAAAACCATATGAAAGCACCTCCTTAATTATTAAATTTCAACATGTTGGGCATTGAAGCTCTTAGAGGGAATGCTGACACCAGACTTTCCTCTCCTAAAAATGCCTGCCATCACCACCACAGCTGGGTCCCTGCCTGTCTGTTTTAATCATGGTGGCACTTCACCCTTCCATGCAGAGACCACAACGAGTCCGTCCCCGATCCAAAGCCTGATGAAGTCAAGGAAAAGATTCACATTGCCTTCAGAGGGACTCGAGTCCTTCCCGAAGACTGATGCGCTCTTACGACATGGGTGCTTTGGGGATCTACCACCTTTCTGGTAAGAAACGCCAGGAGACTAACTAGGGCAGCTGAGACCAAAGATCCTCCTCCACCAGGGCGATTTGCAGAGGTGCAGAGCAGAAGGAACAGCTGATTATCCAAAGATATCTTCCTAATGGCACGGTTTGGCGAACTGCAATCAGCAACCCTTGAATTAAGCCCAGAAACGTGGTTTCTAGGCTTTTTTGGTTCATCCAAGAGCTGAGTCTCAACCTTAGTGCTACTAATTGTCCAGACCCAAAGGGAAACTAATTCTTTCTTCTCTGCCCAAGCTGCCAAAGGGCAGGATTCAGTCCCAAATGGCCTCCCCGCTCCCCTGCTCCCAAATCAGAGACCCCAGTACCTCTCCCTTGGGTACCTCTCTTCCAAGACGTGAGCTCTTGGCTGGTGACTTGCCGAGTTTGCGAAGAACAAGGGTTTGAAGCAGATGTTTCGCTTTTGCCTGTCAGCTCTGCTCAGCATCCCACTGGAGAGCTGTGGGCAGAGGCCTGAGTCACTCTGCATCAGCACCGAAACGGCTGACCCACCTCTGCGTGCTCGCCAGCTGACTGCCAGAGCGACTGGTAGCTTCAAGGGACGGGCTACCCCAGGAGACTCAGCGGTGGTACCCTCTCCTACAACCTCTTTTCCTGGCTTCCTGCAGGGTCAGCAAGACAGAAAGATCTCCTGGACCACAGGAGCAGCCTATGTGCCTCCTCTCTTTGCACAGGTCCCCGGCTTCTCTCTGAATTTCCCTTCGTTCCCCCACCCTCCCCCATCCCATCACTGCTGCCCTCCCCATGGTAGGAGCTAACGAGGCTCCTAAAACCCCGACTCTCAACTTGCTGAAGCCGTTTTTTCCTGCACTAAACCCCCTACCTGAAAATCCCAGACAAGCTGCGGCAAACCAAGCCCTGGGATTTTGAGGTGAATCTCTCACCCCTCACTTTGTCTCTGCTGGGGGGTGGGTGGTCGGGGGGGGGGGGGGGTCCTCCAGCAAGAGCTGAGCAGCATGAACAACTCTGCCTCTCCAGATACACAGTTCACTTTGCCTACACCGCTGCTGAAAGAGTCCCACAGCAATATATATATATATATATATATATATATATATATATATATATATATATTCGCCCCAGCAATACATCTGACCTCTCACCCCAGCCCCTGCTGCAGCGCAGGAGAGCCGGGGCCTCACAAAACGCGGATGAGCCAAGGGGTGGGCAGCCGGGCGTGGGTATGGTCCGTAAGCGTGGAGCCCGAGTTGATTTTGGCACCGGGACGGCCACATCCTGGAGAGCCACGAAACTTGGGATCATCATCAAGCCACGAGGTCAGCCCTGGAATATCTTCCTTTAGGAACAGCCCTGCCTACACCACAACCTCAAACGCGGGGGGCAGCCGCTCACACCTCCCGCTGGCCTTTGCTCAGTCCCAGCCCAGCTGCTGGGACTACCAGGCTGCATCCATTTTTTATGGGGAACCAGACCTCACGAGCTGTTAGGAGGCCTGCCTGGCCCAGCTAAGCTCCAGCGAAGGCAGCACAGGTTCAGAGGAAGGGATGACCGCCAGGAAAGGGCTGTGGGGATACCTCCAGCCTGGTCCTGCCGCTCTTCCCCACGCAAGCACCTGCAGCGAAGGCAGCAGCCGAGCCCAGCGCCTCCAGCACCCGCAGCCCAGCCCCAAACTGCGTATCTGGGTGCCGAAAATAGCTGCATGGCCCAAGAGCAGAGAGGAGGAAAAGCAGCGGGACTGCGTGTGGGAGGAAAGGGGTGATCAGGAGCAAAGGCAGCCTACGTTTCAGAAAAGACTCCCTCCCTCTCCCGTCCAGTGGATTAAAGACTCCAGAGGTGTCTGCCTGCCGCTGGGCAAGGAGCATCTATCAGGTACCAGAGACCTCAGGGCCTGCTTGGGCTACAATAGCTGGGACTTGAGGAGCCTGTTGTTTCACTGGCTTCCAGTCTGGAGCACTAAAAATGCCCCTCTGTTCCCTGCAGCTGACTTGCAAACCACAGCCCAGCACAGCAGAGAGAAGTGAGCAATTAAAGAGACAAAGTGCTGAAAAATACATAACAAAAGCCCTGCAAATGGGTACCGGGAGCCTGGAGAACAAAGGCAACGCGTGTTAACCGTGAACATGATTCAGTTAATTTTTAGCAGTCCGTAACAGAAGCGATGGATGGGAGAAACAAGCGGGTGTCAGGCAGGAAACTCTTCCTTTCTTCCCAGTGCCCTCCTCATCGGAGATGACAGCCTGCCCCCTCCTTTCCCACTGGGGATGGTCTTCTCATCTCCAACCCAAGCAGCTTTCAAGGGATGCAGCGCCGACGGGGTTCTAAGCTTTAGGTATGAGCTCCCTGCACCCAGAAAGGCAGGGCAAGAGCCCTCAGAAAGTCTGGCAGGGAGTAGGAGGATCTCGGCTCGTGATGCTTTCGGGAAGTTCAAGCTCAAAGACATTGCTGCTCGGCCAGGGATGAAAGCGTGTGGGCCATGGGGCTTGCTTGGGCCCTTCATCCAGCCGCCTCACCGCGGGAGAGGTACCGTGGCCACGCGTACGCTGAGATGTCGGAGGCAGGGACGTGCGTGGCGGCTCCTAGCTGGGCATATCCCCGGGTTATTTCTAGGTATCCCCCAGCCTTTCCTCCTCCTGCCCTCCGTGATCATGCAGAGATCAAAACCACTGCCTTGCCCAACAGGGAAACACGGGATGAAGGAGGGCACGCAGGACATCAGGGCCAAAGGGACAGGGAAGGGGACACGCCGCCCCTGCAGCTAGTGGGAACGCCAGCCGAGAGCAGCCCTGGCAGCGCAGGACGCGTCACCACCACTTGGACACGACGTGGACGGTTGAGCGAGAGCCCAGGGGGCTGCTGGGGCGGCAGACCTGCCCCGCGGGGACCCGCTCCCCGCCTCGTCCCCCACGCCCACCCGTGCGCAGCCAGCTGGGTGCCACCCGGGTGCCCCAGGCGCTGTGTCGCAGTGAGGGAGAGCCGTGCAGCCTTCCTCGCCGCTCTTCCTCAGTGCCTTTGCTCACTCCGAGGCCTCCCTCGCTGCCTTGCTGCTCGCCCGCTGCGAGTGCCTCCCTCCTTGTGCTGGCCTTGCCCCTCTCTGCCCCTCCGTGAACCGGCAGCTGCGGCAGCAGACGCCCTCCTGCGCCTGCAAGCCCTGCGCAGGCATCACCAGAGCCCCTGCAGCGTGCCAGGCCGGGGGAGGAGAGACAGGGAGACCCTGAACACATCCAGTGCTTCGCACAGGTCCCCGGCTTCTCCCTGAATTTCCCTTCGTTCCCCCACCCTCCCCCATCCCATCACTGCTGCCCTCCCCATGGTAGGAGCTAACGAGGCTCCTAAAACCCCGACTCTCAACTTGCTGAAGCCGTTTTTTCCTGCACTAAACCCCCTACCTGAAAATCCCAGACAAACTGCGGCAAACCGAGCCCTGGGATTTTGAGGTGAATCTCTCACCCCTCACTTTGTCTTTGCTGGGGGGTGGGTGGTCGGGGGGGGGGGTGTCCTCCAGCAAGAGCTGAGCAGCATGAACAACTCTGCCTCTCCAGATACACAGTTCACTTTGCCTACACTGCTGCTGAAAGAGTCCCACAGCAATATATATATATATATATATATATATATATTCCCCCCAGCAATACATCTGACCTCTCACCCCAGCCCCTGCTGCAGCGCAGGAGAGCCGGGGCCTCACAAAACACGGATGAGCCAAGGGGTGGGCAGCCGGGCGTGGGTCTGGTCCGTAAGCGTGGAGCCCGAGTTGATTTTGGCACCGGGACGGCCACATCCTGGAGAGCCACGAAACTTGGGATCATCATCAAGCCACGAGGTCAAGGAGGAGTTTGGCATCGTCATCGTGCCCAGTCCCCCTGGGAGAGACAGCCCCAGAGAGAGCCCCAGCATGAGCTGCCTGTGGGGCAGCAGGGACAGGACACTCACAGCAGCATCTGCACCCACGGGAGCTGGTGAAGCCCAGAGGAGCCTCCTCACGTGTTGATGTGCTTTCCCCAGCTCTCCCCAGGCTCCTGAGCCTCCAAGACCACAGGGTCCCTCAAGCAGCACGGCCGTCCCACCTCCGCACCAGGAGAAACTTGGCGCTGGCGGATCCCAGCGGAGGGGGCTGCAGCGGGGATGGGAGAGGGAGGGGGGAACGCGGCCTGCCAGGAGCTGCAGCCTGGTGAGATGCTGGGGAAAGGGCTGTCAAAAACTAATTTAAAAATGTAGCGCTCTGCTTGATTTCGTGTCTCAACATGTCGCTTAACAGCAATTTAGTCACACCCCCCCCCCTCCTTCTGCTGAGGCACTGACACTTTTTTAATAAAAGTACATAGAGGAGCTTCAGGCACGTTATTAAGCGCACAGCAAGGGTGCTGGCACCCATGTCTGTGCCCCGTGCTCCCTATTAGTGTAATGAGAGCTCGCAGGAGCACAGGGGGCAGCGGAGCCCCTTCCCTGGCTCCAGCTGAACGCTCCCGACCCGATTTCCCCCAGCACATGCTTGGCTTCCTCTGGAAACCCCATCTTCAGCTGGTGCCCAGGGGTGGGCCCTGCCAAGGTGAAAGGCGTTCAGCAAACCTGATCTGCCAGCAGGCTTATATAATTATTAGAATTTCTAATTTTTTTTTTTTTATTTGGTGCTTTTTCTTCTTCTTTTTCTTTTTTGGTGTCCCCAAGCCATGTTGAGATGCAGAAGCTGCTGCCATGGTTACAGTCCCAGCCAGTCGTTATCCAGCTCCCAGCTCCAGCCTCTGGAGGTTACTGAGCCCTGGGAGTCCGGAGGGGACTGAGCCCTGGGAGCCTGTGTGCCATGCCCCCAGGAAGGGGGACAGGGCTGCCTGGCACCATCCCTGGCTGACAGCTTCTCTGGCCACCCCTGCAGCGGAGCTCTACCCGCCAAATTTCTGGCTCGGAGCTCCCCGCAGCCCTGTTGCACGGAGGCACCCAGCACATCGCATCTGGCTGATGCTGGTGCTGCCCATCAGGTGACAAGCCCCAGACCAGCGGGTCTGGCTGATACTGGTGCTGCCCATCAAGTGACAAGCCCCAAACCAGCGGGTCTGGCTGATACTGGTGCTGCCCATCAGGTGACAAGCCCCAAACCAGCGGGTCTGGCTGATACTGGTGCTGCCCATCAGGTGACAAGCCCCAAACCAGCAGGTCTGGCTGATACTGGTGCTGCCCATCAAGTGACAAGCCCCAGACCAGCGGGTCTGGCTGATACTGGTGCTGCCCATCAGGTGACAAGCCCCAGACCAGCGGGTCTGGCTGATGCTGGTGCTGCCCATCAAGTGACAAGCCCCAGACCAGCGGGTCTGGCTGATGCTGGTGCTGCCCATCAAGTGACAAGCCCCAGACCAGCGGGTCTGGCTGATACTGGTGCTGCCCATCAGGTGACAAGCCCCAAGCCGCCGTGCTGTGGGTGGCCACGAGTGGGCTGGAGCTGAACAGGCAACTTGCAGGGCCTCGTGGTTCATTTTGTAGGCTGCTTCTCTCTCGCTCGTGTGTAAATGCCTCTCTCCTTTCTCCTTCTGAGAAGAAAAGGCAGTCAGTGGCCAACCAGTCACTGCACATCAGTTGATGTGACCTGAAGGCCTTTTCTTGCCAGGGAAAAGTTGCTGCCCTTTCTCCCTAGCCATCCAGTAGCACAGCTCAAGTTTCCAGCTGGCTTTTCTGGGGCTCAGGCTCACGCTGAGCGCAGGTGAAGCGTGCTCCCTGTCATTCCACTGATGGCCCAAAGCGTAGCCCAAGTTTGGCTGTTTTCTCCGGCCCCAGGGACCCCAAAAGCAGAGAGACCACCTGCATGATCAAGACGGGTGAGCAGTTTATGGGATCCTCCATGCACCTCGTCCAGTGCCCCTAAAGACATCTAAGCTCAATTCCCCAACTGCACTAGGAGATGCCAATTTTCCTGGAAACCCTGACCCGATCCCAAACCCGGAATCTCAGGGGAAGCCCCCTTTTCCCCTCAGCTTCCCAGGACCACAACGACACCACAAGCAGCCCAGCTAAGTCTCCAACCAACCTCTGGAGGCTTTTTTTTGCACTCTTGCAGCTTCGCCCATCCCTTAGCAAAACCCCCAGTCCCGTATGCCCCACTGCACCCCCCTACCCCCCCCCCAAGGCTGCTAGCCTTAGAGTGGCATGGACATTCTCCTTCCTCAGCTCGGCACAGCTCAGGGGGTAAGCCCAGGGCAGGCAGGCTGATGTCCTCTCCCCATCCCAGTCCCGAGTTGTCTCCCACTGCCAGCGGCACCCCTGGGCTCTGGGAGACGGCTCTGCTGCTCGCCAAAGCACTGGGCAGCTGCCTGAGCCTCCCTCCTTGCAGGGATGGGGAGTAACTATGGTAACTGTCTCCGGCTGCATCCCAGCTCCATGTTTGCCTCTCCTCAACACTGCTCCTATTTATCTTCGATGCTCCCTTCGCGGCTTACTCCTCCTTTCTCCCAAAGCAAGGCCGAAAGGGTGGTCCTGCGGCAGCTTCCAGCCTTCCCTCCCCGCAGACAGCGTTAACCACAGACCAGCTGATCTCCGCAGGTAAGGCAGCACCTCGCTCAGCACCTTCCCCGCTCAGCACCTGGCTCCCAGCAGGGCTGGTTGATTCCCCAAAACACAAAACGAGCGGCTGTGGCCTGGCAGGAGTTGGGAGGTGCCGGTGGGCACCAGCAAAGCGCCACCCCGGAGGCACGCCGCGAGGGTTGGCACGCAAGCCTGGGTTGTTTCCAGACTGATCTAATAAAGCAGTGGAGGCACCACCCTCCATCCCTGCACAACCTCATCCCTCAGCTGTAGAACAGGGTGACTGTGCTTCCTCCTGCACGTTCGCCAAACCCTTCGGGGCGCGGCCGCTGCTCCCCGCTGCAGCGCCTGGCTCCAAAATTGTTCCAATCTCAGCTGTGACCGCTCAGGTAAAACATTTTCAAAAGCATCTGAATGTCTCAGATGTTGAAACCGGGTTTGGGAGGCACTTCTGAGGATGGATCTTGGGCTCTTGGCACTTTTGAAACGTTCCCCACAATAATTTAAGAATGTCTAAACTACCAATTAGTGCTTGATTAACAATGGTAAACAGGAGCCCTGTGCTCTGCTATCTCTCTTGCTGTTTCAGCTATTAATGACAACTCCACCACAGGCTGCCAGAGGAAACATTTAATATGGGAAGCCATGATTTTTTTCTTTCCTTTTGTGTTTTAAAAAGAAGATGATGACATTTCTTTTCCCTTCTTTCTCTCTTTTTTTTTTTTTTTTTTTTTTTTCCCTTTGCTTTCTCATGCCAAGCAGCACGTCTGACACCAGCTGAAAACATCTGGAATGGTTCTGATAGGAGCAGAGCCAGCTGCCTTTTCACATTTCCCTGGGACTGGGAGATATATATCAGATGTGAGTGTCTCTCCTCACTAATAGTATGTTATCTGAATAAATAACTGGTGGTGGCTCAGACCTGGCTGAAGTGTTTGCTCTCTGCCTCCTTTTGCAGCATTTGATTTACAATGTCTTCTATTGCTTCACACTGATTCTTATTTTACATTAGGTTTTGGGTTTTTTTTTTATTCAATCATTTCCTTTCTTCTCCTCCTTGCCCTCCCCTCCCCTCCTTGGGTATTCAATCACGGCTGTCTGCGAGGGGAGGCGCAACCCAGCTCCTCACCTGCTTGCACTGCGAGCGGAGGAAACCTGAGGAGCAACAGTGGAAATATTTTCTAACTAGTCCCTGCCCAGATCCCTCCTGAGGCTCAGGGCTTGTCTGGGAGGCACGGTGTGGACTGGAGCCTGCCAGTACGGGGGCGGGGAGGGGGGGAACACAGGGCGAGATCTGGCCGTGCCTGGGCACACAGAGGTGACGGGGAGATGCGGTGTGGTTATCCCTGGGGTCCCCGAGGGACTGCTTTCCTCTGCCCCGCACATCAAAGGTGCCACCGCCCACGACAGGAACCCTCTTTGGTGCCACAGGGGACGCCACACACCCAGTGCCAGCCCCCCAAAAGGAGTCACCTTCCTGCCCACTGCACCAGAAGCACCGCTGCCACCCCTCCCCGGGCGCAGAGCGGAGCTACCCAGCATGCAGCTAGCAGGGGGTTGAGCTGCGCAAGCATACGGAGGTCCCAAAGGCTTTCCCACGTGTCCCTGGGCCACCAGGGTCTCCCAGCCCAGCTCCCTTCCCTCGCCCAGCAGAGCCTTCAGTCTCCTCTCTGCCAAGGCTCAGATCACCCCTCCGTCCCACGGGGAAAGCCCACACTGTCATCTCCAGCTGTCAGAAGCAGAGGGCTGTGATCAGCCCCTCCTCTCGAGGCACCCCGGGGGCTCTGCCAAACGACAGGGGCACCAGAGTCGGGATGGGCGCCGGCAAGGGAAGGGCCCACCTTGGGATGCCAAGGGCATTTCTGGCAGCAGGAGTGGTTTCAGGCCAAGAGGGAAGGGAGTTATGTGACAATGATGAAACGTGAAAGCAGCCGCTCGTGAGGCCTTTCATCCATCATCGCAGCGAGCCCGTGACAGTGACAACAAGAGGGAGGGCGGGACAGAGGGAGAACGGAGAAAGAAGTATGGCGAAGTGAGTTTGCTCTGAAGGCTCGACACAGATTAAAAATAAACAGCTCTCCCCTCTTGCCTCTGCACCTTAACATCCACTCCTGCCCGGACAAATAGTCCGCCTGAGAGCGACCCAGTGCCCCGTCTCTGCCTGGGTCAGTCACAGCAGGGAACTGGGTGTAACAGACCGGCCACCAAGTCACCTCACAGGTCTCCTCGCCTCCTAAGGCATTCCCTCTGGCAGGCTCAGCTCCCCCGAGATCTCCATACAGGGAGTCTCCTCCACCGCAGACGCCTCAGGGGGCCTCAGCCCCACGGGGCAGACCAACACCACAGCGAAGCAAACACCCCCACAACCAGCGCTGGGAAGCAGAGCCTCTGGACAGCGGGCCATGGCAGCTCAGGTTGCTCCTCATCCCCACCAGGACTTGCAGAGGGCATGGCTAGAGGCACGTGCCATTTTGGAAGAGGAGCTTGCTCCTGTTGCGCTGTACACGCTTCGCAGAGGCGGGGTGTTTGCCTCCAGAGGTGGTTTGCCTCCAGAGCCACCGCTTTTTCTGGTTGTTATTAGGAAACGTGGGTAAAAATCAGGTTCTGCTTTATCCTACAGGAGAGAGAGTGTCCCAGCCTGGCAACTCAGCCGCTCTCAGCTTCTTCCAGTTGTTTGGAAGTGAAGAAATCGTCTTCTCCTGAGGCTCAGAGCACCAAGGACACCCCAGCCACACCATGCAGAGAAAACCACCACGGGAAGCACCATGCAGCCGGCAACGGCGCTGGGGCAGCCCGTGATGTTCACGGGTCATCGCCCGAGATCCTCTTCGGTGCCCCTCAAAAAGCTCTTGCTGGAATAACTGGAGACCTGAGCAGGGAAGCGTTGGGCACCACCTGCCAGCGAGAAGCGAGGCGGGGGGACGGCACGCTCCGCCCTAGCGGAGGGCTTTGGATGAAAAGCAACGGCGGAGTTGTCACGCAACTGTTTGTTTGCCTTATTTTGGGCTCAGATGTTTGCAAATACAGCCTGTTCTAAATTGATCTCTCTCTCCTTTTTTTTTTTTCTTTTTTTTTTTTTTTTTTTTTTTTCCAGCCGGCATGTGATAAATGTGTTAATTTTGCATTCAGCTCTGGGAGGCGAGAGGGGGCTGAGAGGAAGAGCAGCTGAGGGAAGCGGCTCTTTCTGCTCGCCTGGAACCCAGTGGAGCGAGCGCCCGGATCCCTGCGAGCGCAGGGAAGCGGGGGGGGGGGGGGATGTTCACAAGTGACTCATCACCTCCCTGCCCTCCCCAGAGCCTTCCCTGCTGACACCGCCGCGCTCCTCCCGGAATTCAGCCTCCCAGCCGCCCCCCACCCCCAGGGAAACGGGTTCCCCTCCCCACGCTCCGCTCGCAGGAGATGAAGCCGAGACACAGATGGAGAAACCCACTTTTTTTTCTCCGAGGACACGCGACCCATCTGCAGCAGAGCATGCCACATCTCGCTCTGCCCCGCTTCGTCCGCCCCTGCCCGCTGAGCCGGGGCTGCCTTCGCCCCCGCACGGGCTCGGGCTGGCTGCGGAGGCTTCAAGCGGGAGGCGCAGGACGCACAACGTGGGCCACCTGGGGGTCCGAGTTGGCTTGCAGAGGTGAAGCTCTGAGCTACCACGACAGCACGGACGCCCCCAGCGCCCTCGCCTGCACTTGAAAGGTGCCGCCGGGGAGCGAACCTCCAAATCCACAGCGCCCCGCTGCTCCGTATGGTGCAGGTTAATCCAATCTAGATTAAACCCAAACGCTCAGCACCCACGCTGTCCTCTCTTAAAGCAGCTGAGCGCGGCGATGTGGAGCTATCCTGGGGGTCTGCAGGAGCACCGGGGGTTCCCTAGGACCTCCCGCCAGACATGGCACGTGCCACAATCCCTCCTAAACAAGACCTCCACGAGGCTTTCGCAACCCTTGCTGCTCTCGAGGTTTGCAGTGCCCCTTTCCTGCGCCAGGCAGCAAGGCAGGGACTGTGCTGCACGCTAGACGGCCGAAAGTGTCTCTAAAGCCACCCAGTGACTTCAGCAGCAAGGTGAGAAAGACCCTTGAGGAGGACAAGGCTGAAATGCCCCCTGTGACGGCTTTTTTTTTAGAAGACCTTCAGCCGGGAAGCAGTGTCTCCGGGATGTGCCGGAGAGACGATTACTGGCAAGGACAGCAGTGCAGGTGCAGCAATCGAATGTCGCCGTGGCAGGAGCAGGAGTACATCTTAGTGGTGGTCCTGAGCAGGAGAAGGAGCCAATTTTCAGGGTCACGGTTTCCCACTGAAAGACACATTTTTGGGTTGACCAAGCCGAGTCATGGATCACTGCAAAAATCAGCTAATTACTTCAACTGAGGGGGAGAAAAGTGAGAAGTTCAAAGGCTCCATCTTAACATTTTCTGAATTAGCTGTTTTGGGCTTTCTTGTTGAAATAACCATGTATTTTTACAGATTCCTAATTGTCCATTAGACCTGTTGGGGGTTTTTTTTGATCCCCAAGCAGAACATTTGCCTTCAGACTGAGTCATTTACTCAACACAAGATGATTTCCCTGCCTTTCATTTCAGCAGGAAACTGAAAAATAATGAATTTGACAATGACCCCCAGTTGCGGGTGTGGGGTTTTTTTAGCGCTGCCGTTCCTGCAGCAAGCCAAAGCAGCGCTTATTTGCACAGCTATAGTCAAATGCCACTTCCCTCAAAAATCTCTCCTGACCAGGTTAAGAGCTGCCTGGGAATGCAAGGGGCACTCTCTCCCAAGAAACACGGAAAGCCAGGCTGCTCCTCATCTTAGCTACCTGCCCGACAGAAGGGGGTTAGGGGAGGTTTTTCGTAGGCCCTTTTGCAACGCGGTGAGCTCTGCAGTGAGGAAGACGCTCTTCCCTCCATAAGAACGTCTGTACAGGATCCCACAGGATCCCAGGGTCCTGTCTCTGCCAGTGGCCAGCACAGAGCAAGGCAGGCATATACAAAACTTGCCCTCAATCCCTTTCCTCTCCACTCACTTTCCACACAGGGGCTTCCTGAAAGAGAGGCCGCTTCCTTCTGCTTAGTAACTACCCATGGGTCTTCTTCTTTGGGACTTCATGGAAACTTTAGCACAACATCCTGCAGCAAAGAGCGAGGCAGAGTAATTACCTCTTTGGGGAAGAAGGAAGACACTCCTCTTTTCGCTTCTTTCAAGCCCAGCTCCTGCTAGCTTTATCTGATGCTCCTTGTTCTTGAATAGGAGGATGGAGGCAACAAGCTAAAATCTGGTGGCACTGTCGTTCCACCAGTGATTTGGGGGAGCTCTGTGACCTGATTCCCAGACCTGCAAAGCTCCTTCTGGGACACCTGACATCGGCCAGAGAGAAGGGGTGTCAGGGCCAAGGAGGAGCGAGGTCCTACCTGCCACACAGCAAGGTGGAGTCTGCCTTTGGGAGACCACAATTTAGGCAGGGAAGCCTGCCAGCAAGTCTGGGCACCAGGAAGGAACAAATATCCTCCTCGATTGTTTGTGTTTTGTGTAAGGGCATCAGGAGACAAAAGGCAGATCTGCTGCACAGCTTGAGGAGCAAGCTCTGTCTGGAGATCAAGAGAGGGACTGCTACGAGAAGGGCTGGTTATGAAATGCTGCCATGAAAGTCAAGACAGCTGTAACCCGGTAAGAATCCAGGGTGGAGACCTCTGGAAGTCACCCAGTCCAGCCTCCTGTGAATATCTCCAGGATGGAGACCCCACAGACCTGCCAGGCACTTGTTCCAGTGCTTGACCACTTTCGTGGGGGTGATTTTTTCCCTTTATGCCCGACCAGAATCTCCCTCGGAGCGATTTGTGCCCTTCATCCTTTGCTCTGCACCTCTGAGAACAGTTTGGCTCCATCCTATTCACAATAGCTCTTTTGAGAGCTGAAGACAGCAAACAGCTCCCCCTTTCTCCAGGCTCTTCTCACACACCGGCTCCCTCCAGCCCCCGAATATCTCAGCGCCCCTTCTCTGGGCTCATTCCAGTTTGCTGGTAGCTCTTCCCAGGGAGCCCCAAACTGGACCCGCTACTCCAGATGCGATCTCACGAGTGCCAAACAGGGGGGGACTGCTGGCTGAAGACAGCGTGCGCTTTCCCTGGGTTTGCAAGTACTATCTTTGCTCTCACGTGAGCTTTCCACAACGATTATGGCAGGTATCGGTGCAGACTCTGCCGCCCAGCTCTGCCTGCCCATCTTCCGAGCCCAGCACCAGCCAGCTCTAATCCAGAAGCCACGCAGCCGGGTTATCAAGTGTGACGCTTCAATTCCTAAGCCATGGGGAGGGAGGCAGGGGCAGGACAGCTGCAGCTCAGCACCCTGCTAGCAGGCATTGACACTCGCAGAGAGCTGGCTCACGCCTGACCAAGAGGGGAGAACGGAAAGTCTACACTCACATCCATCTGCAAGAGACGGCACAGACACCCCTGTCCTGTGGATGGGCAGCGGGATAAAGATTTTATCCCACCTTACACGGGGCCTCTCGCCCACTCAGTGGTGGAGATCAAAATATAACGCAAGAGTGGAGTTTCCGACGGGGAAAGCGGGTGTTTTAATGAATCACTTGAGATGCAGAGCCATGAATGTCCAGACATTCTCGGGGATGTTTTAATAAATAACAATGAAGATAACAATTTAAACATTGCGAGCAGGAAATGCATTATTGAACACGCATAACACAGCACAAACTTAGAGCCCTTTCAAAGCCTTCGGAAAACAGCCAGGCCAAATTCAAACGAACAGCAGCAGACGGGCACATTTGTGCTTTCCAGGCTGCCCGCGGCTTCCCGAAAACGAGCGCTGTAACACTGACCTCCAGCAACTTTCGATATTCGTGCACCTGCCTGCTCTCCCCACCCCTCCGCGGGAACACACTTGCCCCCCGCCCCAGAAGGGCAGAGAAGCAGGACACTGGCGCACGCACCGTTTTCATGTGTGTGCAATCGATGCAGCAGCTCAGCCCACCCATCGGCCAGAGAGAAGGGGTGTCAGGGCCAAGGAGGAGCACAGGTACTCGTTGGAAGCTGCCCCTGGGTTCAGTCTATTTTTTGGATCCAAATAAAGTTTGGCAGCTTAACATCCTCCGGGGAGGAGTTCCTCGGTTTCAAAGTCCCACAGATCTTAACTGCGTTGGGTCGGCTTAGAGAAAAACAGCTATTTTCACATTCCTTCTGACTCTATAGGATCTCTGGGCCTCTGATGGATGATCAAGGCTAGAGGGGGATCGTTCTTGAGGCATTTTCAAAGGGAAGGAAGGGTTGATACCAAAACTTCAGGGGGGTAGGTAGGTTACTAATAGCATGCACACATCTGCAGGGCACGCTGACTTTGAAGAATGTCACTTTGATTGCACAGCCTCCTAGGACAGCGAGGGATCTAGCGGATGGTGTTCAAAAGAGCCACAGCCCAAGCAGAGAGCTCTGCTGCCCCTACAGCCAGTGCAGGATTAGAAGGAGAATTCAAGGTTTGCAAGAAGTGCCGCGGGAGCTGTGTTACTACGCACCAGTGATGCCAAATTAGAGCACGATCCTTAGCTGAAGGTCTCAGTTTTAACGACCAAAGATCAGCGCAAAGTGCGGTGAGAGGTAATTAAAATTTTGCAGTAACACAAAGGGAGGGGGATTCCTGAAAACGGCTTATGATCTCTCCCTTTTTCTTTTCATTTTTTTTGGTAACGGCTATAAACCATGACCTCAGTGATTTAACTCAACACCTGTCATCAGCCAAAGGCTAAAAACCTTAGTGAAACCGAGCCAGGCACACGATCTCTGTAGGTTTTCTTGTTGGTGTCTGCCACTACAGAAAAGCCACCTTTCCTTCCAGCCGCCGCCTTTTAATCACGCCATGCTGCTCCCTCCCCAGAGGAGGTGGAGGGGAGAGGGGACTGTGTTGCCTAGAAGAAGGAGGAGCGATGGATGCTGAAGTTTGGAGGTAAGGTACGAGCCAGACGAGCTCGGGCACTGCCTGTTCGTGGGGCCAGGGGAAAGAGGTGAGGTGGGACGTCTGTAGACCGCTGGGCAGGACCACAGCAGCGGTGGGAAACGCCCTCAGCGCAGAGCTCAGCGTGACAGCCTCCTGACGGACAAAAGCCTCCGATGCTACAGCTTTCTACCAGCACAGCTCTGCTCTGACTTCCATCTCCTAGCGGTGGGACTCCAAGAGAGGGTTCACTAGGTGGGCAAGATTTTAGGATCGGTTTCTAAAAGGTCACCGTCCTGCTTCACAACGGCGGGGGTGCTGGGGGTGGTAGCCCAGGGCAGCAGGTGAGCCTCTCCAGTGAAAGCACCGTGTAGTAGCTATAGTAGCTGCCTCCCTCACGGGTGCCACCTGAGGTCTCAGCGTTAACTTTCCAGCTTTCCTAACTCATCCGGGGCTTTCCTGGAGCACTGCCTGGGACCCAGCCATACACCTTCTCCTTCCTTTGCTCAGATAAACCCTCGTATTCCAGTGGCTGGAGCTAGATGGGCTTCCAGTCGCTTCTCTTCCCAGTGGGCAATAAAGCCAGACTTCCAAAAGACAGAGGCACGAGGGGAATACCAAGTGTACCTCATCCCCCTGAGCTGGACTTCTAGCAGGTCATAGGTGAGGGGACACCACACCGACTTTGATCTGAACAAACTTATCCCAGACCCTTGGACCCCAACTTCCAGACAAGGATCTGCAACACCCCCCCCCCCCCCCCCCCCCCCGTACGCCTGAGGGCTCACAGCTCAAAACGCTGCTGGGGACACACCAAGCGCGAAACAACTCAACCCCCAGCAGATTTCAGGTGCTGGGACGCCACGGGAAGCTCAGTTTCAAAGCAGCGTGTCTGATTCGCTTGCGGCACTGGTTCTTCCGAAGTAACTTCTCCTTTGCTGGAAGGTTCAGAGCTGCCCGTTTTCAAATGCCACGTTGTACTCACGCCAGCCTCAGGATCCTCCGTTTTCTCATCAGAACTGCTTGGCCGCACGGAGCCTTCCCCTGAGAGGTAAGTGGATTCCCACGGAGGCTGCCACGGTATTTGACGGCTAGCCCTGCCACAGCCTTGCTTTCCACCCAGTGGCTGAGGAAGTTTTTATTTAAACTTGGTCTCTGTTGCCAACGGCCCCGCTATCTGGGACGACAGAGAATATTCCTCAAATATGTACTGAAGCACCAATCCCCGACATGCTCCCAAGACCTTATCTTTGCTGATTCTTTTTAGATGGGGCTTGGTTTTCCTCTCGCTTACACCTGCTTCACAGCAGGGTGATCCCACTAAAAAGACTCCTCATTTACACCTGCGGAAGGAAGAGAAGAATCGAGGCCATCCCCTGCAGGAAGAACACACATAAAATACCGGCTGCGCGATGTGCTATAAAAAAAACCAATCCCCCCGACTGCTTCCACCATCTCAGCCCAGAAACTCCTCTCTCCAATGTTGTTTTTAATAAAAACCTTACGAAAAGGAAACTGCCTTCCCAAGCCAGCCCGCACAGACTCAGGAGAACCGTTGGGTTGGATCGTGACAGTATAAACTGGTTTATGGCCAGAACAAGCAACAGATGCCAGCAGCGTGACACGGAGCGAGGATTTGGCTGTTTGTTCAAACAGTCTGACAGCAGCAGGCATTTTAGACTCTGACAGATAAGAAACTGGCCAGCAAAATGCATTGATGGAGTATGTGGGCTGCGGAGTCTGCCCTGCCACCTCCCTGAAATAATGCAGGGCTGAGTCCAGAGGGAGCACACGGCTCTTGCAGGGTAGCGGGACCGCTGGATCCCATACAGCCCATAACTTAGTTTCTGCAAGAAGCCATTGTTTAGAGAGACAGCATCTGCTGTATGCTTGTTTGGGGGGTTTCGGAGCTAGAAAATGGTTCATCACCATATTTCAGAGGTGCAGAGCACTTTCTGAGCCTTTTTCTTGCGTAAGCAGGTGATGCCCTGACACTGTAATGATTGCCCCTGCAGAAACACTACTCAGAGAGGGAGATGCTGCCATCAAACAGCGTAATGGGGCATTTCTCTGCCAGAGGGAGATGGATGGATTGGTGTAATTGTAGAAAAAGGGGTGTTGGAGTGAAAAATAGGCAGGTAGGCAGATAGAGAGAGAGAGAGATAGAGAGATAGAGAGACAGATAGAGGTGTTCCACCATCTATCTTCTTCCTATTTGCCATGCTGGCTGGCCAGCATCACCTTTGCAGGATCTGTCCTCATCTCACTGCCAGGTACCTACTGACAGGGCCAGGAGGTGGAGCACAGCTTGCTCATTAGGTCTTTCTGTCTCAAACCCATGCTTCCCTCTAAGCACAAAGCCTTGTGGGGTTCATAGTTCAGGCTTCAGATTGCCCTTGAGAAGCCGAGTGCTCTCTGCTTGGGTCGGCCTGTGTCTCCTGCAACGCGACGAGGAGAGCCTGCACGGGTTACAGGGTCTCACAGGAGGCACAAGTGTTGGGATACACCTAGCTGGGAAGCTGGCTCACTAGAAGAGAACAAAGACAGCAGGTTCCTAAACTGCAGCTTAAAGCAGCTTCTCTGCTCCCCTCAAATCTCCCCAGTTTCTACATTTTGCCTCCACCCGGGGGTGCAAGCAACCACTGAAGTGTCAGACGTCCCTGCAGAGAGTGGATCCAGGTTTTGCTCGGTGCCATGCTCTGCCACCGCCGGCAGAGGCTCTGCAGCCCTGTAGCACCCCTGGATAACATTTCCAAGAGAAACCAGCTTCTTGCTGCGACCGGGAACAGCATCTGAAGCGAGACCGCCCCAAATCCCAGCCGGCGCTCCTCCCTCTGGTACCAAGCCATCGCTTTCCAAGTCTCTCTGCCCTTCCTCCAAAAATCTATCAGCAGCTCTCTGCAGCAAAGCTGCTCGCAAGAGCCCTTCCCCCTTTCACACTGGCTGCAAACAGCTCCTGTTCATAGCAGAGGGGGGGTTATTTTTCCCCAGCACTGCAAGGTGCAGAGCAGGAGCACCCAGGACAGCCCTGCCCCGGCAGAAACCTTCATCCTCTGTGCAAGCCGGGTCCCCATCCACTTCCCAGGCTTTGCTGGAGGGCGAGTGGCGTCGCCTGACACCACAGCAATGACAGCATTCAAAATTACCACCCAGGCGAGTGGGCTGCCCAGCGGCTGTCAGCCTGATTTCAGGTTAGGCTGGAAATCGCCAGCCGGCTGACAGAGCCCCTGGTTCGTCTCCACCACCCGAGAAGGATGTGCCAGCGCCCTCCACCCTGCCCTCCGCTCGACTTTTACGCCCAGCCCCAGCGTTCGGGAGGAGGTTTTGGAGGGGAAACGCACCCCACCTTGGCAGCTGCGCCGGGGAGAGCAACCACGCGGGAAGAAAAACCTCTTTTCTGCCTGCAGGCAGGGCCAGGCGGTGCTGGGCGAGCGCTGGGGAGCCTGACAGCAGAAGAAGAGCGGAGGGCTGCCAGGAGGGAGCTGCTGCTGGAAGGGGGTATGGGCAGAACCAGCACAGCAAGCTGTAGCCACAGGCAAGCAGAGGGAAAGGGGGTCAAGCAGCATGGGCAAGGTTGTGGCAGCCACACAGCCAGAGCCCCCCGACTGGAGGAGCGAGGGACGGACAGGGATGTGTCAGCACAAAGTCCGGCATCGGGCTGAAAACGCAGATGGCAGCGGTCCCGCTGAACACGGCACGAAGGGGAGCACCGGGAGAGCTTCCCCGGGCACAAGACACCACGTGGGGAAGGGGCTAAAACCATGGGCACGAGCCAAGGACCCTTGCGGAGCAGGGAGGGAGGTCTGGGGCGCCCTGGGGGGAGCGTGGGCATCAAAGAAGTTCGGGATGGAGATGCTGAGGGGTAGGGCCGTGAGCAGGGGACGTGCCCCACAACCCCGAGAGGGGCACCAAGTCCGTTAACCCCCGCCCCGGGCTCACGGTGCTGGTGCAGCAGCAGCCGTGGAGGGAGCCCACACAAGGACAGGGCAGCCCCGCCAGTGTCACCCCCCTCCTCTGGCTGGTGCCAGCACCCTCTCCACCCTGACT
The DNA here is from genome assembly GCF_034619465.1 of Leptosomus discolor. Taxonomy (NCBI): domain Eukaryota; kingdom Metazoa; phylum Chordata; class Aves; order Leptosomiformes; family Leptosomidae; genus Leptosomus; species Leptosomus discolor. The sequence continues at coordinate 2,319,111 of NC_141392.1, read as the reverse complement.
GTCCCCTGCCTCAGACCCAGCAGCGGCCCCACGTCACTTTTGCGCGCAAGGGTCTCCCATTTCAGGCGCTGTGATCCAACTTTTCTCTCCAGATAAAGTTATTAAGGCAAATTTGATCAAAATGACACATGGATTACAGTGTGTGTTGCAGTCTCTAATTCTGTTTACTGTTCTGGGGGAATGGGCAATTATTACAAAAGCTGGGACGGGGTGTTTTTAATAACATTTCTTGTTAAGATTTAATTATAGGAAATTGTATTTTCTTAATCACCGAAAACTCAACTGCCTGGGAAATTTTTTTTATATAATTTTGTTTCCAGTTTATTAAATCCTTAGGTTATTCCTTTTCTGAGGCTTTGTTTTAGTCACTTGCTAAGTGCTTCTTAACATGTGTAGGAGCAGATTGCTCAAAAGCACAAAGCAACTAAATGGAGCAGGCTCTGGGAGGCAGGGCTGGCCTTTGACAAAGCAGATTTCCGAGCAGGACTTAGAGGTCCTGATGTATTATTTTTTAAAAAAAAAGAAAAGAAAAAAACCCAAACCAACCCAAATTCTACCACTTTTACCCCCAAGACCTGCCTACCTGCAGCATGACTGATGCTGGTACCCTTGCCTGCCAGGGCTGCTCCCCCACCTCCTTCACTCCCTGGCACACCCCTCTGAAGCCAGGGTGATCTGGGGGGCCAACAACACGTTGGGGCAGGGGGATGAATGACCAGAGAGAGTGAGTGGAGGCCCTGAAATACATGACAGGGAAGAGGAAAGAGGGTGACTGACCCATTGTCCCGAGCATCAGCGCTCCTCGAGCCGAGCTGTCACCCCACAGGCCAGGCAGGGAGAGGTGCCAGGTCACCATTCCCTGTCCCTGAGGGGAAAATGGACAGGTCAGAGCATCATTCCCAAGGAGGGGTGCCAGATCTTGGCCCCTAAACTGCCGGCGGGGGGGAGGGGGGGTAGCCAGGTCAAAGCATCAGGCTGGGCAGGGCTGCTGAGCACCTGCTGCCCCTGTGGGTAGCGGCACAGGGAGGTGTTGGCAAGGAGAAAAACCCAAAAACCCTGAAAACCCTGCCCTTGCATGGGGCCAAGATTTCTCCCCCAGCTGCTGCAGTACCTGTGTCACCGTTTCAGTGCTGCAGCTCTCGGTAGGAAGGAGAACGGTTGATCCAAAAGCAGCCAAGCAGCTGCTTCAAATAACGAGGGTGGCAGAACTCCCAGCCAAGGATCCTTGAGCTCCCAGTGCCCCAGGCTCTGCTCCCAACCCCTGGCAGAGGCGCAGAGGGGAGCAAAGCAGCTGAAAGACATGAAATGGGTGATTGCGCTGCTCAAAGGCCAGGCCAGCTCCTGCTGGTGTGCAAAGTAGGCTCCCTTTGGGCACAGGGCTAACGTTGCAAGGACACACGACCCCGGGGGGAGAGGAGCCACCACCGCTGCTGCTCAGTGAACACGGGCACGGCTGCTTTCCACCCACCCGCTGCTGCAGAAAGCAGCTTGGTCCCATCGCCCGACTGCCTTATCTCCTCCCTGCTGTGCTTGCAAGGGAGAAAGGGCTTATCTCTGCCTCATCCCCAGTCTGGGGCGAAGTATTCGAGCCCCACTGGCCAGACAGGGATCCCATCTGCCCACCGGGGCGTGGGGAGCTGCGCTATCAGGAGCTCAGCACAGTTGGGGTCTTGCCCAGCCCTGCTTCGAGCTCTGCCTGCAGAGCAAGGACCTCCTGAGCAGCTTGTCCTTAGACTCTGGCCTGGCATTTCACGAGAGCAAATGCATCTGCTGAGGTCTCCCTTTCTTTGCTGAAGATGAAGCTGTAGGGTGACATCTGAGACAGCCAGATCACTTGCAAATCCCACAAGTGATGGGCAACCCACAGCCCGCACGCTGAATGCAGCCTAAGCCTGCCCTGAGACTTTGCCAGGGTCTAGGCTGGACTGGGCAGATTTCAGTGCGTTTGCCAAGGCCAAAGATCTGTGCTGTCTCTTCTGACACCAGAACGAGATGAAGGGCCATCAAATGAAGGTAGGAAGTGGCTGGTTCAAAGCAAACACGAAACGGCGGTTCTTCAGGCAGTGCTTTGTTAAGCTGTGGGACTCCTTGCCACAGGGCGTTGGGGACGCTCAACATCAACATGGATTCAAAAGGCAGTGGACCAAAGTCAAGGAAGACAGACCTATTGGTGGCTTAACCAAGCAGCTCCGGTCAGAGAGTCCCTGAGATGCAGACTGCTGGGAGCTGGGGGAGTGTTTTGGAGAAGTGCACTGCACCCTTGTCCTCCTCTCGCCGTCTTCCCAAGCACTCGCCACCAGCCACTGAGATGCTGAGCTGGATGGGCACTGGGCTGGATCCCACACACCTGTGTGGGATGGGGACCCATCCACCTGCAGGGCATGAACGCCCCGTTGCGCCTCCTCGTCCGCAGCTGCCATCAGAGCACACACCATCGGCTCCGCTCTGCCGGTTGCTCCCGCAGGAGCCACACACCCTCGCAAGCCCGGGGCAGGCAAACCAAACAAAAACCCCTCAGCTCTGGGACTTGAGTAGAGGCAGGAGTGACAAGTTCATCCAACCAGCCAGGTTGTTCCTCTTGGGCAGCCCAGGCTGACAGCCCCACGGTCCCCATTGTGCTCTTCAGGAACATCCATGACTTACACCACCGGCAGGGGACAGAGGACTGAGACAACTGCATGGAGGAGGGCAGAGGGATGCATTTCTGCCATGCCCTGCTTGCTGCAGGTGGCACCGCCAACTCCTCGGGCCTTGCACTTTCTTCAACATATTGATAGTCCCCCTCCTGGCAATGAGTCAGGCTCAGCTGCTTTGACACGTAGAGGTAAGGGTGAGGAGGCCTAACCTCTCCATCCTGAGCTTTGCCAGATACTTCTCTTAGTGCTAAGACCTTTGGCTACCATCATTTGAGGACAAGGCCATAGTTTTATAACAGCATCCCCATGGTACTGCCTCTGATTATTCTAAGCACCATCAGCCTCAGTTCAGGGCTCACAGCTCTGTCCCTGCTCGAGGACAGAGACAATCAGTGACTTGCCAGCTTCCCCAAAACACCATACCCTTCCTTTCAGGACATAAGCATGGAAAAGAAACAACACCTACAAACAAACATGCCAAACACTCGTGCCAAGCCTGTCACGTAGCGTAGATGAGCCCCAGCAGATCCTGGTCAGGTCTGACATGACTATGTCAGTCCTCTGCTCCGGCTCTGGCTGTGTGTTTTCCAGTCAGGGCTGTTTCTTTAAAACCCATCACCACCTTTGTCCAGTTTCGTAAAGCAGAGTAAGTCATCTCTCCCATGAGAAATTTCTCCTGCGTTTGCAGATTAGAGACTTGTATTAATTAAACAAGGTGGACTTATTTGGGAGGGGCACAGAGGAAAAATGAGGCAGAGCCCCGCCATCTCCACTACCCCGTGCATTGCTTGCTGCAGGTGATGGGAGGGCAGAACAGCTGCCCAGCAGCCTCGCTCCCTCCCCAGCTGCAGCCTGCTGTCCCACTCCTTTCCCTCTCCATCCCGTGGGGCTGAGGAGCCCAGGGATACCTGGCACCGAAAGCACTGATGCAAGAGTCTCTCCAGTCACTCTGTGTGTGCTGGCACCGATCACATCTCAGGATAATCATCTTTGAAGGCTCCTTGCTTCTAAGGTCTTGCATCTGTCACAAAGGAGTATTTCCCATCTGCTGGGATTTACCCCGGGTTCCCAGGACCCAGCTGAGTCCTGCCTACCCGCCCTCAATCACGGACAGTCACATCAATCTCTAACCTGCCTTCAACGAATATCCCCGGGGCAGGACCTGCCCCGGGGAGCCCGCACACTCGCACACCATGGCTTTCAGGTGGTAACCCCGCAGCTTACCTCGCAGAGGCCACGGCAGTCTCAGGGTACGAGAGGCATCCCGCCTGCCCTCAGCCTTGGTGCTTCAGAGCTGGTGGGCTGCTGCGACCCAAGAGGGGGTGGGTACGCACAGCGCTGAGGAATTCCAGGCTCAGACTTGTGGGATGCTCTGGGACCCGCTGGGGAGGGCAATACCTGCCAACCCTTTGATTCCCTGAGAAGGGAAGGTTGACGTGAGGAAAGCCACGTTTTCAGACCAGGCACCACCCAGCAGTGCGGGGCCGGTCCTGAGGGACCCAGCGGCACAGGCAATGCGACGCGGACACGCTGCCCGCACATAAGGTCAGCAATGATTTTCAACAAACTTTTAACTCCGCCAGGTTTAGCCACACTGACCTTTCAGCGCTCAGCCCAGTCCATCCTAGCTAGCTGGTTTCACCAGACTCACTGCCAGACAGCAGAGATCAGCCTGTATCTTCACTTTCTGGAGCCCAGGGAGGGAAGAGAAGCCCCTCTGAAAGCGCAGCTTCCTCCAGATGCTCTGCACTTGTGGGCTTCCCTCTGTGAAAAGCCTTGCTGGGAGACTGCAGGCATGCAGCAACATCTACAGAAATTCAGGGTGTACTGCAGGCTTCGTGGAGAAGCAGAGCCAGCAGCAACAGGGAGCCAAACCGGCGCTTTTTTAATATACATCAGCTTTCCACATCACCACCTTCCCATGGCAGGCAGAAATGTGAGAGACACATCTCAAGCACTGAGCAGTAATTAGAAAAGGCGAAACTCGGGTTTGTTTCCATATTTTGCGTATCAAAGCTCTGAAGCGAGGGAGGCTCTGGTGCAATGAGTCTTGAAATACTCTCTACAATCTCCTAAGTCTTAAGAAGCAGCAGCTCAGCTTGCTTCCACGAGAAAAGAGGAATTGATGGGCTCCGTGTGACTAGTCCTTGGCACTGGCAAGTGCTGGACTCTTCCCAGGGAGACAGAAAGAGACCTGAAGGTATTACCTATCCCTGGGGAAGTTTCTCCCACTTCAGTCACCCCGTGTTACACGCTGAGAGAAAAGCAAGAGGAGGTTTGTGAGGGTCGTGAGCCCTTAGGGCTCTGTGATCCCCATGTTTTTGTCCACGGTGCTGCTGGTAGTTCAGGCTTAAAGCACCTGCAGTATCTGTGGGAGGTACCAAGCTTGGGACATCCCTTGTACCCAGGTTTGACCCAGTCTGGACTCGGCTCAATTCATGCAGCATAGAATAAGAGCCTGTTGCCTACGCTGGGGGTGTCTCACAGCCCAGGATGGAGTTTATAGGGCAGACAGTGGGCAAGCCTGGAGTGGCTTTGGGCTACGGCTAAGTGAGGGCACAGCCAAGCTCCAGACCTGGTCCATCAAAACATGATTCATCTGCACATGAGAACCTCAGGCACTGCTGCTGGTGTGGCTCTAGCGGGCACCAGCGAGCCTCGGGGCACGTGGGTGAATCGTTAGTCTTCAGTTAAATTCGTTCTGGGCTAAGCCAGGAGAGGCAGCAGCATCCCGAGCTGATCCCACAGTCCTTCTCGCCCAGAAAGCTCCTAGGCAGCCATGGATTCTGGCAGCTTGCAGAGAAGTGCCGAGTAGGTGGCCAGGACCCTGCTGCGCACCCATCTTCTGAGGAGGCAGCAGGAGCACCCTGCCAGAGTCATACCCCCCTCGCCTCCACGCTGGGCGCCACGCTGCCTTCCCAGCCTTCTTGGGTTAGGGCTGTTCAAGTTCCAGCCCACTGAGGAGGAACCTACAGGTTACTGGATGGGTCTGCTGGGGGACCCTCTGTCCGTTCCTGCCGCTTGCTTGCATTAGGGAAGCCCTTTGAACGAGTCATCCATCAACACAGCCTGCAAACTGGAAACCGTGTGGGGAAACGGGAGCTGAATGAAATATTTGCTAGTGGGCTCATCCCCTTTTTACTGGCGGGAGGACTGGCACAACAAATGGGGCTGTCAGCCCTCCCTCAAGGAAAAGAAGTCAGCCCAAGAACACCTCCAGCCTTTTCCAGAGAGCAGAGACTGCCAGGCTCACAGGTTGCTCCCTCTTCACTCATGGGGTGCACAGGGAGGGCTGGCAGCTCCGAGCCCCCCCTCTGCTTCAGCCCCCAGCTTTGACAGGGGTCCCAGAGCACGGGAAGGCTGGAGAAGGCTCTGAGCACCAGCTGCATCTCTCACTCGATGGAAGCCTGGCCAGGCGGGACTCTGGCCATAGCCACAAAACGCCAGCAGTGTCGGGAGTGATGCAAACAGGATCCTTTCTCGTTTGTCAGATTCTGCGTCCTCCCAGCAGCCCTAGAAACCTGACCCAAACGCCGACATCTCAGCCCCTCTAAGCCTGCCTCGCCAGCTGAGCAGACCACGTAGCCCAGGTGGGAAAGCTGAACACGTGCAGCACGGCCACAGAAAGGACAATATCTCCGAGTAATCGTCGCGAGTGCCACGGCATCCTTACTCTGAGCTGAAGCACCCGGGCTGCTGTGGTGGCGGTGGTTTTGTTTGGCTGGGGAGATGCCCTGTGACATTGCTGTTCTCTATGACGCAGAGAGCAGAGCGGCGCAGATCCCCAGTGTGTCACGGATTACTGTCTCCTAGCACAAACATCTTTCTGTCGTTCTTTCACAGCTGAAGCTGTCAGTAAAATACACACCTCCGTACCAAAGGAAAAGAAAAAAAAAAGAAACGATCCTTCTCGGCTGACAGAGACATCAATGTTTCGTTGTTCCCTCTGGCTGGCAGTTAACTCTGCGCCACAGCTCCTCCATTAGCCCAAAATAAGTCGTAACACTGACCAGTACCCGTGTGTGGGGCTGGGCAGCAGAACGCACTGATCCTTCCTGCATGAAGGTACCTGAATTTTCTCTCCCTCCCTCCTGCGTTCATAAACTTCCAGCAATAAGGGTTTGGCTCCAGTGGTCGGCCCAGGGTTCATGACAGAGGCTGGGCTGTGGATGTCCAGACCTGCCTGGAGCCAGCTTCCCTCTGGGAACCCTGTACGGCTCCGGGTCCTGCACCCTGCTGGTGCTCAGGAGGCTCCGCACCGCAGGGCACATGCCAAGGCCTGGGCCAGGCGCAGGGAGGGACCACGGAGCCCACCCCTGGGGCTCAGCTCACGGAGATGTCCCTGGCCCACTTCTCCCCCAGCTCCTGCCACCTGCAAGTGACAGGTGGAAGCAAAGCAACCATGAAGGGCAGGACCCACCACACCTCGGGAGGAGAATTCCAAGTGGGAATACAAACACTTCCCAGAACAGGGGGCTTTAGCTCACCGCTCCTGCTGTCAGAGCGCTATGTTCCTTAGCGGGCTGCCCAGAGGTGCGAAACTGCCGAATGGAGACATCTTCCCAGACAGCAGCGTTCAAGATATTTGGTAGATGATGGGAAAAGATCACCCTCCGATAACAGGAAATACTGCCCAAATCTCTGGCAGGGAGCAGGGAGCATCAGGGAGGCAGCGCAGGCCAATTATAGTGACACATTTGATTTCCCAAAAACGGAGACTTACAGCAACCTAGAAAAGCAGGGAAGATTGTATTATGTCTGCTATGTCTGTACTTTTTCCCAATTTAAGGAGCCAATAGGAAGAGCTGAACTTTCAGCAAGGGCTCAAAAATTGTGATCTAGAAAAGAAAAGCGCCTAAAACATAACACTGGCCTGCTGATGCCAACGGACCCTCTCTGAAGCTTCAGGTTTGGAGAAAAACCCTATGTCCTGGGTTACAGTGTAAAATGTGCCAAAAGAAAAAAATATTCTACTACCATCTTCAGGAGCTGTTGAGACCAGGTGGGGCGGTGCTCCCTGCCTCCCCCCTCTGGACTATCTCCTGTCAATGGGCACAACAATGCCTTATCGCCTGACCCATCGGTAACTCGCTCCTGGGCTATCTCCTGTTCATGGCCCATCAAGGAACTGCCTCAGGACTCCCCATCCCATGGTGAGATGCTCCGCCCGGGGGGAAGGAGCCAAGCAGTCCATGCCAAATAAAAACGGAGATCTCCAACACCCTAGCAGCCTTCTTCCACTGGATTCCCAGAGGAGCTTTTCCCCCCACTGGAGTTCCAGAGGACAAGAGCTACCTACCTACCACTGGACCTTCGGAGGAAGACCAGACCCTTTTACCTGATTGCTGCTTCCACAGCACTACACCCATCGCTTCAGGAGGACTGCAGCCAGCATCTTATCGGACTGCTGCTGCCCCCCTAACAGGGTGTCAGGTTGTATTCCTGACTCTGTCAGTGTAAACCAGTGGGTTGTTTGTTTTTCCCTGACTTGTGTTATATATATATATATATATATATTAGTAAAGAACTGTTATTCCTATTCCCCATATCTTTGCCTGAACGCCCGTTAATTTCAAAATTATAATAATTTGGAGGGAAGGGGGTTGCACTTTCCATTTCAAGGGAGGCTCCTGCCTTCCTCCACAGACACCTGTCTTTTCAAACCAAGACACCCTAAAAGATTGGATTTGTCCTTCTTGGCAGTTTAAAAACACAGGCTTGCACTTGAATATACCTGATCCCAATCCCCCGCTCCCTCTGGCAAGCAAATGGCCATATTCCTCTTACATATTGACAAGCTCCTTCGTAAATCCCAGTGGAGATTTTCCTCCCCATTACTCCTGCGGAGAAACTATTGCAGAAACTCCCTGCTTTCTGATGCTTACAAAGCCTTTTTCCAGCCTACTTTTATTTGTAAGCAGCCCTTCTGATGGCAGTAGTAATTCCCACTCTTTGCAGGCGATACCTTATTTGAAAGCACTGGCATCTGCCTTTCTGCTGGCTGTATCATTTTCCCACAGAAGCACAGAAAGTTTGAGGTGGGAAGGGACCTCTGGAGGTCATCTTGTCCAAGCCCCTTGCTCAAGTAGGGCCACCCAGAGCCAGGGACCCTGGACTGTGTCCAGACGGCTTCTGACTATCTCCAAGGAAGGAGACTCCACCACATCTCTGGGCAATGTGTACCACTTCTTGGTCACCCTCAGAGTGAAAAAAGTGTTTCCTGATGTTCAAGAACCTCCTGAGTTTCAGTCTGTGTCCATTGCCTCTTGTCCTGCCACTGGGCACCACCGAAAAGAGTCTGGCTCTGCATTCTATCCACCCTCGCTTCAGGTATCTGTACGCAGTGATGAGAAAACAACCATCCTTTTTGCCAGCCAATATGATGCAGTAGCACCCCCAGAACCTCCGTCTTCCTGACTGTTTCAAAGACATGGATCCCCAGCTGATAGCTCAGCCTCTCATAAGCAGTTTCTCACACTTTCTGACACTGCACTTGGCAGTAGCAGACCTTATTACCTCTCTATTATTCCAGTCTTCAAAGTGACCCAATTTCTGATGCGTGGTATTCTGATCCTCTTCTGTCCTGCTGAGGTCTCCCGTTTTTGTGTGAATATCAAATTCCACCACAGGACACCCTTGCTTCCATTAATGAAAACATTAGATCAGTCCTAAGATTCATCCCTAAGACGCACAGCTAGACCCTTAAGCCCAGCACGCTCTTGTGAAACACACTCTGCTGTCATCGACTCTTAAGCCAGTTTTTTAACCTAATTGTCAGCTCTACTGATCCCCAAATACTTCAGCTCCGCCGGTTTCTCAGTGGCATCCTATCAAAAAGGTATTTGAAGCATAAATTGATCTCCCCTATCAATTTTGGCCAGAAAATCAGACGCCTTCTCAAAGAAAGGTATCAGATTGCTCTGCCATGAGCTGCCCAGGGCAAAACTCACGTTTCATTGTATGACCTTTTGCATTTACCTCTGCTAATCTGTCCATCCTTCACAAGTTGCTCAAAAGGCTTCAATATTGCTGAGGTCAGACACGGCCATGTACATGCCCAGAGTACATTTACTGCCCTTATTAACTAGAGATACCACATTTGCTAACCTCTGATCGGGTGTTATTCACAGTTTGAAGGATCTATCAAAGCTCCATGCCACCTGCTGGTCGTGAAAGCAGGAAATGTGAATCACCCGCGCTTCCCAAACGGACCACATCCAGCATCCGAGGTCGGCTTCCCAGTCTTTCGGAGTTTGGAAATGTAAATTACTCGTGCTTCCCAAACGGACCACATCCAGCATCCGAGGTCGGCTTCCACCCTGATGTGATCGCTCAGCTGGCCGGTACGTGATGCTCTCAGCTGGCCATCTAAAGAGATGGTGTAACCCAGCCGCCTCCAGCTGAAAAGCAAATTGAGAAGGGCCAGGATGGGAACGGGAAGGCAGCCGCCCTCGGCGGCTCATGCCCGGCGGGTGCAGAATGCTCAGACTCTCCCTGGTGGCACCAGGACTGCTTTTCTTACAGGCATCACCCGCAGGTTTGGTCTAGGGCTTTTAGGAACTCCAGCGCAGAAAGAGATGTCTTATTTTATTCCCTGCATTAAGAAAGGTCATTCGGCTGGCAGATGGGTAACTGTTGTGGTGAAAGGTTGTGCTAGAAATAAAGTAGGTTAGGAGGAGCAGATCAAATTAAGAGAGAAACATGCTAGTAACTTGGCTGAGGAACAAATGAGGACACCACGTAGCATCGACAGTTAAAATTAAACACACTGTCCTCATTTGTCCCCGAGCTACCCAGGCAGGTTCCTCACATGTTGCTGCCAGATTATTTTCTACGCACACACAGAAAGAAAGTCCAGAAAGTATCTGTGCGATAATCCAGCTCTCCAGAAGAAGTGTCATCAGTGCATGTCCTCAGGACGCTGACTGTGGGCAGGCATCAGGTGGATGGGTACAAAAGAGGTACCTGGCACTCCACTGGGGATACCAGAACAGGCCTTTATTTTATGGCTTTTTTCCCCACTCTGTACTAGAAACTCTGTTAATCAAAGCAGCAGATTCTGATGCTTGCTCAGTGCCTACAAAAATGGGCATTTCTAATGGCATTCACAAGGACCCTTATTTTTAAGATTTAAGCTTTTAAGCCTTATTTTTTTGAGTCTTTTCCTCCGCACATCCGAACCAGTCCAACATCACGCAGCAGTGTGAAGATGTTCAGATACGTTGCCTAAGTTCGTACCCTGAGATTATATCAGTGCCTTCTGTCACTATATCAACGACTATGACCACTTAATACTTGATGCTAATAATAATTTTCCCACCTCAAAACCAGGCTGAACCCAGCATAGGAGTCCAAGGTAACATGTTTCCCACACAGATAAGCCATTGACCACTCTAGCAGGACGGCTCTGCAGACTCCCAGCCTCCCTGGGCTGCTCCCTGGGGGGCTGTGGGTCTGGTGAGAACACCCTGGAATGCCCCAAGGTGCCTCAAACAGCGCGAGGCACCCGTATTTCAGTGACTCCATCCCACCTTTGCCAACGCAGCCTGCAGAGCTCCGTGGCTCGCTGCGTGGCATTTCCCCCCGCCCCGGGGAGCTGCGCTGCCCTCCGGGCTGTGCCGGCCGCCTCGCCTCCATCTCTGCCGGCTGAAGTGGGAGCGCTGAGCCCCTGCTTGGCACCAAACGTTCCAGGCCTTCTCCTTCACACCCCTAACCATTAGACGACCCAAGCTGGATAAGCTGGTTGCCTCCTGCGGAGCACAGCAGGTGATGGTGTTAAACGAGGTTTGCCCCATCTCCAGACAGGTTTGGACACAGAGGTAGGTACGTACGGCACTGCTGATGACCACGGGGTGGTTTAGATGTGTTATTAGCCACCACAGCTTATCTTGTGCCAGCAAGACAGAGTATATGTTTAAATGTCGTGCTAAGAGGTCTCAGGCACATATATTAAAGTCCCTAGGTGTGACATTACCAGGAAAAGGTGGGGGAAAATTCAGCTGGGGGTCATCTGAGTCACTGTTCAGAAACCAGCATTGGATTTCTGATCTAGCAGCCTACAGGTATGGTGAGGGCTGTTGAAAGGCAGGTGCACACACATACAAAATCAGTATATTAAGAGGCAAAAGACTCGTTTGACAGATAGCGAGCATAAGAAAATGAAAAGCAAATGGGATGCTAAAATGTTTTACGCTACATACTCATCACAGAGAAGGAGAGTTGTGTTTTTAATGAGCAAAGATGTATCATTTCACTTACCGAGCCTTCCAGCTGATGATAAAGAGACTTGCTTTAGAGCAGCAGATTTAAACAAGGTGCAGATATGGATTATAAATGGCTATGTACCAAATGTGAACAGATTGCCCTTAAATGTCATTCTTATGCAGATAAATCAATCCTACTTGAAAAGAGCAGTTCAGCATGGGAGGAGGTGAAGGAAAAGGCAATGTTCCTGCCTCTGCTTATGCCTCATAAAGGATCCAGTCTTACTACAAGACCTGGCCCAGGCTTTATTCACCCAAAAGGTCCCTTGTAGGGCCCTCGGCATGTGTGTCACCCTCTTGGCGGTACCGATGGAAGCCGGACAACAATGGACTCCTGCTCTAGGCCCTGACGTAGCCCACGCAGAGTTTCTTCAGCCTCCTGAAGGTACCACGGACCACCTTGAGCCTCCCACAGGAAAGCCTTCTGCGAGCCCCCCAGCGTTCACAGCACAGCCTTTCCCCTGGCTTAGACCCCCCCTGACAAGCCCTTCAGCCCTCCACCCGAGTCAGCCACCAAACCCCGCAGTCCTTTTCTTCTCTGGGGCTCTTCCCCTCCCCTCGTGAGAGCTCTGAAGAAAGCAGGAAACAAGCCGGCAGCAGACCCGGAGTGATTTCACCCGGTTTATCCTCCCTTTGCTCCCACTGTCTGTACTGCAGGTCCTGCCTCGGCAGCAGCCTGCAGCAGTCCTGCTGCTCTGGGGGAGCTGACCCGGGGGACTGCTGGCCCCAAAAGCCTCGGAGAGCCCCACAAAAGCCACAGGAGAGCCTCAGCCGCGAAGAAATGAGCTTTGCAACAAGGTCGTTTCCCTCCACAGCCTTCGTGCCCTCCTTGAGGAGGCCAAGAGGAGCGAGGAGCACACCCTGGCCACCCGAGGCCTTAGGCCTGGCGGGTACTACTGGTCTGTACCATCACTGGGGAACCACAACTGTCTGTCCACGGATAAAAACGGGTGGGAAATCTCTGTTCAGGGCACTGCCAGGAGCAGGAAGCATTGCCAAGAGTCAACTGCAAGGGACGGAAAGGGACTGCCGGCGCAAGGAAAGACACTGCAGGGAAAGAAGGTGCTCTCTCCTCAGCTTCCCTCTCAGCCTGCGTTTGGGGGACAGGGGAGCCAGAGGGTGAGGCTGGTCCAGGACCGCTCTTTGCCAGCAAAGTGGAAAAAAGATGGCGAAGGCTGAGAGAGCAGGTGCAGGAACAACCCAATGCATCCACAGATCAGGAAGGCACAGAGCCTCAATGGTTTATCCAGGTCTTCTAATGCTTATGATGTTTCATTAAAATAAGCTACTGCATTGAAGGAGGATTAGAGGGCAGTAAAAGCATATCTGTCTTTAAAATTGGCATTAGTGGTGATCCTGGGAATTACAGACCAATGAGCCTTAGTCTGAACTAGGCAAATTAGCTGAAAAGATAATTAAAGTGCAAAGAATAAAACATCTAGATGACAGTGGTGATATAACAGGAACAAACCGACACTGCTTCAGCAGAAGTATTCATGCCTCACACATCTACTAGGATGTTTCGTGCATGTCAGCAGAAGAGCAGATAAAGGAGGAGTGAGGTGGTTTATTTGGCTTTTCAAAAAGCCTCCATCCACACTCCTCTCGCTGACTGGCGCCATCTGAAAGCAAAGCAGTCAAAAGTAAGATGTAAGCCGCTATTGAAGATCAAAACCAGGTTCAAAGAACCGCTAAAACACAAGCAGTGGTCAATCTGCTGCGGGATTTCAAACGCAGCGGCACCTGGACGGGTAATAGAATTAACAAGTGATCACAGCGGCAAGAAGATTTTCGCAATCTCCTCCTCTCTTTATGTGGCTCTATCACAAGAGTTTCTCTGCTTCCTCTTCAGATCACATGCGAGTGTCTGTGCTCATCAGTCCTGGAGGAAACTGTGGAAAGCCCGTCGAGCCTGTGTTACAGTCCTCACCTGTCTTCCACAAATCTTATACAATTTAACAGACAGGAAAAGGGGGGGTCTCAGCCCCTTACTGCCTCGAGGCATGCTATCTCCTGAGCGTCTCAGCTTGCCTTCTCCCTGTAGATTTTCAAACCACACCATTACGGAAAAGAAAGCTGGGAGCTGCATTTGCTGAGCATTTTAAAAACACAGATAAAAGGAAACTCAAATAACAACGACAACAAAAAAAAGTCTTTACAGCAACCCGGCTTTGAAAGCGACTTAATTTTGGAGCTGCCTCCTGCCTTGTGATACGTTGGGGGACCAGAGCCGTGGTGATGCAGGACTCTAGTGACAGACGCTGGTGGGGCCCTGTAAGTGACACCGATAGGAAGCACCTTTTTCCTTGACAGAGGTGGCACCCAAAGGGTGTCCCCAAGGCCATCTGAGCTACGTGTCACCAAGGTCAGCACAGCATCTGGGTGCATAAAGGATAAGACACAAAGAACAAAAGCCTGATAATGGCCTGTCCCTGCTCTGTCACTGTGTCACCCCAGCGCAGTCTTACTCGATTCTGTGGGATTGGAGCCCAGGATACACGGGGGTGAGTCCCACCTTCTGGGTTTGACTGTGGCAGCTTTGCCTCCAAAATGCCACAGTAGGAAGAGAGAACGTAGCAAAAACGATTAGAAGCCAGGAGAGCCTTTGGAATGGGGAGAAATAGGGAGATCGAGGCAGTGTAATATAGAAAGAAGACAAATACAAGGGGTGGAAAAAATAGGTACAAAGGAACGTCCGGACAGGTGGAAGTAAATCATTCCCTCACATAAACTGCCCAATAATCCCAGAAGAGAGGACGTGCAGTTACAGTGAAAGGCAATACATTTGGAACTGATAAAAGGAGAGACTATTTTTACACAATGAATAATTAACCTGTGAAGTTCACTGACACGGGATTTTACCGAGGACAGAGCCTTAGCAGCATTCATATGAATAATGAAAATATCCGCCGTTACACTTGACAGAATAAAATCTCTCTGGAAGGGTTTTTAACTCCTCCCGGCCCAGTGTAGGACCTCTGCTGCTTGACTAGGGGGGGGAGAGAGTAGATGTCTCCTGGGCACGTGCTCTGTTCTAGCGCATGGATGCCCACCAGAGTGGCTGCCACCTCCTCCTCTGCAACTTTTGGTGCTGGGAAGAAAAGGAAGATAAATACCAGGCTGAGGGACAGCAGAGCCGCTCTCTATAATAATTCCAGTGTTCTGGTAGAAGGGATTTTAATTGCTTTGCATTTCCATCTCTGCATTGTTCAGCCATCTGCCGGTTCCCAGGGCCTAAGACGCTTGATGTCTCTGGAGGAAAGGAGCATTCAGCCTGCGTTCTGCCAGATGTGGCTGTTGCTTCATCTCTTGCGAATCTGACCAAAGTATCCCTCCTTGACAGAAGAGTTGGCCAGTTTTCAGTCGTACCTTGAGCAATTTCATAGGAAAGCCAAAGTTACAAAACAATTTCAACTATCTGAAGCTGGAGGGCAAACATTTAGGTGCTAATGACCCTTTAACGAATTTACAGAGGAGACTGGGCTTGTTTCTGTGCTATTTTGCATTCAGCCTTTGCCCCCTCTCAGAAGAGCTCAGCCTCGTTGGCCGCCACTCGCCAGCATCAGCATGGATGGCTCCCCGTGAGACGTGTCGCATGTAACAGCTCTCCTAGGCCTTCGTGCCAAGGCCACCTTTCCGGGCCTAGGGCTGATGACACGTCAGCTTTGGCCTCTGTGGACCCTATTCCACCCCAGGAATGCGAAACCTTCCGTTAAGACTACCTAGGCAGCCCAGCGCTCCAAGGAAGAAAGTGGGTGAACACTGTCTCCATTTGGAACTGAAAAATTAACATGTGAATTAAGCAGCGTGTGTGCGAGCACAAACTGCAGAACCTTAAAACGTCCCTGCAGAGCCCGTAAGCTACAATGATTGCTCCACGAGCAGCTAAGCTCGTTGCAATACATCAACCAGGCAACCCTCCTCCTGCCTCCTTCCCCCTGCTCGGGCTTTTCAGAGCATGCTGCCAGAGCCAGTCACCCTAAAAAACGGGGCTGCTGCCTTCCCCACACCGCCACAGCTCAGTTCAGCAGGTAAGAGGCACAGCCAAGGCACGGCAAGGCCAGGTGCCTCTTCTACTCCCAGAGAAGGACTGGGGAATGACCTGTTGCCACCAGCTCTGGTGTTGAGCTTGATGGCTCCTGGGAGGTTTGGGCTTCGCCCTCGCCCCCAGCACACCACTGGGAGCTCAATCCATTTTCTTCATGGGGTGAGGAGCATAAGAAACACCCTGAGGCTCACTCGGTCACACCAAAGCCCATCTAACCAATTGTCTT
This sequence comes from Leptosomus discolor, assembly GCF_034619465.1. Classification (NCBI taxonomy): domain Eukaryota; kingdom Metazoa; phylum Chordata; class Aves; order Leptosomiformes; family Leptosomidae; genus Leptosomus; species Leptosomus discolor. Next base: position 2,302,938 of record NC_141392.1, on the reverse strand, counting down.
GGTTTCTGTATATTTAGTAAACTAATTTGGATTCCTTCTCCACGAACCTGTCCAACTTCTCCTTGATCATAAGTAAAGCTTAGGGGCACACAACACCCCGTGGCAAGGACTTCTGCTGCTTAGCTTCATCGTGTGTGAAGAACAGATGTTTCCTCTTTTGAACCTGCTAGCTGTCAGCACGGCTTGATGAGCTCCTGGTTCTTGTGTCGGACAGCTGAGAAGTGGAAAGCCAGCGTGAGGAGAGGCTGTGTTTTGGGCATTGCTTCCTGATCTCAGGGGAGGATTGCAGAGGCTGAAGTGGATGTACGAGTCCCAGAGGAAGGCTGGGTTAGCTGTGACCTTCTCTCCCCCTGTCAGAAAGCCAAGGTGCCTAAGCCAGAGCTCCGTGGGGCGAGGGGCTTCGAGGTGAGGTACCAATCAACTCGTCTTTGCAGGTCCTGGCGAGGGGCAGATGCTTGCTCACTCATGCACCAAGCACAACTGACCCCAGTAGCCCTTGCTCCCAGGTATTGCTGAGGGATACACCAAGTCACATCACAGGGTCACCCATGGGGAACAAATCAAACCTGTGTGATACTAGAGGGAAAAAACAATAGGAAGGAACTACGAGCAGAATGCAAAGCAAATAAACCCCAACTGTTTGTGATGGAGTGCTATTAAAATATTGGAAGAGATGCTGAACTTAGCATCAAAGAACAGTACGTTATATACCAGGCGTGTGGAATAGTCCAGCACCCCTGAGGGTTGTGATAAACCCAGGAAATTATTAATCTGTCTAAAGAAAAAGGAAGAAAGAGAAAAAAATATTCTTCCTACAGAGGATAAAGTGGATTTCTTATAACCCAAGCAGCAAGGTATCAGGACTGTTTTTTGTGGATTACTACAGGCGATTATATACACAGCTAAGTAGGATGAAGTCAGAAGAGGGTTGATCGTCTTCTGGGAAGACATGAATTAAAGGGATTTTGGAAGATGAATAAAGAACTCCAGATAAGGCTCTAATGGATCAGAGGATACTGCAGCCGTGCTGCTGCTACATGAGGGTAAGAACTACCTGGAGGAGGCTTTTCAGCAGCAATTAACTCTTAGTCAGTCAGCCTTTACCAAAGGGGCAGCAAAGGCATGGTGCCATTGCACTGCCTACAGATCGAGCTTGTCAGACTTTGAAATGCCTCTTCTTGGGCTTTCTTGTGCGGCCCCAGACAGAGGCGGCCGGCTGAAACCTCCAGAAAGCCTGTGAGTTGTCTCCAGGGAAGTTAAGGAAGAATATTGCCTGCTTTCCTCCCTCTGCCTTGCCTTGCAATGGATCTGGGCCCCAGTCCTTAAGGCCCCAGATCCCAAAGGCTGATGGATTCTTCACTGACCACAGCCAGGCAAGAGACAAGTTCCCAGTTTCTGACACCTCTACCTACAGCCTCGGATGTGAAATGAGCTTGCCAAACTCATTTCACACAGCAGCTGCCATGCATTCACCGGGCCTTGACAACATTAGTTGACAAAGATTTTTCTAAACAGAAAACAGACTCTTCCAAGAGAATCTCTTCTCACCCAGATGGAGCAAAGGACAATTAGCCTTTTCCTTGCACGAAAGGTCTCCTTTAATGAACTTAGATAAGACTGGAAAACGGTAAATAACTTCCCATCTCCCTCCTGTGACTAAAACCTCACCGTCCTTCACAGCAGGACTTACGCTAGGTCTCAGGGTGCCGAGCAGAGCCCCTGGAGAACAGGTCCTGCAGAAGCACTGCTCAGTGAAAGGGCAGGTATGGAACACCGAGCCTGTCACTGCAGAGGCGAGGAAGCGAAGAACCAAATGTCGGCAACGTTTCTGCAGGAGAGACAAATCCTCCCAGCTGGCAGCGAGGAGCAGAGCCCAGTGGCAAGGAGCAGGAGGAGAAGTCTTCGATGGCCCGTGGGTGCGACTCTCCCCACAGCCGGGGACCAGCATGAAGTCCTACAGCCTGTTTTATGCGGATGGGATGAAATACTGGTTTGTCTGGCCTACGAATCACTGGCTGTGCCTGTAAAGCTCTGAAAGAGCAACCTACAGAGTGGCCACCAAAGAGTCATCTGTCTCCCATCCACACGTCCCTCTCACAGCCAGGGTGAAGCATGGGCAGGGAGTCAAACCCACCTCAGACACCACCCAGCCCCAGCTAAAGACTGGTGCCTGGTCACCCGGAGAGCACAGCCCCGCTCCCAGCACTCTGCCAACCAAAAGCACTCCGTTTGGTCTCTTTGCCGGGTAAGACAGGAGGAGTCTTTCTGTTGTTTGTCCGCTGTTGAACGTGCTGGGTTTGCAGCCCACCAAACAGAGGCACGGTGGTAAGCCCCCAGCTTGCAGTGAGAAGAGAAGGACTCGCACAAATTCTAGAGAGGCACCAGCCACCCAGTGATGACAGGGGGTTTTCTTCCTTTCCTCACTCCTTCCTCCTCTGACCCTCAGCAGAGAAGCTTTCAAAGCATTCTGGCAGGCACTCAGTTCAGCCTGTCTTTCAACAGACAAAACCGTTTTACTCATCTCTGCTCCCAGCTTTCTGCCGGGGAAGGGCAGCCAGAGCTACTGCAGTTCAAGCTGAGCGGCAGACGGCAAAGGTCAGGATTTCCTACGGCCCCGCAAGCTGCTTCTACAAACTCGAGGACAGTTGTCTCAGGACACGGCTGCAGACCACCCTGGGCTGCCTGCGTTCCCGTACCGGCACGCTCTGAGCAAACAGGGCTGGTTGTTCTCCCTCCCCACTGCCTCCAGCCTCTTCACCTGCTGCTTCGAGCTCTCCTGGCATCACGTAGCAAACACACTGTACTCCTGCCTCAGTTTCCCCAGGTATAAAAGACCGATTATTTTTTTGCTGTGTTTCCCAAGGAGTTGCAACCCATTACTAATTAGCGTCTGCAAAATGCTTTCAAGCTCCTCAAAGGGAAGGTGCAAAAGAAGGACTAAATATCATTAGCAGCTTTGTTTTACACACGGCAGAAAATTAATGAGGTGTCGGGTCCTCGCGAACTGCAACTACCATCCTGCTGAGTAAATTTTGCTTTCATAGAACATATTGCCCACATCTGTGTTCCTGGAGAGGGATAAATTTGGGATGTTATCCTCTGAACCGAAGCACTCCCAGCTCCTGGTGGCTGCTCTCTTGCCAAGGCCCGCGGATCTGCCACACACAGCTTTGCCACTCATTTCCCGGGAGGTGCCTGGGCTGCTGGTGACAGAAGGGGGAAGGCTGGAGCGGGGAGAGCCACAAGACATTTCAAAGGGGCGAGGTGTCTGCTTCTAGTTCCCTAATAACAAACAGCAAGGGGAGGCCGAAATTAGCTAGTATCCGTCCCTGAATTGATTGGCTCTGAGGGCTTCTCCAAGCAGCTCATCCGGAGTGTTTCTCTTGCCAGTCCCCCGTTGTCAGGGCTTTCAAATGGCAGCTTTGGGTCCCTGCTGCTCGCAGGGCTGGCAGCCACTCAGGGACTGTAAGAGAAGTCATAAAAAAATTGTTCTTGCTAATTTAAAAGTCCGGTCTCCCATTGAGCACATTTGGAGTTGGAAGGAGCGTTGCCTCAAGGCAGACAGGTCACAGGGTGGGTCTCACCTCAGCTGCCGTACCTGCTGCCTTCACATGCCCAGCACACGCCTGCTGGGGAAAAAGCGTTTCTCTCGGCAGAGACAAGGACACGGCACGTCCCAGCCGTGCCCCAGGCTCCTCCTGGGGCTGGGTGTTGGGGGACCCCTCCTGCAGCAAGGCTCCGCAGCCCCTTCTGCTCGCCAGGGCCCCTCTGCCCCCGTGGCAGGGAAGCACAGAGCCAAGGGGTTCCCAGCCGCTGCTCCTCCTCCTGCCCCGTGGTTTTAGCCGGACATCCATTCACCCCACTACACCCCACCGGCCCTCAGGGCCGCCAGGGCAAAGCAGGCAGGCTCAGCACGGAGTCAGGGCTGTCACAAGGCGGGTTCTCCATCACACCGTCTCTTTCTCCCCCACATACTGGGTACCACTGGACACGGGGCGCTCGGGCAAAGCTGCCAGGGCTGCCCAAAGTCGGGACAGACTGCACAGGGAAGTGCTGCCTTTGGTATATTCCCATGGACTTGCACGTGGGAAATCCCAGGAGAACAGGGATCCCTTCTTGGGCTCCTTGTCTCTACTCCACTGCAAGCTCTGCCGCTGGCAGAGACCTCCAAAGAGTGACGCAGGGGAATGGCGTATTTTTTCAGGGAAGGAACCAAATGGCCTCCATCTGCAAATTCCCCCGCATGGGAAGCAACCCAGCTCACAAGAGCAGAGTGGCAGGAGTGCTCTGGGACCTAACACTGTCATGGTAGTTCAGTGTCTCCAGCCCCAGCCTGGGTCCTCCTTCTTTAAAGGAATTTACACCAATCTTACCACTTCAGAGACTGGTGCTCCCGGCCAAAGTCTCAACACGTTCCAGGAAGGCCAGTTTATCCTTAAAGCCCTCAAAAGAGCATCTGCCAGTGTGAGTGAGGTCAGTAAGGCACAGTGTTCACTGGGTGGCACGTCAACTGGGACAGCATGCTCCCCTCTGAGATAAACTGAGAGGACCATGTGTGGAAAACACGCAAGTTCTACCTCCACCTGAGAGCAGAACATGGCTAAGCCATGTTTGTCACTCTAAGCAGCAACTGGTACACCAAGTGGCTCCGTCTGTCTATTTGTTTCCCCTATAGACGTCTTCCCAAGTTTCATGGCACTTCTCCAGCCTCTTCCAAACCCTGACAGCATCTCTGAAGCAATACATTTGATGTCATTGCAAGGACTGGCCATTGGAGGCTGGAGCTAAGTAGAGTTTGGCTAATTTCCGTCTCTCTCCAGGTTGTAAAACCTGGGAAGGGTGGAGTCCTTTTGTAAAGCCATCAAAGAGCATTCAAATCCCACCTGCGTGGGCCACACACAGTGCAAATCCCGAATTAGAAAAGAAAATGCACGCCTTGTGCTGCAGTCTCTTTCCCCTACTGCTTCCTTCCGTGCCCCGGGCTCCCTCCTGCCTGCCAACGCCGCGTTCACAGCCAAGGCAACGGCTGAGACACAGCCCCGAGCAGCGCAGCCAGCTGTATCTGGCCACCTCTTGAAGGTGTGCAAGCTGCCCCACGTTCAGAGCCATCCAAGGAGCATGGAGCGGGCATATCCTTCCTGGGAGAGGAATGAGCCCAGGGCAGCTGCTTTATCCCTAATATGTGAGGCAGGAGAGTAATTTTTGCAACTGCTTTAGCTGGAAAAAAACTGATGAGCTTTTGGACGTTTAAACCTTTTCTCAGGACTGAGACACAAGCAGGGAACATCAGGTGAAGGCCAGAATGGTGAAAATGGTGCTGGCATTTAACTTCTTTACATTAACCAGCCAGACAATCTGAGAGGAAAAGGCAATAAGGCTATCAGCCTGCTTCACAGAGCCACGGCCTCTGCTGTCCACAGAAGGAAAACCTTGCAGCAAAGGCTTTTGCTCCCCCTTCACACCAGCATTCTGATGGTGGAGCTGCCACCCTCGAAACACGGCAGGAGCACATCAAATTCTGCCTGAACCACCCCCCAGCTGAGCTAAAAAGTCTCTCGGACTGTATCCACACTGCTCTGTCAGAGCAGGCTCCAGAACCAGCAACAAAAAAGATGCTCCCGCACCCCCCCAGCGCAGCTTGTACACAGGACCCCATTAAGTCTTTAGACTGTGTTTAACCTGTATGCACAGGTTCATCCACCCTCCCAAGGGATCCCATACTTGACCACAGATTTACTGGGCTAAAAAAAAATATACTGTCAACCTTGAAGCGGTGCTGAGAGGCTGGCTGTACGCGGGGAGAGCTGGAACGGACTCTCAGCAAGGGCAGAGATCCTGTAAACATCTCATCCAAGCGTGGGCTCAACTCCTGCTCCCGCAGTCAGGACCGCTCAGGCCCAAGGAAGGGCAACGTTGCCCAGCACAGCCCACAGCCTGAGCCCAGCTCCCCCGCCAAGGACAGGAAAACAGTTGATGCTTTGTGCGTTAGAAACACGGTCTTTGGGGTTCACCCAGAGCTGGTTCACCAGGGAAAGCACTCCGTTCTCAGCTCTGCCTTCAGGAAGACGCCTACCTAGGGAGGCACAGCCCGCAGTCTTGCTTACTGAGGGGAGAGGCCTGGGGGCGCTCCTCCGCAGGCTGCTGCGACACTTCTGCTTTAGGGCCTCGCAAACGCTGCAGGGGGTTTGAAGCATCTCCGAAATGGGGACGGTGTCACATCGCCACAGGAAAAGGAAGGAACAGGGAGCCTGAGCCTCGTGGAAACAGAGCCCTCTCTTGCTAGCAATTTCACAAGCAGCGTCTTCACGCTGAGTCAGAACGACCCCAGCAGCAATTGACAGGGAGGATTTCAATCAGAAATCCATCTCCTGTAAGGACTGCTCTGGGGGCCAAAGATGGAGAGGAACCTGCAACCTACTTGGTATTGCTGGGTGATCACGGGGTGATGGCAAGCAGATGGAGAGAAAGTGAGTAAGGCCCCCAAACACCGGGGAGAGGGGGAACAATCAGAGAACCGCCTGCCGCAATACTGGCCAACGCCACTCCAACCTGCTCTGCTCTAATCAGAGCCCCAGCTCTCTCTCCCCTCTACATTTGCCTCATGACGCTCAGCCAGGGAGCAAACATTTTCCTGACCACGGACTAGATTTAAAACCACTTTGGCTGCAGCTGATCCCAACAAACAAAAGACGAGGAGCTGGTCTGAGTGCGTGACTCGGCTCAGCTCTGCCTACGGGCAGCTCGTGCAGAGCTGCTGTCACTTCTCCCTGCGCGCTCACCGCCCGATGTCTGCCCATCGCTCGGTGTGGTGCCCAAACCAGAGCCACGGCAAACTGGTCCGGTCGTGGCTGTCACTGAGAAGGGGAAAGCGAAGAGAACACCTGCAGGGGATTTGGGAAGGAAAGCAGCAACTGAGTCCCCGTGCACCTCCCGCCGCCGCTCACCAGGCAGAAGCAGCAAGCCTGCTTCTCCCAGGCTCTCCCTCTCCGGGCTGGCCTTGGCTCTGCCGCTCGCTCCCGCCCTCCTGCCAGGATTCAGCCGGCTCTGCCTTGGCACCGCCACCAGCTGTCGACACTGCAGAGAAGCCTGGAGCTGCTGCCTCTCAGCGGGTCCACTGGGGACAGGATCACCCATCCAGCTCTGCCGGGGCACCCTCCAAAACCTGTCTCGCAGACAGGCCCTTGGCCTGGAGGGAAGCCCAAAGGACACGGCAGTCAGCGCAGGGCAGCAAAGCCCGGCTATTGCCTGCCTTTCTCCGGTGGCCAAAGGAGAGGACTGTGATCTTTTTGGATCATCTCTGCACTAAATGGAAATCTCCTGGAACTGATTTTATGACCCAAATCCCTGCCCCAATCGGTTCAAGGTTCAAGGGACAGCCTAGAGGGAACACAAACCATGGTGATGTTGGAGAAAGGCTGGAATCTATCAACTGAAGTAACACAGGAATGGCTTCTTGGTGCCCAGAAGGATTTCTGGACAAAACAGAAGAAACACAGACCAATTTAAGGCCCTGGGGTATCCCATGAGAAGAGGAGCAGCATCCTCCTCTCCTCACCATGTGCCTTTCATTCTCCTTACCCAGCAGGCACAGCACTTGCCATGGGGTCTTCCAGAAGCCAGGGCACTGGTCAGACTGGACTCCCCATCTGCCCCAGCACCTCTGCTCTTTCTGAAGAGGTTTGGGATGCCACAGACACACGCCTGTGCAGGGAGGCAAACGGGATTGCCAAATCTCAGAAAGTTTTATATAACCGCAAAACCATTCCCCGGGAAGCTGTATTTGTGCCATCTTTTTATATTTCAAGCCTGTTCCAGTTCTCTTATCTTTTTTTTTTTTTTTCCCCCAACACTAGCAGCAGCAGCATACTTAGCCTGGTAAATAATGCATACCGCTCTCGCTGCTATGCAGACAGACAAAGGCAGGTAGTGTATCAAAGAATAAAATTGTACAGCGAATTGCAGTGTTATAGCTGTAATTTAGTGCCCTGTGGGTGATCAGAGATTCAGAAAGTATCAGAGACCCCTGCTCTGCTCTGACTGGCAAGGTGACTGGAGATCCAGCACAGCGTTTGACCCTTGGATTGTTTCCAACTTAAGCGGAGCCATAAAAAATTCAGGAGACCACGCTGTCTCCCAGCAAAACGGTTTGTGGGACGGGCAAATAGATGGATTTTGTGTGTACGCACACACGGTATATTTACGTGGGCGCACAGAGATAATCAAAGAAACACTGATCGAGACCCGGACTACTTATGTAACAGAAAGGCCTGGGGCAGCTGGGGGTGTATCTGGGTTGTTTTTTATTGTCTGCTTGCTAGAACGAAGGGAAGTCTTCGTGAGGGTGCCAGCTGGATCCCAGCTCAGGAAATCTCGATTCATTTCACATGCACGCTAGCGGCTAATGATGGGGGGGGGGGGGGGGGGACTGTCTGATTTCAGCTCTTTGGCCATCTCAGACTTGGAGGCATTCAGATTCCTTGCCAGGTTGCCATTTCTGGAGCATTTGTCTCCACCAATCACACAGGAAGTCAGCTGAGGAAGCAGAAATGATAGCAGGAGAAATAATGCTATTTTCAGACTCTCTAGTAGCCCCTTGGTAGAGGCAGCAAGCCACACATTCCCTTGGAGCTCAGCAGAGATACAATCACTCTCTTTCTACTTAAACCACACAAGAGCGTGCAGGGATGCAGAGGGCTGTCGCCTCCCATTTGCAGACGTAGGGGCAAACTCTCTTCTCCCTGCTTAGGGAGCCCTGAGCACCCCCTGTCCTCACAAGCCTCTCTCCCATTGCCCCGGGGAAATGAGAAGCAAAGGGTTTGCCACGTCCTCCTAGGAGCGCGGGGGCCTGCCCACAAGCACCAAGCACCAAGCTAAGCAAGAGGGGGTTTCAAGAAGGAGGGTGACAGGGAAGGACAGTGCTTAGCACCAATATCAGGCACTTTCTTTTCAAAGAGTGTCCCGCCATCCAGAAAACCACAGGACACATCAGAGGGCAAGTCCCTCACCGTCCCTGCAGATGGGGATGGGCTCAGCCTGACCTCGCAGCGAGGTGTCTGAGCCAGGGAAGACGTTTCCACGGCCGCCCTCCCTCATACAACAAGGGACAGCTCTGCGCGGATCGGCCGCGCCGCTCAGCACCGTGTCCACCGCATGACAGGCCTGCAGAAGAGACGGTGTAGGGAGAGGCACAGATTTGGCTTCTCCCGCCTCAGTCTACAAAATCCTTGAGCCCTTCCCTACTCTAACAGCACCTGGAACCTCGTAGGAACATCCCCCGCAGGATCCGGAGAGAGAACAGGGTGCTTTTGACAAACAGCAGGCACGGTTCAGCATCCTCCTGCCTTTCACAGCACCAAACTGGAGATTTTGACACCTTTGGGACAAGGAGACGGGGAAATGCCACACATAAATCGAGTGGGAAAGTCAAGATGGAAACAGAACAGAATCAGGCAGTGGCCCATTAACTCCTACTGACTGCCAGGCAAAGGAGGTAGAGCCGGTGAAAACGGGGAGATTGGGGCAGGAATGGAGAGCGTGGTCACCAGACGACAGAGCTAGAAACCCACTGCCCAGCACGGGACCAGAAACACAGTTGGTCCCTCTGATGCTGGCACAGATGCCCGGGTGTGCTCCGCCTCACCAGGCCAACCTCACCACCCTCAATCTCTGCAGCCCATTTGCCAAAGAAGTACTTTTTGGCTCCCTAGAGCCTGCTCAAGGGGATAAATCTCCAAGAAAGGGCTTAGGCTCTTCTGAATGTCGCTGAGGGACCCCAAGTTAAAAACATGGCCGTAAAGCCAGTTGCCCAATTTTGAAGTAGCATGGAAGCTCAGCGGGGGTCTCCTCAAGAGACCCTCCAAGACCCCACATGCAGGTCAGAAGCAAACTTGTCCCGGGAAACTGCACCGGCCACGTCTTCCCTCCCCTTATACTTGCCAAGTGTTAAAAGCAGAGCACGCTGTTCCACCCAGCCATGCCCTGATTCAGAAATACACAGCTCCCCACGACACCCCGGGTAACCAGCGGGACCCTGTACTGCCTTGGCACCACGGCACCCGTCTCGGTGATGGATGCATCTCTGCTGGCTGCAGAATAAACTCGGCCACAGGGTTGTGGCCCCAATAACAGAACACTTCATAAAGCTGCTCGGGTCTCTCTCTGTGTTCTCAGATATTTATAAGGGGCCCATCCCCACAATATATCTGAGCACTTCACACTCTTCTTGTAACTGTGCTCTTATCCTTGCTCCGTAGGAACTCTGCCCACACAGCTGCTTAGACCCTCGAGGTGATGCAGCATGGTTTTGGGTGGACAGCAACGCTTTCATAAAACAAAGAATATAAATGGCTGCGACAGGCCCCAAAAAAATGCCTCCGAACCGGCACGTGGCATAAGAGAACTTGGGCTGACACGTCATGGGGGGACAGAGTCTAACGCAGGGGGGAATCTCCAATTTTCACTGATTCATTTGGGCAAAACCGTGCCCCTGTTCCCAGGTTTGCAGAGCGGGACACACCCACCAGACCCACGGATCCCTCTCCGAACACAGCCCTGAAAGCCATTGCTCCAGCTCTCCCACGTCCTCCACACTAACACCGCACGATGTGGAGTTCAGCTCCATTCAGCATCAAAGCGAGATCTGTGACTTCACGCTGAGCCTGGTTCTGTGACAAGCAGGTCTCCATCTGTTCCCACTGCGATGACGGCACTACGGGGACAGTCGTGATCTTGCACGAGGCACACAACTCCTCAGAGCCCCTCATGTTTGACCGAGGCACGTAGGACGCGGGATTTCATCCAAACAGAATCTATTGATGAGGGCAGGCATCAGCCCTGGCTACAGAATCCCTTCTTGGCCCAACTCTGCATGTCACCGATGCCAGTTTTGTCTCCGGGTAGGTTGTTTTGATTAATTTCACTTAATTAATTCTATCATCTCAAGCTGTTGCCAGAACCTGTGTGGAGCCCATCAAGGTGGGGGCAGAGAACGTGATGCACACCAAACCGAACATGCAGTCCACTGGCTTCTCTGTCTTTATCTTCCCAGAGAAAAAAAAAACCACTCGATCCTACAGGAGCATCTTTCAGCTTATAGAAACCTGACAGTGCTTTCTGTCGCTCTTCTGTTCCCTGGAGGTGGTTAATTCTGCAGTTGTCCCTGCTAGGGGCAGACATGTATGCCCTGGAATTTGTATCCCCTGGTCATCACCACAAGGATGCAATTCCATCCGTGCTTATAGGACTTGGGGGAAAAGGAGGGAATTTATGTGTTGGTCCTATAGGAGGGAAGCGGGGGAAAACCAAAGCTCCACAGCTCAGTTCTAGCTCACAGCACCTCTCAGCTTGTTGTCTGCCTCCCTTGCACTCAGTTTTTAATTCCTCCCCACAACCTCTGCCCCTGGTGACATTATTCCTTTGTGCTGAGAGTCATCCTGTCCCAGGGATCACCCATCCTTGTCTGCCCTCGGCAGCAAGATCCTTCCCTCCATCTCTTCACAGGGTCACGGACAGAGGAAGCCTCGCCCTGCCTGCTCTTCCTCCTGCGATCCCAGGGAACAGCTGCATTTGGTACAGCAGGGCTGGGAGGGGAGACATGGCACTAGGCTAGAGCTGGACACCCACTACGTTGGGGAAACTTGTTCTCAGAAGGTGCCCAGAAGGTCCCCTCCTGGCTCCTGAAGCACAGCCTGACACGCTGGAGAAGGCCACGCTGGGGGGCGAAGGACTGATCCCCAAGGTACAGCCAAGGATAAGAGGACAGATCCCGGGACTCAGCGCTAGCCCAGCTACTCCCTTGCTGCGGAGACTGGGTCAGATACTGCCTCCCTCTGCACATCCATAAAGTGAGATGTCTGGCCACAGCTTCCTCTCAGACTTGTCAGAGGACTGATTCATTCGTGCTTACAAAGCACAGTGAATCTTGCAGATGGAGAAGGCAAGAAGAGGTAGGAAGGCAGTAAATCAGGAGTGCCCAGGAACATTCTCCCGGACACATCCTGCAAGCTAGCACCGAGTGGCTCACGTCCACGTTATTAAACTCTCTTCACCTCTGCAGCAGAGTGACCTCGTGCAAAAGCCTCTTGGGAATGGTCCTCTGTCGGTGATAACTCCCGAATCATGCCTGGGAAGTGTCTGGGACAGTCCTAGCGGGGCCAAGCCAAACTACGCCAGGGGTGTGCTGACGCTGAATTCTGATGATTGAGTTTGTATTCTGGGAACGTTTCCCCGATGTTGTTTAATTTACTAGTAAAGACTTAATTACTAGTGAAGACTTAATGTCTGCTCTATTAAATTACCCTCAAAGTCAGCACTGCCCTGATAAAAATCAGCAAGTGTCCCCAAACCTTCCTGAAAACGTGGATTCCTTGGCCCTCAGTCATTACCTTTCCACCTCCTCAATGAATGTGGAACAAATTATGAAACAATCAATTTGTTATCACTCGAAGATAATCAGGTGATAAGAAAAAGCCAGCAGAGAGAAAGCCAAGAACAAATCATGTCAAACCAGTTAACTTTCTTTGCCACAGTAACTGGAACAGTGGAGAGAGCAGGTCTGGCAACGCAGGCTATCCTGATGCGTAGTGAGGCTTTTTGAAACAACTGTGTATGATATTTGTCACGGGTATGTGCTCTGAAACTAATTATCAGTAAGGAGTTTACCATCAGACCAGGAGGACTTGCAGAGATCAGTCCCAGGGGTGCCTGGACAGATCTATCAACTAGTTTCTTCAATGACTTTTAGATGATGAAATAAAGTATTTTTATAAAATACATGTTTAGCCCCAAGTCTGGAAGAGCTTGCAAGACCGAAGGCAGGATAGAAAAAAAAAAAAAGGCGTTGAAAAATTCGAGAAACAGCTCACAATCAGCCAGCTAAAATTCCATAAAACCGGTGTGAAATACTTCACTGAGAAGGAGAAAAAATTAAACGCACCAGAAAAGAAACGGGGAAGAGCTGGTTAAACCACAGCACCGAGGAAACGGATTGAGGCACTGCACGAACCAAACATGAATCACCACTGTGAAGGTATTGCATAAAAAGGCAAATTTCCTTCTGGGCTGTGTCACTAGGGCACACCGCCTGCGAGACAAAGGAGGTCATTTCTTTCTTTCTCAATACTCCCAAGTTAGAGAGGCTCAGTAGGAGAGGCTTAGCCTAGGTTTGGGCTGGAGGGAGGTAACAAACAGTCTAAGAGGTGCAAACCACATGCGGTTGAAAGAAGAGGACTGAGTCTAGCAGGGAGAAAACAGACAGAGGGAATATGATGATGAACCTCCAGTGTGTACGGCTGTTCTAGGAAAGATGCTCACCGGTTGTTCCCCTTGTCTCCCGAGAACGGGTCAAGAGGCAACAAGGTCACAAAGAGGAGGAAAAGCTGCCCAGCTGCCAGTCGGCGAGCGGCGTAACAGGCCGCGGGGAGGCGGCAGCACCCCGGCGGGTGCCAAGGGCGGGTAAGGCCAACACCTGCTCGGGTGGCGCCCGCGTACCTGAGCGTGCCTCCGGGCACATCGGGGGAGTGGCGTCTGAACGCTCTTTTCAGACTGACGGCGGTGTCCTTTTTAGTCTCTAGTGTCACTTCGTCACTCCGTTTGGCTGCAGGGATGTGACCCCCAACACAGGAGGGGCAGCCTAATCGGAGCCCCTGAGCAGGGTCTCACCAGGGCCTTACTCAGTCTCACTGCTGGACAGGCTATTTGGTGTTCACCCGTACGTCATCACAACCTCTGCCGACCTCTTACAGGCTTTGTGTCAGACCATCCCACTCAAGAGCTGACTGAAAACTATCAGGCCTCTGGCAGGAGGTGTGTTCCATAATCTGATTGCTCTCACAGCTAGAAACTTCTCATTTCCAGCTTAAATAGGCCTGGGGCCAGCCAGCAGCCACTCCATACCGAGTAGTTCAAATTCATACTCACGTCTGTGGAAGTTCTAAAACACAGAAGCTGATGCCATTGCATGTGAAAAACTTCCAAATCTGTTCTTCAGGTTTCAAGAAGGAAAACAGTATCAATTCGCTGAGGAAAAGGAACAGTTTTTCCTTCCCGTGTCAGCAGGCGGATGACCTGGACGACATCACAAAGGACATGAAGGAAAGGCTGAAGAGAGGGTGGCAGCTGAGGGCAGAACCAGGAGACCCACGAGCAGGTGATAAAGAGGTTATCGGCTTGATGGATTCAGGAGGGCCAGGAGGAGCACTACGTGAATTGAGAACTGCTGCTTGCCGGGGTGGGAATGGCGGCTTGGCTGTGAGGGAGGACCCAGTTCCCCTTTTTTCTATCTTCCCAAAAGATGTGACAACGAAGGTCACGCTCGTCGGCCCGCAAAACGGTCTGTGTGTGTCTCCCTGTGGAGAAGCGTGTACATGAGCACTGACAGTCCTTCCCTGAATCAATACTCACCTTTGTAAAGGAGAAAATGCTTTCTGCTGAACCGATGGCTATTTCATCCCATCGCAAACCATAACAGATGGGTTTTCTTCAAAGCTCTATGCATTTTAAGATTGTATTTACACTCACTAAGCAAGTCATCTGTCTAAGAGGGGGAAAAAATAACATTCTCTCACTTCATTTTCTCCCTCCCCCTGGTGCTGTGCTTTCCCAGGGTTGCTGGCTGGGTCCTACTCAGCTTCTTTACCACCTCCTGACCGAGCTGCGTCTGCTCGGAAAGCAGTTATTTGTGTCTCCCCTTGGAGGTGGGAGTTCTGGCTCCTTGGGGCTCAGCAGTGTGGGCTCCCTAACACACCGTCAAGTACTAGATTGGGAAAAGTAACACATGGCAACTCCCATAGTAAAAATGTTGGTGTTTTTTTTTTTTTGAAAGAAAAGTGAAACACACTAATTAGACATTAGAATCATAGAATCATGAAGGTTGGGAAAGACCTCTAAGATCATCAAGTCCAACTGTCAACCCAACACCACCACGCCCACTAAAGCATGTCCCAAAGTGCCACATCTACATGGTTTTTGCACACCTCCAGGGACGGTGACTCCACCACTTCCCTGGGCAGCCTGGTCCAATGTTTGACCACTCTTTCAGTAAAGAAGTTTTTCCTCATGTCCAGTCTAAACCTCCCCTGGTGCAACTTGAGGCCATTTCCTCTTGTTCTATCGCTTGTTACTGGGGAGAAGAGACCAACCCCACCTCACTACACCCCCCTTCCAGGCAGCTGTAGAGCCATAAGGCCTCCCCTCAGCCTCCTCTTCTCCAGACTAAACACCCCCAGGTCCCTCAGCCGCTCCTCACCAGACCTGCTCTCCAGACCCTTCACCAGCTCCGCTGCCCTTCTCTGGACACGCTCCAGCACCTCCATGTCCTTCTTGCAGCGAGGGGCCCAAAACTGCCCACGGTGTTCGAGGGGCGGCCTCACCAGTGCCCAGTCCAGGGGCACGATCCCCTCCCTGCTCCTGCTGGCCACCCCATGGCTGACAGAGGCCAGGATGCTGCTGGCCTTCTTGGCCACCTGGGCACACGGCTGGCTCACGTTCAGCCGGCTCTCAACCAGCACCCCCAGGGCCTTTTCTGCCTGACAGCCTTCCAGCCGCTCTTCCCTAAGCCTGTAGCGCTGCGCGGAAGTGCAGGACCCAGCACTTGGCCTTGTTAAACTCATACAATTGACCTCGGCCCATCGATCCAGCCTGGCGAGATCCCTCTGCAGAGCCTTCCTGCCCTCGAGCAGATCGACACTCCCACCCAGTTCGGTGTTGTCTGCAAACTTACTGAGGGAGCAGTCAATCCCCTCATAATATTAGTATTATCACTCCTTCTATGACAGGCATCGCAGTCCTGCCATCCTAGCGAAATTTCAGTCAGCAGAGGGCATTTAGCCAAAACGAAAATTCAGTCTGTGTGTTCAATCTGCTGCCCAGACTCCCATTTTTTGGTCAGCAGATAGTTCTGCTGTTCTCTGTCATGTAGAAGTCACGTCCTACCCTGAAGACAGATGCATTTCGGTGGTGTTTCTTGCTGTTTCTTTTTTTTTTTTTTTTAATACAAGATAGTAGTGTTTCATAAAAAGCTTTCTTGAGTCAGGACAAAAGCTGTCATGCATATATAACATTCTGATTAGCATCTTGCCATGAACTGGCTATCTCCTGGTAGATTAGACATTGGCTTTTCCTGCTGCTGCTTTAGCACAAAGCTAGTGTTTGGGAAGAAGGCCCCAAAGACAACCTTAAGTTCTCAGTGATCGTAACGAAACAGCGGTCCTGTTGGTGCCTTGCTTTTCGGAAACATCTCCTTCTTCCCAGGCGAGCCCTGACCCCCAGCCACACAAGAGCTGGGCTGGAGTGGCCCAAGCAGCACAGAAGCTCAAAGCAGGATTGAGCTGGCTCCCCTCGGGGGAAAACCAACTCATCCATCCGGATTTGCTCAAAGCAGGATTGACCTGGCTCCCCTCGGGCGGGGGAAATCCAACTCATCAGTCCGGATTCGCCCTCTGACAGGCCCGGAGGGCACACCCGACCAAAGACCACACTGGAGACCCCCCCTGAGGGAGCAGGGGTCTCTGAGGGATGGAGACGCAGGCCGAGACAGAACCGAGAGGTCCCCCCTCAGCTTCCCGCCCTGCTGGTCCTTCCTCAACCACCTCCTCATCTGCCGCCGCTGGCGGGGGGGGGGGGCAGAGCCGCCTGCGGGCAACAAAGCAGCAGGCGCAGTCGGCCCACCCTGCCGTTCGCCCTCGCCGGCCCGAACCACACTAAAACGGGCGCACACGCCCAGAGCCTCCCCCGCCGCCGCCATGCCCGGGCGGCCTCCCCGAAGCGGGACGGACAGAAGCGCCCTCACCAAGATGGCGGCCCCCCCCCCCCCCCCCTCCCTCCCGCCTCAGCGCAGCCCCTCACAAAGATGGCGGCAACGGCGGGGGACGTGGCGGCGCTCGGGCGGCGGGGCAGTGCGCATGCGCGGGGTAGCGGCGGGCCGGGGACCATGGGCAGGAGGCGAGAGGGGCTGAGCGTGGCCCGGGAGGTGAGGGGGGGCGGCGGGGCGGGCGCGGCCGGGCCGGGCCGGGCCGGACCGGGGAGGGGAGGGGAGGGCCGGGGAGGGGAGAGATGAGGTGAGGTGGCCGCTACCGCCGCCGGAGCAGCGTTGCCGTGGAGGGCGGTGGGTGTCGGGGAGGGCCGGGGCAGCGGGGGTGGCGTCTTTATTAACGTCCTTTGTTGACGGTGCGCAGCGGGGACAGGGGGTCCTTCCCAAAGGTGTCCGCCTGCACAGTGCGACCGGCAGATATTTATACATTAAATCCATCCGTATTCAGGCCGTGCAATGCATATTCATTATCATCCTCTCGGTGATTTGGTTCTTCTCGCTTCCGATGCAAATGAGCGCCCGGCCTCGGTCGCCGTCTTCTGTTGTTCCCTCGTGAGCAGGGGGTGTGATTTGGGTGGGTGGTCCGTGAGTCGGAGGGCTCGACGGCTCCTCGAATGGACCGTGTTTGGTCAGGGAACACGTCCTTGGCTCGCAGGCTCTGGGCTCGTACCTGCTTCGGTCACGATTCAAAGATTATACACAGCGGGTACCATCGTAAATCCGGCCTTGCAGACATCTTGGGCTACAACATGTTGTCCTTGTTTCTCCCCACTAACAGATCATGAGTTAATGAATACCTTAGGGCTGGAATTGTACAGGAGTATGCTAGCAGCATAAGCAATACAGATTTTATTTTATATTTGATCATTTATTCCATTTGAGACTTATTTTCCCAATATAATCGTTAGTCTCTTTTACTAATATCCACTAATTAGAATCCTTGATATTTAAATCAAGGTGGGAAAAGTAAGGAGGTTTCTAAGCAGTATCCTAAAATCCTAAATCTGGTGATTTCTGCAACAGTAGCGAGCCCAGCCACCATCTTACTGCGCGATGGGCGAGGAGGCGGCCGAGGCAGGACTGCCAGTGAACTGCAGCTCGGGGCTCCGTCCTCCCTTCCAGCCCTTTGACGGAGCGTTGGAGCTTCGTGCCCTTGCTCCTGCTGAGCCTTTGAGCCAGTGCAGGTGTTACAATCAGGTGTGAATTTTGAAGAGCTAGTTCACTTTTCATTGATAATTAATTGCTTTTAATGAACGACTAACTTTTTATATTTATTTCCTGATGCAATTAATTTACATGATGGCAAGAACGACCCAAACCCTCCCTGATGCTCAGAGCCAGCAGCTGCTGCCTTACGGAGATGGCCAAAGCCAGAGCTGCTGCGGGGGGTGAAATGGTGCAGAGCACAGGGCGGGGAGGCAGGGAGGCAGGTACGGGGGGTGAAATGGTACAGTCTCCGCTCGTTCTCTCGTGGGATGGAACCGTAGACACAAAGGAATGTTGCTGTGAAGACTCTCACATCCTCCCCACCCTCACTTGTAGATCAGAGATTTTGATCAGTAAAATAACCAATGGTTATATTAGTATAGGAATATTAATGAAGTTATATGATAGGGTGGACCGATCACTGTAAATGTCAACATTAACAGCGGGCATAACACGCATGCTTGTGTTAAAATCTGTTAAAGGTCATGACTTTGCAGAAAAAGGATATAAAAGTGCCGAGTTTTTGATGTATACCCTGAAGCCCGTCAGGAGGAGCCATCCCCCGCCGCGATACAGAAGTGCCGGCTTCTCTGCGACCGTGCAGATGAGTTTGTCGGGATGGCGACCCTCCGTCAACACCGGGAGAGGCAGTAAGGGTGGGAGCCCGGCGACGGGGCTGCGGCAAGCTCTTGCCCCTAGCTAGCAAATCTGTGCACAGCCCGGCCTGTTGTGGGTGGTGAACAACAATCTGTGTGTGGTGATGAAAGGCAGCGGAGTGCTGGGTTCCTTTGAGGAACCCAGTGATACACCAGCACGTGAGGTGCCTGTAAATCCCAGCAAGGAGAAGAGGAAAAGACTGGTTTTAGAGAGTGTGCCTTCCTTCCAAAGCTGCCTTTTTATTGTTGTGCTTGGGTGTTTCATCATCTCCTGAGTGGCAGGAGGGCTGCTGGCACACTTCAAGCTTTAGATTTGCGTGGACGAGCTGAGGCGTGTTAGTTAAGGTCTCTCTGAAGCAGACTTCATCCTGGCTCCTGCGCTGAACGCTGCCACGTGGGCTGTCTCGGAGGGGGCAGTGGAGAGCCCGTGGTTCAAGTCTGTGGGTTGGGGATACTTCGGGGGCAGCAAAAGCCTGAACCTTCCTGACAAGCGGCTGAAATGGGGCAGAATTGATCCAGTGACTCTCACTGGTCACTTCTCTGTCCTGAAGTCCTTCAGATGAGCGTGCGCACCACAGACCAAGATAGCCGGGGTGGAGAGGCCAGGGAAAGGCCTTGGGGCTTGTCATGTGAGCTTCATCAGCCAGGAATATCAAGGTGAGCATCCTACTGTGCCCTAGGAGTGGGAGTTCAGTTTAGAGTAGCTTGCTGCTCTATTTCATCTAGTTAGCCTTCATCATTAGAGAAACAGACAATTCTGGGCACTCTAACCCCAATATAACCACGAAAGGGAGTCCAGAGGGAAGTGTGCTGTCTGTCCAAGCTTCTCTTCAGTGAGCCTAGCAGGGAGAATGGAAATAATGTTTGGTGGTGGTTGTCTGAGATGTGACGGACAAGGAGAGTTGGGATGGTAGGGTGTACCTTACAAAAAGAGAGGTCGTGAAAAGGGTGAGGCTGTCCTGGGACCTTCTGATCACAGAATGAAAAGGGACTGATTTAGGGTTTTGGTTCTTTTGGGGTTTTTGTTTGTTTGTTTGTTTTTAGAAGTTGTCGTGATAGAACACACTGCTTCTGAAAGGATTGTAGAACTACTCTTCTTTGGTGTGTTATAGATGAAAACTTAACCTCTCAGTGCAAAGGTGCTCCTAAAAAATAAACTCCTTCCCTCTTGCAGAGACGAGAAAGGTGCTGGATAGAAGTTAGGAAGGAAGGAAACAAAATCCCTTTGAGCCACAGGAAGAGAGGGCTGTGTTTCAGGTGTCAGAATGCATGACAAGCAAGATATTGATTTCACAATTTAAACTTGTATTTGGTTCAATATTACCCTCTGAGCTGTTATGATTGTAAAGAAAACTTTCCAAATGAGTCTTAATATGACATGATGCATGGCTGGCTTTGAAAGGCCTAATCTAGGCAGAGTCATGCTTGTTTAACTGAAGTCACGATGGTAAATGGATGCAATTTTCTGTATGGACACTTATCAGATTAGCTTGCACTGACAAACTGCAGGTGTAATTGATACGACCTGGTTTAAACGGGTATAAATGCGTCTCCGTCATGTTGTGGTGGTTTAAATTCCTGCCACTTCTCCTTTCATAGCTCTGTAGTCTTTCGACAGGCGGCCCTGTTGATAGTGCTGAGCTGCACAGAACCTTTGTGAGGGGACTCGTCGGGAAAATGAGACTGAGAAGACTGGTCCATTTTGTAGCAAAATAGTGACCGTGGAATGAGCTTAAGAGAGTGACAAGGATGATCAAAGGTGTGGAAAACTTGTGTGCAAGAAACAACTGGTCCTTTTAAGCTTGAAAACATAACTGCAAGGGGACCCGCTATAGGCCTCTATGCTCTGCATGCTATTTCTGACCTTAAACAAGGAATGAACAGTCGCTGTCAGTACAGAATTGGGGCTGTCAAAAGAAAGTAGCAGCTGGCAAGCTCAGAACAAACAGGAGGGGTTGGTTCTTCCCGTAACCTGTGGCTGTGCTGTGATACTCCTTGCCAGAGGGCGCTGTGGCCCGTAAAAAATTATACTTGTGGCTCGGACAACAGCTGGGAAAAAATCATGGAAGTAAAAAAAAGTGAGACTATTAAATGCGAAGCGAACACCCTCTGCTCAGGCAGTGCCTGAGCTGCAAAATGTTGAGTAACTGGATAGTCTCTGCGAGGCTGAAGGAGGAGATGCAGGTGGGCTCCGGTCCTTTCTCCTCTACCAACACAGAGGGTTGATTTGCCAGATTGATCTTGGGCTTTGCTGGTGGATCATCCTCTACCATGTTAACAGCTTGCCTGGTAAATATTTCCAAGCGTGCTGTGGGCACAGCGGCTGCAAAATGATTCACCAGCATGCAAAATGATTCCAGGAGCGTGGTGAAAATGGGAGTGTGCCCCTGACCTGCAAGTTAGCGTTTGAATTTCAACAAAACTCATCTCTGCTGGACTGATTTTAATAATCCAGCCAAATTTGCGGATGCAGGAACCACTAATTCTTCTGCGAAAAGCACAGCTCAAGTGTGCTGGCAGGTGACAAGGCATGAGAAGATTGCTCAGGGAAGGGGGTTGGTTTTTTTTTTTTTCTTTGCCCCCATCTCTTCAGTTGGCTTTGATCTGTTTTATGAGGGTCAGAAGACGAAAACCTCATTACCTAACGCTGTTGGATGTCGACGTATGTGTGATATGGCTCTTTGCCAGTATCTTAATTAGGGAATTCATAAAAGCGGAGGGTGGATGCCGGTTCTTGAAAAGCGCTTTTAGCCTTTCTGCTGGAAAGAAAGCTTTTATTAATTCATTACAAAATGTATTAAAAGGGATCAAGCTCAACTGTATAAGCAAAGCTGCTTCCTTTTCTCTCCTCTCTTTGTCTATGCCTTTACGTGAGCCATTTCAGGCTCCCTGCCCAAGATGGTCCCAACAAAGGAGATTTGTAATCAGCCTGTAAGTCAGTTTGGATTGAAATCTGCTCCAGGTTTCTCTGGTTTAAAAAGGTCTGTGAGCGAGCGTGGCCAGGCTTGGAACAAAAATGGCTCGGGGCCTTGTCGTACCTTGTGGAGCAAGGGAGGCGTCTGGTCTTAGATCCCTGCGTGTGGCCAAAGCTGCTGGGACTGGAGTGGCTCTTGAGGAGCAGAAGGAGCTGCTGCCTGGATGGGAAGGACCTTTCTTGCCCCTTTTAACTGACACCGGTTCAAGATGTTGCTGCGAGTGAAGTCCTCTGGCCCTGCTACAGGCCATGTGAACCTGAGGAACTGTCGTGGGAGCTGCCTGCAGCTCTGTCCCAGAGGATCCTCCTCGTGGAAAGGAGAGCCAGAAGGAGCAAAGGCTCGTCTTGGCGACTTACAAGCCGCTGCGCTGAGGTTGCTGTCTAAAAAGATAAGCCGGTGTGAAGCGCAGTGGTCGTTCAGCTGAGCTTGGCTCTTTGGTTTCGTGCAGGCCTAGGTACGCACCCCAGCTGACCTTCTCCGGTGGTGGTTAACAGGAGGGAAAGCTTTCCATCCACAGCAAGCTCAGGTGCGCACCTGCTTCTAGCATCGCTCTCCTGGAACGCTGCTGCAGGGCATTGTGCCAGAGCTCTACAGGTTTGCTTGCGCTACAGCTTTACAGGCTGCACCCCCTGGGGGTTTCCTCCGCAGCCCAGAGAGCAATCAGCAATTCCCAGGCGTTGCCCCCCCGTTGCTCCCTGTGCTTATTTTCTCTTCCCCTCTTTTCCTTTGCCCTACAGCGAAGCGTTGCTTGGATGGCTGAGCTGCCGAGAGACTCCTAGATTCCATATCCCAAGTGAGTCCTTGTCACTGACAGGTCGAGGTAGTGCTCTGCCCATAGTTTGGGTCAGTGTCTGAGGCTCCTTGCGTAAATGAGCCGCCCCCAGGAGGCAGATAGTATTGTCTCATTTGTAAGTAGCAGAACGGGGAAAGGATAAAACATCTGGGAATCCTCACTCTTGTCCTTCCTTACAACCCCTCGTGCCCCAGACTAGCCTGAAGGAAAGAAAGAGTGAGATTCTGGAGGGAAAATATTTTGTTCCTTCAGCAATCTGTTCCTCCTTCCTTGCTTTTTTTTTTTGGATTATTTTCTGTCCCTTGTGCCCCCAGCTCAGCAAAGCTGATGGTGCAGTTCTAGGGCGTGTGGTTTATTAGCAAATTATTGCTCTCCAGCAGGGGACCCAAACTTTGGGTTTGATTTAAGAGCAGTAAAACCAGTTGAAACTTTTAAAGTAGTCTGTGGAATCTGGAGGGTTTTAGTCAGCAGAAAGTAACAGCATTGGCAGAGTTGGGCGGAATATCCTCTTGGTACGTCTCGTGACACGAGGGAAGTATGGGCAGAGAATGTGCTAGCGAGAGCAACTGCACACTGAGCAGGAGGAGCAGTTCTGGAGGAGAGGGTGGGATGCGCAGTGCGTGGATAATTTAGTCGTGGGGGTTGGCAGCTGACTAACCAAAGCCCTGATGAAATTGTTATTTTACGTGGGTTTTAAACGTGTTTCCAGAGGAGCCATGCTGCATTGTAGTAGGTTTACTGGCCAAGGAGGAGGGAGGGAACACGTGCTGAAGTACCTCTGGCTGCGTGCGTGTGCGGCGGCTTCCAGCAGGTCAGGGAGCAGAGACCCAGGCGTTTGCCAACGGGAGGAACTGGTGAGGGAGGTGGTCCTGCTTCAGTCGGACTGGGCAGAGCCCCCCACCTCACCTCCCCTGCCCTGCGCTCTGCCACTCAGTTCATTGCAGGTCAGCGTGGTCAGGGCTGTCTTGGGCGAAGCCCTTGGCTGCTCCCGGAGCAGGCTGGGGCCGTGCGTCCCGCGGGCTGAGCTGGGGTGGCTGACAGCGGTGGGCAGCTGGAGTTAACACTCCTCACCGGCACAGCCGGGTCTGGAGGGCAGTTGTCTTCCCCCTGGCTGAATCCATCTGCCGCGAACACGGTTCCGAAACACCCGTGTCGCCATCCAGGCAAACCCAAGCGTTACCCAACACAGAAGCGACATTCCCTGTGCCCTGGGATCAGGTGATGAGCCTTTTGGGGCTCCCCTTGGGCTCAGGGGAAGGTGCCTCGGGGGGGGAGCTTGGCATCTCCACAGCCCTGGCAGAGCTGCTTAGGGACAAGGGACTTGGAGATTGCGCTCTGGTAAGATGCAAAGATTTATTAGAGCCTCGGTTTATGTGGCCCCCTCCGCAGCTCGACAGTGCTCCTCGCAGTGAGACTGTTCAGCTGACTGGCTAAACTGCTTTTTGCAGCCAGCTTTGTTCTCCCCTTTACATCAAGCCTCTTCTCCCATCCTCCTTATTTATAACACTCGCCTGCCTCTCCTGAGCAGAAGGTGTGAGATTGCTAATGAGCTCAGGACAGAGCTGATGCCCAAAGCAGCAATAATTAGGGATTACTACCTTTGATTTTCTCTCCCATATCACTGTTTACGGGAGTGTTTGTGCTCTGGGCCACCTCTGAGGCTGATGTCTCGGCAGCTGCTGTCTCATTCCACCGCAGTCCCCTACCCGGGACCGTGCTGCCTCTTAGCTTCTGGTTCGTGAAGGCTCCCACCGCAGAGAGGCGGTGCCGCCAGCCATCTAGCTGGCCTTGGCCTTGCTGGGAGAGCCAGACACAGCAGGAGTGTTGCGCTAAAGAGCTAAAAAGAGAGGTCATGGCCCCCTCAGGGCACTGAGGGCGTTTTCTTTCAGGATGTTGTGTTCCTATTATCTGATTAGTCCCACTGTTGCCCTGCTGGCAGCAAGCCTGAAAGGCAGTTTTCCTAAAGATGTCTGTGTTCACCAGGCAGAAAAGAGGAATGATTCCCAGGAGAACTGTTGTCCGTGGTAGGATTCCCTCCTGGGCGCTCGATTTGCACACAAGTAGGTCAGTCCTCTTGTGCTTAGCGACAGTTATTCCTCTCCACAGGAGGACATGGCGGGGAGGGTGGCTGTTAGGAAAGCTGACAAGGAGACCCAAGGAGATGACCAGTGTTTTCTGCATGCTGCCACCAAAACTTGGCGCAGGTCGAAGGTGTGGAGGTGGTGGCGAATGCTGTCTTGAGTCTACTGTGCAGACTGCTGTTGGAGATTTAGTTGGGTAAAAGAGACAGTCGGTATCGGTGTTTCCCCTTTGTCCCCTCTTCGCTCATCCAGACAGCTGAGGGTGCTTTGTAGTCACGTCCCATCAACTTCTGCGCCCGTTCACAGCCCTAAATCAAGACTTTGTTCTCTTTTAATTGCATAAAGACGCCTCAGATGACATCTTTGCTTGTGGAGCCACGTGCAAAGAAACTAGAACAGGATCAGATCTTAGCCAAAAAAAAAGGCGCTGGCCAGCCACACAAGTGGGGAGCGTTACAGCTGGCTTGGCTGTGTCTGGGCTTACAACGTCACGGTCGCCTGGGGTATAACACCGTGGGCTCTGTGCTGTGGGCTCTGCCCAGAGCTGGGGCTCTTCCTCCCTCCATTTGGGGAGGAAGGAGGTGGAGTGGCTGAGCTGCCACCCTTCCCATCTGAGCGGGGCTGGATGCAGGGTAGCTGGGAGAGGAAACGATGGCGAGCGGTGTGGTGTGTTTCAGATTGATGGACTGGAGGAGAAGCTGGCCCATTGCCGACAGAGCGTGGAAGAGGTGGACCTTAAACTGCGCAAGGAGAAGCTCAGCCCTGAAGGAAGGTACTGCTGACCACCTCCTTTCACAGCTGCGGCTGTCATCCTGCCCTGGGACTGAGCAGGAGCTCTCGGAGGGATGGACATGGGTGGTTCCCCACCACAAGACTCTTCCCCCAGCTTGGAGCTTACTTGGGGAACTTGCCAGGGTGAGAAGTTCAGTGATAAAGGGAGAGAGCTTTACCTTACCAACAGCCTCTCTCTCCAGCCTGCCCCCCAACCGGCCAAATAGCGCCCAAAACTTGCCAGTTCATGTGCAGAGCTGGCTGCTGGCCTGCCAGGAAACAGCTCTGTGGGTCTGGCAAAGGTTTGCTGCACGCTGCTGCGCCAGCCTTGCCGAAATTCAGTTGGAAGGGAGATTTGGCCCTGCTGAGGGCCAAACCGGGCTGGGATGCAACTGCAGAAGGGGCTGAGGGAAATTATCCGTGTCTTTGCATTGCAAGGGTGTCTGGATGTAGGGATGCAGTGACACGCTGGCTTCCCTTGGGAAAGGGGAGAGAGAGAATTCCCCTGAAATCTGTCACTGAGGTAGAAGAGGCGACTGTAGGCTTCTAGAGCTGGGACTTGAGCGAGGTCTTTGACTTGGATTTTGTTGCAGACCCAGGCAGAACCTGCTCTCTAGGGTGTGAGGCAAGAGATCCTAGATCTCCCAGCTGATTCGCAAATCTGTCTGCTTGAGGACATTCTTCCAGTCACCAGCATCCTACTGCTCTGCTCCTGGCAAGAAAGGCTGAGGAGCTCGGGCATAGGCCCAGGGAGCAATGCTCTTGGTCCTGGTGCCTGCTCTAAGGTACTGTCTGACAGAACCCAGTTAGAAATCATAATGGTTTGTGTTGGAAGGGACCTCAACGTCATCTAGTTCACCCCCCGCCATGGGCAGGGACACCTTCCACTAGACCAGGCTGCTCCAAGCCCCATCCGTTGATCCAAATGATCCTGGTGGGCGTGACATCTCCACACCCCAATACTGATCAGCCTCAGCTTCACTTCTTTGTTCCTCCTGTCCACTCTTCCCCCGGCTCTTCACTGGGGTTTTGTATCCCCATCCATAGTTGGGCAGGGTCCTGTCTCCTCCTGTCCCTTATCCCTAGCTCCTCATCTTAACAGTCCTTTCCTAGGCCTAAATTATTCTTGTATTTACTGTCTCTATTCTTTATCTATATCTTTGTAATATCTTTGTATTATCTTTATGTAGGTGACCAACAACCAAACCTACAGTTGAGGTAACTTGACAGGATGGAATGTGTCTGTATGTTTTCTCTCCAAAATACAGGGCCTAGAGCAAAGAATAAGGAATAGGGATTCCTGGGGCCTCTTCTGCATTTTACAGCTGGTACAGAGATGGAAACAGAAATCCTGTTGTCCTAATCCAGACTATTTGAAAAACCCTGGAGGCAGGTACCCTGATCCAAATTACTAATTCAGGGAGCAGTACACAAAGGAGAGCTCCGCTTTGCCGTTTTGAAGTTCACTTGTCATGGTTTCTTCATGTCTCATCCTCAAAGCCTCTCCCCTTGGCTGTCTTCACAAGGCAGGTTTCTAAGGAGCAGCTCAGTCATGTTGGTAAATCTTGTCTCCTCCCTTCTCCACGTTGCCTTTCCCCGGTTGCCATTAAGAGCCCTTTCCTCTTCTGCTGCCCTGACGTAGCTGCTTTCTTGCCATCCCTTACTTACCTAGCTGTACACATAGATTTGGATCTCTTTCCTCCTACAGGCTCTTGCTCTGCCCCAAGGGGAACAACAACCTCTGCTACACTGGCTGCCTTCTCTGGCTGCTCTGAACCAGGAGAGAATTCGTCAGTGCACGTTTATTTAGATGCCCACAGGCAGAAAGGAGTGACCCTGTCTTCACTGCTGTAAAGGAAACGCTGCTGCTTTCAGGCAATTTGGTTTGCTGTTATATTTTAAACTGTATATTAATTCATCATAGAATGGTTTGGGTTGGAAGGGACCTTTAGAGGTCACCTAGTCCAACCCCCCTGCAGGGAGCAGGGACATCTTGAGCTGGATCAGGTTGCTCAGAGCCCTGTCCAACCTGACCTTGAGTGTTTCCAGGGCTGGGGCTTCCACCACCTCTCTGGGCAGCCTGTGCCAGTGTTTCGCCAGCCTCATTGTAAAAAATTTCTGCCTTATATCTCATCTAAATCTACCCTCTTTTAGCTTAAAACCAGTACTCCTTGTCCTATTGCAACAGGCCCTGCTAAAAAGCTTGCCCTCATCTTTCTTATAGCCCCCTTTCAGCACTGGAAGCCGCTCTAAGGTCTCCCCGGAGCCTTCTCTTCTCCAGGCTGAACACCCCCAACTCTCCCAGCCTGTCCTCACAGGGAGCTCCTCCAGCCCCTGAGCATCTTCATGGCCTCCTCTGGGCCCCCTCCAACAAGTCCATGTCTTCCTTGCGTTGAGGGCCCCAGCGCTGAACCCAGCCCTGCAGGGGGGGTCTCACCAGAGCAGAGCAGAGGGGCAGAATCCCCTCCCTCGACCTGCTGCCCACGCTGCTTCTGATGCAGCCCAGGAGGCCATGGGCTTTCTGGGCTGTGAGCGCACATGGCTGGGTCATGGTCAGCTCTTCATCCCCAGCACCCCAAGTCCTTCTCCCCAGGGCTGCTCTCCATCCCTTCACCCCCCAGCCTGTATTGGTACTGGGGATTGCCCCGACCCAGCTGCAGGACCTTGCTCTTGCCCTTGTTGAACCTCTCGAGGTTCACCTGGCCCCACCTCTCCAGCCTGTCCAGGTCCCTGTGGATGTCATCCCGTCCCTCCGGCACGTCACCCGCACCGCTCAGCTTGGTGTCATCTGCAAACTGGCTGAGGGTGCGCTCGATCCCACTGTCTGTGCCATTGATGAAGACGTCAAGTAGCACTGGTCCCAGTACAGACCCCTGAGGGATGCCAGTTGTCACTGATGTCCACCTGGACATCAAGCCACTGACCACTTCCCTCCAACCAATTCCTCACCCGCCGGACAGGCCACCCATCAAATCCATCTCTCTCCAGTTCAGAGAGAAGGGTGCTGTGGGGGACCGTGTCAAAGGCCTTGCAGAAGTCCAGACAGATGACAGCTGTAGCTCTTCCCTTCTCCACGGCTGTAGTCATGCCAGCATAGAAGACCACATCACCTTGTGCAGTTTAGGACAAGGGCTGGGTTGGCCTGACTTACTCTTTGCTGTTACTGTACTGAGTTCCCAGTCTAGTAACAGGGGGTTTAACTGGTTGTTACCGAGCTTGGATTCAGCTCGTTTGCTTGAGTTGACCGATTTGTGTCGATGGGACACCTCTGACAAAGGGATCCAGCCTCACTGGGTGACAAGAATTGGCATTCCAGCCCGGAGCCAGAGGGGCTGGAGGGGCAGGATCCTGCAGAGAGTGTGTAGGAACCCTGCCCCACCCCATAGCCACGGCAGAATGTCCTACCTGCCCCGGGGGGGGGCAGAGTAGGGGGGCTGGCTGGCACACAGACCCCTTTCTAGCCTGCTTTTGGACACTGACGCTGTCCTGAAAGGGGAGATGTGAAGCAGTTTGGGGGAAGGCAAAAATACCCTAAACCCGCTGCTGTCTCTCCTCTTGCACAGCTGGGGGTTTCTAAACTGTGCCCTCTCCGCAGGGAAGGGCGAGGGGCTTCCTGGGGAGCAGCTGTCCCTGGCAGTGGGACAGTCTCTCTTCCATCACACAAGCAAAGAAGTAGGGCTGTGTTGTGCCTCACTGCTAATGAACTCCTCTTCTCATTACAGAAAGTCACTGGAGAGAGAGAGAGACTTGCTAATGACCAAAGCTGACAACTATGGTAAGAGCTTCATTAAAAACGGTCCCTCTGGGCTGGATGGGCTCGGTGCTCTGCGGCTGAGCTTCGTCTCCAAGCTCCTGCCACCTCTGACTTCTGCCTTTGAATTTAGGCTCTAGCAAAGGGAGCGAGACTGAGGGAAATCCAGGCAGCGTATTAGGAGTGTGGATCCTCCCGCCCGAGCTGCGCTACCATAGGGGCAAAAATACGAGGGGGGGAAAGATGTCCCTTTCACACACCCCAAATTACCAGTCTTTAGATTATTTTAGCCAACAGATTGACTTCAGCAGCTTTTAACATCAGCCCCCTGCCCTCCTCCCTTCCTTTTTTTTTCCCTTTCTCCTTTTTTTAAGAGAGGCTTGCTAAGCAGACTGGCAAGTGCTATCTGGAGTGCAGCAAAGCGTACCTTCCTTGGGGAGGATTCTCACTGCATCAGTTTCTGGGGCTGTTCAGCACACGAGCGTAGGGATTCTGGTGAGACTGCTGTGCTGCCTGCAATTCCAGAGCGCCAGGGTCTCTCCTTGCTGCCAGCCCTGCTGCAGACAGTTAAAACGAGAGTTCCTCTGAGCTAACGCGCATTTGACAGCGCTTCCCCTCCGCTGGGGATGCTGCTTAGCATGTCTTGAGGCTCCTGGGGTTGATAAGTGCGTTAACTGCTTGACAGCCCTCTGTGGCAGCGCAGGCACCACAGCTCACACAAAGGGAAGCAGCACAAGCGTCCTTTTAGGCCCGGAGAGTTGAAAGCTGGGGGGTATGGCCAGCAAATTTGGAATTTTAACTGGCGCTAAAGGACTGTTTTGAGAAGACTTAACGGTTATTTTAAACAGATTCAAAGCTGTTCCCTAAGGGCCTCCCGCTAGGGACGGCAGAACAGCGCTGCCCCCCTCTTGCCGGCGCCAACCCATCAACCTGACGGGCTGCCTGGCAGCAGCAAGAGCCTCCCCTAACGGGGGTGGCTGCTCCTCCTGGAGCAGAGCAGACGGGGCATGAGCACAGAGTCTTTTTAGATCCCTGCTCTGGCCTCTGGTGAAATCTCTGCTTGTTCCAGCTGACACGCTCGAGGCCACGAGCTGCAGTTGCTGACAACGGCGCTGCTGCGCTCGGGGTTATGTGACCTCCTGCCCTGCCACCTCCTCTGTAGTTCTGCAGATTCAAGCAGTTTGCTCCGTGGTTGCATGAAAACGTTTGTACCACGCGAAGAACGAGGGGCACAAAAACCAGCTAAAAAGCCTCCTTTGATACCAGCACCAGGGCGTTCCTGCTGGAGGCTGCTGGTGCAGACTGGAGAGGCAGTAACGCAGGTCATGGGCCCTGGAGCCAGTCTGTACTCAGCCTTGCCCTGCAAAATAATCACTGCTGGGTGGCCCTGGGATGCTGTAGGCCTCACCTCTTGCCTGTCCCATCCAGCCAAGCCTTGTGGAACAGAGGCAGCGAGAACGGGGTTCGGTAAAGGGCCCAGAGCAGAACTGGAGGTCCCTGGGACTCCATCCTTTTGGCATCCCCTTCCTTCCTCTCGCTGCAGCTTTCTTCTTTTGTAAACCAGGGACAGGGTCTTAAAAAGCTGCAGACCCCACCAGAACGAGTGTCCAGCCTCAGACCTGTTCCACACTCATCCTCCTGGGGCGCGAGGAAGCCCAGATTCTGCAACATCCAAAGGTGGCCACAGTCGTAGTTCAGTAACCTTAAGCACTGGGAAGCGGCCCCAGGCTACTACATCTGGAAGACAGTAGAAATACCTCTCCACCCTCCCTCTTCTTCATTCTCGTGGGGAACAAGCAATGATTCTCAGGACCCCTTCTGGCCTTAGTAGAGGCCTAGAACACAGTCACTTGCAGCCAGGAACTGGTCTGGCACCGAAGTATCCCCCAGCCCAGCTGAGGGGATGGGCAGGATGAAAGGGTTCCTGCTAGTTTTACTTCCCCTTCAGCCCATCTTCCACTTAGCACCTTTGCACACTGATCCCAGAGGAGTTGCCCGTGGTAGCCTTGTGCTTTTAAGACAGTTTTGAAAGGAGGTGAAGCTGCCCCATGAGGACCAGGGACAGGTAAGGCTTTGTGTGTTTTCCAGAGAAAGAACTGAGGGTGCTTCGTAAGGAAAACCGCCAGAACGCTGCCCTTGCTGTGGCCATGGGGTTGCTGATTGCTCTTATTTACGCCTGCTGGACGATGTGATTGCGCTCAAGAACTCTCCCTGCTGACCAGATGACCCTCCTGCGAGGAGCTCGTCCTCCTCCCACCACTGTGCCTCCCCCCAGGGGGGAGGACCAGCATTTCAAATGGCTGTTCCTGTTTATCCTTGTCCAGCCTCGTTGTAGGGAAGTTTGGTCTCTGAGAATTGAGGGGGACAGGAGACAAACCAGACGTCACAGCACGCTTGCAGCTGGAAATGAGGTCAAGCAGGGCTGGAGGTGGTGCTGTCTTACCCAAAACACAGTCAGGACCATCCAGCCTGACGCAGGAAGGGAATCTCTTCTCCCTTTTGCTGAGGACCTCGGGGGTTGCTCTCTGCCCGGCCCAGCTGGAATACACGCTGCCTTCTTGGTTCCTGCGCCTCAGCCATCAGCTGAAGGGACACCAAGCTCTTTGAATCAAAGGGTAACTCGGGTGTCATGACCTAAAGGCTCCCTCTCTTCCCAGAGCTGAGCTAAACAAAGATGTTTCCTCCTCCCCGCTGACTTACAGGACCCAAGGAAGCCTACCTCCGCAAAACCAGAGGGGAAGCAGGGATCTCTTTTTTTCTGCAAGCAGGCAGCATCTAACTTGAGAGCTGGGGGCTTGGGCTTTGAGACCTCCCTCCCTCTCCAGTGCATCAGGGCTCAGTAGCCATTTTGTGCCTCTGAGAGTCAACACTTGCAGCGGAGAATTTACTGTCAGCTCCCAGGGCTGGACCTGCCTCTGCAGGGCTTTAAATAAAGTAATTTGACCTTGTAAGTGCCTGGGTTTCTTTTTTTGTTGTTGTTTTCCTAACACACCTCTCACAGCCACCGCTTTAGCCTCACCCTACCATCTCCCCACTGCACCCAGCAAGCCTAGACTGGGTTAGGCATTTGACATCCCTGGGCAGCGAGGTCTCACCACGGGGTTCTTGGTTGGTTGTGGCCTGAAATGCACCTGACTGTTTGCTCCCTTCGAGCGGGAAAGCAGCCCAGCATGCTGCAGAGGGGTGCTGGAGCCTGTCCCCTCTAGTCCCCTGGCTGTGACCCACTGCCATACACGAGGCAGCCCCGAGGGTGCCCTAACTCAGCTTTAGCAGGGCACGTTCTGCCTCCTCACGAACCCGCTGCCGGCCAGAACGTGGTGGGAAGCGAAGGAAACGAACGCCGTTGTGAACTAAAGGGGCTGTATTGGTCATCGAGACGGTGAAAGCAGAGAAGTCAACACAAAATGATACGCAGCCAGCAATACATTGTGCAATTCACGTACACAAACGTTCCCTTCAGCGAGCCCTTCCTCGCCCCCCCCCCCCCCCCCTCCCCTTCCCAACATCTGGATTGACCCTGCGGCAGGGCAGCGCGCAGCAGGGCGGCTCACGCTCGCTTCCTCAAAGGGCTGTTCTTCAGCGTCGAGGTTCAGTGCATCACAAACAAAAGCAAAATTTAAAAAAAATAAAATAAAATAAAATAAAATAAAAAAAATCGGGAGGAGCTGGAGGCAACTGGGTGAACAGAAAGTATCCGTTCGCAAAAGCGAGCCTGCAGGCTGAGCAGGGGGCTGCCGTACCCTCGGGGGCCTGCCCTCACCCCGCTGGGCTTCTAGTCACCCCTTGCTCTGCCAGCCCGCAGGAGAGCAGAGCCCCGAGCGGAGGGAGCAGCACGCTTTGCTGGCACGGGAACGGCCCCGGGGCCGTCCCAAGGAGCGCCAGAACCCGAATGACTGGTCGGTTTAAAACGCCAACGGCCCACAGGCCTGGCAACCAGGCAGCTGGGGGGGTTCTTCCTTGGCCGCTGGGAAAGATTCCTCCTCATCCCCCAGGGAAGTGCCTTCACCAAAACTCAACTGCCTCCTCTTCTGGGGGGAGGAAGGGCCAACCCTTTCTTTTCGTACACGTTCGACTGGTGCTTGAGAGCAGCGGGTGTCGACAGGCCAGCCCGGGGATGCACGGACAGCACGCAGGCCCTCAGCTGCTTTGGTGGAGCCGCCTGTGCCTGGGACGGACACCCAGGTGGGAAAGGCAGCTCTGACCCACATCACCGCGTGCCAGAGCTGGAGAAGCAGCCGGACAGCTGCCCCCCACGACTCAGGACCCCCCCCGTTTGTCAGCTCACCTCCCACCCACTCCCAAGCTTTGCCTCCTCCAGGTTCCACCCACCCAACAGACGTGTCGGGCTGCTCCTTCAGGCATCACGCCCGCAGGTTTTCTCCCCCGGTGCAAGGAGCTGCAGTTGTCACGCTCATTTGCACCAAACCGTAGAGAATTAACACAGCTACACGGAGATCATTTGCTTGTGAAGACGTGGAAGCACTCCCAGCTCAGAGAGCACAGACATTCGACTGCGTGCCCAGAACGAGCCACACCTACACGTGACGCTGGGCCCGAGAGGGCGGAGGTGGGACTTCTACCACGGGCCATCCTTGTTCTGGCTCCTCCGGGTGGGGCGCAGGGCACCCGTGCTCCTATACGCCCTGCCAGTGAAAACTGCCTCGTCTTGCTACATAAAGCTTGTTCAAATCATATAGATGGGTGGGGAGAGAAAGAAACAAGAATCTAAAAACCTGCTATAGGTTCTACAAGAACTATAGCTTTCTTTAAGGCACAGTTCAGACAACCCCGACATCAGTTTCCTCCCTACTGCCAACCTGTTTAAAAACAAGCCAAGAACAAACAAAACAAACCAGAACGAAAGAGGGGGTAATTTTGCTGCTTGACCAAAAGCAGTCAGCTGTGTGTTATCTTCTGATTTACGTGGAAGACCTGGCACAAAAGCGCCGTGGAAGCCAGAAGTGAAGGTAGAACATGCAAAGACGACAACTGCGAGCCCGGCGCGGAAGGAAGGGCAGGGAGGAGTCTCTGACACACAACTGCTGTGCTGTTTGACAGCGCTGTGCCTTCACCCCAGACGCGGTTCCAGGGCCAAACGAGACGTGGAGGGTTTCAAAGCCCACTGGCATTTGAAAAGGAAAGTCTGGTAACCTTTCTGGTGGGCGCAGTCAGGGGACAGGATTTCTGGTTAACCAACGTGGTCAAAGTCGAGAACTCTTTTCACTGAAGCCCTGTTTTCAACCTAGTCAGACGTTCCCATCCTTTCCTCCAAAGACCTCCAGCATCCCAGCCTTCCTGTGTCTTCCCTCCCACATTTGCTTTCCTCCCTGAAGATCTGGGTAAGCGTTGAGTACCAAGAATCAAAGCACCTTGGTCTCAGAAGTACCACGAGGCAGAGTCACGTTCACAAACTAGCCCCAGGCTGCTGGCTCAGGGTCAGCCACTGAGGTGGAGAGGGGAAATCCTCGTCACGGCAGCTTCGAGAGGTCTGAGAAATCCCTGGCACTGAGCCCAACAAGTCTGCGCCAGGAACTCTACTCAACACCTGCGGTGGCCTTTGTCCAACAGGATCCCATCACACGGGAACTGCCACTGGCCAGCCACGGGCCTCGGTAAGCAGCAGTGTTGGAGACACCAGCAAGAAGACACATCTGTGTCCCAAAGCTAGCGTTCCCCAATGAGTTAACGCTCTCCACCGGCTAGTGTAGGCCTTGGGCAAGGTTGAGGGGACAGACAGCCGCCAGGAACGACGCAGAGCCACTTCTTTGCGCTTCCCTCCCAGCTCTGCCACCGAGACATCCCTGCTCCTTCCCACGCTGCCGGGGAAGCGCAAGCCTGGAGAGTTCTGGCACACACAGAGCCCCACAAACCTCGCCGAACGTCTGAGCGGGAGCAAAGCGAGCTGCCAGCCCCTTGGCCTCGTGGCAGGCAGTTGGTCAGGACAGAAAGGTGTCAGGCCGTGGCTCCAGGAGTCCCCATGGGTACTCCGGCAGCGGGCGCTACCTGGGCCGTATTCCTATATACACTGCCAGGGCAGAGCCTCGTCCTGGGCCCTCTGCATACCACCCCCTGGTTCCAGCCCCTCCAGGAAATCCCAGCTCTGGAGAAGACCAGGATAGAAGTTGTGGAGCTTCCCCAGTCTCGTCAGTCCCTGAAGAATCCAAGCTGGGCTCAGCGCCCCCCCCCCCCTCCCCCGACCCTGCACCCCTCAAGAGAGCAGGGTTAGGGGTAGTGCGCTTGGATGAAGGACAGGACATCCTCCTTCGACAGCTTCTCTGGATCTTGCCTCTTCTGGGTGTCGTGCACTTTGACACCTTCCCCCCACTCCCAGAAGAGGCGGCTGTAGTGGCAGACGCTGTGGGCAGAGAGGAGAGCGAGATTAGCTTGGCAGGGGAAGGGAAACACCGTCACCCTAGCAGCAGAGACAGCCGCCCTCGCAACGGGAGCCACGCAGATATTCTCTCTAAGAGGGGCCTTACAAAGAGACCAGGGCACCCAGTCACCTTGCAAACTCTACGGCCCTTAAGGCACAGCAACTTCCAAGCCTAAGAGATTTCCGAGGAAACAAACTGGTTAATTCTAGCCTCGCTCCACATTCAGTTCAGTTTTCGCTAGGAAACAAGTTATTAACGACAAACCTACCCCCTCCCAAGTTTCTGAGAGGATGAAACTGCCATTGCAGGCAGCAGAAAGGCCTTAATGAAGAATTTAGAAAGCCTGCCGGCAGCAGCAACCTAATCACTCACCAGAAACCCGCTGGAATCCGCAATAGCTGTCCTACGGAGCTCTGCAAAAGCGCGGCGCCTCGCACCGTACAACGGGATCGTCCCCCCTTCCCCCTGGTGCGAAATAACCGAACTCCACGGGGGCTCCCGAGAGTTCTGGTCCTACAGCGCCACCTCTCCGGCCATCCATCGAGCACAGCCCTCCCTCACCAGCACGGTCCCCGCCGTCAGGCGAACAGAGCTGCTCGTCACTGCCGACACAGCAGCCTTCAGTGTTGCACAATTACTGACGCTTCATATTCCGAGCTTATTCAGTGCTGCTGCTCTAACAAAGCGGCACTCGCGTGGCTACAACAGCACCTGTGGCTACAACAGCACCTGTGGCTACAACAGCACCTGTGGCTACAACAGCACCTGTGGCTACAACAGCACCTGTGGCTACAACAGCACCTGTGGCTACAACAGCACCTGTGGCTACAACAGCACCTGTGGCTACAACAGCACCTGTGGCTACAACAGCACCTGTGGCTACAACAACAGCACTTGCCGGTGGCTAACGACAGCCACGTTAGTGCTCACTGACCACAACGCAGCCCTTCTGGAGTCCCGCACAAGCCTCTCTCCACCTCCTCAGCCCTTCGTGCAGGTTCGTGCTGGCCTACTGCAGAGGACACAGGCAGAACTAACCCCGTCCTGACACGGGGAGAGAAAAAGGCACCTGCTTTCTAAGCCTCTTCTTCCCTTTAGCTGGTTAAGAAAAGCTTAAGGATTCCGAAGAGCCCTGCTGTAAGACAGGCAAGAGATTCAAAGGGAGAACATCAGGAGCTCTATTTCACATCAAGCCCGTGCTCAGCGGCACGGTCCCGGGCAGCGGTGGTGGTGGTGGAGGCATCTCTTGAGCCTGCCTGAGGGCAGCGTGGGCAGAACAGCTCCACCCAGGAGCCCTCGGGTGTCACACAGGCTCCGGGTTTGCCACACTTCAGCCACGGCCTCAGCCCAGCCACAGGTACAGACGGGGCTCAGCAGCCGCAGTGTTAGTCCCTGCCCAACGACAAGCACTCCAGCCCTTCCCAGGGAGCTGCTGCTTTTCTCTCTCTCTTTGAACAGCTCCCAGTTACCTACAGGTTATTCCAGAGCCTGGGCTAAACAAACTGGGATTTGCTTTTCAATTAGCAACTTCTAACCAAGCATCTTAAAATACAGATTTACAGTTGCTGGGCTCCATTTCCCTTCTGGGGTGCGCAGGGAGGTTCAGCCACTCGTACCGCGCTGCAGGCAGGGGACAGAAGGGGTGAGAGATGTCTTATTCATCGCAATTCATTGCAAAAACCCACGAATCCAGATCGGCAGTTTGCTGAAAGTCCGAGGAGGTGCCAGCTGCTGCAGCACACCCTGCTGGTGAGCCAGCTGTGCAAGAACTCCCTTCCAAATGCCCAGACACACACACACACACAAACTCACACACAGCCGTCCTTCCACAGCCTCAGCTCAGGCTTGTACTCACTGAAAAGGTGCAATGGATTCCGGAGGGAGGACGTAGGTCGCTTGCTTGGTCATTTTGTTGAAGAAGAATTTCCTCTTGGAGTTTTTGCTGTATGCCATCGTCCAGGGATCTTGCAGAAGAGTCACAGGGATCAGACAGAACATGGAAGGGGGAAAAAAAAGCACAGTATGTACATATAGGGCAAGCAATGAGGAGGAATCTATAAGAATAATTGTGATCTCTCTCTTCCTCCTTTTTCCTTCCCTCCTCTGAGAAGACCCGCTTCCCGAGCTGTTCTCTCTTCACTAAGAAAACCCCTTTCTCCCTGCCTTTAAGAGCTGACATTCCAAACAGGCTATTTCCACGTACTATTACTCCGGAAAATAATCTCCTTGATGAAAAATCATGGTCTCATTAAAAAAGAAAGGCACAGGTCATGTAAATAAGTGGAATTACCCACACAACAGCTAATCAACCCTACCAAATAATACCCTAAAACCTCACCCAAACCCAAGCTCCCCTCGTTACAGGTCGTCTCCAGCTCCTGGAATACTCACACTGATTTCCCACCAAGGTACACCAGGAGCAAGCCTGGCCTTGTTGTTACTTGACAACACAAAGAGCAGTGAAGCAAGAGCAGGGGCTCTCTCCTCCTACCGTTCACGGTCCGTACAATGTAGAGTCCCGTGGGCACAAAGTGCCGGTCGTCTCGGCCGGTGTAGGACAGGCGGGGAATTCCCCCCGAGCTCTTGATGACTTTCATCTCCAACCTGAGCGGGGAGGGAAGGCAGTGAGGGAGATTCCCCCCGGCTCCTCCCTTCGCCGTTCTCTCGCGCAGAGCGCGCCACCCGCGCACCCTCCTCCAGAGCGTCGCGGGGAAAAGGGGCAGCACCACCCGCGATGGGACCCCAATCATCACATCCTGGAGCGCTCGGGCTCTTGCCTTCCACCCCCCTGCCCCACCCCGTGGCTGGAGAAACCAGCCAGAGCTGTCTGGATCCGAGGGTTGCGACGAAGGGTCGGTGAGGATCTCCCCCATGGGGTTCCCGCTCCAGGGAGGGGCTCTTAACCTCTCAAGCCACCGACGCTTCCGCACACACGCACGCGCCGGCCACCCCGAGGGGGTCGGGAAGCCGGCGGGATGGTGCTCCGAGTCAGCAGCCCCCCAAGCACAGCAGCCAGCAGCTGCGTGAGCTCAAACCAGCCCTTTCTCCAGGGCTCCATCCCTCCCGCTGCTGCGCGCGGCTGGCTGACCAAAGTCTCTCGTTTGTGACGGTCGCTCACCTCACAAAAATCTTCTCCATTTCCTCTAATCTGTACACTTCCTTCACTCTGGGGGGGGGGGGGGGGGAAAGAAAGACAAAAATGTGATTTCCAAAAAAAAAATAAATAAAATTTAACTCCTCCTTTTCTGTCCCAGCTCCAGGGAACAGCCAAACACCTCATTTCGTACACCACGAGGTGGTCAGGCACGCCCGGGGTTCACCCTTCTCCTCAATCCTACGCCCCAGGGCCTTATTTCTGCCGGCTTGAGAACACCCGAGAGCGGCACGCGCACGGCTGCGTTGCTGGAAGCTGCCGAGGCAGCTGTGCATTTTCACCTCAGGCTGCACATACAGAAGAGGCACAACAAGGCAAGTTGGGTGCTTTTGGTTTTCCCCTGAGGGCAGTTCACCCAGGTCAGCCCCAGGCAGGTTCTGGCCTCGCAGTAAACTAAGCTGCCTGATCTTTGTCCTCAGGGATGCCACAAACTGAGTGATCCTGAGCTATAAAAAAAAAGCTGTTTGGTTGGGTTTTTTTAAGTCAGTAAAGATTTGGAGTCACCATTCTTATCGTTACGTCAAACTGCTTTTGGTTTTGTTGCTCGGAGACACAGAAAGACCATCAGAAAGTTGCAAAAGCTCTGCCTCTGCTCTGACACCCCAACCACCCCCTTCCCACCACGCTACAAGCGCCAGGCTTCCAAGAGCACCGCTGGAACCCCTTTTCACAGGAGCGGCAAAGGATCCCCCTACAACCTGTTCCTCCTCACTTCACCTCCAGCCCTCCCAAACACTCTGAGCCTCCCCCAGTCACCCCAACTGCCTGCCTGCCTTCCGTTTAATTGCGACCCCCCTCGTTAGCTTCCATTGAGCCACCAAGGAGAACGTTCTCTTTCCCTTCCTCCAGCTTCTCTCACAGACACCATGGCACTTCTCCCTTCCGAAACAGAAGCTGCTTTGTCCACAATACCCACCTGATACCCAGCACAACGATACTCTCACGCTGCACCGTAGCAGCGTCAACGAAGGGGGAGGTCAGGAGGCAACCAAAGCTGAAGCACTTTGTCAGGAACTTCCATGGGAAAGCCTTCTCCTCAGGCTAACCATCTAGGGACTGTAAGTGCTGGCCAGAACTTCCTTCCTTTACTCTATCTACAGCATCTCTGTCCTGCTGCTGACCCTTCAGGGCAGACAAGGGCACAGCACAATCACTGCCAGGACTTCTAACGGGGTGCTGGGCCTCCCATTTGAAATCAGCACCAGCCAATCCACCTATGATGCAACCACGACTGCCTGAAATGTGACAGGAGGGCAAACTTCTCCACTGTCAACCTTTATCTGGGATATTTAAAGGGCTTTGAGCCTCTTTTCCACTGGACAGAGCAGGACTATGAACTTCAGCTTGGAATTTAACTCTCCTTCAGCTCCTCCTCTTCCTCCCCCAACCCACTGGAACCAGGGCAGGCTGAGGGAAGGAGCTGTCACTCACCGGATGGGGTTCATATCGGGCCGGCTCGGTTTAGACACGGCTTTGACG
The DNA here is from genome assembly GCF_034619465.1 of Leptosomus discolor. Taxonomy (NCBI): domain Eukaryota; kingdom Metazoa; phylum Chordata; class Aves; order Leptosomiformes; family Leptosomidae; genus Leptosomus; species Leptosomus discolor. The sequence goes on along the minus strand of NC_141392.1, from coordinate 2,262,891 downwards.
AACTTCTCCGCCAGCTGAATCCTGCGTGGAAGTGGAAGGAGAACCCAGCAGTTCAGGGAGATCTTTGGCACAGCAGGTAGGCAGACCAACCCAGTACGTGCAGGCTGCCTCCAGTGCTAGCCAAGTGGGTACTGAGCAAAGCTGTTTTCACCTTGCCCTCCCCGTGCAGTGCTCAGTTCCATCAGGAACGGGTCTCCAGAGCTTCCTCTCCAAGCCCACGCGCTGCTGCACGCATGGATGTACCAGCAGGAAAGCAGGAGCACTAGAGACACGGCGTTCCCGAGGGAAGGAACTCCCTCAGCCAGTTACAGCTCGGTTCACCCAGACTGGGCCTGGCTCACCCCGGAGTAAGGAGGAGCTCGACCTGCCCTCGGACCCAGGGAAGATCCGGTGGGAAGAGGCCAGACGCACTTCAGATGGGGTTCAATCCCATCTCATCTCTATGGCAGCGTTTCGGCTGAATGCACCTGCCCCCCCCCACGCTCAGGAGTCTGCTTTTAGGGTAAGCACCGTTTCCCAGTCCCTCCCAGCCACGTCCAAGGAAGGTTCTCCAGCTCCCCCGTACCTCTGGTTGAAATGCTGCTTCCGAACGTCGTTGCCGTTCAGCACCAAGACATCGAGGATGTGGATGGCGCTGATTTTTCGCTGGGCCTTCCCCTAGGGAGGGCAACACAGAGACTGTTGCTATTTCAGCTTTGATTTATAGCCCGTTTTTTGACAGGACATCACTCTCTCCTAGCAAGGAAGCACTTTCCAGATATCACAATCACATAAATTCCCTGTTGACCACTGTACAGCAACGTGCCATCCTCCAAGAACCGGCGTCTCTCAACGCCCCGGCTCTGGGATCGCTCTCAACGCCCCGGCTCTGGGATCGCTCTCAACGCCCCGGCTCTGGGATCGCTCTCAACGCCCCGGCTCTGGGATCGCTCTCAACGCCCCGGCTCTGGGATCGCTCTCAACGCCCCGGCTCTGGGATCGCTCTCAACGCCCCGGCTCTGGGATCGCTCTCAACGCCCCGGCTCTGGGATCGCTCTCAACGCCCCGGCTCTGGGATCGCTCTCAACGCCCCGGCTCTGGGATCGCTCTCAACGCCCCGGCTCTGGGATCGCTCTCAACGCCCCGGCTCTGGGATCTCAACACCACAGTTCTGTCCCGGGTGAGAAAGAGCAGGCAGGAGCACAGCTGCCCCCACCAGCTCTCCACGCCTCATCGGGTACCACAGCCCAAAGCCCAGCGTGCCAGAGGGCGGGCAAACTCCCAGGCAGCAATACCTTACGCTGTGAATGGACCACAAGACTCTTTTCCCCCAAAGCCTGCGATCACTCCTGAGCAGTTACGGGCCCACAGAGCCACAGAACACGTTAAGTCACTGCTTAAGTCACAGCCAACGTCACCATGTCAGGTCCAAAGGGCTTTCGAAAGAATTTTAAAAGCTGGTGTCCGTAGCACCGGACAGGCAGAAGGAACTTAATCCAGCTAATTTCTCTACAGATCATGCACCAAAATGAAAACTTGCACCTGACCCAGATGGAACATTTATTCTGCAGCATCTCACAGAGAACAGGCGAAACTGCTCGTTGTATTTGCAGCCACTGGGTAATGGAGAAATCAGCCTCCTACCTCTCCTTTCAGCTCGTGAACGATCTCCACGGAGAGCAGGGTATCCCGTGGCAGCTCCGTTTTCAAATCCAGCTTTGTCCAGCGATCCGACTGGCGACCATCCCAGGTATAGATCTGCGATTTCTGTGTGTAGAAGGCAGAGTGTCAGACGCAGCCAAAGCTTCGCGAGGGCAGGAACGGGGGAGAGACCTCTGACTAACTGCAGAGCAGCCCTCCGAGAACCGTTTTTGTCCCAGGCTGTCCCAGGCAGTTTCTTTGTCAGAAGTTTTAAGGCAGAACCTTAATCTCTACAACAAAGGAACAAAACCACTGACTCCACGCTGCCGGTGACTTTTCATACCCGCACAAAGAACCGGAACCACACCACCTTTAAAAGGGCAGCGGAGATAATTAGCGACAACAGAAAGACTACAGGCCTCTGCGCAGGCTGCAATTACAAAACCAGGGTTAATTCGTGTGAAAAGCAGTACAGTCAGGAGAAAGAAACATAAAATAACCAGCAGTCTCAGGGGCTGCTGATGGGGACGCCCTCTGAGGACAGGAAAGGATGGGATGAAACCGCAAGGCAGAATAGCAGCACTGAAGCGAACCAGCAAAACTCCCGGACTGTTCCCAGCACTCACCCCCAGCCCCAAGAGGAACTTCTGCTCGCTGCCAGACACCATGCACCGGTAATCCAACACTTGGCGAATTTTCTCCAGCGTACTGGAGTTCAGAGGAGTGGGTTTGTAACTGAAAGTGTCGATGTCTGTGCCCTAAGGAGCAAAGCATGGAAAAGGCAAATTAGACGCAATGCGTTTACCCGCTTGCTGATGGTAATCCAGGACTAGCTGCTTCACCTCTTGATGAAGGGGTAAGGTTCTTACTTGTATGAAAGGACTCAGAACAAGCTTCTGGGTAAGGTCTCACCTGGATCAGCTCAAAGAATTTGGACTTGGGATCTGAAGAGGAAGGAGCAACACGAGCCTGATCAGGAATCTGAAAACAAATCCAAACAATTGGCAATAAGCGATACTCTTTGGTACATTCATAGGGATATTTCTGGTTTCAACACGTGACAGAACACCCTGCCCCCCCTGAAACTCCTGCTCTCGGGATTCCAGTTGCTGGAGAGGTCATCTGGCACATAAGAGGTCTCATGTCTCTTGCCAGTTTCGCATAGGCATACCACGTCTCACGGGAAACAGCGGGCAGCTCCAGGAAGTTTCAGGCTGACTCTTTGATTTCGCACGTGTTTCAATTAAATCCGTTTCATCAGAGACACACGATGAGCCCGTGAAACCGACTGCCCTATCGAGGGCCCTGCTGCTGTCAAAAGCTCAGGGAAGAGAGACTGCAGACTGTAAAGGACGACCTTCTGGAGAGCTCTGCTGCCTGGGAACCACGTGCTGAGTTCACTCCGCGTACAAGGACAGAGCCTCGAGGGCAGCAAAGCAGCCTGCTCCGTTAAGCCAGGCACATAAGGAACAAGAAACACCCCGTTTGCTTACGGAAACGGCTTGACATGGGCTCTGACTTGCCCACCAGACAACGTATTAAACCCCTAGCTAGAAAGCCCTGGCTGTACTGCCGCGCCACTCTTGTTCCACCACAGCAAGGGCACCTTCACGACCTCCCTGCCTGGCAGCTTACTTACCCCCCAGAGCTGGAGACACTCTTTTCGGATTTCAGCCTGCCGTGGCTCCGTCAGCGTCCTAGAGAAAGACCCCAGACCACGAAGAGGGTGAAACCTCCTCGCTCTTGCAGCATCACATATCCCAGCCCTGTAACACTTGCAGCTCTCAGCCTCTGGCTTGGGAAGGACAGGCTGGCACTGTTCCTCCACGGGTTACACAGAAGAGGACGCCGCTTTCCCTCCCCACCCTCGCCCCATCTCCAGTCCCCGTGGTTCGCTTTGTTCCACGGGCTGCGCTACTGGTTAGCAGCCACCACTCCACCCCACTGGACATCAACATTGCCCAGAAGTTCTGTGTTAGCATGAGCTTATGCTCATCTCCAAGCGCTGGTACACGGCCCCTGTTTCCAAGCAGCAGTGAAGACCTGCTGAAGGCCACACAAAAACCAGTGGCAGTGTCAGGATTAACTCTTAGCTAACTCCTGACTAGGAGACGTCAGGATTAACTCTTAGCTAACTCCTGACTAGGAGACGTCAGGATTAACTCTTAGCTAACTCCTGACTACCAGACTCACTCAACTGCCTGCTACATATCCTCTCTGAATGACAGCTGAAGAGACAAGTCACACCAGGGAAACAGCTGTTCATTACAATTGGTTTTATGCACGAAATCATGTCGTAAGCTTTAGGTAATTCTTGGTATGTAACTCAAATTCTTTGAACAGTCCCTGGAAAACGAGCAGCTATGAACCCCACCCAACTTAGTTACTAGAATTAAACATACCAGCCAGGAGTTACTTTTCTGCTTCCATTCCTGCTAAGAAGCCGGCCCGCTTACGACACTGGGTATCATGCCATGCATGGAAGCCTCCTCAACAAGGAGGAGAACAGACCATCAACTTTCAGGACTCCTCCAGCCACCCCCACATTTCTGCAAATAACTCCAGCAGAGACACAAACTGAGCTACCCCAAAGCCCTACTCACTTTCCTGGCTCCAAGGGCCAAGCCAAGTACCAGCTCAAATCAAGAACTCGTTAAAGAGCAGCAAAGCAGTTCCTTTATAGGAGGTTAATTCAGTCCTCACCAAAAGCCAGAGGAATATACTCACGTGTCTTGAACAAAGGCGCGGATTTTGGCTAGTGCCTTGATCTGAACTTTGCAGTGGCTGAAAGAGAGGACAAGTTTCAGTCAGGGAGCAACTTAAATCACCACCAAGATTGTTCTACCGTTCAAAACAAGGAAGAGTGCTGGAACAACAGGAGGGAGCCAGTCTGATCCTCAGAGCAGCGACAGATCATCGCCAGCACGATTCAAAGCGACAGCAAGACCACTGGGAAGAAGCAGGCAGCAGCCTCCTTTCTTTTCTAACAGTATAGAGCATTTCTCTCTGCACAGGGTCACAGAATCAGGGCCCCTCTGCCCTGATAAGCCCCTCAGGCAGCAAAAGCAGAGCAGTGTGGCAGCATCAACCAACAACTACCCCCATCGGTGCAAGCAGCTACAACCGACAGCCTTGTGGGTCAGCCTGCCTACAGCCAGCAGCCCCCCTTGCCCAGGGGCACTCACTTCTCATTGGACTGGACCACGTAATCGTAGAAATCCTGGTCGCCTTTGATCACGCTCAAGGGGACAACGAGATTCACGTCCACATCGGAGCTGCGCAGCTGGTTGAGCCGGATGTTCACCGTGAAGAGGTAGTCCCGCACGTCATCGATCCCCAGCTTCAAACCTTTGCATATCACGTACCTGCAGAGAGACCAGACGTGGGTTCGGTTCTCCCACACGGACAACCTTCCTGCCACGCTGCCATTACCAGGACGGCTTCCCAAATCCCAGGAATTCCTCCCTCCTGGGTATCCCTCGGAAGGTGCAATCTCACCTGTCACAAAGTCGTTATATATTTTCTACGCTCTGGCAAGACTGGGAAACTCAACCCTGCTGAAAAAACCCACAGATCTCCCTCACAGAGGTAGCCAGTCAGTTCTGCTAAACTCGCCAGGCACAAGGAGAACACAGATAACGGGCTCGAGCTTCACCGGAACCGTAGGCGTTTCATGCAAAACAGAATTTGTTACACATTCAGTTCCACTGCTTTCTCCCCACACGGGTAATTTGGCAAATACCTTCTCTACCTTGTCAAACATCATCATTTCCTACGCACCTGAAACGTTTCCCCCTCCGAAACAGCTGCCAATTGAGGCAGGTCACAGCGCTTCCACTAGACTTACCCAAATCCATCTATCACTGCATTTAGAGAACAGGGTTTCTTTAGTAGCTCCTCAGGCTCAAGAACCTCACCTCTCCGAGTTTGCAGGGCGGCTGGTCACGGGTTTGAAGATGCACACGCGCTCAAAGCAGCAGTAGAGCAGATAAACAAGTCCCACGCTGAATGGAGTAAAAAGGTCAAAGGTTTTGCAGACAAAATGTCCCCCTAGGAAAAAAAAAAAAAAAGAGAGGAAGCACACCAATACCAGGGGATTATAAGGAAACGAGGAGATAGCAAGCACCTCAATAACTTTCTCTTCTGCAGAACGGGTAAGAGTGGTTTTGTACAAGTCAACAGCATCTAAAACACATTCATGAAGTGGGCCAGTGGGGCGCCATGAACCATCTTCCCCGTATCTCTGCAGCACAGAGAAAAGCATTCCCCTGACCAGGATCGAATCAGCATGCGTGGTGTCTCACAAGCAAACCTTCCATCCACCCCACATCCTCCCCTCGCAGGCCCAAGCCGTGCCCTGCGGCACGGCAGCACGCTACGCAAAAGCCTCAACGCAAGAGAAGCTCCAGTACGAGCAACGAGAAACCTCAGGCTGGAGGAAGAAACGGAAAGATGTTCCCCGAACAGAGTAACTCGCCACCTAGCAAGAAAAGAGCCTTTGCTGCCCTTTGCCTGCAAGATTCCCGATTTCCCCAAGCAAAAAGCAGTCCGTCTGACACAGCCGTTATGTACCCAGGCAGGAAAGACTCGAAGAAGGTCACGCCTTTCCCCACACCCCATTTGAGACTACTGCTAAGTAGATGGTTACCTCAGGTACTTCTAAACACAGGGCACAAGATAAATGACAAAATAACTAGTGTTTTTGTCTTCTGCATCTGTGCCGAATGCTAACGAAACTCAGCAGAGAAGAGGGGCCATTAAATCCAGATAGAGCTGTGACGTCCATCGTTTGCCAACAACGAGGTACAGCTAAGGCAGTGTGAGACATCACCTTGTTCTGACCACAGAGGCAGCAGGTTTAAAGGAGAAAAGCCACAAGGTGAGAGGGAAGGATGAACTGGAGAAACCCCACTCTCTGCTCCAAGCAGCCGAGCCCAGCGAGCACCGTAACACCCAGAGGTACTGTCCCGTGAGCACACTAGCGACCTTAGCCCAAGACAGCCACATAACGTAACACCACACATCATAACAGCACCAAACTAATGCATTTCACCTCATGCTTTTAATTAAAAGCAAGAGAGACACAGATAATCCCGTTTTTTCTGTCCCAGCTCTCTCAGCTTTGTGACAACCGTCTCAGGATGTGTGCATCCACGCTCAACTCGGTGCAACTTAGCCTCCCTCAGAGCAGGCTTTGTGGCACGTAATAAAACCCGTCCAGCCTCCTTCCACAAGGCCCCCTCACACCTTCGAGAGGGAGGCAGAAGATTAATGGATAAAACATACCTGTCCGGACAATGGACAGCGCCGTAAGGAACTGGCAAAGCATGAGCTGTTTGCTTAGGATTTCTTGCAGATTCTCCTGACCCTCCACTGAGAAACCCTGCGAAGCACACAGCATATGATTAGTATCTCCACAAATCTGCTGGTCAACCAAAGGATTCTGTAGAGCTAAATCACGGCATCACGATAATTTCTGGGTTTTTTTAAGGTAAAAACCACCGCCAGCAGGAATTTTAATGGCAAGCCTTGGAGAGTTTCACATTGTAACGACAGAGACACGTGAAATATCCTGCTGTATGCAGACTGAGGTTATCAGTTTGGGTCACTAGTGCAGAAAGAAATGACAAGGACCAACCCCATCAGCCATTAAGAAATGCACTCCCTTGTGATCAGTGTTGTCCAAAACAAAATTCCGGAAAGCAGTGATGTTCTCTGGGCGAGTGATGTCTCCATCTCCATCAATCCCTCCCTCTCCTAAGGGGAAAGGAGGAGATAATTACCAACGTGTCGGCAAGTACAGACAAAAGATCAATACGCACAGGTGAAGTCACCCAGGCCTTGCCAGGCAAACAAGCAGGAGCACACTCCCTTGTTCACCACCGAAGGTGCCTGTTAATTTGGGAAGATTATTCAGATTGTGTGGTCAGGGCTAAATAAAGACTTAGAATAACCATGCTCAAAGGAGGAGTTGTACATTAGGCTCAGCAAAGGGTAAACCATTCCCTGTCCTCCCCTGAGATCAGAGCTGACTGCGTGACAACATATTATCCCATCCACGTCGGAATGGCACATCGCTGGACCTACTGAAAACGTAAGGTCCAACCTCACTGCACAGCTCGCCCGTTACCAGCACGTTTTTGCAGACAAGGCAGAGTTATTTACCTTGTGCACTGCCAACCTCACACGAGGAAACCACATCATTCCAAACACACACAATACTCTGCTTCCAAACGCAATGTCATCTGGAATTTAAAAAAGCAACCCCCCAAAAAACCCCCCCTGTGAACAAGTTTACAAAGGGAGTAGGGAAAAGGATGAATGAATGTTCGTACGGTTTTCCCATGGGGCTCCTTTTAAAGAGAGGTACCTTGTCCCCCCAGCTTGGGGTTTCAGAAAGCTAATCTAAGGTCTCTTCTAGAGCTGACTTTGAAGAAGCCTGAACTTCTATTTGCTATTAGTCCCTATAAATCTTCCACAACTACAGCTCCTATTAACTGAACCGGAGGACTAGAAAGCAGCAGAGATCAGGATGCATGATAGCGCTTTGATAACGAACTTCCTCACCAATCACCCTGTCAGCAAGCGAAGTGCCACTACAATTTGCGACCACTCCTCACCACACAAATATCACGGCAGTCTGCATCCTGCCCATCACTGGAGGAGAGTTTGTACACACCTCACTAGGCTTTATGGCGGAACAGACAGGAAGGGATCAAGCAAATGCAGCAAAGTCACTGGGCTATTCATTTCTCCAGGTACCTCCTCCTCTCCAGGAGAACACCCGCTGCAGGGAGTTATGAAGATACAAGTGCTGCAGCCATCGGAACAACGTGTTTATCCGCCTCGCTGCCCTTGCCGTGAGCCTTCTCTTTAACAGCTCTAATCCCGAAGCACCAACCATTCTCCAGGAGTTCACGGTCAGGTGTCAAAAGTGGCAGCCAACAAGTCAGAGGGGGGGGAGGTGGAAGGACAAAAAAGCAAACCCTCTTCTCCACAAAGACAGTGACACTCCAGTTTCGTTCATACAGCCTGAAATAAGCAGCAGGAACACCAGCAACCCTTGTATTTCCCTTCCTATTCCCAGAGACCACGCAGATCGAGGGCTCAGACATCTATCAACAAGCTTAACAAGTCACCATCCATGAGGTGAGAGGCAACAGTTGGCTGTGCACACCTGCTTGGTCTGTCTGAAAGCCAGGTGAAACAGGCGAGCTTGAACCTCTTTGGATCAAGAAGCTCATTTAGCCACAGAGGTTCAGACTCTAGCCCAAATCTGTTTCGTTTATCTTCGCTGAGAGCTCACAACCAGTTGTCCGAGCAGAGCCAGGGAGGTCTGACACAGAAACAGACTGACAGGCAGGCAAGTGAGGTTTCTGTCTCTGCTAACAGATCTGTGAGCAAGTCAGGGGGCTGGAGCAGCTCCCCTGTGAGGACAGGCTGGGAGAGTTGGGGGTGTTCGGCCTGGAGCAGAGAAGGCTCCGGGGAGACCTTAGAGCGGCCTTCAGTGCTGAAAGGGGCTGCAGGAGAGGTGGGGAGGGACTCTGGATCAGGGGGTGTGGTGATGGGATGAGGGGTAACGGTTTCAAACTGAAAGAGGGGAGATTGAGATGAGATATTGGGAAGAAATTCTTCCCTGTGAGGGTGGTGAGGCGCTGGCACAGGTTGCCCAGAGAGGCTGTGGCTGCCCCCTCCCTGGCAGGGCTCAAGGCCAGGCTGGATGGGGCTGGGAGCAACTGGTCTGGTGGGAGGTGTCCCTGCCCAGGGCAGGGGGTTGAACTAGGTGAGTTTTAAGGTCCCTTCCAGCCCAAACCATTCTACAATTCTATGGTATCTCACTCGCTCACTGTGTTTCGGGCTGACACCAATCAATTGGAAAAAATCCTGCGAAGGAATCTTAAGGCACTCTACAATTTCCAGGTAAGTGAAGCACTCGGGTATTCACTATCACAATGGGAGAGACGTTCCCAGGGCAGACTGGAAGCGAGTGCAGAAACGTGGCTCGACGTGCGCGCTCCCCGGTCACAACCCCTTTCTCAGATGGGCAGCCCCCCTCCCACCTTGCTGAACGGTTCCCTATAACCAGGATTCTCTCAGATCCCCGCGCTGGCGGCAACACCAGCCCCGCTCCCGAGGCAGAGGCTGCAGCACAAGCCCCAACACCAGGTAACGCTCACGCACGCCCTACCTACCATAATAAGGCTCGAAGAGCTCACTGGAAGCAGAATAGAAGTCCTCTAGTTTAAAGTCGTTTGGTCCTTTCAAGGTCATGCCAAAGCCTTTCGCGTGCCACTTGCGCCTCCACAAGACGTACTCGGAGAAGCCTCCGGGACCAGCACACACATCAGCGAAGTAGAGCAGCTCTGCCCCTTGCTCCTTGATCAGAGGCCTCTGCAAAACGAAACTGAGGGAATTCTACTGACCTAGGACCAGCTCCCACCAGTCAAACCAGCTACACCACCAACTGCATTGCTCGGGCAGAGAAGTCTCCTCCAAGCACCTCTTTTCCCAGCTAGTACGCTGAGGATTCTCCTCTCTCCCCACCTTCTCCACTCCCTGAGAAAGCACTGCTGTTTGAAAGTTAAAGAGAGGCCCTCACCCCATGGAAGTCCTTAGGGTTTGTAAACATGTAGTCAAAGACATGGTCCATATTTGCCATCTTCATTGCAGCCCTGTGAACACATGAATAAGGGACCTATTAAGTTTCTACCTTGGCTCCCAAGGCTGAAAGTGGAGATAAATGGGAAAGGGACTATGCTACCAGACGTCCTGCAAACCTGTTCAGGAAGAAGACTCCACGGATCATCTCATAGGGGTTAGACCTTGTTCGGGCTCGACGCATTTCCTCTCCATCCAGCTCATCAAATACACTCTGCCCAAACAGAAACAAAACTGAGCCAGACCTGGCACAGGCTTGAGGGACGGGAAGGCACAAGCATTCCCCATCCCCATGCTGCTCTCTCCTCAGACAGCAAACTCCAGGCAGGGTTTGGTTCACCCACACAGAATGCTTTTTCCATAATGATATTCAGCCTTCTCCTAAGCCACCCTGGTTCTTAAGTAAATTTAGTGATACCGAAAAATTCTGTACTGATAGCTCCAGAGCCTGATAACGTGGCTAGCCACCTCGAAAGCAGCCCCAGTCGAAGGTATTTCTCTCACACATAGACACACACGCTAGTGCCATTTACAAGGGCATGATAAAATCTAGGGGGGGAAGGTGGAACACCCAAGAAAACCAAGGGAGCTCCTTTCCTTGGCTTATTCAAGTCTTCAGTCTTTCAGCTGGACTAAGGAAGGGTGTTTCCATGCAGAATCATCACAGATTGTCAGGAGTTGGAAGGGACCTTGAAAGATCACCTAGTCCAACCCCCCTGCCAAAGCCTCCCTCTGTAGGCTGAGGTAAACAGACAGCAACCACCAGGACGCTCGGTCGTACCAGCGAGGCCAAGGAGGACATTCTGAGCTCTTGCCTATCACCCCAGTTAAACTGCTCGATCCTTTCCCATTATTTATTTCACTTGCTTCCCCAAAACTTCCGTGCCTCTCTACAGAAGGGGCCTCACCTTGCACTGCAGGACATTTCGTAAAAGCTCTTCGCTGCAGAACTCCGTTTCGTCTTCAATCACCATCTTCCTCTGGAAGAGGAGGAGAGCACTGAGCACACCCAGCAGACGCCAGCCACTTCAGAACACGACGTGCACCGGCAGCGGATGAAGGCTGCCCACCACACGCAGGGCTGTACCAGCAAAAGCCTAGCCAGCAGGCTGAGGAATCATCCTCCGCTGTTGGGCGCCTTGAGACCCCGTGTGGAGCCCTGCTCCCAGTTTAGCACTCCCCAGTACAAGAGAGACAGACTGGAGCAAGCCCAGCAAAAGGGCCACCAAGATGACAAGAGCGCAGAAGCGTGGGGTGTACAAGGAGAGACTGAGAGAACAGCTGGCTCAGAACGGAGGAAGGGGGATCCTGTTGCTGTCTACAAGTACCTAACGGCAGGAAATAGAGAAGATGGACAGCAATGGGACAAGGAACAACGGACACAAGGTGCAAAACAAGCTGCAAAACAGAAAAAAAAAATGCCAAGTAGCCCCACAGAAATTCTTGCCACCTGGGTTACCAAACACTGGAACAGATGCCCAAACGGGTTGCGAAACTTCCAATCCTTGGAGATGCTCAAAACTCAACCAACCAAGGCCTTGAGCAACCGGATCCAGTCGGACCTGCTTGGAGCAGGAAGCTGCCCTAGCGCTCTCCAGAGGTTGCCTCCAGCCCAGGTTATTCTACAGCTCTCGGATGAGCCCATTACTGCAGCTGAGTCGCCCTGCGTCGTCTGAGGCTGGCAAGTAGCGAAATCTCAACAATTACCTTCCCCACGGTCATCCACTCCTTCAGCTCCTGGGCATCGGGGATCTCCGTGGTACACTCGAGGCACCAGTCCACCTCCTCGTAGGCACTGGGCTGCAAACACAAGACATGGGAAGAGCCGAAGACGTTTTGGCCAGCAAAATAAAACAGGTAATTGCTCCCCAAAAGTTGGCCTCCCAGTCCTAGCATAAGCGGTTATGCCATGACTTGAGGGCCAGCCACAGCGTTTTAGCCTTTTCTCCTGGTCTAAAACATGTCTTATTTGTTTGCATTTAAAATTAAAAACAAAAACAAAACCCAAACCACACAACAAAACAAAAAAATCAACAAAAAAAACCCAACTCTACCACAAAAACCCCCACAGCACTTTCCTCTCATTAGAATCTGATAAATAATCAAGACAAAGCCTAGTACTCTCAAGGTCCATTGTAGAGACACTGCAAAAGAGGCAGTCACCAAAAAAAAAAAACCCCAAGCTTCCTGATGGGGCATAACACATTCTTTCTCCCAGTTCTTCCTGAGAGGCGTCCACCACTTAATTCAGGCTCCAAACAATTTTCATAATCTCGAGAAGGAATGGTTTCAGCAGTTAAGATCAAAGTGGTGCTACTCCTCCACAAAGGGAGGCTGCTAAGATCTACTAACCTTCCTACATTTATCGTAGTAGAACCATCCACAAGGGTTAATCCTACACAACGCCGAACTGCTGTGAGCTGCAGAAACACGCTGGAGAAGGAGACCCAAACCAACGAGCCTACAGAACAGGTCTCAAAGTCCTGACTCTCAAGGAATAACCTCTGATATTATTTTCAGCTGCTGAAAACAATTCAAAGAATGGAGGAAAAGCCCCGTAACACGTGCCACACGTGACTCGACAAGCATTGCTGCCCTTGACTATCGAGGGCTGGGACCTTCTGGCTTTCTCTCCAGCTGCCCAGAATCCAGTGTTGTGGTTTGATTTTATTTTCTTGTTGAATACAAACATACAGCAGCTATTTTGCACCAAATAATATCAGAACTGGGCTTTACTTTCCTGACAACATTTATTTCCATTTCCCAATGTTCTTCCCTGTTGAAGAGCTTGACAAGACACCGGAATAGAACACCTGAGCATTTTATTGGGCACTATTAAACACACCCAGAAAAGATTTTTTAAAAAAAAAAAAAAATCAAAAATTATATACAAAATAAAAATGGTAAACCCAAAAGAGCTTGATGACAACTTTCAATCACATTCACTACTTTAAACTCAGACACAAATCCTACAGCCCACAGCAATAATCCAACCGAAACCAATTTTGCGCCAGAAAAATCAGTACACGTGACAGAAACCAGGTTTTGCAGCGCTGTTCTGGGACAAAATAAGGCCTGGGTCTACCCAGTAAAGCCCCTTAACGGGAGCCAGTTTATCAGACAACACTAAACACCATTCCCAGAGGGCAGATCCCGAACACAGCAACAGAAAAGGGATTCAAAACAGAGAGTACTTACCTCTGTCTCATCCTTCCAATCAACATTGAGCTCCCCATCAAATCCTTTGAGAGTCAGACCAAAGCCTCTCCTTCCCTTCTGGTTGGAGGCCTCAACAATATCCTTCCTGCCTTGGCCATATTTTCCCAGACCTTCTCCTTCCCGGAAGCCCATCTTGGCCTACAAAGAAAGCAAAGGGAGCCCACTGAGGCAGGTGGCCTTGAGTTTCGGTCCTACTACTGGGGTCAGAGACGAGCAGGGAAAGCGGCACAGCGCCCTGAAGTGACTCGAAGCCTTTTTAACCTCGGCTGTAGCCCTCAGGACTTCGTACCGAGTTCAATTCGGCGAGGCAGGGCACGATAAAACTCGATCCGAGGAGCGACGTTTGAGGCAAGAGTAAATGAGAAAGGGTTCAGTAACGCAGGAGCAGCCGCTCCGAGGGAGCAGCGAGGAGCCTGGAGCCGTTGCTCACAGCGGTCAGTAAGGGTGGGAAGTTCATCAGACGAGATGCTGGCACAAGGGAAAAAAATTCATGGGGCGACAACGTTCTTTGTTGTGAACAGGTACTCACGCACGTTTCGAGCCTCAGCTAAAAACTTCACCTAAAACTCCTGAGGAGGAATGCCAGACATGCTGTTCCTGAAACACATTCCCAGCTCTTAGGTTAAAAGAAACACGTTCAGTTACTGCTGGCTTTTCAGGCTTTTCTCTTGAGGAATTTTAGCAACAAGAGACCAACAAAAAAAGCATGACTGCCGTCGGTTTCCCTCCCTCCAGTACGCCTCTACAAGACACTACGTAAATAAAAGACTTAAGGGTTCTTTGAATGAGGGTGAGAAGCAATGAAATCCAATGTCTATAAGCAGTCTGCATGAGGAACACCACAAGAACATCTGACAGGTTTTATACAAAGGTACGTGGCATTTCCCCACTGCCTTTGCTACCTGGCTCTGAATCAGACCTTGAAATACATGTGACAGCCGCTAAGCCTGTTACACACCGGCTTTCTGAGGACAGAATTTTGAACATCTAGTAATCAGGAACTATTTTGCTTTTACTTACCTAATGCTACGAAATTATTCAACCAGACCTGACATCACATCACTCTTTATATCCAAATTTACGAGGCCTTTACAAACAAAATCCTCCCGAGTTCAGTAGTAAAAGCTCCTGCGTGGTGGTGACTGAAAGCACACGTCCTGACTGGCTCAGAACCCTCCAAGTGAGAGAGAGTCTTGTGCCAGAACCAGCAAACTGCAGCCCAGCGCCAAACACGCACGTGGACAGGTTCTGAATCAGCAGCAACAGGACTTCTCTACAGAGAGGCCCCATCAGCCGCCCTCAGCCACTGGATCCCACCGAGCTCTGAATTCAGCAAGGGCTGAAAGGTCTTTTTTCAGGTAGAGGTGTGACTCCGCTGGTCAGCAGCATTCCACCTCCTTGGGAGGCAGCATCTCCCCTCTTCCCACTCCTAGCAGCACTTCCCAGCGAGCAGAAGACTGAACTTCTACCTTAGCAAAGGCACGTACAAGCCGGCCTACCGCCATGGAGAGACTGCTGACCCCCCTCTTCTGTCAGTACGGAACAAAAGGAACCCCAAATTTAGTCCCTCATTGAGTCACAAGCTTCCTGTCACCTTTCAAGCGATACACAACTACACCCCTCACCTTCCCTGCTGCCCTTGGAAATAATATTTTTGTTTCTCTGTTCTCAAGAACGGGAATTCTTTCAGGATGACGAGATACTCGCAATACCACAGTGGCGAAGCCTGCAGCAGGGAACAAGTGCAGCAGCACGCAGACTCCTCTTCTCTACGGCCTCCTACTGCCTTTGAACTCAGGAACAAGTTGCCAAACTTGTGACTACCGTGAGACAGTCAACCACTTTCGTAGAGCTTCCTGGAAGTACTAACACTGAGCAATCAAGGCGCTGGCAATCGCCTTCAAAGTTGAGTCGTCACGGTCGCTACCGTTCACCACTCCCTGCCTTCCCGAGCAATTGCCAGCCCTACATCAAGCACGACTTCGAAGAAAAAGAAATACCTTAATAATTAAGGTGATAATTCTACAAGGGTCTGCCAGCCAGCCTCCAAGATCAAACAAATTAATGTCAATCACAGAATTTGTTACGGCCTTTCTCACACGGCATTTGGTAACTCAAGCACTGCAAAACAACACACCGTAGGACTCTCTTTTTTCAAGCTGCCTGACCTCGAGATCCTTCCCTTCACATTCACCTCCCTGCTCCCAGGCCTTGAACGCGAATCAACTTTCTTTTTCAACAGATCCCCTTCAACCAAGCACTCCCAGCCTCCCCCAGTTGCTCTGTAGCTGGCTCAAAGCAGCAGAGAACCCTGCCACAAGGAGGATCGGAATCAAAATCTCATCAAAGACACTTTGCTCAGATCAGATCTTAATAGTTCGGCCCAAAACTATTCTGACCTACCATGAGCTTTTGGGAGACGCTGTTATACATTGAGTAGCGAGATGAAGTACCCTCCACAAGGGAGTCTTGTTTGAACTCATTGCTGAAGACCGGTCTTTTTTCATCGTTCTCGCTGTCAGACCCACTGCTGCTACTGGAAGACTCTGGGGGAAAAAAAAAAAAAGTGAGAAAAGTGAGTATGAGAATAAAAGAAAATGGAAGAACGACACGTCAGTGATCGCATTAAGAACTACACAGTGTGACTCACTGAATCCTCTCAGCACACACGGACAGAGCACACTTCAGCATCCCAGATGGGCCACGGGAAACACGCAGGGGTAAGATCAAATACCCCGTGGAACCAACACCTGGTTATCTGCCTCTCTGCCTCAGGGAGGCACCCAACCTCTCCGAACCAATGGATTCCAGCCCCCAGAGGGGCCAGGGGAACCCCATCACAGCAGCAGAGGAGGCCACAGCACGCCCCTGACAGCGCACCGTGGTGGGCCTGACTTTTGCAACGATCCTGAGGAGCTGAGAAGGTCCACAGAGATTCTCTCCCGAGAATAATGACAATAACTGACACCTGAAAAGGCACTGGATTTTCCTACCTAACTACGGGTGTAAACGCACCCCTAACTTAATCAAAAATCCACACCAAATACACAGGCATCTACCAAACAGCCAACACTGCAGAAACTTTAGTTTGACTCCACTACCCACCGCAGCAGCGAGGACCATAAGTTCCCTAGAGCAAACGAGATTGTATGCAGCAATAAACTGCAGAGGTGAAAAACTAACACAAGGGAAAGAAAACATCGGAAGACACCAACCTAGCTTAAAAATACCCTGACAGAGACACAGGTTTGAGGAATAAGTTCATCAAGTCAATGGTCCAGTCAAGGTACTAAGTAGCACCACACGCAGCAGGCACTCAAGAAAAACTTTTGTCACCTGAAACTGATGCGGCAGAACCTTCATGGGCACCAAACAACGAAGCTCTGTCTATGCTCAGTTCATAGAACCACAGAATGGTTTGGGTTGGAAAGGACCTTCAAGACCATCTAGTTCCAACCCCCCTGCCATGGGCAGGGACACCTCCCACCAGACCAGGTTGCTCCCAGCCCCATCCAGCCTGGCCTTGAGCCCTGCCAGGGAGGGGGCAGCCACAGCTGCTCTGGGCAACCTCTTCCAGTGTCTCACCACCCTCATAGTGAGGAATTTCTTCCCAAGATCTCATCTCAATCTCCCCTCTTTCAGTTTGAAACCGTTACCCCTCATCCCATCACCACACCCCTGATCCAGAGTCCCTCCCCACCTCTCCTGCAGCCCCTTTCAGCACTGAAGGCCGCTGTAAGGTCTCCCCGGAGCCTTCTCTGCTCCAGGCTGAACACCCCCAACTCTCTCAGCCTGTCCTCACAGGGAGCTGCTCCAGCCCCATGAGCATCTTCGTGGCCTCCTCTGGACCCACTCCAACAGGTCCATGTCTTTGCTGTGCTGGGGGCCCCAGAGCTGAACCCAGCCCTGCAGGGGGGGTCTCACCAGAGCAGAACCCCCTCCCTCAGCCTCCCCTGGGATCTACTCGGGATCTACAGCACATGCTGCTCTCCACTTGCGAGATGCCCAAACCGACTGGCTCTGGGCTGGACGTAACTGGCCTCTGGGCGGGAACTGTGGCGGTCCCGTCACGTGCCCCACGGCCTGCTCCGCACCGGGTGGGCAGCGAGGGAGGCCCTACAACCCACCGAGTCCTTCCCCTTCTCCTGGGGTACCGTCACGACAAGGATGAAGCAACGGCACAAACTTCCCTCCCGAGACGTGCCCAGCCCCACGCCAGTGACACCAGAGCGAACGCTGTGGGGCAGGCCGTCCAGCCTGCTGGAGCAGCCACCCGCAGCAAGCACAGCCACCTTCTCCACTGGCCCTCTGCCTCGAGCCCCTGCTTTGTTCACCGAGTGCTAGAAATCATTCCGTGCTGCTTCACACAACTAGAAGTTGAACTACATATAAGCTGCCCTGAGATAATGCAGGAAACTTTCCTCGCAGAATTAAACTCTTCCTGTTTATCACTTGAAAAGGAATTATTTAGCTCCATAGAAGTGTTAAAAAAATATAATTACCTACAAAGAAGGACTGAACTTCTCTTATGTTTTTCTGATTTAAGAAAAAAACCCACAGATTATTTCTCTCCCAACTCACAGATCTCTCTATTTTCCTGCTACAGAAAACTGGGCATCAGTGAAGTAACAGGAAACAAGGGGAAAAATCCGTAAAGAAAGGCCATTACAAGAAAGTGAAGCGAAAATGAAAGACACCACTGTGTAGATGGCTATGTATACACATATGACTGTAGTTAAAACCTTTCCAATGTGTGCTCAATCCTTGGTGCTGAACTGTCAGCTTCTGAGGTTCAGGACTTGTGTCCCCACATAACCACTACACTAGTTTTACAGCATCAGCCTTTGAGGCTGCCAGCTGAAGACAAGCAAGGCTATGATTTACCTCGTGTCTGCAATATCACATACCCTTCTTGATTTCCAACCGTCTGCACACAAGCTCCGTTTCTGTTTCCTTCACAAAATGTTTTAGATATAAACAGGATCACAAAGAATTTTGCTTTAGGGTCAGTCACTGCTCTCTGCTTCTTCAATACCCAGCTTCAGTTAACTCTGCCGCCTGCTTCTGAGCTGTGTCTTATTTCCCAGAGGCTCATGATGTGCCTCAAACCCAACACCCGCCAAGTCTCAAGGTCCCTTCAAAACTCTCCTTGCTTTTAACGCTCACTGGGCCGTGCTCAGCCGAGAACAGATCTCAAACCACTTCTCTCCCTCAACCTTCCTCCCTTATGGGAAACCACACCGGGGGTAGCAGACCACGAAACAATTAACCCTACCCAAAATGCTGTCCTTCAACTGCATCAACTCGTTTCTTGAACATTAAGGCTCCCAACCTATTTTAACCCCTCTGTGAACTCAATAACTCAATAAAGGGGAAAAGACATTTTAAGAACACGGAGTTTTTCAGCTCAGCAGCGTCCCCTACCCCAGCCCTCACACCCAGCACCTCCTCACAACCCCCCAACCCTCCAGGCAGGTACACCCACCACACCCTGTCACTCCCAACTCGTCTTCCATCCACATCCCCCTCTGTTTTCACAAGATGGAGGCTCCTGGGCGCGTCCAGGCTCTTTCTCGCTGGCACTCACAACCACGGCAAACCCCCAGGCTCAGAAGCAGCGGGCAGGACCACCAGGCAACCCGAGGTCCCATCCTGGGAGGGGTCCAAAGCGCCCCACAACAGCAACACCAACTGTGCAGGGCACTCGCCTCACCTTCGGTCTAAGCCCAAGCTCCACGGGAGAAAGCACGCTCCCACTTGAGAAAAAGCGGGTGATTAAGTTAGTTAACTCCGAAACGGCTTTTCTTTCCGAAACCAGGCACCTGCGAGCCCTCACGAGTCCTCTCTCCCCCCCCCCCCCCCCCCAAAATTCATACTGAGGCAGCAAAAGGGATGGTGCTACAATGCAGGAGTCCCAACCAACCTGCCCTTTGCGTCCATCTCAGCTCCTCCCATCTGCAAAAACGCGCTAAGATTACTGGGGGTTTTTATTTTTAAACAATGACGGATTATGACGTTTCTTCAGGGCACAACACCCACAACTCCTCGCTCCTGAAAGTTCCCAAAACACTCCGAAATAACTGCTGAGACTGACAAGATCAATGCTGCTCATGTATTACAAGAATTTTTCCAGCTCTGGACCACGCACTTGTCATCTACCTCAAGCTCTATCTTCTATGTTTGAATTCACACAGTTCCCAGACCAAACTGTCTACACGAGGTTTTAAAAAAGCTTAAAAAAATTCACCCCAATCCAAGGTCACAAACAGAAACAATGTAGGGTTCTTCCCTGAAGGGTATGCCCTGGTAGTTCAGGCTATCAGTCAGGATTTAGGATACGTGGGCTCAACTCCTAGCTATCATTTAGATCCCCCGCAGCAGCACATATCTTACCTTGAGTAGTATGATTACTAAATTGAGCTTCGTCATCTGAAGTAGAACTGAGGGTTAATCCCAAGTCTTCTATCCTCTTCTTCTGCTTCTTTTGGGGGCTGCTGAATTCAGGTTCCGTCCTTCTCTTCATTTTTGCTGGAAGAAGATGATCCCACTCAGTAAACGTCACGCAAATTCACTTTCTCCTGCATGCGGAAGGGCCAGACGCCGCAGCGTGGTGGCACAGATCATTTTATGGACTATTCAGTATGAGGCTTCTCAAGTTTGCTTGACCTAAAAGCACTGGCTTCTTCTGAACCTGCCTGTTTTAATGGCTAGTCTAACTGAACAAACACAAAATCCACGCAGAAGCTTCCCTGTTGCTGAGGACTTGAATTTCAAAGAATTTCTACAACCTACTTACCACTAAATGCTAGTAGATGAAGACAACCCCGACGTCAGCACTTAGCTTACATCTATGACAGCTGGCTGCTACTACTACTACTGAATCAAAGATCCATTTTATCCAAACACATCCAAAAAACGATGGAAATAAGATCAGTCTAACGGAGAACAGGCAAGGTGGAACCCATTTCTCACAAGAGACTCAGAACACCTCCAACCTCACCTCTGCAAACGTTAATTAATAAGAGAGCTTTCCTACACGATTTCTGTCACGGAACTTTGTTAAATATCCGTGCTCAAGCTGGGGGGGGGGGGGGGGGGGGGTTGGTGGCTTTCACCAGGAATTGCTGGCACGGTACCAAGCTTCTGGACGTGGCTGATAAATGTTGCCTAAACCCAGACCGAGGGCGGACACTTAGGAACGGGTGAACAGCAGCCAGCTGGGAAGGCCTGCCGAGGAGGAGAACCAAGGAAAAAGGAAAGCAGGCGACAATTAAAAGGCAGAGATGCTCAGAGCACTAGCTGGACCTCCCTGCTAGGGATAAAAAGCAATTAAAACAATCTACGGCGGTGATTATTCTCCACAAGAACGCTGGGCTAGGAAAGACACCCCAGGTCACCCCTTCGAAGCCTCTGTCACCACACTTACTGCCACAAACCCACGAAGCAGGGCAGCTTCAGCCCGACGCCTGTTGTCACCCCCACGACCCTGACCCCAAAATCACCGCCCCGCACCTCAGAAATCTTCCACCAGCAGTTCAGTTACGGCCAACTCACGTTTACCTTCCCTTGTGCCCATTTAGGGGTCTGTTGTGGGGTTTTTTTTTTCCCCCTTCCCTGCTTATCTCTGACAACCTGAGGACGATTTTGTAGTTCTCTGAGATCCCCTCCTACGAGGGGGGCACACCCCCGCCTCACCGCTGCTCCCCTCAGCAGCTCCCCCCCCCCCCCCCAAACCCTGCTAAAGGGTCCCTTAGCCCACCCGCTTCGCCGATGGATCCTAGAATTCCCTCCCAGCGCAGCGGCACACGCCCCCCCCGCCCCGTCCGTCCGTCCGTCCGTCCCTCGGGAGACCCCCAGCCCTCCGGGGGAGACCCTCAGCCCTCCGGAGGAGACCCTCAGCCCTCCGGGGGACACCCCCCCCCCCCCGCCGCACAGCCCCAGGAGGTTCCGCCACTGCAGCACCCTCCGACCGCCCCGACGGGCACGGCCTCCGCCGGTGCGACCCGGCAGCCTGCGGGACCGCTCCTCGGACAACCTCTCGCTCCCTCCCCCCGCCCCGCAGCTCCCCCCCCGGTACCGGAGCCCCCCCCCCCCCCCCCGGCCAAGGGCAGGCGGCGGAACCCGCGGGAGCTGCCGGCGGCCGCGCCCCGTGCTGACCCGCGCGCGCGCACGCACCGGCGGACCGCGCTCTGCCGGGACCGGGCGGCACTCACGGCGGCGGCGGCGGGGCGGGGCGGAGGGGCAGGCGGGCTGCTCGGGGGGGGGGGGGGTTCCCTCTCCCGAGGGCCCGGCGGGGCGGAGGGGACGCGGGCCCGTCGTTCCTCCGCCGCCCCCGGCGGTTTCGTTTCCCCGCTCGGAGGCGCCGCCGTCGCCGCCCCCCGCCCCGCCCCGCCCCCTCCCGCGGGTCCTCCCCGGCCCGCCGGCGCGCGACTGTGACGCACGGCGCACGCCCGCACCGAGGGGGAGCCCCGTGCCCGCAGGCGCGCCACGGGCAGCCTCAACCCGGAAGTGGGCCCGGCGACCCCTCCGCGAGGACCCCCCCCCCTCCCCCGCCGCTCCCGGGGTCGCTAAGCAACGGCGGCGGCGGCGGCGCAGCGCCATGGCGGGGCCGCCCCCTCTCCGCCGCCGGCCCAGGGGCCGCCCCGCTCGGCCCGGCCCGGCCCCGGGTCCCTCTCTCCCGCCACCGCCCCGCTCGGCCCGGCCCCGGGCCGCCCCCTCCCCGCTCGGCCCGGCCCCGGGCCGCCCCCTCCCCGCTCGGCCCGGCCCGGCCCTGCCCGCTGCGAGCGGGGCGGAGCGCAAGGCACGGGCCGGGCCCAGCTCTCCGGGAAGCAGGTAGCCGGTGGCCTCAGTCCTTCCCGACGGCGGCGACGTAACGGTGAAAATACATTGAAATTCTACGTAAAATGCTGTAGATGGATAATTTTTCTGAATCTATTGTATATAAAACTGTACGTGAAGTGTGTTAACGCGCAAATACTTCAGCCGCTGCCTTAGAAAGTGGCACTTTCTAAGAAAAACAGCGGGTTTGGGGTTTGGGGTTTTTTTTTTTTACGGTTCTGAAGGAGACCGACCCAACGGCAGCCCCCCCCGGAGCCCACCCTGCCCGCAGCTCCGGGGCTCGGGCAGGGCCAGGACAAGCTCTGTAAGGCCGGTGCTGGTCCAGCTGGTCACACAATAAAAGCCTAACGCGGGGCTCTAGATTGTCGTGAGGGTGTCGAGCCCCGGTGGAGCTGTCCTGGGCTTGTCCTGAGGGTGTCGAGCCCCGGTGGAGCTGTCCTGGGCTTCACATTAAGCCTGAAACCTGGGGGGGTACAGCTCAGGACACAGGCATGAATGCTTAAGTTTAAAAACCAAAACAAACCTAAATATGTGAAACTATGGCAAGGAGGGAGGAAGGACTATGAGCAGGAAGCGAAACACGGACTAGCCAGAGCATATCTTCGGAGAAAACCACTGAAATGGGGGGGAGCACAGCGGGATTATTAAATTGCCTGATCTGCAGAGTGAAATGGCAGCTGTTGCTCAGGCTCACCAAGCACTTGCGTGGTAGATTACACGTGCAAGAGAAAAGCGATGGTCAGATTGATCCTGGAATCCACAGATGCGAAGGAGTTAAACAACTCCGAGTCTCTGCGATAGTCCCGTTCCGCAGTCCATTAGCCCTCCCTCCCGGCCACTCCTGCCGACAGCGATAAACCACAGCGATAAACCACACGCTGCTCTGGAAGTGGTTGATTATCCCGCTACGTGACCGCTGTCTTCCAACAGAAAGCAGCGAGTCGTGACCCTGCAGCAAGCCTGCTGCTGTGCCTCAGCCGTGACTAGCTGGGAGTCGTAACCCAAATCCTCCTGGATGTGAGGCTGGAGACGCTTGATGCCATCCCAGGACGGTTAACGGTTCAGGGCACGGCATCTCCAAGGGTACGTGCAGATGTACAGTTGTTGATGTTTATCCTGTAGCCCAGACTGCACGTGCAGGTTCTTTCCTGAGCTGTTCAAAGGCTTGCTGCTGTTCAGGGCCCCAGTCAAAACTTCCAGTCACTTCCAGTCAAGCTAATTACTGCTGCTACTACTGTCAACTCTTGTGAGCCTCCAGTAACTCCAGAGGTCACATAAATGGAGTCTGTTCCTTGGTAATCCGATGGTATCAGGGAGCAGTGGGCACCCGTATTGACTAATGCCTTGTGTTTTTGGGGTTCTGATGCGCCAGGCCATCGAACCCACACAGTCCAAGACACTGTTGTCCCTGTCCTGCCCCTGGCTGGAGGCAGGGCCCCTCTACTTCCGAGCAGAGTGTCCATCGTTACCACCTGTACCACAGGGATCACTCTCTCATCACCATTACTTGTAGGTCTTCGCATCCAAGGCCCATCTATCCCATTTGGGGGGGGGGGGGCTGCTCTCTGGAAACCGGTGCAGGATTCCTCCTGACAGGGCCCCTTTTTGTGGGATTTCTACCTTTTACCTCATTGACTCGTGCCTGCGGTCCTGCGGGAGGTTTTCCTTCTTTTCCCACCTTCTCCTGTCTTCTCCACGGTTCCGCAAGAACCGCCAGAGGGAAACCCGCTGAGGTGGGTCGCTTCTCCTGAGGAGGCTTCACGGGGAGATTCCTTCTCCCGACAGCTGAAGCAGGCCTTGGTTCGGAGAGGGGACTTTCTCCTCGAGGCAGGGCAACCTCTCCAATGCTTTACCGAGCAATTCTGTGGATTTTCCCGACGTCTGGTCAACAGCAGGGATACCAGCGCGTGGGGAGGCAGTGAGGTCATCAGCACAGTGTCACAACCCGTCACCCAGCTCACCCACAGCTGGGGCCTCGTCACCCCTCCAACTAAATCGTGCCAGTGTGTTGGCACAGCAGGGTGGCGCGCTCGTGCCACGTAGCTCCAAGTCAGCTTCAGTTCATACAGACCTACTGGTGTCCGTGGGTTGTCCAGATGAGCTCCCGCACGGCTCTCGCTCTCTCAGGTGGCTCATGCCCTTCTCGGTCGTTGTCTCCTTGCTTGGCCAGTACATGGCATCCCCTCTAAAGGGACACCTGTAGTGAACACTTGACAGCAGTCATCTCCAGAGAGAAGGAGAACCCGCCGCTCTTCCAAGGCCTCTGTCCACACCAGTTTCCTTTGCCACTGCTCCGAGCTGCTTGGCCTCTCTGCCCCTCACGTCTGCTCCATCAGCCCCACTGTCCCAGCATCGGAGCAGCCAGGTACCAAGCGGCTCCCCATCATGCCAGCCATGATCCTTGTGGAGATCTCTCAGTTCCCCCAGAGACAGGGCTCGTGTTGTAACTTCTTCATCTGTTTGAGATGATCCTGCAGGACCTGCTGTATCCTTGTATTTGGTCTTTTCTACCAGGGCAACTGGCAGCAGTCGAATTCCTAGGTCTGCTGAGTAGCTGTACCACACCCTCCTTTACACCGTTGTTTTTCTCTAAACTAAAAGATATTGAAAAGAACTGCTAACAGCAGTATGGCTCCATGGGTATTGCTACTTCTCCTTGCCCATTACCAGTTCACAGAGACTGGTGTGATTACAAAATAATTCATGATGCCACAAGCAACGACCAGAGTCCTCAGCAGTGCCACACCTTTACCCCCGAGGCCCAAAAGCGACCCGCCTCAAAAATCCAGTAACAACCATCGGTAGAGCCACGCAGAGCTGCAAAAGCAACTCTAAGATCAAAAATCTGAGAAGGCCACCAAGTGCAAAGACCGACATCGGGATTGATTCCATCCCAACCTGCCAAAAACTTCAACCCTTTAAGGGTTTACAACTCTCCTGGGTAAACTAAGTGATGTCCCAACCAAACGCTGGGCGCCAGCTTGACTGTCTACGGTCAGCCTGTACCCGGGGCTCAACGTAACAGTCGCTCTGTCACCCGATGAACCCTCACCAGTCAGGGAGGGGAATGGGGAAAAAGGAGAGGGGACCCGTAGGTGGAAGTACCACCGGTTCAATGAAACCGCCGCCCGTCCAAACAGAAAATACTTGGCTGAATGAATACACTGACATCAGAGTAGTCCTCAGCAGAAGAGGAAGAGCAGGTGGAACCCCAGTAGGAGGAACCCCAGAGGAGCTCCCTCTCCTCAGCCAACCTTCCCCCTTTACAACGACCATGACATGATGGGAGGGACTACACCTGTAGCTGCCTCAGGTCAGCTGCCCCGGCTGGCTTGAGCCTGCCCAGCATGGCTGGGCTGGGATCCTGTCCCAGCCAAACCAGGACAACAATCAAGCAGAAGAAAGGATCCAGACCTCAGAGCAAAGCAGAGCACAGTATCAGAAATACAGACATCTCCTCCAGAAGGTCAGTAGTTTGCCTGACACTTCTGCATGTCTAGTTTTGGCTCTGTATCTGATAGGAGTTGTACTGAGGAACTTTATGAACTGGGAGGAGAGCTCAGTGAAACGCTTTTGCAAGTGCACAGTATTACTAAACCCCTCTCCGTGGACTTCCACACACGAGGCACCTACCAGAACAGCGGAAGCGGTTTGATACACCAAGAGGAGAAAAGAGGAGACACTCAGCAATCACACCAAGAGCTCCTCTGTTACTAGAAGCATTATCCTCTGCAACATGCATAAAGGCCAAGAGAACGACATAAAGATATTCAGCAAAATGAAACAAGCAAAAAAAAAAAAGTGCAGCAACGTGGAAGAGAAACACAGCAGGAGAATCTGCAGTTCAAGGTAATCGGAGTATTTTCCTCTTCACTGGGAATGCCTGCTCCAATGTCAGCCTGTTTCACACGCGTTTTGAGGAACCCGCTTCCTACAGAGCATATATTCACAGAAGAAACTTGCAATGGACATTAAAAGGGAAAGAGGAAAACTCCAGATGTAACGACTCCTCCACAAAAGAAACCTTACACTAAGATTTTAAGAAAGATGCCTGGCCCACAGGTCACCCCTATCTCCCCTGCTGAAGTCCTACCAATCAAATCTGGTAGAATGCACCGCTTCTGCAGGACAGCAGCGTCATTCATGCACCTTTTTAACGGGATCTTTCTTTACTGGGAGGAGCTAGGAGGTATGATTGTATCTACTAAATCACCCTTAGGGTAGCCACAAGCTCAGAGTTGCGTTGTCTTTTATCACCTCCCGAATACACAGGTCTTTCAAATAACTTTAAAATAGTCACACTGCTTGCAGCAATCAAAACATGAAGCACAGTCACTCAAGTGAGACAGTCTGTGTTTTCTCAAAAAAAAAAAAAAAAATCTAAGACAACTAAGAGAAAGACATTGATCTCAGTGCGCCAAGGAAGACTAATGCAGAAATGGATTTATATTTTCCTTCTTAAAACAAACATAGAAACAACAAAGTACATACAAATAGCCAAAGAAATATTACAGACGAGAAGGGCTTCCCCCATCCTCTTCTCACAGTGGAAAACAGTCCTTTCCACGTAACAGCCAAGTCAAAAGCATACGCCACTGAAAACGGAACTTAACGGACAAATTCTTGACAGGATGAGGCCAGACTCGCTCAGTCCCTCGGGGGCGAGTGCTTTGCTGCGAGGGCAGCACAACCCAGGGCTCAACAGCAACGTTTTGTAAACAATAAAACTAAACGTCTCCTCCTGCGCCTTGTGGTTGCCTACAGGTGCTGCTCTCCTACCCCGCCCACGGGACGTTCCGCTAACTCCAACAGCGGCACTGCTGACGAAGCAGAGGTTCCTCTCCGCTGCTGACAAGGACTGTACCAGTTTCTGAAGTCATCGCTAACAACCTCTGGAGGGGCTGCTCCCCGATTCTGAAATCCTTTACACAAAAGCCTGAGGAGGGAACAACCCAAAAGATACTACACAAAAAGAGCCCTAGCTAAGGAATTCGGAAAGATTGACTCTTCTCCATCCCTATCTAACAGAAAATCAGTCGCACCAACGGGGCGGCCCGACAGCCAGCAGCTCAGCTCCCAGGGCCTTTAGGCTGCCGGGCTCCACCACCCGCCCTTGGTTACCTTTCCTGCCAGGGGACTCGAGCTGCCACACGAAATTCAAGAGGAAAACCCACGCTGGCGCGTTTTCCTGATCCACCTCTCCTACCTGCTGCCCAGGATGGCCGAGCTCTCAGTCGCTCAGGCCGTCCCCTCTGCTGCCTGAAATAAATTAAGCCGAGGTACACATTTAACCACGTCCCTCGCTAAGGGATGCGCACACGCTCCTACGTCACACCGAGCAGGTCACAAGCGATCACGGAAGGTTTCGCACGCCAACCGTCGAGCGTCACGGCAGTTCGTTCTGCCACAAGCCCAACGTCGTCTCAGAGATCAAGCTGCTGTACATTCATTTAAAAATAGAAGGTCCTTCTTCCAAATGCTGCTAGCTCTCCGCTCCAGCCTCTTCACAGAGTCTCTCCTTTGAGGTGTCCAGCCCGCTCATCCGGCAGTAGGCAACCCAAACACCGTTAAGCTGGTTCTGGGCAGCCCCCAGGCAAATGAGTCTGCGGGAACAGTGCTTAGATAACGTAGTAGCTTCCATTATAGTAAGAATCCTCCTCAGAGTCCTCACTGTCACAACTGCTCATCGACAAGATGGAGTAGACGGACGGAATGGCACCGCTGTCATTGCCTGTGGCTGGTTTCACCGACGCATTCTGTTTCTCTGCATTCAAAACACACAGAAACACAAGTTAGCAGTGACCACTGTACCCACAAACACCGAACTCCTGCTGCTCTTTGAAACTTACGGCCTCTCGCTGCCAGTTTGCAATGGGTCTTTCAAGCTGCAGGGCATAGCCCACCTTCTTTTCAACTTTCAGCACTAAAAGAACAAAGGGTTTGGGTTTTTTTTTCCTGTTGGTTTGTTTTCTCAAGTTTTCTACATGCCTCTTCCTGTTAAGATAGCACAGATGAGGAGACATTCTCCACCCCCTCACCGGCACTGGAAGCGGCTAACTGTTACAGCGCCTTGCCAGGTAAGAAGGGAAGGAGCTCTCCAACAAGCAGTGGTTGTTCAGGACACCTACGGCCCCACCACAACCTCCAGACATTTATGAGTGCACTGGTGCCCATCCTACTAAGGCTCTTGGAAAGGCTTCTGGGGAAGCTCCCACGGAGCTTCTCAAGTGCCACTTGCATCGTTATTTCTCTTTCAGCGGGTTTCTCCTGAGGAATTCACGTTTAAATAGACACGTGGTTGTCTTCATCTCCATCAACACGTTTCCATCACTGAATAAAAAGACGGCACAGAAGCAATTCATCCTTCCTTCTGAAGTGTGTCACGGTGAAGCTAAACGATTTCCCCACGAATAGTCATTTATATAATTAGAGCACCTATCACACAGCAACGTAGGCTTATTTCATGCTTGTTTGAACAAAAAAGGGAGAGCACGAAACGAAGAGGGCTCCCGTGAAGGCACCCCTTCACCTCACCTCCGGTGAAACCCTTCAGTAGCGCTGTGGCGCCCTCGGCAGAGGCGCACACTCCACCAGAGCAGCGCCAGCTCCGCCGAGGTGACAGCCAGCACCAAGCCGAGCTGGGCAGCCTCGGAGCAGCGCAGCCTTTCCCCAGGGAACCAGCCCGAGCTGGTTCAGGAGGTTATAATTCAGGTCTGAGCCAACACTGCTTAGTGACGTCATTCTGTGTCACCATGGAGGATCTCAGACGTTTTAAGGGCACCTTTCGTTAGGTGAAAGCCTTGACACACTGCAAAACGAAGGATCGCGCCCTCACCTCTATGAGGGGAAAACAAGACAATCACTTAAGGGAACACAGCAACAGAAACTTGTTAGGGGGCAGCAGGAGAAGCCTTCTACATTTCAGCACCTAGATACCAGCGTCAAGTGCTCTGGAAACAAATTTGGCAGAGGGAAGCAGAAGAGGAATACGCAATACTGGAGTTTTACTTAAAGCTGTCACTGTTGCGCACAGTCTTTTAGCTACAATGAGGCAAGAGGTGACGCATTTGAGCCACGGTGGCTTTAATTCCACACCAATTAACACGGCACAGCAACCACCAGTTCAGCCCTACATGACAGACCAACACTCACTTCAGGGATTTCCGACCCAAGGCCGGCACACAGAAGAGGATTCAGAGTTTCTCCTCAGGCACCGCACTTGTGAGTTTTTGCACTGATGTTGTCCATCAAAAGGCACCCTGTAAATTTTTCAAGGCCCATTCTCCATAGTTGTGCTTTGATTTAGTGATCTCTGAAACAGCCTAACCTTTAGCACGGTTGAGTCGTCCCACTTGACTGTGGCACTCATACCGAAATCTTTTACAAAACTTTTTATTAATTTCACTGTGCAGCAAAGCTAGTTCCACAACATACCTTAAAATCAATTTCCTAGCATTCCTCCTGCATTCCCCGAGCACCTCCTTGGTATATAGGTTGAAAGAAAGTTGTACAAAATAGATGGAATGAGAGATTGTACTCATCATGCCACATCCACCCACCTCTCACCTTTCCGCTCTCTGATAAGGCTCAGGCGATGCTCTTTCGTCTCCACCCCCAGCTTCTCCACCATCCTGTCGATGCAGTTATCCAGCACCAGCGAGCGCGTCTGCGAGGTGATCTCCTGCCTGCAGATGGGGCACTCCGCCCTGCGCTTCGTCCACTCGTGGATACAGTAGGAGCAGAAGCTGTGGGCGCAGTTCAGCGTGACGGCCTGTGGAATTCCACGGGAGGATGCTTAGCAGGGCATGCTCACAGAAGAATTGTCAAGGAAAAAAGCACTGAAGTCAGGAAAACATTAGGTGAGCATCTGCTATAGGCAAATGAACCCTCACGAGTCCACTGAGCAGACCGTGACACTATAAGGCAAAGAGGCGGGGGGAGCCCAAAGCCCCCTGCCTTTAGCCTTTGTAGGGGTGACACACACAAACTCTCCCAGGCCAGAGTGCAGACAAGTTTTACACGTTGGTTAACAATTCACTGTAGGGCACAGCAAGTCACAAACACAGACCAGAAGAGTGAATTCAATTCTAAGTCTCCCCAATTTGAAAAGGATAAATTATAGGAAAACTCAAGATACTGCAGAAGAGCATCTTAAATTACTGAGAACCCAGAAATTAAAGCTTCAGCTAGCCCCTAAGTCGTTACAACAAGGCTAACACAGATTTCCTGTAGTTAATGTAATGACACTGAAGTTCTAGCAAAACACGACCAGAAATAACAGCCTACGTTCCAGGCACAACCTATCACTTCCAGAATCAACCCAAAGCAGGCCAATTTCTCTTTATCTGAACGATCATAGAATCATAAATCAGTCTGGGTTGGAAGGGACCTTTAGAGGTCACCTAGTCCAACCCCCCTGCAGGGAGCAGGGACATCTTGAGCTGGATCAGGTTGCTCAGAGCCCCGTTCAGCCTGACCTTGAGTGTTTCCAGGGCTGGGGCTTCCATCACCTCTCTGGGCAGCTTGTGCCAGTGTTTCACCAGCCTCACTGTAAAAAATTTCGTCCTTATATCCAGCCTAAACCTGCCCTCTTTGAGTTTAGAACCATTACTCGTTCAATATAAACGTTTCAGGACTTGCCTGAACGCTGCACCTCCCTTCCTTTACTATCCTCTTCCCACCTGTAAGCCAGAAGCAGCCCAACCCCAGTCAGCTGAAAGCAAGGTCCCCTACAGACCGATTCCTGCCCCAGCAGGCTGGCAGCAGCAGCTCAGAGCACCCAGAACTGCTGCAAGCCTACATGTGTCTTACAATTACGCACCCACCTCTCTGCAGGCAGAGACACTGAAGCTGAACTCGCTGCCCAGGGGAAGAGTTAGGGCAGACAGGATGGATTTCTGGACAAACCTTTACCCACAACTCGCTGTGGGTCTGTCAGGACTGTTAAACTAGCAAAGTAAAGAAATAAGCTTAATTATTGCTTTAACAGAACTAGGGAAATCTTCTCGAGGCTCTTCTTTACCAGCAAACCCACGCTGGCTTCAACGTACCTCGATAAAGTGCTCAGAACAGATTGTGCACTGCAACTCGTTCTCCAACACGTCGTTCATCTGATTCAACACCTCTTCTTTTTGGGCTCTCACCTTTTCCTTCTCCTCCTGGTGGGGAAGTACATAGGGTCACACACCAACAGAGAGCAAGCTCTGACTCGGTACAACGTTGGCAGCAAACGCACGTGCCGGGGAAGGCAGTACGAACAGTAAAACCACACAACTGCAAGTCTCCACCGGTCAAGTCCGTGTCTATTACCTACCCAGATCTGTAGCCTCTCTCCTCTTTGGAGCCATGGCAGTATTGAGACTATTCCCACCCACTGCAGAGAACTCACAAGCAAGAGCAGCAGCCATTATCAAAATTCCCTTCAGGCTAAAGAACCTACCAGCTGGATGGATCTTGTCAGAATCTCTTTCAATCTCTTCCTGGCATGGGTTTGGCTTAAGTCAATAGAAGAGTTCTTTTGATGTCTGATGTAAAGGGCAAGACACCCAACAGACAAAATACCTCCAATATTTAAAAAAGTAAGCATAAGAATTTAAAACATTCGCTTGCATTTAACTGCCCAGTAATTTTTGCTGTTCGAAGTTTAATTAGGCTCCTAGGTAGCTGCTCCATCTCCCAAAAACAAGAGAGAAATTCTTCCAACTGAAGCTATACTTGAAAGAGCAGCAGTTGCAAAGATGACGTACAAAAACCATAAAGCAAACAGCCAGAGGTGGATAACGTGATCATTTCCAAGAGGAAGACAGAGGAAGGGATCTCCTTAGTTATTTCCCACCCCTCACCTTGTGTCAAGGACGGGAAGAAACGTGGTTTATCTCAATCATTATTCAAATTCTATGTTGTTTCAGTCCTTGTAGGACGGCTGGAACAGTGCAGTTTTGCTTGAACGCACTCTAACTGAAGATGAACACTTTTCAAACACCTCTTTTTTTTAAAGAAAGGGTGGAACGGGCCCACTTCCTCCGCACACCACACAGTTCAGGTGCTCTGGGCTTTCTTTAGGATGGAGAAGATCTAGTAATGACTGTTGAACACTAATTTATAAGCAGGGTGAGGCGCATCCTCCCCCGATCCTGGAAACTAGACTCAGCTACCACCTCGAAACACAGGAGCTGTTCACTACTGGAGGCAAAGCACAGCCAAGACAAATGTTAACTAAACCATTCCCTCTGCTGCAGCACACCACGTTTCACTCATGAATAAAACTGGGAATTCAGCGATTCCTTACCTTGGTTTCTTCCAGTTCTTTATTCTTGGCCCGAATTATCTCCTCAAAATCTTTTTTACTACGGTTCAGTTCTTCCATCAAAGCATGATGCTGTAACAAGGCCAGCCCGTAAATTATGAGTGCCATTATAAGCTATCCCATTAAATACACACGGCCACAGTCACGAGGCTCAGCAGCCTTGTTTTTCTTAATCTCCCCCAAAGAGAGCAACCCATGCCTATACAGAGAGTCGGGGTGTTAAGGTGGTTTAGCCTTAACTTGAAATTGGAATGTTCTGCCAGTTATTTATGGCCTGCCAGTTATTTATGGCACTTCTCATTCCCTCTCCCAGGTCACTCCTTCATTTCCCTTAGGTTTTACGTCACCATTTCAGTGCACCCCAGGCATTTGAGTATCGAGGGGTACTGGACCCGTAAGGAGGACAAAGACCTGCCACTGTAGGCAGGGTTACCTGAAGCTGTTTCCCTGTTAGCTTTCCAAAAGGAAAGGCCTCTTGGAAAAAGCCTAGAAAGCTGAAGTATGTGGCAATCTCTTTCAAAACCGTTCCTAACCGAGAGTGAATTTTTTTGGTCATCTGGTTAAAAATTGCCAAAACAACATCCCCCAAACATATATACCCAGCAGACAGACCTCACAAAAAAAAGGCCACCAGCCCAAGGACCAAATTCAAATTAAAAAAAATAACAATAATAATAATAAAAAAAATACTGCCATCCTTGCAGCTACTTAATGCTTTCAACCCGAGTGCATATTCTCACGCTATTTGCTGCCAAACAGCAACTCCCTCAAAGCAAGGTCTGCCACTCAGACAGAGATCCGGTCTGTAGATGAAGATCGCCCAGTCTGCACCTAAGGCAAAGTCCTCACCTTCTACCGAGAGGCCACAGCCGTAAGAAAGATTTAAATACCTGAGTTAGACCAAACCTAGACTCATAACTACTTGCCTCTTGCAGGACCTGGGCCAGCTGCTCCTTCAGATTCTCTTCCCCACGTTGCCTCTTTCTGCCCTGGGGGGGGAAGGGAAGAAAAAAAGGAAGAAAAAGACTTGAAGAAAGCAAGGGACAGAAAATGACTACTTTGACACTCTTTAGAGGATATGCTTAAAGAAACAAGAGACATCCCACTCGTGTTCCCCGTGTAGGACAGAAAGCAGAGCTGTCACTTGCTGTGAGGAGGTAAAACGGACGTACCCCGCGCAGTCACCCACTTGGAACACCCCCACGTTATTTTAGGGCTGAAGGCCCCGGCATGCTCATCGAAGCAAAGAGGTCAGGCTGCTCCAACGTGAGAACAAGCTGCAACTCTATCTCCGGGCACGTTCAGGGAGGTCAGCCCTGCCCACAGCTCCAGCTGAACCGCCCGCTGTGCCCAAGCACACAGCTCCAGCCTCTCGGTACTCCCGACACAGGTACCTTGCCCTTTGCAGCAGGCTTGGAAGGAGGTAACTGATAAAATGATGCAACTCACTCCAGGATGAATTCTTAATTTCTTTAAAGCAGATTTTGAGCCAACTCAAATAGAAAGGCTTCAGTTCATTACCTAAAAACCACTACTTACCGACATACACATACTGCTTGAAGTCACTTACAGACTGCAGTAAAGGGGTTTTTGAAAGTATGAAAGAAAAAATCTCCCTCCCTCCAGAGAGGAAGGCACACGGCAATTCACCTGCTTGGAAAGGGAACGATGTGCCATGCAAACTGGGCATTAATTCAGCCACATAAAGATAGAAATTCACACTTTAGGTGATTACCTTTCCCCTTGTCCTCTCTAACCACAGGGGATCAGGCAGAGGATTTTGACTTTTTTATTTAAAACTATGGGGTTTTACTAACTGAAATGCTTTCCTATCTTGCTGTAATGAACGTGCTTGTCAAAAAAAAAAAAAAAATTAATTATTTTGTGCCTTTTTCCTAATTCCCCATGCAGCTCAACCCCTTTCTTTTGGTACACACGCCTGGAAGTTCAATACTTCCACGACCATTCTACCAGCAGTCGTTCACACCACCATTAATCCTGTTAATGCATGGTTCAAGACCTCCTTTCGGATCAGTGTCTTACAACAGGCACTCCACAAAATGACAAGAGAGAGGCCCAAAAGATGACCACCGCTGTACCTCCAGCTTCTGCTGCTCTTCGGAGAACGTCCTCTCCAGCTCCTCCACCTGCTGCTGGTGGTGCTCCTGCTCCGTGCACAGCCGGTCCTGCAAGTCCCGCAGCTCCTGCTCCATGGCCAGGATCTCCTTCTGAGCACACTTCCTGCGCCGCTGCCTCACGCTCAGCACGGCCGCCTGCTTCTCCTGCACCTTCACCTTCAACTTCAGGATCTCCGCGAGGGTTTTCCTCAGCATCTCCAAGCCAGTCCACGACTGTGCCAGACCAGAGCCTTTCTGGTCCTGCAGGGGGACAGCCACGGCTTTCTGAGAGCACACAGGGCTGCTGGGCACCGGGCTGCTCTCCTCCTCGCTCGGTCCGGGAGAAGGCAGCGTGATGTCGGTCTTTGGTAACTGTTTGGCCTCTCCTCCCCTGCCCCATGATTTACCCAAAGGTTCATTGTCACAGGACACTCTGTCTCTTTTGGATCTGGAGTTTGAAGGCCCTTCTGATCCAGACGTCTCCAACTCCTCCAAACTAAATTTACGTTTCGCTCTTGAACTCTTCCCTTTCCCTAGGTCGCTCTTTTGGGCTAAAAAGGGCCTGATTTTCTCCCATTCCTCTTTAATCACTTCATACTCGTATTCGGCAGTCTCTCTGTTTTCCAAAGGCACTCCCAACTGGATACGGTCTCCTTCAGCAATAGGGTAGGCTTTTGAGGGATCCAGGCGCTGTCTGTTAAGCCACACACCGTTTAGACTCTGCGAATGAACAGAGAATCAGCAAAATTTAAGAGGCAGAGTCCTCTGCAAGTTATTTCTGGCAACTGTAAATATATCCAGCCTTTTTGGTGTTGCCATCAGAACAAGCTGCCGCTTTCAATAAACCTTGCAAGATGCAGTTTACTGGCTTAGCGTCCCATTTATTCCAGTCATTGCATTATATTATTTACTGTGCATTACTCCTGCATTGCAGATTTTGTGTACAAGCCCTGAGGACAACATTAATACACGCACTTGTGCTGAGGCAAAAGAACGAACTCTAAAGGGGAAAAAAACTGCCCCAAAACTTCAGAAATAAGAACTAACCAATAAAAAGACAACTCTGCAACAGATCATTGTCAAGAACATAGAATATTGCAGTAATTATTCTTGACAATTAATGTCACCTGAAATCCATGAAGAAACAGAAAAGAAAAAGGAGCACAGCTTATACTGCTTAAAGAACAAAAGAGACAGTTCTCCAGGGAGAATATATACAAGAAGGAAAACGGTCTTTGGAGATAATGTTCAAAGCAGAAAAAGGGTTTTAGATGAGACACTACCTTCAGAAATAGTTTTAAAACTGACCTGTGCTCAAGCTGACCTGCAGAATCATTAACAACTCAGAAGAGATTCGATAAGACAACCTGAGGACCCGGCAGCGGTGACAACAGAGGAAATGCTCATCTTCCCCCAGACGCTGCCAGCCACGCAGTAACCGTCAGCTTCCGAGCCGATACGAGCGCTGCGACAGGGTTGTGCTTAAAGAGCAGTGTCGTTTGGGGAGCAGCCATCCCGCTCCTTTCCGACCCAAACTTCCTTCAAACCTGCCTGATGGGTTGAACCCCTCTGTTCTACCAGCGCTGCTTTAAAGCAAGTTACTGATTTTACCGTTGTCAGCCCAAATGAGAAAGCAGAGAGAACACGATACGAAAAAAAAAAGATGACTGACGTCACAGCGAGCCCTAGCTGAGGGCTCCGACGTCAGCACTCGATGCTGAGGAGGGCTTTCAGAAGAAACTTGCTCGAGCACAGCATGAGGCATGTTTTTCCTCACGACGGATTCTTGTGGCAGTTGATTCCAATTAAAGCAATTGGGTCCCTACAACAAGGGGTATCAGCTTAGCCTCTCATCAGCGGTACAAGAGCGCCATCGTTTTGAATACTGCCAAAATTCACAGGGCTCTTCTTTGAGAAAGCCACTCAAAAGAGGTCCCCAGGCTGCAAAGTGCTGTTGGCAAGACTACAATTGTCTGAGAACCGCTAAACCGAGAGGCGACCCTACGTGCAGAAAGCACGACAGTTCGCATCCCAACTGCGGCAGCCCACGGACCTCCCGTCACACTTCCACGGGGTGATATCACAGCCCAGGCATCGCTGGAGCCCCAAAAGGGCACCCTCCCCAGTGAACCTCAGAGCACAAGGTCTTTAATCAGTCTCGGTACCTTGTTATCCTTGACAGTCCACTGCCCTTCTGCATTTTGCTGGAAAACGCAGTGCTTTCGGGAGATCATCAAGGGGCAGGTCTTTGACACCAGCTGGTACGTGAGATCTAATCCTCGGCCTAGAGTTACCTGAAAATAAAGTAGTTTAGTAACTGCAATGAGCAACAGCACAGTCAAGTCAGTTCAGGTCATTTCCATTTAAGTACACCAGGAATCTATCCAGGTCAGCACCTTACAGCTCTCTCCCAAGAGTCTGGGATAACACGATTTTTAATTTTTTTTTGCATTTAAATTTAAGAGCAGATAGAAAACGGCACCCTACAAAGCTTGAAGCATTCTTCTTCCTCCCACCGAGGAAAACTGGATTGCTCTAAGGCAGGTTACAGCCCTTGTTTCCCAGAAATCTTCCTCAGCAGCAAAGCTGCTCAAAGCCGCTCCCAACCCACCCGGATCCCACCGCAGCCATGAGGTAGCGAAACACCGGTTTTTTTTTCAAACCAGTACAACTGTTGGTGGGTCTCAAGATTACTTCTGACCCTCTCCTTTCACCAGTTGCATCTGTCCAACTGCCTGTGAACGGGAAAGACGCAGGAAAAAACAGCCCAGAAAACCACCATCAAAAAACCACACCATGAAACCGTGCCCTAAACACACAGTACTGCTGTGAATCGCACCCTCCACCTTAGGGCTCCGAAACTGAGCTACCTGCAGTTCATAACCAGCGGTGGAAGGGATCTTAATAACCTGATTAGAGTCTGGCAGCATCCTCTGGAAGAAGGGACATAATTTACTGGTACCATTTCACAGTCTCTCATTAAACCTGCTCTAATTGCAGCCTGCCATTGAAAGCGTGGCTCTGCTCTCCCTCCCGCTGCTGCGAGAGCTGACAATCACACACTTTTCTCACTCCTCTGTGCGCTGCGCGAGTTTCCAGGCAGCTCACCACGCCATGAGACAACTCAAGGCTCCAACGGGACACAGCAGCCCGAAAAAGCACCTTTTGGCAAAAAGCCCACAGTTACCTCAGCTGAGAAATATCAAAAAAAGCGCGCTCTAGTTTTCATGCCTTAGATGAAGCCTGCCCTCCTCTTCTCCTGCAATCTCACACCTTCCAGTTCCTACAAGATGGCAAGATGCTGCCCTCAAGGAAAGTTCATTCGCTACAGGTTGCCTGGGCAGGGCTCCCCTCGGGTTTAAAGCACGAACCCAGGGCTCCCCTCGGGTTTAAAGCACGAACCCAGGGCTCCCCTCGGGTTTAAAGCACGAACCCAGGGCTCCCCTCGGACTCCTGCCACACCACGGCGCAGCCCCACGCCTCAGCAGGGCACCCACAGCTCAATCCCTGGTGCCAGCAGTTTGGGCCAACAGGCCAGGCGGTGGCCTGGCAGGCCTGCGGCCCCGGGGTGCCACCAGTCCCCCCCATTGTCATAATCAGGTTTGAATTTTGAATAGCTAGTTAACTTTTCATTGATAATTAATTGCTTTTAATGAATAACTAACGTCTTATATTTAACAATTTCCTGATGCAATTAATTTACATGATGGTAAGAACGACCCAAACCCTCCCTGATGCTCAGAGCCAGCAGCTGCTGCCTTACGGAGATGGCCAAAGCCAGAGCTGCTGCGGGGGGTGAAATGGTGCAGAGCACAGGGCGGGGAGGCAGGGAGGCAGGTACGGGGGGTGAAATGGTACAGTCTCCGCTCGTTCTCTCGTGGGATGGAACCGTAGACACAAAGGAATGTTGTTGTGAAGACTCTCACATCCTCTCCACCCTGATTTGTAGATCAGAGATTTTGATCAGTAAAATAACTAATGGTTATATTAGTATAGGAATATTAATGAAGTGACATGATAGGGTGGACCGATCATTGTAAATGTCAACATTAACAGCGGGCATAACACGCATGCTTGTGTTAAAATCTGTTAAAGGTCATGACTTTGCAGAAAAAGGATATAAAAACGCCGAGTTTTTGATGTAACTCTGAAGCCCGTCAGGAGGAGCCACCCCCCGTGCTCCCCAGCGCTGCCGTACAGAAGTGCCGGCTGCTCTGCCGCGGGGTAGGTAAGTTTGTGGGGATTGAGCCCCTCGGCCAACACTGTGGCCTGCGACCAGGACTGTAGCGCTGCGCAATCAGGGCAATAACGTCTCTGCCAAGGTTCTCTGCCCAGTTCCCAGAGCCCCGGCCGCACGGTTTGCGGGTGGAACTCCAGCCCTTCACACCCGCACACCTCCTGGCTTCGGATCCGCGAGGGGTGACAAAACTGCGACTCTCCTTGACCAGCTGGCTAGCGCGGAGAGAGGAGCGAAGCCCGAAGGAAGCAGGCGCAGCGGGAAGCCCCACCACACCGGCAGCCCTCTCACAGCACCCCGGCCTCAGCGCGGCCCCTCGCCTGCTGGGTTGGGGGGGGGGAAAGAGCACGGGGACGCACCGGGGCTTCTCGGTTCAAAACCGCCATCCCCGGAGCAGGGTTATCGCTGTACCGCACCGCAGCACGACCAAAACAGACTTAAAACATGGCCTCGTTTCACCTCCGTTACAAACCTGAAGCACGGTACCCATCGTTAACCTCACCCAAGCGCCCCCCCCCCCCGCCGTTAATCAGGCTGAGGATTTCTCCCCCGTTACCCTGCTGTACCACACCACCGACTCTACCCAAACACCAAACCCTCTCAACCGAGGTTAACCACCGACGACTCGGCAAACCAGACCCAAACACCGCCTCTCACACCGCCCTCCCCCTCCGGTGCCGAAACGCGCCAGCAGCCCCCCCACCGAGCCGCCTTTCGGGGAGGCCGGCGGCGCACCGGGGCCGAACGGCAGCTCCTCCCAGCCGCCACGAACACCCGCCGCTCGTTAACCGCGACGGGGCGGGGCTTTTTCCTCCCGGGAAGAGCGTTAAGGAGCAACGAGGCCCGCGAACAAAGCGCACCGGCGGCCCAGGGAGGAGCAGGCCGCGACGGGGCGCCGGTAACGGCCGCCCCCCCCCCCCTCCGGGCGGCATCAATGGGCGTACCTCGGCCACCCTCCCTCCCCCGTCCCCAGGGGCCGGAGCCCGGCCCAGCCCGGCTCACCTGCGTGCCGGCCTCCAGCAGGAGCCACTCGCCGCTGGCCCCGACCCGGCGGAGGCACCAGGCCAGGCGCGACGCTCCCCGCGCCGCCATGGCGTCCGCCGCGACAGGCGGGAGCAATCGCTGCGGCGGCGGCGGCGCTCTCGCGAGACGACGAGGCGGCGCCGCGCGCAGCAGCCCGGCTAATCGAGCGCCAAAAGAAACCGCGCGTGCGCTCTAGGAGGCAGAGGTGGGGGACACACACACACACACACACACACACACACGATTGCGGCGCGCGTCCTCAGCAGCCGTGCGCGCGGGCGGGGTCCTCCGCTATCCCGTCGGCCCCTGCGGTCCCCGCCCCTTCCGGCAAGGCGCCGTGCCGCCTTCCGGCGCCGGCCATCATGGCGGCGGCTCGGAGGGGGTTGCTGGCGGTACCGAGGTGCTGCAGCTCCCGCCGCGGGCTTACCGGCTGCCCGCCGGCGGGGCAGGTCCGCGCCGCCTTCCTCCGCTTCTTCCAGGAGCGCCACGGCCACCGCCGCCTGCCCTCGGCCCCGGTGCGGCCCCGCGGCGACCCGCGCCTCCTCTTCGTCAACGCGGGCATGAACCAGGTGCGCCCCCCCCCCCCCCCCCCCCCCTCCACCGGCCTGCGCCCGAGCCCAGGGCTCTGGCTCTCCTCCCCCGCGGGTCCGTCCGTGTCCCCCACGGGCTTCCCGGGGCCTCCGCCCCCGCGGGTCCCCCCCCACGGGCTTCCCGGGGCCTCCGCCCCCGCGGGTCCCCCCCCACGGGCTTCCCGGGGCCTCCGCCCCCGCGGGTCCCCCCCCACGGCCTTCCCGGGGCCTCCGCCCCCGCGGGTCCCCCCCCACGGGCTTCCCGGGGCCTCCGCCCCCGCGGGTCCCCCCCCACGGGCTTCCCGGGGCCTCCGCCCCCGCGGGTCCCCCCCCCACCGGCTTCCCGGGGGCTCCGCGTCTTTAGGGGAGCGCGGCCCGTGTCAGGGCGACCCCTCTTGTTGGCGGAGGGTCGCGATCCCCACAAACTCATCTGCACGGTCGCAGAGAAGCCGGCACTTCTGTATCGCGGCGGGGGATGGCTCCTCCTGACGGGCTTCAGGGTTACATCAAAAACTCAGCAGTTTTATATTCTTTTTCTGCAAAGTCATGACCTTTAACAGATTTTAACACAAGCATGCGTGTTATGCCCGCTGTTAATGTTGACATTTACAGTGATCGGTCCACCCTATCATATAACTTCATTAATATTCCTATACTAATATAACCATTGGTTATTTTACTGATCAAGACCTCTGATCTACAAGTGAGGGTGGGGAGGATGTGAGAGTCTTCACAGCAACATTCCTTTGTGTCTACGGTTCCATCCCATGAGAGAACGAGCGGAGACTGTACCATTTCACCCCCCGTACCTGCCTCCCTGCCTCCCCGCCCTGTGCTCTGCACCATTTCACCCCCCGCAGCAGCTCTGGCTTTGGCCATCTCCGTAAGGCAGCAGCTGCTGGCTCTGAGCATCAGGGAGGGTTTGGGTCGTTCTTGCCATCATGTGAATTAATTGCATCAGGAAGTAAATACAAAACGTTAGTTGTTCATTAAAACAATTAAGTTGTTCCTTCAAGAGCAATTAATTATCAATGAAAAGTAATTAGCTATTCCAAGTCCAAACCTGATTGTAACGCTCTCGCCCTCTGCCGGGGGATGACCGCGCCGCCGCCCTCCCGCTCCCCTCTCGTAGCGCCGTGCCGGCGTTTCGGGAGGCCCAGCCCCCAGCGCAGGGCGGCATCCAGCAGCCGCCGTTCTTTCTCGGTCTCGATTTCCAGTTCAAGCCCGTTTTCCTGGGCACGGTGCACCCCCGGAGCGAGCTGGCCCAGCACCGGCGAGTGGTGAACAGCCAGAAGTGCGTGCGGGCGGGGGGGAAGCACAACGATTTGGAAGACGTGGGCCGAGACACCTACCATCACACCTTCTTCGAGATGCTGGGGAACTGGTCCTTTGGGGACTACTTCAAGGTGAGGGGAACTGGCCCTTTGGGGACTACTTCAAGGTGAGGGGAACTGGCCCTTTGGGGACTACTTCAAGGTGAGGGGAACTGGCCCTTTGGGGACTACTTTAAGGTGAGGGGAGCTGGTCCTTTGGGGACTCCTTCAAGGTGAGGAGGTAGGAGCGAGCTCTGTGCAGGGGGAAGCGCGGCCTTTCTTTCAGAGCTGTGCTGTAGGGCCGTAGGGCTGCCTGCAGGAGGCCTTTGGGGAAGCTCCAGGTCGCTTTTTGGGAGCTCTGTGGCCTGGGGCAGAGCCGGTGTGCTGAATCCCGCAGCGTGCCCTGCAGGCTCAAAGCACTCAGCCTTTCAGAGCTGTGAGCAGCAGGTACCAATCAGTTCTCTGCAGGAATGCCAGTGGTGACCATTTAATTTGGTGAAAAAGGGTTTCCCAGTTCATCTGCTGCTTGTTCCTAAAAAGTTGGAGAAGG
Source organism: Leptosomus discolor (assembly GCF_034619465.1). Taxonomy (NCBI): domain Eukaryota; kingdom Metazoa; phylum Chordata; class Aves; order Leptosomiformes; family Leptosomidae; genus Leptosomus; species Leptosomus discolor. The sequence continues at coordinate 2,220,441 of NC_141392.1, read as the reverse complement.
GAAGGATGAAGGATGCTAGTTTTTTTGCTAGGGAATACAGTTTTTCCTTGGAATGAAAATAATCCATCTAACTTTGCTGGTAAGCCCGTGGGTGTAGGCCATACAGCGATCCTGAGGGTCTCACAGCACTTTGGGAATGTCCCTTTTCCACAGGCATTGGAGAAAGGAAGGATAAAGGATGCTAGATTTTTTACTAGGGAATACAGTTTTTCCTTGGGAAGAAAAATAATCCATCTAACTGCTGGTAAGCCCGTGGGTGTAGGCCATGCAGCGATCCTGAAGGTCTCCCAGCGCTTCAGGAATGTCCCTTTTCCCCAGGCAGCAGTGAGCTGTCCCGCTCACCTGACCCTCATCCTGCTCTTTGCAACACACCTTAAAATTGGGAAGGGGAGCGAGCAGCTGCAGGGAACTCCTTTGGCGTTTGACTCCCATTCCAAAGAGCCTTCCTGCACCTTCCTGATTGACTGTGCTTTGTTTCTGGTCCCTCCCTCAGGAGGAGGCGTGTGGCATGGCCTGGGAGCTCTTGACAGAGGTCTATGAGATCCCCAGAGATCGCCTCTACGTCACTTATTTTGGGGGAGACTCCTCGTTGGGGCTGAGCGTCGATGAGGAGTGCAGGGACGTGTGGCTCCGCCTGGGGTAAGTGTGGTGGGGGAGAGGGGCTGAGCCGCGGGTGCCGACACATTTCAATCTCTGTAGGCTCCCATTTGCTCTTTAGTCGATGGGAATCCGGTGTAGGGGCCAAAATTGGGTGTTTTAAACTCGTTTCGTTTGTGCTTTGGGCTGTTTGAAGTCATCTGGGCTCCGAGTGCTCTGGGACGCTTGACCTTTGAGCTGTTTCTCAGGTATTATCAGTCGGGGAGGGGGGCTGTGTACCTAAGGCTGGTTGGTCTGGATGCAGTGTGTGAAGGATCTCTGATCCTTTGCTTCCTCTCCCTCCCGAGCTGTGGAGAGTAATCCCTCCTCTGAAAGCTGGAACCAGCCGCTTCGGTGTGGGGCTGAAGCCGTGGCAGAGAGCAGCGCTGCCTTTGGGAGCTTTCTTCGGGCTGGCTGTGGGCTTGGAGCCCAGGGCAGTCAGGCTCTGTGGCACTGTTGGTGATCAGCCTGTGGTGAGGTCAGAGCTCGGTTGGAATGCCCTCCAGGGAGGAAAGCAGCTCTACAAACCCCGTGGGGAGCGCGTCTCCGGCAGCGGGAGCCAGGCTGTGTGTTTGACAGCCCCTCTGGGCAGTGAGGAGGATCCTGTCTGGTGTTTGTCCCTGCTAAGGAGGGTAATTCTGTGTGACCAGAAGCAAAGGAATCCTGATGTGTTTGGTTATTGGGTCTGTAGGAGCCAGGAAGGATCCCTCCCTTCCACCCTCCTCTGTGATCTAGGCGACTGTGTGCTTTCTGTGGGCGCCCCAGCGCTGCCACCCCTGTTGTTTGCCTTTCCAGGGTGCCTGCCAGTCACCTGCTGCCTTTCCCCTCGAAGGACAACTTCTGGGAGATGGGGGACACGGGTCCCTGCGGTCCCTGCACGGAGATCCACTACGACCACGTGGGCGGTGGCAGAAATGCTGCGGCCCTGGTGAACCAGGGCAGCCCCGACGTGGTGGAGATCTGGAACCTGGTCTTCATGCAGTATAGCAGGTACCAGGCCTCTGGTGGGAACTCCGGAGCCTTTCCACCTGGCCTGGCGCCAAAATCATAGCTGGGCCTTCTCACACATCTCCCTGCTTTCCAGGAGGTGGCAGTACAAGAGGGAAGCTGGAGAGATGTGCCCAGTGTGGCTCTGGGTCCCCTTTGCTTTAGTTCTCCTGTCCTCCTTCGACCTCTGCTGCCTGTTCTTCCTCACTGCTGCCTTCCAGAGGCCTCTTGAGGTCTGCAGCAGCCCGGAGAAACTTGCAGAAGGAAGAGAAGTCCTTGGGCCCCCCTGTTCAGGGAGGGCCTTTTTCCCTGTGTTAGTCTGTCCTGACTTATCTGGTGGTGTCAGCTCCTGGCTGCCTGACACCACCAAGGCAGGCTGCTCTTCGTCTTGTCCCTGAGCTTCCTCTTGTTGGGTCGCCTGCCCTTTCCATCCCCTGGCACTCTCCCAGTCTCTTCGACTCCCCTGCACCTTTTCTTTGCCCCTGAACTGACCCTTGGTCCTTTTTTGCCTTTTGTTTTTCCTGGCTGGCTGGCAGAGAGGCGGAGGGGCATCTGCTTCCCTTGCCGCAGCACCACGTGGATACGGGAATGGGCCTGGAGAGGCTGGTGGCGGTTCTGCAGGCCAAACGCTCCAACTACGACACGGATCTCTTCGCTCCCATCCTGGAGGCCATTCGCAAGGTGACAGCGCTTCTGCTCGGAGTCACAGCTAAGCAAAAGCTCCTGGGAGGCAGACTGCTCGCCTGGTGCCATAGTACAGCCTTCCCCACTGTCACTGGGCAGTGTTTTGAGGCAGGAGGGATGGCCAGCCCGGTCCAGAGCAGCGCTCTAGGGAAACTGGGGAGAATTCCAGGTTGGAAATCCGCTGGGATATCGGCACTGCTGATGCATTTTTCCTCCAAAGCTTCTTAAATGCCTCAGTGCCAGGGCACTGGCTGCCCTGCCTTAGGTGTGGACGTCTTGGGCTGTAATGTTCTGGAAAGGTTTAATGAGTGAGGCTTAGATGCAAAAGGCTCAGAGGTGGTTGAGAAGCGTGATGTGAATGGGTAGCTGGCTGCCTCTTGCGTGGAAGCTCTTCCTTCTTGTCACGGGCTGAGGCTGGGCTGGCCACTAACACATGACAGACGCTCTCTGTTAACCCCTTTCCCCTCCCAAAAGGGAAAAGGAGAGAGAACAAGGGAGAGAGACTTTATGGTTTGGAAAAGAAAACTAAAACAGCTTTAATGAAACAATAACAATAAAAGAAAAGATAATAAGAGTAAGGAAATAATGAAATCTATACAATATGTACAAATAGATACAAACCCAATACTGAATCCAGTTCTCCCCACCCTGATGACGACACGTCCCCCCCACGCTGCAGGGCTGGCACTGGGGCAGTCCCAGGCTGGACTGGGCAGCAGACAGGGATGGGATGCAGGAGCTGGGCTCAGGCCCTGGATTCAGGGACGCACGGGTCGGGATGGACGACAGAAGGACAGACAGAGCCCTCCTCAGGTGTCGGCCATTGAAGAAGAGAGATGGACCCTGGTGACCCCTCAGCTTTGCACTGACCGTGCTGTCCGTGGGGTGGAACACTCGGTGGGTCAGGTTTGGGTCACCTGGCCGGTTCGCTCCTCCCTGCAGGGGTGGCCTTTTTCGTGCTGGTGACCCTTTTCACCCCAACACGGGGTACAAGATTCAGCAGTGACCTTGGTCTCTACAAGAACAAGGATAAGCCAGGGCCTCTCTGCATCCCATTCCTTGGTATTAACCATAAACACCAGGGCTTGGCACTGCTGGAGCAGTCACTGTCTGGAAAAACACGCTGCTGTTTCAGACAGTGCCGTTAGTTAGAGGAGACTTGACTGAAAAGTTAAAGCACTAAACCAGAATTAGTTCTGGTTTAGCCCAAACCAGGACACTTCTGCAGCCATTAATTTCGGGTGCTCCATCTCCTTCCTCTCTCCTGTAGGGCTGCGGGGGGCCCGGGTACCGAGGGCTCGTTGGGGACGCCGACGTTGGGCGCGTCGACACGGCCTATCGCGTGGTGGCCGACCACGTGCGCGCCTTGTGCGTCTGCATCGCGGATGGCATCTACCCAGGCGCCTCGGGAGCGGAGTAAGGACCCGAAACGGCGTGGGGTGGCGGGAGTTCGGTCTGGAAAGGAGTCTGGCCAGCTGGGGAAGAGGTTCTGGTGTGGGCCCCGAGGCAGGACGTGCGCGAGGTTTGGGGAGGCGGGAAGACATTCGAATCGGCAGGCTTGGCCTTGGGTGGGTGGGGAGCAGCTGGCTCCGTGTCCGTAGGTGAGGGCAGAGGGGCTGGGTGGGGGGTTGTGCTGGAGGTGGGAGCCAGGCAGGGGTGCTCACCCGGCTGCCTGGCAAATCCCGCCCCCTTTCCAGGCTGGTGCTGCGTCGGATCCTGCGCAGGGCTGTCCGCTTCTGCTCTGAAGTCCTTCACGCTCCCCCTGGGCTCCTGGCCTCCCTGGTGCCTGCTGTAGTGGAAGTGCTGGTGAGGAAAAAGTGCTGCCTTGGGGGGGTTGAGAGTATCACACGGGTCCTGTTCAGCCCCGCGTCCTTTCCCTGTATGCTGGAGACAATCTGGGATGCAAAGGAGCTGGTGCTATGCATCACAGCCGTAAGAACCCATAAAAATCTCCTGTCTCCTGATGATCTGGGATGGGAGGGAGGGAGCCCAGTGTGACCAGCAGTACCGTCAGCACAAGTGTGTGCAAGTGCACATTGCTCTTTCCCAAGGGCACTGGCTTCCAAGCTGTCCTGGCTGGTTAAAGCCACCTGAAATTGGTCCCTGTGAGTACCGACAGCATCCTGGAAGACAATGCTTCCTTCCTGTTCTCAACGGGTGTGTTTGCCAAGAGAGGCAGGTCACAGGGAGCTGGCCAGGAGATGGCAGCTCTAAGGCCGTGGGTGATTCTTCCCCTGGGCTGCTGTCCCCAGAGCTGCGTGCTGGGGCTGCCTTCGAGCTCCCCTGCCCGAGAAACCTGTGTGGTGCTTGTGGCGTGCCGCCAGACCCCCTGAGGAGGCCGCGGAGGATGTTGTCCCTAACTGAGGCTCGCTCCACAGGGAGATGCCTACCCAGAGCTGACGAAGAACGCGGGCCAGGTGAGCGATGTGGGATCCCCCGGAGAGAAACCCTGGCTCCCACTGTCTTTGTGAGGCTGCTCTTGGGGGAAGAAGCCAGCCCTTGCTTGGGACGGAGCTGGAGGAGTTTGCCCGGCCTCCTCCATGACCGTGCTCATAGGGGTGGGCTGGGATGTGCTGGGAACACGTCCGTACCCTGGGCACGAGGAGTTTCAGTGGCAGGTTTCCTCGTGAGAGCTCCACTAGATCCTCACCAAGGACTGCTTGTCCTGATACGAGGCAGCTGTTGGCCTAAAAAAAGCTAGGGTAGCTCTTTTGTTGAGTGCGAGTACAGCCTGTCCTAGCCTGGGTACGCCTGGGTACCCTTTGTCCAAAGTGGATTGGTGGTTTAAGGCTAATTTTGGCTTGCTCCTGCTAACCACAACGCTGACAGTCAATTTCTCTGGCTGTTAATTGGGTCACAGACGTGAAATTCGTCTGTCAGGGAGCGTTTGTCAGCCTTCCCCCGGGTGGATGGTCGGTATTTCCTCGGCAGGACCGGTGGTGGGAGGCACAGTGACTTTGGCACCGTTCAGGAATGCCTCAGGGCCACGTTGTGATGGAGACCTGCAGAACAATAAAGGCTGGTTCAAGCAAACCCGTGTTGGCCACCTGCTCCATTTGCTCTGAAGGGGCTGTCGCAGGGCTGAGGTGAGCTGGAGAACTCCCGGAGGCGGTGGTGCGGCTAACCCTGGTTCTGCTCCTCGGGCAGGTCGTGGACATCATCAATGACAACGAGGCGGCTTTTGTGTCCTCCCTCGAGCGCGGGAGGCGCGTCATCGAGCGGACGGTGCAGCAGATGGAGCCCTCCACCCATTTCCCAGGTGAGCCTCCCTCCTCTCACAAGCGGCACTTAAATTCAATCCAGCTCCTCGCCAGCCTTGCAGCCAAAACTGTGGTGAGGTCTGCCTCCCCCACAAGCTTTCAGGGACCTTCTAGCTCTGGGCTGAGAGGCACGTTGCTCCTTTCTCCAGCTTGCACTTGCTTTCTAGTACTTTGTTCGCACAACAAACTAGGCACCGAGAAAGTTAGAAGGGTTCCCTTGTTGCTTTATTGACTGGTTAACTGGGTCTTTACAAGACACAGCTGAAAGGGGGAGCTCAGGACCCTTCAGTCTGGCTAGAAGTGCTGCACCGAATTTTAGCAGGGATGGGGCTGTGGGGCACCATCGATACTGAGTCCCACACAAGAACAGCTCCATGGCTTCTCCTCCCTTCCTCCTGACCAGTGCAGTTGCACACAACGTGGGTGACTCCAGTTAGCAAGGCACACGCTGGATTGGGCCCATCCAAGCAAATCTTGAGGTGCCTTTGCTTTCTGTGTTCACACAGAGTTAGTGTGTCCTTTTTTTTTTTTGTCCTCCAGCTGAAGTAGCCTGGTCTCTCTATGGGAATTTGGGATTCCCTCTGGATCTGATTGACCTGATGCTTGAAGAAAAGGGAATCAGTTTGGATTCAGCTGCTTTTAATGAACTTGTTCTGGAGGATGCAAAGGTAAGAGGGGAGACTCACCTTGTCAGAATGATTCAGAGCCTTCCCTCTCTCCTGCGAGCGCGGAGGCAGAATGCCTTTCACTGCTGAAGCTCTTTGGATGCGCCACAGGGCCACGTCCCTGAAGGGGAAGCGGGTCTGAAACAGCAGTGGGGACACATTGCCTTGGCTTGTGGGGGTGGGACCGGGAAGTATTGGCTGGTGATTCTCTTCAAACCAGTAGAAAGGGTTTAGGATGCTGCCTGTTGCGGGAGTGAAGGTTATCATAGAATTACGTAGGTTAGGAGTCGGTCATGTGGGCCAGCTCCTCACACGGAGCAGAGCCTGCTTAGGCAGCCCAAACAGCAGGTGATTTGTGGAGGGTTTATAAAACCTCCCTGGTGTCTGTAGTGCTGGAAGACCTGCACTGCCCACCCAGTGGGTTGTAGGCCTCGCTGTCCTGGGCTTTAATGGCCTGGAAGTTTCCGAGAGGGCTGTGTTAGCTGTTGCTTATGGCCTGCCTCAAGGCTGGCACAGGGTGGTGGTGAGGTCTTGTGGGGTTTGAAGGGATGTGGTCGGTTTAGGGGCAGCCTCCATCAGCCTGGATCTAAACCAACGTTTTCCAGGGAAGTGGAAGTTGTTCCTAGCCCCGTAGCTCCGGTTATCGGTGGGAGCAGTCCGGGGTGTCTCTGATCCGACTGTGCCTTTGCTCCCCCGCAGCGGAAGGCTGGCGGCCCGCAGGCAGGAGAGCCGGAGCACGCCACCGCCTGCCTGGACGTGCACTCGCTGGCTCGGCTGCGGGGCAGCGCCGTGGCCCCTACCGATGACTCCCCGAAGTACTCGTACGCGCTGGGGCGGCACGGGCGGTACGGTGAGCGAGCGGGTGTTGGGAAACCGGGGAGGTCGGTCCGGTCTGGGGCGGCCGGCACCGAGTGTGCGACAGGCGCGAGTCGGGAGATAAAATAGGGATCGTTTATTTACAGGTTCTGTTGGATTGCCGGGGCTGAATTAAAAGGTACAGGTGTACCACGAGGTTTTTCACTAATAGAACAACAGCAGCACACACCATACGCGCACACACACACCCCAACAACAATGACAACTTGCCCGCTGTAGGCCCGGCTGCCTGGCAAACAGACAAGCCTGTATGACAGGGATACAGAGGGACAAGAGACAGTGAAGTCATGACAAACAAGAATCAAGGAAACACTCAGGGAAGCACAGAAATGCACCTGAGGAGAAAATGGGAAATACACCCGGGGAGGACAAGTCTGTCTCTCAGCGTTGGCTGAGGTCAGTCATCTGACCCACACGGCGTCCCGAGTGGGGGGGGATGGAGAAGGAGCGAACTCGTCAGTCCGTCCGGTTGTTGATGTGGTTCCGAGTTGATCCTGTCCCGATTTTTGGGCCGAAATTGGGGTGATATTTATACTTGAATTTTTACACGACGTCGCCAGGGTGTAGGTGCGGGTGGGGATGACTACAGACGATCTTATCGTTACATTAATGCCACAGAGTCCGTTAATTTACACCTGCAGCGGGGGAGGTAGTGGCTCCTTTTGTTCAGGGCAAAGAGAATGGGGGACTGGGACCGCGAGGCCTGACACCAGATCTCGATCCAGTGACGGTTGCCCCCTGCCCAGTGCTTGCCACTTCCCCCAGTGCTGAATTTCACGCTTCCAGGCGTGCAGTGTACGCGACTCAGACTTGGGGATTAACTTTGCCCTCTCTCTACACCGGGTCCCTGCTGGAAGACCCCACCAGGCTGCTTTTACTGCCCGGCGTGGACGTTGTGGTTCAAACCTGCCCACCTTGCTGGTGCGCCGTGTCCCTGCCCCTCCCTGTACCTCCTCCTCAAGTTGGTGGTTTTCTTAGCGCTGGTGGCGTGTCCCCAGGAGGGCTGGGGGCTGGTGCCACGGCTGGGAGCTGTGGGTTGGTGTTCCCGGCCGGGAGTGAAGCAGTGATTTCCGCTCGAGAGGCGTCTGGGCCAGGGGAGTGCTGGGGAGGATGAAGAAGAATGAGGCCGAGGGCTGAGGGGTGCCGTGCTCTTGCTGTTTCTCCGAGCGGCACGAGGTGCCAGCGCAGGCTTTTTGTCGCTCAGGGCGGCCGAGGTTGCTGGTGCCCTGGGGAAAGCGTAAAGTGAAACCACAGCGAGTAAGAGGTGCCGTGGCTGTCAGAAACGATTAGAGCTGTGTCCAGCGAGCTCCCTCTTACCCAGCGTGCTGGTGGCAGCCCACCCTGAGCACTAAGGCGGGGGGGGGGGGGGGGGCAATTCAAGCTATATGTACTCCAGCGGGAGCACAGTGGGGGCAAGAAGTGCAGCGGTGACGTTGGCTGAAGTCTCCGAGCTAGAGCTGTCCCACCTTCTCAGTCTCTGAATCATGGAATGATTCAGGTTGGAGGGGATCTCTGGATGTCCAATCTCTTGTTCAAAGGAACACCAGCTTCAGAGTCGGAATGAGGTTGCTCAGAGCTTTGTTCACTTAAGTTTTCAGTCTCTTTAAGGACAGAGACTCTCTGTTATTAGTTCTTTGTCACTCTGTGTGAAAAAATATTTTCTTTATAGACAACTAGAATTTCCTCTAGTCTCACAAATGCTAAGTAGTGGTGAATAACCGCTTTCTCTGGCGTGCTGGCTATGCTGGTGTCCACACAGCCCAGCAGCCAGTCAGCCTTCCTTGCTGCAAGGGCCACCCTGCTGACTTGTGTTCAGCCTGCTCCTGAGGATCCCAAGGTTTCTGTCGGTCCGTTTCTGTAGAGATGCCTCTGGAAAGCAGCCCTGCTCTCCAGTGTATCAACCAGTCCCCACCAGTTCATTGCCATACGCGAACCGGGTGGGCCTACATCCCGTCTTGTCCTGGATTGTCACTAATGAGGAGGTGAAATGGCGCCAGCCCTAATATCAGCCACCAAGGAGCTCTGCTAGGAACTGGCTATCAGTTGGGCAGTGAATGCTCTGTGTGCACACCCAGCCAGGTGTGCACCCACCTTATGGTCCACCTGTCCAGTCCACGTCACCCGAATTTGGCTTCAAGGACCCTACAGGAGAGCACGTTAGTAGCTCGCTGCGTCAAGGAAGGTGACATCCCTTTGGCCACCAAGTCTGTCCTCTCTTCGCAGAAGGCAGGCAGGTTTGCCACGCTCGCAGCGTAGCAGGGTGCAGATGTGTCTGCGCCACGTCTTGTTCTGCTGGGCTCCCGTGGAGCCAGGCGGGGCGTCCCTGCCCGCTCACCTGCCACTCAGCAGGTCTGTCACTAGGTGAGCAAGGGGGGACTTCGTCCCAGATAACAGATCCTTTGTCCTTTCTGCCCGTAGCTGTTCCTCTCCAAAGGAAAGTGCCCACTTTCGGTATGAGACTGGGTGCTGGCAGGCTTGGCGTAGGGAAGCAACTCCTCCCTTCCTGCTGCAGTCTGGCAGGGTGTACGCCCTAATTGCTGCCCTCTTCTTCCCCTTGACAGAGTTCAGCCCGTGCCAGGCCACCGTCCTCATGCTGTACAGAGATCAGTCCCTCCAGAAGGAGGCTGGGGCAGGGCAACGCTGCGGTGTCATCTTGGACAGGACTAACTTCTATGCAGAGCAGGGTGGGCAAGCCTCGGATCGAGGCTACATGACACGGTTAGGACAGCAGGTAAGACCCTTTGCTGCGTGAGCCCGAGGCCAGGCAGAATTCCCCAAGGGATGGGCTGGTTTACTGTGTTAGTTCGCAAGCCGTTGGCTCTTGCCAGTTCCCTTGGCTTTGTGTCGGGGTTGGTGGGGTGAGGGAGGAGCAGCAGTAACATCACCGAGGCAGACTGGCTGCTCTGGGGGGGGGGGGGTCTCTCTCAGCCCTTTGCAGTTTCAGCTCGCTGGGGAAGCCCTCTTGGCTCTCCCTTCGGTGTGCTGCCCTCTTGCCAGCTGGGGTTGCGCTGCGGAGAGAAGGCAATCGGTGATCACAGAGTCCACGAGCTCAGTAACTTGTCTCTGGCCAGTCCTGGACGATTGCAAGCAGCGTCCAACCCGAGACGCCGTGCCAAAACCCTTATCCCTCCCAAAACCATCCAGGAGGACCTCTGCTTCTGCAGCATGTTCCTCCAGCCTTAGGCAGAGCTTTGGCCCTCTCCTGGGAAGCGACACAGGGTGCAGCTTTCCTCTCCTACCTGGGTTCCAGCTCTCAAGAATCCCCCCTGGGTATCGACGCCGCCTTTTTAGCCTTGCAGAGTGTGACTGTGCCTTGCTCAGCGCTTCTCCCAAAGCTGAAGAGGGGATCAAGTGTCTGTTGCCAGCCCAGGGAGGCAGAAATGGCACCTTGGATGCCCGAGACAGGTGCCTTGGCAGCTGCTCTCCATTTTCTCATGGACAAGCATCCTTGTTAGGAAAATTCGGGTGGTGTTGCTGCCCCTCCACTGCAAGCTGGCGGCCTCAACACGTTGTGCAGCAAGTGGCTGGGTGCGGGGAAGGTCTGAGGCACTCTGGCTGCATTCACAGCAAGCTTTTCCCACCCCATCCCTGTCTTTTAGGGATCAGTGAGGGTTGTGTTTCCCAGTCGGATCGAGCAGGCACCTAGCACAGGTGTTTGGATTTTCCCTGTGTCCTGACTCAGCTCTTTGTCTCTTTGCTCAGGACATACTCTTCCCCGTAGAGTCAGCTCGTCTCTGTGGTGGTTACGTGATCCATGAGGTCACTGCTGTGGAAACCCTGCGTGCTGGTGACCGAGTGCAGCTCTTTGTGGATGAGGTGATAACTCGCTGCTCTTAACCTCTTCCCAGCCTTGTTTTGAGAGTCTTGTGAAGCCCTGAGTAACCTGGGTACAGCAGAGCCTTGTCCCTTGTGATCCTGAGACTGCTCTTCATCATCATGGGCAGTGGGAAGGAGACCTCACAAGCGGCTCTGTAATCTTCTGTGAGCCATTGGGCTGTACAGAGGTATCCAGCCTGCCCTTCGCTGTTTAACAGAGGGGATCCCATGGGAAAAGGAGGTAGATCTACCCTGTGGCGTAAATTAATCGGAGAGCAGTACTACCCGTTGGTTTTCCCCTATTTTTTCCCGTCCCCTCCTGTGCAGCCTTTCCCTTAATCTCTCCGTGCCACCCCCTGCTGCCCTGAGCTGCGGAGAACCAGCACTCCCTGCCACCTTCTCTGTGCTTCCAGGCCCAGCGGCTGGCCTGCATGAGGAACCACACCGCTGCCCACCTCCTGAACTTCGCCGTCCGCCGCGTCCTGGGGGACGGCACGGAGCAGCGAGGGTCCCACGTGACGGCAGAGCGGCTGCGCTTCGACTTTGACACAAAGGTGACTCTGGACTTGCGGTTCCTTGCGCTCAGCAGCACCAACCTCTCCGTGCTGGCCTTCTCTCCGGCCAGTTTTTCTCCTCTCACCGTAGTCGCTCCTTTAGAGACAGGTCACGTTTTAGCTGAGCAACGAAACTTGTCCCTCTGGGTGTGACTTATCCTGCACTTCAGTTTTTTGTCTACAAAACCCAGCTGCTGCCTAAAACTGTTTTGTCTGCCTGTCTGTTGCCTGGGAGTTTTTGCATCTCTTCTTTCTCCACCATATGTAAGATATCACTGAAGGAAAACCAAGTTGACACATTAAGCTCAGAAAACAGACTACAGGAAAAAAAAAAATGAAGTGCAGGATAATGGCTCTGCTTTGCACTGACCTGCTCTGAGCAGGCCTTGCTGAGGGGGTGAATGGCCATCAGAAGGGGAAGGATTCAGCAAGGCCAGTGGTCATGGGACTGGCCTGGGTGGTGTAAAATGGTCTTTGAGAGATTCGCCAGCTTGGCTGTGGCACGTCTCGGGTGTCTGTGCTGGTCATCCAGGGGTTGGGAACTGGAAGCTGTTGGCTTCGGCTGGGCACTGGGCCCGATGACCCGTCAGTCATTGCAGCATCTCTCTTGAACAAGAGTGTGGTTGATGCTTTTGGATCAAAAATCCTTATTCAGGGAGGGTCGTGAGGCTCGCGGTTCCCTTTCACAAGTGGGGGAGGTGACACGGGGGGAGAGTGGTGTCGCCTGGGGGCTCTGCCCCAGTTCTTCCTCCTTTGCTCTGTGCCTCTCAGGTGGCTCATTTACCTCCTCAGGGCCCCGTGACTGTGGAGCAGCTGCAGCAAGTGGAGCAGGTGGCCCAGGATGTGATCAGACGAAACGAGGTGGTGCACACGGCCGAGGTCCCCCTCGCGCTGGCGAGGAGAGTTCAGGGGCTCCGTGCGGCGGATGGGGTACGTCAGGATGGCAGCACGCGTCTTCACGAGCCTGCTCCTTCACCAGGGTTCTTCTGGGTCGCCAGAGGTGTTGACACAACTGGTTTCTGGAAGGGAATTGACTCCCGAAACTCAGGAAGGAAAATAGGACTCGGGAAGGGAAATAGGATCTTGGGACACTGTGGTGTAAAACAGGGAGGCTGGTGATACAGAGGCTTTCTGCTCGTTTCTTTGGCCCAAAAGCTCGTAGTGTCACCCGGTTGTTTTCTTTCTCCCCACGGTGGCTGGTTGTGGGGGAGAAGTGGTGCTGCTCCAGACTCTGGGGCCGCTCTAGAATAGGGAAAAAAATGAGGCAGACGCCTGAAACCATGTAGTTAGTCTGGCATTGCCCCCGAAGGGCCACGTGGTTAGCTGCTGATGCCTATCTCCTCTGTCAGGGGTATCCAGATCCAGTGAGGATAGTGTCCCTGGGGGTCCCTGTGGAGAGTGTGCTGACCAGCGACTCTGAGGCTGCCATGCAGACCTCTGTGGAGCTCTGCTGTGGGACGTAAGTGACATTTACTTGCAGTTAGACGCTGTGTTTGCGGGCAGCGGTGGCTGAGGTAGAGGTGTTCTTGCAAGCTCCACTCCCTGCGCCTGTGCAACTGACTTTCCTCACCAGAAAGATCTTGTGAGGAGAGGGTGGGGCACTTGTGACGCTTTGGAAGTCCTGGGGTGAGAAAACTTTAGTGACATTCAAAGCGTTTTTCCTTACTTCGTAGTCTAAAACCAACCTGGAAGCCGCAGGGCACCAGCAGGGTGTGGGAAAGGGGTGTGTGTCCGGTCACACCAGAGTTACACTGCTTTGGCTTGGGGTTTGCAGGAGGGCTGGGGACCCAGCAGGAGGCTCTGAGATGGTTACAAGATCTTGAGATGGCTCTGATTATTTTAATTAATTATCTTTGCCCTCTTCTGCTTTTAGCAGTAATCGGAGTAGGAGAAGAGTTAATCAATCTTAGGACATTGCTGACACAAAAAAAACAGGAGCAAATTGGCCTTTTGAGTAGATACAGCTGAAAATGAGCAAGTTTCTAGTCATGAGATCATTCTGGTGGGAGTAGCAGGACAAGAAGCTGCATGGGAGTGGAGATGATCAATTCTGGTGAAGCTGAAGTGATTACTCGTGGTAGCAGAAGCAGAGACACTGCAGTTGTTGTTGTATCCCGTGTTGAACAGCCGGGAAGGAAAGGGGAGGTTATCGGTGCCCTGTGACTGGAGTCTGCTGGCCAGGCTGTGACCTGGCCTGACAGGAGAGTGGTGGAGTTGGAGGAAAAAACTACTTTCTACAAGGTTCAACAGCAGCTGAATAGAAAACTCCCAGTTTGTCCCACTGCTGAAGGAGAGGAAAGCAAGAACTTGGCTGTTAGGCCCCATTTGACAGCAGCCTGCTGGGCAGGTAGCCCAGAGGTTCCCCTGGAGTAGCCTCAACGCTGCTGTCTCTTGCCTGGCAGGGTGCCATCGGGATTTTAGGGATGGGAAAGGATTGAAGCTATGGGGATTGGGGAGGGGCTGCTGGGCTTGAGACTTGTCTAAAAGGCAAGCAGGCTTCCCGCTGCCTGTTCCCAGAGAGCAGCTTGTTCTCTGTCCTCTTCTCTGCTGCCTTTGCAGGCACCTCCTGCAGACAGGAGCTGTGGAAGATCTGACCATCGTCAGTGAGCGTCAGCTCGTTAAAGGGGTCAGCCGTGTCATTGCAGTGACAGGGGGACAAGCCAAACAGGTAAGAAAAGGGGGAACTGAGATTTCTGCTGGGTCCAGGCAATGCCAGAAGGACCCAACTTTGTAGGTTCCTGCTTAGACAAGCAGCTTCCCTCTGCTTTGGCTGCAGCCTCCCTGCTATGCCTGATCTGGCCCCCTCCTCCTCCACCCCTGGACCCGGGTCTGTACCCTACTATTCACCTCCGCTCCTCCCATCCCAGTCTCCTGTCTGCTTGACCTTCATTCCTCCCCTCAGATCCCCTTTTCCAAGATCAGAACTTGGCACAAACTGTCAGGAAGCCTTTAGACTATAAATTTCAGTCCCCAGGTCGGTATTTAAAAGTGTGATCCTTTGTGCTTTGCTGTCACCTCCTGCCTGTCACAGCTGGATTTGCACTTTATGGTTACAGGGCTCTGGCCTCATTCTTGCAGCCCTTTTTTGCTGCTTTTCTTTAGTCTTTTTTTTTTTCTTCCTGCTAAACTGTGGTTCTGGTCTGGGTGGGTCTGAATAAAAAGCAACCTATCATTGTGTCCGTGAGATTGCTCTGTCCTTGGAATATCTGGAAGCATCAGGGGCACTGCAGCCTTGCCTGCTTCCTTTAAGGCTGCAGTCGGAGCAAAGTGACTCACTGTCATTGAAAGTGGGAAGACTAAAGGCAAAGCCCACCCCTGCAAATCTGTTGCTTTGAGGCTGGCTGCCCCCTGTGCACCCAGCCAGGCTTTTCGTGGTGCAGAGGGGTGAGAAGCTGCAGGGCACGTCTGCGCGCTTGGCCACAAGCGCCGACCCGGAGAGCCCCCGAGAGGAGCTGGGCGCCTGTGTTCACCCCACAAGGGAAGACTGCAGGCACGAGGGGATGGCTTGGAACAAGGGATGGGTGACCCTAGCTGGGCAGAGCAGTCCTCGCTGCCCACAGCTTTTCTTACATGCTCTCTGCTGCCCTGCTCTGAAGTCTAGCAGGACCATTACGGGCACCAAGATGTGGCAGAGAGGAAAATGCTCCAAACCGTAACAATTTTCACTGGTGAAAACCAGCTTGTATTAGCTTTTTTTTTGTCAACAGTAGCATTGGTGTTGGGGAAAGGAGCAAATGCACGAAGAGCAGCTGAGCTGGACCTCGGGAAGCGTGCACGAACAGCTGCCGAGTTTTCTGTAGTGTTAGTGGTTCTGTTGTTTCACCAGCCGTTCGTTTCAAGATTCCATCTGCTCGTGAAAAGAGAGCACCGAGAAGTAACCGGGGCTCCCGAGTTTTTCTCGCTGAAATCCTGATGATTTGGTGTGAGATACTGATGAAACACAAACGCACAACAGTTTGCTCCCCTGGGCGTGGCCATCCCGAAAGCAATGTCCCGGCGCCTCCTGGGGACAGTCGTTCTTAAAGCCTCTGGCCCGTAGGTGTCTTCCCGCTGGATCCTGAGCAGTACTTGAGTGGTTACGGCCTTACCGCCACCTCCCCGCTTTCCCCATCCCCGTTCGTTCTTTCTGTCGCTGCGTTTGAAGCGTTCTCTCCCTCCTCCTCCTCCTCCCCAGGCCCGGGAAGTAGGCCAGTGCTTGGCTGTGGAGGTGGACTCTGTCTCCCTACGCATGAAGCAGAGGAGCACCTCTCTTCCCGAGATGCAGAACCTCTCCAAAGAAGTGGGCCAGCTGACCAAAGTAAGGAATCACACTCCTGCGCAGGCAGATCCCAGCGTGGGCTACTCTGTGCTTCAGGCCCATGACTTCTTCCCGACCGGGCTGACGTCTCACCGTGGTCAGGAGGAAGGGCGTGGTGCTACCTGGCGGTGCCACTTTTGGTCACAAAGGTTTTCGGCCAGTGTCTAGGTGCCCCTGGTGCAGGCGGCCTCCCTGCTGGAGGGGAATGTGAGAGGAGACAGCGGTGGGGAGGGCGGAGCAGCGAAAAAGGGTTCCCAGGCCTTTCCCCAGATGCCCAGCTGAAAAGAGGACGCTACGTGCCGCAGTGACTGGCCGCCCTGATCACACAGGAGGGTCTGGGACCGGGCCAGGCTGCTTTTAATTTTTATATGAAAACAGTGAAATGATTATGAGTCTATCCAGCCTAGGTCTGCTAGTCCAGCAGCCCCGCTGTTTACACTTTCTACTGCTGCTTATAAAGTATTAAATGAGGGAAATGGATGCAGATTCTGCTCCTCAGGTTTAGTACAAATCTCTGTCTCTAGCTCTTGCATTCGTTATTGCCTTTGACCTGTGCCTCAGAGCTATCTGAACACCTTGGAAGTGCTGTGTCCTAGAACAGCCTTTCTTGTGTATAAGTTTAAACCACATAATTATTTTCTTTATAGTTTGCAAATAGTTTTGCAGCCTGGCCTCCCAGAGAGCTGGCAGTTTTATTTCCAGGTAGTGTCCTGACACAGCAAATTGTCTCGCAGGTGGTGGCTAGCACTGCGATGCCCCAGTGGCAAAGGAAAGAACTGCAGGCCATCCTCAAAGCACTCCAGCGCACAGCCAACACAGCCGTCAAGAAACTGGAGCTGCAGCAGGTAACTGGGGCGGGAACACACTTCCAGCCTGCTAAATGTGGCACGTACCAGTGGACCTAGTGTCGGTGTCACACTTCACAGCCACTCGGTCCCTAGGGCCCCGTTAGGGGGGGCAGAATAAAGCAGGTAAAATCACACGTGATGCAACACAAGCCCCGTGTTGGGTTGGTTTCACTGGTGTTAACCACAGCCACCGTTTAAAAAGCAGGGGATGACTGACTGGGGTTTTGGCACCTGCAGAATCCCTGTGTGTCTCTGCCTGTGAGGATGGAGAGCTCCCTATCGGCACTTTTGGCAAACACCAGCGAGGGGATCGGTATCACTTTGCTGTTGATACGTGGAGAAGATGAGGTGGCCCTGAAAACGGACTTTACAAGGTCACACAGCGAGACAGCGGCAGGCCAGAGCCTTTCTCCCGGCCGTGTGGATATTGCTCTGGCTTCCCACTGCCTCTGTGTCTTGCTGGTTTACATGATTACGTTAAAATCCCTTTGGAAATGCTTGTTCATGACTTAATGCTCTCAGCAAGAGCTTTTCCTGAAGCAGGAGCCTCTTGCCACAGGAGCCTGCCCGAGATGTGGGGCAATGTGTAGGTCCAGGAGAGAGGCTGGGGACCAAATAGCTTAACTCTCCGTTCCCCTTTCGAAAGGGCTTCATCTCTGCTTGCTCTTGAGGAAGGAGGGAGGTACAGACCTTCGTGTGGAGATTTCAGCCCGCTGGTCTTCCTTCTGCTGACAGACATCCCCCGCTCTGTCCCACAGAGCAGCACTTCCATCCCCGACGTACTGGCACACACGTACTCCCGCCCAGCCCACCCTGCAGCCCCTCCAGTGCTGTGTGTTTCTTCCTCCAGGCTGAAGAGAAGGCACAAGGCCTGCTAGCAAAGCATTGCAACCAACCTCTCATCATTGACACCGTCCCAGCTGACTCCCTCTCTGTGAGTAACCCACGGGCCTTGTTGGCCCAGCCGTACCTCAGGTGCTCCCCACGGTACGAGGGAGCTGCTGGGCATTGTTTTCTGCCACATCCCTGTTCCCTTTGCTCCCTGCCTCCCCCCAGATCCTCATGAAGGTGGTGAACCAGCTGTGTGACAAGTCTCCTGGCACGTCGGTGCTGCTGCTCAGCCCTCAGCCTTCTGGGGAGGTGCTCTGCGCCTGTCAGGTGTCCAAGGTAAGCAGAACCCTGGTGGGCACGGGGAACCTGCCTGCAGAGAGGGGCTGGACCCACTGCTCAGCAGGTCCCCCTGGGATTCTGCCCGGTGTTGGTGGTGAAATCATGCAGGGCTAGGACCTAAGATGACCAAACTGGGACCAGATAAGCTTTCAGTCACTGCTGGGCACAAACACCCCTGGATCCTCCAGGCCGTGGTTGCCCGTGGGCAGGACACGACCTTGACGTGTAAGCTCGGCCTTTGCAGTGACTGCCTCGGGTGGTGAGGGCCCAGGCTGGGTGAGGAGGGGATGTTGGTGCCTTTCTTTACCCAGAGAGCTCCGGAGTCCAAACTCCTTTGGTCCGTGTCTCTTCCCCAGCGTTGCCTCCCCGTGTTCTCCGCCGCCGACTGGGCCGTGGCCGTCTGCAGGCGGATGGAGGGGAAGGCAGGAGGCTCTGCCGTCGTGGCCAAGGGCAGTGGACACGCCAGGGGCCTGCAGGGAGCCCTGACGGCCGCGCTGGAGTTCGCTCGGAGCAAACTCTGACACCCCTGGGGTGCTGGGGGGTGGGCAGGACAGCTTGGTGTGACGCAGTTCTGCTCTGCTGGTCTGAAAGGTTGAGCAGCTCCCACGCTGCTGCTCCTGCTCCCGCTGACAGAACGATGCTGCCCGCTCTCTGCACGGACGGAGCCTCGCAGAGCACCAGTCGCAGCAGCAGATCCTGCTCCCGGCACGGAGCGGTTCTTGCCGCCAGAGCGGCACCGAGAGGCTCCGGGAGAGGGTGGGAAGGTGGCACGATGTGAGCCAAAAGCCATTAAACGGTAGAGAGCGTTCGATCCTCCGGTGTTTCTCGTTGGCTGCATTTGGGTCTTTGTCCTCCTCTGTTCTGGCAGAGGGGTTCGTCCTGCCTGTGCAGCCCCTCCCGTCAGCACGCGCTCTTGGGAGCAGCCCCATCCTGCTGCAGAACTCGGGACACCCCTCTGACTACAAATGCGACTTTAGTTTGGAAAAGGGGAGGGAAGTCCCCCCCCTCACCCGTGGGCTCCGCTTTTTCAGCCTCTGCTTGGGCCGTGCAAGGAGTAGGGCTAAGGCCAGGCCTCGGTGCTGAAGGACAGAGGGAACAAAACCATCTGAGCCTCCGCCTCTTTGATTTCAAGGAATGTTCTTACCCTTTTTTTTTTTTTTCCTCCTGCCACTCCTTTGTAACTCCTTCCTTCTCACGCTGTCTCCTGGCTTCTGACTTAGCGGCACCTACCTAAAAACCCCCCCCGTGGAGCTGGTGTGTTGTGTGAAGGGGGGACCGTTGCTGTGCTGCAGCGTGGAGTCCCCTGCAGCGGGACGCTGAGCCTTGAGGCGAGCAGGTCTGCCTCCTAAACTGGTCGCTTTTCACGAGTGCCAGCAGTCGCGGCAAACTCGGCTCGTGGAACATTTCAGCCTTCAGTGTTAGAGGGATGTCTTAGCCCAAGTGCTGTTATTTTAGATGCTGTATTGACCTAAATAAAGAGAGATCACAAACGGCAGCCGCTGCAAAGGTGTGACAGGATAGTGAGACCCTAGGAGCAGCACCAGCAGCCTGACAGGGCCCAGTTTTCCCCAGCAGGTAGGGCCGCCTGGCGCTGTGGAGGAGGCAGTAGCTGCCAGCTTTTGGGGAGAGGGGGAGGAGGGGTGGAAGCCCCGTGATGCTGAGGGAGGGGGAGCAGGAAATGGGTGGCACAGAGCTAAGGGTTGGTGAAGAGGATGGAGCAGGGAACGGCTCCTAATGAGAGACTTCCTCAGCTTTTGGTGGGTGTCTGCATGAGGGGGAAGAGCTGCTGCGAGCAGAGCCTCCTCTCCCTTCAGTGAAGAGCTCGCCTGGGGGGAAGAAGGGAGGTGGACTTGCAGGTATCACGGGAGGACAAGGGCTTTTCTCCCCTGTCTCAGCAGCTGTCCAGCCCAGAAGCTCGTGTGTGGTCCCTAAGGCCCCTCAGCTTTGCCAAGTGCCGGGAAGGTGGGTTTGTGCGTGGCGAAGCGCCCGGTACCAGTGGGAGGACTCGGAGGCAGAAGGAATGGGGAGCCTTTAGGGAGCTGGTGGTGCTCCCCACCGTCCTCCTCTGCTCCCCCAAAGCACTGACAGCTGCAGCAGGACTGCAGACCGTACTCGTTCAGTAAATGCTGCTTCCAGCCCGAGAGCTTCAAGCAGGGCTTCTTGCCAAGGGGGCTAGGAGCCAAGGACCCTGGGCATCTCTCTGCCCCTGCTGCCAAGAATTCAGCCATCAGAGGGGTGCACGAGCCCTTTCCTTTCCATCACCCGCCCGGTGGGGCAGGTCGCTGCTCACCCCAGACCCTGCCTGCCTTCCTGCCCGCTGCAGCAGAGCAGCTCAGAGCTTGCCCGAATTTCTTTCCATTTCTGGAAGCTGGTAACATCTACACGAGGAACCTGAGCACGGGGGAGAGCTGCGACATCCAGCCCGGCGCTTCGGGGACCTCGTGGTGAGGCTGGTGGGGTGCTGGAGAGGGTGTGTGGGTTCCCAGGGGGGTGGTTTGTGCCGTTAGAGCCTGGTGTTGCACAGCTCCTGGGCCACAGCAGTACCAGCTGTGGGGAGGGGAAGGGGTGCTCTGTCTTGGGGGGGAAAGCGCTTTCCCGGGGCGCTCTTGTGTTACTGCATCCAGAGCTGCTACAGGAGATGATGTCTCCTTCCGTGGTGGAGAGTAGGTGCGGAGAGGAGGAGAGGAATGCTGGGCTGAGCTGCTCCTGCACGCTGCTCCAAAAGCAGAGCCTGAGCTTGCCAGCAGCAGCCTTGTCAAATGAATCCCCTTCATCCTGATTGTTGGCTTAAAACCCCTGGAATCCCTGTAAACTTTTGCCCAGCCCCTTCAGGGGCAGGGACCTGGCTGCTGACCTTCGAGGTAACGCCTTTAGCGGTGGGGAAGTTGAGTCCCCCCTCCCTGCCCCTTGTTACTCCCCTGGAGGGCCCAAGGGCTGCTGCTGCAGAGGCAACCGGAGCGCTGGCTTTGGGGGCCGTCGGAGGGAGGCCCGTCTGGGCTGTGGGAGCTGCTGGGCCTGATGGCTCGGCGCCCCAGCTCTGCTCTTCGCCTCCCCTGCCCCGTGGGAAAAGTGGCTCCCTGCTCTTGGGGTCACAGACCCAGCCCTACAGTGAGAAATAAGCCCCCAAGCAGGGGCACGAGGGGAGGGCTTAACCATCCTGCAGCCCGTTGCAGGCCATTTGGGCAACCGAAAGGTGCTGGATACGTGACAGCAGTTAGAGCTTGGCCAAGCGGTGGTGGGAGGTGGACAGCAGGAGAGGCCCAGGGCGGCCTTAGGCTGCATCCACAGCAGCCAGCAAGGGTTGTAGGGCTCCTGAAGCAGAGGAGGGGTGTCTGGCCATCTTCATGTGGCGTCTGTGGGTGGTCTCCGGGGAGAAGCCAAGGGTTCTGACTTTCTCTGCAGCCAGGGTTTCCAGAAGGTGGCCCAGAGCGGCAGGAGGCAGTTGAGGATCAAGCCCCACCGCTCCTCGAGCAGCTCTGGGGGCAGCAGCCACACACCTCTGAGCAGGGAGCGCCCCACCGCCGGCACAGCCCACCCCAGCTTCTCCCTGCCCCTGGCTTACCTGCGGGCTCCGCCGAAAGAGCTCTGCCACAGCCACGCGCCGGGTGGGATCAGGCCCATCCCACAGCGCCTCCACGCCAGTTTGGCGTCCGCGGTCCTCAGCTCCTGCACCTCCAGCTGGAACTGCAGCCCCTTCTCTGCAGCTGCAGCAGCCCCTGCACCCAGGGGTGCTGCATCTCCTGCGCCGCCTGCCTATACGTGTGAAAACCCACCCGGTCAGCGAGCAGGGCTCAGCCTGCTGCCGCGGTGCTGGCTCCATCTGCCTCAGCCACAGCAGTGCTGGGGGCACCTTCCAGCTTGGAGCCCATTTTCTTTCTCCTCCTTTGCTGCCTTTGGCCTTTCTCAGTGTGAAATTCAGTTTTTCCTCTTTCTGAGCCTGCAAAGATTTAAATGGGTCATCAATGAGGTCACGGCATAACCAAGTCCTGATCTTACTAGATCTCAGAAGCTCAGTAGCGCTAAACCTGCTCTGTAATTGCAGGAGAAAAATGGTCTTATCCTACCAGAGAGGAGTTTTGAAGGAGAAAAATGGTCTTATCCTACCAGAGAGGAGTTTTGAAGGAGAAAAATGATCTTACCCTACCAGAGAGGAGTTTTGAAGGAGAAAAATGATCTTACCCTACCAGAGAGGAGTTTTGAAGGAGAAAAATGATCTTACCCTACCAGAGAGGAGTTTTGTGGAGGCATCTGTGGTGCTCGTATCACCCCACGCTGGTAAAGTGGGTTGCTGCCGTAGGAATGCTGCGTTCTGATGCCCATCACTGATCCTAGGAGAGAGCATCTCCTGCTGTTCTCCTGGCAAACCCCCAGCGCACAGACTTCCATCCCCTGCCCCGAAAGGACAACGCATTCACGTCCCGTGCTGCGGCCGCGGCAGCTGCCCCATTTCTGCGGGGGGATGCCCTGCATTTCCGTGGCAGGTCGAGCTGGGAAGGCTGGGGGGAATGAAACGGGAGTTTGAAACGTAGTCCTCCGGCCAGAATGGCAGTCTGCGTTCCCTTGCAGTCATGGGGGTGGGAGCGGGACCCCGGGCACACATTGGCCGCTCCGGCCGCACGCAGAAGGGCCGGCGGGAAGCGGGAAACTAATTAAAGAGCCGATGGGGTTTTTGCTGTGAACAGGTGCTGTCGGGTTGGCAACACCTCCCGAAGTCCAGATGGACCCCGAGGTCCCTTAAGGGCACGTGCAACGCAAGGCCTTGCCAGCCCCAATCCCAAAAAAAACTTCCCGACTTTGGCGAAAGGGGAGAGCGTGGAGCGGACGCTGGTGTCTTCTCAGCCGCTTTGCTCCAGGAGCTTTGCTCCCAGTAGCCTGGCCTGCAGAGCGAGAGGCTGGCACTGGGATCCTGCGGGATGCCCAGCTCTCCCCGGGCACCCCGAGCCCTGGGGGGCAGGCTGCACCCCAGCTCCCGCGGGACTCCACGAAGATGCTGGGATTGCAGCGGTGGTGTCGGAGCTGAGCCACCCAGAGGGTGCTGAGCGCTGCAGGCTCGGAAGCCGTGGGGCTTGGTCCCTCCTGGCTGGAGCTGAGCATCGCCCGGAGACGCTGGAATTCACGCGGCGTGTCCGAGCCGAGCTCGGCGGGGAGGGAGAGCGGCTCCTCTCCTGCTGGGAAACCCCATCCCTGCCCCGGGTCCCTGCAGGAGCAGCTGGGGTCTGCCCAGCACCCATCGGGCACCGCCGCCCTCCCCGGCCCCTGGGGCAGCAGCGCTACGCGCGCCCCTGGCTTGCAGCCGAGCGGGGCACCGGGGTGCCCCCCCCTGGCTTGCAGCCCCCCCGGCAGGTAGCAGCAGCAGAGGTGACCCCCTGGGGACACCCTCGCAGGCCGCCGGCACCCGCTGTCAGGATTTGCCCCTCCGCATCTGCAGCTCTGCCTTTGCACGGTACCGGCTGTGATTTCCCTCCCATCCCTCGGGAGCAGCTCCGGGCCACCTCGAGCCCTCCTTGGCCCATCCCTCGGGAGCAGCTCCGGGCCACCTCGAGCCCTCCTTGGCCCATCCCTCGGGAGCAGCTCCGGGCCACCTCGAGCCCTCCTTGGCCCATCCCTCGGGAGCAGCTCCGGGCCACCTCGAGCTGGTGCTGCTGCTCACCTCCCGCCTGGGGAAGGAGGGGATGGCTCTGCTGAGGCGTGCACAGGGCAGGAGCAGCCCCGTGGCTAAATCCCCCCTCCAGCCCCGTGGCTAAATCCCCCCTCCAGCCCAAATCCCCCCTCCAGCCCCGTGGCTAAATCCCCCCTCCAGCCCAAATCCCCCCTCCAGCCCCGTGGCTAAATCCCCCCTCCAGCCCCGGGCCCGTGGCATCCAGGGAGCACTGCTGAAGGAAAGAGCCAGGCTTCCACACCGAGAGCCCGAGGAGCCAGGAGGGGCATTTCACCGGGAATCCCGGCAGCTCGCCTTTGCCCTGTGCCCTTCGTGGCTGGCCGGTTCCCTGTGCCAGATCCATGTTCCCACGCTTGCTCAGCTGCAACCCAAGCTCCTCTCTCCTCCAGAAAGCGCTGGGAAAACCCACGGAGCTGGGAGAAGGGCCTCGCTCCCCCTCCATCCTCCCCACCGCCGGTGCCACCACCATCCCGAACACCGTCAGGAGCGCCCCGCTACTGAGCCCACGCTCCTGACCAGGGCGCAGCCTGCTGGAGGGGGAATTGAGGGGTGAATTTTGACGGGTTTGTGCCAGGCTGGGTCTTAGTCTAATGGAGGATGGCCAGTGGATGGCCAGGACGTCAGCACAGAGGGTGTGCTGGGGAGGCTGCCGTGGTGCTACCTGGTCTGCATCCGGACCCACCACCCAGAGCGCCACACGCTGCTGCATCCACCACACGCTGCAGAGCCGCTCGCTCGTGCAACCGGAGCAGGGAGGTGAGCAAAGCCGCACTCACAACCAGCCCCAGGCGCTGCCCGGTCTCCCCTGAGACTGGAGAGGGGATGGAAGGTGACCCCATCCTGCAGGGTCTGCTGTGGGAGCGACTGGAAGGAGCTCTGTCTCACCTGGGTCCATACTCCACCCAGTGCTGCCGTGTCACTCTTGCAAGCTGGAGGACCTCAAAGTGGTGGAGTCCTACCACCCACAAGTCCAGTCCTGCTGCAAAATCCAGCCCCAAACCCTTCCTGCCTTTTCAGCTGGCTGTGGAATCCCTCTCCCAGAGATACTGCCATCAGAGAGTCTGGTCTTCCCAGAACGCTCCACCCCGAGCCTGCTGCGAAAGTCCCTGGAGCTGCGCAGGCACCGGGTTACTGTTCCAGTCCCCGACCAAGATCCCTGCATCTCCTTCCAGCCCTTCCCAGCCCAGTTTCATGCAGTTCCCTTGCGCTTTGCATCAGAGGTTGCCTGGGCTTGAGCTCCAGGAACAGGGAGATCAATCCGAGCCTACGTAGACCTTCTTTTCACATGGTGAGGAATTATTTACACTCGGGTTGGGATTTGCTGCTCTACTAATTTTGTTGTCTCCTCGTTTGCCTGTTTGTCCCACATTTCAGACGGCGTTCCCTCCCTCCTCCTGCCTTCCCTCGCTGCCCCCACATGCGAGCGCCTTTCCTCCCTCCTCCTCCTCTTCCCCGCTGGCCCGGTTAGGCAGGTGCAAGAAGAAGCCACCCAAGGAAGATAATCGATATCAACTCAAATACCACCAAGTTTTACGGAGAAAGGGGGAAAGAAATGCCAAACTAAATGACCTTGAAAGCAAGCGAGCTCTCAGGTGTCCCCCCCCACACCCAGCAGCGGCTCCTCTGCTCCGCTGCAACCTTCTCCTCCCTGCCCCAGCATTTATTTATAAGCACCATCAATAATTAAGGAGCTGCCTGCCTGCCTCCTTGCTTCGGCTGCTGTGTTGACAGAGGCAGCCCTGACGTTTCTTGGCTCAGCCTGGCCGCGTTGCTCGCTTGGGCTTTTCATTTTCTTCCCCTGCCTTGTGAGAAACACAGAGGAGTCACCCACCCGGAAGGGAGCAGCGAGCCAGGAAAGCTCCCTGCAGCGGGCTGGGTGCCCCACGAGCGACCCGAGAGCTGCAGCAGCAGCAGCACGGGGTGGGATGCCTGGGGTGGGATGTCTGCGGTGGGATGTCTGGGGTGTGCCCACTATGGGCACCGCTTGCTCCCTGCCAGCGTCAGGCTCCAGGAGAAGAGATTCCCCCCCCCCTTGCTGCCACCCAAAGGCCAGCGAGCTCCTGCACTGGGGGGGGGGCTCCTGGCTGACCCCACTGCAAGCGAGGGCTCTGCGGCTGGAGCCCCCAGCCCCAGGGGAGCAGCGTCCCCCTGGATACCCCAGCCCCAGGGGAGCAGCATCCCCCTGGATACCCCAGCCCCAGGAGAGCAGCATCCCCCTGGAGCCCCCAGCCCCAGGGAAGCAGCATCCCCCTGGAGCCCCCAGCCCCAGGAGAGCAGCATCCCCCTGGATACCCCAGCCCCAGGGGAGCAGCATCCCCCTGGATACCCCAGCCCCAGGAGAGCAGCATCCCACTGGATACCCCAGCCCCAGGAGAGCAGCATCCCCCTGGAGCCCCCAGCCCCAGGGAAGCAGCATCCCCCTGGATACCCCAGCCCCAGGAGAGCAGCATCCCCCTGGATACCCCAGCCCCGGGCACCCAGCCGGGGAGATGGAAGAAGAAGAGACCCACCCAGCAGCGCGGCCACAAAGCTCAGCAGGACGAGTTGGCCCGAGCAGGCGGAGCGGGAGCCCTACAGCAGCGGGGTACAGCCGGGCTTAGGAATCAGGGGTGGAAGGCTTTGCACCGCAGGGCACAACCCGGGGCCAGGCAGCATCCCGGCTGGGCACGTTGCCGGCACCTCAGGAGTCCTTGGGAATACCCTGGGTCGCTCGTGGTGGGCTGGAAGGCACCCTGCGGGCGCCAGGCGAGCTCTGGCCCTTGAACAAACCCTGCAGCGTGCAGCTCCCAGGCAGCCCGCTGCCCGCAGCGTGCCGGGGCCAAGCCCGGCTCCCTTGGCCAGCGGGATCCCGACGTGGCGACCGGGCGCAAGAGGGAGACGCGGTGGTTCTCCCTGAGCCTGAGGCAGGCAGGCAGCGGCAGGCAGCGGCAGGCAGCGGCAGGCAGCTGCAGCTGGAGGCATTTGGCAGCATGCACCCAGCTCCTCGCAGCATGCACCAGATCCCTGCAGCATGCCCCCAGCTCCTCGCAGCATGCACCAGATCCCTGCAGCATGCCCCCAGCTCCATGCAGCATGCTCCCAGCTCCCCACACCATGCACCCAGCTCCATGCAGCATGCTCCCAGCTCCCCACACCATGCACCCAGCTCCCTGCAGCATGCACCCAGATCCCCGCAGCATGCACCCAGATCCCCACAGCATGCACCCAACTCCCCACAGCATGCACCAGATCCCTGCAGCATGCACCCAGCTCCATGCAGCATGCGCCCAGCTCCCTGCAGCATGCACCCAGATCCCCGCAGCATGCACCCAGATCCCTGCAGCATGCATCCAGATCCCCACAGCATGCACCCAGATCCCCACAGCATGCACCAGATCCCTGCAGCATGCCCCCAGCTCCTTGCAGCATGCACCAGATCCCCGCAGCATGCACCCCACTCCCTGCAGCATGCACCCAACTCCATGCAGCATGCCCCCAGCTCCATGCAGCATGTCCCCAGCTCCATGCAGCATGCACCCCACTCCCCACAGCACGCAGCACGACGCCTCGGGCTCCCCTGCTCCACCAGCCAAGCCCTGCACGGGAACACCAAGGGGCCCAGGGCTCTGCCATGGCCCCCGCACCCCGCTGCAGGGCCGGGGGTGCCCGGGAGCCAGGCGCAGCAGCAGCGGGAAGCGGATCTGTCACAGAGCACGGCTCCGGAGGGACGGTGATGGCAGCTGGCAGCTCCCCAGCCCTGCCAGTGCCGGGCTGCTGGGGCGGGAAGAGGGCACCAAAGGACAGTGTCAACTCAGCAGCCCTTGGCGTGCGAGCTCCCAGGCTGTCCAGGCCCGTCAGCGTCCGACTCCCGCCACAGTGACCGTCCCCACATTGTCCTTGCTGCGACGGGGTGGATGAGGGCGCCCCTCTGCCCCACCCCCCCACCCCAAGTTGCCCACACCGGACTCTGCAAAGGGTGAGGCAGGGTGTACGGAGCTGCTGCTGCGGGCCACCAAGGGGCTGAGGGGTGGGAAAGGCGCCCTTCTTCCCCAGGTACCCCCACCTTCCCAGCCCATGCAGCCCGGCTGTCCCCAGGCTGCGGGAAGAGCTCAGCCCCCTCCTCCCCACTGGGCTCCCTCTTGTGTGGGTCAGGCTGTGGGGAGTGTCCCCAGCCATCAAGGGAAGGGGTGTCCCTCTGTAAGGGGTATCACAGCCAAGCTGGCCTTGAAGGTAAATAAGGCCAGCAGGGACGATGCCCTCGTTTCAGATATAACAAAGCCCCTGGACCTCTGAACTGCGTTCTGGTGGCCACATGAGGGGAAAATGCTGCCCTGCCTGTTCTGGGCTTTTCAAATCTCCCTGTGCACCACCTGCAGTGTAGGACCTCAGCCCCCTCTGCCTCCCCCTAGAGCACTTACCCCTGTCGCAAGCACCTTGGGTTTATCAACCCGCAGCGCAACAGGGAGGGGTGGAAATTGGGGCAGGGAAGGGGATGACACAGAGTCACAAG